>NC_053040.3:144449980-145666647 GCF_002575655.3 Aegilops tauschii subsp. strangulata | reverse complement strand
TGCGACAATTAATATGAATCAAAGGGAGTAATCCAGTATTAGTTTTGCAGGATTTAGACTAGGAACTTATACATGAAGTGTTTGAAGACATTGTATCTCGGTGCTAGTTCTTTGAAATGCACAGGCACCATCTTAGCACATCATGTTAGTTTTTATACTTAATACTTTTGCCCACTTTAATATTATATGGTTACCCAACTCTTAAACACCATCAAAGAAAAGATTTGAATACTTTTTTCACACAATGCGTACATATTGATTCCATGAATGGAGAATATATGAGTAGTTAACGTGATTCTACACTCTGCATGGGATTAGCATAGGTAAAAGATGTCATCGAAGGTACAAAAAATCAGAAGTTTCAGATCATTCTATGTTTAATAGCATCTTATTAAAATATTGAGGATAACCGGAAAATATTGAGAAAAAATGAGCCGCCCATCACAAATGTTACAATTCCTAGAATTGGCATTCCCGGTCCAACAAGAATATATACCTATTGAGATGGCCAAAAAATAAATCATTAGAGAATACATATATGGGGTCAAATAGCATGTGCGGTAGAAAATAAAAGAAAATCTCTAAAGTTTCGACGGTAAAGGCTGATATCTATGGTTGAAATAAAAATTGAGACAATAACAATAAATTAATAGTACTCTGAATCCCCATTTCTTTGGCTTCTACATGGAGGTTCACATAATATACTATATAAAAAGTGTCGATGAACTTCTTCATTATATTCACAGGTCTTAAATAGGCCCCTAGACACCTCATCTTGCACTACTTAAGCACCTTTCATCATAATAGTATCCTTTCAAGTTAATGCATGGCATCATGATAGCTGAAAATTAACTTAATTTTTGTATCTGATATGTATCTTATCAGGTCATGTGATATTTGAAAAAGTAACAAGGGACAAACTTTGAATATGTAGATATCTACAGAGGTGACAGGAAATGAATCATTAGAGGATATTTATGAGGTCAAAGAGCAATGCGTTGCAGAAAATGAAAGGAAACTGCTAAAAATTTGACAAGAAACTGGTATTTAGGGTTGAACTAAAAATGGAGATGATGTTAAATTAATACAGGAATACTACCCTGTAGTCCAGTTTCTTGATTTCTACATGGCAATTCACATAATATTCTAAAAGAATGAACTTCTTAATTATATTCACAACAGTATTAAATAGGCCCATGAGCACCATCTCCTTCCGCCACTTAAGCACCTGTTACCATACTATCCTTTCAAGTTAATGTATAGCATCATGATAGCAAAAGGTTAACCTAATTTGTTTATCTGATACAAAGTTCATAGTGTCATTCATATTTGCGCAAGTAAGGAAGCACCTTAAAATATGTTGTGATGTGTGCATTTTACCCCTTGTGATTTTTCGATCCTTATTGCCCATGAACTTGCCATCCTCAATTACAATCTTATTCCTCACTAAACCTTCTTTAATTGACTAGCGTGTTCCTCTACTATAAATTTGGGGATGTGGAACAGCTTCCATAGGTCTGAAGTCTAATTGCAACAATGTAATGAATATGTTTTATTCAGAAGCAAAGAGCAGTGCAGTATGGTATCCACTTGCAATTTGTAGAACAGATAATGGTTCACATAATATTGTGCCTGAGTACCTCAGTAATTCTGTCTACAAAAAGTACCTCATTAATCAGGTAGAGATTGCCTCAGTTGCCTTTTATTAAAAAATACTCACAATATTCGTGTCTTCACACGACGATTGGAACTTAACATCCTCTTCAAAATTAAAGCTTTCAGCACAATCACTGGTCTTGAAAGTTGATCTCCTTTACTTCTAAAACAAAAAACGAATATTTATAAAGTGAAAAGTAATAAAAATAATAATTCTTCATAAACTTGTGCACTACTTTGTAATCAATGGTGGACCCACCATTGGGGCAAGTAGGGCCGGACGACCGAGGTCTCAAGTGGCGGAGCAGGGTAATCCCCTGTCCAGCGACCAGCGGGTGCATCGACATCAATCTCTGTTGCCGACTTGCCGTCCATCGCCCCAGCAAACCACAGTTTCTGGGTCGGACACTGTCCGTAATGATATTATAATATCATCCCCTTTAACATCATATTTGCACTCTATTGTGCAGGAAGAAACAATGAAAAGAAAAGGTGGGCCACATAGCAAGGAATGTGAGAAACCTGCCAAGATGGTTAAGACCAATCAAATATGCAATCCAACAAGGTGATCCATTACTAATCATGAATCTTTTATTAGTGGTATCACAAGAATGTTACAACTAAAAATGCAACAACTCCCGTTAGGCACATGTGGGTTCGTAATTAATTTTAGCTTGGACAGGGAAAATGATATTTTAATTTATTATCTCATTGATGTGAATTCAGACAATCAACAAAAATGGCAAGATTAGAAAGGAGAATCAAACTTCAAGCAAAGAAAATGAGACAGACTTCGATCATAAATGGAGAAGTGCCAGGCCGTGCAACTATACTAGAAGAACAACTTCTGATCCATGTGAAGTAAGCAAATCTTCAGAGTTTTGCCCTTATGTGTATTATCAACAATTTGGTTTAATTACTTCTCTGAATTCAATTGCTAAACTTTATCATTAATGATGCACGACTGCTACCACAGTATACTGGAAACAACATTATATAGCTTGCTTCTGCTTTGCACATCAGTTCTGCTATCTATGTACTCAAATCTTCCAAAGCTTACAAAAATCCCTTCATTAACTCGGTGGATTTGATGTAGTAAAATTTGATCTTAAACATTTTACTGTAAACAAATGCTTATAATGCCCGGTCGCCCATGCATTTCCATATCTTCAGGTGCAGCTAATTTAAATTGCTCTATTAAATCACAAAAACATGTTACAATTGGTTCTGACTGTAGCTACGAAGTATGTTTTTTAAACAAAAGAATCATGATAGCACATATCCATGGACTATGGTTAAACAAAAACTGTGGCAAAAAAACATTGTTGGATTGCCACAAGGAACCATGTCCTGTACAGATGTGTATTGCTTATGCCGGAAATTCCATCTCTTATTTCTACTAAATGGCATTTATGTTTATGCAGGGACAAAGCTAAAGAGGCAAGATTGTATAGGAAAAGAAAAATACAAAGCAAGAGGGTTGCAGAACCAGCGACAGAAAATGAAGTAATGATCGACGAGGCTGGTAAGACTACAAGGTAAGTAACAAGAAAATACAGTCAACATCTAAAATTTGGACATTCATGAACCTGATATTTCTGGTATGCACGTGTACAGGACTAAAAGTAACAAAAGGTGTACTACATCAAAGTCAAGGAGAAACAAAAAAACACCAGATATGTAAGCTCTATTAAGTTTGTTTTATTAGTATGAACGAGAACATACATTACTAATATAAAATTTGATGCTAAATTCAGAAACTTGAACAGGACATCGGAAAGGACTGATATGGAAATTTGGAACTTCGGAGAACCAAGCTGCAAGTGTGAACGATGTGGTGCAATTTTCTGGTACGAAGAAAGAACTTCAGGTAGAGCGAGAAGGATGCCATCTTTCGGACTATGTTGCCAACAGGGCAAGGTCGATTTGCCACCATTCAGAGAGCCGCCGGCTTACCTTACGAAATTGCTAAGGAAAGACAACAGAAAGAGGTCAAAAAACTACATGCAAAATATCAGATTGTACAACTCCATGTTCGCTTTCACGACAATGGGAGGAAAGGTAGACACAGAAATAAACAATGGCGGTGGTCCTTATGTTTTTAGAATGAATGGGCAAAACTACCACAGAATAGGTAATCTACTACCTGAAGGTGAAGATAAACCACGCTGGGCACAGTTGTATATCTATGACACCGAAAATGAGGTAAAAAACAGGATTAATGCGTCAACATCAGAAGATAAAAGGGAGTCAATAGATCCTCACATCGTCGAGGGCCTTAAAAATATGCTGGATAGAGATAATATACTTGCAAAAAAATTCAGAATGGCAAGGGACAGATTCGAAGAAGGTGACTATCACAACGTGAGATTAAAACTAATCAATAAGCGACGCACAGATGGAAGACGGAATGACATGCCATCTGCAACTGAAGTTGCAGCCTTGATTGTGAATGATACGGCAGAAAATAGAAAAGGACGGGATATCATTGTTCAGTACAGAGACACAAAGCCGAGAAGAATATCACAGAAGCATCCAAAATTCATGGCTATGCAGTATCCACTATTGTTCCCCTATGGAGAAGATGGGTACAGAGAAAATATACCCTACATATTAAAAGAAGGTGCAAAATGCAAGAGAAAGCATGTAACAATGCTGGAATACTATGCGTATCGTATACAACAACGTACTAACCAATCGATGCACTTGCTGATGTGTGAAAAGCTTACATTGCAGTTCATTGTGGATGCCCTTGCATGCATTTTGCAGTATAGGCTAGACTGGATCAAAACACATCAAGGAAACCTAAGAACGGAATTATATGCTGGCTTGCAGGACACAATAGATAGAGGAGATACAAGGGCTGACCAAGTAGGAAAGAGGATACTACTGCCATCCACCTTCACAGATAGCCCTAGATACAAAGCACAAAACTTCCAAGATGCTATGGCAATATGTCGGTGGGCTGGATACCCAGACCTATTTGTGACATTCACGTGCAACACAGCTTGGCCGGAGATTCAAGCTATGCTACAGGAAGTAGGCCAAACAGCATATGAAAGACCTGATATTGTTGATCGAGTGTTCCACATAAAGCTCAAGGAGTTCATGAGAGACATAAGAGAAAGGGGATACTTTGGAAAAACACTTGCAAGTAATATACCCTACTGACTTGATCACTCCTGTTATTTAATTTTCTATACCAAAATAACTAATGGTTATTTTCTAAATTGTAGTTATATACACAATAGAGTTCCAAAAAAGGGGCCTCCCACATGCCCACATAGTCATATTCCTCGACAAAAAAGAAAAGTCACCATGCATGACGTTGTGCAGAGATCCCAGACAAGGACATTGATCCAGAAGGATATGCAGCTGTTGAAAACTACATGATACATGGGCCATGTGATGCAGCCAACACAAAGTCACCATGCATGGTCGATAACAGATGTATAAGAAAGTTCCCAAAATTATATAACAGCAATACCACCGTCGATGAAGATGGATACCCAGTATATAGAAGACGAGACAATGGAAGATACATACAGAAAGGGAAAGTAAAGTTGGACAACAGATACGTAGTCCCATACAATAGAAATATACTGGTCAAATATCAAGCACACATAAATGTCGAGGCGTGCAACAGATCTCTATCAATAAAATACCTTTTTAAATACATAAAGAAAGGTGATGACCAAGCCACAACGCTAATAGAAAACAATGAGATCAAGAGGTACCTAGAGTGCACATATATATCAGGGAATGACGCGTGTTGGAGAATATTTCAATTCGAAATGAACTTCAGAGATCCCTGCGTCGAAAGGTTGCCTTTCCACCTGGAGAATGAGCAACATGTCATTTTCTCAGATTCTACAGATTTAACAAAGATAGTAAGAAAAGAAAGAGTAGGAATCACTAAATTTACACAGTGGATGGAAACAAACAAGATGTGTGAAGAAGCCAGAGAATTAACATATGCAGAGTTCCCATCAAAATGGGCATGGAAGAAGAGACGAAGTGGAGCAAAAGGAAGAAAGGAAGATCAGTTGGAAGAATATATTGTGCCCATCCAGCAACCGGAGAAAAATACTACATGCGAATGCTACTTAACGTCAAAAAAGGATGCACATGTTTCGAAGACATCAGAACAGTAAATGGAGTTGTCCACACATCATACAAATCTACTTGCGAAGCACTAGGATTCCTCGATGACGACAAAGAGTGGCTTGAGTGCATCAATGAGGCATCAAACTGGGCGACTGGCAACCAGCTAAGACAACTATTCACAACAATCTTATGCCACTGCGAAGTCACAAGCCCGAAAAATATGTGGGAATCATGCTGGGAAGTTCTAAGCGAAGACATGGAGTATAGACAGAGAAAACTCTTGAACCATCCTACGCTTTGCCTCACAGCTTCACAGAAGCAAGGAAACACCTTGGTGGAAATAGAGAAGTTAATGAGACAAGCTGGAAAGACACTTAAGGAATACCCCGGAATAGAACTTCCAGATTCTTCAGAAATAAAAGAACTTGGAAACAGACTACTCAATGAAGAGATTAACTACAACAAAGAGGAGCAAAAAGAAGAGCATTCAAGGATCTTTGGTAGTCTGAACTCTGAACAACGTCATGCATTTGACTCAGTAATGGAATCAGTTGACAAAGATTTGGGAAAACAAATATTTGTGGACGGATATGGTGGGACAGGTAAGACATATCTGTGGAAGGCAATCACAACAAAGCTGCGTTCCGAAGGCAAGATAGTACTAGCAGTGGCGTCATGTGGTATTGCAGCTCTGCTTCTACAGGGAGGTAGAACAGCACACTCGAGGTTCCACATCCCCCTAATCCTTACAGAAGAGTCAACATGTGACATCAAACAAGGTTCACACTTGGCAGACCTACTAAAGAAGACGTCGCTGATACTACGGGATGAGGCTCCAATGGCAAACAAGATATGTTTTGAGGCGCTAGACAGGACTCTAAGGGATATATTAAGGCATAAAAATGTCAACAGCAGCAAGAGACCATTCGGTGGCATGACAGTGGTTCTAGGAGGGGACTTCCGCCAGATCCTTCCTGTTATACCAAAGGGAAGAAGACACAACATAGTCACTGCATCCATTAAAAGGTCATATCTTTGGAAGCACTTTCACATATTGAAGCTAACAAAGAACATGCGACTCAACTGCACAACACATGATGAATCAGAGAAACAACGGGTAGCAGAATTTGCGGAGTGGATTCTGAATATTGGCGACGGAACAAATACATCATCAGAAGGTGAGGAATTGATAAAAATACCAAGTGACATACTACTGAAGAAAGGAAATGATCCAAAAAAAAACAATTGTGGAAAGCATATATCCAAATTTGCAGGAGAGGTATCGTCAGCGAGAATTCTTAGAAGAAAGAGCAATATTATGTCCAAGGAACGAAACAGTTCGCGATATAAATGAGTATATAATGGATCAGCTACAAGGTGAAGAGAAAACTTATCTAAGCTACGACACGGTATGCAAAGCAACATCCTTAAATGCACAAACAGAACTGTTATATCCAACGGAATTCCTAAACAGCTTACCGTTCCCTGGAATCCCAAATCACGAGCTAAAATTAAAAGTTGGCATACCTGTGATGCTCCTACGTAATATCAACCAAAGTGCTGGGTTATGCAATGGTACAAGGATGACTATTATTCAACTTGGAAGAAGATTCGTCGAAGCACAGATAATAACAGGAACACATGTGGGAGAAAAGGTGTATATTCCAAGAATAGTCATGTCACCAACTGAATCAGCGTGGCCGTTCATTCTAAAAAGGAGACAGTATCCTATATCAATATGTTTTGCTATGACTATCAACAAAAGCCAGGGTCAGTCTCTAAACAAGGTAGGACTATATCTGCCTACACAAGTTTTCACACATGGACAGCTATATGTAGCATTCTCAAGAGTCACAAAAAGAGATGGACTGCGCGTAATGGTAAATGATGAAGATAGCAATGAGGATGATGTCGTCAAGAACATAGTCTATAAAGAAATTTTGTAAAGGTATGAACAAATAACACAGTTTCAGCATGATGCTTCTTCGACAAGATGAGGCTACTGGCCTATTACATAAGAATAAGTACATATATAAAAATTTAGTACGCTGCATACTATCCTGAAAATAAAAACTGACTTATCTATGCTAACATGATATGGCAGGACGAATATGGTCTACTACCGTGCAGAAGTATTGGAACATGCATTGACATTTGGTGGAAATAGTTCCTTAATACCAAACATCGACAATCTATATTATGTGATATCTGATGCTTGAACCTTATTATATATTACAAACCAGTAGTGAGAGCATCCGCACATCCTTATACTCCCTCCGTTCCTAAATATAAGTCTTTTTAGAGATTTCAAATAAACTACCACATACGGATGTATATAGACATATTTTAGAGCGTAGATTCATTCATTCTGTTCCGTATGTAGTCACCTGTTGAAATCTCTACAAAGACCTATATTTAGGAACGGAGGGAGCATTTTATATGGAGAATGCAATCAGACCTGTTTTCATATTCAGTTGCTAAATTTTAATTGGTCTTTGGGAAATACTAAAAATATAGCTAATCACAAATACACTAATTATTTCTTAAGTTTATTTAATATTATAATGAGGGTAGGCGGGGCTAACACTGCCAATGCCAGTCCCAAGCCTGGAAAAAAGTGGAGGAGGCATAAACAAATTACCAATACGCCTTAAGCAGGCGTAAAAATGCAAAGCTGAAGCCGGGTTGCCGCTGTCGAGGATGAAGACGGCTTTTCGGGCTGCATCGCTTTGGGACAGCGGCAACGCCATCCGGTTCAGGACTTCGAGACGACAAAACGCCCCAGGAACTGCACATTCGCGCAGGATCAAAGCTAACTCATCGCCTTCAGGAATGCTGACAGCAAATGTATCGTCGATTTAGACGAGCTCGCGTCCTCCCTCGCACAGCTGCTACTCAGGTGCTGCTACTCCGTCCCCGTTGACTGGGTAGGGAGATCGACAAGGCGCGCAGGGAGCCAAAAGAGTCACCATAGAAGGCCACCCCATAGCAGTACATCCGACCTGAGCAGCGGAGTGCGTGCAAGTGAGGGCCATCAAGAAAGAAAACCAGGGGAGCTTTGGAGTGATCCTCACGCGGTGGATCCGAGCTGGATCGGCGACTTCCATGGCTGGGAGCTACTGAAAAGAGTATCTTCAGTGGGAGCCCCTAAAGGCCAAGACTAGGGGCTGGTCCCTACTTTTTCAGCCCCAAACAAGGAACCCAACTCAAGCAATAGCCCCTACTTGTCTAATCTCTCCATTTGCACATAATCTTTATTTGTACTCTATTTGACACCACAACAATTCAAATTATGAATTTTTAATGCGTAGTATTTTTACAAGTTGAAAAAAGAATAGCATGCAAACTAGAATTGGGAGATATAATTTGATAATGACCACAACAAGGAACTTTATTAAAAGCATATAGATGGCCAAGACTAAACATGATGAGCTGAATCCTCCCGATTAAGATTTAGCAAAAAAAAAAGGAGCATCAGAATTCACATAAGAAGAACATTATAGCTGAATCAGAAAAGGGAACATCAGAATTCACAGGACACTATAGATGAATGAGAATTAGAGCATCTGATTTGCGCGTCAAAGCAATTCAGATTGCTAACTAAACAATACACAGGCAAAGTGCCATCAGGTGCCTAGTGCGTAGGTGTGAACTGACAATATCCACACAGGCAAATGTATTCTAGGATGTTTTATGTTCAGGCTGATATCTAATTTGATAAAAAAAATAAAAAACTTGTGTGAATAAATATCAATTGAAATTTGTATGTGATTGACTCCAACAGAAGAGAAATGCTGAAATTTTCACAGATAAGCTCTGTTTCAAACCAAAAATAAAATCAGGCATAAAACCAAATAGGTGAAGGCATTGCTCCTGCTGCTGGCTCCTTATCACACACGCAGATCTTTAATTGCCTACTGCCGTTACAACTTTAATTGCAACTTGCAAGGAGCTGATGACTCAGTAATCCCTCCCTCTGGGTACTGCAGATCATGATCTAAGCGAGCCGGTGCTGCTTGAGATCATGCATGGGATCAAGTCAGTCCCAAGTTCTCGAGTAGTACAGTACAGCTAGTAGCCTGCTGCACATTACTGCTGCCAAGCATTTTTCCCTTCGAGCATACTACACTAGTTTAAACTGAGATGGAACCACGAACGCTTGTCAATCTAGCACTTACAGTTTCGTGCTCCTCGCCTCCTCGGCCGTGCGACGTCACAGCAGAGGCATCTTGGATGACGCAGCCGCTGCGGGGAAGCGGCAGTCCGCAACTCTCGGAGCCGCTCGAGTTCATGCGGAGGAGCTCCCGGCGGCTGAGACTTGACACGGAGGAGCTCGGATTGCGCCGGACTCATCGGGGGAGAGGCACGAAATGATGGTCAAGGGGAGGAGGATCTCTGGGTGCCGACGGCGGCTGCGAATGTGCGCCGCCGGAAGAAGGCGCCGCCCTCGACGTGCCGCGGTAGGCCGTAGGCGGAGCCCTTTCTAGGGTTCCAACAATGAATCCGGCCACGGGGAGGACGTGCGGGGGAGTGGAGGTGCTGCGGCGGGAGGAGGGCGGAGTCGGACACCGCCGCCGGTGTCGCCGCCGGGAGGGGGAAGGAACTGCGGGGGCGGGAGGTGAAATTTCTTGGCGCGTTGCCCAACCGTGAAAAGGTAAAAGGGCTACGGAGATGCCCGTGCCCCCTGGGGAGAAGGCAAAGCCTCGAAATCAGGCGACCGATCGGTCTCGCTCGCTCACGCAGCTCCCCTACGCAACCACGTGTAGAGGTGGGGTCCATCCACAGCCCCGGTTTTCTCTATCTGGACGAGGCTTTGCCTACTCCCTCCTATGCTCCCATTCGTGCTCCCTACGGCTGCATTTTTTCCTCACCCACGTCCCTTTTTCTGGCGATAAAAAGAAAAGAAACTACTGTATTAACCTCCCCATCCCGTAATACTCAGCGGACAGTTGATCACTAATTTATATTATGTTTTGCATGCCAAACGTATTACTATTACGTGTAGAAAACAGTGGCCTGGGGGTGCCCCGAAAGATGGCTCCCGCTCCCGCTCCCGCTCCTGCTCCCCCTCCTCCCTCCTCACCGGCCTCCGGCCAAGCTCCAGCCAACAAAAATCACCCGGCTGTCCCTCCGCCTGACCTAGCTCTAGCCACCAACCCTTTCAACGCGCTCCTCCCCTCTGTTGCACCACCACCCTCGCCATTCTTTGACCTACCCTATGTCAAAGCCGGTCAGGTTGCGCTCCGCTGCTTCCTGGGTTGCGGCAATGCCATGGGATTGGAGTACGAAGATGATTGTTGCTACTACCTCCGCCTCGACATCACCACCCCAGCCATGCACCTCGCCTCGCCGCTCTACATCGTCTTCGACTACTCCAACCACCACCTTGATGCCATAGCTATCGCCACTCTGCTTCAAGCCGTCCTTGGTGGCTCTGCTGCTGACTTCTTCGTTGCCAAATGCTCTCCCCTAGTCTTCCGCTTCCATGTTGCCTCTGCGCGTGTTGCAGAGCTCATCCTCGCCCAATCCGCAATCCGCCACCGCAACTACTCATTCTCTTTCGCTAGAACCCTGCCCCCGCTCCCACCTCCATCCCACTCTGTTGTGACTTGTATGTCGATTGCACGACTGCTCCAAATCCCAGAGGATCTGGGCCTCCACTTCGAAGGTGTGGATTGGGCACAATGTCGCTCGTCAGTCTCCATTCACCCACCAAACCAGCCGCACAGATGCCGCATGTACGCGTGCGTCATATAGTTTCCTTTCGCCCTCGATGCCATTACTTTGGGCCTCATCCTCGCTAGCCTCTTCGGCGCCGTCCACCACCATTTCAACGTCACGGATGACGGAGACTCTTGTTTCTCATTCACTGTTGCCTCGCCTGACGTTGCCACGCTCATCGCCTCCATGGGCGACTTCCGCAAGCTGGGCATGCTGATCCGCTTCCCTTGGCAACTGCCTATGGGGGGTGCCCATCGCTCGCCTTCTGGGGTTGCTTTGCCATCGTCATTTGGTGCCGCGTCTCCTTCACCGCCGGCGGTTGACCCTGGAATCCTACCACCTGCGTCAACAGCTCTTGATCTACCCAAGGAGCTTTTGGGGATCGTTGCAGAAATTAAAAAAAATTCTACGCATCACCAAGATCAATCTATGGAGTTTACTAGCAACGAGAGGGGAGTGCATCTTCATACCTTTGAAGATCGCGATGCGGAAGCGTTGCAAGAACGCGGTTGGAGAAGTCGTACACGTAGCGATTCAGATCGCGGCAGAATCCGATCCAAGCACCGAACAACGGTGCCTCCGTGTTCAACACACGTGCAGCCCGGTGACGTCTTCCGCGCCTTGATCCAGCAAGGAGGAGGGAGAGGTTGAGGAAGAAGGCTCCAACAGCAGCACGACGGCGTGGTGGTGGTGGAGTGGCAGTTCTCCGGCAGGGCTTCGCCAAGCTCACGCGGAGGAGGAGAGGTGTTGGGGAGGGGAGGGGCTGCGCCTTAGATGTGGTGTTGCAGCCCTCCCTCCACCCCTCTATTTATAGGGAGAAGGGGGAAGGGGCCCGGCCCCTCTAGATGAGATCTAGAGGGGGGCGGCGGCCAAGGGGGAGGGGCTTGCCCCCCAAGCAAGGGGGGCACCCCCCTTTAGGGTCCCCCCAACCCTAGGCGCATGGGCCCTAGGGGGGATGGCGCCCAGCCCACTTAGGGGCTGGTTCCCTTCCACCTACAGCCCATAAGGCCCTCCGAGGCAGGTGGACCCTCCCGATGGACCCCCGGAACCCCTCCGGTGGTCCCGGTACAATACAGGTATACCCCCGAATATTTCCGGTGACCGTATGATGACTTCTCATATATAAATCTTCACCTCCGGACCAATCCGGAACTCCTCGTGACGTCCGGGATCTCATCCGGGACTCCGAACAACATTCGGTAATCACATACAAACCTTCCTTATAACCCTAGCGTCATCGAACCTTAAGTGTGTAGATCCTACGGGTTCGGGAATCATGCAGACATGACCGAGACACCTCTCTAGCCAATAACCAGCAGCGGGATCTGGATACCCATGTTGGCTCCCACACGTTCCACGATGATCTCATCGGATGAACCACGATGTCGAGGATTCAAGCAATCCCGTATACAATTCCCTTTGTCAATCGGTACGTTACTTGCTCGAGATTCGATCGTCGGTATCCCAATACCTCGTTCAATCTCGTTTCCGGCAAGTCACTTTACTCGTTCCGTAATGCATGATCCCGTGACTAACTACTTAGTCACATTGAGCTCATTATGATGATGCATTACCGAGTGGGCCCAGAGATACCTCTCCGTCATATGGAGTGACAAATCCCAGTCTCGATCCGTGCCAACCCAACACACTTTCGGAGATACCTGTAGTGCACCTTTATAGCCACCCAGTTACGTTGTGACGTTTGGTACACCCAAAGCATTCCTACGGTATCCGGGAGTTGCACGATCTCATGGTCTAAGGAAATGATACTTGACATTAGAAAAGCTTTAGCAAACAAACTACACGATCTAGTGCTATGCTTAGGATTGGGTCTTGTCCATCACATCATTCTCCTAATGATGTGATCCCGTTATCAATGACATCTAATGTCCATGGTCAGGAAAATGTAACCATCTATTGATCAACGAGCTAGTCAACTAGATGCTCACTAGGGACATGTTATGGTCTATGTGTTCACACATGTATTACGATTTCCGGATAACACAATTATAGCATGAACAATAGACAATTATCATGAACAAGGAAATACAATAATAACCGTTTTATTATTGCCTCTAGGGCATATTTCCAACAGTCTCCCACTTGCACTAGAGTCAATAATCTAGTTACATTGTGATGAATCGTACACCCATAGAGTTCTGGTGTTGATCATGTTTCGCCCGTGGAAGAGGTTTAGTCAACAGATCTGCGACATTCAAATCCGTATGCACTTTACAAATATCTATGTCTCCATTTTGAACATTTTCACGAATGGAGTTGAATTGACGCTTGATGTGCCTGGTCTTCTTGTGAAACCTGGGCTCCTTGGCAAGGGCAATAGCTCCAGTGTTGTCACAGAAGAGAGTCATCGGCCCCGATGCATTGAGAATAACTCCTAGGTCGGCAATGAACTCCTTCATCCAGATTGCTTCATGTGCTGCCTCCGAGGCTGCCATGTACTCCGCTTCACATGTAGATCCCGCCACGACGCTTTGCTTGCAACTGCACCAGCTGACTGCCCCACCATTCAAAATTTACACGTATTCGGTTTGTGACTTAGAGTCATCCAGATCTGTGTCGAAGCTAGCATCGACGTAACCCTTTACGACGAGCTCTTCGTCACCTCCATAAACAAGAAACATATCCTTAGTCCTTTTCAGGTACTTTAGGATGTTCTTGACCGCTGTCCAGTGTTCCATGCCGGGATTACTTTGGTACCTTCCTACCAAACTTACGGCAAGGTTTACATCAGGTCTGGTACACAGCATGGCATACATAATAGACCCTATGGCCGAGGCATAGGGGATGACACTCATCTTTTCTCTATCTTCTGCCGTGGTCGGGCATTGAGCCGTGCTCAATCACACACCTTGCAATACAGGCAAGAACCCCTTCTTGGACTGATCCATATTGAACTTCTTCAATATCTTGTCAAGGTATGTGCTTTGTGAAAGACTAATGAGGCGTCTCGATCTATCTCTATAGATCTTGATGCCTAATATATAAGCAGCTTCTCCAAGGTCCTTCATTGAAAAACACTTATTCAAGTAGGCCTTTATACTTTCCAAGAATTCTATATCATTTCCCATCAATAGTATGTCATCCACATATAATATGAGAAACGCTACAGAGCTCCCACTCACTTTCTTGTAAACACAGGCTTCTCCATAAGTCTGTGTAAACCCAAATGCTTTGATCATCTCATCAAAGTGAATGTTCCAACTCCGAGATGCCTACACCAGCCCATAGATTGAGCGCTGGAGCTTGCATACCTTGATAGCATTCTTAGGATCGACAAAACCTTCCGGCTGCATCATATACAATTCTTCCTTAAGGAAGCCGTTAAGGAATGCCGTTTTGACGTCCATTTGCCATGTTTCATAATCGTAGAATGCGGCAATTGCTAACATGATTCAGACGGACTTCAGCTTCGCTACGGGTGGGAAGGTCTCATCGTAGTCAACTCCTTGAACTTGTCGATAATCCTTAGCGACAAGTTGAGCTTTATAGATGGTAACATTGTTGGAAATATGCCCTAGAGGCAATAATAAATTGGTTATTATTATATTTCCTTGTTCATGATAATCGTTTATTATCCATGCTACAATTGTATTGATAGGAAACTCAGATACATGTGTGGATACATAGACAACACCATGCCCCTAGTAAGCCTCTAGTTGACTAGCTCGTTGATCAATAGATGGTTACGGTTTCCTGACCATGGACATTGGATGTCGTTGATAACGGGATCACATCATTAGGAGAATGATGTGATGGACAAGACCCAATCCTAAGCCTAGCACAAGATCGTGTAGTTCGTTTGCTCAGAGCTTTTCTAATGTCAAGTATCATTTCCTTAGACCATGAGATTGTGCAACTCCCGGATACCGTAGGAATGCTTTGGGTGTACCAAACGTCACAACGTAACTGGGTGACTATAAAGGTGCACTACAGGTATCTCCGAAAAGTGTCTGTTGGGTTGGCACGAATCGAGACTGGGATTTATCACTCCGTGTAAACGGAGAGGTATCTCTGGGCCCACTCGGTAGGACATCATCATAATGTGCACAGTGTGACCAAGGGGTTGATCACGGGATGATGTGAGTTACGGAACGAGTAAAGAGACTTGCCGGTAACGAGATTGAACAAGGTATCGGGATACCGACAATCGAATCTCGGGCAAGTAACATACCGATAGACAAAGGGAATTGCATACGGGATTGATTGAATCCCCGACATCGTGGTTCATCCGATGAGATCATCGTGGAACATGTGGGAGCCAACATGGGTATCCAGATCCCGCTGTTGGTTATTGACCGGAGAACGTCTCGGTCATGTCTGCATGGTTCCCGAACCCGTAGGGTCTACACACTTAAGGTTCGATGACGCTAGGGTTATAGGGAAAGTATGTACGTGGTTACCGAATGTTGTTGGGAGTCCCAGATGAGATCCCGGACGTCACGAGGAGTTCCGGAATGGTCCGGAGGTAAAGATTTATATATGGGAAGTCCTGTTTTGGTCACCGGAAAAGTTTCGGGTGATATCGGTAATGTACCGGGACCACCGGGAGGGTCCCGGGGGTCCACCAAGTGGGGCCACCAGCCCCAGAAGGCTGCGTGGGCCAAGTGTGGGAGGGGACCAGCCCCAGGTGGGCTGGTGCGCCCCCCCACCAAGGCCCAAGGCGCATGGGAGAGTGGGAGGGGACAAACCCTAGGTCCAGATGGGCCTTAAGGCCCACCCTAGTGGCGCCCCCCCTCTCCTCCCCTTGGCCGCCCCCCTGGATGGGATCTAGGGCTGGCCGCCACCCCTTGGGGTGGGAACCCTAGAGGGGGCGCAGCTCCCTCCCCCCCTATGTATAGTTGAGGTTTGGGCTGCCCAAGACACACGAGAACGTCTCTCTTTCGGTGCAGCCTTACCCCTCTCCCTCCTCCTCCTCTCCCGCGGTGCTTGGCGAAGCCCTGCAGGATTGCCACGCTCCTCCATCACCACCACGCCGTCATGATGCTGCTGGACGGAGTCTTCCCCAACCTCTCCCTCTCTCCTTGCTGGATCAAGGCGTGGGAGACGTCACCGGGCTGCACGTGTGTTGAACGCGGAGGCACCGTTCTTCGGTGCTTAGATCGGAATCAACCGCGATCTGAATCGCTACGAGTACGACTCCTTCATCCGCGTTCTTGCAACGCTTCCGCATTGCAATCTACAAGGGTATGTAGATGCACTCCCCTTCCCTCGTTGCTAGATTACTCCATAGATTGATCTTGGTGATGCGTAGAAAATTTTGAATTTCTGCTACGTTCCCCTGCAGTGGCATCATGAGCTAGGTCTATGCGTAGTTTCTATGCACGAGTAGAACACAAAGTAGTTGTGGGCATCGATGTTGTCAATTTACTTGTCGTTACTAGTCTTATCTTGTTTCGGCGGCATTGTGGGATGAAGCGGCCCGGACCGACCTTACACGTACGCTTACGTGAGACAGGTTCCACCGACTGACATGCACTAGTTGCATAAGGTGGCTAGCGGGTGTCTGTCTCTCCCACTTTAGTCGGAACGGATTCGACGAAAAGGGTCCTTATGAAGGGTAAATAGAAATTGGCATATCACGTTGTGGTTTTACGTAGGTAAGAAACGTTCTTGCTAGAAACCTATACAAGCCACGTAAAAACTTGCAACAACAATTAGAGGACGTCTAACTTGTTTTTGCAGCATGTGCTATGTGATGTGATATGGCCAGAAGATGTGATGAATGATATATGTGATGTATGAGATTGATCATATTCTTGTAATAGGAATCACGACTTGCATGTCGATGAGTATGACAACCGGCAGGAGCCATAGGAGTTGTCTTTATTTTTTGTATGACCTGCGTGTCATTGAATAACGCCATGTAAATTACTTTACTTTATTGCTAAGCGCGTTAGCCATAGAAGTAGAAGTAATCGTTGGCGTGACAACTTCATGAAGACACAATGATGGAGATCATGGTGTCATGCCGGTGACAAAGATGATCATGGTGCCCCGAAGATGGAGATCAAAGGAGCAAAATGATATTGGCCATATCATGTCACTATTTGATTGCATGTGATGTTTATCATGTTATGCATCTTATTTGCTTAGAACGATGGTAGTAAGTAAGATGATCCCTCACTAAAATTTCAAGAGACGTGTTCCCCCCTAACTGTGCACCGTTGCGAAGGTTCGTTGTTTCGAAGCACCACGTGATGATCGGGTGTGATAGATTCTAACGTTCGAATACAACGGGTGTTGACGAGCCTAGCATGTACAGACATGGCCTCGGAACACATGCAAAACACTTAGGTTGACTTGACGAGCCTAGCATGTACAGACATGGCCTCGGAACACAAGAGACCGAAAGGTCGAGCATGAGTCGTATAGAAGATACGATCAACATGGAGATGTTCACCGATGATGACTAGTCCGTCTCACGTGATGATCGGACACGGCCTAGTTTGACTCGGATCATGTATCAGTTAGATGACTAGAGGGATGTCTATCTGAGTGGGAGTTCAATAATCAGATGAACTTCATTATCATGAACATAGTCAAAAGGTCTTTGCAAATTATGTCATACGCTTTAGTTCTACTGTTTAAGATATGTTCCTAGAGAAAAATTTAGTTGAAAGTTGGTAGTAGCAATTATGCGGACTGGGTCCGTAAACTGAGGATTGTCCTCATTGCTGCACAGAAGGCTTATGTCCTTAATGCACCGCTCGGTGTGTTGAACCTCAACGTCGTCTGTAGATGTTGCGGAACATCTGACATACACGTTTTGATAACTACGTGATAGTTCAGTGCGTAATGCTAACGGTTTAGAATTGTGGCACCAAAGACGGTTTTTGAAACGTCGCAGAACATATGAGATGTTTCGAAGACTGAAATTGGGATTTCAGACTAGTGCCCACGTCAAGAGGTATGAGACCTCTGACAAGTTTCTTAAGCCTGCATACTAAGGGAGAAAAGCTCAATCGTTGAGCATGTGCTCAGATTGTCTGAGTGCCACAATCGCTTGAATCGAGTGGGAGTTAATCTTCCAGATGAGATAGTGATGGTTCTCCATAGTCACTACCACCAAGCTATTAGAGCTTCGTGATGAACTATAACATATCAGGGATAGATATGATGATCCTTGAGCTATTCGCGATGTTTGACACCGCGAAAGTAGAAATCAAGAAGGAGCATCAATTGTTGATGGTTAGTAAAACCACTAGTTTCTAGAAGGGCAAGGGAAAAAAAGGGATACTTCATGAAACAGCAAATCATTTGCTGCTCTAGTGAAGAATCCCAAGGTTGAACCCAAACCCGAGACTAAGTGCTTCTGTAATGAGGGGAACGGTCACTAAAGCAGTACTACCCTAGATACTTGGTAGATTAGAAGGCGGGCAAGGTCGACAGAAGTATATTGGATATACGTTATATGAATGTGTACTTTACTAGTACTCCTAGCAGCACTAGGGTATTAGATACCGGTTCGGTTGCTAAGTGCTAGTAACTCGAAATAAAAGCTGCGGAATAAATGGAGACTAGCTAAAGGTGAGATGACGATGTGTGTTGGAAGTGTTTCCAAGGTTGATGTGATCAAGCATCGCATGCTCCCTCTACCATCGAGATTGGTGTTTGCGTTGAGCATAAACATGATTGGATTACGTTTATCGCAATACGGTTATTCATTTAAGGAGAATAATGGTTACTCTGTTTATTTGAATAATACCTTCAATGGTCTTGCACCTAAAATGAATCTCGATCGTAGTGATACACATGTTCATGCCAAAAGTAATGATAGTACCACATACTTGTGGCACTGCTATTTGAGTCATATTGGGATAAAACGCATGAAGAAGCTCCATGTAGATGGATCTTTGGACTCACTCGTTTTTGAAAAGATTGAGACATGCGAACCATGTCTATTGGTATATATGCATGAAGAAACTCCATGCAGATGGATCGTTTGGACTCACTTGATTTTGAATCACTTGAGACATGCAAATCATACCACATGGGCAAGATGACTGAAAGGCCTCGTTTTCAGTAAGATGGAACAAGAGAGCAACTTATTGTAAGTAATACATTTTGATGTATGCAGTCCAATGAGTGCTGAGGCATGCAGTGGATATCGTTATGTTCTTACTTCACAGATGATTTGAGTAGATGCTGAGTGTATTTACTTGATAAAACACAAGTCTGAATTATTGAAAGGTTCAAGTAATTTCAGAGTGAAGTTGAAGATTGTCGTGACAAGAGGATAAAATGTCTGTGATATGATCATAGAGATGAGTATCTGAGTTACGAGTTTGGCACACAATTAAGACACTGTGGAAAGTGTCTCACAATTAATACCGCCTGGAACACCATAGTGTGATGGTGTGTCCGAACATCATAACTGCACCCTATTGGATATGGTGCATGCCATGATGTCTCTTATCGAATTACCACTATCGTTTATGGGTTAGGCATTAGACACAACTGCATTCACTTTAAATAGGGCACCACGCAATTCCATTGAGACGACATCGTTTAGAGAAACCTAAGTTGTCGTTTCTTAAAAGTTTGGGGTTGCGATGCTTATGTGAAAAAGTTTCAGGCTGATAAGCTCGAACCCAAAGCGGATAATGCGTCTTCATAGAATACCCAAAAACAATTGGGTATACCTCCTATTTCAGATCTGGAAGCAAAAGTAATTGCTTCTAGAAACAGGTCCTTTCTCGAGGAAAAGTTTCTCTCGAAAGAATTGAGTGGGAGGATGGTGGAGACTTGATAAGGTTATTGAACCGTCACTTCAACTAGTGTGTAGCAGGGCACAGGAAGTTGTTCCTGTGGCACCTACACCAATTGAAGTGGAAGCTTATGATAGTGATCATGAAACTTCGGATTAAGTCACTACCAAACCTCGTAGGACGACGAGGATGCGTGCTACTTCAGAGTGGTACGTGATCCTGTCTTGAAAGTCATGTTGTTAGACAACAATGAACCTACGAGCTATGGAGAAGCGATGGTGGGCCCATATTCCGACAAATGGTTAGAAGCCATGAAATCCGAGATAAATGGATCTTTAAGAAGAAGACGGACATGGACGGTAATGTTACCATCTATGAAGCTCGACTTGTGGCAAAGAGTATTTCCACAAGTTCAAGGAGTTGACTACGATGAGATTTTCCCATCCGTAGCGATGCTTAAGTCCGTCGGAATCATGTTAGCATTAGCTGCATTTATGAAATCTGGTAGATGGATGTCAAAACAAGTTTCCTTACCAGTTTTCGTAAGGAAAGGTTGTATGTGATACAATCAGAAAGGTTTTGTCGATCCTAAGGATGCTAAAAGGTATGCTAGCTCCAGCGATCCTTCCATGGATTAGAGCAAGCATCTCGGAGTCAGAATATACGCTTTGATGGAGTGATCAAAGTTTTTGGGTTTATACAAAGTTTGTTAGAAACTTGTATTTACAATAAAGTGAGTGGGAGCACTACAACATTTCTGATAAGTATATGTGAATGACATATTGTTGATCCGAAATGATGTAAAAATTTCTGGAAAGCATAAAGGTTTTTTAAAAGGAGTTTTTCAAAGGAAGACCTGGATAAAGCTGCTTACATATTGGGCATCAAGATCCATAGAGATAGATCAAGACGCCCGATGATACTTTCAAAGAACGCACACCTTGATATGATTTTGAAAGAGTTCAAAATAGATCAGCAAAGAAGGAGTTCTTGGCTGTGTTACAAGGTGTGAGTATTGAGTAAGACTCAAGACCTGACCACAGCTGAAGAGAGAGAAAGGACGAAGGTCGTCCCCTATGCTTTAGACGTAGGCTCTACAGTATGCTATGCTGTGTACCGCACATGAAGTGTGCCTTGCCATGAGTTGGTCAAGGGGTATAATAGTGATCCGGGAATGGATCACATGACAGCGGTCGAACTTATCCTTAGTATCTAGTGGACTAAGGAATTTTCTCGATTATGGAGGTGAAAAGGAGTTCGTCGTAAAGGGTTACGTCGATGCGAACTTTGACACTAATCCGGATGACTCTGAGTAGTAAACCAGATTCGTATAGTAGAGCAATTATTTGAAATGGCTCCAAATAGCGTGTGGTAGCATCCACAAGATGACATAGATATTCGTAAAGCACACACGGATCTGAAAGGTTCAGACCCGTTGACTAATAACCTCTCTCACAAGCATAACATGATCAAACCAGAACTCACTGAGTGTTAATCACATAGTGATGTGAACTAGATTGTTGGCTCTAGTAAACTCTTTGGATGTTGGTCACATGGTGATGTGACCTATGAGTGTTAATCACATGGTGATGTGGACTAGATTATTGACTCTAGTGCAAGTGGGAGACTGTTGGAAATATGCCCTAGAGGCAATAATAAATTGGTTATTATTATATTTCCTTGTTCATGATAATCGTTTATTATCCATGCTACAATTGTATTGATAGGAAACTCAGATACATGTGTGGATACATAGACAACACCATGTCCCTAGTAAGCCTCTAGTTGACTAGCTCGTTGATCAATAGATGGTTACGGTTTCCTGACCATGGACATTGGATGTCGTTGATAACGGGATCACATCATTAGGAGAATGATGTGATGGACAAGACCCAATCCTAAGCCTAGCACAAGATCGTGTAGTTCGTTTGCTCAGAGCTTTTCTAATGTCAAGTATAATTTCCTTAGACCATGAGATTGTGCAACTCCCGGATACCGTAGGAATGCTTTGGGTGTACCAAACGTCACAACGTAACTGGGTGACTATAAAGGTGCACTACAGGTATCTCCGAAAAGTGTATGTTGGGTTGGCACGAATCGAGACTGGGATTTGTCACTCCGTGTAAACGGAGAGGTATCTCTGGGCCCACTCGGTAGGACATCATCATAATGTGCACAGTGTGACCAAGGGGTTGATCACGGGATGATGTGAGTTACGGAACGAGTAAAGAGACTTGCCGGTAACGAGATTGAACAAGGTATCGGGATACCGACGATCGAATCTCGGGCAAGTAACATACCGATAGACAAAGGGAATTGCATACGGGATTGATTGAATCCCCGACATCGTGGTTCATCCGATGAGATCATCATGGAACATGTGGGAGCCAACATGGGTATCCAGATCCCGCTGTTGGTTATTGACCGGAGAACGTCTCGGTCATGTCTGCATGGTTCCCGAACCCGTAGGGTCTACACACTTAAGGTTCGATGACGCTAGGGTTATAGGGAAAGTATGTACGTGGTTACCGAATGTTGTTCGGAGTCCTGGATGAGATCCCGGACGTCACGAGGAGTTCCGGAATGGTCCGGAGGTAAAGATTTATATATGGGAAGTCCTGTTTTGGTCACCAGAAAAGTTTCGGGTGATATCGGTAATGTACCGGGACCACCGGGAGGGTCCCGGGGGTCCACCAAGTGGGGCCACCAGCCCCAGAAGGCTGCGTGGGCCAAGTGTGGGAGGGGACCAGCCCAGGTGGGCTGGTGCGCCCCCCACCAAGGCCCAAGGCGCATGGGAGAGTGGGAGGGGACAAACCCTAGGTCCAGATGGGCCTTAAGGCCCACCCTAGTGGCGCCCCCCCTCTCCTCCCCTTGGCCGCCCCCTGGATGGGATCTAGGGCTGGCCGCCACCCCTTGGGGTGGGAACCCTAGAGGGGGCGCAGCTCCCCCCTATATATAGTTGAGGTTTGGGCTGCCCAAGACACACGAGAACGTCTCTCTTTCGGTGCAGCCTTACCCCTCTCCCTCCTCCTCCTCTCCCGTGGTGCTTGGCGAAGCCCTGCGGGATTGCCACGCTCCTCCATCACCGCCACGCCGTCGTGCTGCTGCTGGACGGAGTCTTCCCCAACCTCTCCCTCTCTCCTTGCTGGATCAAGGCGTGGGAGACGTCACCGGGCTGCACGTGTGTTGAACGTGGAGGCACCGTTCTTCGGTGCTTAGATCGGAATCAACCGCGATCTGAATCGCTACGAGTACGACTCCTTCATCCGCGTTCTTGCAACGCTTCCGCATCGCGATCCATTCCTGCCCTTGTTTGCAATTATGGAGTGCTATAGCATGACTTAATCTTGCTCTACTTTTGCTATAAAATATTTCTGGCAGATGGTTTACGTGTTATTCAATTTTGCCAAGCTTGTTGTAGTTGATCCATTCATGCTATGTACTTGATCTTGTCATGGATAGCTTCATAAACATGCCATCTTTCTGTAGATATGCTTGTTTTGTCATGCATTTCTTTGGGGTGAGTGCATCAAGCTCACCTAGATGCCTTCATATTATTGTTTCTGCCATGCTCTGTTTTCTGCCAAGTCTGAAACCTGATAACGAAATTTTCTATGTTTACATGGTTGCCATCATATCTTCTGGTCCTTTTTGGCTTATGGTCATTAAGAGACTTTTGTCATATGCATTTAGTAGATTACTGCCATGCCTTGTTTTGCCATGTAAAGTTCCTGTAGCATATGTCTTTCTTGCTCTAAACATTGCTACCTGATGCTGTTTCAGGCATGTCCAGTAATTTCACCAAGTCTGTGAACCTGATTTCTTTTGCACTTTTGCCATGCTTGTTTGAGCTTGTTATGTTGTGATCTAGCCGTAGCTCATTGTTCATATTTTGTCAAGCATCTCCTGTAGATTACTTCCATATGCTTTGTTGCTATGTTGGAGTGCTGTAGCATAGTTACTTGTTGCATTCTAAGTGCTATCATGCTGTTAATCGCAGATTCGTGTCATTCTTGTTTTGCTTGCCATTTGCAAACCGTGCATCCGTTTCCGGCGATCTTTATATCGATTTCGACCGAAATCATCTCATCTTTCCCGTGGCATGCTTGGTTTGCCAAGTTACTGCCTTGTTCATCATTTTCCTTCCGGAGCACGCATATGCATCGCATATCATATCGTGCATATCATTCATATATTGCATCATGTTGCTTGTGCTTTTCCCATGATTGATTGTGGTTCCGTTGCTTGTGTTCTTGTGTTGGGTAGAGCCGGGAGACGAGTTCGTGAACGAGGAACCTGTTGAGTACGCTTACGAGGATCAAGCTTTCGACAACTCTGAGAACCTTGCAGGCAAGATGACCACCCCTCGAAATCACTTCTATCTTTGCTTTGCTAGTTGTTCGCTCTATTGCCATGCTGCGCTCCCTACCACTTGCTATATCATGCCTCCCATATTGCCATGTCAGCCTCTAACCATCCTTTCCTAGCAAAACCGTTGTTTGGCTAAGTTACCGTTTTTGCTCAGCCCTTCTTATAGCGTTGTTAGTTGCAGGAGAAGTTGAAGTTGGTTCCATGTCGGAACATGGATATTCTGGGATATCACAATATCTCTTATTTAATTAATTCATCTATATATTTGGTAAAGGGTGGAAGGCTCGGCCTTATGCCTGGTGTTTTGTTCCACTCTTGCCGTCCTAGTTTCTGTCTTACCGGTATTATGTTCCTTGAGTTTGCGTTCCTTACGCGGTTGGGTGATTTATGGGACCCCCTTGACAGTTCGCCTTGAATAAAACTCCTCCAGCAAGGCCCAACTTTGGTTTTACCATTTGCCACCTAAGCCTTTTTCCCCCGGGTTTTCGCGAGCCCGAGGGTCATCTTTATTTTAAACCCTCGGACCAGTGCTCCTTCGAGTGCTGGCCCAGACCGAGCGATGTCCGGCGCCCCCTGGGCAACCAGGGTCTATGCCAACCCGACGTCTGGCTCATCCGTTGTGCCCTGAGAACGAGATATGTGCAGCTCCTATCGGGATTTGTCGGCACATCGGGCGGCTTTGCTGGTCTTGTTTTACCATTGTCGAAATGTCTTGTAGACCGGGATTCCGAGACTGATCGGGTCTTCCTGGGAGAAGGTTTATCCTTCGTTGACCGTGAGAGCTTATGATGGGCTAAGTTGGGACACCCCTGCAGGGTATTATCTTTCGAAAGCCGTGCCCGCGGTTATGAGGCAGATGGGAATTTGTTAATGTCCGGTTGTAGAGAACTTGTCACTTGACCCAATTAAAATACATCAACCATGTGTGTAGCCGTGATGGTCTCTTCTCGGCGGCGTCCGGGAAGTGAACATGGTTTGAGTTATGAATGACGTGAGTAGGAGTTCATGATCACTTCTTGGTCATTGCTAGATGACGACCGTTCCGTTGCTTCTCTTCTCGCTCTCTTTTGCGTATGTTAGCCACCATATATGCTTATTGCCTGCTGCAGCTCCACCTCATTACACCATCCTTTTCCTATAAGCTTAAATAGTCTTGATCTCGCGGGTGTGAGATTGCTGAGTCCTCGTGACTCATAGATTCTACCAAAACAGTTGCAGGTGCCGACGATGCCAGTGCAGATGATGAGATCGACCTCAAGTGGGAGTTCGATGAGGAACGTGGTCGTTACTATGTGTCTTTTCTGATGATCAGTAGTGGAGCCCAGTTGGGACGATCGGGGATCTAGCTTTTGGGGTTATCTTATTTTCATTTGGATCTTGACCGTAGTCGGTCTATGTGTGTATTTTGGATGATGTATGATTTATATTTATGTATTGTGTGAAGTGGCGATTGTAAGCCAACTCTCGTTATCCCATTCTTGTTCATTACATGGGATTGTGTGAAGATGACCCTTCTTGCGACAAAACCACAATGTGGTTATGCCTCTAAGTCGTGCCTCGACACGTGGGAGATATAGCCGCATCGTGGGCGTTACAGCAACCCAGACATTTTGAGTATGTGTTCGCTGACGGAACTATTCTCCTCCATCTTACAACAGTAGAACTTGTCGGAGACTTCATATCTCTCGACCCGGGCATGAGCTTGGAAAACCATTTTCAGCTCTTGGAACATCTCATATGCTCCGTGCTGCTCGAAACGCTTTTGGAGCCCCGGTTCTAAGCTGTAAAGCATGCCACACTGAACCAGGGAGTTATCATCAACACGTGTTTGCCAGGCGTTCATAACGTCTTGGTTTGCTGGGACGGGTGCTTCACCTAGCGGTGCTTCAAGGACATATGCTTTCTTGGCAGCTATGAGGATGATCCTCAAGTTCCGGACCCAGTCTGTATAGTTGCTACCATCGTCTTTCAGCTTGGTTTTCTCTAGGAACGAGTTGAAGTTGAGATTGACATTAGCGTGGGCCATTTGATCTACAAGACATATTGTAAAGATTTTAGACTAAGTTCATGATAATTAAGTTCATCTAATAAAATTATTAATGAATTCCCACTCAGACAGACATCCCTCTAGTCATCTAAGTGATACATGATCCGAGTCAACTAGGCCGTGTCCGATCATCACGTGAGATGGACTAGTCATCATCGGTGAACATCTTCATGTTGATCGTATCTTCTATATGACTCATGTTCGACCTTTCGGTCTTCCGTGTTCCGAGGCCATCTCTGTACATGCTAGGCTCGTCAAGTCAACCTAAGTGTATTGCGTGTGTAAATCTGGCTTACACCCGGTGTATGCGAACGTTAGGACCTATCACACCTGATCATCACGTGGTGCTTCGGAACAACGGACTTTAGCAACGGTGCACAGTTAGGGGGAACACAATTCTTGAAATTTTAGCGAGGGATCATCTTATTTATGCTACCGTCGTTCTAAGCAAATAAGATGTAATACATGATAAACATCACATGCAATCAAATAGTGACATGATATGGCCAATATTATTTTGCTCCTTTTGATCTCCATCTTCGGGGCGCCATGATCATCATCGTCACCGGCATGACACCATGATCTCCATCATCGTGACTTCATGAAGTTGTCTCGCCAACTATTACTTCTACTACTATGGCTAACGGTTAGCAATAAAGTAAAGTAATTACATGACGTTCCAGTTGACACGCAGGTCATAAATAAATTAAGACAACTCCTATGGCTCCTGCCGGTTGTCATACTCATCGACATGCAAGTCGTGATTCCTATTACAAGTACATGATCAATCTCATACATCACATATATCATTCATCACATCCTTCTAGCCATATCACATCACATGACACTTGTTGCAAAAACAAATTAGACGTCCTCTAATTGTTGTTGCAAAATTTTTACGTGGCTGCTATAGGTTTCTAGCAAGAACGTTTCTTACCTACGCCAAAACCACAACGTGATATGCAAATTTCTATTTACCCTTCATAAGGACCCTTTTCATCGAATCCGATCCGACTAAAGTGGGAGAGACAGACACCCGCTAGCCACCTTATGCAACTAGTGCATGTCAGTCGGTGGAACCTGTCTCACATAAGCGTACGTGTATGGTCGGTCCGGACAACTTCATCCCACGATGCCGCCGAATCAAGATAAGACTAGTAATGGCAAGTAAATTGACAAAATCGACGCCCACAACAACTTGTGTTCAACTCGTGCATAGAAACTACGCATAGACCTAGCTCATGATGCCACTGTTGGGGATCGTTGCAGAAATTAAAAAAAATTCTACGCATCACCAAGATCAATCTATGGAGTTTACTAGCAATGAGAGGGGAGTGCATCTTCATACCTTTGAAGATCACGATGCGGAAGCATTGCAAGAACGCGGTTGGAGGAGTCGTACACGTAGCGATTCAGATCGCGGCAGAATCCGATCCAAGCACCGAACAACGGTGCCTCCGTGTTCAACACACGTGCAGCCCGGTGACGTCTCCCGCGCCTTGATCCATCAAGGAGGAGGGAGAGGTTTAGGAAGAAGGCTCCAACAACAGCACGACGGCGTGGTGGTGGTGGAGTGGCAGTTCTCCGGCAGGGCTTTGCCAAGCTCACGCAGAGGAGGAGAGGTGTTGGGTAGGGGAGGGGCTGCGCCTTAGATGTGGTGTTGCAGCCCTCCCTCCACCCCTCTATTTATAGGGAGAAGGGGGAAGTGACCTGTCCCCTCTAGATGAGATCTAGAGGGGCGGCGACGGCCAAGGGGGAGGGGCTTGCCCCCAAGCAAGGGGGCGCCCCCCTTTAGGGTTCCCCCCAACCCTAGGCGCATGGGCCCTAGGGGGGATGGCGCCCAGCCCACTTAGGGGCTGGTTCCCTTCCACCTACAGCCCATAAGGCCCTCTGGGGCAGGTGGACCCTCCCGATGGACCCCCGGAACCCCTCCGGTGGTCCCGGTACAATACCGGTATACCCCCGAATATTTCCGGTGACCGTATGATGACTTCCCATATATAAATATTCACCTCCGGACCAATCCGGAACTCCTCGTGACGTCCGGGATCTCATCCGGGACTACGAACAACAATCGGTAATCACATACAAACCTTCCTTATAACCCTAGCGTCATCGAACCTTAAGTGTGTAGACCCTACGGGTTCGGGAATCATGCAGACATGACCGAGACACCTCTCTAGCCAATAACCAGCAGCGGGATCTGGATACCCATGTTGGCTCCCACACGTTCCACGATGATCTCATCGGATGAACCACGATGTCGAGGATTCAAGCAATCCCGTATACAATTCCCTTTGTCAATCGGTACGTTACTTGCCCGAGATTCGATCGTCGGTATCCCAATACCTCGTTCAATCTCGTTTTTGGCAAGTCACTTTACTTGTTCCGTAATGCATGATCCCGTGACTAACTACTTAGTCACATTGAGCTCATTATGATGATGCATTACCGAGTGGGCCCAGAGATACCTCTCCGTCATACAGAGTTGTTGAGGATATAAACCTTAGAGTCACCCGCCCGGAGGAGCCGGGTTACTCATAATGGTCATCGTTGAAGCCCGGCGCCAAGCTTGGAGACGGCCGGCCAAAGATGGGCTTAAGACCCGGATGTGGCTTAAGGCCCGTAGGTACAACTGCTAATATGGTAGAACTTGTAGTGTAAGGCAAGAATAGTTGGGAGTCCGAGCCGGACACTTTTATGAGCCGGCCGGGACTCTGAGAGCTGCTGGGCGTCAACCTCTCTATATAAAGGGACGACCCGGCGGCGGTTCAAGGGCAAGAAAGATCTCGTCGAGAGCCAGGCATAGCAGTTAAGCTCCCTGGTCATCGAAACCCTAATCAATACTACCTCAACTGGACGTAGGCTTTTACCTTCACCATAAGGGGCCGAACCAGTATAACCCTCGTGTTCCTTGTCCCATTTAACCCCTTCAAGCTTCCTAGCTGCGATGGCTCCACGACTAAGTCCTAGCTCGAGGACATCTGCCGTGACAATTCCACGACAGTTGGCGCCCACCGTGGGGCCAGCGCACGGTGGATTTGAGTTCTTGAAGGGCAGCTTCGAAGGGCTCAAGGGATACACTATGGGCCGGATGACTAAGAGTCGTCACGGCAAGCTCTACATCGACGATGCAAGCTGGGGCCCCGATGCCGGCTCAATTGAGTACGGGTACCAGGTCCCCTTCGGCGGAATTCATGTCTTCATTGGCAAGATTGGTGAGCCGGGCCCTGAGCCGGATCTCTGCGCCGATCTCATCGAGACGGCTCAGCGCGCATGACCCGCCCGGGCCCTGCCTGCCCTGAAGCATGCTTTTGTGGGATGTGTCCATGGAGGGCTCTCTGATGGATCAGGATCTGGTGATGAGACGGCCGCCGGCTCTGACGGCGAGTCATCCACAGATGAGTCAAACTCATTGTATCAACTTCAAGACGGCAGGCTCATGGGTGGTTCTGATGGTGACAGTATTCCAGACCCTTTTGAGCCGCCGAGCCGGGTCGGAATCTTCATGGCCGGTGCACAGCCTGTTCAAAACCCTGCCGCCGGGTCAGGAAATCCAGTACCTTCGCCGGCTCAGGTGCTGATGGATCTCACGGACAAGATGACGGCCCTGTTGACTGCCACGGTTGACCCGGCGGACCAAGCTCAGCATGAAGCGGAGGTGGCGCAGTTAAAGTTAGATCTAGTGAAAGCCAAAGAGGATCTGGCAGCGGAAGGAATCAGGATGGCTGCGAAGAGGGCGGCTCTCGACGCCCAGACTCAGCTGATTCAGGCGCAGTCCTTCCGACTCACGATGGATCAGAACGCGTCCAATGAGGTCATGAGAAGGAGGCATCAAAAGGCCCAATCTCGACTCCCTCCGGTCTACGATCCTCGAAACCTCTTCAACACGCCAGGTGCAGGGTCTAGTAACCCGCCGGGGATCATAGTGCCCGGGTCTGGGACCCCTGTTCAGCCACAAGTGATGGGGCCTCCCTGGGTGAACCCTGCCCCGCCTCAGTATGTGCCAATACCACCGGGTCATTATGCCAACCCGCTGGAGAACATGGTCGCCGCGGCAGCACGGCTGGCGGCTCTCCCAATTGACGGCGACTCTCCAACGGCTGTTGAAACCCGCCGGGTCCGAGAACTCCTTCAGACAGCGCTGGCGAAGCAAGAGGCGTACTTTACAGCCGGGACAGGATCCACTCAACCCCTCGTCCAGGCCGGAGCCCGAGTTATAGCAGACACATGGTCTCAGCGACCGGCTCAAGTAATGTCCGACGCCATGACCCGCCCCCTGGCCATAGCCCGGCTCATAACGGAGCCTTTCGCGCAGCAGACCAAGATGGAGCGCGGCAAGAGGCGGAGCAGGTGCCTCAGTTGACGGCTTACCAAACACCCCCGGCTTATCCGACGACTCCCATCGACGTGGGTATCCCTACGAGGACAGGAGGTGTCCCTTGTTTGGTGCCGGCTCTCCGCAATGAACGTCTACCCAAGGACTTCAAAGGGCCTAGGAAGGTGCCTAATTACACGGCTGACTTACAACTTGGAGCCTGGATCGAGAGTTACGAGATGGCCATGGAATTGCTGGAGGTCAGTGAAGCGGCGATGGCCAAGTACTTCACCATGATGTTGGATGGGACTGCCGCACTTGGTTGAAAGGGCTACCACCGAATTCCATCGGGTCTTGGGCTGAGTTGAAAGCCCGGTTCATCCAAAACATCAAAGATACCTGTAGGCAGTCTATGTCAATTGTGGATTTGACTAACTGTAAACAGCAGGAGGGTGAGTCTACGACACATTGGGTTCGCCGGGTCAAAGAGATTATACATTCATCTGATAAGATGGATGCCGGCTCTGCAGTCTTAATGTTGGAGCAGAATTGTCGCTTCCTGCCCCTGAAGATGAAACTCGGGCGGCTTAAGCGCGACTGCAATGATATGGGTACGCTGATGGCGGCTCTCGTCAAGTACGCCGACTCTGATAGTACCAAGGACCCCGCTTCAGATGATGAAAGGACAGGGAAGGGAAAGAAGAACGGCAATGGCAAGGGTCCTCAGCATAACCCGGGGAACCAAGGAGGTGGCAAGCGTAAAGCCGACGACAGCCTAGAGTTCGTGGCCAATGCCAGCTCGCAGGGCAATAACCAGCAACGCAAGGGGAGGCCACCTCCCCGAGCCGGCGGGTCAGGCCCGACGCTGGAGCAGCTGTTGAATGAGCCTTGTCCAAGGCATGGCTCTAGGGAGAAGTCAGCTACTCATCTATGGAAGGATTGCACAATCATGAAGGCCTTTAAGAATTCCAATGCCTTTAATGGCAACAATGGCCCGGGCGGCGGCTCAGGCGCTGGCGGTTTTCATGGCCCGGGCGGCGGCTCAAATTCTAATCCTCAGAACGGTCAAGGGGGCTTTAATCAGCAGTCTGGCCAGGGTCATCAACAGTAGCATAGGGGCTATCAGACCAACCCAAAGCAGCTTAATGGTGGACAGTATCATGTATTTACCACCAGTCTGTGTAAGCGAGATCAGAAGCTTCATAAGAGGGCCGTGAATGCGGTTGAGCCGGCGGTTCCACGCTATTTAAGATGGTCTGAGCAGCCTATCATGTGGAGTAGGGAGGATCACCCTCCCCGGGTTGATAATCCGGGTCATTTGGCCTTGGTGGTGGCTCCTCAGGTGGGAGGATATAAGTTCACTAAGGTGCTCATGGATGGAGGCAGCAGTATCAACATCCTCTATTATGAGACTTTCCGTCGTATGGGGTTGATTGATAAGAACCTCAGCCAGTCAAACACTATTTTCCATGGTGTGGTACCTGGTAAGTCAGCTTATCCAGTTGGCAAGATCGAGTTGGAAGTGGCCTTTGGAGACGAGTATAACTACAGGGTGGAAAAATTGACCTTTGAGGTGGTCAAGATAAGAAGTCCGTATCATGCCATATTTGGGCGGCCGGCTTATGCCAAGTTCATGGCTCGGCCGTGTTACGTGTATTTACAGCTCAAGATGCCGGGTAAGGTGCTTCGGCGACTCAGACTTGGTGGCTCAACAAGTATCAGGCAAGTGGGACTCCAAGGACCCTCTCATGGCGGCTTATCGCCGTGAAGTTGATGCCATTGCTGGGCACTTTCAGGGTTACCAAGTAGAGCACATCGATCGCAGGAAGAACGAGGGGGCTGATGCTTTAAGCCGGCTGGGCTCTCAGCGAAAACCGGTGCCGCCTAATACTTTCCTGGACATTTTGCATCACCCTTCGGTTAAGTTGCCTACAGAGGAAGACTTGGTTGTCCCTGACTCGGAGGCACAATTGGTGGCGGCTCTCCACATCATCCCGGACTGGACAGTGCCCTATCTGGCTTACATGACCCGGGAAGATTTGCCTGAGGATGAAACTTTGGCCAGACAAATAACCCAGCGATCTAAGTCAATGGTTGTTATCAATGGTGAGTTGCATCGCCGCAGTGTTACGGGAGCGTTCCAGCGTTGTGTCTCCCCTGAGGAAGGTCAAGAGATCTTGCGTGAGATTCATGAAGGGGATTGTGGCCATCATGCCGGCTCAAAATCCCTTGTGGCCAAGGCTTTTCGTCATGGTTTTTATTGGCTGACGGCTCACGCTGATGCGGAGGACTTGGTCAGTAAATGTGATGGTTGCCAGAGGTTCTCGCGACGGGCTCATGTGCCGGCTCAGGAGCTGAGGATGATACCGATCACTTGGCCATTTGCGGTCTGGGGGCTTGATATGGTTGGGCCTTTTAAAAGGTCCAAGGATAAGAAGACCCACCTCTTGGTGGCAGTTGACAAATTCACAAAGTGGGTTGAAGCAGAGCCAGTTAGCAAGTGTGACGCAGCCACGGCGGTTCAGTTCATGAAAAGGGTGATCTTTCGCTTTGACTTTCCACACAGCATTATAACTGACAATGGTACCAATCTATCCAAAGGCGCCATGGAGGAGTTTTTTCAACGAGAGCATATTCGACTTGATGTTTCATCAGTGGCTCACCCTCAATCCAATGGTCAAGCTGAGAGGGCTAATCAGGAGATTCTGAAAGGCATCAAGCCCCGGCTTTTGGTCCCTTTGCAACGGACGCCGGGTTGTTGGGTGGAGGAGTTACCCTCCGTGTTATGGAGCATCAATACTACTCCTAACAGGTCTACGGGTTTCACACCTTTCTTCATGGTTTATGGAGCGGAAGCAGTCCTCCCCAGTGACATCCGTCATGACTCGCCTCGAGTGGTGGCTTATGTTGAGGCGGATAATGAACAGGCGCGCCAAGATGCTCTTGACTTGTTGGACGAACAGCGTGATGTGGCAGCAGCTCGCTCAGCAATTTACCAACAAGACCTGCGCCGTTATCACAGTCGCCGGGTTAAATCCCGGGTCTTCCAGGAGGGAGATTTGGTGCTCCGGCTCATCCAAGATCAAACAGATGCGCACAAGCTATCCCCGCCTTGGGAAGGACCCTTTGTGTCACGACCGGTTTTCTAATAAAAATATTTATTAAGAAACCGATCCCTTTTACGGACCAGTAGAGAAGAATCCTTCTCACTGGTAGACAATTTCTTGATCACAGAAGAAAAAACCAGGAGTACTAAATATAATACAAGGTTGAGCGGAGACTGCTCAACAATTTATTACAAGCACGCCGATAATACATAAAGGCGGATAGGGTGGCATAACTACTGACTCACAATAAAAACGGTGGTGGATATGTCACAGCGAAGTGGGTGACATGACTCCTGCATCTAACAACTCCTCGAACGTCGGAGTGAGGCTCGAGGATTCTTATAGAGGGTGGAGGAAGCGTATATAATACAAGTGACCAATATCCTGGATCGCACGGGACTGACTGGGACTCCTCTAGGCGTCGGACTCACTATCAAACTCTTCATCCATGAGATCGCCTTCGTCAACATCTGGCCAAATCAACAAGCCAGGTGAGTAATATGAAAGTACTCGCAAGACAGTTCAGACATAAGATATAACAAATGTAAACATGATGCACATGGACAGATTAATAGAGCGCACTCAGACAATGGGATAGCAATGCATGGGAAATAAAAGGGAAGTCGGGCAGTAGTCCTCCCGAAAATCCCAAAGTAATACTGAAGGCCAATCGAGTGTTTGAATGACTCCTCGAACGGATACAGATGAAATAACAATGCCGCAGTCGGGCGTTAAGGCAACACCACATAAAGGGCTTATAATGGAATATAAATGACAGTGCGTGCCACAGTCGGACGTCTGAGCGACATCACATAAAGGGCTTATATCAAAAGTAAATGACGAGCGTGCCACAGTCGGACGTCTGAGCGACATCACATAAAGGGCTTATATCAAAAGTAAATGACGAGCGTGCCACAGTCGGACGTCTGAGCGACATCACATAAAGGGCTTATATCAAAAGTAAATGACAAGAGTGCCACAGTCGGACGTCTGAGCGACATCACATAAAGGGCTTATATCAAAAGTAAAGGACAAGAGTGCCACAGTCGGACGTCTGAGCGACATCACATAAAGGGCTTTATATTTCATAACTTGATATTTCGGCAGCTCATGAATTTAAATCATTTCAAGGGAATATTCAGGTACGAGATAAATAACAGGTTAGTCCATCCACAGGAATAATAATTCAACCGGGTTTACCACTCAAACTTGTTCACCGGGGATTTTACCACGGAGACTGACATAGGGACTGACATGGATATGGATATACTGGCCATGGTCCTTGACCAAGGACACGATGACTCGGAAGGAATTGACTCTGCAGAGTTTGTACTATTTAACCACAGCCAACGGATTTCAGTAGTCACAAGGGACTAGTTCCGTTTACGGTGTTTTAGGAGAAACACATCTAACCAGTACACACCCATTCAACGTTCCGATGCCAGGAATCACCCTCGGCAACGTTCAAGAAAAACTTTGAGACGGGGAGGCTACAACCTCGCGTAGCATGGGATCAAATTTATACCGCGCGCTCTAAGGGGTGCCCCCCTCTCGGTCCCAACCGGAAACACCCATGCCCCCTGACCGGATGACTGGCTTTAATCCAGGGCCATGGAACCTTCATCCCGGCCCCTCTATTTGGTGTGTACAAGGAAAGAGGTTAGCAACTTACTAAACCGTATTCTTTGCAGAAAACATGTGGTAGCACGAAAGGGGAAGAACGATAACGTGGTTCAGTTCACGTTAACGTCGGAGTTTATCGGGTGACGTAAGATTGGCATGCTACGACAATACCATCTTACTACCTTTCATGTCACCACATGATCAGGTCATCTCTCATCGAAGATCACAGTAACTTCGAAAACACACGGTTAGTTGCCTTGCATGCAACGTAATACTCACCGATGCTCATATGCCATGCACAAACCATTCAAGCAAACATGCAAAACACCTATCATATCAAAGGTTCAAACATGCTTGCCTGGTTCGGAGAAGTCGGAGTCTAGCTCGGCGAAGTTTGGGGCTCCGTCACCTCCTCCGGAACCTACGGTATAACGAAACCATATACTAACGTGAAAATCGTTGCGTGCATAAAAATTGTTCCAAAATTTTTCCAAATAAATACTATAAAAAACTAGACAAAAATATAAGACTGACAGAAAAAGAATCAATCAAAAAGCATATTTTATTAAAAAGATATAAGGGTTTTAGTCCAAGGACTGATCTGTGATGAAACAGAAAAGATCCAGGGACTTGTTTGAGAAAACAGAAAACGGTTCGGTAGGAAATACGTTAGCCCAAGGGGAAAACACATTTTGCCTGAAGGCGCTTTCAGAAAACGGTTCGAGGGAGAAAGGAGAGAGGCTGACGGGGGGGTCCCACCCGTCAGGTTCAAAACTCCCAACGGAGTTCGCCGGCGCCCGAAGGCTGCGGTGGTCGCCGGTGTTGAACCACGGCGAGGCAGAGAGATCGGAGGGTACCAACAGGTTCAGGGTGTTCTTCCGCGTCGGTGGGTGGTGGACTTGGCCGTCGGAGAGCACCACGTCGACGGCGACACTATCTCCGGCGGACGGTGGTTCGGGCGATGGTGGAGTACTCCGGTGGGTGCTGCAAACTCCAAATTGATGCGCGGGTCAGAAGAGTGGAAGCACTAGGAGACTACTGGCATGAACTGAGAGGTAGGGGTGCACGCACGGGGGTGAATCGAGCTGGGTCCCGAAGCGGGTCGAGGCGGCCGGAGCTGGGGAAGAAGATTCCCTCGAGGGCTGCCCAGTGGGCTTGGCGTGGTACTGGTGGTGTGCAGAGGTGGTGCGGGTTCGAGTTCGAGCTCGGGGCCTCCTTTTATAGGCGATCCGAGGGGGTGGCCGTGAACGGGATAACACCGGCGAGAAATTACGGTGAGGCAGAGGTTGGGCAGGGGGTTTAGGCGGCTAGGCATCACCGTGGAGGATCACTGGTGCCATTCCTCCGCTAAACCTTGGTCGGGCTTGGTGTAATACGCCGGTCCTCCACGGAACGGCCGTACGGGCACGGCGGCGACAGGGAGCGCGCTCCGCGCCTACCAGTTCACGACGACGGACTGCAGCGTGCACGGGTGAATGGATGGCCACGCGGTGGCCTCTGGTGGCTTGGGCGGCGCTGGACGGCGCCGTCCAACGTTGTGCCTCTCTGGCAGCCGCAAAGGGCGCTGCTGCCGTCGCTCACGGGGTGGCGCACCTCCTCCTGCTCGTCGCCGATGCCCGCAAGCTTCCAGGCGATCGTGCGGCGCAGGGATAAGAAGGAAGCACAGGGCGCACGGCGCCACCGCGGCTACTGGCAAGATTGAGAAGGGGTTCTGAAGAAAACGACAGTGGCTCACTGAAACTGTATCTCTGAACTTCTGAACTTGACAGTGCCCTTCAGGTGTTCGACGAAATGATTTGGCATGAAGAAATTTTTTTCTGGAGCTGGGACTTGGTGAGGTGACCTCTCAATGTATCCAGAGGTTGCCTGAATTTTCTCAGATTTTTAGGAGGAGAAAACAAATGAATTTCATCAAATTTGGCAAATATGGTCCAAACTTGCAGCAAGCACAATTTGAAATATTTGAACTGGAGACCAGTGGATTTTCATGGATCTTGGTTGAGGGCTCTAAGGACTAGCCAGGGAAATATGTTTCGAGGCCAAACTCAAAGTAGAAATGGTAGTTCCTTTGTAAATCTCCAAGAGCTAAAGTAGAAGGCAGAAAATATTTTTGATAAGAAATAAATGGAAGAAAAATCATGGGGAGGTTCAACTTGCTGGATTTGAAGTATACCTTGACACAAAGATGGGGGAAAGGCTTTTGGGAGGGGATTTCCACTCATGTCATGGCAAGAGTAGTTTTTGAAAGGGAAAAGGATCACTCCAAATGCCATAGGCTATTTTAAAAAGATTTTCAAAAGCTTTGCCCAAATGAAAAACATTTGTGTTGAGTCCACATAAGATGGAAAAACCTCCAAGACCAAAAATCAAGTCTTGGGTGAATCCAAACAAAATACTTGTCATAAAAGAAAATCTTTGAGAGGGAGAATTCTTTAGAAGAAAATTTTAAATAACATCCCTCAACTCAAATAAAAGTTTGAAAAAGCCAAATAAAATTTTTGGGTGTCACACTTTGTGGTCAGCAAGAACTTGCACAACGGGTCATATTACCTCATTGACATTCGGGAGCATAAAGATTCACGCAAGTCGGAGGAGGAGACCCGTCGGCCGTGGAACATAGCTCAGCTTCGGCCTTATTACACTTGAGCCACTGGCTCTCATAATGTACATATTTCTTTAAGCCATGTATATATTATGATAAGCAATAAAGCAGGACCTCTGTCCCTTTTCTCCTCCAAAGGTAAAAGTGTTGTCTCCATTACAAGATCACATGGTAACTTGGAGGTGGGTCCGGCTTATGATCACTTGGGGGCTTCCTGTTCAAACATAGGTCGTATTCGAACCAAAGAGAACATAGCTGTCGATACCCATTTGATTGGCAAAGTGCTGAGCTCATTGGGGAGTTTTCTTTGATCATATTTGAATCATAGCTCAACCCCCTTTGGGAACCGACGTGGATCGTATTCGAATCAGCGTCGTTAAACAACTTTTAAGGTCATTTGGGGGCTTCCTGTTCAAACATGGGTCGTATTCGAACCAAAGAGAACATAGCTGTCGGTACCCTCTTGATCGGCATCGCCAAACCCACTGGGGGCTTTATGATCGCATTCGAATCTTAGCTTAACCCCTTTGGGACGGGTCTCTGGTCGTATTCGAACCAGAAGCCCCTGAGTTTTTGATTTTCTGATTTACAACAAGTTGTTCTTATTGTTTCAATAGTATGCACGGCGGTTCTCACTCTGCCGGCTTAACTTTGATTCACAGTGATAATCACACAATCAGCATTATCAAGACTGGTAAACCGGAGTTGAGGTACCAACCTTATTATCCGGGTTATATAAACCGGAAGTATACTTGAAGGCCTGTAAGTGTGTTATTACGGTTATATCAAGGATATAATTTAGGACCAGTCTCTCATAACTTAGATTTATATTCTGGGTTATATGTGTCAGACTATGATTCTCAGTGCGGTAAGCCGCCTAGAGACTTGTGATTTGTTCTTCTATGCAGGATAGTTAAAGACAACTATTTGAGCTTAAGGACGATGAATGATCAATTATGACCCGGAGGAACATAAGGCAGCAACTTCAATGGAATTAAGCATTCAGCATGTGCACGATGGCATGACAAGGTTAAAATGTTGATCCTACTCTATTACAAGACTCCCAGAGTCCAAAAGATGAGGCATTGTTTTCAAATGTAGTCATGAGCCGCCTACAAGTTAAGATGCTTGTCGGGTTGAAGCTTCCGGCTCATCCCTCTCCGCTCCTCCGGCTGTTCCCATGACTTGGAAGGTTGACGATTTCCAGTCAATGCCGCTCAAAGCTTCGAATTGAGCCTCCTCGTCAATTAACCCGGCCGGGTTAATGTCTGGGGCAAAAGTGTGCTTACGAGTCGGCGGGACCAAGCTGACGGCTTCGTAACGCGGAGTAGGGATCCTCTGATTCTCTGCATCGTAGCCTGGCTGGTACTTTGTCAGATCAGTGTCATTCCCAATCAGGGTGGCCACCGGGCGCACGATCTTCACACAGGCAGCAAAGTCCTTTTGGTAGAAAGGGGTGCCGTCTTCCTTCAAGCTGGGATAGCCAAGTGCAATGTCCGTCGGGTCTAGCTCTGGAAGGAAAGCCTTGGCCCGGCTCAGAGCAGCTATGGCTCCGGCTCTTGCGGAGGCCCGTCGCAGCTCTTGGACACGCTGAGGAAGAACGGCAAGCCGGCGAAGAACTTCCGCCAGGTGAGTCGGAACCTCGTTTGATAGGGCCACCACGGCTAAAGCACGATGTGACCCGGTGTAGAGTTGCTCCACCAGGGTGTACACGGCCTTCAGCTTGGTCAGCATGTTCTGGTTGAGGTTGGCGCTTCTGGGGCCTGGTTAACAGAGTAAGATAAGCCGCTGGCAATGATGGGAGTTACGAGAGATAAAGATTATAAACTTGACGAAAGCCGGTGGAATGACTTACCGAAGATTGCGGCGACCATCTGTGACACGTGGCGCTTTAAGCCGGAGAGTTCGGCGGTTCTCTCCGTCAGAGCCTTCTCCGCCTGTTCGGCCCGGCTCACCAGAGTAGCCTTTTCTTCGGCCCAAGTCTTCCTTTCAGCTTCAAAGTTCTTCTTCAGCTTCTCTTGAGCAGCAATACTGGACTCAAATTTGGCGTTGGCCTTCCGGGTCTCAGTTTCCTGCGTCTTCAGGTGGGTCTTCAGATCAGAGATGTCAGCTTCAAGCTTCTTGCAAGCAGCCTGCACAATTTCCGGGTTATAATATGAACAGTTACTATGCAATTTTAAAGTCCCAAGCGCTTTCCAAGCAAAGACACTTGGCACTTGGGGGCTAATGCATGTTGAAAGTCTTTATCTACAAATTACCGGTTCATGGAAGTAAGCCGGAAGTTAAGTCTACCACATATTCTATCATAAAGTAGTAGACTTGGGGGCTAGAGTACGATAAAGAGGATTATGCAGTAAGCTGTAGAGTGGTACCTCAGACTTCTGCTGTATCTGCTTCACCATGTCGATCTCCAAGTCCCGGCTGCTGTGCACTTGATTGACATAGCCGGAGATGATCTCTCCAATGCTCAGGTTGGTGTAGTCGGTGACGTCCAGCTTGGCCCGGTGGCGCTCTAGCAACTCCTCCTTCGCAGAACACTTAGCCAGCGCAGTGGGTCTCCCCAGCTCGACAAACTCCGTCCGGGTGATTACCACGTCCGGTTCATCGGCCGGCTGAGCGGGGCTGGAGATATCCGGGTTGGTGGAAGTCTCCATGGCCGGCTCATCAGTTGGAATGGTGGCATCAGGAGCAGGAGCAGCTGGCGGCTCTTGAACTAAAACCTCCGGCTCAGGCAAGACCGTCTCTTCGACCGGCTTATTCTTCTTTGCTCTTTTACTGAGCTTTGCTTGAGCACTGAAAGGACACAAGGTTAGTACAAAAAGTATGAGTAAAGATAAGCACAACAAGAAAGGATCATCATTACCCAGGTATGGTCTTGAAAGCCGGAAGGTTCGATTGCATAGAGTCGCCAGAGGAGGGTGAAGTTTCCTGATAATTTGAATCGGAAGAATTGAGCGGTTGACGTATAACACCCGCCAAAGGATGAAAAGGATATAAGTTGGATATAACCTCGGTTCGGCGCTTCCTTGACACCTCAGGTAACCCAGAGGAGAGATCAGCATCCTTGTTGGTCCGGGTGTGTCGCCGGCTCTCATGAATCTGTTGCTTCAAAAGAAATTGAGGATCTTGATAAGCTAAAGGATGTGAAAATCTTACTTTCCGGGTTACTCTTCGGACTTTCAGCCTTGGCAAGGGCTCCGAGTCGGAGGAAAGTGTCATTACCTCTTCAATCACCGGGTTACTTGCTCCGGTGTCATCCTGCTGATGAACAGTATTGATAAGGTGGACAGAAATAAACAAGAAATACAACAAGAGCTTACAGATTCAGGGGTTACCTCTGACTCGGAGTTGTCACTCAGTTGAAGCAGCTCTGAGGCAGTAGGCCTGCTTCCCTTCTTGCGGGGAGCGGCTCTCTTGGCGGCTTTCTTAGCCTTCCTGGCCTTGTTGGCCGCCTCATGGTCATACTTGACCTTCCAGAATTTATCATCAGCCTGAAAAATACAATGACGATTTCTTAAGGTTCAGATGAAAATTATCTAAAGGAGAAAATAAGATGTTCAGATCAGCGGCTTACCGCTGGGGCCGGGTTGGTCTTGCAGAAGGGGCTTAAGCCGGTCCTCCCATAGTCTGCCAAGCTCTCATTCAAGAGGGCCTTGGTCATGTCTTCGGCAACGTCTTCGGGAAGATCGTTGCGGCTGTGTCGCAGGGGGTCATCCTTCCGGCCCGTGTAATCACACATTAAGCCGGGGCGGCGGCTCAAGGGGATCACCCGCCACGAGATCCAGACCCGGACCAGATCAATGCCATTGAGGCCATTTCCCAGGAGAGCCTTGATTTTGTTGATGGTGGGGATCAGAGGTTGGCGCTCCGCCTGAGATAGCTTGTCTGACAGAGGGTGAGTTGGTTCCAGACGCGAGGGACGAAAGTCGGGCAGCGGGCTCTCGTCAGCCGGCGAAGTGTCCTGGCAGTAGAACCACGTCTGGTTCCAGTCCTTTGGGTGGCTTGGCGGTTCAGCGTAAGGAAAAAGGCAGTCTCTCCGGCGTTGAATAGAGATTCCACCAAGTTCCAGGCTCGGTCCGTTGGCGCACTCATTCTGGCGGTTCAAATAGAATAGCTCTCTAAAGAGCAGAAGGCTGGGCTCCTCTCCAAGGTAGACTTCGCAGAATACTTGGAAGTTACATATGTTTGACACGGAATTGGGTCCTATGTCTTGTGGCCGCAGATCAAAGAAATTCAGTACATCTCTAAAGAACTTTGAGTCGGGCGGTGCGAAGCCCCGGCTCATGTGATCAGCAAAAATTACCACCTCCCCGTCCCTTGGCTGTGCTCTCTCCTCTGATGGGTCGGGGGCACGGTAGGACATGACGTCCTTCTTGGGCAGGTAACCCGACTTCACAAAATCCGCTAAGGTCTCGTCGGTGACGTTGGACCTCATCCAATTGCATGTGATGGGTGCTTTGGGAGCTTTGGGAGGCATGGTGAAAGTCGGAAGCCTATGATAAAAGGAAATGTCCGGTTTAATTATAAGCCGGAGGAAATTTTCAGTTCAATGTTTAAAGTGGCGGCTTATGGAGGGGCCTAATGACATATAGCTAAGTGCATCGGGTTATCTAAGCTGCTGGAGGTATTGAGAGTAATTCAATTGTCTGCAGCTTTGTCGTAAATGAGCCGGAAAGTTTCATGGCGCGTGGCTTCTTTTGAGCCGGAAAGTTTTACGGCGCGTGGCTTCTTTAAGCCGGAAATGTAAGCCGCCATGACTCAGCAAATGCAGTTTTTTACTAAGTGTGGTGAAAACAGGTTTCACACATCGCAGTAACTAATTTGGATCAAAATGGTCGACTAAAGAGGAAAGTTTCTAGACCAAAAACAGACGCAGAAGAAGTTTGCGGGTTCGAATGGAGCCTCTATGCAGTAAAAGGAGATCTATGTACATTGGAAACGGGCGTGAAACAACTACTGCAGCAGTTCTATACAGTCTAAGATCAAGAAAGGTGGTAAAAATCAAATCTACCGAGAACTCGCGAAGAACGGTGAAGAACACGGGAAGAACAGCAAGAACCTAATGAGGATCTACTCTATGGAGTAGCGATGGCTTACGGGTGCTGGTGAGTCGCGGAGGTCGCCGCCGTTTTCTCTGGACATGACAGGTTGATGCAGCGGCCGGAGTTGGTGAGGACGTGGAGACCCACGACGGCGGCGGCGATGGAGCTCGAGCGGGAGAACAGTGGCGAGAGGAGGAAGACGAGTGGCTGGAGGCTCAACGGGCCGGGCTATTTATAAGGTGAGGCTCATAAGTGGGCGCGAGAAACGAGGAGGCCACGGCGCGGTTATCTCACCATAAAAACGCCTCGATTTTCGGGATGGCAGTAAAGATAAGATCCGTTGTGGATATGGTGGAGTAAAAAATGGACTTAATGGAAGATGACGTCACGGCGGATTACCCGGAATCCAGAAGATGACGTCACGCCGGGTGATGGCCTTCACACAATTGTAAGCCGGAGATTTTCTGTCGAAAGGATTGAAGATTGACATGAGCCGGCTCAAATCAATCTGGGGCCTAATGTTGAGGATATAAACCTTAGAGTCACCCGCCCGGAGGAGCCGGGTTACTCATAATGGTCATCGTTGAAGCCCGGCGCCAAGCTTGGAGACGGCGGGCCAAAGATGGGCTTAAGACCCGGATGTGGCTTAAGGCCCGTAGGTACAACTGCTATTATGGTAGAACTTGTAGTGTAAGGCAAGAATAGTTGAGAGTCCGAGCCGGACACTTTTATGAGCCGGCCGGGACTCTGAGAGCTGCTGGGCGTCAACCTCTCTATATAAAGGGACGACCCGGCGGCGGTTCAAGGGCAAGAAAGATCTCGTCGAGAGCCAGGCATAGCAGTTAAGCTCCCTGGTCATCGAAACCCTAATCAATACTACCTCAACTGGACGTAGGCTTTTACCTTCACCGTAAGGGGCCGAACCAGTATAACCCTCGTGTTCCTTGTCCCGTTTAACCCCTTCAAGCTTCCTAGCTGCGATGGCTCCACGACTAAGTCCTAGCTCGAGGACATCTACCGTGACAATTCCACGACAAGAGTGACAAATCCCAGTCTCGATCCGTGCCAACCCAACAGACACTTTCAGAGATACCTGTAGTGCACCTTTATAGCCACCCAGTTACGTTGTGACGTTTGGTACACCCAAAGAATTCCTACGGTATCCGAGAGTTGCTCGATCTCATGGTCTAAGGAAATGATACTTGACATTAGAAAAGCTTTAGCAAACGAACTACACGATCTAGTGCTATGCTTAGGATTGGGTCTTGTCCATCACATCATTCTCCTAATGATGTGATCCCGTTATCAATGACATCTAATGTCCATGGTCAGGAAAACGTAACCATCTATTGATCAACGAGCTAGTCAACTAGAGGCTCACTAGGGACATGTTATGGTCTATGTGTTCACACATGTATTACGATTTCCGGATAACACAATTATAGCATGAACAATAGACAATTATCATGAACAAGGAAATACAATAATAACCATTTTATTATTGCCTCTAGGGCATATTTCCAACAGGAGCGTCGTCAACGGCCGGGTATTAGCTTCTTTTATCGTATGCTTAATGTTACTCGCTTTAGCCATCTTACCCCACACGTGCAATACACTCACCACACACACCTATTCTGGATTACTTTTCTGCCAATTATTGTTAGGCCTAATGAACTGCTAGTTGAGTCTGCCCTAAACCACTGCTTTTCGATCAAACAAGATTTTCTTGCAGTCAAAGTTCATGAGCATATTTTCAAGTCTGGCATCTTCTCCCGCTCAATCAAAATTCAAATCCTCAAGTATGGGTCCCTTGATTTTGAAGGGTTTCGGCTCTTTCTCTTTGACCAGCTAGAACCGGCCGTTGATCACTGCAGTCGCTTCATTCATAATTATAACAAGTTCGCATACCCTACCCTGCCCCCTCAATCGGATTCCATCCTTGGCCCTTTTGATCACCAGCACTTGCATGTCCTTGCACCTCAGCAGCCCCCTGCGGTCGCGCGCTTGCTGCATGACCGGCCTGCCCCGCATGCACCTATGGCCCACTGCATGCATAATGATGGCCGTGCGGCGCCCCCAGACACACCAAATCTTGCAAAAGATCCATACGCTATGTCTGATTCGGCACATGCGGGCGGAGATGGCGCGCGGCCCCAGGACCCCCTCCCTGTCTCTCTGTCTGTGCCAAATTTGGACGACCCGCTTGCCCGCCCCGCGTCTAATCCGGGCTCCGCCGCGCCGCCCCCTGTCTCCCCACGCGCGGCCCCGGCGACCGCATCAAAAGAGAATCTTGCGTTGGGAACCGATGAGGCAGAGAGATCATGTGCTCGCCCGTCGCTGCAGCTCTCCCACGCTGCCTCTGATCAACATCTAGACCCCATCATCACGCCTAATCACCCCCTACAGCCTACTCCGGCCGCTCGATCACCACGCCACAGCCCGCCGTCCCCTCGCCCACTGACACATGCAACGTGTCAAGCCGCCCTGACGGCGGATATGTCACCTATACGGACCAACAACAACACGACGATTTCATACAGAGATGCTCTCCTCTCCTCCCCCCCGCCCCCAGCCATCCACAGCCTCACCCCCCTATATAACACATCGACGCCTCCTTCCTCCTCATCTGCACTCTCGCACTCCTCCACCCACCCAAAGGAAGAGGCGCTGCTTCCGGTGCCTTGCCTTAGATCACTGTGTAGAGACCTGCCGCGACCCCGTCCGCTGCGCTCGCTGTTGGCGGAGCGGCCACCTTAGCCGTGACTGCAGGTACAGGAGAATCTGCCCATTCTTTCCTCCTCTTCCAGATGCATTCTCTTCTAGACCTAATCCAGCATTTTGCACTCGCAGCATGGACTCCGCAGGCTCCTCTTCGACGGCGGCTTGCGCTTCGCGTACGCTCATGATCGGAGACGTCCCCATCATCCTCTCTGAGCCGTTCCCCGCGCTCCGCGTCCCCTCTCCCTTCATCCTCCATGGCGTTCCTGTCAACGCCAACAGGGCTCCCCTCCCCCTCCTCGCCGCCACACACCTCTGCACCTCCACCCAGACCCACCTCCCCCCTCCCAACTACCAATCACACGCACACTTTCCGTTCGACACCCAGGAGCTGCGAGATCATCTCTCCGACGTCTTCCTCGCCTCCCAATACACTAGAACCACCTCTCACGTCTCGGAAACTGACTCCGATGATGAACTGCCCCGCCTGGTTCATGAGGCTGGGCTGCTGCCTCCTTATGGAGATATGCCTCTAGTCGTAGCTCCACCATGCCTAGTTCACTGCCCGCGCCGCTTCACTTTCGTTCACCTACAGAACCCAGACCCTAACCCCACCCCCTCATCCGCCGAGCCATCCAGCACACTTGCAGCAACCCCGCCTTTATCATGGGCGGATCATGGCGGGGGATAGCCTGCCTCACCTTCCACACGCCTGCTGCACGCAATGACGTGGTCAGTCACAGCCCAATAGAGTTTGAAGGAAACGTAGTCACTATAGAGCCTGTCGAGCACGTTGACCACTCCATTGTTGTGTTCACTGACCTCGCGGAAGTTGAGGTCTCTGAGTTCCCGCACGAGCTCTGGCACAACAACGGCATACGCTTCGCCCTGGCCTTCCTTGGCGACGTCTGTGCCGTTGATGATTTCTGTCTCCATGGCATCGACTACACCTCGGTCCGCGCCCTCGTGCTTCTCCAATCAGGCAAACCAGCTCCTCCAGGCATTGTCATCCAACTCCCACCCATCAATGAGATCAAAATAGCCAAAGTAGTTGAGGTTTCTCGCTGGCACCACGGGTGATGGCGCCAACCCTTTCGGTGGTAACTCCTCCGACGGTGACTCTGCGCCGCTCTCTCAGCGTGCCTCACCACGCCCGCTCTCCCCTGACCACCTTGACCCTATCATCTCCATGGTCCGTGCGGGCTGGCGTGCTGACCCATCCTACGGCGGCACTAGGCCGGTTGCTCCCCGTGCGCCTGTCGCATCTCCTGACTCTGACACAGGTAGATCTGCTCTGGCCTCACCTTTTCCACCCCATGGAACCATGCGTCAGCCACTCATCATTTCCGACGACGACTCAGCTGCTTCGGAGGACATGCACGCCCCGCTCCTGCATGGCGTGGCCTCAGATTCGCTGGACGCGGCACATGCACCACCTCGTGTCGTAGATGCCCCACCTGTCATCTGCCTGGCTACTCAGGTGGGCTCCGTGATGCCACCTAGACCGATCGCTGGATTGCCAGCCGCTCCACTGCCTGCAGGCCCGCTAGTGTTCATGCCACCTGTTGATGCCTCTGCTGCCCCCCCCACCTTCACGTTTTCCGCTGGTGAGTCATCAAGTGCAAATGGTAACCCCTCAACCCCTCCTACGCTCAATCAACCAAATCTTTTGCCCTCTGATACTCTGCCGCTGACCGACGTCGCCATGGATGCAGCTCTTCCTCTGCAGGACCTGGACACCCATGAGTGCACCATTCGCAAGGAGTGCCGTAAGACGGCACGCGACCAATCCTACTCCAAGGACAAGCTGTGTCGGAGCGCGAGGCTGGCTGGCTGGCAAGGAGGCCAAGTACTCTCCTGTGCTCCAAGGCCAAGGCAGCTCGCCTCTCTGCTGTTGACGTGGATACGGCCATTGGCTGTGCCATCCAGGAGGCCCGCCTCCACGAGCCCGATGCCCCTCCTGCCTCCGCCGAAGACCTAGCAGCCATTGCGCTGCACTGTGGCGCCGACGACGGTCAGCTAGATGCCATCCTTGGATCCGAGGCCTCTGCCTCTGGTGACGACGAGGCTCCATGATCTGCTCTCTTCGCATTCCTGGCCCGTCGGCGCGCTCCCGTCCGCCTCCGCTACCCTTAGTCTCACCGCATGTCGCTGCTGTCATGCTGTACTTTTGGTTGCTGCAACCTCTGTCACTTGCACCAGTGCTACTCTTGCTCTCACCCATAGCTTTTGTGTATGTACGCCAGTTGTACCCCGGCTCTGGCCACTGGTGTTTGAATGTTTTTAATGAGTAATGACGCCTTCTCAATCTGCTCCTGGAATGTACGTGGTCCTGGTGATGATGATAAATGCTCCGATGTTCTCTCCGAATTGATAGCGATTAAGCCACACATTACCCTCTTGCAAGAATCAAAACTCGACACTCTCTCTGACCTCAAACTAAGATCCTTCTTGCCACGACAACTCGACTAAGCGTTCTCGTTACCAGCTGTGGGCACCGCGGGTGGCACCATCTCTGCCATCAACTCTGCCTCTTTTCAAGTTGTTTCCTACTCACACCTAACCTTCTCTTCCACCCTAATCTTACAATCAACTGCGTGCGCCCACCACATTGCCATCACAAATATCTACGCTCCCTCGTCACGGTCACTCAAGCAAGCCTTCTTAAACGAACTCTCATCTATCTCACAACGAGACGACACCCCCTGGATTATCGTTGGTAACTTCAACCTTATCTACTTCCCCTCTGATAAAAACAATCCCGCATTCCGCCACGCCGAAGCCAATGCGTTCAACCAAACCCTAGATGAATTAGCTCTCATAGATTTGCCCCTACTTGATCGCAGGTACACCTGGTCAAACAACAGAGCCACCCCCACCTTAGAACGGATAGATCGCGCTTTCTTTAACCTAGCATGGGCTGACGCCTTCCCTAACACCTCGCTATACTCTCATACTCGTTTCACGTCCGATCACGTCCCCCTCCTCATCCACGTCACCACTACCATCCCATGATCCAGTTTCTTTAAATTTGAGGCTGGATGGGCCAACTTCCGGCCTTGTGGCGATATTGTCAGCCAAATTTGGGCCTCACGGCCCACATCACCACCCAACGCTGATGCCTCTCTCGTCGTCGCGCTCAAAAAAATCTCGTATCAGTCTAAAAAATGGGCACGTTCTCGTATCCCACCCCCCTCCGCGAAGCTCGTTGCCAAGCTGCAATCACCGCCTTAGACCTTGTCGAGGAAAATAGGACCCTACCTCAACCAGAATCTCTCACTCACAAAATCATTGTCTCCATCCTCAAATGCACCATCCAGGAGAAAATGACATACTGGCGATGGCGTGCTAAAGTATCACGCGCCATCCACAGCGGAGAGAATACCAAGTTCTTCCACATGTCTGCTTCTCAACGTCTTCGAAAAAATAAAATCTTTACCCTCACACGTGATGGCTCCGAATACTCTGCTGTAACAGCCCCAAAATTAGGTTATCAATTTTTGTGTTGTTATTCCTTCTTGGCACTCATTCTCAAAATTTTCTCATGAGTCTGCTGGATGACTCTGAGAAATTTTGTCATTTCCAACCTTTCAAAACCTTGCTCATGTCTTTTTCAGTGGGCAAGACCTCATTTGTCTCAGCTCAAACCCTAACTCCAAATTGTTGGAATTTAAAGATGGCCTTTGTGATTACAAAGGAGCTATCATTTTCCTCGAGCTGTTGATCATCCCATCTGTTCCTTGAGACCCTCCTATCCTCGTAAACCTTGGATATGCAAAAGTATTGCCAAGTCCCATGCAATATTTTTGAATTAGGATTTATTCCTTTTCTTGCCTTTCGGAGGGATAAAATCCAAAGGCATATCTAGCCATCTCCAAAATTCATGAGAATTGGTGGAGTTGATATTTATGTCTAATCCAAGCTCTGGCAAAGATATTGGCCATAATTAAATATGGAAAAATGCCTTTTCCTATTTAATACCAATATTGCATTTCTGCCACTTCCTAAAGGAACTACTATTTTTATAGTAGGGAAAATTCTCCCATAAATTGTGGAGCTTGTCCTTGCTATATAATCACTAGTTCCATTCTTATCTCATGTTCCTCAGTTCAAAAATTTGGCACATGATCCAATGCAAGTTTCTGCCTTCTCTGAAATTTTGCAAAGGAAGTGCCTTATTCCTAATTCCTATTGAGCTGCAAATTGGCAGGGTGATTAACCTTGATAAATCACCCATGAATACCAAAGATGAGCTCAATCCATTCATCCTAGCTCCCTGTGCAATTTTTCAAAGTTTCTGACCAGATTGTAACTTTGTGAAGGAAGTATCTTCATAGAGTTTATAATTGGGATGAAACTTTGCCATCCTCTCAAGTATTCCAAATCATTGGCCTCCACCTAAATTCTGCTCATTTCATTGAGCTATGTGAGCACAGTAGCAATTCTTGGTTTCTGTCCAAATTTTCAGTTTGTGAAGCAAGTCTATTTTATCTTGCTCCATTATGGCTGAAAATATTCCTAAGCCTTCTCCTCTCCATATAACCTACCTCCAACCAAGTTTCGCTCATTTCATGTAGCCAATATTTTCCTGGATTTTTCCAAAGTTTCTGGTCAGATCTGATGCTTGTGAAACAAGTACCAATTGGGCAAGTCCATTTGGTATGATCTTTTTGCATCATCTACATATGACCAAATAAGGAAGCTTTGCCAAGTTTTAGCCCAATCCATCACTCCTAGTGAGTGCTTCTTCATCATTTGCTTTCTGGGTCAGATTTGGCATTTGAACTGCAGCTATGCTAACTCCTTCCCCAAATCCCTTCCAACTTCCCAGGATCGTAGTCCTTGCTATCCTAAACCTCCTAGACAACCAGTTTTGCCCTTAACCTCTTTGTGCTGATCACCAGGATGTTGCCAAGTTTGCAACAGCAAGCTTGTCGAGCCTGTTTCCCTCTGCTCACTACACCTTCGCTCGTTCCATCACTTCAGTCTTAATGAGCGTTGTAAGTACTACGCTTTAGATATCATTTGGCACCAAGTAGACGACTAGAGCATGCGTTGTCGGTGGTGACCACGGGGCTATGCCAGCCAAATCGGTTGTCTGCGCACTGTTGGCCAAAGTGGCGCCGCTCCGTCTGGTTCTGGCTCATCCAAGCTTGTCAAACAGCTCAGCCTCATCGTCGCCGTGCGCCTTGGCCCGTTTCCCCCTTCGTTTTCTTCCTCGTCGAGCCGTCGTCGTCGCCGCACAGTCCCTGCCCGTGTGCACCGTCGCTTCCTCGCTCTTGTCCCCTTCTACCTCTCGTCCGCGAGCGCCCCTCGTCTCCGTGTGCCCCTGCGCGTCGTCCGCATCCCCCTCGTTGTGTCCCCGTCGCTTCCCGTGGCCTTTGGCCGCGCATGCACGTCGCCGGCGCGTGGACACGTAGCCGTGCCGCGTGTCACCTCCTCCCCTCCCCTAGAGCTCATCCCCGCGGCTATTTAAGCCCGTCCCGAGCTCACTCGTAGTCCTCAAGCCTCCCCAAGCCCTTCACTCGTCCCCGGAGTCGCTCTCCGATCCCCACCATCGCCATGGCCGCAGTTTCGGGCTTCGCTCGATCCCGACAATGTCATGCCCCCTCCCCGTTCCACCACCACCTATGCGTTCCCCGAGGTCCGGCGCACCTCCCCGTAGCCTTGCCCACCCAGTTTCCCCACCGGAGCCCCCTGTTCGCCGGAGTCCGAAGACCACCTCCGCCGCGAGCCCTGCTGCTCCTTCTCCCGTGCTCCTGGCCGGCAACGGACACGACCACGGGATGCGCCTCTCGCTCCTGAGCTCGTGGATAGGTCGGCCGTCGTCTGAGGCGGTCGGAGCCGCCGGCAATAGCCGTCGAGGTGGGCGTCTCCCTCGGCCAGGCGCGCGTACGCGCGGGAGGAAGAAGAAGCCACGCCAGGTGAGCCCCACCCTACGGGACCCACCTGTCGGCGAGAGGAGGGAGTGGCCCCGCTGGCCACGTCGGATAAGTGGACGCGCCCGCCCATGGAATACGTTTCCCTGCTATGGAAACGTATTCCACGCGAATACGCTTTCCGAGTCAGAAAACATATTCCCTGGGCAGTTCGGCCCATAATGCGTTTCCCTGTGTGGAAAACGTATTCAGCCCAAAGGCAAGTTCAGTTTTTCATCCAGGGGCCTGTTTGTTGAAAAAGTTTCACCGATAGGTCCCTGAACTTCAACCCTGCGTATCTCGACAACCGTAACTCTGATTGAGGTGAAACCAACGCTCACGTCTTCGTCTCGCCGAAATCTTTCCGTTGGTATCATTTTCATTATGTTTTCACACAGTGAAAATGACCACTTTGCCCTTGCCCGCAAACAGCCCCTTCCGAGAGAGAACTGTTTTCGGCAAATCTTTCCGCGATCGTTCCGCACTTTTTCCGGAGTAATCCTCGACCCCAGGCAAGCCAACCTCTTATCATGAGCCCCGAACTTGCATGTTGACTTTGCTGGTACCTCGTGTGTGTGCTTAGTTGCAGTAGTTTCCGTCTGTTTCGTCTGCCGTTATTTCAGTTGTGATATATGTTAGTACTGCTTGCTTACCTCTCATGATAGCTTTTGCCATGCTAGTTATATTGTTGTTTATAATATCATGCCTCTGTCTAGTTTAGTTCATGCCAGTAGTCTTGATGTTATGATGATTTTGTTGCACCGTCAATAAGCTAGTGTCTAGTATTGTTGTGTTTCATATGCTATAACTGTTCACTAGGGTAGCTTGATATTTGTTAATGCATTTGTTAGTTGCATGTTCATTGTTGCATTCTTGTTTAATATGCTCATAATGTTGATGATGGTGGAGAAATTAATAATATGACTTAATAACAAACCTCCTCCGCCATCACTGGGATATCATAGTGCCACCAAATCGAGCTTTCTCCAGTGCAACCACATTTACCTTGTGGGAAGGTCCTAGCTGGGTCTATTGTACTGGGATATCATAGTGCCACCAAATCGAGCTTTCTCTAGTGCAACCACATTGACCTTGTGGGAAGGTCCTAGCTGGGTCTATTGTCATGCCTCTCGCCGGTGCCTCCCGCGAGGGAAGGTTATGGGCGCGCTTACCCTGATCAGGTAGGCAGACATAAGCCTTGTGTGCCCGGGTTAGGTTTTGAGCTCATGTCCCCGTTTGGGACCGTTTTGCCACGACGGTGGCCGTTGGTACCTTTGGTAGGTACGGGGCCACCCAGGACTGAACCCTTAAGGGGTGTTGGTCGGAGTGGCCGGGAGGGCGTCATGGCAGTAGATCGGTTTTGTCGGAACGCTTTGGTCCGCACATATGGGAGTGCGAGACCAGGGTTCCGTAGTGTGGGTAAAGTGCGCTACCTCTGCAGAGTGTATTCAATCTATCGATAGCCGCGTCCTCGGTCATGGGCACAGGTTCGTAGTAGGTCACACTATCGGGTCTCGGTCGAAATGGAGGATAAATCAGCTAATAAATTATGTGATAACTAAGATGTGATAACTAATGTGATGGCTTGGACTATGAAATAATCATGAGAAGTCACGAATATGTGTTGATATGACCCCGAGACGAGGTCACGGTAAGTCATGATTGTGCTCCGAGGAGCCGTGGCAGAGTAAGTGATTGTGGCATAAGGTTATTACAACATGTCTTCACGGGAGGTAACTGGTAGTTTATTTTCAGCATAGTTTCATGATGCCATGCCCTGTTTTGATATGCTATGCTTTGCTGTTGTTATGATAGAAGTAAGTTTGATATGCCATGATAGTTGATGCTATGATGTTATTCATGCCTAGTTTGAATTATGATTCTAGTTAATATCATGCCATACTTAGAAGTTGTGTTGATGTAGACTGTTGCATATGCTTGGTTTTTGCTTTGTCTTCTGTTTGTTGGGATGCTATGTATTTGGTTGTCTTGCAAGTACATTCAATGTACCGACCTAGTGTGTCATGCCAGTTTTGTAGGTCGTTCGCTTGTTCCGTCGTGCTAGGTCGTAATCTTGCCAGTCCTGTGCGTTATGGAGCCCAGCCTTAGTGAGACGCTGCCAAACCAAGATTTCTGCCGCCATTTATATGGACTTTCGCTGCCATGTAAATAGCCTTAGGGCTATGCCAGAAAATTGTATTCATCAATGATGTAATCTTATACAAATGTATTTGATGAATATTATTGTACCTGGAATGCTATATCATGGACCTGTCGTGTGTCAGGCGTAATCCCGGGCTGACGTGCGAAGGCCCCCTGCTCCATGCAGATCGGGGTGCCACAGGAGATGGTATCAAAGCGCCAGGCTGGCATAGGTTATCCTAGCATTAGCTCACCGCTACCATCAACCCATAATGACCCTAAGGGATTTGACCCATCCCTGGCATCCGGCATGGCCACTGTAATCAACAGGTGGCACAGTCGGGAACGACACGTCCTTACCCCGCTGTCCCCGCCTAGTTTTCTGTGGATTGAATAGCACCCCTATCCTTTCTGGTCGGCCGCACCGCGTACCCTTCGCCATTAAGGGAAAGGGGCCATGCCATGCGGGCATGTCCCGCATAGCCGCCTATAAAAGCCCCCTTTCTGCTAGCCGTATCGCTCACCCCTCAGCCAGCCATGTCCCTGCAGAAAAGCTTAGCTAGTAGCTCCCCAGCCATGACTAGCACCTTCAAAGCTCCCTAGTTTTACACCCGCGCCTGTGCCGTCAACCACACTGGCTTTCCACCCCTTCTTACCGAGATGCTCACCAAAGCCTTTGGCTATAAGGCTAACCCCGATTACCTGGTGTTCCAGTCGACACCCGTCCCTCACCTTCATCGCTATGATGCAAGAGTGCACATCAGCCCAGGTCCCGTAGTAGATGGCCAGCCTTTGGTTTTTCAGGGTAGAGCCATGCCTACCGCTGATTTAGCCATTCAGGCCGCTGCTGTGGAGGCCACCCTATACCTCCGAACCAAGTTTCCGCAGGTGGCAGAGAGGCGGGACTTCTGCTTTTTCCCCATTGTGGCAGAAGCAGGAATTCAGCCTTCTCCCGCTATCCAAGGAGATGACCCCGCAATCGCTCGCCTGGTGCAGTATATCACTGCCCAGGGGATGATGATTTCCAAGATGCTTGCCGAGTTTAGAACCCTGGACAACGATGCGGTGCGAGTTGTCAAGGAAGCTTATCGTGAGGCTCGTAAATTCGCATCTCAAGCCGTTCACCCCATGCCATCTGAACCAGTGCTACCCTCTCAGCCTGTGTTGTGGCCTAGACCCAACATCATCACCCTCGATAAGGCTCTTTTACGGATCCATCAGCAGCATTTACTTGGATCAATTTCAGCCACACCTCCAGCAGTCGAACCCCAACCCATAGTAGTGTCGGACGATGAAGATGGAGATTGGCTCAGTCTTCGTCCTCCAGGAGAGCCCCAGCAAGGCCAGTCTTCTGCATGACCTCAGCCACACAGTGGGATGATTCTGCGAGTAGGTCAATCATCCTGTTCATCCTTGATGTGAGGATAGAACTATGTATCCCGGAGTGAGTAGTTTCGTTTAGCGCGTAGAGCGTTCGTGCTTTGTTGTATGCTTGTATTGTTTGTAGCCCGTAATGTGTTTGTGTATGCTTGCTTGCTTTTGAATTTTTGTGCTTGTTTTTGTTTGTCTCTCCGTCAAACAGAGATGTTTGACAGGGTTGGCAATGTGTGATAACAAGATTTTAATCAGTATCACATACACTAAATAACATTGGCTCGTCCTGGGTCTTTAATAAAATGCGCGCTGGTGTAGGTATATGTATGCCAGGAGTACATATACCCACTAGCATTAAAACACCTTAGTATTATTTGTCTGATGTGTTTTTCATTGCATGTTTATTGCACTTGTGTGTTGTTAGTTTAGACTGCATTGCATACTGCACACATACCCGGTTCACCCACGAGTACATTCGGGCAGTACTCGGGGGAATGCAAAGTCACACCTCCCTCTCTATCTGTGCACACCCTGTGTGTCAGATTTTCCTAACCCAGAGCCTCGAAGAGGCATTTTCATCTGGCCATTTCTCGTACCTAATTCTTTTTCGTTAGCTCCAATTTCGTATCTGGAGAAATGTTGTCAGCTTTATTTCACTCGATCCGGTACATCTACCCCGATACCGATTTCAACTCCGATTCTACCCTGACACCTACATTTCGTGGAGCAATCCGCGAAATTTATCCGTACTCCGGCATGATTCCTGAGCTGGTGCAGCCACCTCACCTGCATCCAAACCCCACCATTGCCTCTGCCTTGCGTGGCGCAGGCAGATTGCCACCACTGCTGCCCGCAGCACGCGATTACTCCGCCGGCGCGAAGCGTCGGAGAATTAAGCATGGTGGAGGACCACCCCGTGCACCATCTTCTTCCACACCTCGAGCCACCGCAGCTGGCCGCGCGTTGCCTCGAGCTCGCTCGTACCTGATGATCGTCAGCAGGATGATCGACGAGCCAATCAGCGTGCCCAGCAGCGCAGCTAGGAACCATCGCAGTGCCACCAGGAACACAGCCTCACCGAAGGAGCTCGGCTTGATCTCGTCCAAACCGAATAGGTAGTAGAGCGGCATTGTGTTTGTGCGCTGGAGGAGAGCCGCACTGCCTTTTTATAGCCCAACTCCGGTGTACGATGAGCGAGGTCCAGGAAAACCGCTCGTCGCTCAATCACCGGCGTCCAGGAGGCGAATCCGTGAGCAGTGCCGACAAGGTGCTGGCCCGCGACATGAGTGCTCGCTGCACCGGCGCCGTGCACGCCACGCACTATGGCTCTAGGGTCCTCATCGCCCTAGGAGCTAGATGCGCGCTGCGCCAAGCCGCACGTGAAGCAGCAACACCGAAGAAGCAGTTAGCCGGAGGTAGAAGAAGGAGGCTGCCAATGGGCCCTGGACCCACGTGTCAGCAGGTGAAACCACTGTTCATGGGGTGCATCCAGCATTTTTCGGGAGTCTGATCTTGAGTGCCCCTAGGCGTGGATATAACTGTGTTTGCCCATATCTCTCCCTAGGTGTACCAATTATCGATGCCCCAAACTCGTTCGAATTTGACCAAAGGGTTAAAATTAACCCAGAGGTTTTCCCCCGGAGTAGTTATCTTTGCAATTGTGCTGTAAGCCTAGGAATCTCGAGGACGAGATTCTTTTAAGGGGGGAAGGTTTGTAACAGCCCCAAAATTGGGTTATCAATTTTTGTGCTGTTATTCCTTCCTGGCACTCATTCTCAAAATTTTCTCCTGAGTTTGCTGGATGACTCTGAGAAATTTTGTCATTTCCAACCTTTCAAAACCTTGCTCATGTCTTTTTTAGTGGGCAAGACCTCATTTGTCTCAGCTCAAACCCTCTCAAACCCTAACTCCAAATTGTTGGAATTTAAAGATGGCCTTTGTGATTACAAAGGAGCTATCATTCTCCTTGAGCTGTTGATCATCCCATCTATTCCTTGAGACCCTCCTATCCTTGTAAACCTTGGATATGCAAAAATATTGCCAAGTCCCATGCAATATTTTTGAATTAGGATTTATTCCTTTTCTTGCCTTTCCGAGGGATAAAATCCAAAGGCATATCTAGCCATCTCCAAAATTCATGAGAATTGGTGGAGTTGATATTTATGTCTAATCCAAGCTCTGGCAAAGATATTGGCCATAATTAAATATGGAAAAATGCCTTTTCCTATTTAATACCAATATTGCATTTCTGCCACTTCCTAAAGGAACTACTATTTTTATAGTAGGGAAAATTCTCCCATAAATTGTGGAGCTTTTCCTTGCTATATAATCACTAGTTCCATTCTTATCCCATGTTCCTCAGTTCAAAAATATGGCACATGATCCAATGCAAGTTTCTGCCTTCTCTGAAATTTTGCAAAGGAAGTGCCTTATTCTTAATTCCTATTGAGCTGCAAATTGGAGGGTGATTAACCTTGATAAATCACCCATGAATACCAAAGATGAGCTCAATCCATTCATCCTAGCTCCCTGTGCAATTTTTCAAAGTTTCTGACCAGATTGTAACTTTGTGAAGGAAGTATCTTCATAGAGTTTACAAATGGGATGAAACTTTGCCATCCTCTCAAGTATTCCAAATCATTGGCCTCCACCTAACATCTCATTTCATTGAGCTATGTGAGCACAGGAGCAATTCTTGGTTTCTGTCCAAATTTTCAGTTTGTGAAGCAAGTCTATTTTATCTTGCTCCATTATGGCTGAAAATATTCCTAAGCCTTCTCCTCTCCATATAACCTACCTCCAACCAATTTTGGCTCATTTCATGTAGCCAATATTTTCCTGGATTTTTCCAAAGTTTCTGGTCAGATCTGATGCTTGTGAAACAAGTACCAATTGGGCAAGTCCATTTGGTATGATCTTTTTGCAGCATCTACATATGACCAAATAAGGAAGCTTTGCCAAGTTTTAGCCCAATCCATCACTCCTAGTGAGTGCTTCTTCATCATTTGCTTTCTGGGTCAGATTTGGCATTTGAACTGCAGCTATACTAAATCCTTGCCCAAATCCCTTCCAACTTCTCAGGACTGTAGTCCTTGCTATCCTAAACCTCCTAGACAACCAGTTTTGCCCTTAACCTCTTTGTGCTGATCACCAGGATGTTGCCAAGTTTGCAACAGCAAGCTTGTCGAGCCAGTTTCCCTCTGCTCACTACACCTTTGCTCGTTCCATCACTTCAGTATTAATGAGCGTTGGAAGGACTACGCTGTAGACATCATTTGGCACCAAGAAGATGACCAGAGCATGCGTTGTCGGTGGTGACCACGGGGCTATGCCAGCCAAATCGGTGGTCTGCGCACTGTTGGCCACAGTGGCGCCGCTCCGTCCGGTTCTGGCTCGTCCAAGCTTGTCAACCAGCTCAGCCTCATCGTCGCCGTGCGCCTTGGCCCGTTTCCCCTTCGTTTTCTTCCTCGTCGAGCCGTCGCTGTCGCCGCACAGTCCCTGCCCGTGTGCACCGTCGCTTCCTCGCTCTTGTCCCCTTCTCCCTCTCGTCCACGAGCGCCCCTCGTCTCCGTGAGCCCCTGCGCATCGTCCGCATCCCCCTCGTCGTGTCCCCGTCGCTTCCTGTGGCCTTTGGCCGCGCATGCACGTCGCCGGCGCGTGGACACGTAGCCGTGCCGCGTGTCACCTCCTCCCCTCCCCTAGAGCTCATCCCCGTGGCTATTTAAGCCCGTCCCGAGCTCCCTCGCAGTCCTCAAGCCTCCCCAAGCCCTTCACTCGTCCCCGGAGTCGCTCTCCGATCCCCACCATCACCATGGCCGCAGTTTCGGGCTTCGCTCGATCCCGGCAACGCCGTGCCACCCTCACCGTTCCACCACCACCTATGCGTTCCCCGAGGTCCGGCGCACCTTCCCGTAGCCTTGCCCACCCAGTTCCCCCACCGGAGCCCCCTGTTCGGCGGAGTCCGAAGACCACCTCCGCGGCGAGCCCTGCTGCTCCTTCTCCCGTGCTCCTCGCCGGCAACGGACACGACCACGGGATGCGCCTCTCGCTCCTGAGCTCGTGGATAGGTCGGCCGTCGTCTGAGGCGGCCGGAGCCGCCGGCAATCGCCGTCGAGGCGGGCATCTCCCTCGGCCAGGCGCGCGTACGTGCGGGAGGAAGAAGAAGCCAGGACAGGCGGGCCCCACCCTACGAGACCCACCTGTCGGCGAGAGGAGGACGTGGCTCCGCTGGCCACGTCGGATAAGTGGACACGCCCGCCCGGGGAAGCCGTTTCCCTGCTCTGGAAACGTGTTCCTGGTGAATACGTTTTCCATGTCAGAAAACGTATTGCCTGGGCAGTTCGGCCCATAATGCGTTTCCCTGTGCGGAAAACGTATTCAGCCCAAAGGCACGTTTAGTTTTTCCTCCAGGGGCCTGTTTGCTGAAAAACTTTCACCGATAGGTCCCTGAACTTCAACCCTGCGTATCTCGACAACCGTAACTCCGATTGAGGTGAAACCAACGCTCACGTCTTCGTCTCGCTGAACTCCTTCTGTTGGTATCATTTTCATTATGTTTTCACACAGTGAAAATGACCACTTTGCCCTTGCCCGTAAACAGCCCCCTCCGAGAGAGAACTGTTTCCGGCAAATCTTTTCGCGATCGTTCCGCACTTTTTTCGGAGTAATCCTCGACCCCAGGCAAGCCAACCTCTTATCATGAGCCCTGAACTTGCGTGTTGACTTTGCTGGTACCTCGTGTGTGTGTGCTTAGTTGCAGTAGTTTCTGTCTGTTTCGTCTGCCGTTATTTCAGTTGTGATATATGTTAGTACTGCTTGCTTACCTCTCATGATAGCTTTTGCCATGCTAGTTATGTTGTTGTTGATAATATCATGCCTCTGTCTAGTTTAGTTCATGCCAGTAGTCTTGATGTTATGATGATTTTGTTGCACCGTCAATAAGCTAGTGTCTAGTATTGTTATGTTTCATATGCTATAACTGTTCACTAGAGTAGCTTGATATTTGTTAATGCATTTGTTAGTTGCATGTTCATTGTTGCATTCTTGTTTAATATGCTCATAATGTTGATGATGGTGGAGAAATTAATAACATGACTTAATAACAAACCTCCTCCGCCATCACTGGGATATCATAGTGCCACCAAATCGAGCTTTCTCCAGTGCAACCACATTTACCTTATGGGAAGGTCCTAGCTGGGTCTATTGTCATGCCTCTCGCCGGTGCCTCCCGCGAGGGAAGGTTATGGGCGCGCTTACCCTGATCAGATAGGCAGACATAAGCCTTGTGTGCCCGGGTTTGGTTTTGAGCTCATGTCCCCGTTTGGGACCGTTTTGCCATGACGGTGGCCGTTGGTACCTTTGGTAGGTACAGGGCCACCCAGGACTGAACCCTTAAGGGGTGTTGATCGGAGTGGCCGGGAGGGCGTCATGGCAGTAGATCGGTTTTGTCGGAACTCTTTGGTCCGCACGTATGGGAGTGCGAGACCAGGGTTCCGTAGTGTGGGTAAAGTGCGCTACCTCTGCAGAGTGTATTCAATCTATCGATAGCCGCGTCCTCGGTCATGGGCACAGGTTCGTAGTAGGTCCCACTATCGGGTCTCGGTCGAAATGGAAGATAAATCAGCTAATAAATTATGTGATAACTAAGATGTGATAACTAATGTGATGGCTTGGACTATGAAATAATCATGAGAAGTCACGATGATGTGTTGATATGACCGCGAGACGAGGTCTCGGTAAGTTATGATTGTGCTCCGAGGAGCCGTGGCAGAGTAAGTGATTGTGGCATAAGGTTATTACAACATGTCTTCACGGGAGGTAACTGGTAGTTTATTTTCAGCATAGTTTCATGATGCCATGCCCTGTTTTGATATGCTATGCTTTGTTGTTGTTATGATAGAAGTAAGTTTGATATGCCATGATAGTTGATGCTATGATGTTATTCATGCCTAGTTTGAATTATGATTCTAGTTAATATCATGCCATACTTAGAAGTTGTGTTGATGTAGACTGTTGCATATGCTTGGTTCTTGCTTTGTCTTCTGTTTGTTTGGATGCTATGTATTTGGTTGTCTTGCAAGTACATTCAATGTACTGACCTGGCGTGTCATGCCGGTTTTGTAGGTCGTTCGCTTGTTCCGTCGTGCTAGGTCGTAATCTTGCCAGTCCTGTGCGTTATGGAGCCCAGCCTTAGTGAGACGCTGCCAAACCAAGATTTCCGCCGCCATTTATATGGACTTTCGTTGCCATGTAAATAGCCTTAGGGCTATGCCAGAAAATTGTATTCATCAATGATGTAATCTTATACACATGTATTTGATGAATATTATTGTACCTGGAATGCTGTATCATGGACCTGTCGTGCGTCAGGCGTAATCCTGGGCTGGCTTGCGAAGGCCCCCTGCTCCATGCGGATCGGGGTGCCACATCTGCTCACCATCAAAAGGCAGAAATCTTACGTGATTTCTTCGTCTCACTAATTGGCACTCCAGCCCCGACGACATGGGATTTTGATCTAAAATCTATATATCCACAGCCGGTGCCCAGACTCCACGTCCTGGATGAGCCTTTTACCAAAGAGGAAATTAAGCTTGCCTTCTTCACAATGAACCCCAAAGCTAGCCCTGGACCGGACGGTTTCGGACCCTCCTTTTATAGATCCTTCTGGCCTTTAGTAAAAAAATGTAGTCCTGTCCTTCTTTTCTCTCTTTCACCAAGGCTTAGCAGACACAGAACGCCTAAACCGTGCCCATTGTCCTCCTTCCTAAGAAGGACGCGCCAACATCACTCGACGCCTTTAGGCCTATCTCACTGCAGAACTGTCCAGTCAAAGCTGTTGCTAAAGTTATCACCTCTCGCCTAAAGCCGCTCATCCCTCTGCTAGTGCATGGCAACCAGACCGGCTTCATCTCTGGCAGAAATATCGCCGAAAATTTTGTCTTTGCAGCCGATCTCATTAGCTCTTGCCACTCACGTAAAAAACCAACTATGGTCTTTAAGCTGGATTTCAGAAAGGCTTTCGACTCAGTGGCCTGGCCTGCCCTTGACAAAATCCTGGCAATACGTGGGTTCTCCCCAACCTTCCGCAGTTGGACCCAAAACATCCTCCACATAGGCAAAGCGGCCATTCTACTGAACGGGATCCCAGGCAACTGGATTCAATGCAAAAATGGATTGCGACAAGGTGATCCGGTTTCTCCCTACCTCTTCCTCATCGTCACCGACCTGCTTCAACAGCTCATCCTCCAGAACTCTGAACCTGCTCTCCACCACCCCATCTTCTCCCACCTGCCTCCCACTGTCCTCCAATACGCCGATGATACGCTCATGGTTGCAGCCGCCTCTCCTGCCACCGCCACAGCCCTTAAAGTAATCCTAAACAATTTTGCACACACCACGGGCCTCGCCATCAACTTCTCCAAAACAACCTTAGCCACTCTACACACGGACGATTCCAAGACTGCTGCCATTGCCCTCGCCATGGGGTGCTCATGCGCCTCCTTCCCGCAAACTTACCTCAGTCTTCCTCTCGCCCCGACTAAACCTCTCACCAATGCCTTCAACCCTTTGGTAGAACATTCTAGGAAGTTACTTTTGGGCTGGCATGCCAAACTTCTCGATAAAGGCGATCGGCTCATCCTCATTTCCACAGTTATGGACTCAATCCTTACCTATTTCATGTCTATGTTTTGCATCCCCAAGAAAACAATCAAAACCTTTGACTCTCTGAGGAGGGATTTTTTTGGGCAGGAGACGATGCTTGCTCAGGTCCTCAATGTCTGGAAAAATGTCTGCTTACCAAAAAAATTCGGTGGTTTAGGGCTCAAAAACCTGCAAGTTTAAAACAACTGCCTCCTTATGAAATTTGCTGCCAAAGCACTCTCCAATGCACAGACACCTTGGCTAGAGTGGCTTGATCTCCAACACCCTAACACACTTGTCTCCTCATCCCCTCAAACCTCTTTTCTGTGCCGCACAATTTCACAGCAAATCCCTACCCTACAGAATATCACGTTCGTGCTAACAAACAATGGCTCACATACTTACTTCTTGCTAGACACTTGGCTGGCTCCACAACCCCTTGCCATCACCTTCCCCCACCTATTTTCACACTCTACCTTAGTGCTGGTTAAAGTGGATAACATTTTGCGTTTGGGTATCCAAGCTAACCTCCGTAATCGTCTCTCCCTCACGGCATAACAAGAGCTTGTGTCGCTTGTGGCTATTTTGCAGGACTTCATGCCCTCGGCGGGGGAAGATCAACGGTTCCTACGACATGGCATTGGCTTCACCACCAAGCATGCATACGGTGCCCTCATGGTTCGGCCAGATAACGATCTCATTGCTCCTCTCATTTGGAGCGCCAAGGCTCCTCGAAAGCTTAAAGTCTTCGCCTGGTTACTCTTCAAAGACCGCCTCAACACCAGGGTCAATCTTGCACACAAGCATATAATCGATTCAGATATATGCCCCTGGTGTGCTAGGTTACCCGAAGACTCCAGCCACCTCTTCATCACATGCCCTCTTGCTAATAGGATTTGGCAACGACTTGGGCTCCTGCCACCAACCGACGACATCGCAGACCTATGGGACATCACTATACCTCCTCACCTCTCCACCACGGCATGGCCCTTGGTCCTCTTGGCTTTATTATGGATGATCTAGGCAGCACGTAATGACATGGTGTTTAGGACAATGGATCAAAGCTCTGTAATAACCCTTAGGAACCTTATTTCTGTTTTGGATCTCTGGTCTCATCGTCTTGTGGAAACACAAGACAAGGAGGACGTCTTCTCGTGGCGTTCCTACCTCTCTGCACATTGCACCGTGCCTATGTAATTCTGTACTTACTGCCATGGCAGTCCTTTGAGTAATATATTCAGGTGGGGGAGCTCCCCCCCGGTGATTCTCAAAAAAAAAAAAAGTGGCCTGCGTGCCAAATCTATCCAGATATACACAAACTTCAGCAAAGATACAAATATGAACAAAGTAAAAAATTGCAATCTGGAGACTACCGCATATCTATCAGCGACTTTTCTACTGATGTAGAGCAGCAACGCGAGCATGAACGACGCGGCGGCCATCGCCAGAAACCACATACTCATGTCGACTTGTCAGCTTGTGCGTGAGAGTGCCGGGGATGCTCGTGGTCGCAGCCTCCGATGGCTTCGTCTAAGTGGAAGCGGTCTTGTGGTAGGAGAGGGCCGACGTCTGGACGTGGGTAGCGCCACTGTGAAAGTACGATGGGGCAACCCTGCTCCTCCTTCACGCTGAGTAGCCGACTTCCCACGTGAGGCGGCGGCCCATGACCGGTTCATTCCCGACCTCTTGCTAGAGCTGTGTGTGGCAGCCCATGTTCGGTTTAGTATCGACCTCCTGCTACAGCCGTGGCGGCATATCCTGGTTTGACTTGGGGAAGTGGCCGGTTGGTGAGAGAGAAGGAGGTGCCGTCGGCAGGAGAACGAGATCGGGGCTGCCAGGCTATAGCTGGTTCACCAGCGTCTTCATTGAAGGAATGATCGGCTATAGGAAGAGAATACATATAAGGGAGAGAGAGAATACTATGGTTTCTTTCTTTTTATCGCTAGAAAAAGGGACGTGGGGAGGAAAAAATGCAGCCGTAGGATGAATGGGGAGCATGGATGGGAGCATAGGGAGGGAGCAGGCAAGCCTTGTCCCCCACCTCGCCAACGATGGCCACTTCCGGCCGTGGCAATCTCTGGCGTGCACGAGCACCTATTGGGGCACCGCTGTGAGAGACCCTCTGGACGCGTGCGGCGAGAGGGAGTCAGGGAGGACACAAGTTGCTACAAGCGAGGTTGGCACGTGGGCAACTCCTTGCTCCTCACGTTTGCGATGAGCGGTGTGGCTGACAATGTTGTCGCTAGCTGTTGTTTTACCACCAGCAAGGCAGTAGTTGCAATGTCCATGAGGTCATGCGAACAACACTAGCCAATGCTGGAGAAGAGTGTAACCGGTGATGTCGGATGCTATACCCGGCAAGCCGCAGTGTTCTGGTGAGCAAGCATCGGTGATGGGACCGGCGTGCCGCTGAGCTACAGCTGGTGCGCCGCATGAAGGTAGATTAAATCTGCGTTGGTGTTTCCCCAAAGAGAAAGGGATGATGCAGCACAGCTATGGCAAGTATTTCTCTCAGTTATGAAACCAAGGTTATCAATCTAGTAGGAGAACCAAGCAACACTATGTAAACGGTACATGCACACAAAGAACAAATACCTGCAACCCAACGCGTAAGAGGGATTGTCAATCCCTCTACGGTAAAAAGATAGATTAAATTGTATGAGATTGGATAAATAGATCTAGCAAAAACACACAAAAAATAAGCAAAGAAAAAGTGCCGGGGGTAAAAAGACAGATTAAATTGTATGAGATTGGGTTTTTTGAATAATAGATTTGAAAACATTATGATAAAAGATAGACCCGGGGGCTGTAGATTTCACTAGTGGCTTCTCTCGAGAAAATAGCATACGGTGGGTAAACATATTATTGTTGGGCAATGATCATGTATATAGGCATCACGTCCAAATTAGTAGACCGACTCCTGCCTGCATCTACTACTATTACTCCACACATCGACCGCTATCCAGCATGCATCTAGTGTATTAAAGAGAAGCAGAGTAATGCAATAAGAATGATGACATGATGTAGACAAGATCTATTTGATGGAAATATGCCCTAGAGGCAATAATAAAATGGTTATTATTATATTTCCTAAATCATGATAAAGGTTTATTATTCATGCTAGAATTGTATTGACCGGAAACTTAAATACATGTGTGGATACATAAACAAATACCGTGTCCCTAGTGAGCCTCTACTAGACTAGCTCGTTGATCAAAGATGGTTAAGGTTTCCTAACCATAGACATGAGTTGTCGTTTGATAACGGGATCACATCATTAGGAGAATGATGTGATGGACAAGACCCATCGTTAGCTTAGCATATTAATCGTTCAAGTTTATTGCTATTGCTTTCTTAATGTCAAATACATATTCCTTCGATTATGAGATTATGCAACTCCCAAATACCGGAGGAATACCTTGTGTGCTATCAAACGCCACAACATAACTGGGTGATCATAAAGATGCTCTACAGGTATCTCCAAAGGTGTTTGTTGAGTTGGCATAGATCTAGATTAGGATTTGTTATTCCGAGTATCGGAGAGGTATCTCTGGGCCCTCTCGGTAATACACATCATAAGAAGCGTTGCAAGCAAAGTGACTAAGGAGTTAGTTGCAAGATGATGTATTACGAAATGAGTAAAGAGGCTTGCCGGTAACGAGATTGAACTAGTTATGAAGATACCGATGGTCGAATCTCGGGCAAGTAACATACTGATGGACCAAGGGAATTACGTATGTTGTCATAAGGTTTGACCGATAAAGATCTTTGTAGAATATGTAGGAGCCAATATGGGCATCCACGTTCCGCTATTGGTCATTGACCGAAGAGGTGTCTCGGTCATGTCTACATAGTTCTCGAACCCGTAGGGTCCGCACGCTTAACGTTCGTTGACGATATAGTGTTATATGAGTTATATGATTTGGTGACCGAATGTTGTTCGGAGTCCCGGATGAGATCACGTACATGACGAGGAGTCTCGAAATGGTTGAGAGGTAAAGATTGATATATAGGATGATGGTATTCGGACACCAGAAGTGTTCTCGAGTGCACCGGGTAGTCATCGGGTCACCGGAAGGGGTTCCGGACACCCCCGGTAAGTGTATGGGCCTAATGGGCCAAAGGAGGGGACAGACCAGCCCAGTAGGGGGCTGGCGCGCCCCTCTCCTTGGCTGGCCGGCCCTAGGGGAAGGAAAGGGGAGGGGTGGCCCCTCCCGTCTTTCCCTCCTCAGGAGAGAAAGGAAAGGGGGGCGCCACCTCCTCCTCCCCCCCCGCGCACTTATATAAGAAAGGGGGCCACTTGGGGAGGACCCCAAGTAGGATTCGTCGTACTTGGGAGTGCCTCTTGGATGCTCCCTCCTCCCCCACCTATATATATGTGGGAGGGGGCGCCTAGCACAACACAACATTGTCTTAGCCGTGTGCGGCGCCCCCCTCCACCGTTTACACCCCCGGTCATATTTTCGTAGTGCTTAGGCGAAGCCCTGCGGAGATAGCTTCACCATCACCGTCGCCATGCCATCGTGCTGCTGGAACTCATTCACTACCTCGGCGTCTTGCTAGATCAAGAAGGCGGAGGACGTCACCGAGCTGAACGTGTGCTGAACTCGGAGGTGCCGTACGTTCGGTACTCGGTCGATTGGAGCACGAAGAAGTTCGACTACATCAACCACGTTAACAAACGCTTCCGCTTACGGTCTACAAGGGTACGTATACACACTCTCCCCTCTCGTTGCTATGCATCTCCATGGATAGATCCTGCGTGTGTGTAGATTTTTTTTTGTTTTCCATGCAACGTCTCCCACCAACACTATTCATGTAGGAATAAAATGCCATCCTTTTATCCTTAATAGCAACGATACATGTGAGGGGGTCCTGGACAAGGGGTCCTCGGGGGGGGGGGCTATCTCTCATGGGTCGGCCTATTGGGCTGCACCGTATCCGGATTGAAGACTTCTTATGCCTTGAAGTACACCCCAAGTCATGATGGACGATCTGATGTTTCCTTCGTGTAACCGACTATCTATAAACCCTAGTACCCCTGGTGTCTATATAAACCAGGGGGCTTAGTCCGTAGAGGCTAGAGGAACAACCACCATCCTACTAGTTAGGGTTTAGTTCGCCTAATCTCGTGGTAGATCTACTCTGTAACCCCCTTATACACAAGCAATATAATCAAGCAGGGCGTAGGGTTTTACCTCTTAGAGAGGGCCCGAACCTAGGTAAACATCATGTCCTACATCTACTATTCCCCATCAATCCAAGGTCCACAGTTCGGGATCCCCTACCCGAGATCCACCGGTTATGACACCGACATTGGTGCTTTCATTGAGATTTCCATTGTTGGATCGCCAAAGGATTGATGGCTTGCCTGATCATCGGAGACGATGTCAGCACCGGAGACATCTTCATCCCCGGGCAACTTTTCGCGTTCGACAGCATCGTTCTGCATGCCGACGCGACCAACCACCTCAACCAGATCGACAATTTCACCCCTGGGCACCAGATCAGGTTTGGCAACTTCGAGTACATCACCGACGCAAGAGGCTATCTGATCTTCTCGGGCTTCTCAGCCTCGCCTGCAACAGCCATGGCATCCGAAGTATTAACCTCGGGGGCTATTACCAATCTGATCTCCGGATCGGCTTTACTATGCAACCAATGTCGAGCTCGGGAGCGTCTCCCATGTCCGAAGACCAGAAGTCAACCTTGTCCGGACCATCCCTCCTCGATGAGGATTCGGCCTTGAGCCTTGATGAGAATCCGGTGTCCGAAGATAGGGAGTCAACCCCCTCCGAACTTGCTCCTCTCCACCTTGACGCAGGTGCGGCGCCCGACGACCAAGGTATTGCCATGACCGGACCCGTGCCTTACCCCACCATTGCGACGGAGGTCAGATCGAAGGAAACTTCATACGCCACTCTGGCCGGCCTCGCCTTGTTGAACGAGATGCTTGACTGGATCCATATGATGGCTATTACCGATGGCCCATCCTCGGCTCACGCGCAACGGAGTCTCTAGGTAGGCCACAAGGAATTCTACGTCCCACCCACGACCCACTTGATAGCCACTGCTGAAGATTTAACCGACATACTAGACTATGCCTATGAGGAGGCGGACGACATGGACGACGACAAGGAGGCCACAGATCGCATAAACACCACCCCTCCCGTCACCGACCGCTAGACGGCCACATCCACCTACGACATCTACATGGTCGACACCCCCAAGGACGACAGCGTCGACACTAATAGGGATGGCACCCCCAGAAGGGATGGTCACAATCTCAGAGAGGAGCCCCCCAAACGCCGAAGACAATGTCGACGATCTAAGGGGTGGCGTAGCAGGGAAAGCAACATGGGCACCGGAGAAGGGGACACTCCAGACAACGCGGGGGACCTCGGCGACCCCGCCCCCGAGCACCAGTCCGATGGCTCGAAGAGGCATGAGGATCAAGATAACCCCGAGGACCCATATGATTCTGAGGATAGCAATTAGATGCCCCTCTCCGAAGAAGAGATCAGCCTTGGAAGCAAAGACTTCATCGTCCCAGAAGACCCGCTGGATCAGGAATGCTTCAAGCGATAGCTTATAGCCACTGCGCGAAGCCTAAAAAAGCATCAGCAAAAGATAAAGACCGAGCAAGATACCCTCAATTACAGATGAACTAAGGTCTTGGCGGCCGAAGAAGGGTACGGCTACGAGTGGCAAACGAAGAGCTACTCCAAGCGCAGGTTGTTGCCACAATTCGATGACGAGGCCGTCGAGCCCTCACTACCCAGACAAACCCAAGGCAACCAGCTCGACCGCCCCCTCGAGGAAGGGACAGAGCGGCTGGCGAAGCCGAAAACCCACCTGCCCCTCTCTGCTGTAAAGGCAAGGAGGTGGCACAACCAGAATACCAATATGATCTTCGACACGACCTGGCCGCTAGAGCCGGTCAGTCTAGGTCCATCTATGGGTCACGAAGTTATCCTCTCTATAACAGAGACGGATACCAGGCATGGCTTGACCGAAACAACATAGTTCGGGATCAACGTCGCACCAGGATGGACTCCGAGGTTCAACGGGACGTGGCCTGAATAAGGTGTGCCGCTCACCCAATGTGTTTCACCAATGAAGTGATGCAGCACCAATTCTCGGAAGGGTTTAAATCCGTGAATATCGAGCCATACGATGGCACTACAGATCCAGCCGTGTGGATTGAGGACTTTCTCCTCCACATTCATATGGAACGAGGAGACAACCTCCACGCCATCAAATATCTGCCACAAAAGCTTAAAGGAACGGCCCGACATTGGCTGAACAGCCTCCCCGAAGATTCGATCAGGAGCTGGGAAGAGCTCAAGGATGCTTTCTGAGCCAACTTCCAAGGCACATATGTTTGGCTTCCGGATGCCGACGACCTGATCGAGTCACGTAGTCCAGCAGCCTAGCGAGTTGGCCCGATAGTTTTGGAACAGGTTTATAACCAAAGAGAACCAAATAGTTGACTTCCCGGACACCGAGGCTATAACCGCGTTCAAACATAGTATCCGGGACGAATGGCTTACACGCCAGCTCGGCCAAGACAAACCAAGGACAATGGCAGCCCTCACCTCCCTCATGACCCGCTTTTGCGCGGGTGAAGACAGTTGGTTGGCTCGTAGAAGCACCAACCCAAAAGAACCCGGCACTTCGGAAGTCCGGGACGGCAACGGAGAGCCAAGGCGTAATAAAAACAAGGGACAATTCCATTTCTCCCCCTAACTTGAGCCACCACCTGGGATTTGCCCCTAGTTTTCAGGTATGCTCAAAAATACCCCTCTTTCGTCTATGGCCCTTACAGAAATCCCCCTTCGGGCCGTTTCCGTCGGGTCAATGGTCTTTGACCGGTAACTGGGCATCTGTTGGACATTTTGCCCCTGGTTCTTACATGTGGGCCCGTATCAAAACGTTATCCACTCACTCACTCTGTTTCTTCTACCTCGCGACCACGCATAGACTGGAGCAAGGTGATTCACCGGTGGCACACGAAGGGCATCGTTCTGGAGCTCGGGCAGTGAGGCCGCGTGGATGTGCACCTCACGCATGTCGTCCGCAAGCTCTTCTATCGTCGTGGAGGTAAGTTATTCTTCTCTGATTTGTGTGCGCGCGTGGATTTCTCGTTAGGGTTTGAGCTAAAATTGGGGATTTGCTCTCTCGTAGGTCGATGGGGTCGGCATAGTGCAGTTCTCCTCCGAGTTCTACATGCCGGATCCGAGTTATTGCGGCCTTGAGAAGCTTTCCAAGCATCGGTGCCCGGGGCACGGGCTCGTTCCCGCTCGCCGTGTTGCCTGGGGAGGAGCGAGCACAGGGAGACGTTTTCTTGGATGCCCACTTGATGTAATTTGGTAGATTGTATCTGCTTTGCAACAAATTGGTGCCAAGATCGCATTTTGACGATATTTTTTATGTTGCAGCTTCCTGATGAATGTGAATGGGCTGTGTGGGTTGACCCTCCTCCTCCAGATCTTGTTGGGCGTGCATTTGAGACACTACCTGATGGACTAGAAGCAAGTTGGCTCAAAGCTCATCGTTTAGAGAAGAGGGTGACACATCTCAGAGAGAAAAAGAAGAAGTTAAAGTTACAGTTGCAGAAGAAGCATGATCAGATGGAAACATGGGCATTTTTGATGATAATTGTTGGCATATGCATTCTATCATATTTGTTTGGTTCAAAGAATGCCTATTAGTCAGTGAGAACAAGCTAGTTTGGCACTGAGTAGAAATTAGCTTGATGTTGTGAACTTTTTCATGATGTGAGTAGTTCCTGGTTGTGTAACTTTGATGCTATGCATCTTTTCGAAAGACAAAGCAATTGAAAAGCATCAATTGGATCTTGTGATCTCTCCCTGTCTTATTGTTTTTGTTTGTACCTCTCAAATCCATGTTACTCGTCGATCAAATGGTCCCGGATACGTGCCGGAGGAAGTGATTGACAACATCAATGATCAATGATACTGCATCATTATGGGCACTCAAGATACCAACAATGTATAATAGGATCAACATCAATGATGAACAACATCAAGTTATGACCAGGATTAATTCCAAATAATACCAACAAAATGCCAACATCGACAACAAGGTATGACAACAGTAACATGAGACAACATGATCCATTACATAGGTTCACACAGCAACATGAGACAACATGATCCATTACATAGGTTCACACAACAACATGAGACAACATGAACCATTACATAGTTCACACAGCAACATCAACTAAATAGTTCAAACAAACAGATGGTTCAAAGCTTCATAGCAAGTTTCCCCTCTTGCTCCTAGTGTTGCATGCAGGATTAGAAGAGAGCCTGGACTTGCTCCTAGTGCTCCTAGCATCAGCTGGCACCTTCTTAGGAGAGGCAGACCTGCTAAGCTGGTTGCTTCCAGTTACAGAACCACCAGTCGTGAGCGTATCGCCTTTCGACTTCTTCTTTGGTGAAAGAGGGTTGTCACCTCTATCTGCTGGCCTTTTGTAATTTTTCCTTGGGCTGAAAAGTAACAACACAAGCTTTTATTAGTTAATAATGAAGTAATTTGTTAGATAAATCAATTAGTTGTAGTTATAATAGCAGGTTACCTCATAGTAGTTCCTGCAGCACTTGCTACAGTTGATGCATCAGTTACAGGAACTGGTGCATCATCTTCAAGATCTGCTTGTGCTTCTGTTTCTTCTACTGCATCCTCCTCCTTTGTTGCTACAGGTTCATCTGTATCAGATAGTACATCATTGTGTTCAGGTGCATTGTCAGCACCCCAGTGCTCATCCTCTTCTCCAAAAGCTGGGTCAATTGACTCTTTGCACTTGTTGCCATGGTGACCAAGTCTGCCACATCTAGGGCATTTCTTTCTCCTGCCCCCAAGTCCTTTTCCTTCTGACTTTGCCCTAATCCTGGTCTTTCTAGGTCTACCAGGGGGCCTGTTTCGAACTAGAGCACACAGTTTGAACCCAGGATCAACTACATCCCATTGTTGTTTCCCCTCCATTGCAGGCAAGTTGTCAGCATATGTTGCATTGAACATTTGTACTGAGTAATATGGGTGCACATACTGGTCAATCTCACTGGCTGGACCTCTCATTGATGTAATGAAGTATAGTGCATGTATGCAAGGTTGGCCTGTAATTTGCCACTTTCTGCAGCTACAAGTGTTAGCTTTCAAGTCTACAGGATATCTCCACTCCCTCTTTTCTCTGTCAACTGCAGTGACCTTTGCCTCATGTGTACTTCTTTTCACTACAGTCATGTCCAACCCCTTTGATTTTGCAAGCAACATTTTCATAACTTTTGGAATTATTACATGACCAACATATGTTGCTGCAGCAATGCTTTGCCTAATGTCAAATTTCTCCATTATGTATTGTCTAATTCTATCAAGCAGATCAACAATGTGTAGCCCTTTCCACTTTCTAATCTTTGAATTAAAAGACTCTGCAAGATTATTGTTAACATAATCTAGCTTGCAAGTTTCATTGAAAAGAGCCCTTGCCCATAACTTAGTGTGGTGCTCCTCTATGTACTCTTGCACACCTTGCTTGCTGTACAACTGAGTGAGATGGTACTTGTGCTTTTTCAAGCTGTAGGTCAAAGAACAGGGCCACAAGTTTTCATCAAAGAATTTTCCTCTAAACTTTTTACTAAAATTAGCTGCAAGATGCCTCATGCATTCCCTGTGCTCTACACCTGGGAACACATCTTATACAGCTGACTCAAGTCCCTTGCAGGCATCAGTGTGAATAACCAATCCCTCTGGATGGCCTATTAGGTCTTTCAAGTTCTGGAAAAACAAAGTCCAACTCTCAATGTTCTCTGTCTCTAGCACTCCATATGCAACTGGAAAGATCTAGTTACATGCATCTACAGCACAAGCACTAACAAGCTGTCCTCTATACCTTCCATTTAATGTTGTTGCATCTACTGCTAGATATGGTCTACAACCAGCTAGAAAACCTTGCCAAGAGGCCTTAAATGATACAAAAAGTCTCCTAAAGCACTCTTTGTACCTTTTCTGTCCATTGAGTTTAAACTCTACAGTGTGTCTATCAATATTAACCACACTATCAGGAGATGCCTTTTCTACTTCAGCTTTGAAAGTATACAAGAGTTGGAATGAATCAGTCCATTTACCATAGATGTTATCCAGTGCCATTTGCTTACCATAAAAAACTCTCATGTAAGGGAGCTGCACCCCATACTTCTTTTTCAAGTCTTTCTGCAGAGTTGGCACTGAAATATTTGAGTTCTCCCTCACCCAGTTCTTCACAGCATCTGCCACCCACCTACTCTTTGCAGACCTGAGCCTTTGCCTCCTTGTAACACTTGAGCATATGTGAGCTGTCTTGTTCACTTTGACCTGCAACAAGTAATAGTCAGCAACAGTCCATACAATTATGAATGCACAATTATTACTAAGGAAAGTTATTATTTACACTAACTACATTAGTCCTATAGTGTATTACCTGAAAAAGTGTGCTATTTCTCATTCTGGAGGCATGCATCCTCCACTTACACCTTTTGTAAGCACAGTGAACAGTTAGTCTACTGGGCTCACTCTTGTCAATTATAAATTCACTCTGGGTCTTGACTGAAAAGGTGGCAAGTGCATTCCTACAATCTATGACATCTGAAAATATAGTTCCTTCTGCTAAAGAAGGATCATCTCTGTTATACTGCACATCATGCCTACCCTCATCCTCTATCTCAGAATATCCCATCTCCCTGTCCTCCTCTCTTTCATCAGTCTGTCTCCTCAAATTGTGGGGGTGGAATGTAATCTTCACCATCATCCTCATTAGGTGGTTTCCTAACAACAAACTCTGGGTGCATTCTTTCATCCTCATCGTCTGTGGGCACTTCATCAGGAAGTTCCTCTTCTATGATTGGATCTGTTGTTGCTTTGCTATACTCAGGACATGGTTGAGTAGGCAAGTTGGCACTTGGGGTTCCTGGTTGTTGTACTGTGCTGTGAGTTCCATTTCCTCTTCTAGCCTGACTGCTATCAGGCTTTGAAGTTGCAGTTGCTGATTTCCTTCCTCTAGATTCACACCTTTGAGACTGTGAACTAGTAGCTGCTGCTTTCCTTCTACTAGCTGCTGCTTTCCTTCTACTAGTTTGATGCTTCTAGGCTGTGAAGGATTGGGTGCAGATCTTGCTACTCTGCTCTTTGTTTCCCCTCTTTTCCTTTGTATGACATTAATTTCCAGCTGCACTGAATTGCTCTCAGCATTTGTGGCAAACATAACCCCTAACTCATCATCATTTTGAATTCGCACCCATACAGTATTCTGCATGTCCCAATATCTAAATTCTACAGCATCAGAAATACCCCATGGATATTTATCACTTATAGAACCTCTAAATTGGACAAATGTTGATGATTTGTCCACCACTAAAGGAAATGTGAAGCCTGTACCGGCTCCTTTTGTGCCACCATTGCCTATGATAGTGGTCTCCATTCTACAGTTTAGACGAAAAGCTCTCTCTGGTTTCATCCTACGATAAAAGCATGTAGTAACCACTAAGAGCGCATTCAATCGGGGTAAATCTATGTACAGTAACAGAACACAGATCCAGGTCAAGATTCAAAGAAACTTGGGACAAGAAACTTACCCTGCTGGAATTTGCATCCCTGTCGTCTATGTCGTCTGCCTGGATGCTTCTTTGGCACCACCACAATCACCGGCAGCCGCCATCGTCGACACCGCCTCCTTTACCGCCGTAGCAGAGGGAAATAGACGGTGGATAATCACCTCCACTCCCACCGCATCCCGACGCCCGCAGTCCTACAGATCCGCCGCAGCTACTGGACCGCCGGTGAGGGATTTAGGGTGACCTAGGTTTAGGGTTTCGGTCGCCAAGAGGGGAACGAGAGAAGAGGTGCTTCGCGAGGGAGAAGAGAGAGTGAGCGAGTGGATAACGTTTTGATACGGGCCCACATGTAAGAACCAGGGGCCAAAATGTCCAACAGACGCCCAGTTACCGGTCAAAGACCATTGACCCGACGGAAACGACCCGGAGGGGGATTTATGTAAGGGCCATAGATGGAAGAGGGGTATTTTTGAGCATACCTGAAAACTAGGGGCAAATCCCAGGTGGTGGCTCAAGTTAGGGGGAGAAGTGTAATTGTCCCTAAAAACAAATGCCGATACAACGGCACCGAGGCCGACGACATGGCAGTAAATGCCGGATTCCATAATTCTAAGTCAGGGCCGCGCTAGAAGCCCTCTAAAGGAAACCAGGACGGACCCACTAAGTTGGATGTTATCCTGGATAGGCCATGCCAGATACATGGCACCGCAGACAAGCCTGCCAACCATACCAACCGTAACTGTTGGGTGATTAAGCAGTCCGGCAAACTAAATGGGATAGTGTCAACGTCCTTCATTATAGTACCGAAGATGCTCGTAGGCTGGTCGGGCTGGAGATAAGCGGACTCGAACCGCTGACATCCGCCACAGGGTAAACCACCGCCTCTCAGGCCTCCCCGACGGGTTCTACCATAGAGGCCAACGATAGACAATAACTCCCCCCCGAACACAGCTTACAACTTTCATCGTACTGTGCTCTCCAAAGAGCAACTCTCCGAAGACATGGGCAAAAGCCCCCGAAACAAGGATGATGAGGAATCTCGTAGGCCAAACAATGGAGGCCAGAAACAGTTACCTCCCGAGGTTAAAACAATAAATATGATCTATGCCACTCATATATCGAAGAAGGAGCGGAAACGCGCACTTCAGGACGTCTACGCCATAGAGCATGTAGCCCCGAAGTTCAACCCGTGGTCGGCATGTCCAACCACCTTCGATCACAAGGACCACCCGACCAGCATCCGTCATGGAGGGTCAGCGGCCTTGGTCCCATCATCGACGGATACCACCTTACCAGGGTCCTTATGGATGGAGGCAGCAACCTCAATCTGATCAATGAGAACACAGTCCAGAAAAATGGGTATTGACCCATCAAGGATCAAACCCAGTAACACCAACTTCAAGGGGGTCATCCCCGGCATCGAAGCCCACTGCTCCAGCACCCTCACCTTAGAAGTGGTATTAGGCTCTCCGTGCAATTTTCGGAGCGAAGACTTGATCTTCGACATCGCCCCCTTCCGCAGCGGATATCACGCCCTCCCCCACCACGCCTACCTCAAGCTCAAGATGCCCGGTCCAAGAGGCATCATTACAGTCAATGGTAACACGGAGCGCTCTCTTCGGACGGAGGAACATACCGCGGCCTTGGCGGTTGAATACAGAGGACCGAAGTATCTGCCCACCATCAAGGTACGAGAGGCGAACAAGCGGGCACAGGCCCTATCTCCATCCAAGGGGCCTTTGTGTGTTCGGCGTACATAGGAATATGTCCCCCACAGCCCGCCCAACCCAGCAGCACATTACGTGCCTCGATATCACAATTTCGCACTCAAAATACCATGTGCAACTATGGGGCTTAATTACCAAGAGAACGGTTCGACTGTACTGTGGTACAATGCGTCTTCGGACGACAAACAGGTACCATCAAGGACCTATGCGGCATCAAGCCTTAACATTGCAGCGATCTTTGGAAGGCCCCTTTTCAAGGGCCCGCTGCCACATCCACCCCATGATGACGCCCCCCAATAGAAGTAAAGGCGCAAACGTGCAGTAGGGCACCATTCGGGAATTAACCCACACATCAAGGCTCTACTAGACCTTTCATCTGTAAAATTTTCTTGTTCTTTTGAAAGAATGTATCCTTTCTGATGATTTGTTTGGTAGTTCTAATTGTATGACTAAAACATCACAAGCCCATGGGAAATAATGCAAGCATTTTCAGGTCCTTATACAGTTATTCATACCACGCTTTTTCCCCTGCTCTTTGATCTTGCCTTGGACTCGTATGGCACATACTCGCCCTTATATGCAAACCGGCTTATAAACCGGGGGCTCGGCCATAAGGCTCGCCCCGCATGTCAAGTCTGGCACCCTACTTTCTAACGTGGCCGGCGTCTCGGATATTGCACTATATGCATCAGTTCCGAATTATGTCTTGAGTCAATAGTTGGGTTGCCCGGCTCCTGTGCTTACCTTCTTATGTTACGCATGTTAGGCTAAGAAGGTAAAGGGATAACCACTACGATTGTACTTCCGCCTCGTACGGTCAAGTGCCTTACTGGATAAAGCCAAAAACCGACTGTCATAATAGGCGTGAACTGATCAGCGATCCGATGACTGGTATCAAACCCGCAATGGTTGGCGATCAGATCGTGTAACATGAAGGGTATATCCTTACACAAACTAGGTGATAGATGCCTCACCATCAGGCATGCCGCACATCCCCCCACACTGGGGGCTGGTCATCAGCCCCCATAGTCAAGCTCCTATGGCTAAGTGAAAGTTATAACGGCGTATAGTCCGATTGCCTGGTCCCCCTCCTACACTACCGCCTCCGGGCACCGAGACGTCGGCTAAGGGTTACAGTATGAAGGACGGGACACCCCTGCTACCTCTTGAGCTTGCGTTGGTTTTTCCCTTGAAGAGGAAAGGGTGATGCAGCAAAGTAGAGTAAATATTTCCCTCAGTTTTGAGAACCAAGGTATCAATCTAGTAGGAGACAATGCGCAAGCCACCGAATACCTGCACAAACAAACACCAACTTGCACCCAACACGATAAAGGGGTTGTCAATCCCTCCACGGTTATTCACAAAGTGAGATCTGATGGAGATAGATAAACGGTAAAGTAATGTTTTTGGTATTTTTGGTTTATGGAACGGAAAGTAATTAAAAGATTGCAAAGAAAGTAAATAGGAAACTAAAATTATAGATCGGAAACATATATGATGGAAAATAGACCCCGGGGCCATAGGTTTCACTAGAGGCTTCTCCCAAGATAGAAATTATTACGGTAGGTGAACAAATTACTGCCGAGCAATTGATAGAAAAGCGCAACGCTATGACGATATCTAAGGCAATGATCATGAATATAGGCATCACGTCTGTGTCAAGTAGACCAAAATGATTCTGCATCTACTACTATTACTCCACACATCGACCGCTATCCAGCATGCACCTATAGTATTAAGTTCATAAAGAACGGAGTAACGCCTTAAGAAATATGACATGATGTAGAGGAGTTAACTCGAGCAATATGATGAAAACCCCATCTTTTTATCCTCGATGGCAACAATACAATACGTGCCTTTCTGCCCCTACTCTCACTGGGAAAGGACACCGCAAGACTGAACCCAAAGCTAAGCACTTCTCCCATTGCAAGAAAAACCAATCTAGTTGGCCAAACCAAATCAATAGTTCGAAGAGACTTGCAAAGACATCAAATCATTCATAAAATAATTCAAAGGAGATTCAAACAATATTCATAGATAAGCTGATCATAAATCCACAATTCATCGGATCTTGGCAAACACACCGCAAAAGAGTATTACATTGAATAGATCTCCAAGAACATCGAGGAGTACTTTGTATTGAGAATGAAAGAGAGAGAAGAAGCCATCTAGCTACTAGCTATGGACTCGTAGGTCTGTGGTAAACTACTCACGCTTCATCGGAGAGGCAAAGGTGTTGATGTAGAAGCCCTCCATGATCGATTCCCCCTATGGCAGGATGCCGGAAAAGGCGCCAAGATGGGATCTCACGGGTACAGAAGGTTGCGGCGGTGGAAAAGTGGTTTTGTGGCTCCCCTGGAAGTTTTTGGGGTATATGAGAATATATAGGAGGAAGATCTAGGTCAGGGGGTCACCGAGGGGCCCACAAGGTTGGGGAGCGCGCCCTACCCCCTGGGCGCGCCCTCCACCCTTATGGCCGCCTCGGCTCTTCTAACTTGCACTCCAAGTCTCCTGGGTGTCTTCTGGTCTGATACGTCTCCAACGTATCTATAATTTTTGATTGTTCCATGCTATTATATTATCCATTGATACGTCTCCAACGTATCTATAATTTTTTATAGTTCCATGCTATTATATTATCCATCTAGGATGTTTTATATGCATTTATATGCTATTTTATATGATTTTTGGGACTAACCTATTATCCTAGAGCCCAGTGCCAGTTTCTGTTTTTTCCTTGTTTTTGAGTTCTACAGAAAAGGAACACCAAACGGAGTCCAATTGACCTGCCATTTTTTGTGGATTTTTTATGGACCAAAAGAAGCCCCCGAAGTAAAAGAGTTGGGCCAGAAGAGTCCCAAGCCGTCCACGAGGGTGGAGGGCGCGCCCTACCCCCCTGGGCGCGTCCCCCTATCTCGTGGACGACTCGGAGACCCCCCCTGACGTGAGACCAACGCTAAAAATTCCTATAAATACAGAAACCTCTAGAACATAACCTAGATCGGGAGTTCCGCCGCCTCAAGCCTCTATAGCCACCAAAAACCAATCGGGACCCTGTTCCGGCACCCTGCCAGTGGGGGATCCATCACCGGGGTCCATCTTCATCATCCTGGCGCTCTTCATGACGAGGAGGGAGTAGTTCACCCTCGGGGCTGAGGGTATGTACCAGTAGCTATGTGTTTGATCTCTCTCTCTCTCTCTCGTGTTCTTGATATGGCACGATCTTGATGTATCGCGAGCTTTGCTATTATAGTTGGATCTTATGATGTTTCTCCCCCTCTACCTTCTTGTAATGGATTGAGTTTTCACTTTCAAGTTATCTTATCAGATTGAGTCTTTAAGGATTTGAGAACACTTGATGTATGTCTTGCATGTGCTTATCTGTGGTGATAATGGGATATTCACATGATCCACTTGATGTATGTTTTGGTGATCAACTTGCGGGTTCAGTGACCTTGTGAACTTATGCATAGGGGTTGGCACACGTTTTCGTCTTGACTCTCCGGTAGAAACTTTGGGGCACTCTTTGAAGTTCATTGTGTTGGTTGAATAGATGAATCTGAGATTGTGTGATGCATATAGTATAATCAAACCCACGGATACTTGAGGTGACATTGGAGTATCTAGGTGACATTAGGGTTTTGGTTGATTTGTGTCTTAAGGTGTTATTCTAGTACCAACTCTATGATAGATCGAATGGAAAGAATAGCTTCGTGTTATTTTATTACGGACTCTTGAATAGATCGATCGGAAAGGATAGCTTTGAGGTGGTTTCATACCCTACAATAATATCTTCATTTGTTCTCCGCTAGTAGTGACTTTGGAGTGACTCTTTGTTGCATGTTGAGGGATAGTTGTGTGATCCAATTATGTTATTATTATTGAGAGAACTTGCACTAGTGAAAGTATGAACCCTAGGCCTTGTTTCAACGCATTGCAATACCGTTTGTGTTCACTTTTATCATTAGCTACCTTGTTCTTTTTATATTTTTCAGATTACAAAAACCTATATCTACCATCCATATTGCACTTGTATCACCATCTCTTCGCCGAACTAGTGCACCTATACAATTTACCATTGTATTGGGTGTGTTAGGGACACAAGAGACTCTTTTTTATTTGGGATAATTAGATTTATGCCCCTAGTTGTGTTCCACTCGTCTGTTTTACCCCTAATTCCCAAAAGTCACCGGTTTTGTCCAAGTCACTTTGCTCCTCTTATGCTTTTGCCCTTTGACCGTTTGACCGTCAGTTTGAAAACTTCATAACTAATTCATACTGAATCAGAAAAATGCAAATAAGATACCAAAATGTTCAGAAAAACATCACCTATATGTCAGTGTCATTTGCATTCATGAAAAAGTGTTGTAAAGTGCACATCCGAGTTTTATCTCTTTTGATACCACCATGAATAGTGAACTCTAAAAAAATTCAAAACAATTCAAAAAAAATATGGTGGCGAAGAGCAACAAATGTTCTAAGTGCTTGCCAAGTTTCATTAGGGAACGACATTCGTGGAAGTCGTGGCAAAAAATAATCTATTTTGGAGTGCTGATTGTTTTTTTGCCACGGCACCCACGAATGTTATTCCCTGATGAAACTTGGCAGGCACTTAAAACATTTGTCATTATTTACCCCAATTTTTTTAATTTTTTTGAACTTTTTTAGATTTTACTATTCATGGTGGTAGCATAAGAGCTAAAACTCAGATGGGCACTTTCCAACACTTTTTTCATGAATGCAAATGACACTGACATATAGGTGATGTTTTTCTGAACATTTTGGTATCTTATTTGCATTTTTCTGATTTAGTATGAATTAGTTATGAAGTTTTCAAACTGATGGTCAAACGGTCAAAGGGCAAAAGCATAATAGGAGCAAAGTGACTTGGACAGAACCAGTGACTTTTGGGAATTAGGGGTAAAACAGACGAGTGGGACACAACTAGGGGCATAAATCGAATTATCCCTTTTTATTTGGTTGCAGGGTTGTTTGAGAGAGACCATCTTCATCCTACGCCTCCCACGGATTGATAAACTTTAGGTCATCCACTTGAGGGAAATTTGCTACTGTCCTACAAACCTCTGCACTTGGAGGCCCAACAACATCTACAAGAAGAAGGTTGTGTAGTAGATATCAAGCAATTTCTAGCGCCGTTCCGGGGAGGTGAGTGCTTGAAGGTATATCTTTAGATCCTGCAATCGAATCTTTTAGTTTCTTGTTTTATCACTAGTTTAGTTTATAAAAGAAAACTACAAAAAAATGGAATTGAGGGTGCCTCATATGCTTCATCTTTTTAATATCTTTCGTGAAAATGATGGAAAGGAAAATTGTACTCAAGTGTTAGAAGAAGAATGCATTAAAATGTTTGGCACTAAATATTTGAATGATGAGCATGATTGCAATGTTTTTAGTATGAATTCTTTGAATATCCATGATGCTAATGATAAGCAAAGCCACAAGCTTGGGGATGCTATGTTTGATGAAGATGATATTTTTTGTCCCCCAAGTTTTGATGAGCAAATTTATAATGATGATAGCATGCCTCCTATTTATGATGATTATATTGATGAAAGTGGGTTCGGAAGAGTGTCAACTTTAGGAAGTAATGATCCCACTATTTTGGAGGGTCTTGAATCTTATTGTGATAATTATGAAAGTGGATTTGGAGAGGTCATGACTTTATTTAGTGATGAATCCACTATTTCGGAAGAGGTTCCAATTGATTATGAGAACAAAGTTGCTATCTATGATGATTATTGTGATGACATGTATGCTATAAAGAACAATGATAACCATGAAACTTGTCACCTTGAATTTAATTTTCAATTGGATTATGCCTCACATGATAGTTATTTTGTTGAGTTTGCTCCCACTACTATTCATGAGAAGAAATTTGCTTATGTGGAGAGTAATAAAAATTCTATGCTTGTGCATCATGAAAATAGTGCTTTATGTGATAGTTATATTGTTGAATTCATTCATGATGCTACTGAAAATTATTGTGAGGGAGGAATATATGCTTGTAGGAATTGCGGTAATATCAAGTTTCCTCTCTATGTGCTTAACATCTTAAAGTTATGCTTGTTTTGCTTTCCTATGCTAGTTGATTCTTGTTCCCATAAATTGTTTGCTCACAAAATCCCTATGCATAGGAAGTGGGTTATACTTAAATGTGCTAGTCATATTCTTCATGATGCTCTCTTTATGTTTCAATTCTTATCTTTTATGTGAGCATCATTGAAATCATCATGCCTAGCTAGGGGCGTTAAACGTTAGCGCTTGTTGGGAGGCAACCCAATTTTTTTTGTTATTTGCTTTTTGCTCCTGTTTAGTAATAAATAATTCATCTAGATTCTGTTTAGATGTGGTTTTATGTTTTAATTAGTGTTTGTTCCAAGTAGAACCTTTGGGAAAACTTGGGTGAAGTATTTGCGATCTTGCTGTAAAAAACAGAAACTTCGCGCTCATGAGATCAGCTGTCATTTTTTTACATAAGAGTGATTTTAAGTTGATTCCTTTTGCAGAAGATTAATAGACAAATTCATCACGTCCACCAATTTATTTCAGAATTTTTGGAGTTACAGAAGTATTCGAGTTTACATATTACTACAGACTGTTCTGTTTTTGACAGATTTTGTTTTCTATGTGTTGTTTGCTTATTTTGATGAATCTATGAGTAGTATAGGAGGGTATGAACCATATAGAAGTTGGAATACAGTAGATATTACACCAATATGAATTTAGAATGAGTTCACAACAGTACCAAAAGTGGTGATTTATTTTCTTATACTAACGGAGCTTACGAGTTTTCTGTTGAGTTTCATGTTGTGAAGTTTTCAAGTTTTGGGTAAAGATTTGATGGACTATGGAATAAGGAGTGGCAAGAGCCTAAGCTTGGGGATGCCCAAGGCAACCCAAGGTAATATTCGAGGACAACCAAGAGCCTAAGCTTGGGGATGGCCCGGATGGCATCCCCTCTTTCATCTTCGTTCATCGGTAACTTTACTTGGAGCTATATTATTATTCACCACATGATATGTGTTTTGCTTGGAGCGTCATATTGTTCTATTTTGTTTTGCTTGCTGTTTGAATAATATCCCAAGATCTGAAATTCTTAAATGTTAGAGAGTCTTCACATAGTTACATAATTATTCAACTACTCATTGATCTTCACTTATATCTTTCGGAGTAGTTTGTCGTTTGCTCTAGTGCTTCACTTATATCTTTTAGAGAATGACGGTGGTTTTATTTTGAAGAAATTAATGAACTCTCATGCTTCACTTATATTATTTTGAGAGTCTTTTAGAACAGCATGGATTTGCTTTGGTTATGAATTTAGTCCTAATATGATAGGCATCCAAGTGGGATATAATAAAAACTTTCATATATAAGTGCGTTGAATGCTATGAGAAGTTTGATACTTGATGATTGTTTTGAGACATGAGGATGGTGATATTAGAGTCATACTAGTGGAGTAATTGTGAATTTGAGAAATACTTGTGTTGAGGTTTGCAAGTCCCGTTGCATGCACGTATGGTAACCGTTGTGTAACAAATTTGAAGCATGAGGTGTTTCTTTGATTGTCTTCCTTATGAGTGGTGGCCGGGGACGAGCGATGGTCTTTTACTACCAATCTATCCCCATAGGAGCATGCGCGTAGTGCTTGGTTTTTGATGACTTGTAGATTTTTGCAATAAGTATGTGAGTTCTTTGTGACTAATGTTGATTCCATGGATTATACGCACTCTCACCCTTCCACCATTACTAGCCTCTCTAGTACCGCGCAAATTTCGCCGGTACCATAAACCCACCATTTACCTTCCTCAAAACAGCCATCATACCTACCTATTATGGCATTTCCATAGCCATTCCGAGATATATTGCCATGCAACTTTCCACCGTTCCGTTTATTATGACACGCTCCATCATTGTCATATTGCCTTGCATGATCATGTAGTTGACATCGTATTTGTGGCAAAGCCACCATTCTTAATTTTTTCATACATGTCACTCTTGATTCATTGCGCATCCCGGTACACTGACAGAGGCACGCATATAGAGTCTTATTTTGTTCTAAGTATCGAGTTGTAATCTTTGAGTTGTAAATAAATAGAAGTGTGATGATCATCATTATTAGAGCATTGTCCCGTGTGAGGAAACAAAAAAAAGAGAAAGGCTAAAGAAGCCCAAAAAAGAGAGATAGGCCAAATAAAAAGAAAGAAGGCCCAAAAAAATGAGAGAAAAAGAGAGAAGGGACAATGCTACTATCTTTTTTTCCACACTTGTGCTTCAAAGTAGCACCATGATCTTCATGATAGAGAGTCTCTTATTTTGTCACTTTCATTTACTAGTCTCCTGGGTGTCTTCTGGTCTGATACATCTCCAACGTATCTATAATTTTTTATTGTTCCATTCTATTATATTATACATTGATACGTCTCCAATGTATCTATAATTTTTTATTGTTCCATGCTATTATATTATCCATGTAGGATGTTTTATATGCATTTATATGCTATTTTATATGATTTTTGGGACTAACCTATTAACCTAGAGCCCAGTGCCAATTTCTGTTTTTTCCTTGTTTTTGAGTTTTACAGAAAAGGAATACCAAACGGAGTCCAATTGACCTGCCAATTTTTGTGGATTTTTTATGGACCAAAAGAAGCCCCCAGAGTAAATGAGTTGGGCCAGAAGAGTCCCGAGCCATCCACGAGGGTGGAGGGCGCGCCCTACCCCCCTGGGCATGTCCCCCTATCTCGTGGACGACTTGGAGACCCCCCTGACGTGAGACCGACGCCAAAAATTCCTATAAATACAGAAACCTCCAGAACATAACCTAGATCAGGAGTTCCGACGCCGCAAGCCTCTGTAGCCACCAAAAACCAATCGGGACCCTGTTCCGACACCCTGCCGGAGGGGGGATCCATCACCAGTGGCCATCTTCACAACCCGGCGCTCTCCATGACGAGGAGGGAGTAGTTCACCCTCGGGGCTGAGGGTATGTACGAGTAGCTATGTGTTTGATCTCTCTCTCTCTCTCTCGTGTTCTTGATATGGCACGATCTTGATGTATCGCGAGCTTTGCTATTATAGTTGGATCTTATGATGTTTCTCCCCCTCTACCTTCTTGTAATGGATTGAGTTTTCACTTTCAAGTTATCTTATCAGATTGAGTCTTTAAGGATTTGAGAACACTTGATGTATGTCTTGCATGTGCTTATCTGTGGTGATAATGGGATATTCACATGATCCACTTGATGTATGTTTTGGTGATCAACTTGCGGGTTCAGTGACCTTGTGAACTTATGCATAGGGGTTGGCACACGTTTTCGTCTTGACTCTCCGGTAGAAACTTTGGGGCACTCTTTGAAGTTCATTGTGTTGGTTGAATAGATGAATCTGAGATTGTGTGATGCATATAGTATAATCAAACCCACGGATACTTGAGGTGACATTGGAGTATCTAGGTGACATTAGGGTTTTGGTTGATTTGTGTCTTAAGGTGTTATTCTAGTACGAACTCTAGGATAGATCGAACGGAAGGAATAGCTTCGTGTTATTTTACTACGGACTCTTGAACAGATCGATCGGAAAGGATAGCTTTGAGGTGGTTTCGTACCCTACAATAATATCTTCATTTGTTCTCCGCTAGTAGTGACTTTGGAGTGACTCTTTGTTGCATGTTGAGGGATAGTTATATGATCCAATTATTTTATTATTGTTGAGAGAACTTGCACTAGTGAAAGTATGAACCCTAGGCCTTGTTTCAACGCATTGCAATACCGTTTGTGCTCACTTTTATCATTAGTTACCTTGCTGTTTTCATATTTTTGGATTACAAAAACCTATATCTACCATCCATATTGCACTTGTATCACCATCTCTTCGCCGAACTAGTGCACCTATACAATTTACCATTGTATTGGGTGTGTTGGGGACACAAGAGACTCTTTGTTATTTGGTTGCAGGGTTGTTTGAGAGAGACCATCTTCATCCTACGCCTCCCACGGATTGATAACCTTAGGTCATCCACTTGAGGGAAATTTGCTACTGTCCTACAAACCTCTGCACTTGGAGGCCCAACAACGTCTACAAGAAGAAGGTTGTGTAGTAGACATCAAGCTAATTTCTGGCGCGTTGCGGGGGAGGTGAGTGCTTGAAGGTATATCTTTAGATCTTGCAATCGAATCTTTTAGTTTCTTGTTTTATCACTAGTTTAGTTTATAAAAGAAAACTACAAAAAAATGGAATGGAGGGTTCCTCATATGCTACATCTTTTTAATGTCTTCCATGAAAATGAGGATTCCAATAATTGTGCCAAAATGTTAGAAGAAGAATACAATAAAATGTTTGGCATACAATCTTTGAATGATGAGCATGATTGCAATGTTGTTAGTATGAACTCTTTGAATATCCGTAGTACTAATGATGATTGCACTAGTCATGATGAAAATGTCTCTTATAAGTATCTGAATTTTTGTGGAGTGCATAGAGTTTGCAAGTACACACCAAATAGGGAAGATAGATTTTGCAAGAGGCATAAGTATTTAGAAACTAAATGGTTGCAAGAGTGGCTAGATGCTTGTGTTGAAAATTTAAAATTTCTTTGCCATCCTTGTGAACTTTGCAATGAACATGATCATTTAAATCTCCAATGAAAATTGTTTCATGATCGAATCGTGTCCAAAAATTGTGATGACTTGATTTCCCTTGCACATCATAATGAACTTAGTTTGCTTGTGGGTTATGAAGAAATGAAACGTATAACTAAGGATCTTCTAGAATTTGTCCTTGATAAAGTTCTTGATTTTGATCTAGAGGAAGTTTATATGTATTGTGCGGTGAATTGCATTGAAAATCCTTATATTTCCAACTACATAAAGACAAGAAAACAAATATAAGTTGAAGAGAATACTAATGAAAGGGAAGAGGTTTCCCAATATCCTCCTATTATTTCTTATGAATCAGGTAACAAGGAAGAGCCTTCTATTCAATCAATATCATTAATAAGGAGCTCCAAAAAGAGGATTAAACCCACACATAATGTGGAGAAGAAAAAGAAAAGACGGAGAAGCAAAGGTAAAAAGGTATCCCTCCCAAATGATGTTGCTCCTATTACTCATTGTGATGATGATAATTGCTATACCATTGGTGCTATCCATACTATTAATGATGAGAGTGATTATGCTTATGATATGCAAAGGCCCAAGCTTAGGGATGCTATGTTTGATGAGAATGACATGTTTGAGAATTTATTTGCTGCAATTAATGTTGGTCCCAAGCTTGGGGATGCTATGTTTAATGAAGATGATATTTTTAACCTCCCAAGTTTTGATATGCAAATTTATTATGATGATAGCATGCCTCCTATTTATGATGATTATATTGATGAAAGTGGGTTTGGAAGAGTGTCAACTTTAGGAAGTAATAATCCCACTATATTGGAGGGTGTTGAATCTTATTGTGACAATTATGAAAGTGGATTTGGAGAGGTCATGACTTTATTTAGTAATGATTCCACTATCTTGGAAGAGGTTTCAATTGATTATGATGAGAACAAAGTTGCTAGTTATGATGATTATTGTGATGACACTTATGCTATAAAAAGTAGTGATGATTATATTTATAAAACTTGTCATGATTATGATTACCCTTTTTCTGAACATTACTCTTTTAATGTGGAAATAATTTATAGTATTCGAGTTTCTTATGATACTCCCACTATTCCGAATGAGAAGAATTTTTCTTATGTGGAGAGTAATAAAATTTATATGCTTGTGCATCATGAAAATAATGCTTTATGTGATAGTTATATTGTTGAATTCATTCATGATTCTACTGAAAATTATTATGAGGGAGGAATATATGCTTGTAGGAATTGCAATAATATCAAGTTTCCTCTCTATGTGTTGAAAATCTTGAAGCTATGCTTGTTTTGCTTTCCTATGCTAGTTGATTCTTGTTCCCATAAATTGTTTGCTCACAAAACCCCTATGCATATAAAGTAGGTTAGAATTAAATGTGCTAGTCATATTCTTCATGATGCTCTCTTTATGTTTCAATTCTTATCTTTTATGTGAGCATCATTGAAATCGTCATGCCTACCTAAAAAGGCATTAAAGAAAAGCGCTTGTTGGGAGACAACCCAATATTTACCCCTACTGTTTTTGTGTGTCCACATGATTAAGCTACTGTAGTAATCATGTTTTATAGCTTTTGTTTCAATAAAGTGCCAAGTAGAACCTTTGGGAAGACTTGGGTGAAAGTTAATGTGATCTTGCTGTAAAAAACAGAAACTTTTGCGCTCACAAGATTAGCTGCCATTTTTTACTGGAGAGTGCTTTTAGGTTGATTATTTTTGCAGATGATTAATAGAAAAATTACTCGCGTCCACCAATTTATTTCATAATTTTTGTAGTTCCACAAGTATTCGAACAAAACAGATTACTACTGACTGTTCTGTTTTTGACAGATTCTGTTTTCTATGTGTTGTTTGCTTATTTTGATAAATCTATGAGTAGTATCGGAGGGCATGAACCATAGAGAAGTTGGAATACAGTAGATATTACACCAATATGAATTTAGAATGAGTTCACAATAGTACCAAAAGTGGTGATTTTATTTCCTTATACTAACGGAGCTTACGAGTTTTCTGTTGAGTTTTGTGTTGTGAAGTTTTCAAGTTCCGGGTAAAGATTCAATGGACTATGGGAGTGGCAAGAGCCTAAGCTTGGGGATGCCCAAGGAAACCCAAGGTAATATTCAAGGACAATCAATATCCTAAGCTTGGGGATGCCCCGGATGGCATCCCCTCTTTCTTCTTCGTTCATCGGTAACTTTACTTGGAGCTATATTTTTATTCACCACATGATATGTGTTTCGCTTGGAGCGTCATTTTGTTTTCTTTTGTTTTGCTTGATGTTTGAATAAAATACCAAGATCTGAAAATCTTAAATGTTAGAGAGTCTTCACATATTTACATAATTATTCAACTACTCATTGATCTTCACTTATATCTTTCAGAGTAGTTTGTCGTTTGCTCTAGTGCTTCACTTATATCTTTTAGAGCACGGCGGTGGTTTTATTTTGAAGAAGTAGATGAACTATCATGCTTCACTTATATTATTTTGATAGTCTTTTAGAACAGCATGGTAATTTGCTTTGGTTATGAATTTAGTCCTAATTTTATAGGCATCCAAGAGGGATATAATAAAAACTTTCATATAAAGTGCATTGAATACTATGTGAAGTTTGATTCCTTATGATTGTTTTGAGATATGAGGATGGTAATATTAGAGTCATGCTAGTGAGTAGTTATGAATTTGAGAGATACTTGTGTTAAAGTTTGTGATTCCCGTAGCATGCACGTATGGTGAACCGTTATGTGATGAAGTCGGAGCATGATTTATTTTTTGATTGTCTTCCTTATGAGTGGCGGTCGGGGACGAGCGATGGTCTTTTCCTACCAATCTATGCCCCTAGGAGCATGCTCGTAGTACTTCATTTCAATAACTAATAGATTTTTGCAATAAGTATGTGAGTTCTTTATGACTAATGTTGAGTCCATGGATTATACGCACTCTCACCCTTCCACCATTGCTAGCCTCTCTTGTGCCGCGCAACTTCCGCCGGTACCATAACACCCATCATTACCTTCCTCAAAACAGCCACCATACCTACCTATTATGGCATTTCCATAGCCATTCCGAGATATATTGCCATGCAACTTTCCACCATTCCGTTTATTATGACACGCTCCATCATTGTCATATTGCTTTGCATGATCATGTAGTTGACATTGTATTTGTGGCAAATCCACCTTCATAATTCTTTCATACATGTCACTCTTGATTCATTGCACATCTCGGTACACCGCCGGAGGCATTCACATAGGGTCATATTTTGTTCTAAGTATCGAGTTGTAATTCTTGAGTTGTAAGTAAATAAAAGTGTGATGATCTTTATTATTAGAGCATTGTTGCAGTGAGGAAAGGATGATGGAGACTATGATTCCCCCACAAGTCGGGATGAGACTCCGGACGAAAAAAATAAAAAAATAAAAAGAGAGAGAAAAGGCCCAAATAAAAAAAATAAAAAATGAGAGAAAAAGAGAGAAGGGGCAATGGTACTATCCTTTTACCACACTTGTGCTTCAAAGTAGCACCATGATCTTCATGATAGAGAGTCTCCTATGTCGTCACTTCCATATACTAGTGGAAATTTTTCATTATAGAACTTGTCTTGTATATTCCAATGATGGGCTTCCTCAAATTGCCCTAGGTCTTCGTGATCAAGCGAGTTGAATGCACACCCACTTAGTTTCTTGTTGAGCTTTCATACACTTATAGCTCTAGTGCATCCGTTGCATGGCAATCCCTACTCACTCACATTGATATCTATTGATGGGCATCTCCATAGCCCGTTGATACGCCTAATTGATGTGAGACTATCTTCTCCTTTTTGTCTTCTCCACAACCACCATTCTATTCCACCTATAGTGCTATGTCCATGGCTCACGCTCATGTATTGCGTGAAGATTGAAAAAGTTTGAGAACATCAAAAGTATGAAACAATTGCTTGGCTTGTCATCGGGGTTGTGCATGATTTAAATATTTTGTGTGATGAAGATAGAGCATAGCCAGACTATATGATTTTGTAGGGATAACTTTCTTTGGCCATGTTATTTTGAGTAGACATGATTGCTTTATTAGTATGCTTGAAGTATTATTATTTTTATGTCAATATTAAACTTTTGTTTTGAATCAGTCGGATCTGAACATTCATGCCACAATAAAGAAAATTACATTGACAAATATGCTAGGTAGCATTCCACATCAAAAATTCTGTTTTTATAATTTACCTACTCGAGGACGAGCAGGAATTAAGCTTGGGGATGCTTGATATGTCTCCAACGTATCTATAAGTTTTATTGTTCCATGCTATTATATTATCCATCTAGGATGTTTTATATGCATTTATATGTTATTTTGTATGATTTTTGGGACTAACCTATTAACCTAGAGCCCAGTGCCAGTTTCTTTTTTTCCTTGTTTTTGAGTTTTACAGAAAAGGAATACCAAATGGAGTCCAATTGACCTGCCAATTTTTGTGGATTTTTTATGGACCAAAAGAACCCCTGGAGTAAATGAGTTGAGCCAGAAGAGTCCCGAGGCGTCCACGAGGGTGGAGGGCGCGCCCCCTGCCTCGTGGACGACTCGGAGACCCCCCTGATGTGAGACCAACGCCGAAAATTCCTATAAATACATAAACCCCTAGAAAGAAACCTAGATCGGGAGTTCCGCCGCCGCAAGCCTCTGTAGCCACCAAAAACCAATCGGGACCCTGTTCTGGCACCCTGCCGGAGGGGGGATCCATCATCGGTGGCCATCTTCATCATCCCAGCGCTCTCCATGACGAGGAGGGAGTAGTTCACCCTCGGGGCTGAGGGTATGTACCAGTAGCTATGTGTTTGATCTCTCTCTCGTGTTCTTGATTTGGCACGATCTTGATGTATCGCGAGCTTTGCTATTATAGTTGGATCTTACGATGTTTCTCCCCCTCTATCTCTTGTAATGGATTGAGTTTTCCCTTTGAAGTTATCTTATCGGATTGAGTCTTTAAGGATTTGAGAACACTTGATGTATGTCTTGCATGTGCTTATCTGTGGTGACAATGGGATATTCACGTGATCTACTTGATGTATGTTTTGGTGATCAACTTGCGGGTTCAGTGACCTTGTGAACTTATGCATAGGGGTTGGCACACGTTTTCGTCTTGACTCTCCGGTAGAAACTTTGGGGCACTCTTTGAAGTTCTTTGTGTTGGTTGAATAGATGAATCTGAGATTGTGTGATGCATATCGTATAATCATACCCACGGATACTTGAGGTGACATTGGAGTATCTAGGTGACATTAGGGTATTGGTTGATTTGTGTCTTAAGGTGTTATTCTAGTATGAACTCTAGGATAGAACGAACAGAAAGAATAGCTTCGTGTTATTTTACTACAAACTCTTGAATAGATCGATCAGAAAGGATAACTTTGAGGTGGTTTCATACCCTACAATAATCTCTTTGTTTGTTCTCCGCTATTAGTGACTTTGGAGTGACTCTTTGTTGCATGTTGAGGGATAGTTATATGATCCAATTATGTTATTATTGTTGAGAGAACTTGCACTAGTGAAAGTATGAACCCTAGGCCTTGTTTCAACGCATTGAAATACCGTTTGTGCTCACTTTTATCATTAGTTACCTTGCTGTTTTTATATTTTTCAGATTACAAAAACCTATATCTACCATCCATATGGCACTTGTATCACCATCTCTTCGCTGAACTAGTGCACCTATTCAATTTACCATTGTATTGGGTGTGTTGGGGACACAAGAGACTCTTTGCTATTTGGTTGCAGGGTTGTTTGAGAGAGACCATCTTCATCCTACGCCTCCCACAGATTGATAAACCTTAGGTCATCCACTTGAGGGAAATTTGCTACTGTCCTACAAACCTCTGCACTTGGAGGCCCAACAACGTCTACAAGAAGAAGGTTGTGTAGTAGACATCATGGTCAGCATCACCTCGGGGGCTTGAAATTGCGTCCAGAATAGCCTCAAGTCAGCATCAGCTTCTTGAGCCGCATAGTATCTTGATGCATTGGCCGCACTCCTCGGGAGCTCCGCAAAGGCACCTACGGAATGCCAGACCCGGGTAAGCAAGGCAAATCTTTTGCCACAGTAGACACTTTGCAGTAAGTACTGCTTAGAGCATCTCCAGTCACGCCCCCAACAGGCCCCCCGGGCCCTTTTTTTGTCGCCAGCGCCAAAAATTCGGCCTAGCCGCGCCCCCAAAGCCCATTTTTCGCCGGCTCGGGTCGATTTTGGCGCTGGCGGACCCAGGCCGAACCCGACACGTTGGGGGGGGGTGATACGTCTCCAACGTATCTACTTTTCCAAACTCTTTTGCCCTCGTTTTGGACTCTAACTTGCATGATTTGGACGAAACTAACCCGGACTCACACTGTTTTTAGCAGAATTGCCATGGTGTTATTTTTGTGCAGAATAAGAAGTTCTCGGAATGACCTGAAACTTCACGGAGCCAAGTTTTGGAATCAATAAAAAATATTGGCGAAAGAATCAGCAGCAGGGGCCCACACCCTAGCCACAAGGGTGGGGGTGCGCCCTCCAACCTTGTGGCCCCCCAGGACCTCCACCGACCTCAACTCCGACTCCATATATTCACTTTCGGGGAGAAAAAAAATCAAAGAGAAGGATTCATCGCGTTTTAAGATATGGAGCCGCCGCCAAACCCTGTTCTTCCTCTGGAGGGCAGATTTGGAGTCCGTTCGGGGCTCCGGAGAGGGGAATCCGTCGCCATCGTCATCATCAACCATCCTCCATCACCAATTTCATGATGCTCACCGCCGTTCGTGAGTAATCCCATCGTAGGCTTGCTGGACCATGATGGGTTGGATGATATTTACCATGTAATCGAGTTAGTTTTGTTAGGGTTTGATCCCTAGTATCCACTATGTTCTAAGATTGATGTTGCTATGACTTTGCTATGCTTAATGCTTGTCACTAGGGCTCGAGTGCCATGATTTCAGATCTAAACCTATTATGTTTTCATGAATATATTTGTGTTCTTGATCCTATCTTGCAAGTCAATAGTCACCTACTATCACTACAGGAAACAGCTACTTTGCCGTCTGCCACGGCGGACGGCAAAGGCTCGAAAGGCAGACGGCAAAGACCTTTGCCGTCAGCCGCGGACGGCAAAAGGCTCCGGCAAAGAAGGCTACGGTAAACAGCTGCTTTGCCGTCTGCTTCCTGGAGGCGGACGGCAAAGGCTCTTTGCCGTCTGCGGCGGACGGCAAAGAGGGCGGACGGCAATAATTGCGCTGTCAGTCCGTTAAGTGGCTAACGGCAGACCTTTGCCGTCTGCCGCAGACGGCAAAATTTCTCTGGTCTTTGCCGTCCGCCTTATGATGTCATCTACACGTCACTAGATGGCAGGTTCTTTGCCGTCTGCCACTGATGGCAAAGTCTTTGCCGTCTGCCACTGTAGGCAAACTGACCAAATGGGTCAGCTCCCAGGAAGCACAGTTGGCTGCCACGTGGCTTCTTTGCCGTCCGCGGCAGACGGCAAAGAGCTCTTTTCCGTCGGTGGCAGACGGCAAAGAGCCTGCATATTGGCTGTTTTTTCTGTTTTTTATTAAATCCCACAATTTGCACAGAAAATATATATGACATATATAGATATATTTCCATATCACATATCCAGCACATAAGTTTCATATCACATATCACATATCACATCAGTTTCATCCATACACATTGTTCATACATAAGCAAGTTCCATCCATACACATTGTTCCATCCATATATATATTACAATGCAAAGTATGATCAAGATAGCAAGTTCCATCATAGCAAGCTAGATACAATGCAAAGTTTCATCAAAGGAAAAGCAAGCACTCCATCATAGCAAGCTAGCTTCCATGAAGTGAATGAAATCTGCAAAATGGTAAATAAGAAAGTTAGAAATAGGTGACTAGAACAAGAAGAAGACTAGAACAAGAAGTATAAACTGGATCATTTATAAGCTAACCTAGGAGCTACTCAGGTAAATTGGGTCATTTTAGAGCTAACTTGGATAAACTGGATCATTTATAAGCTAACCTAGGTAAGATGGGTCATTTTGGAGCTAACCTAGGTGAAATGGGTCATTTTGGAGCTAACCTAGGTGAAATGGGTCATTTTAAAGCTAACGTAGGTAAAATGGATCATTTAGGAGCTAATCTACGTAAAATGGGTCATTTTAGAGCTAATTTGGTTGAAATGGATCTTTTTGAGCTAACTTAGGTGAAATGGATCATTTAAGAGCTAATTTAGGTGAAATGGATCTTTTTTAGCTCACTTAGGTCAAATGGATCGTTTATGAGCTAAATTAGTTGAAATGGATCGTTTATGAGATAACCTAGGTAAGATGGGTCATTTTGGAGTTAACGTAGGTGAAATGGGCCATTTTAAAGCTAACGTAGGTAAAATGGATCATTTAGGAGCTAATCTAGGTAAAATGGGTCATTTTTGAGCTAACTTGGATGAACTGCATCATTTATAAGCTAACCTAGGTAAAATGGGTCATTTTGGAGGAAAATAAGCTAACTCTAGGTCATTATGGTAAGCATATTGGAGGAAATAAAGCTAAGTCTAGGTCTTTATGCATTTGTTAAGCAAAACACTAGAGAAACTTACCGTGATCAGGGAGGTGTAGGAGCGGGGTGGCTAGTGCCGCTACCTGGAGAAGGATCGTGCGATGCGTTTCTGGAGTTAAGCTGCACCAAAGATCATTTCCAATGTCTCGTTAGCATTACGACACTCAAATGTTAAGACTACCAAGTAATGTCCATTCAAACTAAACTCACCATGCTCCCAGGAGCAATCACTAGCATCGGCGGAGCGGGCTGACCGGACTTCTCGCACACAGACTGCACATTTGGTTTTCAGAACAGTCATACTAGTTAGTAATGAGACTCAAATGTTAAGACTAGCAAGTAATCTGCAGAAGAAACTTACCACAAGGAGCTCGTACATGGCCCTTGCCTGCATGTCATTCCGTTCCCTCTCCTCCTCCATCATCTTTCTCGTCCTCTCCTCCATCTCCCGCTGCCTCCGCCAGAAGTTTCTCCGTTCTATCTCTCTCAGTCTGTATAGCAGCCTGCAACACCACTCACACGACCATTTGTAATCATTGATGGAAGCGCACACAATGTAATGGAGAAAGATAACTGAGTACGTATCACTAACCTTGATGGCGAGTTGCACTGGCCGTTCACGAGGCCTTATCTCAGGAGCAGAGCTCGACTGGCGCGCCTTGATCTCCGGGAGAGTGCTAGGACAACGGATAAGTCCATCTCCAATGGCTATGGAGCCATCGGACCTCCCGCCACCAGATATCATCACCAGCTCTGGATCAATGGGACCCTGGCTCGGGTTAAAGTCCTCCCCTTTCCTCGCCTTCCCCTCATCTCTATATCACACGAGCTTGTTGTGGGAGGAGATGTTGGTGAAGTTGTTTGCATCATCGAGGTCAGACTGAGAGAAAGCCTTGACTTTCTTGAAAGAGCCAGTGTGGGCCATGGCATACAGGTCGTACACCTCTGGCACCTTATCCACCTTATTGTGGCGTGCCTGAAAGAGAGAAACAATGAAAATTAGTAATTAAAGGGCTCAAGCTAGCATGATGAATGAATTGCATGAATCATGAAGCAAACCACATACCCAGTTGCGCCCGAACTGATATAAGTTGGAGCTGCCTTGATGGTGTGGCACACCTTCCATTTGGGCACGTTTGTCCTTGGCCTGGTTGTGGAGGGCTAGCCATTCTTGTGAGCACCACTCATCGACCAACACCTCCCAACAATCCATCCGATCCGCACACCATCTCGGAGGCGCCTATAAGTTAGCAAATAGAAACTTGAGCGCTACGGCTAAGAATTACTAAATGAAGGAACTTAAGTAGAAGGCCTTAAGAATTACCTTCATGTACTGCTCCTTACTCAGGAACTTATCGCGGCACGCCGGCTTGGTCTTCTTGATACCACGCAAGGCGTAGTAGTCTCGAACAGCCTGCACCCGAGCCTCGTGCCGTAAGTTCTGGAGTAGGCGCTTGCAGACGTTCTCGATAACATTTGCGCTGTCCTCCTCGTATCCCTCCTCACACCTGTAGAATGTCTGCAATCAAATGAGACAATATTGATTAGTACAATTAATAACTAGCTAGTTGAAGATTTTGAAATGTGTAAAGGAGAAATTACCCAGAACGTCCTGATCACCATGTCTGCCCTCGTGTCGCACACGACACCGTCGATAATGACATCCGGCGGGGCCGGGGCAGCCACGTAGTGCTCCCAGCTCAACCCAAGCTCTGGAAGCCGACCCTCACCAGGCAACATGACAAACCCCGGGAAGTTTTGCCGGCAAAGAACTCCAAGGACGGAGTTGGGCCGGCGGACACTATGATGGTGGTCCCAACCCCTGCAGCATGACAAGGCCAACGCATTAGTTATTTCAAGAAACGTGAATGCAGAAGGTACAAAAATATTAAATGCACTTACGTACCTCTCCCCATCAGGGAAGATCAACCACCTCTGCTCGCGGGTCGCCGGCACGGACGGGAGCCGTGTAGCACCACGCTGGTAGACGGTGCCACCCTCCTCCTCAAGATCAGTCGGCTCCCCGCCATCATCAGCATGGCCACTTGGCTCCTCGGGCTGATCCGGCCAGGTACCCCATCCGGACGTGTGCTCCTCCGGGGTCTCGTGGGCCGAACTCTCATGGGCCGAAGGCCAGTCGACCCGAGGCTCGTGGGCCCAAGACCCGTGGACCAGAGGCTCGTGGACTGGAGTCCGTGTAGCCTCCTCCTCGGACGAGTCCACCCTAGCAGTCACGTGCTCGGGTGAAACAGCTGGGGGTGGCGGCGAGGAAGGTGCCCTAGCAGTCACCCTACCTCCTCTCCCGCGACCACGTGCCCCACCTCCTCTCTTCCTACCTCGTCCCCTGCTGGGCACCGCGGTCGACGAAGAAGGGCCCGGCGGTGTGGACATACTGTCCAGCAATGCTCGGCGGAGAGGTACGTCTGGAATCGAAGACCTCAGACCACGCGCCGACGAAGAAGGGGCCTTGGCGCGCTCCCGACCAGCGCCCACCATCTTTCAACACCTGCCATGACAAACAGTAAACGAAATTAGTACAACATAAAAAAAAGACCGACATGAATAATAATATGTGTATCACTTAAGTGTATCATCATCAAGTACAACATTAAAAAATTTAATACCTGACACTACTAATAATCTCGATCGGTATCATCAATAAATGCATAATCATCATCATCACTATAATCAATGACGGGCTCATAGGGTTCAGTGGCATCAACATGTGCAAGGCCACCTTGACGTAATCGGTCAAGCAATGACAGGTCATCCGCAGCAGTAACCTCTTCTTGTTCCGGCTCTTCTTGTTCCTCCTCTGGGGTGATGTCGGATTCACTGTCGCTGTCTACTTCAATGTTTTGGGGTGAAGTATAGCGGTTCTTGAAACGCTTTTTGGAAAGACGTGTCTCTTGGAAGAATTCTCCTTCATATGTGTCTGGGTTAATGTGAGGTTCATAATCCTCTTCCTTTGGGGGAGATAGTCTAGCACGTGGCGGCACTTCATAAACGACATCCCAACCTTTTAGATTTGGATTAGTTTGGCAGGCCCACGGTAGATAGAATACTTGGGTCGCCTGTTGAGCCGTAATATAGACATCAGGAACATCTAAATGGGTGCTTTGGTTGATTTCAACTAGCCCTATATGTTCATGAGTCCTTCTAGTCTCCTTCGGCTGAAACCAATAACATTTGAAGACTACGACATTCGGTGGGTTTTCACCATAGAATAGAAGTTCATAAATTGCTTCAACTCTCCCATAATACTCGGTACCTCCTTCGCCGATAGCAGATACACAACAATTTGTAGACTTTCGGTCGGCCATAGATAGCTCTTTGCCATAGGTACGAAAGCGATACCCGTTGATGTCGTATTTGTCAAATGAACGGACCTTATAGTCAAAACCATTAGCCACTTGTCTCAATTCGGCGTCCATAGACTCTGAATTAGCCTACAAGTTTAATATGAAAGGATTGTTGCATTACGCACAAATTAGCGAATGAAACCGGGATAGCCGCCTACAAATTAGCCTACAAGTCTAATAGAAATTACCGTTTGTTTGAACCAAGAGATGAAACCGGGATAGCCGCCTCCTTGCTTTGCGAGAAGCTCATACTCTTCGACAGAATCCTTTTGGATCACCGCTCCATACGAGAATAAGGCGACGTATCGACTGTATGAAACATCCAAGAATAAGAGCAGTTCAAAGGAAATAGAAGTTGCGAAACTATGTACCGAGAACTTACTCGATGTACGGCCGCACTTCTATCAGGTTGTTGAAGATATACAACAAAATGGTCCGCCATTGTTCGTTATCCAAAGATACTGGATTTGAAACACTGGCTGGTGCGAGATTCCCTTTGAATAGGCTGAGGTTGGATCCACCCTTTTTAGGGTCGTCAGCATTGTACCGAGGCTTCGGATTATGCAAATGACGATTTTTGGCTTCGTAGTGTGCTGTCACGAAGTTTGCCGCCTCCTCAGTGATGAATGCCTCAGCCATCGATGCTTCAATTCTACGTTTATTTTTACATTTTTGTCGAAGCGTCTTCTGCATCCTCTCAGTTGGGTAGCACCAACGATTTTGCACGGGCCCCCCAATCTTGCCTCGGTCGGGAGATGCAAAATCAAATGTTGCATTGGATTAAAGAAGCCCGGTGGAAAGATCTTCTCTAACTTGCAGATCAACTCCGGCGCCAACTCTTCCATTTCTTCTAGCACGCCAGGCGATAGTTCTTTCACACAAAGAACACGGAAGAAATAGTTGAGTTCTGCCAGTACTAGCCATTCATCCTCAGGGATGAAGCCACGCAACATCACCGGCATTACCCGCTCAATCCATATGTGCCAATCATGACTCTTGAGACCAAATATCTTCAATTTATCAAGACTGGCTCCCCTCTGTAGATTCGCTGCATACCCATCGGGGAACATCAACTGCATTTTCACCCACAAGATAATTTCCCTCATAGCTGGCCTTCCAAGATTGAACCATGCCTTTGGCTTCGTCCAGTTCTGCTTTCCTTTCGGTTCTTTCATGTTTTGTAACGGCCTATCACATAGCGCCTCCAGATCGACTCTAGCCTTAATATTATCCTTTGACTTCCCATCTATGCCGAACAATGTACCAAAAAGTGCCTCGGCGATATTCTTCTCAGTGTGCATCACGTCGATGTTGTGTGGGCAAAGGAGGTCTTTGAAGTAAGGCAGATCCCATAAGCATGTTTTGTGAGTCCAGGCGTGCTTAGAATTATACCCCTTGAAGTACCCTGTACGCTCTGGATCTGGCTCGAGAGCGTTTAACTGATCCAGGGTCTGTTGGCCTGTCAATGCATGTGGTGCAGAGTTTTTGACAACTCTACCTCTGATGAAGTTCTTCTTGTCTTTCCTGAACTTATGGCGAGGATTCAGGAACTGTCTATGCATGTTGAAGCAAGAAAACTTGCGACCGGCCTGAAGCCAATGAAACTCAAGAGCTCCCTTGCATGTGGGGCACGGGAACCTTCCATGCACACACCAGCCAACGAATAGCGCATACGCCGGCAAGTCATGCGTCAAGTACATGTACCAGACACGCATTATGAAGTTCCGTTTGCTATAGGCATCGTATGTCTTGAACCCATTATCCCAGGCTTCTTGCAATTCGTCCTTAAGCGGTTGCATGTACACATTCATATTTTTCCCCGGATAGTTGGGCCCTGGAATTATCAACATCAGGAAAATGTTCTTTCTTTGCATAATCTGTCCGGGGGGGAGATTGAGTGGAAAGACAAATACGGGCCAACAACTGTATTGGGCTGCCGTCATACCAAACACACTGAACCCATCCGTGCTGATGCCGACTCGAGGATGCCTCGGATCTGCCGCTTTGTCACCATGTAATTCATCAAACTTTTTCCACGCAACACCATCCGATGTGTGTACAATCATCAGATTCCCATCTGCATCTAGTTCGGTTCTTTTGCCCGTTTTGTGCCATGTCATCTGTTTGGCCGTCTCTTCGACCATGAAAAGACATTGAAGTCTTGGTACGATTGGCATATACCGCAGAACACTAACGGGGATTTTGGTCTGTGTCTTCTCACCCATACCGTTGTCTACCACAACATACCTGGAAGACTTGCAAATGGGACAATAGTTCAAGTCCGCATAGTCAAGCCTAAACAAGACACATCCTTTCTCACAGGCATGTATCTTATCATAGGGCATCTTCAGTGCACGGAGGATTTTGTCCGACTGGTACAGGTTTGCAGGCATTACATGGCCTTTGGGTGGAAAGCGTCCAAATACTGTCATCATTGCATCGTAGCATTCTCTGCCCAAGTTGAACTGAGCCTTCAGAGCCATTACTTGTGAGATGGCATCCAACTGACAAAGCTCAGTGTGCTCATGGAGCGGACGTTTTGAAGACTCCAACATTTCATTGAAGGCCTTTGCAGATTCCTCCATCTCCTCGTCCGAATCCCGAGCATCAAAAAAGTCTTGCACCATGTTTTCCATCCCGGTACCATGCTCGTCGGTGCGACGACGATCCACCTCAGCTCGGTCACGTTGGGCAGACTCACCATGAAATGTCCACACCGTATAATCGGGCGTAAAACCACTCTTCTGCAGGTGTTTGCCCATTTCAGCCTCTGTCCTCTTTTCCCAATTGCCGCACCGTAAACAGGGGCACCAGGTTTTCCTCTGGCCATTTGCAAATGCGGCTCGCACAAACCCCTTGGTTTTTGTGAACCATTCAGTGCTCCATTTGTTCTGACCAGTGTGACCGGTGTACATCCACGCACGATCACTCATCTTGACTTTCAGAGCTACTAGACACAGAACAAATATATATATATATAATTCACCATGTATGTATTCATCAGTTGATCTACTTTGTCAATTTTATTACGTCCATGCAACCTACACTCTAATAGGTAATGATAGGTCCTAATCCCACCCGAGTATGTTTAGATTGGGTTCATTTTCCCATGCTATGCCCCGGATCCTACGCAAAATTTTGGCAGCACCTCCCCGCTGTTCTCCTGATACACGTCTCTGCAATAAACAGAGAGGATGTGTACCCGGAGAACAACAAGGGAGGCACTGACGAAATTTATGCGTCGGATCCGGAGCAAAGCATATGGGAAAACGAACCCAATCTAAACATACTCGGGCTGTCCATGGATAGCGTTGGACAATTCGAAAGAATCAAGGTTATAAATATGCAAATGCATGCATATTTATAACTATGACGCTTTCGAATGGGAGACACATATTGGTTACGCATACTGATGATTCAAGACACATATATATCTAGCTATCAAGTTTCATCGGAATAGATCAAATAATTAATGGGGGAGGAGGACATGTCATTTGTGCTCACCCACGAACGAAGGGGCAGAGCTCGTCAAACGCACGGCGAGGTCGTCGAACACCAAACCTCGCAGCGATGAAACAACTGCACATTTAAAACTACCCGATCAACACAATTATATATGATGTTTTTCATAACAAAATCGAAAGATATATGACCTAACTAATAATTCACAAATATATGACCCCGTCGGCTTCTGGAAGGCCAAAGAACACCTTTTCGGGAGGTGTCGGGGGTCGGGGTGTCGTGTCGGTCTCGGGGTGCCGTGTCGGGGTCGGGGTCTCGGGGTCGGGGTGTCGGGTCGGGGTGCCGGGTCGGGGTCGGGGTGCCGTGTCGGTGTCGGGGTCGGGGTGTCGGGTCAGGCTCGGGGTCGGGGTGTCGGGGTCGGGGTCGGGGTCTCGGGGTCGGGGTGCCGTGTCGGTGTCGGGGTCGGGGTGTCGGGTCAGGCTCGGGGTCGGGGTGTCGGGGTCGGGGTCGGGGTCGGGGTCTCGGGGTCGGGGTGTCGGGGTCTCGGGGGTGTCGTGTCGGGGGTCGGGGTGTCGTGTCGGTCTCGGGGTGCCGTGTCGGGGTCGGGGTGTCGTGTCGGTCTCGGGGTGCCGTGTCGGGGTCGGGGTCTCGGGGCCGGGGTGTCGGGTCGGGGTCGGGGTGCCGTGTCGGTGTCGGGGTCGGGGTGTCGGGTCAGGCTCGGGGTCGGGGTGTCGGGGTCGGGGTCTCGGGGTCGGCGTGTCGGGGTGTCGGGGGTGTCGTGTCGGGGGTCGGGGTGTCGTGTCGGTGTCGGGGTGCCGTGTCGGTGTCGGGGTGTCGTGTCGGGGTCGGGGTGCTGTTTCGGGGTCGGGGCTTCGGGGTGTCGTGTCGGGGTCAGGGGGTTAGGGGGTCGGGGGGTCGGGGTGTCGTGTCGGGGTCAGGGGGTTAGGGGGTCGGGTGTCGGGGTGGAGTCGGGGTCTTCTTCTTCTTCTTCTCCTCCTCCTCCTCCTCCTCCTCCTCCTCCTCTTCTTCTTCTTCTTCCCCCTTCTACTTAACCTAAACCTAAACTAAAAACCTAAACTAATTAAAACTAAACTATTTAAACTAATTAAACCTAAACTAATTAAACTAAATAACCTACACTAATTAATTCTAAACTAAAAAAACTTAAACTAAAAAACCTTATCTAAACAGAAAAAAACAAAAAAACAGAAAAAATGGGATCGTGGGGCTCACCGTGGGGGGCGGCGACGGGTCGGGGAGGGGCCGGCGACGGGGGGCCGGGGCGGGGCGGTGGAGGAGGCGGGGCGGCGGGGGGCCGGGGCGGTGGAGGTGGCGGGGCGGCGGGGGGCCGGGCGGCGGGGGGCCGGGGCGGGGCGGTGGAGGAGGCGGCGGGGGGCGCGGGGGTGGCGAGGGGCCGGGGCGGCTGTGGGCCGGGGCGGCGGTGGGGCGCGGGGTGGCGGGGGGCCGGGGCGGGGGGCTACGGGGCGGTGGGGCGGCGGGGAGCCGGGGCGGCGGGGCGACGGGGCGGCGGCGGCGGGGTCGGAGGAGAAGGGCGCGCGAGGACAAAGTGAGTAACGGGCGGGGGGGGTACTTGCCGTTAGTCAAGTGCCCTCTTTGCCGTCCGTCAGCCTTTGTCGTCCGCCTTTTTGCCTCTTTGCCGTCTGCTAGCGGACAGCAAAGAGGTGGGCCGTTAACATTTTTTCAAATGAGCGGGGGGTGGGGGCCACCACACTCTTTGCCGTCTGCCAGCGGACGGCAAAGATTCTTTGCCGTCTGGCAGATGGCAAAGAGCTTCTTTGCCGTCAGCCTTTTTTTTGCCGTCTGCTTATGCGTAGCTGATGGCAAAGAGCTGCTTTGCCGTCAGCTAGCAAACGGCAAAGAGCTGGCAGATGGCAAATTAGCTGATTCCAGTAGTGTATGTGTTATGATCCGGCAACCCCGGAGTGACAATAGTCGGGACCACTCCCGGTGATGACCGTAGTTTGAGGAGTTCATGTATTCACTAAGTGCTAATGCTTTGGTCCGGTACTCTATTCAAAGGAGGCCTTAATGTCCCTTAGTTTCCAATAGGACCCCGTTGCCACTAGAGGGTAGGACAAAAGATGTCATGCAAGTTCTTTTCCATAAGCACGTATGACTATATTTGGAATACATGCCTACATTATATGATGAACTGGAGCTAGTTCTGTGTCACCCTATGTTATAACTGTTGCATGATGAATGCCATCCGACATAATTATCCATCATTGATTCATTGCCTACGATCTCGTTTCATATTGATCTTTGCTAAGTTACTTTTCCATTGCCACTGTTATGATTGCTACAATACTGTTACTATTACTTTTGTCACCGTTACCGTTACTTCCATACTACTTTGCTACTAAATACTTTGTTGCAGATATTAAGTCTTTCAGGTGTGGTTGAATTGACAAGTCAGCTGCTAATACTCAAGAATATTCTTTGGCTCCCCTTGTGTCAAATCAATAAATTTGGGTTGAATACTCTACCCTCGAAAACTTTTGCGATCCCCTGTATACTTGTGGGTTATCAAGACCTTTTTCTGGCGCCGTTGTCGGGGAGCATAGCTCTATTCTCTGAGTCACTTGGGATTTATATCTGTTGATCACTATGAGGAACTTGAAAGATCAAAGAACAAAGATTGTTCCCTCAACTACGAGGGGAGGTGAGGAACTGCCATCTAGCTCTGGACTTGATTCTCCTTTTGTTTTGAGTAAACTTGTGACACCTACACATGTTATTGATTCCGATATGTTGCATGTTATTGATGATGCCACTTCTGCTATGCATGATGCTTATGACGAAACTACTTCTCTGTTTGATAATACTGTGCCACTAGGTGAATTTCTTGATGAACAACTTGCTAGGGTTAGAGAGAATGAAATTACTAAGACTGATGATATTATTGAAAATGACGATTATGATTCTCCCCCTAGATATGAATTGCCTGGTTTTCCTGAGGGTTATGTTATGGATGAAGAAACTGCTAGAGACTTCTTTGCTTGCAATGATAGAGAAGATCTTAAGAAATTGTTAGCTAAGCTGGAAGAAAAATCCTTGAATGCTAGAATGAAATATGATCCCGCTTTTGCTACTTCACCTATCTTTGTTACTGATAAGGATTATGAATTCTCTGTGATCCTGAGTTAATTACTTTGGTTGAATCTGATCCTTTTCATGGTTATGAATCTGAAGTTGTTGTGGCACATCTTACTAAATTGAATGATATAGCCACCCTATTTGCTCATGAGGCAAAAATTCGCTATTACTGTATTCTCAAATTGTTTCCTTTTTCATTAAAGGGTGATGCTAAGTTATGGTTTAATTCTCTTGCTCCTGGTTGTGTGTGTAGTCCCCGGGATATGATTTATTACTTCTCTGCAAAATATTTCCCCACTCATAAGAAACAAGCTGCTTTAAAGGAAATATTTAATTTTGTGCAATCTGAAGAAGAGAGTCTCCCACAAGCTTGGGGGAGGCTTCTCCAATTACTTAATGCTTTGCCTGATCATCCTCTCAAGAAAAATGAAATACTTGATATCTTTTATAATGGACTAACTGATGCTTCCAGAGACCACCTGGATAGTTGTGCTGGTTGTGTTTTCAGGGACAGAACAGTTGATCAAGCTGAATTGCTATTGAATAATATGTTGACTAATGAAAATAATTGACTAAGCAGCTAAAACTGTTGGGCAAATGAGAGGCGCTAAGATGTTAGGCGATCTGGAGGCGATAGCCTCGCCATCGCCACCGCCGGCCGCCGGCCGCCGCGCCCGCTGTGTGCGGCCTCCCTTCCGCGTCCAAGCCCAGGCTGGCCGTCAGAACAACAGCGGCGATGTCCGCAGACCGATCGCTTGGCCCCTCGGTGCCTAGCGTTCCAGCCACCTCTTCGCTAGGGTTTCTCGCCCTTGGCGATCTGGAGGTGACCGCCCCGCAGCCACCACCGCCGGCCACCGTGCCAGCTGTGTGTGGCCTTTCCTCCATGTCTCAGTCTAGGCTGGGCGTCGGAACAGCCACGGCTGAGTCCGCTGATCGATCGCACGGCTCCCCAAGGTGCTACGATCCCGCATACGTCTTGGAGTATGAGGGGTGGAGTCCTGCTGAATCACGGCACGAGGAGGATCATTGACGCCCTAACCCCAGCCGCAAGGAAAGGAATTCTTCTTCTTCCTACAAAAACTCATCTAGGGCTATGGAGGGACTACACAAGGAACCACGCAAGCCGCCTGATCGCAAACTCCACGCGTCTACGCCGCCGCAGTCTGCTGGGATGTCGTCGTCGTCGTCTGCACACGAGGCCGGCAAGGAGTCGCTGGTGGCCGAGGTGAACCCGGAGGTCGGTGGGGGCGCACATAGGGCTCCCTCCATGGATGCTGCTCGCCCGAAGCCTTCCGACGGTCGATCCACGGCTGCTGGGTGCCTCAATCCGCGGCTGCAAACACTGGCGTTTGGGAACCAGATGAAGACGGCGGGTGCGGCGGAGGAGTATGTTGCTGAACATGCAACGGGCAACCCAGCTGTTGATAAGTTGTTGGCTGAACTAAGGAAGTCCAAGTTAGGTTGCAACAAGGGTATGGCTGAGGAACAACATGCAGCTACAGCAACCAACATATATGCACGTACACCCAAAAAAAGAAGAACGGAGGGCGGACAAGACATACATGCTGTGGATGGAGGGGCGTCCACGAGCCAGGAGACGCAGATGGAGGCGAGCACTATGGAGGCAACCGACCCAGGGGCCGTCGGTGAACTGACGGGGCCAAAAGAGCCCTGTCAAGAGCAATGAATATTTTAAGTTGGAACTACCGGGGGGAACCCCCGGACAGTTCATGATATCGTGAGTCTAGTCCAGACTCATTCCTCTAGTATCGTTTTTCTTTGTGAAACTAGGCAGCCAAAAAATAAAATGAAGAGGTACCGTGCTAGGTTAGGCTTAAGTGGTTTTGATGCTTGTGATAGCGTTGGTCGTAGTGGTGGTCTTGCTTTGTACTGGCATGAGTCGTTGATCGTTGATGTAAAAGATATTAATGAAAGATATATTGATGCATATGTGACTGCGTCGGCGGGTGAGCCACCCTGGAGGCTGACCTGCGTCTACGGTGAGCCACGGACGGAGGACCGTCATCACATGTGGTCCCTCCTCCGTGATCTTCACCAGCAAGCTGACATGCCTTGGGTAGTGGCTGGTGACTTTAACGAGGCCATGTGGAGCTTCGAGCATTTCTCCGAAATGCCACGCTCGGCAGGTCAGATGATTGATTTTCGTGATGTTCTTGAGGTTTGTGGTTTGGGTGATCTTGGTTTTGCAGGCCTGCCTTACACTTATGATAACCGTCGTGCAGGTCGGGCAAATGTTAAAGTTCGACTTGATCGTGCCGTGGCTAACAACACTTGGCGTGACATGTTCTCTAAGGCCAAGGTGCAGCACCTTGTGGCGCCGAGTTCAGACCACTTTGCCATCCTGCTATGATGCGTTCTGGAGGAGCCCGTGCAGCAGTCTGGCAGGCGCTGCCGGCAATATGAGGTGATGTGGGAGAGGGATCCGTCCCTCCCTGAGGTAATTATGAATACTTGGATAGATTTGGGTTCATTGCTTAACCTGGGTGATATTGCGGTCGGCCTGGGTACTATGATGAAAAAATTGCAGGACTGGAGCCGTAAAAAGTTTGGTAATGTTATTAAAGAAATTAACAAATCTCGTACCCGCCTGGAAGAGCTTATGTCTATGAATGCAGACAGGAAGGAGATTCGGGAGGCCACTGACAGGATGAACGAGCTTCTGTATAGGGAAGAGATGCTTTGGATGCAGAGATCCTGGGTTGCCTGGCTCAAGGAGGGCGACAGAAACACACGGTTCTTCCATCGGAAAGCGGTGTGGCGGGCTCGAACAAACCACATTAAGTCGCTTGTGGACGAGGCAGGAGTGGTCCAGACGGACCACAATATTAAGGCGTCCATGGCAACATCGTACTTCACTAAGCTTTTTACAGCCGACACTACACTCTGTGCGGACCCGGTAATTGATTTGATTAATACTCGTGTGACTGACAACATGAATGATGGTCTGTGTGCAGACTTCACGGATAAGGAGATATCGGACGCTCTTTTTCAGATTGGACCTCTCAAAGCGTCGGGGCCGGATGGATTTCCCGCACGGTTTTTCCAGAGGAACTGGGATGTCATGCGAGAGCAGGTTATTGCAGGGGTGAAGGAGTTTTTCAGTTCTGGAAGAATGCCTGAGGGGGTCAACGACACTTCCATTGTTCTTATCCCGAAGGTAGACAAACCAGAGCGGCTGACAGAATACAGACCAATAAGCTTGTGCAATGTCATTTACAAGGTTGTGGCTAAATGTTTGGTTAACCGGCTCTGCCCCATTTTGGATGAAATTATTTCGCCAGAGCAGAGTGCCTTCGTCCCTGGGCAGATGATTACTGGTAATGCATTGGTGGCCTTTGAGTGCATTTATTCTATTCAGCAGGAGAAGAAGCCGGAAAACAGTTTTTGTGCCTATAAACTTGACCTATCCAAAGCATATGATAGGGTGGATTGGATCTTCTTGGAGCGAATGATGATAAAGTTGGGTTTTGCTTGCCGTTGGGTGGACTGGATCATGACATGCGTCACCTCGGTGAGATACACAGTTAAATTTAATGGAACCCTCTTGGACTCGTTCGCACCATCGTGTGGACTTCGGCAAGGTGATCCTCTCTCCCCGTTTTTTGTTCCTCTTTGTGGCTGACGGTCTCTCTGCATTGTTAAAGGAGGGCGAGATGAAAGGAGACTTAACTCCATTGAAAGTTTGTCGTAGAGCGCCGGGCATCTCTCATTTGTTGTTTGCAGATGATATATTGCTATTTTTTAAAGCAGTCGAGGAACAAGCAACTAAAGTGTGCGAAGTGCTACACTCATATGAGCGTGCTACAGGGCAGTATATAAACCCGGCCAAGTGCAGCCTCTTGTTTGGTAATTCATGCCCCGCCACCAAATAGGAGAGGATCCGGTCTATTTTGCATGTGAACTTGGACACGTTTGAGGAGAAATATCTAGGCCTCCCTACCCCAGATGGTCGTATGAACAAAGGTAAATTTCAGAATTTGCAGTCTCGCCTTCTGAAAAGGATTATTGCTTGGGGTGACACATTCTCCCTTGGCGGCAAAGAAACCATGATTAAAGCAGTTGCACAGGCGATCCCTACATATATCATGGGTGTTTTCAAGCTACCGATGTCAGTCTGCGATGATCTAAATAGGATGGTCCGTAATTTTTGGTGGGGCTCTATAGAGGGCAAACGTAAAACACACTGGACTGCGTGGCCAAAGATTCAACAACAAAAAATGAAGGGCGGGCTAGGGTTTAGAGACTTCTGTCTCTTTAACCAAGCCCTCCTTGCCAGACAGTCCTGGAGGCTCTTAATCAATCCTAACAGTTTATGTGCGCAGGTACTGAAAGCCAAATACTACCCAAAGGGGCGTCTTGAGGGCACGGTCTTCCCCGGGAATGCATCCCCCACTTGGCAGGCCATCCAGTATGGGCTTGAGCTCTTGAAAAAGGGCCTAGTCTGGCGCGTGGGGGACGGACAAAGCATCAGGATCTGGCGGGACCGTTGGCTGCCCACGCAGCCGACTGGGCGCCCGATCACGCAGCAAGGAACATGCAGGCTTCGACGAGTGGCAGAGCTCCTGGATGCATCTGGTGCTTGGCGGCTAGACCTCCTACAACGCCACTTCCTACCGGCGGACGTGCATACCATCACCAACATCCGCACGTCGACCCGCATCACCGACGCCATGATCGCCTGGAGCCCGGAGAAGAATGGTATATTTACCGTTCGCTCCGCCTACCGCCTTGCCATGGACGAGCGCGAACGTTCATCGGTGACGGCCACGAGCAGGGCACCGGATGGTCATCGCGCCATCTGGAAGATCATATGGGGGTGCCCTGCTCCCCCTAAGGTACGCGTGTTTGCTTGGAGAGTTGTGTCCAACTCGCTTGCTACTTGGGCCAACAAATTTTCTCGCCATCTCGAGCTTACTGACATATGCCCCCTATGTGGTATGGAACGTGAGGATGGGTTCCATGCGTTCTGCAGGTGCCCATTGGCTCGCGAACTGTGGCATGCCATGGCCTTGGATTGGCCAATCCCGGAGGTGGATACTATATGCAACAATGGTCCGGAGTGGCTACTCTCCCTCCTTGAGTCGCTGACAGAAACGGCGCGTATGGTTATCCTTATGACCATGTGGAGAACTTGGTATGTGCGGAATGAGATCACACATGATAAGGCGCCCGCCCCCGACAGAAGCATCTCGCCGTTTCCTCCATGGGTACATCACCTCTCTGCTTTGTATCCATCAACACCCTCATGGCGACTTGGAGAAAGGGAAAATGGTAGTGCAAGATAGCCTCCCGGTTATACACACAAAGGAAGTGCCCAAGCCGGAGTTGCACTGGACCCCTCCTCCACCGGGGTGGGCTAAGCTCAATACAGATGGCAGCCATGTCCCTCCAACCGGAGAGGCAGGGGGTGGTATGATTCTTCGTGATGATAGAGGCAACATCATCTATACTGCTTGTAGACAGCTCCTTACATGCGATAATGGCCTTGAGGCAGAGCTGGCTGCGTGCAGAGAGGGCCTGGAGCTTGCGCTTTACCGTACGAACCTGCCCATTATGGTTGAGCTCGACTGTGCAGAAGCGGTGTCTATGCTGCTAGCACGTACTGGAGATAGATCGCAGTACCGTGTGCTCATTGAGGAGATTCGAAGACTAGCACAAGATGCTCGTAGGGAGATTTCTTTTACTCTTATTAGTCGCTCGCAGAATAAGGTTAGTCATGCGCTTGCCGCGTATGCACGTGCTACACCCTGCACTGCAGTTTGGCTGTGCTCGGGGCTGGACTTTGTTGTAAACCTTTCGAAGGCGGATATGCCTCCTTGAGTAATGAAATCTCCCTTTACCCAAAAAAAAAGAAAAATGAAATACTTGATATCTTTTATAATGGACTAACCGATGCTTCCAGAGACCACATGGATAGTTGTGCTGGTTGTTTTTTCAGGGAAAGAACTGCTGAGCAAGCTGAATTGCTATTAAATAATACATTGAGTAATGAAAATGATTCGACACTTCCTGAACCAACTCCAAAGCCAACTCCGAAGAAAAGGGGTATTCTATTTCTCAGTCCTAAAGATATGCAAGAGGCAAAGAAATCTATGAAAGAAAAAGGTATTAAAGCTGAAGATGTTAAGAATCTACCACCTATTGAAGAAATACATGGTCTTGATAACCCGACATAGGTAGTAGAGGTAGACCCTCTCCGTAGATTTGATGAAGGTGATATTCCTCATAATAAGTCTGCTAGACAATGCTTGGATGGGTTTTATAATTTTATTGTTAAACAAGAGAACTTCAATGCTTATGTTAGTAGACAATTGAAACGTAATGCTTACATGCTTGACCACCTGGTGATTATATGAGTAGAATTGTTAATGATCTTAAGCTTATTAGTAAACATGCTTCCATGGTTACAACTCAAGTAGAACAAGTACTTAAAGCTCAGGATGATTTGCTTAATGAGTTGAATAGTAAGAATAGTGATAATGTTGTTAGGGTTATGACTAGAGGTGGTAAAATGACCCAGGAACCTTTGTATTCTGAGGGCCATCCTAAGAGAGTCGAGCGGGATTCTCAAAGAACCAATACTGATGCACCTAGTCCTCGTTCTAAAAAGAAAAAGAAAACTGATAGGACTTTGCATGCTAGTGAACCTGCTATAGGTATACCTGAGAATCCCAATGATATTTCTATTTCTGATGTTGAGACACAATCTGGTGATGAACATGAACCTAGTGATAATGTTAATAATGATGTTCATGTTGATGCTCAACCTAGTAATGATAATGATGTAGAGATTGAACCTGCTGTTGATCTTGATAACCCACAATCAAAGAATCAACGTTATGATAAGAGAGATTTTGTTGCTAGAAAGCATGGTAAAGAAAGAGAACCATGGGTTCAGAAACCCATGCCCTTTCCTCCTAAGCCATCCAAGAAAAAGGATGATGAGGATTTTGAGCGTTTTGCTAAAATGATTAGACCTATCTTTTTGCGTATGCGTTTGACTGATATGCTTAAAATACCTCCTTATGCTAAGTATATGAAAGATATTATTACTAATAAAACCAAGATACCGGAAGCTGGAATTTCCACCATGCTTGCTAATTATACTTTTAAGGGTGGAATACCAAAGAAACTTGGAGATCCAGGTGTACCAACTATACCATGCTCCATTAAAAGAAACTATGTTAAAACTGCTTTATGTGATCTTGGAGCCGGTGTTAGTGTTATACCTTTCTCTTTGTGTACGATCGAAAGTATGTCTAGAGGGGGGTGATTAGACTACTTGACCAAATAAAAATCTAGCCTTTTCCCAATTTTAAGTCTTGGCAGATTTTAACAACTTAGCACAAGTCAAGCAATCAACCTACACATGCAAGTCTAAGAGTATAGCAGCGGAATGTAAAACATTGCACATGAAGGTAAAGGGAGGAGTTTGGAGGGAGAAAACGCAATGTAGACACGGAGATTTTTGGCATGGTTCCGATAGGTGGTGCTATCGTACATCCACGTTGATGGAGACTTCAACCCACGAAGGGTAACGGTTGCGCGAGTCCACGGAGGGCTCCACCCATGAAGGGTCCACGAAGAAGCAACCTTGTCTATCCCACCATGGCCATCGCCCACGAAGGACTTGCCTCACTAGGGTAGATCTTCACGAAGTAGGCGATCTCCTTGCCCGTACAAACTCCTTGGTTCAACTCCACAATCTTGACGGAGGCTCCCAAGTGACACCTAACCAATCTAGAAGACACCACTCTCCAAAAGGTAATAGATGGTGTGTTGATGATGAAATCCTTGCTCTTCTGCTTCAAATGATAGTCTCCCCAACACTCAACTCTCCCTCACATATTTGGATTTGGTGGAAAGATGATTTGAGTGGAAAGCAACTTGGGGAAGGCTAGAGATCAAGATTTATGTGGTTGGAATGGAATATCTTGACCTCAACACATGAGTAGGTGGTTCTCTCTCAGAAAATGTATGCTGGAAGTGTAGGCATGTTCTGATGGCTCTCCTCTTGAATGAAGGAAGGGTGGAGGGGTATATATAGCCTCCACACAAAATCTAACCGTTACACACAATTCACCAAACTCGGTGGGACCGAATCAGAAAACTCGGTCAGACCGATTTAGTTCAAAATGTGAACGTTAGGCTTTTCGGTGGGACAGATATGTCAACTCGGTGGGACCGATCTCATTAGGGTTAGGGCATAACGTAATCTCGGTGAGACCGATTGCACAAACTCGGTGAGACCAACTTTGGTAATAAGCTAACCAGAGAGTTGGTCAGGCAAACTCGATGGGACCAATTCGCTCATCTCGGTGAGACCGAAACGTTACGAAGGGGAAACAGAGAGTTTGCATTGCGAACTCGGTGGGACCGATCGCTCATCTCGGTTGGACCGAAACGTTACAAAGGGAAACAGAGAGTTTGCAATCCCATCTCGGTGAGACCGAGATCCCTATCGGTGACACCGAAGTGACTAGGGTTTGTGGCAGTGGCTATGTCAAGTGAATTCAGTGGCGCCGGATAGAATATTTCGGTGGGGCCGAGTTTGAATTTTGCTTGTGGATATGAGAAAGTGGTTGAGGCTTTTGGAGCATGTCACTAAGCATTTTGAGCAAGCAAGCCATTAAGCAACACCTCATCCCCTTTTAATAGTATTGGCTTTTCCTATGGACTCAATGTGATCTTGGATCACTAAAAGTAAAATGTAGAGTCTTGAGCTTGAGCCAATATGTGTCCTTAGCATTTTGAGGGGTCCACATTCCTAATCCATGCCATGCCAATCATTGAACTTTCCTGAAATATTTATCTTGAAATAGCATTAGCTCAATGAGCTATATGTTGTTAATAATTAACAAAACCACCCAGGGATAGTTGCACTTTCAATCTCCCCCTTTTTGGTAATTGATGACAACATATAGATCAAAGCTTCGACAAATGATAATAAGATTGAAATACATCGTCGCTTTGAGACATATGTGATAAGCAAGAGCTCCCCCTCAATTTGTGCATTATTTAAAATTTGCTTTTGAATGCAAATGTACAATCGATTAGGATCATGGGTTACTCTTCCATGTCACATACATCTTGGTGGAGCGCTCAAAATGATAGAAATTAAAAGCATGCACTCATCACCAAGCAAAGTGAATGATCATATATGGGATATAAGAGATAATATCATCCAAGCAAGCATTAAAGTAGCATATGATCAAACACATGATCATACAAGTATCTCACACAAGGACATAGAGTATCAAACAAGCACACAATAAAGTTCAACCAAATAGCAAGAGATACAAAGAAGCAAAACACTCTCTCTCGAAGCCTATGATCTATACATTTCCCCCCCTTTGGCAACTAGTTACCAAAAAGTTCGAAAATGCATAGTGCTATGCGTCTCTCAGGCTTGGTCTTTGGGAGGTGGTGTAGAGAGAACTCCAAGGATGAAGTCATCAGTTGATGTAGTTGGAGCTAATGGAGTGGCTGCTGGAGGTGGAACTGAAGCTGTTGCTGCTGGTGCAGATGAAGTAGCTCTTGTATCTGGCACTGGCACTGCAGCTGACCTCTGACCTCTTGGCACTCGCTGAAAAGCATCTGTAGTACCTTGTCCTCTCTTCTCCTCTGCTTCCTCCTAGAGCTGCTCAACTGCTGTCTGAATCTTAGTGACCTTCAGATCAAGATCATAAAACTTGGTCTATATGATCCTCTCCAAGCTCTCCTGATTCTGAGTCAGGGTGGCCAAGCCCTTCTCAATCCTCAATGTAGCTTGAATCAGATAGGCTAGTTGATCTTGTTTGCTCTTCAGGAACACTTCAGATGCCTCCTCAATACTTGGCATCTTTGCAACTTTCTCTGCCTTTGCCTTAGCTCTCTTTTCTTGTGCTTGCACTGATGAAGGTTCATCCTCATTCATCACCACTGTGTTATCTTCAAAATCTGGGTGCAAGGGTAAATGATCCTTGTCCAACAAGTAAGTACATGTGCCCATCTTTGAGTTGATGAGCACCTGAATGTGTGGAGCATACCCACAAGATCTTTTCTGGTCAGCAGCTGTCTTCTTGATTGTCTCCACAATCAGACTCATGACCTTGAATTTTTGTGGTACATCAAAGATCCGCAACAAGTTGATGGAATGTCCTCTAATCATATTGTGATCTCCAGATTTGGGTAACAATGTATGCCTTAGGATGGTGTTGATTGTAGGCAGACCAGACAACAAATAGTGTACAGATCCAAACTTATGTGTGTCCAAAGCTTTATGTGGGATCTCTTTGTACATATTTGCCATAGAGTTGTGGTCTTTCTTCTTGTTGGCATACACATCCAAATCATCCTCATGTTCTTCTGGGGCATTAATCAACTTGGCCCATTCTTCAACAGTTAACTGGTACCTTGTACCTTCATACATCCACACTATCCTTCCATCTGGATAGAAATGAGCAGTGGAGTAAAACTGCATAATGAGCTCATCATTCCATTTTGTGAGCTTCTGTCCAACAAACTTGTCAACTCCACAAGCTTTGAAGCTTTCATGTACTCCTGGGAAGTGATCTTCATTCTCATCAATGAATGCCCAATCAACCCACTTCATATCACAGACAATTGGCTTCTTGTCAAGTAGAATATTCTCATAGAAATCTTGTTGTTCTTTGGTGTGGAACCTGTAGTCCACTACAGTCCTCTTCCTCAAAGCATATGGATCAGACTGTCTCCACAATCTCAGTCCTGCATCTTTCCCGATGTGCATGTCCTCAGCCACTGGATGAGTGTCATTGTGGTCTGGAATCTTTGGTTTCAGTTTTCTCAACACTTGGGCTTCATCATGCTCTTCTTCAACTTCAAGAACTGGGGCCTTGTTCTTCTCTTCTGCAGGAATGTTTCTGGTGCTTCTCTTTGGCTTAGAAGGCTTCTGAGCTTGAGCTGTTGCTTTGGGAGCCGTTTTGGGCTTTGATGGAGCAGCCCCTGACTTGATAGCATCTCCCATGAGTTTCTGAGGCTTGGGTGCTGGTGCAGCATCCTCTTCCTCTTCCTCTTCTTCATCAGGATCTCTAAACATAGAGGATCTCCCAATGACTCTAGCAGTGGTCTTCTTGACCCTCTCCTTCCTCTTCTTGCCATCTCCAGCCTCTTTAGGTTCAAGAGTGAACTCCATATTTTCTTGAGTGGAGGCTCTAACCTTAGACATAGGAACTCTTTTTGCTGGTGCCTTCTTGTTCAACCCTGGCTTGGTTGCAGCAGTTGTGGCATACTCCTTCTTCAAGACTTTCTTCTTTGAGCTCACTTCTTCTTCAACAGCCACATAATCCTCATCCTCATAATCTGAGGTTCTCTTCTTCCTTGATCTGGTGGCTGCTTTGGGCAAGTTACTTCGTGTGCTCCTGCTGCCCTTATCATAGCTTCTTGAGGGACTAGTGCCGTCACTCATTTGCACTTGCTCTTCAGTTCTGTTCTGGCTGTCACTCTGGTCAGACATCTTGGCAAGCAAACTGACAGCAAACCCTGTGAATAGATATAGATGAGGTAGAATAGATGAGCATCACAAAGTGCAGAGTTTTTGCAAAACAGATGAGTCAAAAACTTAGTTTTAGTTCTCCATAGAAAGCATTTCGGAGCTACCAATTTGTTAAACTCGGTGATACCGAAGCAACTTTTGGAACCTAAACTAGTGAACTCGGTCAGACCGAGTCACAGTTCGGTGGCTTCGAGATTGCTAGGGTTTCACAGAGAGTTGAACTCGGTCACACCGATTTGCAATTTTCGGTCAGGCCGAAAAGCGCATGTGCAATGGCCTAAGACAAATCGGTGAGACCGATTTCTACAACTCGGTCGGTCTAAGATGAGTTCGGCGGAAACCTAACCCTAAATTTCCGAATCAAACCTAACCTAAAGGATGTTTTCTCTGGATAGATTGTTTTCATACGTGGTAATGATCATGGCAAAACAATGTGCTAGGAATCGGAGTAAGGAAATAGCACAAAGTATTGAAGGCATACCCTAGTTCGGCGGGAGTTCGCTACGGCGACAACGGCGGAGCAGAATTCCGTTGACGGCGACGGAAACCAGCGGCGGGAGGTTGCTGGCGGCGAGGAGACGATCCGGAGACCCGAGGAGGCAGAACAGGATACGCGCGGGCTGAGGGCTTTTGAAGAAATTCCCAAAATCTCACCCGTGGATATATATATCCCGACCCTGTCGGTGTGACCGAGTGGAACAACTCGGTGGCACTGAGATGCAGAATCGCAAGCGGTTACTGCAACTCGGTGTGACCGAAAGGTTCAAATCGGTTGCACCGAGATGGAAAACCTAGATCAACTTAGTGAACTCGATGTAACCGAAGTGGATGACTCGGTCATACCGAAATGCACAAAGAGGTTTTGGAAGTTTAAGCCTATGACGAATCGGGGACTCCGAGTGCTCCTCACACAGAGTGGTTCGAATCTGACTTGATCAAACTTTGTGATGTAGCATGAATAGAGTTTGAGACGAGAAAAGCATAGATAGCTAGAGGGAGTTCTTAGGCATTCTTGTCCATCCATTTGGCAAAAGAGAAAAAGCCAAACAATCAAAGCAACAAATGGATGTCCTCGAATGAGTAAAATATGCAATCAGCATGCTCACACAATAAAATGGCAAATGAAACATGTGACAAAGCATGCACAAACACTCTAGCATCTATCAAGCAATTGGCGATGACTAGGTCATCTATATATGAGTATATTGACTTAGGAGTCAAATGAGAACAAGTGGGGTTACCACTTTTACATAAAGCATTATTGTGTTTTGATACGTCTCCAACGTATCTATAATTTTTGATTGTTCCATACTATTATATTATCCATCTAGGATGTTTTATATGCATTTATATGCTATTTTATATGATTTTTGGGACTAACCTATTAACCTAGAGCCCAGTGCCAGTTTCTGTTTTTTCCTTGTTTTTGAGTATCACAGAAAAGGAAAACCAAACGGAGTCCAATTGACCTGAAACTTCACGGAACTTATTTTTGGACCAAAAGAGTCCCGGGCTGCCCACGAGGGTGGGGGCGCGCCCACCCCCCTGGGCGCGCCTCCCTACCTCGTGGACAGCCTGGAGACCCCCTTGACTTGTTCTCGACACCAAAACCTCTTATATATACTGAAACCTCCAGAACATAACCTAGATCGGGAGTTCCGCTGCCGCAAGCCTCTGTAGCCACCAAAAACCAATCGGGACCTTGTTCCGGCACCCTGCCGGAGGGGGGATCCATCACCGATGGCCATCTTCATCAGCCCGGTGCTCTCCATGACGAGAAGGGAGTAGTTCACCCTCGAGGCTGGGGGTATGTACCAGTAGCTATGTGTTTGATCTCTCTCTCTCTCTCTCGTGTTCTTGAGGTGTTACGATCTTGATGTATCGTGAGCTTTGCTATTATAGTTGGACCTTATGATGTTTCTCCCCCTCTACTCTCTTGTAATGGATTGAGTTTTTCCCTTTGAAGTTATCTTATTGGATTGAGTCTTTAAGGATTTGAGAACACTTGATGTATGTCTTGCATGTGCTTATTTGTGCTGACAATGGGATATCACGTGATCTACTTGATGTACGTTTTGGTGATCAACTTGCAGGTTCGGTGACCTCGTGAACTTATGCATAGGGGTTGGCACACATATTTGTCTTGACTCTCCGGTAGAAACTTTGGGGCACTCTTTGAAGTACTTTGTGTTGGATTGAATAGATGAATCTGAGATTGTGTGATGCATATCGTATAATCATACCCACGGATACTTGAGGTGACATTGGAGTATCTAGGTGACATTAGGGTTTTGGTTGATTTGTGTCTTAAGGTGTTATTCTAGTACGAACTCTATGATAGATCGAACGGAAAGAATAGCTTTGTGTTATTTTACTACGGACTCTTGAATAGATCGATCAGAAAGAATAACTTTGAGGTGGTTTCGTACCCTACAATAATCTCTTCGTTTGTTCTCTACTATTAGTGACTTTGGAGTGACTCTTTGTTGCATGTTGAGGGATAGTTATATGATCCAATTGTGTTATTATTGTTGAGAGAACTTGCACTAGTGAAAGTATGAACCCTAGGCCTTGTTACCTAGCATTGCAATACCGTTTGTGCTCACTTTTATCATTAGTTACCTTGCTGTTTTTATATTTTCAGATTACAAAAACCTATATCTACCATCCATATTGCACTTGTATCACCATCTCTTTGCCGAACTAGTGCACCTATACAATTTAACATTGTATTGGGTGTGTTGGGGACACAAGAGACTCTTTGTTATTTGGTTGCAGGGTTGTTTGAGAGAGACCATCTTCATCCTACGCCTCCCACAGATTGATAAACCTTAGGTCATCCACTTGAGGGAAATTTGCTACTGTCCTACAAACCTCTGCACTTGGAGGCCCAACAACATATACAAGAAGAAGGTTGTGTAGTAGACATCATGTTCACATCATTAGAGTTGATTTAGCTCAATTGATTAGAGTAAAGCTCCCCCTAGATGTGATATCCCCCCTAAGAGGGATGAACTAACCTTGGGTTTTGTCGATGATGACTTCATGTAGATGTTGAAGATGTGGATGCTTAATGTTGATGTAGATCATTCGGAGCAATCCATTGGAGTGGGTTGCACTTTCAATACCTACACGGGTTAGTCCCACAAGGAACAAACAAGGATATCCATAGACATAGAGTGATGTACACACAAGGTGGTGTCCATGAAAACATTAGGTTACCTTTTTTGAGAACTGATGACAGTGAGATTCTCTCACTGCCTTTTATATTAATAACACAAAATTAGGGGGGGTTAGAGTGTCCAGCACTGTACAAGTTACATAGGGGGGGTTAGATAAATATCCTAACACAAACAGAAGGTGAAATCAAAGCAAGCTAACTATTGATAGAATGTAATGGCCCTGCTCTTGCTTTGATCGATGAACCAGCATGGCAAAGTCCTGCTTGAATCTACTCCTCCAAGATTCAAATGAAGGTTGAATTCCTCTGAAGTGTTTATCATTCCTATCTTTCCAGATCACCCAGGCTGCCACTGCAAAAACTCCTAAGAACATCGGCCTTGCCCATCTGACCTTGCCCTCATGCAGCATTCTGAACCAGTCAGTGTCATTTGGCCATTGTATCCCCAAAGCATCCCAGCATCTCTGACTGAAGGGGCAGGTGAATAAGAGGTGAACAATATCTTCCTCAGGCGGATGGTGGCAGAGTAGGCAGTTGTAGTCATCATTTTGGACTCTGAAGTGTCTTCTCCGGAGCATATTTCTAGTGTTCAACCTGTCAGCCAACAGCAACCACAAGAACACCTTCCATTGCATTGTACATTTGGTTTTCCAGATCCAGCCAAAAACCTCATCAACTTGTATCTGGCTAAAAGGGCATAGTATTTTGAGGATCGAAATTCACCACCCCCCCAAACACAAGACCACACATCCTTGTCATCAGTCATTGAGGTATCCAAGGTCTCTGACTGCAGTCCAGCAACCTCATTCCTAGCCTCCAAAGATAGGGCCAGGTGGAACACATCACCCAATATCTCAGAGGACAAGAGATGCCTCACTGATATATCTGGCTCCTTGGCAAAGGAAAAGGCTCTCGGGTACTTGTCTTGAAAAATCTCAGTATTCCATTTATCTTTCCAAAACAGGATCGTGTCCCCTGCCAATACCTCCGATTTTGTGACCCCTCTATATATATATCGGATAGTTGCATGAGGTCTCTCCACCAGAAAGATCCACACGGATCAGAGGCATGCGGTATTTTGCCCACATAGTAGGTGTCCCAAACTAAGCTTACCCAAGGAACATCATATTTGTTATAGAACTTGTGAAGATGTTTCAACAGTAGCCCTTGGTTTTGGGTCTTAAGATCAATGATCCCCAGCCCGCCCTTGCTCTTGGGTTTGCACACCAAACGCCATGCTGCCAGCGAGCTGCCCCTATACCCATCGTCCGACTTTCTCACCCATAGACATGACCTGCGCAGCTTATCAAGGTGCTCGATTATCTTTGGGTTTATCTTGATGGAACACATGGCATAAATAGCCAGAGAGGTGACCACCGAATTGAGCAGTGTTAGCTTGGAGCCGTAATCCAGGAGCGAAGCTGCTGCTGGGACCCTCCTCTGAACCGAGGTCACCAGCGGCATCAGGTCGGTCACGCTCGGGCGCGTGGTGCCCATGGGCAGGCCCAGGTACGTAAACGGCATGTTGCCAATGGAGCAGCCAAAAATGGCTGCAATTTCCTCCGCCTGCATCGGATCAGTATTGATGGGAACCAATGTCGACTTGTGAAAGTTGATCTTAAGGCCCACCGACTTCACATAATTAACCAGGATAGATTTCAACACTTGCGCTTGTGAGGTACAAGCAGGGAGCACAACGATCGTGTCGTCAGCATACTGAATTACAGGATAGTTACTGTCAGAAGTGGGCAGGGGTAAATGCAGCAAACCTGTCCGACTGGCATCATTGATCGCTGACTGTAAAAGGTTCGCTGCGAGAACAAAGATCAAAGGTGATAGTGGATCTCCCTGTCTCACCCCACAAAGGCAGTCAAACTGTTTTCCTGGGGTTCCATTAAGCAACACCGAAGAGCTTCCGGAGGAAAAGATACATTTGATCCACCCCAACCACTTCTCATCAAAACCCATATGCCGCATGATCTCAATCATCGGTTCATGCTGGATGGTATCGAATGCCTTCATGAAGTCTAGCTTCAGGATACAACAGGCTCTCCCCGATGCTTGGCATTGGTGAATGTACTCAAACACCCAGGCCAAGCAGTCCTGGATCGATCTCCCTTTGAGGAATCCGTACTGGTTCCGATGAATGATCTTGAGCACAAGTTTCTGCAAGCGGTTAGCCAGCAACTTAGTTATCAGCTTCAGACAACAATTAAGTAACGTGATGGGCCTGAAGTCATTAGCAGTCTCCAGTGACTGGGTTTTTGGGATGAGTGTTACAAATCCCGAGTTTAGGCTCTGAAGATCAATGACACCTTCATAGAAATCTTTGCACAGCTTATAGAAATCTTCTTTGATAATGTGCCAACATGATTTCAGAAAGCAGCCATTGAATCCATCGGGACCAGGTGCTCTATCCGATGGCATCTCGCGAACGACTCTGTCAATCTCATCATGTGTGAATGGTGTGGTTAGCTCCTCCAGGCCCTCCACCTTTTTAATGATTCTAGACAGATCAAACTTCATTTCGTACTCTCCTTTCTTGCCCAATCTCTCCCAATAAGTGTCAAACAGTTCTTTTGCTTTACCTAGATGGTCAGTCACTATCGTACCATCCTGAAGTTTAAGCGAAGCTATGGAGTTTTTACGGTATCTTTCGGACGCAGCAGAATGAAAGAATTTGGTGTTATCACCTCCACAAGTAAACCAACGGACCGTGTACCTCTTTTTCCAATATTCTCATTTGTAACCAAGGAGGGTAACTAGATGGTTTTTGAGAATCAACCTAAAGTTGGCTTCCGGTATTGTGAGAGGTCTTTTGTCTTCGATATTGTCAAGTTCCAGAAGAGCCCAGTTGGAGTTATCGATACACAGATTCAAACGAGAAATCTGTTTACTCCACCGTTTAAGAGCATATCTTAAGTTCTTAAACTTCTTGCACAACAGTTTAGCCGAGTTTGGTGCATAGCAGTATTTCTCCCAGGTGGATTGCACCAGATCAAAGAATCCTGGGTGGGATATCCAGAAGTTTTCAAACCTAAACACCTTACTCTTAGGGACCGAAGTTTCAATCGAAATCATACATGGAGTATGATCAGACACTGGTTTGGGAAGGGGACCCACTGTGGTGTTGGGATAATTAGAAGTCCAGTTGGACGAGGTGAAGAACCAATCAATTTGTTCTAGCAAGGGATCAGTCTGCATGTTACTCCACGTGTACTGCCTACCCTTAATCGGTAACTCAACAAGCGCCTGTGAGTGAATGAAATCATTAAAAGTAAGCATGTCATTAGCATCCCCCCCGTTTTGTTGCGATTATCAGGCACTCTAATGTAATTGAAATCCCCACAGAGTAACCAGTCTTCATCATCAGGTATATCCAGATCAAACAGCCATGATGTGAAAGCAATTCTGCCTGACGCAGCGCAAGGCCCATAAACATTAATGAGTTTCCAAGACCTAGCTGTTTGCATCGAAGTAAACTGAATGCCCAAAGCAAAGGATTCAGAGCAAAACACACTACCAGAGAACACAGAGCTGTCCCACAACACAATTAAACCACCAGAGGCCCCCTGGGAGGGCACCACCTCAAACTTACCAAATTTTTTGGGACAGAAAAGTTTAACAAAAGCAGCATCAAAGGTAGCACGCTTAGTTTCTTGCAAACAGATAACTGAACAACCACTACTACTGATAGCATTACGCAACGCCAGCTGCTTCTTGTCCGAGTTGATCCCTCGGACATTCCAGCAGAGAACTTTCCACGCTTTAAGCTGCATTGGGATCCGTGACATCGCTCTTCTGCCCACCTTGGATAGCAAGCAACTTCCCTGCGCTTAACTGGCTCGGATGAACACCACACATATTAGTCCCAATGGACTGAATAGCATGGATAGAAGTAGGACGTGGGACAGCATCAGATACCTTGTCATGTCTCCCAGCACTAGGTGTGCCACCAATGGAGAGGCCAGGAAGAGATGGATCCCTCCTAGGCTTGACCTTGGACGTTGTAGCTCTCTTATCAGTAATGGGAGGGACCCTGAACCCGTCGTATTTGTTTGAGCGGGCACTGCGACGAAGAAGAACAGTGTCCACATGAGCTGGCTCCTTGAGCATCATACGTCCGGTCGGGTCCACAACACGATCCACACAGTCAGGCACATCCAGACTCACTGGGGGGCAGGCAGTGGTTCCTCCAGAACTGGCATCTTAGGGTTTGAATCATCCAACGAAGCAGACAGAACAAACACATTACCCACACTAAAAACTGAACTGAAGATGCGTCCAAAAACATCAGTTTCCGGCCTCACTTGGGCGAGCAGAGCCATGCACACACGATCAAGCTGAAACTGAATAACAGTGAAAGGATTTAGTGGGAAACATGCTGTACTGGGAGACACAGCAGGTAATATAGAGCGGGTATAGATCCTCTTGAGCATACCACCCATCCACGAAAGCAAATCACTGTCAGTAGCAATGAACATAGCAGCTACAGAGCCTCCAGCTCTGACAAAAGCATGAACAGCAGAAGGAGCACCATTGATGAAACTGTCGGCCAAATCCTCCACATAAGAATATTCAGACCAAGCATCAGACAAATTGTCCACCAGGTTGCGCTCTTGTGGCACACCATCCATCAGAGGCGGTCCATCGTACTCAAAGTAAGTTCTGAAGCTGAAACCTGTGTACAGAGGTGGTAAAACTGGCCATGCATTCCATCCATTGGCTTGCACCTGATCCTGGGCTTGCTCATTTCCATTCTAAGCAGCCTCATTAGCTGCTTGCTGGGCCTCCATCTCATTAATCCTAGCTTGCTACATGATAGTATAGTAAGGCAGAGTGTACGGATGCGGAGACGCATTCAGAAGTGGTGGAGTATCTTCAGTCCCTTGCAGGCCCGGCACTGTGTTTCTGCCATTCAACACATATGCAGGGACGGACCAAGAACGACCCAGTCCCGGCCGCAATCCAACTTTGGTGACAAGCAAACTATGAGGAACTTCCGCAATATCTTTGATGTGACATTTAACAAGAACTCTAGCTTTGTTCTCGTTTGGTCTTGGCCAAGCCAGCAGTTTACCAAAACGAGAAACCGCCTTATGAACATAATGTTCAGTCATGTAATCCATAGGGAAAGCAAGCATCAAGATCCAAACTTCATACTCAAAAGCAGGCATTCTCATGTTAATCCCTTCATCATGGGGGATTAAAGTGAAATAAGAATCCTCAGTTAAAGCATGCGGCCCCTCTCTAATGGCGTCATCTCTACTCTGAACATCAAGAAAAGCAACACAGCCTACTGCAATCGGATAGACAAACTCATCCTCAATCTGATACTCCAGATCTTCCCTAATGATCCGACAAACTTCCTCTAACAAATACCTCTTCTGATGATCAGGCACTGGGGGGTGATCTCAATCAGAGCGTACCTTTCGTGGTTCATCGGCGGCTCATCCACAACCATAGTGCTCCTCTGCAGACGATGATCTGGCCCGCGCTCAATGTGTGCTCCGACGGGGGTGAAGGCGAAAGGCCTGACCGGAAAGTTCGCCATGGCGGCACCACTAGGGTTTTTCGAGGGCTCCGGGCTTGGAACAGGGGAAGGCGAGGCAAGAACAGAGGAGGGAGGGGAGGTGCACGAAACTGGGAGGAGTGCGTCTGATTGGGCCCCTAGGGCGGTGGAGTTGACAGCTGCGGGGGGAGGGAGTCGTATCGACAAGCAATGAGGGCTAGCCACGTCACTTGTACACGGGATTTTCTGTTTCACTTTCCAGAACCGACCCTGATTTTTACCATGTATATCCCGCCATCCTGGGTGGCTGATATCTTTCCGTTCCCCAAAAACATTAGGTTACCTTGTCCCTTGTCTTACCAACAAGAGGGTTTGTGACTCCTTGAACAAGTGCAAGATGTGGAAGTTGTTTGCACTTGTCCTCGCCAAAATGATATGAGTGAGGTATGTTGGCGGAGTCACCCTCAAGAACTCTCTAGTTCTTCTTCTTCGGGATCCACATCATCTTGATGGGAATCCTTGGAGTTGTAGTCGTACTTGACATAGTAGAACTTGATGTAGTCTTGGGAACCCACTTGACCAAGGCCTTAGGAGCTTCTTCAATTGCATCAATCTCCTCTTGAAGCTTGTCCTTGCCTTTTTGCTTGTGGTCTTGTGGTAGAAGATCATCTTGAGCTTGTGTCCCTTGCAAAGAAGTAGGATCATACTTCTCTCGTTGAGGAACAAACTTCGTCTTGGGGTATTGATCTTCTTCCCACTCAACTCCATTGGCATTGAACTTTCATTCAAAACCAACGCCTTGATTCTTCCGGTGTCTTCCTTGCTTGCGTACAATTTCCTCAAATTGCTTACTCCCGGCAAGGCTCTTGTAAACACCTTTTTCTATAATTCCCTTCAATAAGCTATTTTCTTGCTCAAGTGTAACTTGGCTAAGAGAATCATTAGTGGAATCAAGAGAACTACTAGAAGCAACAACATTGGATTTATCATGATTATTGTTACTACTAGAAGAAGAATCTTTCTTACTCTTGTTGCTAGATTTAACTTGTGGCATGTAAGTAGACAAGAGTAAATGCTAGGCAATGTAAGAAGAACTTTTTCTTGCAAAGATCATCATTGATTGCTTTTAAGAACCCATGCTCTTGCTCAAGGTTGAGCTTTTCAAAGCGTAACTTTTCATGAGTCTTTAAAAGTTCTCGATGATCTTCCAAGGTATTTTCATGAGCTAACTTAAGAGTGTTTAATTCTTTAGTTAGACGCTCAATCTCCTTCTTATCATCATCATTCGTTTTATCTTGATTATCATGATTAATAGCAAGTTCATCATAGTTTTCATCACTAGAGTTGTCAACAAGTAAATCATCATCACCTAGCAAATCATCTTCATCACTATTGAAATCAACATACTCGGGGTGTGATACCTTTGGGCCTTTAGCCATGAAGCATCTTCCAATTCCTTCATTAGGTGAATCAAATATGTCGTAGGAGTTGGTTGACACAAGTGCTAGACCGGCAACACCTTCATCTTGAGGATATTCGGAGTCGGAGTGATAACTTCTCTCGGAGTGATGGTCGGAGTCGGAGCCGGATACCCATTCACCAACATGAGTTTGATGTGTTCATTTTGTGTAGCACTTTGATGATTTGTCCTTCCTTCCTGAATCCTTGCTTCTACGAGAGGTTCTTCGTTCATAACGATCATCTCTAATCCTCCTTTCTCTAGGTGGTGATTCTTCTCTTCTACTTCTCCTTTTGGGTGAATCTTCTCTTCTTTTGTAGGGAGTCCTACACTCATGGGAGTAGTGTCTGGGTCTTCCACAATTGTAGCAATTACATTCACGACTCGAAGATCTTTTGTCATTGTAGGACCTTGACTTGGAACTTCTTTCCTTGCTTCTACTCTTGTAGAACTTGTTGAAATTCTTCACCATTAGGCTCAATTCCTCATTGAAGGTTTGTTTCTCACTTGAAGATGTGGGAGCATGATACGTTCATTTTGCGTCATGCTTTTATATCGATATGTATTGCATTATGGGCTGTTATTACACGTTATGTCACAATACTTATGCCTATTCTCTCTTATTTTACAAGGTTTACATGAAGAGGGAGAATGCCGACAGCTGGAATTCTGGGCTGGAAAAGGAACAAATATTAGAGACCTATTCTGCACAGCTCCAAAAGTCCTGAATCTTCACGGAAGTTATTTTTGGAATTAATAAAAAATACTGGCGAAAGAAAGTACTAGAGGGGGCCCACACCCTGGCCACGAGGGTGGGGGCGCGCCCTACCCCCTGGGCGCGCCCCTGCCTCGTGGGCCCCTGGCAGGCCTCCGGTACCCATCTTCTGCTATATGAAGTCTTTCGTCCGAGAAAAAATCATAAGCAAGCTTTCGGGAAGAAACTCCACCGCCACGAGGCGGAACCTTGGCAGAACCAATCTAGGGCTCCGGCAGAGCTGTTCTGCCGGGGAAACATCCCTCCAGGAGGGGGAAATCATCGCCATCGTCATCACCAATGATCCTCTCATCGGGAGGGGGTCAATCTCCATCAACATCTTCACCAGCACCATCTCCTCTCAAACCCTAGTTCATCTCTTGTATCCAATCTTTGTCCCAAAGCCTCAGATTGGTACCTGTGGGTTGCTAGTAGTGTTGATTACTCCTTGTAGTTGATGCTAGTTGGTTTATTTGGTGGAAGATCATATGTTCAGATCCATCATGCATATTAATACCCCTCTGATTATGAACATGAATATGATTTGTGAGTAGTTACGTTTGTTCCTGAGGACATGGGAGAAGTCTTGATATAAGTAGTCATGTGAATTTGGTATTCGTTCAATATTTTGATGAGATGTATGTTGTCTTTCCTCTAGTGGTGTTATGTGAACGTCGACTACATGACACTTCACCATTGTTTGGGCCTAGAGGGAGGCATTGGGAAGTAATTAGTAGATGATGGGTTGCTAGAGTGACAGAAGCTTAAACCCTAGTTTATGAGTTGCTTCGTAAGGGGCTGATTTGGATCCATATGTTTCATGCTATGGTTAGGTTTACCTTAATACTTCTTTTGTAGTTGCAGATGCTTGCAATAGGGTTTAATCATAAGTGGGATGCTTGTCCAAGAAAGGGCAGTACCCAAGCACCGGTCCACCCACATACCAAATTATCAAAGTAACGAACGCGAATCATATGAGCGTGATGAAAACTAGCTTGACGATAATTCCCATGTGTCCTCGGGAGCGCTTTTCTCTACATAAGAGTTTGTCCAGGCTTGTCCTTTGCTACAAAAAGGATTGGGCCATCTTGCTGCACCTTATTTACTTTCATTACTTGTTACTCGTTACAAATTACCTTATCACAAAACTATCTGTTACCGATAATTTCAGTGCTTGCAGAGAATACCTTACTGAAAACCGCTTGTCATTTACTTCTGCTCCTCGTTGGGTTCGACACTCTTACTTATCAAAAGGACTATGATAGATCCCCTATACTTGTGGGTCATCAAGACTCTTTTCTGGCGCCTTTGCCGGGGAGTGAAGCGCCTTTGGTAGGTGGAATTTGGTAAAGAAAAATTTATATAGTGTGCTGAAAGTTACTGTCACTTGTTACTATGGAAATTAATCCTCTGAGGGGCTTGTTCGGGGTATCTTCACCCCGACCAGTAGAGCAAAGAGTTGCTCCTCAACCTACTAAAACTACTGAAAATGTTTACTTTGAAATTCCTTCAGGTATGATAGAGAAACTGCTAGCTAATCCTTTCACAGGAGATGGAACATTACATCACGATTTGCACCTAATCTATGTGGATGAAGTTTGTGGATTATTTAAGCTTGCAGGTATGCCCGAGGATGTTATCAAGAAGAAGGTCTTCCCTTTATCTTTGAAGGGAGAGGCATTGACATGGTTTAGGCTATGTGATGATATGGGATCATGGAACTACAACGATTGAAATTGGAATTTCATCAGAAGTTTTATCCTATGCATCTTGTTCATCGTGATCGTAATTACATATATAATTTTTGGCCTCGCGAAGGAGAAAGCATCTCTCAAGATTGGGGGAGGCTTAAGTCAATGTTATATTCATGCCCCAATCATGAGCTCTCAAGAGAAATGATTATTCAAAATTTTTATGCTCGGCTTTCTCTCAATAATCGCTCCATGCTCGATACTTCTTGTACTGGATCTTTTATGATGAAGACTATTGAATTCAAATGGGATTTATTGGAAAGAATTAAACGCAACTATGAAGATTGGGATCTCGACGAAGGTAAGGAGTCAGGTATAACACCTAAGTTTGATTGTGTTAAATCTTTTATGGATACCGATGTTTCCCGTGAATTTAGCACTAAATATGGACTTGACTCTGAGATAGTAGCTTCTTTCTGTGAATCCTTTGCTACTCATGTTGATCTCCCTAAGGAGAAGTGGTTTAAATATAATCCTCCCATTGAAGTAAAAGTAGTTGCACCTATTAAAGTTGAAGAAAAGACTATCACTTATAATGATCATGTCGTTCCTACTGCTTATATTGAGAAACCACCTTTCCCTGTTAGAAAAAAGGATCATGCTAAAGCTTCAACTGTGGTCAATAAAAGTAATATTAAGACCCAAACCCCCTGAGCAAATTAAAGTTGAACCTAGTATTGCTATGGTTAAAGATCTCTTGGCTGATAATATTGATGGGCATGTTATTTACTTCCGTGAGGAAACTGCTAGAATTGCCAGACCTGATACTAAAAATAAACATAGACCTGTTGTAGGCATGCCTGTTATTTCTGTTAAAATAGGAGATCATTGTTATCATGGCTTATGTGATATGGGTGCTAGTGCAAGTGCAATACCTCATTCCTTATATAAAGAAATTATGCATGATATTGCACCTGCTGAGATAGAAGAAATTGATGTTACAATTAAGCTTTCCAATAGAGATACTATTTCACCAATTGGGATTGTTAGAGATGTTGAAGTGTTTTGTGGGAAAGTTAAATATCCTGCTGATTTTCTTGTTTTGGTTCCCCACAAGATAGATTTTGTCCCATCATATTTGGTACACCCTTCTTGAATACTGTTAATGCTATGATAGACTGCGAAAAGGGTGTTGTTACTATTGGCCTGGGGGATATGTCTCATGAGTTTAACTTTGCTAAATTTCGTAGACAACCCCGTGATGAGGAATTGCCTAGTAAAGATGAAATTATGGGTCTTGCTTCTATGGTCGTGCCTCCTAATGATCCTTTAGAACAATATTAGCTGGACCATGAAAATGATATGTTTATGAATGAAAGAAGGGAAATAGATGAGGTATTCTTTAAACAAGGACCTATCTTGAAACACAACTTGCCTGTTGAAATCCTAGGGGATCCTCCTCCACCCAAGGGTGATCCCGTGTTTGAGCTTAAACCATTCCCTGATACTCTTAAATATGCTTATCTTGATGAAAAGAAGATATATCATGTTATTATTAGTTCTAACCTTTCAGAGCATGAAGAAAAGAAATTATTGAAAACTCTGAAGAAGCATCGTGCTGCTATTGGATATACTCTCGATGATCTTAAGGGCATTAGTCCCACTTTATGCCAACACAAAATAAAATTGGAGAAAGACGTTGAACCAGTTGTTGATCACCAACGACGGTTAAATCCTAAGATGAAAGAAGTGGTAAGGAAAGAAATACTAAAGCTTCTAGAGGCAGGTATAATTTATCCCGTTGCTGGTAGTCAGTGGGTAAGCCCTGTCCATTGTGTCCCTAAGAAGGGAGGTATTACTGTTGTTCCTAGTGATAAAGATGAATGGATCCCACAAAGAACTATTACAGGTTATAGAATGGTAATTGATTTTCGCAAATTAAATAAAGCTACTAAAAAGGATCATTACCCTTTACCTTTTATTGATCAAATGGTAGAAAGATTATCCAAACATACACATTTTTGCTTTCTAGATGGTTATTCTGGTTTCTCTCAAATACCTGTGTCAAAAGAGGATCAAGAAAAGACCACTTTTACTTGACCTTTCGGTACCTTTGCTTATAGACGTATGCCTTTTGGTTTATGTAATGCACCTGCTACCTTTCAAAGATGCATGATGGCTATATTCTCTGATTTTTGTGAAAAGATTGTTGAGGTTTTCATGGATGATTTCTCCGTATATGGAACTTCTTTTGATGATTGCTTGAGCAACCTTGATCGAGTTTGCAGAGATGTGAAGAAACTAACCTTGTCTTGAATTGGGAGAAGTGCCACTTTATAGTTAATGAAGGTATTGTCTTGGGGCATAACATTTCTGAAAAAGGTATTGAAGTTGATAAAGCTAAAGTTGATACTATTGAAAAGATGCCATGTCCCAAGGACATTAAAGGTATAAGAAGTTTCCTTGGTCGCGCTGGTTTTTATAGGAGGTTCATTAAGGACTTCTCTAAAATCTCCAGGCCTCTGACTAATCTCTTGCAAAAAGATATTCCTTTTGTCTTTGATGATGATTGTGTAGAAGCATTGGAAATACTTAAGAAAGCATTGATTTCTGCACCTATTGTTCAGCCACTTGATTGGAATTTACCCTTTGAAATTATGTGTGATGCTAGTGATTATGTTGTAGGTGTTGTTCTAGGGCAAAGAGTTGATAAGAAATTAAATGTTATCCAATATGCTAGTAAAACTCTAGACACTGCCCAGAGAAATTATGCTACTACTGAAAAAGAATTTCTAGCAGTTGTATTTGCTTGTGATAAGTTCAGACCTTATATTGTTGATTCTAAAGTAACTGTTCACACTGATCATGCTGCTATTAAATATCTTATGGAAAAGAAAGATGCTAAGCCTAGACTTATTAGATGGGTTCTCTTGCTACAAGAATTTGACTTGCATATTATTGATAGTAAGGGAGCTGAGAACCCCGTTGCAGACAACTTGTCTAGGTTAGAGAATGTTCTTGATGACCCACTACCTATTGATGATAGCTTTCCTGATGAACAATTAGCTGTCATAAATGCTTCTCGTGCTGCTCCATGGTATGCTGATTATGCTAATTACATTGTTGCTAAATTCATACCACCTAGTTTCACATACGAGCAAAAGAAAAAGGTTTTCTATGATTTAAGACATTACTTCTGGGATGACCCACACCTTTATAAAGAAGGAGTAGATGGTGTTATTAGACGTTGTATACCTGAGCATGAACAGGAACAGATCCTACGCAAGTGTCACTCCGAGGCTTACGGAGGACACCACGCTGGAGATAGAACTGCACATAAGGTATTGCAATCCGGTTTTTATTGGCCTACTCTCTTCAAAGATGCCCGTAAGTTTGTATTATCTTGTGATGAATGTCAAAGAATTGGTAATATTAGTAGACGTAAAGAAATGACTATGAATTATTCACTTGTTATTGAACCATTTGATGTTTGGGGCTTTGATTATATGGGACCGTTTCCTTCCTCTAACGGGTATACACATATTTTAGTTGCCGTTAATTATGTTACTAAGTGGGTAGAAGCTATTCCAACTAGTAGTGCTGATCATAACACCTCTATTAAGATGCTTAAAGAAGTTATTTTTTGAGGTTTGGAGTCCCTAGATATTTAATGACTGATGGTGGTTCACATTTTATTCATGGTGCCTTTCGTAAAATGCTTGCTAAGTATGATGTTAATCATAGAATTGCATCTCCATATCACCCATAGTCTAGTGGTCAAGTAGAATTGAGTAATAGAGAGCTCAAATTAATTTTGCAAAAGACTGTTAATAGGTCTAGAAAGAATTGGTCTAAGAAACTTGATGATGCATTATGGGCCTATAGAACTGCATATAAAAATCCTATGGGTATGTCTCCGTATAAAATGGTTTATGGAAAAGCATGTCACTTACCTCTCGAACTAGAACATAAGGCATATTGGGCCATTAAAGAGATCAATTATGATTTCAAACTTGCTGGTGAGAAGAGGCTATTTGACATTAGCTCACTTGATGAATGGAGAACCCAGGCCTATGAGAATGCCAAACTGTTTAAAGAAAAAGTTAAAAGATGGCATGACAAAAGGATACACAAGCGTGAGTTTAATGTAGGTGATTATGTATTGCTATTCAACTCTCGTTTAAGATTTTTTGCAGGAAAGCTTCTCTCTAAATGGGAAGGTCCTTACGTTATCGAGGAGGTCTATCGTTTCGGTGCCATAAAAATCAACAACTTCGAAGGCACAACCCAAAGGTGGTGAACGGTCAAAGAATCAAACATTATATCTCAGGTAATCCTATAAATGTTGAAACTAACGTTATTGAAACCGTGACACCGGAGGAATACATAGGGGACACTTTCCAGAACGCTTCAGACCCCGAAAAGGAATAGGTATGTGGTACGATAAGTAAACCGACTCCAAAACAGTTCTAATGGCAATTTTTCTTCGTTTTGGAATATTTAAGAAAATAGGAAAACAAGAAGTAATCCGGGAAGGACACGAGGCTTCCACGAGGGTGGAGGGCGCGCCCCCTGCCTCGTGGGCACCTCGTGTGCTCTCCGGACTCCGTTTTCTTGCACGATACTTCTTTTGGTCGGTAAAAAATCATTATATAATCTCCCGAAGGTTTTGACCACCACACCACGCAAATATCCTCTGTTTTTGTTTCGAGCTGTTTCTGCCGCAGATTAGAGCAAGATGTCTTCTCAAGAATCAGTCGGGGAGAGTCGGGTGTCTCATCCGACACCGGGTCTAGGAGCAAACAGCGATGCCTATCACTTTGGGCCATCAATGGAGGAAGAGATGGAAGCCGACTTGAAAAGGATAGATGCCATGGAGGAGGATCAAGAAGTTACTTCCCATTTCCGAGCCAGATTCACAACGGGGGAACTACAAAGCTCAGCCATTCCAACCTCGGTCATCCCTTCCCATGTTAAATTCCTCTCTTATGAAAATATGAAAAAGAGTGTTACTTGTTCTCCCGCAGCTATGCAACATCCATGGGTGAAAGGAGCTTTAACCGTCACGGGTAAGCTCCATAAGGAAATAATGGATCTCAAGCAGCAAGTCAATAAGCTCGAGGAGGAGAATCGTATCCTGAGGGGCATCATCGCCAAGAATATCACATCACCACCTCCGAAGAAAGAGACATAATCACATGGGTATGGGCACTCCCCTTGGCAACTGCCAAGCTTGGGGGAGGTGCCCCGGTATCGTATCACCATCGCACTCCTTTCTTTACCGTTTTTCTTAGTTCAATCCTTTTGGTAATATCTTGATCTAGTAGAATAAAGTTTTAGCGTGAGTTAGTTTTGAGTTTTGCCTTATGATCCTTCTATGTAATCGAGTCCGTCAGCCATATATAATAAAGATTAGTGTTGAGTCAAGGGCTTGATTATCTTGCTACGATCTTGAGGGAATAAAAGAAAAGGAAAGAATAAAAATAAATTAAAGAGATCATATTGATCTTACGTAGAGTAATGACTTCACATATAAAGAGTATGATGAATAAAAGTTGTTGAGAGTTGACAAACATAGTTTTGGTCATCGTTGCAATTAATAGGAAGTAATAAAGAAAGAGAGGTTTTCACATATAAATATACTATCTTGGACATCGTTTATGATTGTGATCACTCATTAAAGTATGACATGCTAAAGAGTTGATGTTGGACAAGGAAGACAACGTAATGGGTTATGTTTTCTTATATCTGAAATAAAGTATATTGTCATGGATCATCCAACATGTTGAGCTTGCTTTTCCCTCTCATGCTAGCCAAATTCTTTGCACCAAGTAGAGATACTACTTGTGCTTCCAAATATCCTTAAACCCAGTGTTGCCATGAGAGTCCACCATATCTACCTCTGGATTGAGTAAGATCCTTCAAGTAAGTTGTCATGCTGCATGCAATAAAAATTGCTTTCTAAATATGTATGACCTATTAGTGTGGAGAAAATAAGCTTTATACGATCTTGTGATATGGAAGCAATAAAAGCGACAGACTGCATAATAAAGGTCCATATCACAAGTGGCAATATAAAGTGACATTCTTTTGCATTAAGATTTCGTGCATCCAACCATAAAAGCACATGAAAACCTCTGCTTCCCTCTGCGAAGGGCCTATCTTTTACTTTTACCTTATGCAAGAGTCACGGTGATCTTCACCTTCCCTTTTTACATTTTATCCTTTGGCAAGCACCTTGTGTTGGAAAGATCCTGACATATATATCCAATTGGATGTAAGTTAGCATGAATTATTATTGTTGACATTACCCTTGAGGTAAAAGGTTGGGAGGCAACACTATAAGCCCCTATCTTTCTCTGTGTTCGATTAAAACTCCATACCCATAAGTATTGCATGAGTGTTAGCAATTGTGAAAGACTAAATGATAGTTGCGTATGTGGACTTGCTGAAAAGCTCTTATATTGACTCTTTCCGATGTTATGATAAATTGCAATTGCTTCAATGACCGTGATCATAGTTTGTTGGTTCTCAATGAAGTTTTTGATTCATACTTTACATTGTGAACAGATTATTACTTGAGCATAAGAAATCATATGACAATATCCATATATATTGTTGTTATAAGAATGATCATGATGCCCTCATGTCCGTATTTTATTTTATCGACACCTCTACCTCTAAACATGTGGACATATTTATCGTTATCGGCTTCCGCTTGAGAACAAGCGAGGTCTAAGCTTGGGGTAGTTGATACGTTCATTTTGCATCATGATTTTATATCGATATATATTGCATTATGGGCTGTTATTACACGTTATGTCACAATACTTATGCCCATTCTCTCTTATTTTACAAGGTTTACATGAAGAGGGAGAATGCCGGCAGCTGGAATTCTGGGCTGGAAAAGGAGCAAATATTAGAGACCTATTCTGCACAGCTCCAAAAGTCCTCAAACTTCACAGAAGTTATTTTTGGAATTAATAAAAAATACTAGCAAAAGAAAGTACTAGAGGGGGCCCACACCCTGGCCACGAGGGTGGGGGCGCGCCCTGCCCCCTGGGCGCGCCCCCTGCCTCGTGGGCCCCTGGCAGGCCTCCGGTACCCATCTTCTGCTATGAAGTGTTCCGTCCGAGAAAAAATCATAAGCAAGCTTTCGGGAAGAAACTCCGCCGCCACGAGGTGGAACCTTGGCGGAACCAATCTAGGGCTCCGGAAGAGCTGTTCTGCCGGGGAAACTTCCCTCTGGGAGGGGGAAATCATCGCCATCGTCATCACCAACGATCCTCTCATCGGGAGGGGGTCAATCTCCATCAACATCTTCACCAGCACCATCTCCTCTCAAACCCTAGTTCATCTCTTGTATCCAATCTTTGTCCCAAAGCCTCAGATTGGTACCTGTGGGTTGCTAGTAGTGTTGATTACTCCTTGTAGTTGATGCTAGTTGGTTTATTTGGTGGAAGATCATATGTTCAGATCCATTATGCATATTAATACCCCTTTGATTATGAACATGAATATGATTTGTGAGTAGTTACGTTTGTTCCCGAGGACATGGGAGAAGTCTTGCTATAAGTAGTCATGTGAATTTGGTATTCGTTCAATATTTTGATGAGATGTATGTTGTCTTTCCTCTAGTGGTGTTATGTGAACGTCGACTACATGACACTTCACCATTGTTTGGGCCTAGAGGAAGGCATTGGGAAGTAATAAGTAGATGATGGGTTGCTAGAGTGACAGAAGCTTAAACCCTAGTTTATGAGTTGCTTCGTGAGGGGCTGATTTGGATCCATATGTTTCATGCTATGGTTAGGTTTACCTTAATACTTCTTTTGTAGTTGCGGATGCTTGCAATAGGGGTTAATCATAAGTGGGATTCTTGTCCAAGAAAGGGCAGTACCCAAGCACCGGTCCACCCACATACCAAATTATCAAAGTAACGAACGCGAATCATATGAGTGTGATGAAAACTAGCTTGACGATAATTCCCATGTGTCCTCGGGAGCGCTTTTCTCTATATAAGAGTTTGTCCAGGCTTGTCCTTTGCTACAAAAAGGACTGGGCCATCTTGCTGCACCTTATTTACTTTCATTACTTGTTACTCGTTACAAATTACCTTATCACAAAACAATCTGTTACCGATAATTTCAGTGCTTGCAGAGAATACCTTACTGAAAACCGCTTGTCATTTCCTTCTGCTCCTCGTTGGGTTCGACACTCTTACTTATCGAAAGGACTACGATAGATCCCCTATACTTGTGGGTCATCAGAGCATCACATGAGGCTTTCTAAGCACCACTTGACTTGTTGTGAAGCTCTTCCTTATCCTCGAGTGACATCTCATGAGCAACAATTCTTCCAATGACTTCCGTAGGCTTGAGATCTTTGTAATTGGGCATCATTTGGATCAATGTGCACACGGTATCATATTTTTCATCCAAGGCTCTTAGGATCTTCTTGATGATGAATCTATCGGTCATCTCTTCACTTCCTAAGCCGGCAATCTCATTTGTGATGAGAGTAAGCCTAGAGTACATTTCAGCGACACCTTCACCATCCTTCATTTTGAACTTGTCAAGTTGACTTTGAAGCACATCCAATTTGGACTCCTTGACGGAGTCGGTACCCTCGTGCATATCAATCAAGGTATCAAAATTTCCTTTGCATTCTCAAGACGGCTGATTTTGTTGAATTCTTCGGGGCACAATCCATTGAAGAGAATATCACAAGCTTGAGCATTGTATTGCAGCATCTTCAACTCTTCCGCGGTAGCTTCACGGTTTGGTTCTCTCCCATCAAAGAATTCACCTTGCAAGCCAATACACACAATAGCCCAAACGGCGGGGTTATGTCCAAGAATATGCATTTTCATCTTATGCTTCCAACTAGCAAAATTTGTACCATCAAAGTAAGGACCTCTATGGTGGTAACTTCCCTCGCTAGACGCTATACTCTCCTAGGTTGTGAAACCAAGGCTATGATCACCAAAAGCTATGGAAATCAAGGCAAATGGAGACCAAAGCTCTAATACCACTTGTAGGATCGAAAGTATGTCTAGAGGGGGTGATTAGACTACTTGATCAAATAAAAATCTAGCATTTTCCCAATTTTAAGTCTTGGCAGATTTTAACAACTTGGCACAAGTCACGCAATCAACCTACACATGCAAGTCTAAGAGTATAGCAGCGGAATGTAAAACATTGCACATGAAGGTAAAGGGAGGAGTTTGGAGGGAGCAAACGCAATGTAGACATGGAGATTTTTGGCGTGGTTCTGATAGGTCGTGCTACCGTACATCCACGTTGATGGAGACTTCAACCCACGAATGGTAACGGTTGCGCGAGTCCACAGAGGGCTTCACCCATGAAGGGTCCATGAAGAAGCAACCTTGTCTATCCCACCATGACCATCGCCCATGAAGGACTTGCCTCACTAGGGTAGATCTTCACGAAGTAGGCGATCTCCTTGCCTGTACAAACTCCATGGTTCAACTCCACAATCTTGAGGGAGGCTCCCAAGTGACACCTAACCAATCTAGAAGACACCACTCTCCAAAAGGTAATAGATGGTGTGTTGATGATGAACTCCTTGCTCTTGTGCTTCAAATGATAGTCTCCCCAACACTTAACTCTCTCTCACAGATTTGGATTTGGTGGAAAGATGATTTGAGTGGAAAACAACTTGGGGAAGGCTAGAGATCAAGATTTATGTGGTTGGAATGGAATATCTTGACCTCAACACATGAGTAGGTGGTTCTCTCTCAGAAAATGTATGCTGGAAGTGTAGGCATGTTCTGATGGCTCTCCTCTTGAATGAAGGAAGGGTGGAGGGGTATATATAGCCTCCACACAGAATCTAATCATTACACACAATTCACCAAACTCGGTGGGACCGAATCAGAAAACTCGGTCAGACCGATTTAGTTCAAAATGTGAACGTTAGGCTTTTCGGTGGGACCGACATGTCAACTAGGTGGGACCGATTTCATTAGGGTTAGGGCATAACGTAATCTTGGTGAGACCGATTACACAAACTCGGTGAGGCCGACTTTGGTAATAAGCTAACCAGAGAGTTGGTCAGGCAAACTCGGTGTGACCGATTCGCTCATCTCGGTGAGACCGAAACGTTACGAAGGGGAAACAGAGAGTTTGCATTGCGAACTCAGTGGGACCGATCGCTCATCTCGGTTGGACCGAAACATTACGAAGGAAAACAGAGAGTTTGCAATCCCATGTCGGTGAGACCGAGATCCCTATCGATGAGACCGAAGTGACTAGGGTTTGTGGCAGTGGCTATGTCAAGTGAACTCGATGGCGCCGGATAGAATATTTCGGTGGGGACGAGCTTGACTTTTGGTTTGGGACATATGTGGATATGAGAAAGTGGTTGAGGGTTTTGGAGCATGTCACTAAGCATTTTGAGCAAGCAAGCCATTAAGCAACACCTCATCCCCTTTTAATAGTATTGGCTTTTCCTATGGACTCAATGTGATCTTGGATCACTAAAAGTAAAATGTAGAGTCTTAAGCTTGAGCCAATATGTGTCCTTAGCATTTGAGGGGTCCACATTCCTAATCCATGCCATGCCAATCATTGAACTTTCCTGAAATATTTATCTTGAAATAGCATTAGCTCAATGAGCTATATGTTGTTAATAATTACCAAAACCACCCAGGGATAGTTGCACTTTCACTTTGTATCGTAGACTTGAATTGAATAAGTTGACACCTACTGAAATTTCTGTGCAAATGGCTGATAAATCAACTGCTATACCCATCGGTATTTGTGAGGATGTGCCTGTTGTGGTTGCAAACGTTACTATCTTAACGGACTTTGTTATTCTTGATATTCCCGAGGACGATAGTATGTCGATTATCCTTGGTAGACCCTTTTTGAATATTGCAGGGGCTGTTATTGATTGCAACGGAGGCAATGTCACTTTTCATGTTAATGGTAATGAGCATACGGTACACTTTCCGAAGAAACAACCTCAAGTTCATAGTATCAATTCAATTGGAAAAATTTCAACTATTACTATTGGAGGTTTTGAATTCCCTCTACCTAATGCCAAAAAGAAATATGATATTCTTATTGTAGGGGAAATGCATATCCTCGTTGAGGTAACCTAGTGTTATTCGAAAATTCTCCAGTTTCATGTCATTCGGAAGAAGTTTGTTAATAAGACTTGATCAACCTTGTTAATGGATTCCTTTTGATGAGCATGAGATGGATGAATTTAGAATGCACAACTCTCTGTACCCATCTTTTAATTTCTGTTATTTAGTTTAAATAAAGAAAAAATAGTTTTTTCTTTCTGTTTTCTGAATTATCCGTGCAATAAAAAATGTCTCGAAAATAAAAGTTCTCCAAATGTTGTGAAATTGGATATGATTTTTTATACAATATTTTAGAATTTATGGTGCAAAGAACACACCAGGGGGCCTCACCAGCTGGCCACAAGGGTGGAGGGCGTCCCCTGACCTTGTGGGCCCCACGTGGCCCCCTCCATTTATTCCCGCACCCATCCACTCCTTCTTCCTCCAGAAAAAAGTCACTCCATTCCTCAATCTCGTGTTCTTGCTCATCTTGCTGCCATTTTCGATCTCCTTGCTCAAAGCTCCATTCACAAAACTGCTTTGGGGAATTGTTCTTCGGTATGTGACTCCTCCAATGGTCCAATTAGTTTTTGTTCTAATGCTTTATTCATTGCAATTTTTTGCTGCTGTGGTGACCTTGTTCTTGAGCTTGCATGTCAAATTTATATGGTCCAAAGTAGTTTTAATGCATGATATAGCCTCTAGGCACTTGTAGGAGTAGTTGCTATCAATTTTGTTGAGTTTGGCTCACTTTTATTTTGAGTCACTAAAAATATCAGAAATTTTGAGAGGAAGAAAATGTTGAGGAGATTGTTGAGAGGTTCCTCGAGCCGTGGTTCGAAGGAAAAAGAAAATAAGGAGAAGGAAAAGTCCAAGTACATTCTTCCTCGCGCCGTGGAAATTTGGCCGTCTGAATGGCCATGTGATGCATTTTTACAAGCAGGCGGGATTTATGATGATTTCTATTATTTGGCTGGGAATGCCGGCATCACCGACTTCCTCCTCGACCGGTGTAATCAGTATCTCCTACTCACCAATACTTTCGTGCAAAATTTTCATTTTCATGCTAGGAGATCACCACCCACGGTAGATTTTCACTTATATGATGAGTACAAAGAAATGGCGCTTTATGACTTTTGTGAGGTTTGTAAATTACCTTATGAAGGTAGCGTCGAGGAACCACGACCTAGTGATGTGGAAAGCCTTCTTCATGAAATTACCTTAGGGGAAGGTAGAGGAGTGTCGGGAGCGAGAGTGGCTAGTATTCATTTCCCTGTTTTACGCTATTACTCATTATTTGTTGGGAGATGTTTAATTGGTCGTGGAGAGAGTGGAGGCCTTAGTGACCTTGACCTCGCTATGTTGCGCCACGCTTTACATAGAGATAAAACTTACAGTTTGGGCGCTATGGTCGCTAAATGATACGTCTCCAATGTATCTATAATTTATGAAGTATTCATGCCATGTTTACAACAATTTTATATGGTTTTGGTATGATTTGCATGGAACTAACCTGGACTGACGTTGTTTTCAGCAGAACTACCGTGGTGTTGTTTTTTGTGCAGAAATGAAAGTTCTCCAAATGATCTGAAACTTTTTGACGATTTTTTTGGAAGAAAAGAGACCCCCGAAGCTTTGTGGGAGGGCCAGAAGAGCCACGAGGAGGGCACAACCCACCAGGGCGCGCCTAGTGGGCCTAGCTTGCCCCAGTGGGTTGTGCTCACCTCGAGGCCCATCTTAGCGTGAAACCAACGCCAAAAAATCCTATAAATAGAGAAACCATCAGAAGTTAACCTAGATCAAAAGTTCCGCCGCCGCAAGGCTCTGTAGCCACCAAAAACCAATCTAGACCATTTTCGGCACCCTGTCGGAGGGGGAAATCATCACTGGTGGCCATCTTCATCATCCCGGCAGCCACCACGATGAGGAGGGAGTAGTCCACCCTCGGGGCTGAGGGTTTGTACCAGTAGATATGTGTTTAATCTATCTCTCTCTCATGTTCTTGAGATGATCTTGATGTATCGCGGGCTTTGTTAATATAGTCGGATCATATGGTGTTTTCCCCTCTCTATCTTGTTGTGATTAATTGAGTTTTTCCCTTTGAGGTTTCGTTGTTATCGGATTGAATACTTTTATGGATTTGAGAACACTTGATATATGTCTTGCAATTGAATACTCGTGGTGACAATGGGGTATCGTATTGATTCACTTGATATATGTTTTGGCACTCAACTCGCGGATTCTTGAGGTGACATTGGGGTAATCTATGCATAGGGGTTCATGCACGTTCTTGTCTTTGTTTATCCGGTAGAAATCTTGGGGCACTCTTTGAAGTTCTTTGTGTTGGATTGAGTATTATGAATATGAATTTGCTTTGGTGTTATTTTTGTACGAACTCTAGGATAGATCGAACGGAAAGAATAGCTTTGTGTTATTTTAGTACGAACTCTTGAATAGATCGAATGGAAAGAATAGCTTTGAGGTGGTTTTGTACCCTACAAACAATTTATTCTTATGTTCTCCGCTAGATAGGAACTTTGGAGTGATTCTTCATCGCACTTTGAGGGGTGGTTATATGATCCAGTTATATTAGCACTGTTGAGAGATTGCACTAGCGAAAGTACGGACCCTAGGCCTCATTTTCAAGCATTGTGATACCGTTTTTGTGCCCGTTTACTATTTGCTACCTTGCTTTTTTATTTATTCAAATTATAACTACCAACAATATTACACTTTTATCACCATCTCTTCGCCGAACTAGTGCACCTATACAATTTGCCATTGTATTGGGTGTGTTGGGGACACAAGAGATTTCTTGTATTTGGTTGCAGGGTCGTTTGAGAGAGACCATCTTCATCCTACACCTCTCACGGATTGATAAACCTTAGGTCATCCACTTGAGGGAAAATTGCTACTGTCCTACAAAACTCTGCGCCTGGAGGCCCAACACGTGTCTACAAGAATAAAGTTGCATGGTAGACATCACTAAACGGTTGAGTTTAAACTGTACAAAGGGTCCTATTTTCGGAGGTATCTTCGCCTCCCGCCTTGCTAAACACTTTGGGATACCCATTAGGCACTATGAAAAAGAGGAGAAATTGCTACCCACTATACATTTAGATTATGACAACATGGTAGCACATAAGTTCATTCGCCATGATGAGGAAAAGAGACTTATTTATAACCTGGTATTTAGCGAGGTCACCTTTTAGATTGTTACCTTACCTGCACCTATTTTGTTCGATATTCATTCAGGCAGATACTTCGTTTTGCCCGCGGACATTCATGCATACTGGGAGGGGACACGATCCCCGCCTCCAGAGCTAGAGCCATCACCTGATCCATACCAGGAGTTTATTTATCAGTGGGAGCCACAGGAGCTCGCTAACCAGTGGAACCCCCAGGATCCTCCGCAGTACACCGGAGAGGGCTACTTTGATCCATGGGCGTAGCCCAACTTAGGCCAAAAGCCTAAGCTTGGGGGAGTACGTATTTCTCACCGACATTACATTCCTGTTCACACACTCCTTCTAGTTGTCGGTGCTCATACTTTTTCTTTGTGTTATCCATGCTAGTTTATTTTCTTTTTCCGCTTTCTTCTTGTGTGTTTGATAAACCTTAAGAAAAGCCAAAAAATTAGTTGTAGCCAGTTTACTTCCTATGCATGCTTAGTGTAGTATTAAAAGAAAACCCAAAAATGTTTCCCGTTCTTGTTTTTCTTGTTGGGAGCTTTCCCGTGTAAATAGTTTTTCTCGTTCTTGTTTTACCTTCTTCAGAAAAACAAAAACTCCAAAAATATTTCAGTATGTTTCTTTGAATTTCTTTTCTTTGGGGGTCGAGAGGAGAAGACCACGATGAAAATGTTGAGTGGCTCTCATTTGCATTATTGTTGGTCTAACAAAGAACCCATATTACCTTGGCTTCTCCTTTGATAAATGTTTGCAGATTCCAGCTTAGTCCGATGCACGTGCACTATTATTATTTATCTACACCGTTCGGTCGTGCAAGTGAAAGGCAATAATGACGATATATGATGAAATGATTGAGATGAGGAAAAGCTGGTATGAACTCGACCTATCTTGTTTTTGTAAATATGATTAGTTCATCATTCCTGATTCAGCCTATTATGAATGAAACATATTTGCAATGACAATTAGGGATTATAGTTACTCATGCCATGCTTAATTAGCTAGGAGTTTATAATGGATGCCAACATGGAAATTAAAATGGTTGTGATGTAGTATGATAGGATGGTATCCTACTTTCGATGATTCGAGTGGCTTGACTTGGCACATGTTCACACATGTAGTTGAAACAAAATCAACATAGCCTCCATGATATTTATGTTCATGGTGATTTATATCCTACTCATGCTTGCACTCGACGTTGGTTAATCTCAATGCATGTTTATGACTATTGTCGCTCTCTAGTTGGTCGCTTCCCAGTCTCTTTCTAGCCTTCACTTGCACTAAGCGGGAATACTGCTTGTGCATCCACTTCCATAAACCCCAAAGTTGTTCCATATGAGTCCACCATATATTCCTATATGCGGTATCTACCTGCCGTTCCAAGTAAATTTGCATGTGCCAAACTCTAAACCTTCAAATGATAATCTGTTTTGTATGCTCGAATAGCTCATGTACCAACTAGGGCTGTCAATATCTTCCATGCTAGGTGGGTTATTCTCACGATGACTGGACTCCGCTCATCATTCACGATAAAATGGCTGGTAATCGGGATGCCCAGTCCCATGCTCAAAGCAAATCAAATCAAAATAATTGCAAACAAAACTCCCCCAGGACTGTTGTTAGTTGGACGGTACCCGTTGTTTCACACCAGCCGTGGAGTGTGCTTGTTGGTGGTGGGGGAGTATTAACTTTACCATTTCGTTTGGGAACCGCCTATAATGTATGTAGCATGAAAGATACCGAGATCTCTTAGTTGTTATGTTGACAATGAAAGCATGCCACTCAAAAAATTATTCAATCTCTATTTCAAAACTCGAGCTCTGGCACCTCTGCAAATCCCTGCTCCCCTCTGTGAAGGGCCTATCTATTTACTTTTATTGCTAAGTCATCATCCTCTTATAAAAAGCACCATTTATAGAGCACCACTGTCATTTGTATGCATTGTTATTAATTTATATTGAGTATGACTGCGACTGGATCTCTTTTGCCATGAATTACAATGTCTAGTCAGTCCTTGATCTTCAGGGGTGCTCTGCATTTATGTTTTGCGGTCTCAGAAAGGGCTAGCGAGACACCATCTTGTTATATCATATCATGATTTTTTTGAGAAAGTGTTGTCATCCGAGATTTTTTATTATTGCTCGCTAGTTGATTATGCCATTGATATGAGTAAATGTGAGACCTAAAAGTTATTGTGAATATGGTTAGTTCCTAATCATTGCTGAAAACTTAAATGCTGGCTTTACATATTTGTAACAACAAGATCAAACAGAGTTTGTAAAAGTTTTACTTTATCACTTTCAGTTTGTCAACTGAATTGCTTGAGGACAAGCAAAGGTTTAAGCTTGGGGGAGTTGATACGTCTCCAACGTATCTACTTCTCCAAACTCTTTTGCCCTTGTTTTGGACTCTAACTTGCATGATTTGAACGGAACTAACCTGGACTGACGCCGTTTTCAGCAGAATTGCCATGGTGTTATTTTTGTGCAGAATAAAAAGTTCTCGGACTGACCTGAAACTTCACGGAGCCAAGTTTTGGAATTAATAAAAAATATTGCCGAAAGAATCGGCAGAAGGGGGCCCACACCCTAGCCACAAGGGTGGGGGCGCGCCCTCCAACCTTGTGGGCCCCCTGGACCTCCACCGACCTCAACTCCAACTCCATATATTCACTTTTGGGGAGAAAAAAATTAGAGAGAAGGATTCATCGCATTTTACGATACACAGCCGCCGCCAAGCCCTGTTCTTCCTCGGGAGGGCAGATCTGGAGTCCGTTCGAGGCTCCGGAGAGGGGAATCCGTCGCCATCGTCATCATCAACCATCCTCCATCACCAATTTCATGATGCTCACCGCCGTTCATGAGTAATCCCATCGTAGGCTTGCTAGACCGTGATGGGTTGGATGAGATTTACCGTGTAATCGAGTTATTTTTGTTAGGGTTTGATCCCTAGTATCCACTATGTTCTAAGATTGATGTTGATATGACTTTGCTATGCTTAATGCTTGTCACCAGGGCCCGAGTGCCATGATTTCAGATCTGAACCTATTATGTTTTCATGAATATATTTGTGTTCTTGATCCTATCTTGCAAGTCAATAGTCACCTACTACGTGTTATGATCTGGCTACCCCGGAGTGACAATAGTCGGGACCACTCCTGGTGATGACCGTAGTTTGAGGATTTCATGTATTCACTAAGTGCTAATGCTTTGGTCTGGTACTCTATTAAAAGGAGACCTTAATATCCCTTCGTTTCCAATAGGACCCCGCTACCACGGGAGGGTAGGACAAAAGATGTCATGCAAGTTCTTTTCCATAAGCACGTATGACTATATTTGGAATACATGCCTACATTATATTGATGAACCGGAGCTAGTTCTGTGTCACCCTATGTTATAACCGTTGCATGATGAATGCCATCCAACATAATTATCCATCATTGATCCATTGCCTACGAGCTCTTTCATATTGTACTTTGCTAAGTTACTTTTCCGTTGCCACTGTTACGATTGCTACAATACTGTTACTATTACTTTTGTCACCGTTACCGTTACTTCCATACTACTTTGCTACTAAGTACTTGTTGCAGATATTAAGTCTTTCAGGTGTGGCTGAATTGACAACTCAGCTGCTAATACTCAAGAATATTCTTTGGCTCCCCTTGTATCGAACCAATAAATTTGGGTTGAATACTGTACCATCGAAAACGTGTGCGATCCCCTATACTTGTGGGTTATCAGGGGGCGCCGGGGGAAACAATTTTGGCGCGAAATGGAGTGGGTCCGCCGAGTCAGTGACTCGCCGCCTTCATCGTCCTCATCGCCTCGGTTCCCGCAGGAATCAATGCCAAGGCTGCCGCGCCGGTTAGCCTTCTATTGATGCCTCACGGGCGGCGCAGTGAAGGCGCCGCGACGCGCGTCTCGCCCGCTCCCTCCACGCGGCACCCGGCGGGCAGCTTCTCACCGCCCATCTTCGGCTATAAAAGCCGACCTCCCCGCCGGTGAACGCCATAACTCGCCACTCTCTCGCTCCCTCTCGCCACCATAGCCCCTCTCTTCCCCTGCTGATGATGGCCGAGCGTTACCCAAGCGATGCCGCGGCGGTGAACGGCTTCGGCTGACGCCATCTGCGCGAGGACGAGGCATGCCTCCTCTATGAGGCCGACTACCCGACGCCCCCGGACATGCGGGTGCCGGGCGACCTCCTCGTCGTCAGGCTCAGGCTCCCTTTCCTCCGGGTCACCGGCGCTTCGCCCCGTCAAGCCAGAGCCGCAGGAGATGCTGCTTGGGCGCCGCACCCGCAGCGGCACCCTCATCATCAACGAGGGCGGCCTCCCCTCCCCTCGTTCCCTCTGCCTCGTCCGGCCGAAGATCAAGCCAGGGTTGCTCCCCATGAAGAAGGAGCATGAGGAGTTGGCCGCCGCCGATGAGACCTCCCTCAAGTGGGTGAAGGCGGATTACGTCCGCAAGCAGGTGGAGTGCCAGCGCCGGGCCTACGGGGAGATCAAAGCTTGGTGCCGCAGACGCGACGAGGGTGCAGCAGGGACGACGGCGGCTCCAGCGGGATGCAGGGCGACGGCAATGATGATGACGACGTCGGCGGCGACTACACCCAGTTCTACAGGCTCCTCGGCATGTAGAAGGCGGGCGGCGGCAGCGGCGGCGTAGGGCTAGGTGTAGTTGTTTTTAAATCATGTTTTCTTTTTTTTGTACAAATTTGAATGAAATCGCCGAGTTTGTGCCGTGTTTGTGTCGTGTTTGTGCCAATTTGGGGGCGTCCTGGGAGCGGCGACTGGGAACACGTTCGCCCCCACGCTGAAATTAACGCCGGTTCGGCCCCAGACGACGCTTTTTCGGCGTCCTGGGGGGCCGAACTGCTGGAGATGCTCTTACCATTCGCAATTTGCTTCGCCTGACGGAGCTCTTCCCGAGCACCTTGCACCTCTGTTCGCGCTTCCTGGGCCTCCGTCTTCGTCTTTGCCAGCTCGGTGACATGTTCTATATTCTTCTACTCAAGGTCCTCAGGTTTTATGATGGCGTCCTTGAGCTCCTGTTGCACCTCGGCCACCCTAGCCTCGTGCTTCTCACTGTCACTTTCACCGATGTGAGCTCGGTGGCCATTCGCTCGGCCACCGTCTTTTGTTCAGATGTGTCGGCTTCCGCCTTCTGCAGCTTGGCCTTGAGGCTTTCAATCTTTGTGGCACCAGCTGCAAAGACTTTCTTGCTTAAGGGTTCATCCTGAAAACGTCTACTTAAACGTAAACTATGCAAAAGTACTGTGTTTTGCGCAGACTAACCTTGTGCTTCATCCAACCGCTTGTTGACGAGGTTGAGTTCTTCTTTGGAGCCTTTTAGCTTCTGATTGATCTCAACCAACTCAGTGGCATTGGCAGTAGCTGCCAAAGCCGAAGCCTGCAAAATAGAAACAAGCTGCTTTTTCGGCCAACATCCTCACAATTTTGAACCTCCGCTAGGTTTCTTCGCAACCTACCAGAGTCTCGGGGGCTGCTACATATAAGGATGGCTCAAATCTTATTTATAAAACAACAAAAACATTACTTTATTTACCTCAAAGCCAGTTAGGAGGCCTCCAAAAGCGTCTTTCAGTCCGTTGTTAACAGACCGGACGCTTTGCAAAACCGCATCCATATTAGGATGCGGTGTTCGGCGACTATGGAGGAGCCCCTCATAGTCTCCTCCATCTTGTCCAGCCATTCGGCCACACACCCAGTGTTCGTCATGGGCGGCGGGGCCCCTGCTCCCCCTTCGGTGGAAGGCGGTTGCCTTGTTCCGAAGGGCCGCTCAGGCTCCAGAACTGCCATCTGGGAAAGCTCGGCTTGTCCGAGCTCCTTCTCCTTGTTTTCAGCGGCCGAGTCGTTAGATTCGTCCATGACAATATCCTCACCCCCCCCCCCCCCCCGTGTTCGGTGCAGGTGGGGATCCTCTGGGACAACAACTCCCCGGTCTCTCCGATGACAGGGGAAGGCGCAGAATGCGACACGCCTCCACTCTCCGCCAGGTCGGCCGATGGAGAAGTGCCCTCCAACACCCGGTCAGTGGGGAGGTCGCGGGGCCGCTGCGGTGCAAAGGACATGTATTTTTAGTAAATGGGTTAGTAAAATCCGCGTCCTGATAAGACTTTGGGCTTTTACCTTTTGGCGCGAGGCTTGACCCTGGGAACCTTCTCCGGGACCTTCTCGGAGGCCATGGACTTCATCGTCGGAGTCCGAACTATCATCGAGCAGAACCAGCTTCCTTTTGCCCCTTTTCGTCGGAGCAGGGGAGGGGCGTTCCCGTTCGGCCTCGGTCGTTGCTGCCCTCTTCCTGGGATAGGAAGAGGTGATCTCCTCCTCCTCTTCTTCTTCTTCCTGGTCCCCCTCTTGAGCGAAAGGGGCGAGGGTCTCCCCGGACTTCGTGTCTGGAGAGATTCATCGGCGGAGGCCCTCTCTGGCCCCCTTTGTGGGGATCTTCTCTTCTTTTTCTCCGGTGCCTTGTAAGGCACCACTGTCAACATTTCGCCCAGCTGAGCGGATGTAGAGTCTTCGGGAAGTGAGGCCGGACAGCCCATCTTCACAGCCTTCTTCAGCCAACCCTGGGGGAAATAAGAGACAAGAAACTAAGATCCGTAATGAAAGGGCAAAAATCCCCACACCTGGGAAGGTGGTGTCACATTACCTCCCTGGGAGGGGTCTTGGCGTCGAGGCCCATGTCCTCCTTCTCGGCCGGCCAAGACTCTTGCGGCTTAAAAAGCGCCCTCCACAGCTTCTCGCGAGTAGTGTCATGGATATACTACATGGTGCGGGGTTCTTAGGGCTTCGAGGACCACATTGGGGTGTCCCGGAGTTGGCAAGGTAGCAGACTGCGATGGAGCATGATCTGAACCACGTTGGTCAATGCGACTCCCGCCTCCATCATGCTGGTAACACATTTTTCCAGTGCCTTCACCTCAGCGATGGGTTCCCAGTCAAGGCCTTTTCTGGTCCACGAGGTCAACCTCGTCGGGGGTCCGGATCTAAAATCTGGAATGGCCGCCTAGTTCGCTTCTCGGGGCTCTGTGATGTAGAACCATTCCTTCTGCCAGATCTTGACCGTACCTATGAACACACCCTTCGGCCAGCCAAGCCGGGAAAGCCTGCTCACCATGGCACCCCCGCATTATGCGTGATGGCCGTCGACAATCTTCGGCTTCACATTCAAAACCTTCAGCCATAGGCCGAAGTGTGGATGGACTCGAAGAAAGGCTTCACAAACAATGATAAAGGCGAAGATATGGAGGAAGGAGTTCGGAGCCAGGTCATGGAAGTCAAGGCTGTGGTAAAACATCAACCCTTGAACAAACTGATGGAGGGGGAAACCTAGTCCCCGGATAAAGTGGGGGGAGAACACCACCCGTTCACCTGCGCGAGGCGTCGACACGATCTGGCCTTCTTCTGGGGCTCGATGGGCAATGTTGGGGGAAAGGAAGCCCGCCCACTTTAGGTCCTTGATGTCGCTGTCGGTGATGCATGAGGCCTCCCACTTGCCCTTTGCTCTAGATCCGGCCATTGCCAAACTCGATTTTGGCAGAGAGAAGGATTAGAGTGCTCGAGCTCTGTAGATTGGGAAATTTGTGGCAAAAAGGGGAAGAAGGCGTGCAGGGATAACCGTGGCTGCCCCTCTTTATAAGCAGTTGTAATACCAGGAGTCATGTAAATGCACCGCCCACCTCGTCTCTTCCTGATATACTCGTAGCATTATGCACGAGTGGAATACCGGGAATCATTGATCAAATCCCTTAAATAACGGGGCACAATCTCCGCCTTGAAGGGATGTGTCATCAAAAGGGCGACCTCGAGTTGCATATCGAGTCTTCACGTTTATGACCAGGCGCGACCCTTCGCCTAAAGTTGTCAGTCAAAGATATTGTTCGCTTCAAACGACCGGCCTTCAAGGCTAAGTAAAGCAGATAGTTCGGTGACCGGATATGACTCGGCGTGTGGCCGAATTGAATCAAGTACCATTCAAAGTTTTACCCAGGGGAGGATCGTACCAAGTATTCAGGAAAAACCAAACTCGCCTGCAAGCCGGAGCATGCAGACTTGGGAGATTTGAGAAGCCGGCGTTGGAGGCTAGTTCGAGGGCTACTAAGGGAGTCCTGGACTAGGGGTCCTTGGGGGCCAGCCTATCTCTCATGTGCCGGACTGTTGGGCCGCACCGTATCCGAATTGAAGACTTCTTATGACTTGAAGCGCACCCCAAGTCATGATGGACAATCTGATGTTTCCTTCGTGTAACCGACTATCTGTAAACCCTAGTACCCCTGGTGTCTATATAAACCAGGGAGCTTAGTCCGTAGAGGCTAGAGGAACAACCACCATCCTACTAGTTAGGGTTTAGTTCGTCTGATCTCGTGGTAGATCTACTCTGTAACCCCCTCATACACAAGCAACATAATCAAGCAGGACGTAGGGTTTTACCTCTTAGAGAGGGCCCGGACCTGGGTAAACATTGTGTTCTACGTCTACTGTTCCCCATCGATCCAAGGTCCACAGTTCGAGACCCCCTACCCGAGATCCGCCGGTTTTGACACCGACAACATGCGTGCCTCACTGCCCCTTCTGTCACTGGGTGAGGACACCGCAAGATCGAACCCATCACAAAGCACCTCTTCCCATTGCAAGAAAATCAATCTAGTTGGACTAACTAAACCAAAGATTCAGAGAAGAAATACGAGGCAATAACAACCATGCATATAAGAGATCAAAGAAAACTCAAATAATATTCATAGATAGATCTGATCATAAACTCGCACTTCATCGGATTCCAACAAACACAACACAAAAAGTCATTATATCAAATAGATCTCCAAGAACATCAAGGAGAACATTCTATTGAGAATCAAAAAGAGAGAATAAGCCATCTAGTACTGCATACGAACCCGTAGGTCTATGGCGAACTACTCACGCATCATCGAAGGAGCACCAATGAGGATGATGAACCCCTCCGTGATCGGGGTTCCCCTCCGGCAAGGTGCCGGAATAGGGCTCTAGATTGGATCTCGTGGTTCTGGAACTTGCGGCGGCTAGAATTGTGTTTCGTTGACTCTCCTGGGGTTTCTGGAATGTTTGGGAATTTATAGAGCCGAGAGAAGGTGGATATGACTCCCGTGGACCCCACCACCTACCTGGGCGCGCTAGGGGCCTCTGGCGTGCCCTGGTGGGTTGTGGGCCCCACAGGCCTCCCCTCTGGTGCTTCCTTGGCTCCCAAGTTGTCTTCTGGTCCAAAGAAAATCTCCAAAAAGTTTTGTGGCATTTGGACTCCATTTGGTACTGATATTCTTCGAAGTAAAAAACAAGCAAAAAACAGCAACTGGCACTCGACACTATGTCAATAGGCTAGTCCCAAAAAATGATATAAAGTTGCTATAAAATGAATGTAAAACATCCAAGAATGATACTATAACAGCATGGAACAATTAAAAATTATAGATACATTGGAGACTGATGTCTACTATGCAACCTTCTTCTTGTAGATGTTGTTGGGCCTCCAAGTGCAGAGGTTTGTAGGACAGTAGCAAATTTCCCTCAAGTGGATGACCTAAGGTTTATCAATCCGTGGGAGGCGTAGGTTGAAGATGGTCTCTCTCAAACAACCCTGCAACCAAATAACAAAGAGTCTCTTGTGTCCCCAACACACCCAATACAATGGTAAATTGTATAGGTGCACTAGTTCGGCGAAGAGATGGTGATACAAGTGCAATATGGATGATAGATACGAGTATTTGTAATCTGAAAATATAAAAACAGCAAGGTAACTAATGATAAAAGTGAGCGTAAACGGTATTGCAATGCTAGGAAACAAGGCCTAGGGTTCATACTTTCACTAGTGCAAGTTCTCTCAACAATAATAACATAATTGGATCACTATCCCTCAACATGCAACAAAGAGTCACTCCAAAGTCACTAATAGTAGAGAACAAACGAAGAGAATATTGTAGGGTACGAAACCACCTCAAAGTTATCCTTTCTGATCGATCTATTCAAGAGTCCGTAGTAAAATAACACGAAGCTATTCTTTTCGTTCGATCTATCATAGAGTTCGTACTAGAATAACACCTTAAGACACAAATCAACCAAACCCTAATGTCACCTAGATACTCCAATGTCACCACAAGTATCTGCGGGTATGATTATACGATATGCATCACACAATCTCAGATTCATCTATTCAATCCAACACAAAGAAATTCAAAGAGTGTCCCAAAGTTTCTACCGGAGAGTCAAGGCGAAAACGTGTGCCAACCCCTATGCATAAGTTCACAAGGTCACTGAACCCGCAAGTTGATTACCAAAACATACATCAAGTAGCTCACGTGAATATCCCATTGTCACCACAGATAAGCACATGCAAGACATACATCAAGTGTTCTCAAATCCTTAAAGACTCAATCTGATAAGATAACTTCAAAGGGAAAACTCAATCCATTACAAGAGAGTAGAGGGGGAGAAACATCATAAGATCCAACTATAATAGCAAAGCTCGCGATACATCAAGATCGTGCCGAATCAAGAACACGAGAGAGAGATCAAACACATAGCTACTGGTACATACCCTCAGCCCCGAGGGTGAACTACTCCCTCCTCGTCATGGAGAGCGCCGGGATGATGAAGATGGCCACCGGTGAGGGATCCCCCCTCTGGCAGGGTGCCGGAACAGGGTCCCGATTGGTTTTTGGTGGCTACAGAGGCTTGCGGCAGCGGAACTCCCGATCTAGGTTATTTTCTGGAGGTTTCTGTATTTATAGGAATTTTTGGCGTAGGTCTCACGTCAGGGGGGTCTCCAAGTCATCCACGAGATAGGGGCCCACGCCCAGGGGGGTAGGGCGCGCCCTCCACCCTCGTGGACGGCTCGAGACTCTTCTGGCCCAACTCTTTTACTCCGGGGGCTTCTTTTGGTCCATAAAAAATCCACAAAAATTGGCAGGTCAATTAGACACCATTTGGTTTTCCTTTTCTGCGATACTCAAAAATAAGGAAAAAACAGAAACTGGCACTGGGCTCTAGGTTAATAGGTTAGTCCCAAAAATCATATAAAATAGCATATAAATGCATATAGAACATCCTAGATGGATAATATAATAGCATGGAACAATAAAAATTATAGATACGTTGGAGACGTATCAGAGACGTATCAGCATCCCCAAGCTTAATTCCTGCTCGTCCTCGAGTAGGTAAATGATAAAAACAGAATTTTTGATGTGGAATGCTGCCTAACTTGTTCATCACATATTCTTTTCTTTTGTAGCATGGACATTTGGACTTTTAGATGGTTCAAAGCAATCGTCTATATTTGACATGAAGACTTCAATACTCAAGCATATCAATAAGCAGCCATGTCTTTCAAAATATCAACACTAAAGAAAGTTATCCCTAGCCCATCATGCTCAATCATTGATAAATTCACGAAACACACTAGAATATTAGCTACATCCAATGCTCAAGTATGATCATAGTGCTCCCTAGTTGGTGCTTTATAAGAGAAGATGGAGACTCAAATATTTTTTTGCATAAAAGTAAATAGATAGGCCCTTCGCAGAGGGAAGCATAGATTTGTAGAGGTGGATAGAGCTGAGAGCTTAAATTGAGAGATAAAATATTTTGAGAGGCATGTTTTTCCTGTCAATGAAAACGACCGAGTAATTGCCAATACTTTCCATGCTTGATACATCATAGGCGGTTCCCAAATATAAAATATAATTTTATTCCTTTTTCCACCATTCTTTCACAAGCCATGGCTAGCCGTATCCACGGGTGCCTTCCATACCAACACCTTCCAAGGAATTTATTATTTGACAACATAAAGTAAATTTCTTTTTAATTTCGGGACTGGGCATCCCTGTTACTGCCACACTTCCGTACAATGACAAGTTAATAAACACTCATCTTGAGAATAACACATCTAACATGGAAAAATATTGGCCATCCCCTGCCGCTTCATGAGCGGTACGGGCACACAAAAAGGAAATTCATTTTGAAAATTAGAGTTGGCACATACAAATTTACTTAGAACGACACGAAAATACCGCATATAGGTAGGTATGGTGGACTTTGGTTTAAGGATTTTGGATGCACAAGTAGTATTCCCACTTAGTACAAGGAAAGACTAGCAAATAGATTGAGAAGCAACCAACAAAGAAACAAAAATTCTCATAAACGAGCATTAAGCATAACTAACACCGAATAATGCACCACAAGTAGGATGTAATTTCATTGCATAACTATTGAATTTCGTGCTTGCATAGGGAATCACAAACCTTAGCACCAATATTCTTATTAAAGCATAATTACTCACCAACATGACTCATATATTACTATCATCATATCAAGAATCAAGTTTATTTTGCCCAATGATCTTCATGAAAGTTTTTATTATATCCCTCTTGAATATCTATCACTTTGAGATTAATTTCTTATATTGCAATTGCTTTTGACAAGCTCAAACAAATTTAAGTGAAGAACATGAGCATAAAATTTTTCGTCTCTCAAAATAATATAAGTGAAGCATGAGAGAATTTCTTCAAAAAATTACTAACTCTCAAATAAATCTAAGCATGAGAGCATTTCTTCAAAAATTAAGGCACCACCATGCTCAAAAAGATATAAGTGAAGCACTAGAGCAATTCCGTAGCTCAAAAAATTTAAGTGATGCACATAGAGCAATTCTAACAAATCATAGCATAATTTTGGCTCTCTCAAATAGGCGTGTCTAGCAAGGATAATTGTGACAAGCTAAAAAGCAAAACAAGCAAAGACTCGTATAATACAAGACGCTTCAAGTAAAACTCATGATAAGTGACGAATGAAAATATAGCTCCAAGTAAAATTACCCATGGTTGTTAGAAGAAAGAGGGGATGCCTTCCGGGGCATCCCCAAGCTTAGTTGCTTGGTTCTCCTTGAATACTAACTTGGGGTGCCATGGGCATCCCCAAGCTTAGGCTATTTTCACTCCTTATTCCTTCATCCATCGTGATCTCACCCAAAACTTGAAAACTTCGATCACACAAAACTCAACAAATACCTTCGTGAGATCAGTTAGTATAATAAAGCAAATCACCACTCTAAGTATTGTTGCAAACCCATTCATATTTTATTATTGCATTATACCTATTGTATTCTAACTTTACCATGGCTTATACCCCCCGATACAATCCATAGATTCATCAGAAAAAGCACACAATGCAACGAAAACAGAATCTGTTAAAAACAGAACAGTCTGTAGTAATATGGACTCTAGCCATACTTCTGTAACTCCAGAAATTCTGAAAAATTAGGACAACGTAGGCAATTTGTATATCAATCTTGTGTAAAAAAATTCAGAATTTTTTGTCACTTTTGTGATTTTTCTAAATGCTGCTATTGGACGCAAAAGTTTTTGTTTTTCAATAAGATTAAATCAACTATCACCCAACATGATCCCAAAGGCTTTACTTGGCACAAACACTAACTAAAACATAAAAACACAATCCTAACATTAGCATAATTGTGTAAACGCACAAGAAAAGAGAAAAAATATTATTTTATTCATTGTGTTGCCTCCCAACAAGCGCTATTGTTTTATGCCCTAGCTAGGCGTTGATAATTAAATGATGCTCACATGAAAGACAAAAAATTGAAGCACAAAGAGAGCATCATAAAACATGTGACAAACATATTTGAGTCTAACTCTCTTCCTATGCATAGGTATTTACTAGGACATATGCCCGTGCGTTGCAACGGGAGGAAAGAACTGAGTAGTGCGAAATACATTCATAGTTCTCTAGATGATTGTTACATCATTAACTAAAAAAGATACATTGCTATTTAGATGGATTATCCAACCAAGTTAAAAGGGAAAGTAAATTTAGCTTCCCTGCGAGCTCATGGGACACAACATTTGCTCTTCAATCTTCAAAAGAAATATTAAAGAATTCTGTTGGCATATGGTAGCAGTCTTCATGAATCATGTTGGTACGTACCTTGCATGAAGTCAGTGCCTTCTTGATTCAAAAAGTCACCGTCTTGACTGCTACTATCTGTGTTGGAGTACTATCAGCAGCGGTTTGAACCTCCATACTTTCACATGATTAGCCACAAAATGAAATATAACCACAATATGTAAATAGCTAGTGTGTTTCAAAACTGAAAAATAAACTAAACCTAGTCGACCAATAATTAATCTACAAGATAACAATATATGTATCTAATTTTAGGTATAGTACTAAACCAATTACATGGGATTCATTCTTAAAGTTGACAATCTCTCAAGCCCTAATTAGAGTCATTTCAGTACAATTTTGTAAAATAGCAATCTCTCGTATGCACAGATGAATTGATGAGTATGTTAATTGTGAAATGGTATAATTAGAGCACATCTTGCATAACATACTGTGCTAACTAATTAGGATGTACAGCTAAAAATATCCATTGGATTCTTATGCACAGTTCACACGGCATCTGGTGTGCACATGCAACGTTGAGATCTCATGGCTGGTCGCAACGGAAGTAAACTACCCGCAAAAAAAGTGTCCTTAGACACGAACCCTCGTGAGGCTAGATGGTTGGTCGTGAAAGCAATGGATGATGCATCCTTGTTTTGATCCCTGCAGCCGGCACTAATCTTTTTAGAACTTTTTTTAGAAGGCAATTCTAGTTCCTATGCAATACTGGTCATAGGTCCAAAGTGCGGGGTCGGATGCAGCGTCCCAAGGCCCAAAGTGGCCCAGCTCAGACGCGACGAACCAAAGCTTGGGACGACGTACCAAGGCTGACCAAAAAAGTAAAGAAACAATTATTTATTTAATAATAATAAATAATATAATTAGGTATAGATAAGTAAATGTGAAAGACAACTCACCGATTCTTCTGCTGAAACAATATATACAATGTTAGAGAAACTCTTTTGGACAACTCTAACTTGTAGAGAACTCAGTGTGGTCTATCTGTGTAATAAAATATAAGTATATATGCCAGAAATTGATGAACGAAGTAGCAGACTATAAACATTACAATGATAGTCATATTTGCTCACTAATCCTGGGACCTGTTACAGTACATAGAATATTTTTTCTAGCATCAGGCAAAGAATCTTGATGTGAGAAATTTAATCTACAGTGACAACCAACAACACAATTTCTTTAGGGAAACATATAGTCAAACTCAGTCTGTAATGTACGTACACTTCCATTTTAAGGGAATATAGAATCATACACCAAAGTGCCATCATTGTCTGCGTTGGTCTTGCCAAATTTCCTTGTATATCTCATCTGCTGGACGTAGAACCTGAGAGGAATTTTTGTCTCGCGGTGTCTCCTTGCCCCACCTCGTGAGCTTGACTTCGAACGATTAGCTAGGAGCAAATCTAACTAAACACCAAGTTCAAATATGTGCCAATCATATTAGCAAACCTCAACGAAGACCAACACCTGAAATCAAAGGAGAGCAACCAGGGACGTGCAGCTTGTGAAGCAAAACAGCGTGGGCCATGAGGAGATCTCTGTGTCGGCCGCCACAACGTCCTGATCAGGCTCGCTCCGATTCCTGCGCTTGAACTCTTCAATGGAGGGAAGATCCATCTCGTAGTGGTGTTCCACGACCTAAATCACAAACATACGGACACGTTTGGCTCGTTCGTGCGGTAGAGCCGCGTCATGCCGCTGGAGCGATAGCCGCGGAAGAGAAGAAGTGACGGAAGCACAGGGAGGCGAGGTGCAGGGGCTGCATCACTGGGAATTGGTCGCTGTCGTTGGCCTTTGTGCATGTACTCTCTCCGTTCCTAAATATAAGTCTTTCTAGAGGTTTCAAATGGAATATAATATACGGATGCATGTAGACATATTTTAGTGTGCAGATTCACTCATTTTGCTCTGTATATAGTCACCTGTTGAAATCTCTGGAAAGACTTATATTTGAGAACGGAGGGAGTAGGAGGCATCCACCTAGACCACTTCGACGATGAGCTATGCAATGTCGGGCCCGAGCTTGACTACCTGAGCCGCCACTCCGCGCACCACTGCCTCTTGGCAGCTTCGAAAGGTCGACCGGGTCGGCCCGTCTATGGCAGGCCGTCCGGCTCGGCGGTGTCTCCTCGTCCTGTGGAGTCGGCTACCACGGCGACCCAGTGCAGCCCCCTGTTGACGGATCGTAGGTAAGAGCCCCCGACGACAGCCTTCAAGTGTTGTAGGTAGGACCGTAGGAGCTCCCTGTCGTCGTCCTTGTTGGCGACAGCCTGCTCCGCGGCGTCCAGGACCTCAACCCAGGTGGTGCGGCTCCTCGAGGGGATTTATTTCCTAATCGATGGATGTTTTCAGGGAGTCTTCTAAACTAACAACGGGTCCCAACGGAGTATTTTTAGGGGTCCCAATGAAGTTTTATGAGCTGTGCCAATCAACAACGTGTCCCCTCCTCTAGAAAAAAAAAAACAACGTGTCCCAGTCCGGTTTAACTTTATGTGCCTTCCGATTCCGGTTTTGCAATCGTGTGCACAACGTTCCATCTCCAATATCTTTATGTGCCTTGCTCCATTGATTATTACGTACGTATTAGGTATAGATAGAAGGGAAATCACGGCCATCGATCTTTATGGTTAATGTAAAATTAACAGATATAAAAGGGTGACCTATGAAGAACTGTGAAAGCCTCCGTCCTTTATTATTAGGTAAAGATAAGCAAATAAATTATCAAGACACGAAATATCTAGCATATGCAAGCAAGAAGAAAGAAACAACAACAATTTCATCAAGAAGAGAGGTAATTTAGTAACATAAAAATTTCTACAACCATATTTTCCTCTCTCATAATATATGTAGGATCATACTCAAATTCAATAATATATCTATCATATAAATTTTTTTCTTCATGATCCACATGAATAAAAGTTTTATAATCTTCCAAGATAGTGGGATTAACACCAACTAAAGTCATGACCTCTCCAAACCCATTTTTATAAAAAAAACAAAAAACAACAATTGGCACTAGGCACTATGTCAATAGGTTAGGCCCAGAAAATGATATAAAGTTGCTATAAAATGAATGTAAAACATCGAAGAATGATAATATAACAGCATGGAACAATCAAGAATGATAATATAATAGCATGTAAAACACCCAAGATGATGTTGGGCGGAGTCTCGGGATCTTGGATGACGGGGTAGTGGCCCTGGAGTGAGAGGTTGCCCATTTAGTTTGTTGGCAAGTTGTGCTTTTAGCGTGGTGGTGTCTCCTCTTGGCTATGTGTAGCAGGGGGGGGGGGTGATCTTGGCGTCGTCGTGGCTGCGGCGGTGGTGGCTCCCAGGTCTGGATCTGGAGGCCTTGCATTGGTCGCAACGCCCCCTCATGGCTTGGGCCGTCAACTATGGTTCCGTATGTAGCACTTGTTTGTGAGGGTCCCAACGAACACTCCACGCTCCAGTGGTGGCGGCGGTGACATTTGCAGGTGTCGCTTCCATCTCAGGGACGTTGTTGCGAGTCCCTTCACGGTGTCAAGGCTTCGGGGTGAAAACCCTAGTCAGTCCCCACGAGCTCGACAATGGTGGCGCTTGCCGTCATCATCCTCTTGAGGGTGTCATCGTGGAGCCTGGTCCCTTTCGGCTACCAGTGGCTTCGGGCATGCCTTATCCCTGTCATGTAGCATTCTCAACTCTGGCATGGGGTGACCTAGGCGATCTCCTATCTTATACACGTGTCTCTATGGTCTTTGCTCTTGGTCATTGCTATCTCCGTGCCTTGGAGTGATGGGGCAGTCTAGACAGCGAGTCGGCCCCTTCTAGAGATGACTCAGTTTGTTCGGTACTACGATGCCCCGTGGTTTCTCAAGGCGACGCGGTTTTGATCCTATTCATTAGTCTTTGGTGTCCCTTGTTAGGTGTGGCGTCTACTGTTCTCACGTTCGGTATTGGATCAGCTGCACTGGTACCGCTTGCTCAGATTTTTTTCTTTTATTTTGACCTGCTTATATGATGATTTCCTCATCACTTTTGCGCCATTTTGACCATTTGTACTTTATATATAAAGCGGGGCGAAATCCTATTTTAAATTGCAGTTGGACTCGGATGAGCAATGAAATAGAAGAATGTAAAAGGAAATCTCAACAAATTAAGCATGCACGTGATCTTGATGACGGTGGAAACTGGTCACTTGGTATCATAAAAAATATTATGCATGTATTCTGTTTTTTACTATGTATATAAGTTTTGTCTGAAGCCAAACTTTATAAATTTTGATAAAATTTATCTAAAAAAATATCAACATCTACATTACTAAAGTTGTAAAATATGAAAAAATAATTTCTTGATGCATCTAATGATATTGATCTCGTATTGTGAATGTTGATACTTTTTCTATAAACTAGCTCAATTTTTTTAAAAAATTGACTTCAGACAAGTTTTATGTGCAGATTAAAAAGAAACAGAGGAGTACTACATTTGTTCAAGTTTCTATCAAAACTGGATACCTTCTAAGAAAACTAGCTATTTGCCCGTGTGTTGCTACAGGCCATACGTAGTGTAGTAGTATAACATCAATCGTGTATGTCTACATCCATAGCTCATTGTACACAATTCTAGCTAAAACTCATGATTTTTTATAGTTACGAAGCACATTTGGATAACACCGTGATTTATGGCCTTATAAATACATAAGAGATCCGATGAGTTTATGGCAGAGATTGATTAATTATTTGGTTTCTGCGAGTCTATAACCTTTCCATACGTGAATTGATTGATCACCATAATTGACATATTTGAGATTTTCTTGAGTTTATGGCTTTACCATATGTGAATCGATTGATTATGGTAATTTCCATATTTGGGATACGCTGAGTTTTCACGGGCAGACAAAAAGAGTAAGAGAGAAAAACCAGTGGAAGGGGGAGGAAAATCAGGGGAAGGGGAAGGGAAACCGATGGGGGTGGATTCTCGTGCGCGAAGGGGTGAACGAAAGGTGGGACGGCCTAAGAGGGGAGAGGTAACGTAACATTCTTTTAGGCCCTTCCCAGTGATGCACAGTGTACGAGTGCTAAGGGTGCCACATAGGCAAAAAAATGATGTGGTAAAGCAATTAAGAAGGCGAGAGAGCATTATGATGACCCCAAGGAGAAAGAGCATTATGATGACCCTAGAAGGAAACGGTTCCAAGCACGTGAACCTATATAAAATGCCTACCAACCAATGCACGAAAGAGTTTTGTTGATAAAGAATTAAATAAAGCAAGCTTAGCTAAAAAGCTAAGCACCCATGCATTGGGGACCTTAATTGCTAAGACAATTAATGCGTTTAGCACCTCATCTAAGTACGGATGCATTGGAGGAGGTGTTAGGTACTCCCTCCGTCTAGGTGAATAAGTCATTTTAGGTTGTGCACCGTGGCCAAGGAGGAGGGAAAAAGAGAGAACTTAATGTTTATTTGCTAATTAATAGCTGCATGCAATGAACTAACCACTGCATGTCGTGTTTGGTAGTCTTAAGTCATTAAAAGCATGCACACCCACATCTCTTATTGGTTGATATGTTAAGAAACAAGAAATGAGGTAGAAGTTAATGCACCGCGCCTAAGGCTGGCCATAGTGGGGGTAACATAAGTAGTATCATGTACTTGGGACTCGCGAACATGCTTATGTGGCAGACAATTAAAGAAGAGAGAGATGATTATAGTAACATAGGTAGATATCGTAACATAATAAATGTGGTGCTACTATGTGTCATGCATGGCAATAAATGAGACCACCTATGATACTAATCTATGATACTATGCACTATAGAGGTAGTAACATAGACTAGTAACATATGCATGTTACTAGTCTAAGTTACTCCCCACTATGACCAGCCTAAGTATTTTGGGATTATTTGATTTTCATAAGATGACTTACACACCTAGACGAAGGGAGTAGTAGAGAAAAGAACGAAAATTCATTTCTGCACCCGTGCCGACGAAAAAAATCAAAACAAATACTAAAAAAATTTCAAAAAATTCCAAATAAAATTTGTGTGGTAGACAATTTGATGCGTGAGGCCGGCTCCAAATTTCAAGTCGTTTGGACATATGAGCAGCTCTCAGCGAAAAAGACAAAATAGGGGTCTGTAAAAAGTTTACTGTTCATGTACTGTTATGACTCGATTTGTCTTTTTGCTGAGAGCTACTCATATGTCCAAATGAATTGAAATTTAAAGCGGTCCTCACGTATCAAATTGTCTATCACATAAATTTTATTTGAAATTTTTTAATTTTATTTTGAATTTTTTATGAATTTTTTTAACCGGATGCAGATGAGCCTGGGCATCAAAAACGCCCTACTCAGGAAAGAACCAGTAGATTCTCCACACACAAAAGACAAGTATATCCTGGAGAAAAGGAAAAGAAGAAGCAGGTGGTATACCGTATAGCGTACACACACAGACGAAGCGCAGCGGGAGGCGTCAAACCCTTTCTCTCAGCACCAATGGCACGGTATCTTCTCCCTTCCACCACCACCGCCGCCTCCTCGTTCCCGAGGAATGCCAGGGCCTCGCCGGCGCCGATCCTCGCCCCCCGCGCGCTCGCCTCCAGGTCCAAGCACGCGCGCGCTATCATGGCGGTGGCGTCGGACCAGCCAGCCGCACCCAGCAAGTACCCGAAGATGGCCGCTCCCACCACCGGCCCGGTTCCCGCCGACGAGCTGCTCGGCGTCATCCAGGCCGCCGCCAAGGCCGGCGCCGAGGTGCGTTTCCGATCTCCCGTTTCTCTTCAGAGCTCCCTTCGTGCGGTGGGGTTGGTTGGCTAGACGATTGCAGGTTCTGCCCGGGGTACGATTCGTAGATCGAATTGCTTGCTCCCATTATAGCGACGATTGCGGTGCCACTTAGTTTCAAAGAAAGAAATGCTAGTCGTGTAGTTGAATTGGCAGGTGCTGCCGTGCGGTTAATGTGATGCCAACTAGTGGTTCCATTGGTTTCCGGGGGTAAATTTGACAATTAGTTCTTCTGCTAACCCAAGAGAGGATAAACATATTGGGTATACCACGAGGCTTTAGGGGTTGCATAATTCATGGCCTTCTAAGTGCCCAGTTCATCATTTTCGTAAGAGGGGCTGTGGTACTTCCATTCCATGCCATTATGCAAGTTCCTCGCATCCTCCTCGTTTCTAATTTTGATAAATAAATTCTCAGGTCATTTCTTGTCTTCCATCCATTTTAGGTTGTAATGGAAGCTGTTAATAAGCCGCGTAATATCCAATACAAAGGGGTTGCAGACTTGGTGACAGAGTAAGAATGCTTCTCATGTATACTCTCTTATTTTTGCATATGCTGTTGATTTCACTGTTGTATGAACGCGGGCCTTAAATTTATGTATGTGTTCTCACTTGGTGAATTTATTATTCCATCCTTCTGTTCAGCACAGATAAACTGAGTGAATCAGTCATTCTTGAAGTCGTCACCAAGAACTTCAAAGACCACCTCATACTTGGGGAGGAAGGTGGCCTTATTGGAGATTCTTTGTCAGAGTATCTCTGGTGCATTGATCCTTTAGGTTTGGCTCCTTTAGTTCTACTTACAATACAATCATTCCTGTAGTGGGCTTAACTGGGATTTTTCTATCATGAACAACCATCGTTTGTAGAATTGGATGAATAAATTCCTGTAGTGTTTCCTTGATTCTTAGGATTGCTTTATTTTTCGGACGTAAGCTGTGCACTCACTATGGGTTTGTCTGTTTCACTGATTTGGAAGGTGACAATTTTATGTAGATTGCTAAGCAAAAGAATGATTTATGACTGGTACCTAAATTCACTGAGGCATTCTTTGAGCCATTTTGACTAGAGAATATGCAATACAATCTTTATGTTTCAATTTAATTCATTTTCATGGTCTTCTTCATAAACGATCCAATATAATGAGTTTTTCTTGTTTAGATGGAACAACAAACTTTGCACATGGTTACCCCAGCTTTTCTGTATCCATTGGCGTTCTATTCCGAGGCAAGCCTGCTGCTGCCACTGTGGTATGTGTATGCATGTATCATTCTTGAACCATAGGACTATGGAATATTGGAGACACAAATTATAGGTCTTAGAATAGTTTCTCTCTGTACTCACATATTATTGCCATCTCATTTAGGTGGAATTTTGTGGTGGGCCTATGTGCTGGAACACTCGTACAATTTCTGCATCTTCTGGTAGGATCTTTGATCAATAATTGGCATGCTTCTTAATCTGGTTCTGGAATATACCATGACATTAGTTTTTAAGGCTCTGTTTGCTCCTTGAACAGGAAAAGGTGCTTATTGTAATGGGCAAAAGATTCATGTCAGTCCAACAGAAAAGGTAACCTATTTCTCTTATTCAACTTTACAAGTAAGGATACGTGCGCACCTGTGTGTACCTGCCATGAAAACCATCCAGTGATCATACTCAATGTATCTGTTCATTAAAGTATTTCAGGATGCAATTATAATTCATGTAATATAAATAGTTCGTGCAGCAGATACGGATTTATAATCTATTATCTTTAATTGATTCTCTAGGTGGAACAATCTCTTCTGGTTACTGGGTTTGGATATGAACATGATGATGCATGGCTGACCAATATAAATTTGTTCAAGGAATTTACTGATGTTAGCAGGGTAAGTGAATCCTCCCCTGATTAAAATGTTATTAACATGGGTTCAGTAACAAGGAAACCAAACACCGCCCACTTTTCTTCTTTATGTTGTTTCTTTAATCCTTCTTTTTAAATACGTACTTGCTTTCAGGGAGTACGAAGGCTAGGCTCTGCTGCTGCTGATATGTCCCATGTTGGTCTAGGCATTACCGAAGCCTACTGGGAATATCGGCTTAAGCCGTGGGACATGGCTGCTGGTGTTCTGGTAATCCTTTTCACCCCATGGAATCAGAGTTGCTACATAATCATCAGTTTGGTAGAAAGTGGGACTGGCTTATTTGCTTATTTTCAAACCTTACCATCTTTTCATTCAGATAATCTTTTCCCATGTTTACGTCCGTATTCTCATAATTTGGGTTGAAAATTTAATAGAGTTAATCTTATCTTAAGGGTATCATTGAGCAGTTCTGAACTAATCTTTGAAAGCAATTGATGTCATTTTATTTTATGTAATCAAATCTTGAATTCGCATAGTAAAGGGTATCAGAGTGATGTGTATATTCTGAAATGTATTTATCTAGCAGTCTTAATTTCAGTTAGATAAATTCCTACTCATTGATCCTGAGCAGGATGGCTTCTTCTTTTTTCCTTCTCTATGCAACTCTTTACTCTTTACTCTGTGGAGTTTGCCAGTATAATTATTTGATGAATTTAGTCATTTTTCAACAGATAGTTGAAGAGGCTGGTGGGGTAGTGACACGCATGGATGGTGGAGAGTTTACAGTCTTTGATCGTTCTGTTCTTGTTTCCAATGGCACTGTTCACGATCAGGTCAGTTTTCAAAAAATAGCTTCTCTTATTTGCTGAAAATCACCTCCTCTAATGGTATTACAATACCAATATACCATACTAATAATATTTCAAGCATTGATGGTTATATCCCCAAAGGCAAAGGGTCAATCTGACAAACTGAGAGTCCACATTAGACGATTCATCATACTAGGGGATCTCCAAGCTTAGAGTGTTTGTGTTGTTGGCGTATGCTGTATGGATTACCTAGAGCAATGGGGGGTTGTTGATGAATCGTATTACTCAATTGCAGCTTTTGGAGCGGATCCAGCCTGCTACTGAAGACCTTAAGAAGAAAGGAATTGATTTCTCCATGTGGTTTAAGCCTGACAATTACCCTACTGACTTTTGAATCATGCAGCCCTTCAGCTACTCGGTTCTCTGTCAAGCAAAAATAAGGATATTTTTGCCGAATGACCATGTACTTACACCGACAATACATTTCAAGGCCCTCCGACCAAACGGATCGAAAATTAAAGCCAAACTTTACTGACGGAGTAGAGCTCGAATGAGATCCTCACTGGATTCCTTTTGCTTTGATAGAATGTATCAGAAAGAAATGTTTGCAGAGGGTGTTGTATCGTATGCATGGTTTCTGCCAGTTGTACTTGGGAAAACATAACTGCCAATTTTGTTAATCATGGATAATAGCAAGACTTCCAACAAGACATACTATGATGTGCCGTGGAACTTGGTGCTTTTGCCGTTTCTCCATGTAAACGCAATCCTGGGGGAGAAAATGTGATGTGGCCGTCCTTCCTTTTTATTTCAGCACGACTGGTTTCTTCCTCCTGTTGTTGTATGAAACTAAGCTGGTGGGTACAGATGAGCAGCAAATGCACGAGATAACCGTGGATTTACCTCCAATAAACCCCTTAGTTTTGCATTGGGCATATTGACATTTGTATCAGAATTCAGAAACGCAGCAGAAAAGCTTCTGCAGATATTTATTTGGTTAGTCTCTTTTTTTTAGTGGCATTTGGTTAGTCCAGTAACAGAGCACTGCCACTGCCCGGTGCAGCCCAGCGCAACAGCCAGGTTTTATTTGCCTTCTGGATAAGACAACACGGATGGATGATAGATCCTGTGAGGCTCAAACGGCACGCTAGAACTAGATACAACAGCCCAAAGGGAAATATCTTGGCAAACATTCCAGTTTTTTCCCCTGCCCCTCGTTCTTCCACAACTATCAGGAGCAGAAGCGACCACAAGCTCGGCGATATCTGTCCCTTGGGAGAAGTGCAGGTTTGCCTCTGAAGACCTTCACCCTGCGCTCACCATGTAAGCAACACTTTCTACCTTCATGAATTCTTCCTAAATTTGTATCCCCAAGTTCACGTAGTTTTGCCCGATTCAGGCAACTGCAGCTGCATCTGGCCTGTGTTCTGCATGACAGTTCATTCAGCAGTAACCATTCAAATGCAAAAGTTCCCAGACAACACACTAGCTCGCTCTGCTTCTCCCAGTGAGCTTGGTTTGCAGTTGCACTGACATTTCCTCCTCCACCGTATGAATTTTAGGTTGAGGATACAGGCTCCGTTGCATTATCATCCGATGACCGCCGGACCAAGATGGCGCATCTGCGCCTGCGGGAACATTCAGCAAGGAACTTCTTCCCTGCACGACGCCGAGGCGAATTCCTCTAGATACGGCGAAAGGAAGAACCGGAAACACCCGGGCGCCTACATTGACAAAGATGGCGAAGCGCGGACCTTCGACCGGAAGAAAATATCGCGGAAAAGAGGTAAAAAATCCTACCTTCACCGGTCCCCCTCGTTTTGCTTGGTTTACACCCGCACTGAAGCTCAGCAAGGGAGGGACGTCTGCTTCGCGAGTGTCACGTCACCATTTCCTGTCGTCGAAATGGTTTTACAGCTTCAAGTCTCATGCATGCAGGGGGTGCGATGAGAGGCCGCGGTTGGAAGTACGGCTCCGGGTTCGTGGACGGCGTGTTCCCCGTGCTCAGCCCCATGGCGCAGGACATCCTGGAGCTCGTTCAGAAGGGGACGGACACCGCCAAGGTCTGGCAGGCACTGGACAACGTCCCTCCCACGCACGCCCTGTGGGACGACGTCCTCAACGTCGCCGTCCAGCTCCGCCTGAGCCGGCAGTGGGATCCCATCATATCAGTAGGTTCCCCCAAAACCCCGCACGCCGCGATCGGTTTCAGTTGAAGCTCTGATGGACGGCATTTCGACGGTGTGATTCCTCAGAGAGTGTCTCATTAGGTCTGCGAGTGGATCGTGCACCGGAGCTCCTTCCGCCCGGACGTCGTCTGCTACAACCTGCTCATCGACGCGTACGGCAGGACGCGGCGGCTGGGCAAGGCGGAGGCCATGTACGCGGCGCTGCTGGAGGCCCGGTGCGTGCCGACGGAGGACACCTACGCCCTCCTCCTGCGCGCCTACTGCGCCGCCGGGTCGCTGCACCGGGCCGAGGGCGTCATCTCCGAGATGCGGGAGCACGGGATCCCTCCGAGTAGGAGCCTCTCCATTTCAACCCGTGTGGACTGTAGGATAGTGTCACTGACACTGACAGCTTGATTAATGGTGGTATTTTCTCCAGGTGCGACGGTGTACAATGCCTACCTCGACGGGCTGCTGAAGGCGAGGTGCGCCGAGAAGGCGGTGGAGGTGTACCAGAGGATGAAGCGAGAGCGGTGCCGGACCAACACGGAGACGTACACCCTCATGATCAACGTCTACGGCAAGGTGCGTCCGGTAACTTCTTTGCTGTGGAGAAGAGTATCATCACCTGACTCTGACTGAAAAAAGGTGTATGGATGGCAGTCGAAGCAGCCGATGTCGGCGATGAAGGTGTTCAAGGAGATGCAGTCGCTGGGGTGCAAGGCCAACATCTGCACCTACACGGCGCTGGTGAACGCGTTCGCCAGGGAAGGGCTGTGCGAGAAGGCCGAGGAGGTGTTCGAGGAGATGCAGCAGGCCGGCCACGAGCCCGACGTCTACGCCTACAACGCCCTCATGGAGGCCTACAGCCGCGCAGGGTTTCCGCAGGCCGCCGCGGAGATCTTCTCCCTGATGCAGCACATGGGGTGCGAGCCCGACAGAGCTTCCTACAACATCCTGGTGGACGCCTACGGGAGATCCGGCCTCCACCGAGGTACGTACGCCAATCATGGACTCCTCGAACGCCGGCTGCTCCGACGAGGTGCCGAGCCTGACAGCCATGGAGTTTCTGATGGACGCAGAGGCGGAGGCCGTGTTCGAGTCGCTGAAGCGGCAGGGGATGGCGCCGACGATGAAGTCGCACATGCTGCTGCTGGCGGCGCACGCCAGGTCCGGCAACGTGGCGCGGTGCGAGGAGGTGATGGCGCAGCTGCACAAGTCCGGCCTCGCCCCGGACACCTTCGCGCTCAACGCCATGCTCAACGCCTACGGCCGCGCCGGCCGCCTCGACGACATGGAGCGGCTCCTCGCCGCCATGGAGCGCCGGGGGACGCGCGACGTGGGCACGTACAACGTGGCCGTCAACGCCTACGGCCGCGCCGGGTACCTGGAGAGGATGGAGGCGGCGTTCGCGTCGCTGGAGGGGAGGGGCCTCGCCGCCGACGTGGTCACGTGGACGTCCCGCATGGGCGCCTACTCCAGGAAGAAGGAGTACCGGAGGTGCCTGGAGATCTTCGAGGAGATGGTGGACGCCGGGTGCTACCCGGACGCCGGGACCGCCAAGGTGCTCGTCGCCGCCTGCTCCGACGAGCGGCAGGTGGAGCAGGTCACGGCCATCGTCAGGTCCATGCACAAGGAGGCCAAAACCTTGTTCACCATATGACAAAGATGAAGACAAATCTTGTGCTAATTAGTTAGTGCAGACTTACATAAAGATTAATCATTCATGGATTGTTTATCTTACTATTTGCTCTTTTACGAATCCAAAATGAATTTGATATAAAAATTATGGGCGCTTATAGGCGCCAGCGCGCCGGCCGAAAGTTTCGGCCGGTCTAGTCCGGGCCGTTCGATTTGAGCCACGCGGCCGTTGGATCCAAGCAAAAAAAAAAAAGAATCGCCCCCAGCTCTCTTCTTCCTCGGAGAGTTGGTTGGATCCGTATGTCCCATTCGGGGGAGCACGGCGCCGCGCCTCCTGTCTCCTCCGGTGGTCATCGGTCCCCACCCTCGCCGGTCTTCCTCGTCGCCGGACCCCGCCCTCGCCGGCCGTCCTTGTTGCCGGTCCCCGCCCTAACCGGCTGTCCTTGTCGCCAGTTCCCATGCAACAACTCCACCTGTGTTGCAGCTCTTGACGGCGACGGGTTGTAGCTCGGCCGCCGCCCCGCGCCATTGATGCTTGCTGCAGGAAATTATGTCGACGGCGGCCGTCAGTCAATCAACACCATTTTGAATGGATGTAGCAAAAATCTTCACCCGTAGTAGCAAAAATAAACTACGGTTGCAGCAAAAATCAAACACCGTCGCCGTCTTTCGTGAGGTCGCATCTCCACCTTACATGGATGTAGCAAAAAACTTCACGAGTAGAAGCAAAATTCTACTATAGTTGCAGCAAAAATCAAACACCGTCACCGTCTTTCGCGAGGTCGCAACTCCGCCTTACATGGATGTAGCAAAAAACTTCAGCGGTAGTAGCAAAATTCTACTACGGATGCAACAAAAATCGTCGTTGTCATCGTCGCGAGGTCGCAGCTCCGCCTGATGGATGTAGCAAAAAACTTCGCCAGTAGTAACAAAATCCAACTGCGGTTGCAGCTTCCCCTTTTTGTGCAGTTCCATTGAAGCTTTTCTGTCTATGGTTGAAGCTGTTCTAGGTGACGGTTGCAACACTAGTATACGCGGGGTGCATCCAGCCATGGCGGCAGGCAGCCATGGCGGCCGGCGAGGGAGCGCCTGGCCGTTGGCGATGGAGGTCGTGGTCGCCCAGTCGCAGCCCGGGGGGGAGGGGGAAGGGGGGGGGAGGGGATGCGCCCGCGTGAAGGCTCAAGGTAGGGGATGGATTTGGCCATGGCGGCAGGCATCCATGGCCGCCGGCGATGGAGGTCGTGGTGGCCCAGTCACACACAGCTCAGGACGAGGGGGAGGAGGGAGGGGACATGCTTCTAGGGGGAGGCGCTCGCGATAGGAAGAAGAAGCACAGAAGAAAAAAACGTTTCACTTGAGGCCCATCTAGCGTATGTGGAAAGGAGCGAGCGAGCGAGGGGCACCGGCTGAGCGTTCGGCCGGTGCGCCAATGCCAAACGTTTCCCAAAAGTTATTTACAAGTTTGGTTTCAGCAAATCGTCTGTACGAGAAATGTGCTGATCTCTGTGAGGTTTGAGAACTAGCCTAGGAGTACTTTGGCAAGAGAAAACTTTGTTAAGAGCATCTCCAACAGTCGTGCAACGCGCCGCGCGCAAAAGACGTATTTGCCGCGCGCCGTTCGCCTGGTTTGGCGCGGCCGGCAGCGCTGGCTCCAGCAGCCGCGTCAAAATTGAGAGCGCGCGCGTAGCTCCAGCGGCCGTGCTAAAATGCAGCGCGCGGTAAACATTGCGTATATTTTTTTAATAAAACGATAATGAAATTCATAGATAGAAAAAATGATACATAGATATTTTACATAGTTCCATACCATAGATAGATAAAAACTACTAGATAATGCAACGACATAAAAAAAACTACTAGATAGTGCAACTACATACGCAACTACAGCCTACTCCAGTCGTCGTCATCATCATCATCATCGCCATCCTCGCTGGTCTGGTCCGAGGTATCGAGCCACATGTCCTCCCAACGATCATCATCAGACGTAAAGATCGTCTGCCCACCATTCTCAACGATTTCGCACTGCGATAACGCCAGGGTCTTCCGCCGACGCGTGTCCAACCGCTCCTCGCGGCGCCTTTGCGTCTCCTCCTCGCGGCGCCTTGCCCAGTAGGCTTGCTCGTAGGTGACGTCCTCCAGATGGCGCCGGCGCCAGTCCGCCATGACCCGCTCGTCCTCCTGGGCGACGAGGAGGCGGCGCTGCCGCTCAGCGTGCTTCACACGGTCTTGTGCCGTGGTAAGACGAGGCGGCGGGGCGACGTCCAGCGCCTGCTGGAGCGTGTCCACGTCCTGGAAGTTTATCTGCGGGCGCGGCCTGCCTAGGCGCCACGCCGCCGCGTCGTACGCGCGGGCGGCCTCGTGCGCCGTCTCGAAGGTGCCGAGGCCGAGCCAGAGCTCGGCCTCGGCTGGACCTATCTCGGAGTAGAACCCGCCGTTGGGGCGCTGGCGGACGCCGCGGTAGCCCGACGCTCCTCGGCGGCGCGGCGGCATGGTAGCGCGTCGGTGGCGGGGCGCTGGAGCGATGGCGCGCGTGGCAGCGGAAGCAAACGAGGAAGCGGTGGAGGCGCGCGTGGCAGTGGAAGAGGAAGAGAAGTGTGTGGAATAGGCGCGTGGCGAGCGCCGCAATTTAAAGGAGCGCCGGAAGAGGTGCGCCAAAATAGCGTGCAAGTTGTCGCCTTTTCTCGCGCGCGCAAACGGTTTCCACGTGTGCGACTTTCCCACCACCGCTGAAGCGCGCCAAAACGTCCCGCGTGCGCTAAAAACTGGGTTTATCACGCGCGTGTTTTTTGGCGTGGCTGTTGGAGATGTTCTAACGAAACATAATTAGTGACATTGGCTTGCACTACTACTATATGATGTGGATATAATTTTTTTGCTGTCTCCGATAATGCTGCCCTTTACTGACAACGTAAGAGTATGTGTACTGTTGCTATCTCGGTAGGTGAGCCCACTTATAGTGGGCCCAAGTTTTCAGCCACCAACCCACACCACAGACCGAATCTCTAGTTATAAATCACACTGTTAACGACAAGAGCAAAATAATTGATTCTTCTAATGCATAAAAACATAAGAATAATAAGCATTGCCAGAACATGTGGCGATCAAAAGTAAAACTAAAAGGCTGTTTGGTTCTAGGCCTAGTATTGTTACACTTTACCATATATTTTTGCCAAATTTGCTTAAGGTTAGTTCATCAAAATGAGAGCCACAAATTGGCAAGTCTAAGAAAATCTTGTCATACTTTTTGTGTGTATGCCATGTGAGACCTAAGTGTGGCTTGCCTAAGGTGTGGCTGAAACCAAACACTCATCTAAGTTGATCAAACTTGCCTACAATCTTTAACAAAATTAGTCACAAACCAAACAGCCCCTAGGTTGCTATATGCCACAAAAGATACTTATGTCATTCCTCGTACATGTGAATTCGGAAAAGAGAAAAGAGGTTGGAATAGATTGTAGTATTCCAACATTTATTGAATTAAGCTATACTGCAATCAATTTTTTTTCGCGTGGTCCTATAAATGTTTTTTCTCTACTGTTCAAACAGATCAAGCACCTGAAAAGCACCTGCATTATGTGTATGATTTTTCTATTTTATTCGCAGAAACTAAACCATTTCGGGTTCCTTTGATTCAAAGGATTTGCATAGGAATTTTGGAGGATTGAATCCTATAGGATTTTTTCTTAAGGAATTTTTTGTACTACTTCCCATAGGATTTCTAGCATCCAGTCAAACTTCTTTGAAAGAATCCTCCTATGATGCAATCAAACAACCTAAACTCCTATAGGATTGAGATGAGCATGACATTTTAATCCTATATTTTTCCTATTCCCATGTTTTTACAATCCCGCGAATCAAAGAGGCCCTTCGTGTTTCTGAAGAGTTTGAATCCCTTGCTGCGAACACCTCGCGTCCTGATCAGAAGTTGAGAGCCACCAACTGCTACTGCTACTGCAGTCTGCGGCACCGCTGTTTGTTTGTTCGTTTGTCCGCATCGGCCACCAACCGCCGCTCATGGCAAGTCTGATCGGAGTCAGAGAGCATGTTGCGCCTCGGTGATTGTTTACGCATAACGATGCCCCAACCACAACCAAACCCATCGGCCATCAACCATCGCGAAAAAAGCAAGAACCCACACCCCGTGATTGCACGTCGAGTGGTGGCAAGAATCTTTCCGTGGCCCCAATGCTCCATAGTGATTTGGTGACCGCATTATCAGCGATCAATAATACTCCTTCATCTTATAATATAAAACGTTTTTCAAGCTAGGACGTACTTCCTCCGTAAAGTAAAATAAGATTCCTTCGTAAAAAAATATAAAAGCGTTTAAATCACTAAAGTGTTTAGTGATCTAAACGCTCTGATATTTCTTTGCAGAGAGAGTAGCATTAGCTTGTAAAAATGTCTTATATCATGGAACGAAGGGAGTAATTAACTAAGCAGGACATTGCCGCATGGGACAAGGCTCTATGGTAATCTCCTGCCGTAATATGAGAAATCATCTAGTAGTAGTGGTTTGGCACTAAGTAAGCATCTGTTATGCTCATGTGTTTTGACCCCTACAAGTTGATATTTGTGTAAACTTATTCAAGTGTTTTTGTTGTCTTCATCTTCTAAAATCCCTCCGGAAAAACAGCTGAAATTTTTGAATTTCAGTTTGCCCTATATTCCAACAAATTAAGTTTTTTAGATGAACTATTCTTTTAGGTTTTTTTGAGACAACTAAATTTTTATTTTTTTTGAAGGAATTAATTTTTTTAGTGATCCAAGAAATTGAGGCAAATCAGTTCATTTTCCAAACAAACTAGTAAGCGTGCACGTGCAACACACGTCTCCATGGATACACATACAATTCGTGTGAGTATAAATGGAATACAAATGATCCCTTCGTCCCACGGCGCATATTCACCTATTCGCATAACTCCATTCTTTATGGAAGCGACACACCATATGTATTTAACTTTCGTATATAATCATTATTCTTCTTATATCGTAAGCCTAATCATATTTTACTTGATGTTATGCACCTTCAATGTAAACCACTAAATCAGACACCTTCAAAGCATCAATAAACTGGATGCACAATTAACCTCGCAAAGATGCATCACCATGTATCACAAGCTATACATACAACTTGTGGTACCATGATTTTGTGTAAAAAGTAACCACAACAATCGTGAAGCTCCCCATGCGCTACAATCCACGAGTCACCTCATGTCCTTATAAGGTAGTAAACATACATTAACAAAATGAAAATGAAAATGGAAGAACAGGCAGTAGCCTTCAACATGGTGAGACCTTGTACCTGCTGCACAAACAAGACAGGTAAATCTGAAAGAAAAACTGTCAAACACATTAGACCGTAAGAAACCAAGGGATAAATTTGGAAGTAGCCTCAAACATTTTTATCCATCGGAAATGGAATGGAATATTAAAGCCCAACAGCAGAAAAAAATGCTCTGAAATACTTATTATAGCATTTATATATAACAAAATTAATTCCATTCTTGCAGCGGTGCAGACTGCAATAGAGGCTGAAAAAAAAGAAATATCAACACTAATATAAGATTACCTTTGCATCACAATATATGCCTAATTTTGACTTTGATTTATATGTGGCTTGTCAATGAAATATCATTTGGTATATTTACTATGCCGGTACATGATTCCCCAACCGCACAAGAACAACAGAGGTTTATTATCCTGGGTAAAAAAGTCGCACCAGGATCAAGTCTGCATCAAGTTTAGTCACATTTGCAAAGAACTGGTTCTATACAAATACAATATATAAACAATGTATGCTCTCCAAATGACATGTGATTGATTCTAAAAAGGGAACCAAACTTTCTAGAATGTATGTATTTTCTCCTAGCTCCGCACTGACACTTCCGACTTAAAAGGAATCATACCAATTGCCTACATATAGTATGAAAGAACATAAATCTGTCGTAAAATGATACCATGATTACAGCGAATCTGTTAACTAACATTTTGATATGGTTTGAAAATTGTGCAATGAAATAAGGATAAGTTAGTCATCAAGCCCATAAAAAATCCAAAAGTGAATTAACCTACAATATAGGTTTGGCCCTCACACTGTAGGTGAGCACTGTAGGTGATCCCCCTAACTCGAGCATGGTGGATTGGTGCAGACTCGCCCTTGAGCCAAAAAAAACTGCATTCAGTTTCAGTAAGGACGTACATGATTAATGGAGGATCAAATAGTCACCTCTATACTTTTTTGGCATGACCAACATGGAGGAAAATAACATTGCTATCGAGAATCAAGCATTAGCAATGTAAGCCGCAAATTCCTGAAAGAGAAGAAGAATTCAGTGACCCCCACAAAATATATACTTATTCTCAGAGATAGTGAATTCGAATTTCTGCAACCTGCCAAATTTAACTATTTAAGCATGAGGTCACAATAAAAAAATGTGATGCTAGTCAACTAAAAAGATTAAATTCAGAATTGTGAGATTACGGTGCAAATAATAAGCCGTACATGACAGCTGTCAAAGCATCCCAATAACTTGAAAGGAAACTGGGGATGTTAAAATCATGTGTGGACACCAATAACTTGAAAGGTTAAAATTATGAAATTGAACTATACATTCACAATCCGAGACATAGTAAATAATCTGCACTGGATAGTACAGACCTCACACTAAAAGATGGGCGCACATCTGCAGAGTGTATTTACATTCAGTACAAAGGCTCGTGGCTTTGTTTTGGCTGCTTCTCTGTTAGCAAGTGCAAACCCAAGATCAAGTGTTACAGAAATAATTTCTCGTCTTATATCAGTGCAGAGCATATCCTTTGCCTGTCTAAGATCGCTGAAGCTATGGGGAGAAGGATTGAGCTCGAGGCCTGCAAAAGTTCCCTAGGGTCAGATCGGATCAAGAGAGACGGTGGGGAGCACGGTTGGAGGAGATGGCCTCCATGGTGGGCATGCAGTCGGAGGAGATGACCTGCACCGACGTCAATGAGGCGGAGTGAAGGATGGAGACGACGTCGTCACTCCCGCAAAGGCCGCGAGGACGGCCGAGGTCACGGGCAACATTTGCGTCTTCGCCTACCCTCGGAAGCGAACGCGGCGGCAGCGCCCCGCGCTCGCGACCTCGGGTGGCTCGTGCGTCGCCAGAAGTGGTGGCGGCACGTCGAATCGGAAGCCCTGCCAGCTCCTGCATATCCGGCAGCGCGTAACGCGTTGAATCGGAGGCTGCAGACGGCGGCGGCAGAGGATGGGTAGCAAGTGCGTCCTTGTGTTTTTAGGATGTGTAGCGTGTCCTTGGCAGAGGCATTCTCTCACACGCAAAAATCTCTCCCCTCCGTAACAACAAATGCATGCAGACTATTGAGGCGTTGATTGGGCGAGGAATTGATGCGGGAGTAGCCGGTTTGCATGGATCACATACGCCTGGTTTAAAGCATTAGCTATAATGCATGCAATCCCTATTAATTTGGGATTGATTGTTGATTTCTTTATCTATTTATTAGGAGAGAGATTTCTGGTTAAGAGAGAGAAACTGACGGAGGGGAAGTTTTCGTCGGCCGGTGAAGTGGTGGTCAGCCTATTATAATTGCTAATTGCACTCTGATAACTCATCAGATTAATCTAATCTGTTAGATTTCATTGATTTAGATAATTAGACGGTGCTAATTAACCGATGTACACTTAACGGGATGCACGTAAAAATGTTCTTATTTGATTGTTTAATAATAGTGGAGAAGTACAAGGACGAAAAGGCCCAGGAGGGCCCAAAGACCTACCACGAAAAACATTTTCGCAATTCTCAGAGCGCACCACCCACCAACTTCTTCTGCGAAAAAGGAGAGAAATAGAGAAACCACCACCAAACCCCAAGAGCGAGCTCGGTGCGCCAGAGAGAAAGAGAGAGAGAGAGAGAAACAGAGGAGGCGGCGCCGAGCGATCCCCCTCCTCCTCCCCCCGTCGCGTGATCATGGCCATGGCCGCCTCCAGATCGCTCTGGGCCTCCCGCGCCGCCTCCTACCTCAAGATCTCCGCCTTCCCCAGGGCCTTCTCCACCGGTACCTCCCCTCTCCCTCTCTCTCTCCGCGGCCACCTTTGCGCCCGTGCCTGCCTGTTTCACGCGTGCGTCTCGTGTCTCGCGCCGCGACCGTCCCGGGATCGCAGGTCGTTGGTGATGGAACGGCGCGATCTTGTCCTCTGCGTCCCGCTAATTTTGGGTGGTAGGATTTGTCGTTGGTCGATCCGTTTTACCAGTTCTTACTGGTGATTCCGGCAGTGACCCTGTTCACGCGTCGGAGATGTTTGCTGGATGGGGTGTAATGCCACCGAGTTTATTCTGGTTGTTTTGATCCTTTCCCGGTGGCAGGTTTTATCTTCTCTGCGAAAAGGATCTTTCCTGCTGCTCTGCTTTTGCCTCATTAGGTTAGGTGGTAAAGTTCAACATTTCCGCCTTGGATTTGTAGTCGTGTACTCCCTCTGCAAAGAAATATAAGATCGTTTAGAGCACTATAGTACGGTGATGGTTCTTGAGGTTCAGTGATAGCCGTAGGTCGGTAGGCCGATGTCGTCGCAGAAGGCGCAACCTGGTTTTTATTTTGTTGGTGTGATGTTTTTTCTTTTGATGGCATGATGTGATGTTTGTTTGATGCATTTGAGAACTATATAGTGTGAAAGTTGATGAAATACATGCAAAATGGTTTGGGACCCCATGATTTAGTCAAAAGTTTTTGCAATAGGCTCGCGAAAGCTAGTTGGAGAAAACACAGCCGCATTGGGACCTACAACCTACAAGAGTTTGTTGACGCACAATCATATGCAATAGTGTGAAGCAGAGAAACTGATGAAATGATCCCAAGAAAAAGTTCTTTACATTAGTAGATCTGTGTTCTGTGCATATTTCAGAGTGGACAATAGTTGTAGTGGTTATGAGGGAACTACTACATTAGTTGGAGTGGCTTTGGAACTCTTTATATGCACATTGTTAAACTGCATTTCTTATTAATGCCATTCAATGTGTAGTACACGTTATAACACGCATCTTTCTGGTTTTGCCCTTTTCCAGTGCTGAAGGATCTGAAGTATGCTGAAACCCATGAATGGGTGAAGGTTGATGGTGATTCCGCAACCGTTGGGATTACAGACCATGCCCAGGTTCATATGTTTATACATTCAATCTCTCTGAACCAATTCATGTGTTAGATCTGTCATATGTTAGACCATTAAATGCTTCACTCGATGCATATGTATAAGCAGCCTTTCATCACATGCCATAATAGAGCTGTTTTTCTTGGCTTCAGGACCATTTGGGTGATGTTGTGTATGTGGAGCTGCCAGAAGTTGGCGCCTCTGTATCCCAGGGAACGAACTTTGGTGCTGTTGAAAGTGTGAAGGCAACCAGTGACATCAACTCGCCGGTGTCTGGAGAGGTCATTGCAGTGAATGATGAACTACTAGAGAAACCAGCATTGGTACGTTTCAGCTTAGCCTTACTCAAGGAATCCATTGTCAAGGATTGAAGTGTTGTATGACCGGTATGCTGGCTGTTTTATTTTTTCAACACAGGTCAATGGAGATCCATATGAGGGCGGCTGGATCATCAAGGTCAAGGTCAGCGATGCAGGTGAGCTCAATTCACTGATGGATGACAAGAAGTACTCAAAATTCTGCGAGGAAGAGGACAGCAAGCATTAAGCATGGTGGCTTCTGAAAGAGAATCTGCGCTTCGACACTCGTAGGTGTTTGTCATGTGCTGTTGGGCACTTTGTACCACCTGCTTTCTCAGCCCAGAAAGGATCAAAACATGGAATAAATGGCATTTGCCTACCCTACAAGGGCTTGTGAGATCCGAAATATGTGTATCACTCGAGTTCCTTTGTTTCTTTGCCATGGTTTCATCTCTGATTTAAGCTCTGTTCTGATTAACTCGTATCAAAATTGTCTGTGCATTCTGATGATAGTAGATACTCCCTTTGTCCCATAATATAAGAGCGTTTTTTTACACTAGTGTAGTGTCAAAAACGCTCTTATATTATGGGACGGAGGGAGTAGTTTTCGCCCTGGTCTCTTGACTGCAGTTTTTCTGGAGGAATTTGCAATAGGATCAGTATATTGCCTAAACAGACTGGACCGCTGCCAAAGTGGCGATGCTGAAATACCGCAGACTAATTCATAACAGCAGCAAACTCTTCAAAATCAGTTTACATGCTGCCAAAGTGGCGATTCCAAAATACGGCAGACTAATTCATAACAGTGAAAATCTTCAGTTTACAGCAAGAATATCGAAGTTATACAGAAGACCCATCAAAAAAGGCAGAAGAACATGGACATGTGGTGGTGGGGCTAATCACCTGAATACCAGCTCTTTTCCATACAGCAACAAGTTTGCTAGAATCTTTTCACTGAACGTTGGCAACAGGACTAACATCAATGCTAAACACAGCGATACTGAACTATTGTTCATCCAGGTTTAGATCAGAAACCTAAAAGATGGAACAAGTGGCACAAGCATTTGGTATAGCAGTTTCGTCAAGAAACCCCACAACGCAAGGCACCCGAACTGCAGGCCACAAGGGAGACAAGCCTTCTCATGCCTTCTTGATGTTCCAGTTGTGTGCTGATCGGGGCCCAGTGGTGATGCCCACGTAGTATTGCGATGGCAGCTTCCCCTTGTTCCATTGTTTCACGAACTTGAGGAAGATATCACGGGCAGACTCTGAAGAAAGGTCGGAGAAATATTTGCCCTTCTCTTCCTTCAACCAGGTTGCAAACTCATTGTTCTTTGCAAAGTAGTCGTCCTTGGATATTTCTTTGATGTCCTGTTTTAGCGATGGCTGAAAATGAGAGGCATCAGGACATGACAAAGGCAGGGGAAGAACAAGCAAGGTCAATCACTTCTGCTCTGGCAAGGATACATGTACCTAACCTAACTGGTGCATTCAAATAAATCTGGTGCACACTTCTTTCTTAACAATCCACTATTTTTTTGCTGAATTACACTAAAACTCAAGAGATAGATGAGATGCAACTAACATTATACTCTAGGTACACAAACTACGGTCCTCAAGATCCCTTCAGGGATGTAGATACTACAACCCTTTCATTGCGGGCATAAACATTGCAGGGAATAAGGCAATAATTGTTAAAAAAAATAAAGCACCTAAATTCCAATCACTATTTTAGTTCAACGGCAGAAATACACCTTGTGCTGCTATTCAGCCTTCAGATGCGAAATACACTCTTGGCAAGTTTCTACGGGACTCCATTGTCCAGGACAATACAACAGACTTGCATTTCAGTTATGACAATTAGAAATTTGGAATATCTTAGCCTGAAACATTTACCAGGAAAGGGTCAGGTTCACTTCTAAGGGTGCTTCAAAGACACCTTAAAAACATGATATGGACAAATTGCCAGGTTGGTTGCATGCATACATCAATTTGATGGTGATTAGTTTATTTAATTCAGCCTACTAGCTGTGTTTGCCAAATCATATTTGTTCAACCCCACTTCATGTGGTTCTATAGGACCATTGTCCATCCCATTATCAGACCTTTGCAAAAGCTCAAGCTTCTACAGAAATTCATCTATGAAAAATGTACTAACAAAGAGCTAAAAGCTCCAGAACTCTAATTAATCATATGCAAACTACTTCACTTGATACTCTGATAAAATAACCATCTAGATAACTCACAGCATCCTTGTCTTTTCGCTTGCTCTTCTCCTTCTCCTTGGAACGCCTCTCCTTCGAATCCCTCTCTGTTAAGACAAACAAATACAGAGTCACGTATACATCATCAAATGAATCTAGCACTATAGTTAAACTATTACAATCGAACAAATATATGCCTAATTAAGTGTGATGCCGAAGCCAAGTTGGTTGAAAAGAATATGGATACAAACCTAACCCACAATATTCATGGTTTGGCGGGTGGGATGGTTATCATGCGGTGATTGATCACACTAGACCTCATGCTGTTCAGTTTGCTCTTAAGACTGAATTTACATCCTAAAGATTTTTTTTTGTGAAAAGTGGTCCGGATTGATTGTTTTGTCTCCTGCCCAAGTGGATGATCAGATACGCACTAAGATTTTATTCCTCCTATGGAGAGCATGCCATCTCAGGAATGATATTATTTTCAATGATGGCAAGCCAACTATTTCAGCTTCGACTCTCTCTCTACAAAATTATGTTGCTTCCTCGGGCTGCCTTGGCGCTCTTCTTCCTATAATAATCCAAAAAAGGTAAATCTCCTATCCACCACCATTGCTTGCCTGAGCAGAGGGCCAATAATGAATCACATGATGAGGTCAGGACCTCACCTCCATTTGGTCAGGCGAAAATAAACGTCGATGCTAGTTTTGCTTCGGTTGATGGTTCTGCTAGTATCGGTGCGGTTGTTAGAGATCATGCAGGTGTTGCAATACTACCGGCATGGAAATTTTCAGAGTGCTGAAGAGGCCGAGTTGATGGATTATGTTCATGGTCTAAAGGTGGGTATGGTCCTCCCTTCTCAGAGGTGAAGCTTGTGAAGACTGAAATGTCACTTAATGGTATTGCCCATTCTCTAGCTCAGTTTAAGACATCCCACGACGGCACAAGGAACCAAGCTAAGCATGATTCCATTCAGTCAGAGAGAACTGGAAGAAATTCAGGCCCTAGAGGCAAAAGGAACCCTACCTTTGTCTTTGCCCCTGTCGCCGTGCTTCTTCTTCCTCCTCCGCCTCTCCTCCTCCTCGTCGCTGCCCCTGCCGTCGCGGCCGCTCCTCCTGCTCTCCTTCTTGTCCCGCCTCTTCTTCCGCTCCCTCTCATCTTCCTCCCCTGGGCCAGCGAATCGACAGGCGGAACAGGGAGAGGAATCAGCACGGCGCGGAAAGAGAGGAACAGGCTCGGGTCGACTGGGGCGAGAAGCAATTGGATAGTTTCAGGCACCTGAGGAGGGGGAAGAGCGGCGCTTCCTCGACTTGCCCTCGCCGCCGCCCATCGTGGTCGCCGCCGGCCGTCTCCTCGGCTCCGCCTCCGAACGAAGGGAATGAACAGAACACACACCGCCTTTCGCCCTTTCCTCTCTCTCGCAGCTCAGGGGTTGGGGAGAGAAGTCTCGTGTTGGGCCCAGAGAAAGATTAGGCCTATGTATTCAAGCCCGCTCGTTACATTACATTTCGGCCCAGTAGATACCGTGATCTTCTCCGTCAAGTTCAACTCAATCCATTTCCTCAAAATTCCCTTAAAAAATCCATTTCCTCGAAAAAAGAAAAGTTCAACTCAATCTCCTCCACAAATTTATTTTTAAAAAAATTCTGGTGAACTGTCTCCGGCATAACTTTCATACAGCACTAGATTGTACTCATAGATATTAAAAAGAAATTGTATAAAGTTGGTCAAATTGAAAGAAGTTTGACTTGGGACAAATCTAGTGGATCTTCAAGTATTTTTGAAACGGAGGGAGTACCTAACAGTCTGCTTTCGTCTATCCTGATTTCATTTCCCACTATACACATCCACTTTTCCTACAACACTATGCACATCCAATCGTAGTGAACAAGAAGAGAGACCTTGCAACCACTCATCAGTCATCCATATGTGAAGCAAACGAAGAACACTGACTACAGGTACACCATACACAATAGCGGTGACAAGCTAACAAAGGTTCCATTTCAGCTCAAAGAAACTGAGCATAGTGCTTGCTGTACACCCTTACTGTCCGCTAGAACGACGTGTAGAGCTTCGGTTTCAGTTCCAGAGCAGGACTTGGTGTCTGCTCCTGATTTCAGCTAACTAGTACGTAGTCACCATCATCATTTTGTGAACCTAGCTTCAGCTTCTGGTTTGGAGTGCAGTGGATAAAGGCAACCACCAAGAGACCCCAGGTTTTGGAGCAACTGTTTACTGAATGATCTAATTTCAGAGCCCCAAGAGAGTGACCAGAACAGGTTCTACTAGGTCTAATTTCAGAGCCCCAAGAGAGTGACCAGAACAGGTTCTACTAGGGTATGAATGATCTAACTTACCATGCTGAAGTTACACAGAAGTGAGGCCATTTTTTCAGAGCAATTGTTTACTTTTTTAAAATCCATTGCTGTTGTTTTCAATCTTGATGAAAGCAGAGCTCCAACATCCAAAATCCATTCAAAACAGCATTTGCACCGGCTCTGAAGTCTTATATAACATACCAGAATCCCTATCACAAAATCTGAACCCAAGTTCTGAACTTTACAAACTTGGGAAACCTGATAACCTGGTAGCCTGATAGGCTTATTTTCCCAGACTTTGAAGATCATACAGGATGAAAGCGACATGAGGCACGATGTATTTTTCCAAAAATACGTCTGCCCTGAGTGAAATACCAGTTACTTACATTCTTTTCATCACTACCAAGGAATGAAGTGTGCTGTGGGTGCCAAAGAATGCATTTCAAGCTCTATCCCCAGTCGACATTGGTACTTGTTTCAGCTTGTCAAGCTTAGTGTGCGAAACGAAACAATCTAACAAGAGAAAGAACAGAGAGAACTATCTCTGGATTTGTATCATCTTCTTTTGCATCCCATCCCAGAATAGAAAATGTACAATATCGTCTATGCTAAAATGCTTTGCTAAAGGAAAGATGCTGTGTGAAATAGCAAATTAAACACCCTGCTTGTCTACAGGTTAACAGCAGAAGATCAGGCCACATTTTTACCTTCCTATATAGGCTTTTCATAATCAACATCCTCTTTTAACCTTATCGTGTTCACTCACTGTTTTCATAGCCTGAAAACCACAGTTGAGTGCTTGATGCAGTGTTAAGTGTAAGCAGAGGAAATGATATGAAGCAACTAAGCAAAAGAAGTCTCTGTCTCTACGTAAAACACCAAATTCCAGTCTTAGCAGTGTGTACAACTGAAGCAGTTACATGACATGTACAGCTCAGCCAGACAAACAAGAGCATCATGTAAGGCAGTGCATGGCAAAATTTGTTTGTCCAGCACTAAACAGAATTTGGATACTTAAAACAAGGCATTTCTTGCAAATAAACATCCACCACGTCGCCTCACTGTTTAAACATAGATGAAGCTGCGGTTCCTAGAGATAAACACTAAGTGACAGAATAGGTACTACGATGCTTAGCCTACATCCTTACATAGATGAAGCTGCGGGAAGCTGCGGTTCCTAGAGATAAGCACTAAGTGACAGAATAGGTACTATGATGCTTAGCCTACATCCTTGCCATAGCTGACTTGATGGCATCCAAGATTCTGGGGTAGTCGTACAACAAAGCAGATTGCTCACCTTGGCTGCCCCCAATCACCAAGTCGAAGCAACCAAATCTACCAACTAACGATGCAATTCTCTCATTAGTGAGAGATTTCAGGTTGGCAATCTGAACCAGCTTGCCTGTCTGGGTCTGATCCCACCAACCCTCAAAAATCCTCCTATTAGTTTCGCCTTCCTCAACAGACACCACTGTCCTCATGCGGATCCCAAGCCTGTGCAAAGCTACCTCTCCTCCTCCAATTCCGGTGGACAAGGACAGCACATTGACACCATTGGGAAACATGTCCCTCAGCACTGATAGGTGGTAAGCAACTGTATCAACTTGGAAGGAGTTCGCAAGAGATTTGTACCTCTCTGTCTTGACGACTCCCCTTGTGTGGTCCCTTGGGAAACCGAGCAGAGATTCCATCTCATCAGGCTCCAACTGAGCAACCTTGTTTTTCCCTACCCAGACAAGATCCCAAGTTTTGCACTCATCCACCACATGTTTCTGAACACTTGGGTTGCCTGATCTTGCAAGAGTACGCTGGATCTGGTCTGTCAACTTTGCAGTTGCCACACTTGCTTGCAAGCAGTTGAGCTGCCTTCTTGGGTCCCAAGAAGGCCACCACTTCTTATAATGAGGGAATGCATCAAATACGGTCTTTAGAGGGAAAGGGAGAAGAGCTTCTCTGTTCTCAATTGGCAAATTATGGATGTACCCACTTTCCCTTGAAGCTGCACAAAAATACTTGGAATCCACAAACTCTGGTTGAATGTCGTAGAATTTTTTTGAAATGGTCGTCCATGCACCTCTTGGAGCTCGGGCCACATTCTGAAAGTAGAAAAAAGGTGGTCCGACAGCTTGTTCAGGAAGCATTCTGGTCATTGACGGTTTTCTGTCACTGGGCAGATTAAATCCAACCATAGGATCTGGGATACGCGTTGGCTCATCATGGCTACCAGCAAAGGAGGATCCACTGCCTTGTGCATATTGCATCCTCCTTTTCTTGCTCTCTTCCATCAATCTTGCTTTCTTTCTCCCTCCAAACGAATCAAAGCATCTATCCATAACCTACCAAATGTACACGGATTTCAGTTACATCGAACTAAAAGCAGAACCGTTTCTTATTGAAATGTACATAAAAGCACAAGGTACCTGATGGTCAGATATGTTTCTGGAATTGAAATCTCCTGCAACCAGTGATGCACTAATCGAATCAACTAATACACAGAGATCAGCATCCACACCTAGGAAAATTTAAACAGAAATGTATAGCATAAGTTGCCTTCTCCGTGAAAGCATGACTGTCGAGACAAAAATTTCAGAAAGAGTATACCGCATCTCGTAATAGCAATATTTGCCTCATCTTCAGGAAAACCCATGTCTACTAATGAGTTGATCTTCTTATCTTTCTGTGACATCTCTTGTAGAAAATCCTTCAGAGTTGCAATAAAAACTGAGATTAGAAAACACTTGCTACATCTCACTGACTTATTAATGCCAACTGAGTGATTGCTGATAGAGAAATACAATTATGTACCGACATCTATAGGGCCAGAGAAATGAAGGGGACTACAGCTGATCAACGGTAAAGAAATGAACAGCACAGACCACCCAAGAAACAATAGAAAAACACTGATCAAGAGTTAAATCAATGAAATGATTTAGGAACTCAACTTCTTGTTCTCTGGTGCTGTTTGAGAATGACGTTAATACAAGAGTTACTGTTTGCATGAACAGAAACGCTCATCATTTTACACTTGAAACAACTACCTACATTAGCAAATATCGATATGAAGTATTGGTGGTGATGGACAGGAATAAACTGGAAGTACATGTTCAAGTTTGTTGTATCATATAATGGCAGTCTGTGCTGGATGCATAGCAGTGGAAGAAAGTTAGGACTGATGGAAGATAAGGCAAATGTGTGCATCTTCAGGAGAAGATGAAGATATTCGCATTCCACACTATTTCAGGTTCATCACCTTGCTAGCAATCAAGATATTTTTTTGCTGAGCAGGTATAATAGACGTCAAGCACTCCATACTCTTTCCCTACTTCTTGTTTTCAGTCATTACATATATATAGCCATGTATAGGGTTCAACCATACAATATTCTCATCACTAGTTTTATCTGCGTAACCTACACGAAAATCAGCTATCACATCATATATTACATTCTGAGATTTCTAAATTAGTGACTCTGTGTATGTATTTCTAGCATAACATTTCTACATCGAATCCCTTGCTTTCTTCGGCTCTAACATGTAGATATTGCTCTTCTTGAGGTTGGTCTTGGAGCGAAGTTTGATGCAATTAGTGCAGTATGTGATGTACTTTTCCAGTATTAAGATCACTTTGTGTAACTGAAAGTCAAAAGAAGAATCTTGAACAATGCCATTTAATTCTTGTAGATCTTATTCGTCCAAACCAGCAAGCTAGTTTCCAACCATCCTTGCATTCGATGGAAAAGTGATGAGCTGGGTTGCAGCACAAACTTTACCCAAGTGCAGGCTAGAATTATGTAGTACTCGGCATTCAAGTTTAGCTTCTATTTCTTATGAACTCTTCTCAGCTCAGTCCGATTGTACACTATATCTTGGATTACAAAGTTTAGCATCTGTAATGTGATTTGCTCATACCATCCCGATTCCACAAGTTTCAAGTCGTGTAACTAATATTCAAATGCATAAGAACTGAAGAGAAAAGGAGTGGTATCTAACAGAAATAAATTTTCTAATTCATAAAAATCACAAACAAGCAGGGCAATAATACACTCAGTTTCTACTATTTTCCAGTTTGATTGATTACTATGCGGGAGGTACTGGTCTAATGGTATTCAACCTCACTCCCTATATCACACGTACACGATAAACTTAAACAGGATGAGAATTCTATGTAAAAAACAAAGTGCTCAAACTTCACAATTCAATTCTACACCGTTGAAACACTCGGAGCAAAAAAAAAAAAAAACTCAAACAATACATAAAGAGGGTGCTCAAGGTATGCATGGCAAAGACTTCACATATAACAGCACATATATGATCAAAGAATTCTCAGCTACTGAACTAAAGATCAGGAATCATCTACCTCATCACCAGGATCATCACAGTTGGTCCCTCTACCACCAACATCGTCATCGTCGCCATCCCAATTCTCAAAATCAAGATCATCATCATCTTCTTCTTCTTCAACACCCTGAGGAGCGCAGCCAGAAGTAGAGCAGTTACCCACTGCATCATCAGCACCTAGTGCCTGCATTTCACATCACCAATCGTATAACATACAATCTTTGCCATGTAGCAAATACATCATAGAATAAAACCAAGATAAAGCACATGGACAAATACCTGATATGTGAGAATTAGCTCGAGCAATGCATCTGCATCGCTATGCCCTGAAAACAAAAGCCTCGGTTGAAACATAAGATATAAACATAAACAAGACACATGAAATGAAACTAGTTACTTTGAGTATTACCAATCTCCTTCATGCCCTTCACGACTATCTCTTTTGGGAAACCCATTGCTACATATTCCTCAATTAAAGCAGTAGACGGCGCTTCCTCGTTGGCCTGCCCATTAGAATCCTTTAGACATTTGCACAAACAAATATCACACTATAATCATAATAATAACAAGTCAGGGCTAGCTCTTGTGCTGAAGTACCAGCGTGGATGGGCCAGGAGCATCCGAGTTCCTGAAAGCCGGAGCTGATGAAGGCTCAGCCTCACCATCACTTTCCCAGTCAAACTTAACATTGTCATCACTGTCGCTATCCCGGTCCTGTCACATGAGTTAAGCACACCTCGATCAATATTGAAAGCAAACCACCAGAAAAGCAATAATAGAGAAGAAAATGACGCACAGAGAAGAATTATTCTGTCAAAAGCCCACAACAGCCACAAGATATCGCCGTTGAAATCTCTAGCGCAAATCAGTACAACTTCTACTCCCTCTGTAAACTAATGTAAGACGTTTTTGCAGTACAGTTTAGAGAACATCAAAAATGAAGAAGAAAAGACCATCTCTTTTTATCGAACAAACTCCCTCCAGCACTGTCACAACAAGACATTAAGCTAACGGGCAAAACATATACTGTACATCAGTACAATTAGAAATAATTCAATTTCCAGTTATGGGGATGCTAAATAACTGGTAAATCTAAATAGGTGATTAGATCGACCAGGTTTGCCCATTATCACCTAGAATAAGACTAACCAAACAGGCAGGGGCCAGAGTGCCAGATGAACCAAATGGATAAACAACGGTAGTTTGCACTCCAAATGAACATCTCAAATGTACTAACTGAAGTGCGAGAGAAGTAAAAAAAGTATTACTTATTATTTTATAAAAGAGTTTCGGCCTGTTAATGCTGTGTGTGACCACAAGAGTGCCAATGTGTCAAACATGAACAACATATGAAACAAATGACCACGCGGCAGCCGAAATCCCGAAAGCGAAATCAGCAGTGTCATTCAACTCTAGTGCCCAGAATGCATCAAAGAAAGATTAAAAGAACGTACGTATATCAGATCAAATGGACCCTAAAAAACGATTCAAATGAGAGTTTAGCCGGCGCTGCTGTCTCTGCTATATGAGCCGGTATTTTGACTAACGACCGCAGCATCTTATCTGGTGAGACCCTGATACCTGACCAATGTGAGAAAATGCAGACAAGGACAGAGGCTGAGAAGCTAACCAACCAATGCAACATAGATGCCTGGTCTGCCATTCGGCGGATCCGATTCTATAGGGTCTGGAACGCATCGAGTCCCCCCCCCCTCATCGAACAAACTCACCACAAAACCCCAATATGCAGAAAGTTTTTTCTCCCATCGAACAAACCACAAAACCTCCAATATGCAGAAAGTTTTTTCTCCCATCGAACATATGAAAACAGAGTCGCGCAAACATATGAAAACAGAGTCGCGCACAGACTGATACGTCAAGAATACTACTCCCTCCGTAAACTAATATAAGAGTGTTTAGATTACTAAAGTAGTGATCTAAACGCTCTTATATTAGTTTACAGAGGGAGTAATAAACATGAGAGCTTCCTCCGCATCGGGATGGAAACTTTGTGTGATTGAGCAGTAGGGAAAAACAAAGGAATCTTTCATAAGAGCTTTTGTCAGTGGAAATTTCAGCACGAATGCTGTGCAAAGGAATCGCAAAAGATTTTGCAGGAACGCAATCCTTGCATGGGAAATGCCCCTAAGAATCAAGAGATGAGTCCCCTAGTATAACTTGTAGCAAATCCGTTTAATGGATGGGGCTCTAAAATCGCCGGAAGAAGGGAGGACGGAGAGAGAGAGAGAGAGAGCCTACCGCCATTACTGATGTCAGAAGATGCCCCGCCCCTCCCCTCTATCTCCTTGCAGTGCGGAGGACAGCTCGAGGAAGAGCAGCAGCAGCAGAGGAGGCGGAGGAGGAGAGCGCGGCGGCGACGGCGACGGCGTCCGCCCCTCGCTGGCTTAGACGACAAGGAGAAGACGGGGATGCGCTGCGCTGCCGCGCGTGCCGCGGCGTGTAGTTCAGACTGGGCGTTTAGTTCGGGGCCATGGATGGGAGCGAGACTTTTATGTGTTCTGTCGATGTGCCGCTGCGCGCAGGACCGGCTACACAGTTCCTGTGCGCAGCGCACGTCTCAATGAGCAGGCAGAGGAAAAGAGAGAGGCGTGAGAAAAGCGGTGCAGCCGTCGGTGGTGATAATAATGATGGTGGACCGGTCATAATTGTCAACCAACTTGATAGCTTTGACCGGTCTTCTCATTTAAGTTAATGACTGAATAAATTAAAATTAATGTTAAAATCTAAAGCATGGTTAATGATTTTTATGCAGTTTTAATATGATCTCCATTCATAAATGTATGGTCAATGCAGAGTTGGTGAATATTGTCTAACCCGCACGCTTTACGAATTATAATTTCGTAGAAGTACTAAAAAAATTAAAAATGATTTTATTTGTAACATGCATAGTCGATGCTTGCGTATAAAAAGTTTCCCGAGTGAACAACATCCGTGATATTCTAGGCAAAAATGACAAAATCAAAGCTACATTAAAAAAATACCATTTTATGAATAGTAACATGCCAATTATATTTTCTTCACTAAAGGTATCAGGGTGTCAATGCTTCATTAAACTTCGTACTGAGTAGAGTGATCGATCAAGTTCAATACTCAAAATTTTAGAATTTTTAGAAAATCTCCTAATATATTTTTTAATTTACTATTCATGTTGGTGCTCGCGGAGCCATGTCCACCTTTATATTTTCGAATATATGACCTCGTAACAAGTAATGTAGTAACATAAATTCTAACTTAAATTAGTTGTTTATGTGTTGTAGCGAGCACATAAATATTTTGTACACAATCAATGTGATTTACTACCTGTTTGGTTCATAAGTCCTAGGATTTTTTTTAGTCCCAACTTATAAGTCCCAAGTCTCTAAAAAGTTCCTACCTGTTTGGTTCCTGGGACTTAACATGGATTAAAAGACCATATTACAACTATAAGTCCCTCCTTAAGAGTCTTATTTGATAAGTCCCAAATGCTCACTTTAAGTCCCTATAAGTCCCTCCTGTTTGGTTTAGATGGGACTTATAGAGACTTTTTTAAGTCCCTAAACCAATAAGTCCCTGGAAACAAACACCCTCTTATATATTAGGGAAGGCTTTAACTGCCAACTAAAACAATATTTATTAACTTCAAAGAAACCATTATCTTATTTGATAGGCAAATTAGATGTGTGGTAGTTGAACCGTGTTTTTCAGAAAATCGATTAAAAAAGAATCGACAAAACCGAAAATTGAGGAGGCGAGAAGAGGAGTGAGGATGGGTGGAAGAAAGAAACACAAGACAAAATCTTAGGTATTTTTTTAAGTAATTGGTATATGCCCATGGTACTAAAAAAGGCATATGGCCATGTGTTGCCATTGGAGTCAAATATTTTTTAAACAACTAGAACAATGCCCGTGCGTTACAATCGAGTATAAATCTTCTAGTACGCCGGCTTGTGATTTACCTGTCTATAATAAATACGGTTGTGTAAATAAATGATCATCAAATTCTGCCTATGAAGTACCTTATTTTGATCCAAAGTTAGGTAAGTAAATTAAAGTGGAACTAGTTCATAAGGTAAGTAAATTAAGTTGAAGGTTGGACGAAGATGTGGTGGGAAGAAAGGTGAAATGGGAACCTTACGTTCCTTTTAGATAAGACAACCATATGGAACAAATCTTAATGCAAAATAAATAAACAAAATAAAATCATGTTTTGGTTATACAATGCGTACATTTTTAGATATGTGCGCGTGATTGATCTTCTTTATTGGGCTACCCAAGATAAGATACTGATTCACATTTATTTATCTATGGACCGAGAATTTATTTGTATTTATTTAGTTACCAAATATGTCTAACCACTATGACGTTTTACCATAAGAAACAATATATTTATGAACCATGAATTTAATGCTATACACCGTACATTGATCTAGTTTATCGGGTTACCAAAGGTTGGTTCGGTGAAACCTAGGAGGGAATAGAAAACTAGAAAAAATCAGTGGCTGCTGGGAGATTGGACGAAGGGGTGGTGAGGAGAAAAATGAAAGATGGAACTTTAGGGCATCTCTAATGCGGACCCTCAAACCGCCTTACATACGTCCCGATCGCACGGTCCGGACGTATTTTGCCTTCCAACTCGGTCCTGTATCCGTCCGCTGGTTGGTCCGGACACCCTTTTCCCCGCAAATCGGAGGGGGGGGGGTTGCGGGCGTCCGAACCACTGTCACGCATGCGTCTGACAACCATGGCCCACGCAAAACCCACTCCTTCGCCCCTGCCCTTTCCCGCCCGAAGCGGTTGCCCGCCTTAATGCCGTTCTAGAGTGGTAGCTCCGCATTGACGCCGACTCAGAACGAACGTGATCTCTCACTAATGCTAGCATTGAAGCGGCTCGTGGCCGAGAGGGTCGTCCGCGCCGCGTTCTCGGTGTCCACTCGTATTCAATGTCGGAGAGGTGTTACTGGATGGGACGGGACAAATATCTACTTCATTCAAACAGGATGCCCGTTCGCCTGTCTGCCGCCATTGAACAGGCACGGCCGAGAAACCAACTACAGTGCTCGCGCGTGATAACCCACAAGTATAGGGGATTGCAATGGTTTTCGAGGGTAGAGTATTCAACCTAGATTTATTGATTCGACACCAGGGGAGCCAAAGAATATTTGCAAGTATTAGCAGTTGAGTTGTCAATTCAACCACACCTGGAGAACTAAATATCTCCAGTAGAGTGATCAATATCACAATAATATGATAGTTTGATAGCAGTGGTAATAATAGCAATAGTAACAGTAGCAGTAGTTTTGTAGCAATTGTGACAGCAACATCAACAATAGTAACTTAGCAAAGATCAATATGTGAAAAGCTCGTAGGCATTGGATCGGTGATGGATAATTATGTTGGATAACATTCATCATGTAACACTTATAACCTAGGGCGACACAGAACTAACTTCAATTCATCAATGTAATGTAGGCATGTATTCCGTAGATAGTCATACGTGCTTGCAATAAGAACTTTCATGACATCTTTTCTTTTGTCCTACCCTCCCATGGCAGCGGGGTCCATAAGGAAACTAAGGGATATTAAGGCCTCCTTTTAATAGAGAACCGGAACAAAGCATTAACCACATAATAAATACATGAACTCCTCAAATTATGGTAATTACCGGAAAGAATCCCAATTATTGTCACTTTGGGGTATGCGGATCATAACATGTAATAGGTGCATATAACTTGCAAGATAGGATAAAAAACACAAATATATTCGTGAAAACATAAAAGGTTCAAATATGAAATCATGGCATCGGGCCCTAGTGACAAGCATTAAGCATAGCAAAGTCATAGCAACATCAATCTCAGAATATAGTGGATACTAGGGATCAAGCCCTAACAAAACTAACTCGATTACATGTTAAATCTCATCCAACCCATCACCGTCCAGCAAGCCTATGAAGGAACTACTCACTCCCAGCGGTGAGCATCATGAAATTTGGGATGAAGAAAGGTTGATCATGACGACGACGTCGAATCCCCCTCCCCGGAGCCCAGAACGGACTCCAGATCAGCCCTCCCGGTGAAGAATAGGAGGTGGCGGTGGCTCTATATCGTAAAACGCGATGATTCCTTCTCCTTGATTTTTTTCTTAGCGAATATGTACGTATGGAGTTGGAGTTAGGGTTGCGGGAGTTGCCAGGGGCTCACAAGCCTACCAGGCGCTCCCTTGGGGGGGGGGGGGCGCCCCTGGGCTCGTGGCGCGTTGGTGGCCCCCTTCTAGTAATTTCCTTCGCCAATATTTTTTATATATTCTGAAATAATTCTCCATAAATTTTCAGCTCAATCCAAGAACTTTTATTTCTGCACAAAAACAACACCATGGCAATTCTGCTGAAAACAACGTCAATCCGGGTTAGTTCCATTCAAATCATGCAAATTAGAGTCCAAATCAAGAGTAGAAGTGTTTGGAAAAGTACATATGTTTGGACATATCAACTCCCCCAAGCTTAACTCATTGCTTGTCCTCAAGCAATTCAGTTGACAAACTCAAAGTGATAAAGAAAAACTTTTACAAACTATTTTTGTTCTTGTTATTGTAAATATGCTTAACTAATGTTAAAGTTTTCAGCAAGGATTATGTGTTGGGGAACATAGCAATAATTCAAAATTTTCCTACGTGTCACCAAGATCAATCTAGGAGATGCTAGCAACGAGAGAGAGGGAGTGCATCTTCATACCCTTGAAGATCGCTAAGCGGAAGCATTACAAGAACGCGGTTGATGGATTCATACTCGCGGCGATTCAAATCGCGGAAGATCCGATCTAGCTCCGAACGAACGGCGCCTTCGCGTTCAACACACGTACAGCCCGGGGACGTCTCCTCCTTCTTGATCCAGCAAGGGGAGAGGAGAAGTTGAGGGAGAACTCCAGCAGCACGACGACGTGGTGGCGATGGAGCTCGTGGTTCTTCGGCAGAGCTTCGCTAAGCACTACGGAGGAGGAGGAGGAGTTGGAGGAGGAGAGGGCTGCGCCAGGGGAAGGGTCACGGCTGCCCTCCTACCCCCTCACTATATATAGGGGAAGGGGGGAGAAGGAGGCGCCCTAGGGTTTCCCCTAGGGGGGCAGCGGCTAAGGCAGATTGGATCTCCCTAGGGAAACCCTAGGGAGACTTGCCCCCCCAAGCCAAGCAGGTGGAGGCTTGCCTCCCAAGCCAGGGGGAGGCGCCCCACCTCTCCAAGTTACGTGAGATGGGGTGGGAGGGGCGCACAACCCCTTAGTGGGCTTATGTGCCCCCTCCCCTTGGCCCATAAGGCCCCCCAACGCTTGCCGGGGCCTCCGAAACTCCTTTCGGTCACGCTGGTCGTCACCCGGTACTCCCAGAACAATTCCGGACTCCAATACCCTTTGTCCAATATATCGATCTTCATCTCTGGACCATTCCGGAGTTCCTCGTCACGTCCGGGATCTCATCCGGGACTCCAAACTACCTTCGGTAACCACATACTATTTCCCATAACAACTCTAGCGTCACCGAACCTTAAGTGTGTAGACCCTACGGGTTCGGGAACCATGCAGACATGACGGAGATCTCTCTCCGGCCAATAACCAATAGCGGGATCTGGATACCCATCTTGGCTCCCACATGTTCCATGATGATCCCATCGGATGAACCACGATGTCGGGGATTCAATCAATCCCGTATACAATTCCCTTTGTCCATCGGTATGTTACTTGCCCGAGATTCGATCGTCGGTATCCCTATACCTAGTTCAATCTCGTTACCGGCAAGTCTCTTTACTCATTCCGTAACACATAATCCCGTGGCTAACTCATTAGTCACACTGAGCTCATTATGATTATGCATTACCGAGTGGGCCCAAAGATACCTCTCCGTCACACGGATTGACAAATCCCAGTCTCGATTCGTGCCAACCCAACAGACACTTTTGGAGATACCTGTAGTGCACCTTTATAGTCACCCAATTACGTTGTGACGTTTTATACACCCAAAGCATTCCTACGGTATCCGGGAGTTGCATAATCTCATGGTCTAAGGAAACGATACTTGACATTAGAAAAGCTCTAGCAAACGAACTACGCGATCTTGTGCTATGCTTAGGATTGGGTCTTGTCCATCACATCATTCTCCTAATGATGTGATCCCGTTATCAACGACATCCAATGTCCATGGTCAGGAAACCACAACCATCTATTGATCAACGAACTAGTCAACTAGAGGCTCACTAGGGACATGTTGTGGTCTATGTATTCACACATGTATTACGGTTTCCGGTTAATACAATTATAGCATGAACAATAGACAATTATCATGAACAAGGAAATATAATAATAACTACTTTATTATTGCCTCTAGGGCATATTTCCAACAGTCTCCCACTTGCACTAGAGTCAATAATCTAGTTCACATCGCTATGTGATTAACACTCATAGTTCACATCGCCATGTGACTAGCACCCAAAGAGTTTACTAGAGTCAATAATCTAGTTCACATCGCCATGTGATTAACACTCAATGAGTTCTAGGGTTTGATCATGTTATGCTTGTGAGAGAGGTTTTAGTCAACGGGTCTGCAAAGATTCGTGTGTACTTCGCAACTCTCTGTGTCATATTGTAGATGTTGCTACCATGCTCCACTTGGAGCTATTCCAAATGGTTGCTCCACTATACGTATCCGGTTTGCTACTCAGAGTCATCTGGATAGGTGTTAAAGCTTGCATCGACGTAACCCTTTACGCCGAACTCTTTATCACCTCCATAACCGAGAAACATTTCCTTATTCCTAAGGAAAATTTTGACCGCTGTCCAATGATCCACTCCTGGATCACTCTTGTACCCCTTGCCAGATACGTGGCAAGGCACATCGCGGTACACAACATGACATATCGTATAGAGCCTATGGCTAAGGCATAGGGGACAACTTTCGTCCTTTCTCTTTCTTCTGCCATGGTCGAGCTTCAAGTCTTAACTTCACACCTTACAACTCAGGCAAGAACTCCTTCTTTGACTGATCCATCTTGAACTCCTTCAAGATCATGTCTAGGTATGTGCTCTGTGAAAGTCTTATCAGGCGTCTTGATCTATCCCTATAGATCTTGATACCCAACATGTAAGCAGTTTTATACAGGTCTTCCTTTGAATAACTCCATTCAAACAACCCTTTATGCTTTCCATAAATTCTGCATCATTTCCGATCAATAATATGTCATCCACATATACTTATCAAAATGGTGTAGTGCTCCCACTCACCTTTTTGCAAATACAAGTTTCTTGCAAACTTTGTATAAACCCAAATGCTTTGATCACCTCATCAAAGCGTATGTTCCAATTCCGAGATGTTTGCTCCAGTCCATAGATGGAGCGCTGGAGCTTGCATACCTTGTCAGCATTCTTAGGATCGACAAAGCCTTCCGGCTTCATCATATACAATTCTTCCTTAAGGAAACCATTAAGGAATGCCGTTTTGACATCCATTTGCCATATCTCATAATCGTAGAATGCGGCAATTGCTAACATGATTTAGACGGACTTCAGCTTCGCTACGGGTGAGAAGGTCTCATCGTAGTCAACCCCTTGAACTCGTCGATAACCCTTAGCGACAAGCCGAGCCTTATAGATGGTCACATTACCATCCGCGTCAGTCTTCTTCTTAAAGATCCATTTATTCTCCATGGCTTGCTGATCATCGGGCAAGTCCACCAAAGTCCATACTTTGTTCTCATACATGGATCCTATCTCGGATTTCATGGCTTCCAGCCATTTGTTGGAATCCGGGCCCACCGTCGCTTCTTCATAGCTCATAGGTTCATCGTTGTCCAACAACATGACCTTTAAGACAGGGTTACCACTCAGAAGTTGTACACACCCTTGTCGATCTACGAGGTTCGATAGTAACTTGATCTGAAGCTCCATGATCATAATCATTAGCTTTCTCTTCAACCGAGGTAGGTGCCATAGAAGCATCTTTCTGTGCTGCGCTACTCTCTGGTTGAAGTAAAGGTTCAACAACCTCATCAAGTTCTATATTCCTCCCACTCAATTCTTTCGAGAGAAACTCTTTCTCAAGAAAGGACCTGTTCTTAGCGACAAACACTTTGCCCTCAGATCTGAGATAGAAGGTATACCCAATCGTCTTGTTTGGGTATTCTATGAAGACACAATTTTCCGCTTTGGGTTCGAGCTTTTCTGCCCAAAGCCTATCGACATAAGCATCGTAGCCCCAAACCTTAAGAAACAACAACTTAAGTTTCTTGCCAAACCATTGTTCATACGGTGTCGTCTCCACGTGTCGGCGTTCTGGGAACAGGGGTCCCCAGACTTGCCTGCCTGCGGCCCACAGCGTGGCCAACCCAGCAGGCCGTACGACCCATCTTCATCAACAAGGCATCCAAGACCCTCGCGAGGGTCCAAGCCTCGCGAGGCGGACGACGCAAGACCTCCTCTGGAGTAGCCTAACTAGGCAGGCTCGCGAGGAGCGGAGATATCAAGGCGGGGCAAAACCTCACGAGGCTCTCGTGACGTGAGCCATGACGAACGGCACCAGGCGGGCGCCAGCGCGCGCAGCGTCCTTATTTCCTCTTTGGTGCTAAGGAGGCCAGCGCAGGCGAAGAGTACCGAGGCATCAGGCAAAGGTTGCTATATTGGTGCAACAAGACCAAGACCAGGAGGACGGCAAGACGGAGGTCATCGTGGAGCCCAAGACGGCGTCACCACCAGAGCTTTTCACAGGCAAAGACCGCTTTTGTCAGGATAGCTTGTACTAGCTGTCCCCCTTCAAATTTGCCCGCCGTTGTTGGCTCCCTTCCCGCTCGATATTTGGGAAGAGGACCAGGGCCTATATAAGTAGAGCTAGCCACCATAGTAGAGGCATCTCATCTTAGCTTGATCCAACCCGATCGAGAGCCTAGCCACAAGAACACCTCAACCTCAGGAGGCTGTTCTTCCCTTGTACTGTTCATCATCAACCCAAGAGGCAATCCACCACCACCACACTGGAGTAGGGTATTACATCACAATGGTGGCCCGAACCAGTATAAACCTCGTGTCTCTCTGTGTTGCGAGTTCGTCGAGTTCGTCCGCGAGATCTTTGCGAGCTAGGGCGTAGATCGGTAGGAGGGAAAGACTTCGCGCGCACCCCAGTGTTCGAACCTCAAGGGTTTGCCGGAACCCCACATCCGACACCACGGACTTAGATGGTGCCCTATTTAAAGTGAATGTAATTGTCTCTAATGCATAACCCCAAAATGATAGCGCGATCGGTAAGAGACATCATAGATCACACCATATCCAATAGGGTGCGATTATGACGTTCGGACACACCATTACGCTATGGTGTTTCAGGTGGCGTCAATTGTGAAACGATTCCACTTTGTCTTTAGTGATTGCCAAACTCATAACTCAGATACTCTCCCCTAGATCAGATCGTAGGAACTTGATCTTCTTGTTATGATGATTCTCAACTTCACTCTGAAATTGCTTGAACTTTTCAAACGTTTCACCTATGCTTCATTAAGTAAATATACCCATATCTACTCAATTCATCGGTGAAGGTGAGAAAATAACGATATCCACCGCACGCGTCAACACTCATCGGACCGCACACATCAGCACGTATGATTTCCAACAAGTCACTTGCCCGTTGCATTGTTACAAAGAAAACGGGGTTTTAGTCATCTTGCCAATGAGGCATGGTTCGCATGTGTCAAGTGATTCAAAATCAAGTGACTTCAAAAGTCCATCGGCATGGAGGTTCTTCATACACCTTACACCAATATGACCTAAGCGGCAGTGTCATAAGAAAGTGGTACTATCATTATCAACTCTACATCTTTTGGCATCAATGTTATGAACATGTGTATCACTACGACCGAGATTCAATAAACCATTTACATTGGGTGCATGACCATAGAAGGTATTATTCATGTAAACAGAATAACCATTATTCTCTGACTTAAATGAATAACCGTATTGCAATAAACATGATCTAATCATGTTCATGCTCAATGTAGACACCAATGCAAACAACATTTATCTGGGTTCAACACTAATCCCGAAGGTAGAGGGAGCGTGCGATGGTGATCATATTATCCTTGGAAACACTTCCAACACATATCGTCACCTCGCCCTTAGCTAGTCTCCGTTTATTCCGTATCTTTTGTTTCGAGTTACCAATCTTAGCAACTGAACCGGTATCTAATACCCAGGTGCTACTAGGAGTACTAGTAAGGTACACATCAATAACACATATATCAAATATACTTTTGTTGAAGTTGCCAGCCTTCTTATCTACCAAGTATTTGAGGCAGTTCCGCTACCAGTGACCGTTCCCCTAATAGAAGCACTTCGTCTCGGGTTTTGGGTTCATGGGTTCCTTCACTGGAGCGGCAACTGGCTTGCCATTCATGAAGTTTCCCTTCTAGTCCTTGCCCTTCTTGAAACCAGTGGTCTTGTTAACCATCAACACTTGATGCTCCTTCTTGATTTCTACCTTCACGGCCTTAAGCTCTATGAACAGCTCCGGGATCATCTTCCCTTGCATGTTATAGTTCATCACGAAGCTTTAGTAGCTTGGTGATAGTGACTGGAGAACTCTGTCAATCACTCCCTTACCTGGAAGATTAACTCCCACTCGATTCAAGCAATTGAAGCACCCAGACATTCTGAGCACATGCTCACTGGTTGAGCTATTCTCCTCCATCTTGTAGGCAAAGATCTTGTCAGAGGTCTCAAACCTCTCAACACGGGCATGAGCCTGAAATACCAATTTCAGCTCTTGGAACATCTCATATGTTCCATGGCGTTCAAAAACGCCTTTGGAGCCCTGATTCTAAGCCGTAAAGCATGGCGCACTAAACTATCAAGTAGTCATCAGAACGTGTCTGCCAGATGTTCACAACATCCACAGACGACGCTAGAGGGGTTGGCACACCGAGCGGTGCATCAAGGACAGAAGCCTTCTGTGTAGCAGTGAGGACAATCCTCAGACTACGGCCCTAGTCTGCATAGTTGCTCACAATATCTTTCAACTTAGTCTTTCTCTAGGAAAGTATTAAAACAGGGAGCTAAAGCGCGAGCTATTGATCTACAACATAATTTGCAAAGATAATTTAGACTATGTTCATGATAAAGAGTTCAACTAATCAAATTATTTAATGAACTCCCACTTAGATAAACATCCCTCTAGTCATCTAAGTGATACATGATCCGAATCGACTAGGCCGTGTCCGATCATCACGTGAGACAGACTAGTCATCAACGGTGAACATCTCCATGTTGATCGCATCTAGTATACGACTCATGTTCGACCTTTCGGTCTCTCGTGTTCCGAGGCCATGTCTGTACATGCTAGGCTCGTCAAGTCAACCTAAGTGTTTCGCATGTGTAAATCTGGCTTACACCCGTTGTATGCGAACATTAGAATCTATCACACTTGATCATCACGTGGTGCTTCGAAACAACGAACCTTCGCAACAGTGCACAGTTAGGGGGGGACACATTTCTTGAAATTTTAGTGAGGGATCATCTTATTTATGCTACCGTCGTTCTAAGCAAATACGATGTAAACATGACAAACATCACATGCAAATCATAAAGTGACATGATATGGCCAATATCATCTTGCTCCTGTGATCTCCATCTTTGAGGCGCGACATGATCACCTTCATCACCGGCATGACACCATGATCTCCATCATCGTGTCTTCATGAAGTTGTCTCGCCAACTATTACTTCTACTACTATGGATAACGGTTAGCAATAAAGTAAAGTAATTACATGGCATTTTCATTGACACGCAGGTCATACAATAAATTAAGACAACTCCTATGGCTCCTGCCGGTTGTCATACTCATCGACATGCAAGTCGTGATTCCTATTACAAGAACATGATCAATCTCATACATCACATATATCATTCATCACATCCTTTTGGCCATATCACACACATAGCATACCCCGCAAAAACAAGTTAGACGTCCTCTAATTGTTGTTGCATGTTTTACGTGGCTGCTAAGGGTTTCTAGCAAGAACGTTTATTACCTACGCAAAAGCCACAACGGTGATATGCCAATTGCTATTTACCCTTCATAAGGACCCTCTTCATCGAATCTGATCTGACTAAAGTGGAAGAGACAGACACCCGCTAGCCACCGTATGCATCAAGTGCATGTCGGTCGGTGGAACCAGTCTCACCTAAGCGTACGTGTAAGGTCGGTCCGGGCCGCTTCTGTTGGGGATCGTAGCAGAATTTTAAAATTTCCTACACATCACCAAGATCCATCTATGGAGTATACTAGCAACGAGGGGAAAGGAGTGCATCTACATACCCTTGTAGATCACGAGCGGAAGCGTTCCAATGAACGGGGTTGATGGAGTCGTACTCGCCGTGATCCAAATCACCGATGACCGAGTGCCGAACGGACGGCACCTCCGCGTTCAACACACGTACGGAGCAGCGACGTCTCCTCCTTCTTGATCCAGCAAGGGGGAAGGAGAGGTTGATGGAGATCCAGCAGCACGACGGCGTGGTGGTGGATGTAGCGGGATCTCGGCAGGGCTTCGCCAAGCTTCTTCGAGAGGGAGAGGTGTTGCAGGGGAGGAGGGAGGCGCCAAGGGCTGTATTCTTGCTGCCCTCCCTCCCCCTTTATATAGGCCCCCTGGGAGGGGGGGGGGGGGGGCGCCGGCCAAGAACCCATCTATGGGGGGGGGGCGGCGGCCAAGGGGGGGAAACTTCCCCCCCAAGTCAAGTGGGGCGCCCCCCCACCCTAGGGTTTCCAACCCTAGGCGCAGGGGGAGGCCCATGGGGGGCGCCCCAGCCCACTAAGGGCTGGTTCCCTTCCCACTTCAGCCCATGGGGCCCTCCGGGATAGGTAGCCCCACCCGGTGGACCCCCGGGACCCTTCCGGTGGTCCCGGTACAATACCGGTGACCCCCGAAACTTTCCTGGTGGCCGAAACTTGACTTCCTATATATAATTCTTCACCTCCGGACCATTCCGGAACTCCTCGTGACATCTGGGATCTCATCCAGGACTCCGAACAACTTTCGGGTTTCCGCATACTAATATCTCTACAACCCTAGCGTCACCGAACCTTAAGTGTGTAGACCCTACGGGTTCGGGAGACATGCAGACATGACCGAGACGCCTCTCCGGTCAATAACCAACAGCGGGATCTGGATACCCATGTTGGCTCCTACATGTTCCACGATGATCTCATCGGATGAACCACGATGTCGAGGATTCAATCAATCCCGTATACAATTCCCTTTGTCAAACGGTATGTTACTTGCCCGAGATTCGATCGTCGGTATCCCAATACCTTGTTCAATCTCGTTACCGGCAAGTCTCTTTACTCGTACCGCAATGCATGATCCCGTGACTAACTCCTTAGTCACATTGAGCTCATTATGATGATGCATTACCGAGTGGGCCCAGAGATACCTCTCCGTCATACGGAGTGACAAATCCCAGTCTCGATTCGTGCCAACCCAACAGACACTTTCGGAGATACCCGTAGTGTACCTTTATAGTCACCCAGTTACGTTGTGACGTTTGGCACACCCAAAGTACTCCTACGGTATCCGGGAGTTGCACGATCTCATGGTCTAAGGAAATGATACTTGACATTGGAAAAGCTCTAGCAAACGAACTACACGATCTTTGAGCTATGCTTAAGATTGGGTCTTGTCCATCACATCATTCTCCTAATGATGTGATCCCGTTATCAATGACATCCAATGTCCATAGTCAGGAAACCATGACTATCTGTTGATCAACGAGCTAGTCAACTAGAGGCTTACTAGGGACACGTTGTGGTCTATGTATTCACACATGTATTACGATTTCCGGATAACACAATTATAGCATGAACAATAGACAATTATCATGAACAAAGAAATATAATAATAACCATTTATTATTGCCTCTAGGGCATATTTCCAACAGTCTCCCACTTGCACTAGAGTCAATAATCTAGTTACATTGTGATGAATCGAACACCCATTGCGTCCTGGTGTTGATCATGTTTTGCTCTAGGGAGAGGTTTAGTCAACGGATCTGCTACATTCAGGTCCGTATGTACTTTACAAATATCTATGTCTCCATTTTGAACACTTTCACGAATGGAGTTGAAGCGACGCTTGATATGCCTGGTCTTCCTGTGAAACCTGGGCTCCTTCGCAAGGGCAATAGCTCCAGTGTTGTCACAGAAGAGAGTCATCGGGCCCGACGCATTGGGAATCACCCCTAGGTCGGTAATGAACTCCTTCATCCAGACTGCTTCCTGTGCTGCCTCCGAGGCTGCCATGTACTCCGCTTCACATGTAGATCCCGCCACGACGCTTTGCTTGCAACTGCACCAGCTTACTGCTCCTCCATTCAAAATATACACGTATCCAGTTTGTGACTTCGAGTCATCCAGATCTGTGTCAAAGCTAGCGTCGACGTAACCCTTTACGACAAGCTCTTCGTCACCTCCATAAACGAGAAACATATCCTTAGTCCTCTTCAGGTACTTAGGATATTCTTGACCGCTGTCCAGTGTTCCATGCCGGGATTACTTTGGTACCTTCCTACCAAACTTACGGCAAGGTTTACATCAGGTTTGGTACACAGCATGGCATACATAATAGACCCTATGGCCGAGGCATAGGGGATGACACTCATCTTTTCTCTATCTTCTGCCGTGGTCGGGCATTGAGCCGTGCTCAATTGCACACCTTGCAATACAGGCAAGAACCCCTTCTTGGACTGATCCATATTGAACTTCTTCAATATCTTGTCAAGGTACGTACTCTGTGAAAGACCAATGAGGCGTCTTGATCTATCTCTATAGATCTTGATGCCTAATATATAAGCAGCTTCTCCAAGGTCCTTCATTGAAAAACACTTATTCAAATAGGCCTTTATACTTTCCAAGAATTCTATATCATTTCCCATCAATAGTATGTCATCCACATACAATAAGAGAAATGCTACAGAGCTCCCACTCACTTTCTTGTAAACACAGGCTTCTCCATAAGTCTGTGTAAACCCAAACGCTTTGATCATCTCATCAAAACGAATGTTCCAACTCCGAGATGCTTGCACCAGCCCATAGATGGAGCGCTGGAGCTTGCATACCTTGTTAGCATTCTTAGGATCGACAAAACCTTCCGGCTGCATCATATACAATTCTTCCTTAAGAAAGCCGTTAAGGAATGCCGTTTTGACGTCCATCTGCCATATCTCATAATCATAGTATGCGGCAATTGCTAACATGATTTGGACGGACTTCAGCTTCGCTACGGGTGAGAAAGTCTCATCGTAGTCAACCCCTTGAACTTGTCGATAACCCTTAGCGACAAGTCGAGCCTTATAGATGGTCACGTTACCATCCGAGTCTGTCTTCTTCTTAAAGATCCATTTATTTTCTATGGCTCGCCGATCATTGGGCAAGTCAGTCAAAGTCCATACTTCGTTTTCATACATGGATCCTATCTCGGATTTCATGGCTTCTAGCCATTTTTCGGAATCCGGGCCCGCCATCGCTTCTTCATAGTTCGAAGGTTCACCGTTGTCTAACAACATGATTTCCAGGACAGGGTTGCCGTACCACTCTGGTGCGGAACGTGTCCTTGTGGACCTACGAAGTTCAGTAGTAACTTGATCCGAAGCTTCATGATCATGATCATTAACTTCCTCCCCAGTCGGTGTAGGCACCACAGGAACATCTTCCCGTGCTGCGCTACTTTGATGTTCGGAAGGGGTGACTATCACCTCATCAAGTTCCACTTTCCTCCCACTTAATTCTTTCGAGAGAAACTCTTTCTCCAGAAAGGACCCGTTCTTGGCAACAAAGATCTTGCCTTCGGATCTGAGGTAGAAGGTATACCCAATGGTTTCCTTAGGGTATCCTATGAAGACGCATTTTTCCGACTTGAGTTCGAGCTTTTCAGGTTGAAGTTTCTTGACATAAGCATCGCATCCCCAAACTTTTAGAAACGACAGCTTAGGTTTCTTCCCAAACCATAATTCATACGGTGTCGTCTCAACGGATTTCGACGGAGCCCTATTTAAAGTGAATGCGGCAGTCTCTAAAGCATAGCCCCAAAATGAGAGCGGTAAATCGGTAAGAGACATCATAGATCGCACCATATCCAATAGAGTGGGATTACGATGTTCGGACAGACCGTTTCGCTGAGGTGTTCCAGGCGGCGTGAGTTGTGAAACGATTCCACATTTCCTTAAGTGTGTACCAAATTCGTGAATTAAATATTCTCCACCACGATCTGATCGTAAGAATTTTATTTTCCTGTCACATTGATTCTCAACCTCACTCTGAAATTCCTTGAACTTTTCAAAGGTTTCAGACTTGTGTTTCATTAGGTAGACATACCCATATCTACTTAAGTCATCAGTGAGAGTGAGAACATAACGATATCCTCCGCGAGCCTCAACACTCATTGGACCGCATACATCGGTATGTATGATTTCCAATAAGTTGGTTGCTCGCTCCATTGTTTCGGAGAACGGAGTCTTGGTCATCTTACCCATGAGGCATGGTTCGCACGTGTCAAATGATTCGTAATCAAGAGACTCCAAAAGTCCATCTGCATGGAGCTTCTTCATGCGCTTGACACCAATGTGACCAAGGCGGCAGTGCCACAAGTATGTGGGACTATCGTTATCAACTTTACATCTTTTGGTATTCACACTATGAATATGTGTAACATCACGTTCGAGATTCATCAAGAATAAACCATTAACCAGCGGGGCATGACCATAAACATATCTCTCATATAAATAGAACAACCATTATTCTTGGATTTAAATGAGTAGCCATCTCGAATTAAACGAGATCCAGATACAATGTTCATGCTCAAAGCTGGCACTAAATAACAATTATTGAGGTTTAAAACTAATCCCGTAGGTAAATGCAGAGGCAGCGTGCCGACGGCGATCACATCGACCTTGGAACGATTCCCGACGCGCATCGTCACCTCATCCTTTGCCAGTCTCCGCTTATTCCGCAGTTCCTGTTTTGAGTTACAAATATGAGCAACCGCACTGGTATCAAATACCCAGGAGCTACTACGAGTACTGGTAAGGTACACATCAATTACATGTATATCACATATACCTATGGTGTTGCCGGCCTTCTTGTCCGCTAAGTATTTGGGGCAGTTCCGCTTCCAGTGACCACTTCCCTTGCAATAAAAGCACTCAGTCTCAGGCTTGGGTCCATTCTTTGACTTCTTCCCGGCAACTGGCTTACCGGGCGCGACAACTCCCTTGCCGTCCTTCTTGAAGTTCTTCTTACCCTTGCCCTTCTTGAACTTAGTGGTTTTATTCACCATCAACACTTGATGTTCTTTTCTGATCTCCACCTCCGCTGATTTCAGCATCGAATATACCTCAGGAATGGTCTTTTCCATCCCCTGCATATTGAAGTTCATCACAAAGCTCTTGTAGCTTGGTGGAAGCGACTGAAGGATTCTGTCAATGACCGCGTCATCCGGGAGATTAACTCCCAGCTGAGACAAGCGGTTGTGTAACCCAGACATTCTGAGTATGTGCTCACTAACAGAACTATTTTCCTCCATTTTACAGCTGAAGAACTTGTCGGAGACTTCATATCTCTCGACCCGGGCATGAGCTTGGAAAACCATTTTCAGCTCTTCGAACATCTCATATGCTCCATGTTTCTCAAAACGCTTTTGAAGACCCGGTTCTAAGCTGTAAAGCATGCCGCACTGAATGAGGGAGTAATCATCAGCACGTGATTGCCAAGCGTTCATAACGTCTTGGTTCTCTAGGATTGGTGCTTCACCTAGCGGTGCTTCTAGGACATAATCTTTCTTGGCAGCTATGAGGATGATCCTCAGGTTCCGGACCCAGTCCGTATAGTTGCTGCCATCATCTTTCAGCTTGGTTTTCTCTAGGAACGCGTTGAAGTTGAGGACAACGTGGGCCATTTGATCTACAAGACATATTGTAAAGATTTTAGACTAAGTTCATGATAATTAAGTTCATCTAATCAAATTACTCAATGAACTCCCACTCAGATAGACATCCCTCTAGTCATCTAAGTGAAACATGATCCGAGTTAACTAGGCCATGTTCGATCATCACGTGAGACGGACTAGTCAAGATCGGTGAACATCTCCATGTTGATCGTATCTTCTATACGACTCATGCTCGACCTTTCGGTCCTCCGTGTTCCGAGGCCATGTCTGTACATGCTAGGCTCGTCAAGTCAACCTAAGTGTATTGCGTGTGTTCCGAGGCCATGTCTGTACATGCTAGGCTCGTCAACACCCGTTGTATGCGAACGTTAGAATCTATCACACCCGATCATCACGTGGTGCTTCGAAACAACGAACCTTTGCAATGGTGCACAGTTAGGGGGAACACTTTCTTGAAATTATTATAAGGGATCATCTTACTTACTACCGTCGTTCTAAGCAAATAAGATGCAAAACATGATAAACATCACATGCAATCAAATAGTGACATGATATGGCCAATATCATTTTGCTCCTTTGATCTCCATCTTCGGGGCACCATGATCATCTTCGTCACCGGCATGACACCATGATCTCCATCATCATGATCTCCATCATTGTGTCTTCATGAAGTTGTCACGCCAACGATTACTTCTACTTCTATGGCTAACGCGTTTAGCAATAAAGTAAAGTAATTTACATGGCGTTATTCAATGACACGCAGGTCATACAAAAAAAATAAAGACAACTCCTATGGCTCCTGCCGGTTGTCATACTCATCGACATGCAAGTCGTGATTCCTATTACAAGAATATGATCAATCTCATACATCACATATATCATTCATCACATCTTCTGGCCATATCACATCACATAGCACATGCTGCAAAAACAAGTTAGACGTCCTCTAATTGTTGTTGCAAGTTTTTACGTGGCTTGTATAGGTTTCTAGCAAGAACGTTTCTTACCTACGTAAAACCACAACGTGATATGCCAATTTCTATTTACCCTTCATAAGGACCCTTTTCATCGAATCCGTTCCGACTAAAGTGGGAGAGACAGACACCCGCTAGCCACCTTATGCAACTAGTGCATGTCAGTCGGTGGAACCTGTCTCACGTAAGCGTACATGTAAGGTCGGTCCGGGCCGCTTCATCCCACAATACCGCCGAAACAAGATAAGACTAGTAGCAGCAAGAAGAATTGGCAACATCTACGCCCACAACTGCTTTGTGTTCTACTCGTGCATAGTAACTACGCATAGGCCTGGCTCATGATGCCACTGTTGGGGATCGTAGCAGAATTTTAAAATTTCCTACGCATCACCAAGATCCATCTATGGAGTATACTAGCAACGAGGGGAAAGGAGTGCATCTACATACCCTTGTAGATCGCGAGCGGAAGCGTTCCAATGAACGGGGTTGATGGAGTCGTACTCGCCGTGATCCAAATCACCGATGACCGAGTGCCGAACGGACGGCACCTCCGCGTTCAACACACGTACGGAGCAGCGACTTCTCCTCCTTCTTGATCCAGCAAGGGGGAAGGAGAGGTTGATGGAGATCCAGCAGCACGACGGCGTGGTGGTGGATGTAGCAGGATCTCGGCAGGGTTTCGCCAAGCTTCTGCGAGAGGGAGAGGTGTTGCAGGGGAGGAGGGAGGCGCCAAGGGCTGTATTCTTGCTGCCCTCCCTCCCCCCTTTATATAGGCCCCCTGGGAGGGGGGGGGGGGCGCCGGCCAAGAACCCATCTATGGGGGGGGGGGGAGGCGGCCAAGGGGGGGGGGAACTTCCCCCCCAAGTCAAGTGGGGCGCCCCCACCCTAGGGTTTCCAACCCTAGGCGCAGGGGGAGGCCCATGGGGGGCGCCCCAGCCCACTAAGGGCTGGTTCCCTTCCCACTTCAGCCCATGGGGTCCTCCGGGATAGGTGGCCCCACCCGGTGGACCCCCGGGACCCTTCTGGTGGTCCCGGTACAATACCGGTGACCCCCGAAACTTTCCCGGTGGCCGAAACTTGACTTCCTATATATAATTCTTCACCTCCGGACCATTCCGGAACTCCTCGTGACGTCCGGGATCTCATCCGGGACACCGAACAACTTTCGGGTTTCCGCATACTAATATCTCTACAACCCTAGCATCACCGAACCTTAAGTGTGTAGACCCTACGGGTTCGGGAGACATGCAGACATGACCGAGACGCCTCTCCGGTCCAACAGCGGGATCTGGATACCCATGTTGGCTCCTACATGTTCCACGATGATCTCATCGGATGAACCACGATGTCGAGGATTCAATCAATCCCGTATACAATTCTCTTTGTCAAACGGTATGTTACTTGCCCGAGATTCGATCGTCGGTATCCCAATACCTTATTCAATCTCGTTACTGGCAAGTCTCTTTACTCGTAACGCAATGCATGATCCCGTGACTAACTCCTTAGTCACATTGAGCTCATTATGATGATGCATTACTGAGTGGGCCCAGAGATACCTCTCCGTCATACGGAGTGACAAATCCCAGTCTCGATTCGTGCCAACCCAACAGACACTTTCGGAGATACCCGTAGTGTACCTTTATAGTCACCCAGTTACGTTGTGACGTTTGGCACACCCAAAGTACTCCTACGGTATCCGGGAGTTGCACGATCTCATGGTCTAAGGAAATGATACTTGACATTGGAAAAGCTCTAGCAAACGAACTACACGATCTTTGAGCTATGCTTAAGATTGGGTCTTGTCCATCACATCATTCTCCTAATGATGTGATCCCGTTATCAATGACATCCAATGTCCCTAGTCAGGAAACCATGACTATCTGTTGATCAACGAGCTAGTCAACTAGAGGCTTACTAGGGACACGTTGTGGTCTATGTATTCACACATGTATTACGATTTCCGGATAACACAATTATAGCATGAACAATAGACAATTATCATGAACAAAGAAATATAATAATAACCATTTATTATTGCCTCTAGGGCATATTTCCAACAGTCTCCCACTTGCACTAGAGTCAATAATCTAGTTACATTGTGATGAATCGAACACCCATTGCGTCCTGGTGTTGATCATGTTTTGCTCTAGGGAGAGGTTTAGTCAACAGATCTGCTACATTCAGGTCCGTATGTACTTTACAAATATCTATGTCTCCATTTTGAACACTTTCACGAATGGAGTTGAAGCGACGCTTGATATGCCTGGTCTTCCTGTGAAACCTGGGCTCCTTCGCAAGGGCAATAGCTCCAGTGTTGACACAGAAGAGAGTCATCGGGCCCGACGCATTGGGAATCACCCCTAGGTCGGTAATGAACTCCTTCATCCAGACTGCTTCCTGTGCTGCCTCCGAGGCTGCCATGTACTCCGCTTCACTGAGGCCACTGTTGGGGAACGTAGCAATAATTCAAAATTTTCCTACGTGTCACCAAGATCAATCTAGGACATGCTAGCAACGAGAGAGAGGGAGTGCATCTTCATACCCTTGAAGATCGCTAAGCAGAAGCGTTACAAGAACGCGGTTGATGGAGTCGTACTCGCGGCGATTCAAATCGCGGAAGATCCGATCTAGCGCCGAACGGACGGCACCTTCGCGTTCAACGCACGTACAGCCCAGGGACGTCTCCTCCTTCCTGACCCAGCAAGGGGAGAGGAGAAGTTGAGGGAGAACTCCAGCAGCACGACGGCGTGGTGGCGATGGAGCTCGTGGTTCTCCGGCAGAGCTTCGCTAAGCAACGGAGGAGGAGGAGGAGTTGGAGCAGGAGAGGGCTGCACCAGGGGAATGTCACGGCTGCCCTCCAATCTCCTCACTATATATAGGGGGAAGGGGGGAGGAGGAGGCGCCCTAGGGTTTCCCCTAGGGGAGGGGGGCTAAGGCAGATTGGATCTCCCTAGGGAGACCCTAGGGAGACTTGCCCCCCAAGCCAAGCAGGTGGAGGCTTGCCTCCCAAGCCAGGAGGAGGCGCCCCACCTCTCCAAGTTACGTGAGATGGGGTGGGAGGGGTGCACAACCCCTTAGTGGGCTTATGATCCCCTCCCCTTGGCCCATAAGCCCCCCAACGCTTGCCGGGGCCTCCGAAACTCCTTTCGGTCACGCTGGTCGTCACCCGGTACTCCTAGAACAATTCTGGACTCCAATAACCTTCGTCCAATATATCGATCTTCATCTCTGGACCATTCCGGAGTTCCTCGTCACGTCCGGGATCTCATCTGGGACTCCAAACTACCTTCGGTAACCACATACTATTTCCCATAACAACTCTAGCGTCACCGAACCTTAAGTGTGTAGACCCTACGGGTTCGGGAACCATGCAGACATGACCGAGATCTCTCTCCGGCCAATAACCAACAGTGGGATCTGGATACCCATGTTGGCTCCCACATGTTCCACGATGATCTCATCGGATGAACCACGATGTCGGGGATTCAATCAATCCTGTATACAATTCCCTTTGTCCATCGGTATGTTACTTGCCCGAGATTCGATCATCGGTATCCCTATACCTAGTTCAATCTCGTTACCGGAAAGTCTCTTTACTCGTTCCGTAACGCATGATCCCGTGGCTAACTCATTAGTCACATTGAGCTCATTATGATGATGCATTACCGAGTGGGCCCAGAGATACCTCGCCGTCACACGGATTGACAAATCCCAGTCTCGATTCGTGCCAACCCAACAGACACTTTCGGAGATACCTGTAGTGCACCTTTATAGTCACCCAGTTACGTTGTGACGTTTGATACACCCAAAGCATTCCTATGGTATCCGGGAGTTGCACAATCTCATGGTCTAAGGAAACGATACTTGACATTAGAAAAGCTCTAGCAAACGAACTACGCGATCTTGTGCTATGCTTAAGATTGGGTCTTGTCCATCACATCATTGTCCTAATGATGTGATCCCGTTATCAACGACATCCAATGTCCATGGTCAGGAAACCACAACCATCTATTGATCAACGAACTAGTCAACTAGAGGCTCACTAGGGACATGTTGTGGTCTATGTATTCACACATGTATTACGGTTTCCGGTTAATACAATTATAGCATGAACAATAGACAATTATCATGAACAAGGAAATATAATAATAACTACTTTATTATTGCCTCTAGGGCATATTTCCAACATTATGAACTAACTATATTCATGGTAACATTTAGGTCTCACATTTACTCATACCAATTACATATCCAACTAGCGAGCAATAATAAAGATATCTCGGATGCCAACACTTTGTCAAAGCAATCATGATAAAATATGATAACATGGTATCTCGCTAGCCCTTTCTGAGACCGCAAAACATAAATGCAAAGCACCTATGAAGTTCAAACAGCGACTAAACATTGTAATTCATGGTACAAAAGATCCAATCATGTCACACTCAACATTAACTGTTGGGGAACGTTGCATGGAAAACAAAAAAAATTCTATACACATGCAAGATCTATCCATGGGGATGCATAGCTATGAGAGGGGAGAGTGTGTCTACGTACCCTCGTAGACCGTAAAGCGGAAGCGTTTATCAGCGCGGTTGATGTAGTCGAACATCTTCGCGATCCAACCGATCAAGTACCGAACGTACGGTACCTCCGCGTTCCGCACACGTTCAGCTCGATGACGTCCTCACCTTCTTGATCCAGCAAGACGGGCGAAGTAGTAGATGAGTTCTGGCAGCACGACGGTGTGGTGACGGTGGTGTTGAACTTGTTCCCGCAGGGCTTCCACGTGCACTGCGGAAAAACTGGACGGAGGACTAAACTGTGGAGAGGGGCGCCACACACGGCTAAGAGATTGTCGTAGGTTGTGTGGCGCCCCTCCCTCTCATATATATAGGTGGGGGGAGGGGAGGCAGCCTTGGGTGCGCCCCAACGTGGCCGGCCGGCTCCCTTGGGTGCGCCCCAAGGTGGCCGTCTGGCCCCCTTGGGTGCCTGCCCTTTGCCCTCCCTTCCTTGTTTGCCTGCGGGGGGAAGGCAGGAGGGGCTGCCCCCCTTTTCTTCCTCTTCGATGGAGGGAAGGAAAGAGGGGCTAGCCCTCCCCCTTTCCATCCATAGGCCTGGAGGCCAAGAGGAGGGGCGCGCCATCCCCTTGTGGGCTGGTGTGTTCCCCTCTCTTGGCCCATAAGGCCCATTAACCTCCCGGGGCTTCCCGGAACCCCTTCCAGTGATCCGATGACTACCCGATACAATCCGAAACCTTTCCGGTAACCAAATAACATCGTCCTATATATCAATATTTACCTCTAGACCATTCCGTAGGTCCTCGTCATGTCCGTGATCTCATCTGGAACTCCGAACAACATTCGGTCACCAAATCACATAACTCATATAATACTACGGGTTCCTACGGGTTCAAGAATGATGTAGACATGACCGAGACACCTCTCCGTTCAATAACCAATAGTGGAACCTGGATGCCCATATTGGTTCCTACATATTTTACAAAGATCTTTATCGATCGAACCTTATGACGACATATGCAATTCCCTTTGTCTATCGATATGTTACTTGCCCAAGATTCGATTGTCGGTATCTTCATACCTAGTTCAATCTCGTTACTGGCAAGTCTCTTTACTCGTTTCGTAATACATCATCTCGTAACTAACTCCTTAGTCATTTTTCTTGCAAGCTTCTTGTGATGTGTATTACCGAGAGGGCCCAGAGATACCTCTCCGATACACTGAGTGACAAATCCTAATCTCGATCCATGCCAACTCAACAGACACCTTCGGAGATACCTGTAGAGCATCTTTATGATCACCCAGTTATGTTGTGACATTTGATAGCACACAAGGTATTCCTCTGGTATCCGGGAGTTGCATGATCTCATAGTCGAAGGAATATGTATTTGACATTAAGAAAGCAATAGCAATAAACTGAACGATCATATGCTAAGCTAACCGATGGGTCTTGTCCATCACATCATACTCCTAATGATGTGATCCCGTTATCAAGTGACAATACATGTCCATGGTTAGGAAACCTTAACCATCTTTGATCAACGAGCTAGTCTAGTAGAGGCTTACTAGGGACAAGGTATTTGTTTATGTATCCACACATGTATTTAAGTTTCCGATCAATGCAATTCTAGCATGAATAATAAACCTTTATCATGAATAAGGAAATATAATAATAACAACTTTATTATTGCCTCTAGGGCATATTTCCATTAGTCTCCCACTTGCACTAGAGTCAATAATCTAGATTACATTGTAATGAATCTAACACCCACGGAGTCTTGGTGCTGATCATGTTTTGCTTGCAGAAGAGGCTTAGTCAACGAGTCTGCTACATTCAGATCCGTATGTGTAAGTGCATCTAGTGCCACCCCTAGTTGGTTTTGGAGTATTGACGACAAACTTGGTTGAGGGACTAATGTGTTTGTGAGAATTGCAGGATAACACAGGTAGTAGTCCCTTATTGATTCGGTTTACCTACCAGAGATGACCCCTAAAAATGTGTGAAGACATTGAAGACAATGGTGGTTCGTGAAGACATTCACGATGAAGATTATGACATGTGAAGACATTCACTTGAAGACTATGGAGTGCGAAGACATAGTTATTTCATAGTTCCTTTTCTTCTTTGTTGAGTCATAGGAACCACCGCACTGTTAAGTGGGGTCCAAGTGAACAAAGTCAGAGTGACTGAAGTGATGCTCAACCAAAATCCTATGTCTTCGAGCGAAGACAATGAGAGCAAATCTTATCCAGAGCTAGATGAGTCAGCTTTGCTTGTAGCCCAAGTAAAGCTGCCGCGTGCGTTCGAAATCTGAACGTTGGACACGTGTCGGTTCCTTAGCGACCCAGGGTTATTTCGGACAAATCAGGTCAGGTTGCCTCCTGGCTATAAATAGCCCACCCCTACACCATAAATGGTGGCTGCTTAGAGTTAGTGCATGGCTTTTGTCGTTTGAGAGCAACACCTCCGAAGCATTTGAGAGAGAGATCCTTGTGAGGACAAAGCCCAAAACACCCAGAGCCAAAGAGTGTTAGGCATCACTGATGTCTTTCTGTCCGCGTGACCCGAAGACTTGTTACACTTGAGGACTGTGAATCCTCCAGCTGGTTAGGCGTCGCGTTCTGAGCATCCAAGAGTCATTGTGGATCGTCGGTGAACGAAGTCTGTGGAGGTTTGGAAGTCTACCTTGAAGACTTACCAGAGTGATTGGGTGAGGACTGGGTGTCCTTAGCTCAAGGGGAATAAGGTGAAGACGCGGTCTTCTGAGTTAAATCTCAGCCTCCCTAACCAGACGTACAGTTGTCACAGCAACTGGAACTGGTCTACCAAATCCTTGTCCTCACCAAGCAACTGGTTCTATCCCCCACTTCCCTTTACTTTACAGTTTTTCTTCGTGAAGTCATTGCCTGCTTGTCTGGTCTGATTGACTTCACTGAGTGAAGACTATTCACTATTTGGCTTCATACTGTCTTCCATCCTGATCCATACTACCTAGCTGCTGATAGTCTTTGTGCTTTCACTATATTGCTTACTTGACTATGGCTTGTCTAGTGTAGTCTACCTTCCGCTGCATATCAATAGGTTCATTTCCACTGTTTGTCTTCAAAGACCTTGTGTTTTGAAGACTTTCATAAAAATTGCCTATTCACCCCCCTCTAGTCGATAACTAGCACTTTCAATTGGTATCAGAGCAAGGTGCTCCCTTGTTCTGTGTGATTCGGTTTAACCACCTGGAGTTTTACTATGTCGACTGCAGGGATAATCAAGGTCTCCGCTGCATGCCCGGTCTTTGATGGGACTGATTACCCCTACTGGAAGAATAAGATGCGCATGTGATGCGGCCCGAAGCTACGTCGGTATTTCCCCAAAGAGGAAGGGATGATGCAGCACAACAGCGGTAGGTATTTCCCTCAGATATGAAACCAAGGTTATCAAACCAGTAGGAGAACCAAGCAACACAACGTAAACAACCCCTGCACACAGATAACAAATCCTCGCAACCCGACGTGTTAAAGGGGTTGTCAATCCCTTTCGGGTAATGGCGCCGCAAGATAGGCAAACGGACGTGAGATAAAATTGTAGTAGATTGATAGATCGAACACCAAATAGAATAAATAAGAATAAAACATAGCAATGTATTTTTAGTTTATAGATCTGAAAATAAAAGGCAAATAATATAAGAAAGAGACCCGGGGGCCGTAGGTTTCACTAGTGGCTTCTCTCGAGAAAAATAGCGAACGGTGGGTAAACAAATTACTGTTGGGAAATTGATAGAACTTCAAATAATCTTGACGATATCCAGGCAATGATCATTATATAGGCATCACGTCCAAGATTAGTAGACCGACTCCTGCCTGCATTTACTACTATTACTCCACACATCGACCGCTATCCAGCATGCATCTAGTGTATTAAGTTCATGGAGAAACGGAGTAATGCAATAAGAACGATGACATGATGTAGACAAGATCTATCTATGTAGAGATAGACCCCATAGTTTTATCCTTAGTAGCAATGATACATAAGTGTCGGTTCCCATTCTGTCACTGGGATCAAGCACCGTAAGATCAAACCCACTACAAAGCACCTCTTCCCATTGCAAGATAAATAGATCAAGTTCAAAACCCAAATACCGGAGAAGAAATATGAGGCTATAAGCAATCATGCATAAAAGAGATCAAAGAAACTCAAATACTTTCATGAATATAAAAAGATAGATCTGATCATAAGCTCAAAGTTCATCCGATCCTAACAAACACACCGCAAAAAGAGTTACATCATATGTGTTGGGGAATGCAGTATTTCAAAAAATTCCTACGATCACGCAAGATCTATCTAGGAGATGCATAGCAACAAGACGGGAGAGTGTGTCCATGTACTCTCGTAGACCAAAAGTGGAAGCGCTTAGTAACGCGGTTGATGTAGTCGAACGTCTTCACGATCAAACCGATCCAAGTACCGAACGTACGGCACCTCTGTGTTCTGCACACGTTCAGCATGATGACGTCCCTCGATCAAGCTCTTGATCCAGTTGAGGACGAGGGAGAGTTTCGTCAGCACAATGGCGTGGCGACGGTGATGATGATGTTACCGGCGCAGGGCTTCGCCTAAGCACTACGATGATATGACCAAGGTGGTAAACTATGGAGGGGGGCACCGCACACGAGTAAGAGATGTGTGTTGTGCCTTTGGGGTGCCCCCCGCCTTCGTATATAAAGGGGGGGGGGAGGAGGTGGCCGGCCTAAGGGGGCGCGCCATAAGGGGGAGTCCTACTTGGACTCCTAGTCCAAGTAGGATTCGCCCCCTCCTTCCTTCCACTTGAGAGGGAAAAGGGGAAGGAAGAGAGAGAGGGAGAAGGAAAGAGGGGGGCCGCCCCCCTCCCCTAGTCCAATTCGGTTTGGGAAAGGAGGGCACGCCCCTCCTCACGGGGCCTTTCTCCTCTCCTCCAATATGGCCCAATAATTCCCCCGGGGGGTTCCGGTAACCCCTCGGTACTCCGGTAAAATATCCGAATCACTCGGAACCATTCCGATGTCTGAATGTAACCTTCCAATATATGAATCTTTACCTCTCGACCATTTCAAGACTCCTCGTCATGTCTGTGATCTCATCCGGGACTCCGAACAAACTTTGGTCATCAAGTCACATAACTCATAATACAAATCGTCACCGAACGTTAAGCGTGCGGACCCTACGGGTTCGAGAACTATGTAGACATGACCGAGACACATCTCCGGTCAATAACCAATAGCGGAACCTGGATGCTCATATTGGTTCCTAGATATTCTACGAAGATCTTTATCGGTCAAACCGCATAACAACATATGTCATTCCCTTTGTCATCGGTATGTTACTTGCCCGAGATTCGATCGTCAGTATCATCATACCTAGTTTAATCTCGTTACCGGCAAGTCTCTTTACTCGTTCCGTAATATATCATCCCATAACTAACTCATTAGTCACATTGCTTGCAAGGCTTATAGTGATGTGCATTACCGAGAGGGCCCAGAGATACCACTCCGATACTCGGAGTGAAAAATCCTAATCTCGATCTATGCCAACCCAACAAACACCTTCGGAGACACCAGTAGAGTATCTTTATAATCACCTAGTTACGTTGTGACGTTTGATAGCACACAATGTGTTCCTCCGGTATTCGGGAGTTGCACAATCTCATAGTCAAAGGAATATGTATAAGTCATGTCCATCACATCATTCTCCTAATGATGTGATCCCGCTCATCAAATGGCAACACATGTCTATGGTCAGGAAACTTAACCATCTTTGATTTAACGAGCTAGTCAAGTAGATGCATACTAGGGACACTCTGTTTTGTCTATGTATTCACACATGTACTAAGTTTCCGGTTAATACAATTCTAGCATGAATAATAAACATTTACCATGATATAAGGAAATATAAATAACAACTTTATTATTGCCTCTAGGGCATATTTCCTTCAGTCTCCCACTTGCACTAGAGTCAGTAATCTAGTTCACATCGTCATGTGATTTAACACAAATAGTTCACATCTTTATGTGATTAGTTCACATCTCCATGTGACTAACACCCAAAGGGTTTACTAGAGTCAATAATCTAGTTCACATCGCTATGTGATTAATACCCAAAGAGTACTGATAATCCCCAAGTGCAGGGAACCGTCGTAGCAATTCCCAAAGGTGGAAGTGATAAGTAAGGACTGTCGAACCCACAAGGAGCTAAAGGTAAGATCAATATTCTCTCAAGTCCTATCTGCCACTAATACGACCCTACGTACACCGAACGTTTGCTTCCAACTAGAAACGAGAATAAAACTACGTTGTGGGTATGAAGAGGATAACTTTACATGGTATCGGAGAGCTAAAATATAAAAGTAGGTGCTGTTATCATAAAGTTAGAATATATTACTAAATATTATAAATAGCGAGTGTGGAATAATGGTGGGTCAGTGTGCAGAATTATCCTAGGCAATTGTTAACAAGACCGGTAGTCGTCATTGCAATTTCATATGAGGGAGAGGCATAAGCTAACATACTTTCTCTTCTTGGATCATATGCACTTATGATTGGAACTCTAGCAAGCATCCATAACTACTAAAGATCATTAAGGTAAAACCCCACCATAGCATTAAAACATCAAGTCCCCTTTATCCCATACGCAACAACCCCCTTACTCGGGTTTATGCTTCTGTCACTCAAGCAACCCACTATAAGCGAATCATGAACGTATTGCAACACCCTACAGTGGGAATCCCTCACGCTTGCGCGACACGGAGGGCACAATAGGACAGCACCAAAATAAAACATACAACTCATACCAATCTAGATCAACAATCAACCCAAAGACAAAGGATATCTACTCAAAACAACATAGGATGGCAACACATCATTGGATCATAATATGTGGCATGAAGCACCATGTTCAAGTAGTGATTACAGCGGGGTGCGGGAGAGTGGACCGCATAAAATAGATGAGGATGGTGATGATGATGGTGATGTTGATGAAGACGATCACCGCGGCGATGATTCCCCTCCCGATGGCACTCCGGCGCCACCGAGAGAGAGGAGGGAGGTTCTCCCCCTTGTGCTTCCTCCTCCATGGCCTCCCCCCTAGATGGGGAGAGGTTCTCCCTCTGGTCCTTGGCCTTCATGGCAATGATGGCCCCTCCGGGATCCTCCCCCATGGCCTTCGGTGATGATGGCCCCCTTCGGAAGGGTGCCAGAGAGGGCCTAGATTGATTTCTCATGGCTACAGAGGCTTGCGGCGGCGGAACTTCTGATCTAGGTTATTTTTTGGGGGTTTCTGTATTTATGGGAATTTTTGGCGTCGGTTTCACGTCAGGGGGGGGGGTCTTCGAGTCGTCCACGAGATAGGGGGGCGCGCCCAGGGGGGTGGGGCGCGCCCTCCACCCTCGTGGATGGCTCGGGACTCTTCTGGTCCATCTCCGATGCTCTGTGGGCTTCTTATGGTCCATAAAAAATCGTCAAAAATTGGCACGTCAATTGGACTCCGTTTGGTATTCCTTTTCTGTAAAACTCAAAAATAAGGAAAAAACAGAAACTGGTACTTGGCTCTAGGTTAATAGGTTAGTCCCAAAAATCATATAAAATAGCATATAAATGCATATAAAACATCTAAGATGGATAATATAATAGCATGAATACTTCATAAATTATAGATACGTTGGAGACGTATCAGCATCCCCAAGCTTAATTCCTGCTCGTCCTCGAGTAGGTAAATGATAAAAGAAATAATTTATGAAGTGTGAATGCTAGCAGGTGCACAAGTTTGATCAATGATAATTTCAATCACCTTTTCTAGCATCATTATAGGTCATAACAGTAGCTCATTTCATAAAACTTTTCATGATCAAGTAACAAGCTATTCACATGTTAAAGTATAGATCATAAACTTTCTTGAAAACTAACAAACAGTGCTCTTAGTCATCAAACAATTGCAATTCATCTTATTTTCGGGAAGGATGTATGTAAGAGCTTTGATTAAGCAAACTCCACATACTCAACTATCATTTAATCTTTCACAATTGCTAACACTCATGTGATATTTATGGGTTCAAAGTTTTAATCGGATACAAAGAAAGATAGGGGCTTATAGTTTCGCCTCCCAACCTTTTACCTCAAGGGTAATGTCAACAATAATAATCTATGAAAACCTACATCCAAGTGGATATATATATCCAGATCGCTCCAACACAAAGTGCTTGCCAAAGGAAAAAGTGTAAAAAGGAAAGGTGATGATCACAATGACTCTTGTATAAGGGTAGAAGATAAAAGTAAAAGATAGGCCCTTCACAGAGGGAAGCAGAGGTTGTCATGCGCTTTTATGGTTGGATGCACAAAATCTTAATGCAAAAGAACGTCACTTTATATTGCCGCTTGTGATAAAGACCTTTATTTTGCAGTCCGTCGCTTTTATTTCTTCCCTATCACAAGTTCGTATAAAGCTTATTTTCTTCACACTAATAGATCATACATATTTAAGCAGCAATTTTTTTATTGCATGCACCGATGACAACTTACTTGAAGGATCTTACTCAATCCATAGGTAGGTATGGTGGACTCTGATGGCAAAACTGGTTCAAGGGATGTTTGGAAGCACAAGTAGTATTTCTACTTGGTGCAAAGAATTTGGCTAGCATGAGAGGGAAAGGCAAGCTCAACATATTGGATGATCCAAGACAAGATAACGTTTCGGATATAGGAAAACATAACCCATTAAGTTATCTTCCTTGTCCAACATCAAATTTTTAGCATGTCATATTTTAATGAGTGGTCACAATTACAAAAGATGTCCAAGATAGTATACTTATATGTGAAATCTCTCTTCCTTCAATATTCTTTCATGAATTGTTCAAGTGACCAATTGTATGTTTGCTAACTTCCAATAAGTTTACTACCTATACTCATTATGTGTGAAGTCATTACTCCCCATATTATAAGCATACGAAACATATATAAATTCAGATTTATGATATTCAATTCATTCAACCATTTACTCATAGGATATACATGAAGCACGTGAGTAAATGACAAACTACTCCAAAAGATATAAGTGAAGAACACTAAGTAGTCAAATAATTAACTAGCCATGGGAGGATTCTTTTTCATTCAAGATTTCAGATACAATGATTTTATTCAAACAGCAAGTAAAATTTAAAATTCGCTCCAAGCAAAACACATATCATGTGACGAATAAAAATATAGCTTCGAGTAAGGTATACCGATAGTTTTGAAGACGAAAGAGGGGATGCCTTCCGGGGCATCCCCAAGCTTAGGCGCTTGAGTCTTCCTTGAATATTACCTTGGGGTGCCTTGGGCATCCCCAAGCTGAGGGTATTTTCACTCCTTATTCTCCTCATATCGATATCTCACCCAAAGCTTGAGAACTTCAATCACACAAAACTTAACGGAACTTCGTGAGATAGGTTAGTATGATAAAGAGTAAACCATTCACCTTGGTACTGTCAAAGACAAGGTTTATAATTGTTCGCACACAATTCCTACTGTACCATATCATTTCTACAATTTATATTGATAAATATAAGCCATAGAAACTAGAAAACAAGCAAACTATGCAATGAAAACAGAATCTGTCAGAAACAGAACAGTCTGTAATGATCTGAACAGCAACCATACTTCTGCTACTCCAAAAATTATGAAATAAATTGGTGGACGTGAGGAATTTGTATATTAATCTTCTGCAAAAAGAATCAAATCAAAAGCACTATTCTGTAAAAAAATGACAGCTAATCTCAGGAGCGCAAAGTTTCTGTTTTTTTACAGCAAGATCACATTAACTTTCACCTAAGTCTTCCCAAAGGTCTTACTTGGCACTTTATTGAAACAAAATCTATAAAACATGATTACTACAGTAGCTTAATCATGTAAACACACAAAAACAGTAAGGGTAAATATTGGGTTGTCTCCCAACAAGCGCTTTTCTTTAATGCCTTTTAGCTAGGCATGATGATTTCAATGATGCTCACATAAAAGATAAGAATTGAAACATAAAGAGGGCATCATGAAGAATATGACTAGTACATTTGAATCTAACCCAATTCATATGCCTAGGGATTTTGTGAGCACATAATTTATAGGAACAATAATCAACTAGCATAGGAAGGCAAAACAAGTATAACTTCAAAACTTTAAGCATGTAGAGACGAAACTTGATATTATTGCAACTCCTACAAGCATATATTCCTCCCTCATAATAATTTTCAGTAGCATCATGAATTAATTCAACAATATAACCATCACATAAAGCATTCTTTTCATGATCTACAAGCATAGAAAATTTTCTACTCTCCACATAAGCAAAATTCTTCTCATTCGGAATAGTGGGATCACTAATTCCTAAAGTTGACACTCTTCCAAACCCGCTTTAGATGATAGTATTATTCATACTCTAAAAGATATAAGTGAAGTTCATGGAGCATTCTACAATTAATATGGACTAACCAATATCCAAGCTCAAAATATATAAGTGAAGCACACGAAGCATTCTATAAAACCATACTCAAAAGATTTAAGTGAAGCGCAAAGAGCATTCTATAAGGTCATACTCAAAAGATATAAGTGAAGCACATGAAGTATTCTATAAATCAATTAAAGGCTATCTCATACTAGCATGGTTCTTAAAGGAAAAACAAAAACACAAATGACACAAATCATGTGAACAAAACAAAAACCGAGGTATACCGATAATTGTTGAAGAAGAAAGATGGGATGCCAACCGGGGCATCCCCAAGCTTAGATGCTTGAGTATCCTTGGAATATTTACTTGGGGTGCCTTGGGAATCACCAAGATTGAACTCTTTCCTCTCTTTATTCTTCTCATATTGATAGCTCCTCGATCTTCGAACACTTCATCCACACAAAACTTTAACAAAAACTTTGTGAGATCCGTTAGTATAATAAAGCAAATAACCACCTTTAGGTACTGTTGCAAACTTATTACAAATTCATATTATAACTATATCTACTGTATTCAAACTTCACCATGGTTCATACCCCCCGATACTACCCATAGATTCATCAAAATAAGCAAACAACACACGAAAAAAAGAATCTGTCAAAAACAGGACAGTCTGTAGTAATCTGGAAGTTTAGTAAACTTCTGTAACTCCAAAAAATTCTAAAAAATGTGAAAATTTAAAAAATTTGTACAGAAGTAATGTGCAAAGAGTTTCATACCCATTTGACTTTCCAGTAAAAATGTAAATTCACGCGCTACAGCCAAAGTTTCTGTTTTTGTACTGCACAAAGTAAACAAGCAATCTAATCATCCTAAAACCAAAGCTTGGCACATTATTTTTATAATACAATGGATATATACAAGGGGATAATTATTTTCAGAGAAGCTTCCATGAATTGTTTTACATTGTTTCCATGAGCATGAACACAAGTGCTCAAGGTCGACCCTCACTTATTCAATGCATAATCTTCCAATCACTTCACTTATTGAAAAACTTTTTAGGCATGAGAGGCAAGTTATTTTTTTTGTATTTTCATTCTTTTAAATTTTTTTGTATGTTTCACCCACAACTAAACAGAAACAAGAAGGTAAAATAAAATCTACTTAGTGAAGAAAGCAAACAAGCACACACGAGAATATCAACCCCACGCTATTGCTCCCTGGCAACGGCGCCAGAAAAGAGCTTGATAATCCCCAAGTGTAGGGAATCATCGTAGCAATTCCCAAAGGTGGAAGTGATAAGTATGGACTGTCGAACCCACAAGGAGCTAAATGTAAGATCAATATTCTCTCAAGTCCTATCTGCCACTGATACGACCCTACGTACACCGAACGTTTTCTTCCAACTAGAAACGAGAATAAAACTACGTTGTGTGTATGAAGAGGATAACTTTGCATGGTATCGGAGAGCTAAAATATTAAAGTAGGTGCTGTTATCATAAAGTTAGAATATATTACTAAATATTATAAATAGCGAGTGTGGAATAATGGTGGGTCGGTGTGCGGAATTATCCTAGGCAATTGTTAACAAGACCGGTAGTCGTCATTGCAATTTCATATGAGGGAGAGGCATAAGCTAACATACTTTATCTTCTTGGATCATATGCACTTATGATTGGAACTCTAGCAAGCATTCGCAACTACTAAAGATCATTAAGGCAAAACCCAACCATAGCATTAAAGCATCAAGTCCCCTTTATCCCATATGCAACAACCCCTTACTCGGGTTTATGCTTCTGTCACTCAAGCAACCCACTATAAGCGAATCATGAACGTATTGCAACACCCTACAGTGGGAATCCCTCACGCTTGCGCGACACGAAGGGCACAATAGGACAGCACCAAAATAAAACATACAACCCATACCAATCTAGATCATCAATCAACCCAAAGACAAAGGATATCTACTCAAAACAACATAGGATGGCAACACAACATTGGATCATAATATGTGGCATAAAGCACCATGTTCAAGTAGTGATTACAGCGGGGTGCGGGAGAGTGGACCGCATAAAATAGATGAGGATGGTGATGATGATGGTGATGTTGATGAAGACGATCACCACGGTGATGATTCCCCTCCCGATGGCACTCCGGCGCCACCGAGAGAGAGGAGGATAGGTTCTCCCCTTTGTGCTTCCTCCTCCATGGCTACCCCCCTGGATGGGGAGAGGTTCTCCCTCTGGTCCTTGGCCTTCATGGCAATGATGGCCCCTCCGGGATCCTCCCCCATGGCCTCCGGTGATGATGGCCCCCTCTGGCAAGGTGCCAGAGAGGGCCTAGATTGATTTCTCATGGCTACAGAGGCTTGCGGTGGCGGAACTTCCGATCTAGGTTATTTTCTGGGGGTTTCTGTATTTATAGGAATTTTTGGCGTCGGTTTCACGTCAGGGGGGTCTCCGAGTCGTCCACGAGATAGGGGGGGCGCGCCCTCCACCCTCGTGGACGGCTCGGGACTCTTCTGGTCCATCTCCGATGCTCCGTGGGCTTCTTCTGGTCCATAAAAAATGATCAAAAATTGGCACGTCAATTGGACTCCGTTTGGTATTCCTTTTCTGTAAAATTCAAAAACAAGGAAAAAACAGAAACTGGCACTAGGCTCAAGGTTAATAGGTTAGTCCCAAAAATCATATAAAATAGCATATAAATGCATACAAAACATCTAATATGGATAATATAATAGCATGAATACTACTTAAATTATAGATACGTTGGATTCGTATCAAGTACTAAGGTGTGATCATGTTTTGCTTGTGAGAGAAGTTTAGTCAACGGGTCTGCCACATTCAGAGCCGCATGTATTTTGCAATTTTTCTATGTCTACAATGCTCTACATGGAGCTACTATAGCTATTTGCTCCCACTTTCAATATGTATCCAGATTGAGACTTAGAGTCATCCGGATCAGTGTCAAAGTTTGCATCGACATAACCCTTTACGACGAACTTTTTGTCACCCCCATAACCGAGAAACATGTCCTTATTCCACTAAGGATAATTTTGACCGCTGTCCAGTGATCCACTCCTGGATCACTATTGTACCCACTTGCCAAACTCATGGTGAGGTACACAATAGGTCTGGTACATAGCATAGCATACTTTGTAGAACCTATGACTGAGGCATAGGGAATGACTTTTCATTCTCTTTCTATTTTCTGCCGTGGTTGGTTTTTTGAGTCTTTACTCAACTTCACACCTTGCAACACAAGCAAGAACTCCTTCTTTGACTGTTCCATTTTGAACTACTTCAAAAACTTGTCAAGGTATGTACTCATTGAAAAAACTTATCAAGCGTCTTGATCTATATCTATAGATCTTGATGCTCAATATGTAAGCAGCTTCACCGAGGTCTTTCTTTGAAAAACTCCTTTCAAATACTCCTTTATGCTTTCCAAAAAATTCTACATCATTTCTGATTAACAATATGTCATTCACATATACTTATCAGAAAGGCTGTAGTGCTCCCACTCACTTTCTTGTAAATATAGGCTTCACCAAAAGTCTGTATAAAACCATATGCTTTGATCACCTTATCAAAGCGTATATTCCAACTCCGAGATGCTTGCACCAGTCCATAGATGGATCGCTGGAGCTTGCACACTTTGTTAGCACCTTTAGGATTGACAAAACCTTCTTGTTGCATCATATACAACTCTTCTTTAAGAAATCCATTAAGGAATGTAGTTTTGACATCCATTTGCCAGATTTCATAAAATGTGGCAATTGCTAACATGATTTGGACAGACTTAAGCATCGCTACGAGTGAGAAAATCTTATCATAGTCAACACCTTGAACTTGTCAAAAACTTTTTGCGACAATTTGAGCTTTGTAGATAGTAACACTACTATCAGCGTCCGTCTTCCTCTTGAAGATCCATTTATTCTCGATGGCTCACCGATCATCGGGAAAGTCAATCAAAGTCCATACTTTGTCTCATACATGGATCCCATCTCAGATTTCATGGTCTCAAGCCATTTCGCGGAATCTGGGCTCATTATCGCTTCATCATAGTTTGTAGGTTCATCATGGTCTAGTAACATGACTTCCAGAACAAGATTACCGTACCACTCTGGTGCGGACCCTGCTCTGGTTGACCTACGAGGTTTGGTAGTAACTTAATCTGAAGTTTCATGATCATCATCATTAGCTTCCTCACTAATTGGTGTAGGAATCACTAGAACTAATTTCCGTGATGACCTACTTTCCAATTCGGGAGAAGGTACAATTACCTCATCAAATTCTACATTCCTCCCACTCACTTCTTTCGAGAGAAACTTCTTCTCTAGAAAGGATCCATTCTTAGCAACGAATATCTTGCCTTCAGATCTGTGACAGAAGGTGTACCCAACAATTACCTTTAGGTATCCTATGAAGATGTATTTCTCCGATTTGGGTTTGAGCTTATCAGGTTGAAGCTTTTTCACATAAGCATCACAGCCCCAAACTTTAAGAAATGAAAGCTTAGGTTTCTTGCTAAACCACAGTTCTTATGGTGTCGTCTCAACGGATTTAGATGGTGCCCTATTTAACGTGAATGCAACTGTCTCTAATGCATAACCCCAAAACGATAGTGGTAAGTCGGTAAGAGACATCATAGATTGCACCATATCTAATAAAGTATGGTTACGATGTTCGGACACACCATTACTCTATGGTGTTCCAGGTGGCATGAGTTGTGAAACTATTCCACATTGTTTTTAAATGAAGGCCAAACTCGTAACTAAAATATTTGCCTCCGCGATCAGATTATAGAAACTCTATTTTCTTGTTATGATGATTCTCAACTTCACTCTGAATTTCTTTGAACTTTTCAAATGTTTCAGACTTGTGTTTCATTAAGTAGATATACCCATATCTGCTTAAATCATCTGTGAAGGTCAGAAAATAACGATACCCGCCGCGCGCCTCAACACTCATCGGACCGCATACATAAATATGTATTATTTCCAGTAAGTCAGTGGCTCGCTCCATTGTTCCGGAGAACGGAGTTTTAGTCATCTTGCCCATGAGGCATGGTTCGCAAGCATCAAGTGATTCATAATCAAGTGATTCCAAAAGCCTATCAGCATGGAGTTTCTTCATGCGCTTTTACACCAATATGACCCAAACGGCCGTGCCACAAATAAGTTGCACTATCATTATTAATTTTGCATCTTTTGGCATCAATATTATGTGTATCACTGTGATCGAGATTCAGTAAACCATTTACAATGGATGTCATACCATAGAAGGTTTTATTCATGTAAACAGAATAACAATTATTCTCTGACTTAAATGAATAACCGTATCGCAATAAACATGACCCAATCATATTTTTGCTCAACGCAAACACCAAATAACATTTATTTAGTTCCAATACTAATCCTGAAGGTAGAGGGAGTATGCGATGGTGATCTTATCAACCTTGGAATCATTTCCAACACACATCGTCACCTCGCCCTCAACTAGTCTTTGTTCATTTTGTAACTCATATTTTGAGTTACTAATCATAGCAAAAGAACCGGTATCTCCTACCTCTTGAGCACTACGTTGGTTTTCCCTTGAAGAGGAAAGGGTGACGCAGCAAAGTAGCGTAAGTATTTCCCTAAGTTTTTGAGAACCAAGGTATCAATCCAGTAGGAGGCCACACTCAAGTCCCTTGCACCTACACAAACAAATTAGAACCTTGCAACCAACGCGATAAAGGGGTTGTCAATCCCTTCACGGCCACTTGCAAAAGTGAGATCTGATAGAGATGATAAGATAATATTTTTGGTATTTTTATGATAAAGACTAAAAGTAAAGAAAGCAAAATAAACGGCGCCAGAAATAGCTTGTTGACGGGAGATTAATGTGATAGAAAATAGACCCGGGGGCCATAGGTTTCACTAGTGGTAGCATAAGTATTACGGTGGGTGAACAAATTACTGTCGAGCAATTGAAAGAATTGAGCATAGTTATGAGAATATCTAGGTATGATCATGTATATAGGCATCACGTCCGTGAGAAGTAGACCGACTCCTGCCTGCATCTACTACTATTACTCCACACATCGACCGCTATGCAGCATGCATCTAGAGTATTAAGTTCATAAGAACGGAGTAACGCTTTAAGCAAGATGACATGATGTAGAGGGATAAACTCATGCAATATGATATAAGCCCCATCTTTTTATCCTTGATGGCAACAATACAATACGTGTCGTTTCCCCTACTGTCACTGGGATCGAGCACCGCAAGATTGAACCCAAAGCTAAGCACTTCTCCCATTGCAAGAAAGATCAATCTAGTAGGCCAAACCAAACTGATAATTCGAAGAGACTTGCAAAGATAACCAATCATACATAAAAGAATTCAGAGAAGATTCAAATATTGTTCATAGATAATCTGGATCATAAACCCACAATTCATCGGATCTTGACAAACACATCGCAAAAGAAGATTACATCGATAGATCTCCAAGAGAATCAAGGAGAACTTTGTATTGAGATCCAAAGAGAGAGAAGAAGCCATCTAGCTAATAACTATGGACCCGAAGGTCTGAGGTAAACTACTCACACATCATCGGAGAGGCTATGGTGTTGATGTAGAAGCCCTCCGTGATCAATGCCCCCTCCGGCAGGACGCCGGAAAAGGCCCCAAGATGGGATCTCACGGGTACAGAAGGTTGCGGCGATGGAATTAGGTTTTCGTGGTGCTCTTGATGGTTTGGGGGTACATAGGTATGTATAGGAGGAAGAAGTAGGTCGGTGGATCCACGAGGGGCCCACGAGGGTGGAGGGCGCGCCCAGGGGGGTAGGCGCGCCCCTGCCTCGTGGCCTCCTCATTGGTTGCTTGATGTCCACTCCAAGTCCTCTGGATCATGTTTGTTCCAAAAATCACGCTCCTGAAGGTTTCATTCCGTTTGGACTCCGTTTGATATCTTTTTTCTGCGAAACACTGAAATAGGGAAAAACAGCAATTTGGGCTGGGCATCCGGTTAATAGGTTGGTCCCAAAAATAATATAAAAGTGTATAAATAAGCCCATTAAACATCCAAAACAGAATATATAATAGCATGGAACAATCAAAAATTATAGATACGTTGGAGACGTATCAAGCATCCCCAAGCTTAATTCCTGTTTGTCCTCGAGTAGGTAAATGATAAAAACAGAATTTTTGATGTGGAATGCTTCTTAGCATAATTTTCAATGTAATTCTTTTTATTGTGGCATGAATATTTAGATCTGAAAGATTCAAGATAAAAGTTTAATGTTGACATAAAAACAATAATACTTCAAACATGCTAACCAAGCAATTATGTCTTATCAAAATAACATAGCCAAAGAAAGCTTATCCCTACAAAATCATATAGTTAGGCCATGTTTCAATATCGTCACACAAATGTTCTCATCATGCATAACCCCGATGATAAGCTGAGCAATTGGTTCATACTTTTTAACGCGCTTCAGCCTTTTCAACCCTTACGCAATACATGAGCGCAAGCCATGGATATAGCACTATGGGTGGAGTAAAGTATAATGATGGGGGTTATGAGAGAAGACAAAAAGGTAGAAAGTCTCACATTGACGCGGCTAATCAATAGGCTATGGAGATGCCCATCAATTGATGTCAATGTGAGGAGTAGGGATTGCCATGCAACGGATGCACTAGAGCTATAAATATATGAAAGCTCAACAAAAGAAACTAAGTGGGTGTGCATCCAACTTGCTTGCTCACGAAGACCTAAGGCATTTTGAGGAAGCCCATCATTGGAATATACAAGCCAAGTTCTATAATGAAAAATTCCCGCTAGTATATGAAAGTGACAACATAGGAGACTCTCTATCATGAAGATCATGGTGCTACTTTGAAGCACAAGTGTGGAAAAAGGATAGTAACATTGTCCCTTCTCTCTTTTTCTCTCATTTTTTTCTTTTTTTCTTCTTTTTTTCTTGGGCCTTCTCTTTCTTTCTTTCTTTGGCCTCTTTTCTCTTTTTTTTATTTAGTCCGGAATCTCATCCCGACTTGTGGGGGAATCACAGTCTCCATCATCCTTTCCTCACATGGGACAATGCTCTAATAATGATGATCATCACACTTTTATTACTTACAACTCAAGAATTACAACTCAATACTTAGAACAAAATATGACTCTATGTGAATGCCTCCGGCGGTGTACCGGGATATGCAATGAATCAAGAGTGACATGTATGAAAAATTATGAATGGTGGCTTTGCCACAAATACGATGTCAACTACATGATCATGCAAAGAAATATGACAATGATGAAGCGTGTCATAATAAACGGAACGGTGGAAAGTTGAATGGCAATATATCTCGGAATGGCTATGGAAATGCCATGATAGGTAGGTATGGTGGATGTTTTGAGGAAGATATAAGGAGGTTTATGTGTGATAGAGCGTATCATATCACGGGGTTTGGATGCACCGGCGAAGTTTGCACCAACTCTCAAGGTGAGAAAGGGCAATGCACGGTACCGTAGAGGCTAGAAAATTGTGGAAGGTTGAGAGTGCGTATAATCCATGGACTCACATTAGTCATAAAGAACTCATATACTTATTGTAAAAGTTTATTAGCCCTCGAAGCAAAGTACTACTACGCATGCCCCTAGAGGGATAGATTGGTAGGAAAAGACCATCGCTCGTCCCCGACCGCCACTCATAAGGAAAGCAATAAAAGAACACCCATGTGTCGAAATTGTCACACAACTTTTATCATACATGCATTCTACGGGACTTGCCAACTTTAACACAAGTATTTCTCAATTTCACAATTACTCAACTAGCACACTCTAATATTACCACCTTTATATCTCAAAACACTTATCAAGTATCAAACTTCTCATGATATTCAATGAACTCAATATGGAAGATTTATTTCACAATTAAAGCAAATTACCATGCTGTTTAATACTCTCAAAATAATGTAAGTGAAGCATGAGAGATCAATAATTTCCATAAAATACAACCACTACCGTGCTCTAAAAGATATAAGCGAAGCACTAGAGCAAAAACTATATAGCTCAAAAGATATAAGTGAAACACATAGAGTATTCTAACAAATTCCAAATCATGTGTGTCTCTCTCAAAAGGTGTGTACAGCGAGGATGTTTGTGACAAACAAAAAGGCAAAGACTCAAATCATACAAGACGCTCCAAGCAAAACACATATCATGTGGTGAATAAAAATATAGCTCCAAGTAAAGTTACCGATAGACGAAGACGAAAGAGGGGATGCTTTCCGGGGCATCCCCAAGCTTAAGCTTTTGGTTATCCCTGAATTTTACCTTGGGGTAACTTGGGCATCCCCAAGCTTAGGCTCTTTCCACTCCTTGTTCCATAATCCATCAAATCTTTACCCAAAACTTGAAAACTTCACAACACAAAACTTAACAGAAAATCTCGTGAGCTCCATTAGCGAAAGAAAACAAAACACCACTTCAAGGTATTGTAATGAACTCATTCTTTTATTTATATTGGTGTTAAACCTACTGTATTCCAACTTTCTATGGTTTATAAACTCTTTTACTAGCCGTAGATCCATTAAAATAAGCAAACAACACGCGAAAAACAGAATTTGTCAAAAACAGAACAGTCTATAGTAATCTGTACCTAACGCAAACTTCTGGAACTCAAAAAAATCTACCAACATAGGAAGACCTCGATAATTTGTTTATTGATATACTGCAATTGGAATCAGTATTTTATCACGTTCTGGTGATTTTAAAAATTGTTTTCGTGAACAGAAAGTTTCTGGAATTTTCAGCGAGATCGAATAACTATCATCCAAGAAGATCCTATAGGTTTAACTTGGCACAAACACTAATTAAAACACAAAAACAAATCTAACCAGAGGCTAGATGGATTATTTATTCCTAAATAGAACCAAAAAGCAAAAAAAAACTAAAATAAAATTGGGTTGCCTCCCAACAAGCGCTATCGTTTAACGCCCCTAGCTAGGCATAAAAGCGAGGATAGATCTAGGTATTGCCATCTTTGGTAGGCAATCCATAAGTGGCTCTCATAATAGATTCATATGGTAATTTAATTTTCTTTCTAGGGAAGTGTTCCATGCCTTTCCTTAACGGAAATTGGAATCTAATATTCCCTTCCTTCATATCAATGATTGCACCAACCGTTCTAAGGAAAGGTCTACCAAGAATAATAGGACATGAAGGATTGCAATCTATATCAAGAACAATGAAATCTATGGGCATATAATTCCTATTTGCAACAATAAGAACATCATTAATTCTTCCCATAGGTTTCTTAATGGTCGAATCCGCAAGGTGCAAGTTTAAAGAACAATCATCAAATTCACAGAAACCTAGCAAATCACACAAAGTTTTTGGGATCGTGGAAACACTAGCACCCAAATCACACAAAGCATAGCATTCATGATCTTTAATTTTAATTTTAATGGTAGGTTCCCACTCATCATAAAGTTTTCTAGGGATAGAAACTTCCAATTCAAGCTTTTCTTCATAAGATTGCATTAAAGCATCAACAATGTGTTTAGTAAAAGCCTTATTTTGACTATAAGCATGCGGAGAATTTAGCACGGATTGCAACAAGGAAATACAATCTATCAAAGAGCAATTATCATAATTAAATTCCTTGAAATCCAAAATAGTTGGTTCATTGCTATCTAAAGTTTTGACCTCTTCAATCCCACTTTTACCAATTTTAGCATCAAGATCTAAAAACTCCGAATCTTTGGGACGCCTTCTAACTAAAGTTGACTCATCTCCAGTCCCATCATCATCAAGATTCATATTGCAAAACAAGGATTTAATAGGGGACACATCAATAACTTTTAGATCTTCATCTTTATTCTCATAAAAATTAGAAGAACACGCCTTCACAAAGCAATCTTTCTTAGCACGCATCCTAGCGGTTCTTTCCTTGCACTCATCAATGGAAATTATCATGGCTTTGAGAGACTAATTGATATCATGCTTAGGTGGAATAGATCTAAGTTTCAAAGAATCAACATCAAGATAAATTCTATCCACGTTCCTAGCCAATTCATCAATCTTAGGCAATTTTTCTTCAAGCAAAGCATTGAAATTCTTTTGGGAAATCATAAATTCTTTAACACTAGTCTCAAAATCAGAGGGCATCTTATTAAAATTTCCATAAGAGTTGTTGTAGGAATTACCATAATTTTTAGAGGAATTACTAGGATACGTCCTAGGATTAAAGTTTCCTCTATAAGCGATGTTACCAAAATTATTCCTACCAACAAAATTCACATCCATAGATTCATTATTGTTCTCAATCAAGGTATACAAAGGCATATCATTAGGATCAGAAGCAACACTCTTATTAGCAAACAATTTCATAAGTTCATCCATCTTTCCACTCAAAATATTAATTTCTTCAATTGCATGCACCTTTTTACTCGTAGATCTTTTAGTGTGCCATTGAGAATAATTAACCATAATATTATCTAGGAGTTTAGTAGCTTCTCCTAAAGTGATCTCCATAAGAGTGCCTCCCGCGGCCGAATCTAAAAGATTTCTAGAAGCAAAATTCAATCCGGCATAAATTTTTTGTATAATCATCCACAAATTCAAACCATGAGTAGGGAAATTATGTATCATTAATTCCATTCTCTCCCAAGCTTGTGCACAATGTTCATGATAAAGTTGCTTAAAATTCATAATGTCATTTCTAAGAGAGATGATCTTAGCGGGAGGAAAATACTTAGAGATAAAGGCATCTTTGCACTTATTCCAAGAATCAATACTATTTTTAGGCAAAGACGAAAACCAAGTTTTAGCGCGATCTCTAAGAGAAAACGGAAATAGCTTCAATTTAACAATATAATTATCCACATCTTTCTTCTTTTGCATGTCACACAAATCAACAAAGCTATTTAGATGGGTAGCGGCTTCTTCACTAGGAAGGCCGGCGAATTGATCTTTCATGACAAGATTCAGCCTCGGTAAGAGGAACAATTGGAGTGCTAAGAAAATCATTGTTGTTGGTATTGGTGAAGTCACACAATTTAGTATTATCTTGAGCCATCATGACAAGCAAGCAATCCAACACACGAGCAAACAAGAAGCGAGCAAAAAAGAGGCAAACGGAAAAGAGGGCGAATAAAACGGCAAGGGTGCAGTGGGGGAGAGGAAAACGAGAGGCAAATGGCAAATAATGTAATGCGAGGGATAAGAGTTTGTGATGGGTACTTGGTATGTTGACTTGTGCGTAGACTCCCCGGCAACGGCGCCAGAAATCCTTCTTGCTACCTCTTGAGCACTACTTTGGTTTTCCCTTGAAGAGGAAAGGGTGATGCAGCATAGTAGCATAAGTATTTCCCTCAGTTTTTGAGAACCAAGGTATCAATCCAGTAGGAGGCCACACTCAAGTCCCTTCCACATACACAAACAAATAAGAACCTTGCAACCAACGCGATAAAGGGGTTGTCAATCCCTTCACGGCCACTTGCAAAAGTGAGATCTGATAGAGATGATAAGATAATATTTTTGGTTTTTTATGATAAAGACTAAAAGTAAAAAAAGCAAAATAAACGGCGCCAGAAATAGCTTGTTGACGGGAGATTAATGTGATGGAAAATAGACCCGGGGGCCATAGGTTTCACTAGTGGCTTCTCTCAAGATAGCATAAGTATTACGGTGGGTGAACAAATTTCTGTCAAGCAATTGATAGAATTGAGCATAGTTATGAGAATATCTAGCTATGATCATGTATATAGGCATCACGTCCGTGAGAAGTAGACCGACTCCTGCCTGCATCTACTACGATTACTCCACACATCGACCGCTATCCAGCATGCATCTAGAGTATTAAGTTCATAAGAACGGAGTAACGCTTTAAGCAAGATGACATGATGTAGAGGGATAAACTCATGCAATATGATATAAACCCCATCTTTTTATCCTCGATGGCAACAATACAATACGTGTCGTTTTCCCCTACTGTCACTGGGATCGAGCACCGCAAGATTGAACCCAAAGCTAAGCACTTCTCCCATTGCAAGAAAGATCAATCTAGTAGGCCAAACCAAACTGATAATTCGAAGAGACTTGCAAAGATAACCAATCATACATAAAAGAATTCAGAGAAGATTCAAATATTGTTCATAGATAATCTGGATCATAAACCCACAATTCATCGGATCTTGACAAACACACTGCAAAAGAAGATTACATCGAATAGATATCCAAGAGAATCAAGGAGAACTTTGTATTGAGATCCAAAGAGAGAGAAGAAGCCATCTAGCTAATAACTATGGACCCGAAGGTCTGAGGTAAACTACTCACACATCATCGGAGAGGCTATGGTGTTGATGTAGAAGCCCTCCGTGATCAATGCCCCCTCCGGCAGGACGCCGGAAAAGGCCCCAAGATGGGATCTCATGGGTACAGAAGGTTGCGGCGGTATTAGGTTTTCGTGGTGCTCTCGATGGTTTGGGGGTACATAGGTATATATAGGAGGAAGAAGTAGGTCGGTGGAGCCACGAGGAGCCCATGAGGGTGGAGGGCGTGCCCAGGGGGGTAGGCGCGCCCCCTGCCTCGTGGCCTCCTCGTTGGTTGCTTGACATCCAATCCAAGTCCTCTGGATCACGTTTGTTCCAAAAATCACACTCCCGAAGGTTTCATTCCGTTTGGACTCCGTTTGATATCTTTTTTCTGTGAAACACTGAAATAGGAAAAAAACAACAATTTGGGCTGGGTCTCCGGTTAATAGGTTAGTCCCAAAATTAATATAAAAGTGTATAAATAAGCCATTAAACATCCAAAATAGAATATATATAATAGCATGGAACAATAAAAAATTATAGATACGTTGGAGACGTATCAGTATCAAATACCCAGGGGCTACTATGAACACTAGTAAAGTACACATCAATAACATGTATATCATATATTCTTTTGTTCACTTTGCCATCCTTCTTATCCGCCAAGTATTTTGGGCAGTTTCGCTTCCAGTGACCATTTCCTTTGCAGTAGAAGCACTCCGTTTTAGGCTTGAGTCTAGCTTTGGGCTTCTTCATGGGAGTGGCAACTTGCTTGCCATTCATCTTGAAGTTCCCTTTTGTTTCCCTTGCCCTTTAACTTGAAACTAGTGGTCTTGTCAACCATCAACATTTGATGCTTCTCTTGATTTCTACCTTCGTCGATTTCAGCATCACGAATAGCTCGGGAATCGTTTTTGTCATCCCTTGCATATTATAGTTCATCACGAAGTTCCAGTAACTTGGTGATAGTGACTAGAGAGCTCTGTCAATCACTATCTTATCTGGAAGATTAAGCCCCACTTGATTCAAGCGATAGTAGTACTCAGACATTCTGAGCGCATGCTCACGGGTTGAGCTATTCTCCTCCATTTTGTAGGCAAAATACTTGTCAGAGGTCTCATACCTCTCAACTCGGGCATGAGTATGAAATACCAATTTCAGCTCTTGGAACATCTTATATGCTCCGTGGCGTTCAAAACGCTTTTGAAGTCCCGGTTCTAAGCCGTAAAGCATGGTGCACTAAACTATCAAGTAGTCATCATACCGAGCCTGCCAAACGTTCATAATGTCTGCATCTGCTCCTGTAATAGGTCCGTCACCTAGTGGTGCATCAAGGACATAATTCTTTTATGCAACAATGAGGGTAGTCCTCATATCACGGACCTACTCCGCATCATTGCTATTATCATCTTTCAACTTATTTTTCTCTAGGAATATCAAAAAATAAACGGGGAGCTACATCGCAAGCTATTGATCTACAACATAGATATGCAAATACTATCAGGACTAAGTTCATGATAAATTAAAGTTCAATTAATCATATTACTTAAGAACTCCCACTTAGATAGACATCCCTCTAGTCATCTAAAGGATCACGTGATCCATATCAACTAAACCATGTCCGATCATCACGTGAGATGGAGTAGTTTTCAATGGTGAACATCACTATGTTGATCATATCTACTATATGATTCACGTTCAACCTTTCGGTCTCAGTGTTCCGAGGCCATAGCTGCATATGCTAGGCTCGTCAAGTTTGACCCGAGTATTTTGCACGTGCAAAACTGGCTTGCACCCGTTGTATGTGAATGTAGAGCTTATCACACCCGATCATCACATGGTGTCTCGGCACGACAAACTTTAGCAACGGTGCATTCTCAGGGAGAACACTTATATCTTGAAATTTAGTGAGGGATCATCTTATAATTCTGCCGGCGTATTAAGCAAAATAAGATGCATAAAGAATAAACATCACATGCAATCAAAACATGTGACATGATATGGCCATCATCATCTTGTGCCTTTGATCTCCATCTCCAAAGCACCGTCATGATCTCCATCGTTACCGGCTTGACACCTTGATCTCCATCATAGCATCGTTGTCGTCTCGCCAACTATTGCTTCCATGACTATCGCTACCGCTTAGTGATAAAGTAAAGCAATTACATGGCGATTGCATTTCATACAATAAAGCGACAACCATAAGGCTCTTGCCAGTTGCCGATAACTTTTACAACACATGATCATCTCATACAACAATTTATATCTTATCACGTCTTGACCATATCACATCACAACATGCCCTGCAACAACAAGTTAGACGTCCTCTACTTTGTTGTTGCAAGTTTTACTGCTACGGGCTTCTAGCAAGAACCGTTCTTACCTACACATCAAAACCACAACGATTTTTCATCAAGTGTGCTGTTTTAACCTTCAACATGGACAGACCGTAGTCAAACTCAATTCAACTAAAGTTGGAGAAACAGACACCCGCCAGCCACCTGTGTGCGAAGCACGTCGGTAGAACCAGTCTCATGAAAGCGGTCATGTAATGTCGGTCCGGGCCGCTTCATCCAACAATATCGCCGAATCAAAGTAACACATTGGTGGTAAGCAGTATGACTATTATCGCCCACAACTCTTTGTGTTCTACTTGTGCATATAACATCTACGCATAGACCTGGCTCGGATGCCACTGTTGGGGAACGCAATATTTCAAAAAAAAATTCCTACGATCACGCAAGATCTATCTAGGAGATGCATAGCAATGAGACGGGAGAGTGTGTCCATGTACCCTCGTAGACTGAAAGCGGAAGCGTTTAGTAACGCGGTTGATGTAGTCGAACGTCTTCATGATCCAACCGATCCAAGTACCGAACGTACGGCACCTTGATACGTCTCCAACGTATCTATAATTTTTGATTGTCCCATGCTATTATATTATCTGTTTTGGATGTTTAATGGGCTTTAATATGCTCTTTTATATTATTTTTGGGACTAACCTATTAACAGAAGGCCTAGTGCCAGTTTCTGTTTTTTTGCCTATTTCAGTGTTTTGCAGAAAAGGAATACCAAACGGAATCCAAACGGAATGAAACCTTCGCGATGATCTTTCTTGGAACAAACGCAATCCAGAAGACTTGGAGTTGAAGTAACTCCGTGAGGTGGCCACGAGGCAGGAGGGCGCGCCCAGGGGGGTAGGCACGCCCCCACCCTCGTGGGCCGCATGGAGCTCCACCGACATACTTCTTTTGCCTATATATACTCTTATATCCTAAAAACATCAGGGAGAGCCACAAAACCACTTTTCCACCGTTGCAACCTTCTGTACCCGTGAGATCCCATCTTGGGGCCTTTTCCGGCGATCTGCCGGAGGGGGAATCGATCACGGAGGGCTTCTACATCAACACCATAGCCTCTCCGATGAAGCGCGTGAGTAGTTTTCCATAGACCTTTGGGTCCATAGTTATTAGCTAGATGGCTTCTTCTCTCTCTTCGGTTCTCAATACAATGTTCTCCTCGATGTTCTTGGAGATATATTCGATGTAATACTCTTTTGCGGTGTGTTTGCCGAGATCCAATGAATTGTGGATTTATGATCAAGATTATCTATGAATAATATTTGGTTATAATCTGAACTCTTATATGCATGATTTGATATCTTTGCAAGTCTCTTCGAATTATCGGTTTAGTTTGGCCTACTAGATTGATCTTTCTTGCAATGGGAGAAGTGCTTAGATTTGGGTTCAATCTTGCGGTGTCCTTTCCCAGTGACAGTAGGGGTAGAAAGGCACGTATTGTATTGTTGCCATCGAGGATAAAAAGATGGGGTTTATATCATATTGCTTGAGTTTATCCCTCTACATCATGTCATCTTGCTTAATGCGTTACTGTGTTCTTATGAACTTAATACTCTAGATGCATGCTGGATAGCGGTCGATGTGTGGAGTAATAGTAGTAGATGCAGAATCGTTTCGGTCTACTTGACACGGACGTGATGCCTATATTCATGATCATTGCCTAGATATTCTCATAACTATGCGCTTTTCTATCAATTGCTCGGCAGTAATTTGTTCACCCACCGTAATATATGCTATCTTGAGAGAAGCCACTTGTGAAACCTATGGCCCCCGGGTCTCTTTCTTATTATATTGCATCTCTTTTATTTACATGACATCTCGCTCTACTATTTTGCAATCTTTACTTTCCAATCTATACAACAAAAATACCAAAATATTTACCTTACTATCTTTATTAGATCTCACTTTTGCGAGTGACCGTGAAGGGATTGACAACCCCTTTATCGCGTTGGTTGCAAGGTTCTTGATTGTTTGTGCAGGTATTAGGTGACTTGCGTGTAATCTCCTACTGGATTGATACCTTGGTTCTCAAAAACTGAGGGAAATACTTATGCTACTTTACTGTATCACCCTTTCCTCTTTAAGGGAAAACCAACGCATGCTCAAGAGGTAGCACACCTCCATGTTCTGCACACGTTCAGCACGATGACATCCCTCGAGCTCTTGATCCAGTTGAGGACGAGGGAGAGTTCCCTCAGCACGACGGCGTGGCGACGGTGATGATGATGTTACCGGCGCAGGGCTTCGCCTAAGCACTACAACGATATGACCGAGGTGGTAAACTATGGAGCGGGCACCACACACGGCTAAGAGATGTCTATTGTGCCTTTGGGGTGCCCCCCTCCTCCGTATATAAGGGGGGGGGGAGGAGGTGGTCGGCTTAAGGGGGCGTGCCATAAGGGGGGAGTCCTAGTTGGACTCCTAGTCCAAGTAGGATTCGGCCCCCCTCCTTCCTTCCATCGGAGAGGGAAAAGGGGAAGGGAGAGACAGGGAGAAGGAAAGAGAGGGCCTCCCCCTCCCCTAGTCAAATTCAGTTTGGGCAAGGGGGGAGCGCCCCTCCTCATGTGTCCTTTTTCCTCTCCTCCAATATGGCCCAGTAGGCCCAATATTTCCCCCGGGGGGTTTCGGTAACCCCTCGGTACTCCGGTAAAATATCTGAATCACTCGGAACCATTCTAATGTCCGAATATAACCTTCCAATATATGAATCTTTACATCTCGACCATTTCGAGACTCCTTGTCATGTCCGTGATCTCATCCAGGACTCCGAACAAACTTCGGTCACCAAATCACATAACTCATAATACAAATCGTCATCGATCGTTAAGCATGCGGACCCTACGGGTTCGAGAACTATGTAGACATGACCGAGACACATCTCCGGTCAATAACCAATAGCGGAACCTGGATGCTCATATTGGTTCCTACATATTCTACGAAGATCTTTATCGGTCAAACCGCATAACAACATACATCATTCCCTTTGTCATCGGTATGTTACTTGCCCGAGATTCGATCGTCGGTATCATCATACCTAGTTCAATCTCGTTACCGGCAAGTCTCTTTACTTGTTCCGTAATACATCATCCTGTAGCTAACTCATTAGTCACATTGCTTGCAAGGCTTATAGTGATGTGCATTACCGAGAGGGCCCAGAGATACCTCTCCGATACTCGGAGTGACAAATCCTAATCTCGATCTATGCCAACCAAACAAACACCTTCGGAGACACCTTTAGAGCATCTTTATAATCACCCAGTTACGTTGTGATGTTTGATAGCACCCAAGGTGTTCCTCCGGTATTACGGAGTTGCATAATCTCATAGTCAAAGGAATATGTATAATCATGAAGAAAGCAATAGCAATAAAACTGAACGATCAACATGCTAAGCTAACGGCTGGGTTTTGTCCATCACATAATTCTCCTAATGATGTGATCCCGTTCATCAAATGACAACACATGTCTATGGTCAGGAAACTTAACCATCTTTGATTTAACGAGCTAGTCAAGTAGAGGCATACTAGGGACACTCTGTTTTGTCCATGTATTCACACATGTACTAAGTTTCCGGTTAATACAATTCTAGCATGAATAATAAACATTTATCAGGATATAAGGAAATATAAATAACAACTTTATTATTGCCTCTAGGGCATATTTCCTTCAATATGGATCTCCAAGAGACCATTGTATTGAGAATTCAGCGAGAGAGAGGAAGCCATCTAGCTACTAAGTACGGACCCGAAGGTCTACAAAGAACTACTCACGCATCATCGGAGGGGCACCAATGGAGGTGGTGAACCCCATCCGTGATGGTGTCTAGATTGATTTGGTGGGTCTGGACTCTGCGGCGGCTGGAATTGATTTTCGTCGACTCCCCTAGGGTTTCTGGAATATTGGGGTATTTATAGAGCAAAGAGGTGGTCCGGGGGCACCCGAGGTGGGCACAACCCACCAGGGCGCACCTGGGCTTCCTGGCGCACCCTGGTGGGTTGTGATCTCCTCGGAGCACCCCCAGGCGAAGCCTTGGCTCATTAGGTGTCTTCGGTCCATAAAAAATCTCCCTAAAGTTTCGTTGCATTTGGACTCCGTATGGTATTGATTTCCTGCGATGTAAAAAAAACTTGCAAAAGACAGCAACTGGCACTTGGCACTATGTCAATAGGTTAGTACCAAAAAATGATATAAAATGACTATAAAATGATTATAAAATATCCAATATTGATAATATAACAGCATGGAACAATCAGAAATTATAGATACGTTGGAGACGTATCAGCATCCCCAAGGTTAACTCCTACTCGTCCTCGAGTAGGTAAGTGATAAAAACATAATTTTTGATGTGGAATGCTGCCTAACATGTTATATCATATTCTTTTCCTTATAGCATGGACATTTGGACTTTTATATTGTTCAAAGCAATAGTCTAGTTTTGACATGATAATTTAAATACTCAAGCATATCAACAAGCAACCATGTCTTTCAAAATATCAATGCTAAAATAAGCTATCCCTAGCACATCATGCTCAATCATTGATCCATTCATGAAACACACTCGCATATTAACTACACCCAATACTCAAGTACGATCATATTGCCTCCTAGTTGGTGCTTTTATAAGAGAAGATGGAGACTCAAATTCAAAATAAAAATTGCATAAAGTAAAAGAAAGGCCCTTCGCAGAGGGAAATAGGGATTTGTAGAGGTGCCAGAGCTCAAAGCGAAAATTGAGAGATAAAAACATTTTGGGAGGTGCATCCTTCCCACCAATGAAAACGACTTAGAGTTGCCAACACTTTCCATGATAGATATATCATAGGCGGTTCCCAAACAGAAAATAAAGTTTATTCCTTTTTCGACCATACTTTCACTTTCCATGGCTAGCCGTATCCATGGTTGCCCTCCATACCAACACTTTCCAATGAATTTATTATTTGACAACATAAAGTAAATTCATTTTTCATTCGAGACTGGCATCCCTAATACCTTTGCCTTACTCTCGTGCAATGACAAGTGAATAAATACTCATCGTGAGAATAACACATCTAGCATGGAAAGTATTAGCCACCCCTCACTGCTACGCGAGCGGAACGAACACACAAAGGAGAAGTTTATTTTGAAAATTAGAGATGACACATACACATTTGCTTAAAACAGCAAAAGAATACCGCATATAGGTAGGTATGGTGGACTCATGCGGCATAACTAGTTTAAAGGATTTTGGATGCACAATGAAGGCTAGCAAAAGATTGAGAAGCAACCTAACAAGAAACGAATAATCTCATAAGTGAGCATTAAGCATAATTAACACCGAATAATGCACCACAAGTAGGATATAATTTCATTGCATAATTATTGACTTTCGTGCTTGCATAGGGAATCACAAACCTTAACACCAATATTCTTACTAAAACATAATTACTCATCAACATAACTCACATATCACATCATCATATCTCAAAACTATTACTAATAATCAAGTTTATTTTATCCAATGATCTTCATGAAAGTTTTTATTATATCCTTCTTATATATCTATCACTTTGGAACTAATTTTCATGTGTTGCTTTTGATAAGCTCAAAAAAATATAAGGGAAGATCATGAGCATAATTTTTCTTTCTTTCTCTAAAATTAATTTAAGTGAAGCAAGAGAGAATTTCTTGAAAATTTTACTAACTCTCAAATAAATCTAAGTGAAGCAAGAGAGCATTTCTTCAAAAATACTAAAGGACACCATGCTCAAAAAGATATAAGTGAAGCACTAGAGCAAGTCCATAGCTCATAAAAATTGAAGTGAAGCATAGAGTTCAATTGTAATAAGTCATGACATAATTTTGGCTCTCTCAAATAGGTGTGTCCAGCAAGGAATCAAGACTTAAAACACAAAATAAAACAAGCAAAGACTCATATCATACAAGACACTCCAAGCAAAACACATAGTATGTGATGAATAAAAATATAGCTTCGAGTAAAATACCGATGGTCGTTAGAAGAAAGAGGGGATGCCACTCGGGGCATCCCCAAGCTTAGTTGCTTGTTCACTTTTGGATAATAGCTTGGGATGCCGGAGCATCCCCAAGCTTAGGCTCTTCTTACTCCTTATTCCTTCATCCATCGTAAGATAACCCAAAACTTGAAAACTTCAACCACACAAAACTCAACAAAACCTTCGTGTGATCCGTTAGTATAAGAAAATAAATCACTACTATAAGTACTATATCAAACCAATTCATATTTTATTCTTGCATTATATATACTGTATTCCAACTTTTCTATGGCAAAAACTCATCAAAGAAAACCATAGAGCCATCAAAACAAGCACACAACGCAAAGAAAACAGAATCTGTCAAAACAGAACAATCTGTAGCAATCTGATTTGTTCGAATACTTTTGGAACTCCAAAAATTCAGAAAAATCTGTGCGACCTGCGTAATTTGTATATTAATCTACTGCAAAAAATGGTATTTTATCACGCTCTGGTTAAAAATAAGAATTGTTTTCGTGAGCGTAAAATTTTCTGTTTTCAGCAAGATCAAACAACTATCACCCAAGAAGATCCTAAAGGCTTTACTTGGCACAAACACTAATTAAAACAAAAAAACACAATCATAACAGTAGCATAATTGTGCTAACACTCAAGAACAAAAAGCAAAAAGCAAAAATAAATTTTATTCATTGGGTTGCCTCCCAACAAGCGCTATAGTTTTACGCCCTTAGCTAGGCATAAAGCAAGGATCTAAGTTTTGTCATCTTTAGTTCGAGATCCATAAGATGCCCTCATGATTGATTCATATGGTGGCCTAATTCTTGTTCTAGGAAAGTGTTCCATGCCCTTTCTCAAAGGCAATTGAAACTTAATATTGCCTTCTTTCATATCAATCACGGCACCGATAGTGCGTAAAAACGGTGTACCAAGAATAATTGGACAAGACGGATTGCAATTAATATCGAGAACAATAAAATCTATGGGCACATAATTCCTATTTGCAAGATAAGAATATCATTAATTCTTCCCATAGGCTTTTTAATAGTAGAATCCGCCAAGTGCAAATTCAAAGAACACGATTCAATATCGGTAAGACCAAGCACATCACATAAAGATTTCGGAATTGTAGAAACACTAGCACCCAAGTCACACAAAGCAAAACACTCATAATTTTTAATCTTGACTTTGATAGTAGGTTCCCATTCATCATGCAATTTTCTAGGAATTGAAACTTCTAATTCCAATTTTTCTTCAAAAGCTTTCGTCATAGCATCAACAATATGTTTAGTAAAAGCTTTATTTTGTTCATAAGCATGGGGTGAATTTATAATGTATTGCAACAAAGAAATACAATCAATCAAAGAGCAACTATCATAATTAAAGTCTTTGTAATCCAAAAGAGTGGGCACATCACTAGTTAAAGTTTTGACCTCTTCAAACCCACTTTCATCAATTTTCACTACAAGATTTTCACCCTCCGAATTATCGGGATGCCTTCTAGCTAAAGTTGACTCTTCTCTAGTCCCTTTTTCATCAATCTTAACTTTACTAAATAAGGAATCAATAGAAGAAACACCAATCATTTTAAGATCTTCATCACTTTTATCTTCTAACGAGATTGGTTTAGCGACCATTTGATTTACTAAGGTAGCTTGTGCATCGGATATTTTTCCTAGCAAACTTTCAGCAAAAGCATACTTAGATTGGAGATTGCAAACTTCTCTACTAATATCATCAAGTTGTTTTGTGATAGCATCCAGCACAACGGAGTGCTCCTTAAGTTCTTCAGTAAAATACTTATTGTGCTCAAATTGTGTAGTCATATATTCCTTGGTACTTTTGTCAATTTCAAGAAAAATATTTGGGTAAGGAACATCATAATATTTTCTTTGAGGCATCATGACAACGAAAACAAGAACGCACACAAAAACAGATCCTGCAAGGAAACGGCGAACGAAAAAGAGGGGCGAATAAAACGACAAATTTTCGTGAAGTTGGGGAGAGGAAAACGAGAGGCAAATGGCAAATAATGTAAATTGCAAGGAGATGAGATTTGTGATTAGGAACCTGGTATATGTTGAAGATCCTCCCCGGCAACAGCGCCAAAAATTCCTTTTGATGCGGCTCGAATCTACGTCTGTATTTCCCCAAAGAGGAAGGGATGATGCAGCACAGCAGCGGGAGGTATTTCCCTCAGATATGAAAGCAAGGTTATCGAACTAGTAGGAGAACCAAGCAACACAATGTAAACAACCCTGCACACAGATAAGAAATCATCGCAACCCGACGTGTTAAAGGGGTTGTCAATCCCTTTCGGGTAACGGCGCCTCAAAATAGGCAAACGAACATGAGATAAAATTGTAGTAGATTGATAGATCGAACGCCAAATAAAATAAATAAGAATAAAACGCAGCAAGGTATTTTTGTATTTTTAGTTTAATAGATCTGAAAATAAAAGGCAAATAAAATAGATCACGAAGTCAGATAATATGAGAAAGAGACCAGAGGGCCGTAGGTTTCACTAGTGGCTTCTCTCGAGAAAAATAGCAAACGGTGGGTAAACAAATTACTGTTGGGCAATTGATAGAACTTCAAATAATCATGACGATATCGAGGCAATGATCATTATATAGGCATCACGTCCAAGATTAGTAGACCGACTCCTGCCTGCATCTACTACTACTACTCCACACATCGACCGCTATCCAGCATGCATCTAGTGTATTAAGTTCATGGAGAAACGGAGGAATGCAATAAGAACGATGACATGATGTAGACAAGATATATTTATGTAGAGATAGACCCTATTGTTTTATCCTTAGTAGCAACGATACATACATGTCGGTTCCCCTTCTGTCACTGGGATCAAGTACCGTAAGATCGAACCCACTACAAAGCACCTCTTCCCATTGCAAGATAAATAGACCACCCCAAAAAACCCAAATATCGGAGAAGAAATACGAGGCTATAAGCAATCATGCACAAAAGAGATCAAATAAACTCAAATACTTTCATGAATATAAAAAGATAGATCTGATCATAAACTCAAAGTTCATCCGATCCCAACAAACGCACCACAAAAAGAGTTACATCATATGGATCTCCAAGAGACCATTGTATTGAGAATTCAGTGAGAGAGAGGAAGCCATCTAGCTACTAACTACGGACCCGAAGGTCTACAAAGAACTAGTCAGGCATCATCGGAGGGGCACCAATGGAGGTGGTGAACCCCATCCGTGATGGTGTCTAGATTGGATCTGGTGGTTCTGGACTCTGCTGCGGCTGGAATTGATTTTCGTCGACTCCAATAGGGTTTCTGGAATATTGGGGTATTTATAGAGCAAAGAGGCGGTCCGGGGGGCACCCGAGGTGGGCACAACCCACCAGGGCGCGCCTGGGCCTCCTAGCGCCCTGGTGGGTTGTGCTCTCATCGTAGCACCCCCCAGGCACAACCTTGGCCCATTAGGTGTCTTCTGGTCCATAAAAAATCTCCGTAAGTTTTGTTGCATTTGGAGTCCGTTTTGTATTGATTTCCTGTGATGTAAAAAACATGCAAAAAATAGCAACTGGCACTTGGCACTATGTCAATAGGTTAGTACCAAAAAATGATATAAAATGACTATAAAATGATTATAAAACATCCAAGATTGATAATATAACATCATGGAACAATAAAAATTATAGATACGTTGGAGACGTATCAGCATGCATCTTGAAGCCATTGATGTCGCCTCTGGTATGTCATCAAGAATGGCGTTCCCAAGGTCGGTGAAGGTGTCACCGCTGCTGATGTTAGGAGGTTCATTCAACTGGATTCGACTGACAAGAACATCATATGTGGTCATCTGACCAAAGGACAGTACGGCCGTGTGAGTGCACTGGAAAATGCGAAGCTGGTCTGGGACTGGCTCTCCAAGGTCAATGAAGGCGTCTCAACTTAGAGAGATTCAAGGATTGATGTTCTTCGCAACCTCTTCAACTGCTTTAAGAAACGACAATGAGAATGTCCAGCTCACATTTGATCGCCTCACTGATATCACAAATGAGCTTCGCGCACTCGGCGCCACTGAGATCACCAAGCACGAAATCGTCAAGAAGCTCCTGATATCACTTGACAGCTCATTCGACACCCTGGCCCTGATGATACAAGAACATCCTGACTTCAAAGATCTCGATCCGTTTGGCATACTTGAGAGGCTCAACACACATGAGTTCCAGTTATCTGAGAAGATAGATATCTATGGTCGAACCCGTGCTTTGAAGGCAAAAGTTGTCTCCTCATCTGAAGAAGAATCTGACTACAGTTCTGGGGATCCTGAAGACATTGGAAAAGAGCTAGCTATGCTCGTGAAGAAGTTCCAGAAGTTATCCAAGAAGAAACGTTTCGGAAAGTCTTCAAGATCCAGCTCAAGAAATGATGAAGCTTCCACTCGTGACCACAAGAAGAGAACATGCCACAAATACAAGAAACCTGGTCACTACATCTCTGAGTGTCCTCAATGGGTAAATGAAACTAATAAGAAGAAGAAGAGCAAGGAATATGATTCTGATGACAACAAGAAGAAGAAATCCTCAAAGTCTTCTTCAAAGTCTTCATCAAAGTCTTCATTTCAGAAGAAGAGCTCATCCAGCAAGGCTCGTGCGTTTGTTGGAAAGGAAATGGATTCAGAGGAGGAGTCTGCTTCTGAGGAGGCGGAGGTGGAATCTAAGGAGGAGTCCGATTCAAGCATGGCAAGCCCGACTCTAGCTTCAGCTTACGTCGCCAAGTCCATCTTCAACACCGAAGACAATGGCCTCGTCGCCGATGCTGATGCCGATGATGAGGAGGACTCTGCTCTGACCTACTACCTCATGGCACGTGGTGCCAAGGTAAACTCATGCGATGCTTACTTTCAAACATTCAGTGAAGATGACTCTGATTGTGAATCCAAACCTAGCTACAAAACACTTGCTAAAATTGCAACTGAACAACAAACTTCTATGGAACATATTCAAAAGTAGCTAGACAAAAGCGATGACCTGTTGGACGCGGAGATGACTTGAACTCAATCCTTAATTGAAGACATTAAAAATATTCACGTTAAGTACGAGGAACTTGAAAGTCGTCATGAAACTCTCTCAGCTACTCATGAGAATCTTTCCTATGATTATCTTCAAAGGAAGCAAGAACTTGAGAACCTGAGAGTGTCTCATGAAGATCTTAAAAAGGAGAATGATTCACTTCGCGCTCAACAGATCAGTTCCACTCAGGAAGACTTTGAGCCACCATGTCTAAAATGTCTTGAGCGTGATAATGCTATCTCTGTTGCTGAATGTTCTACCGCTGGTACTGTTGCAATATCGTCAACTGCTGATGTGGTAACTAACCCCTCTTTTGAGGATACCACTACTATTGCTGATGAGAATGCCAGGTTGAAGACTTTGCCTGAAACAGGGCTGTACAAAAGCCTCAAAGGACATCAGACACTATGTGATGTCCTCAAGAAACAGATTCTGAAATGAAACCCTAGGAAAGAGGGTGTTGGGTTTGAGAGGAAAATGAATGTTGATGGTTCATAGTGGAAGCCTGAGCAGTACCCCAAAACCACATGGGTTGCTGCAAAGGGACCTTCAGTGGACCCATCTATCTTATCTGGCTTCACTAGTGCTAACCTGATTATCACTGATGAATCCTTTGATGCAAACTATAAACTATTTAAGAATCAGAATGGTGAAGTGTTTGCCAGGTATATTGGTACTAAGTGCAGGAATAGACCACCTTTGAAGAAGAACTGGGTGCCCAAAAGTTGTCGAGAAGCTTCCTGTGAATGTCATCATGACACCACCTGGGAAGAAGACAAACCCCAGACCAAAGGCTTCATATGGTACAAAGGCTTCATATAGACAGAGGATCCACCAGGGTCACCCTAACGCCAATGTTTTGCATGGAAACCATACCCAGACTTATGAATATGAGCGTGTTTCATCAAACCGCTATGCTCATAAGACCAAGAACTTTTCTGCTTATTCTTATGAGTATTATTCACCTCCTGCAAGGCTATTTGCTAGGGCTCCAAAGCCAAAGTTCTCAGATGCTGCACTTAGACTCATTGCTTCTAAGCCACCCCTGAAGATGTGGGTAGTTAAGAAAAAATAACTCTCGTTTGCAGGGAAAGGTCTCCAGCCGGAAATCAAAGGCTTCTGATGCTTATGTTGGGGACCTAAAACATCTTGTGGGGTGCAAGATAAAATGCGAGAATGGTCTTACTATGTATTTCGTCCCAGGATTTCTTGACAAACATCCTATCTACCCTAACCAGGATCTGAACTTTGATAATATGCTTGTTCATCAAATGTTTATGCTTCACATTTACCTTGGTGAAGCCTATCCCCCAAATTGCACTATAGGGTACAACACTGAAAGCTTATGAGTGGATTATGGACAGTGGATGTACTAACCACATGACTGGTGATCGAAGTCTTCTTATGGATTCAACCCTACGTCTGTTTGACGAAAGTCACATCACATTTGCTGACACTGGTAAAAGCAAGGTATTGGGCCTAGGTAGAGTTGCAATCTCAAAGGATCAGCACATGGATAAATGATGCTTGTTGAATCCCTTGGTTTAACCTTAATGTCTGTCTCAATGCTTTGTGATCTGAACATGATTGTGATATTTGGAAAATATCGTTGCCCTGTGCTTATGGAATCTGACAAATCTCTAGTCTTCGAAGGATATCGAAAAGACGATCTGTATATGGTAGATTTCTCCACAAGACCAAAGCTGGCCGTATGTCTTCTACCAAAGCTTCAGAGTGCTGGCTCTGACATCGGAGGCTAGGGCATGCGGGCATGAGGAACTTACACACTCTCGCGAAGAAGAAGCGTGTCATCGGCATCGAGGGCGTCAAGTTCAAGAAGGATCATCTATGCGGTGCCTGCGAAGCTGGAAAGATGACTAGGGCCACGCATCCCTCGAGGACAATCATGGCGACGCGTCCCTTCGAGCTTCTTCACATGGACTTATTTAGCCCTACTCACTACTCTACCCTTACTACCACTGCATGCCTCTATGGTTTCGTCATTGTTGATGATTACTCAAGATATACATGGGTGCACATAATTCTCTACAAGACTGAAGTGCAGGATGTCTTTAGACAGTTCGCCAATCGTGCCATGACCAACTATGGCATCAAGATCAAGCACATCAGAAGTGATAACAGCACAGAATTCAAGAACACCGGCCTCGACCCTTATCTTGATACATTGGAAATCACACATGAGTTCTCTGCTCCAAACACACCTCAGCAGAATGGCATCATGGAACGCAAGAACAGAATCCTCATTGAGATGGCACGAATGATGTTTGATGAGTACAAGACTCCAAGGAAATTCAAGCCTGAAGCTATTGATAATGCATGCCACATCATCAACCGTGTTTATCTTCAGAAGTTCCTAAAGAAGACATCATATGAGCTCCTGACTGGTAAGAAGCCAAACGTCAGCTATTTCAGAGTATTTGGTGCTAGGTGTTGGATCAAGGATCCGCATCACACTTCAAAATTTGCACCGAAAGCACATGAAGGCTTTATGCTTGGCTACAGAAAGGATTCGCACTCTTACAGAGTCTTCAACCTCTTTCACTACAAAGTGGTTGAAACTGTGGATGTGCGGTTCGATGAGACTAACGGCTCGCAAAGAGAGCACTTGCCAAATGTGCTAGATGAAGCTACACCAAGTGAATCTATCAAGCTTATGGGTACTGGAGAAATCATACCTTCAGAAGATCAGGCTGAAGACAAAATCATCATTTCTGCACCTAATCAGCATGAAGACACGGCTCAACCTAAAGCCAATGCTGAAGATGAAGACAATGATAAGCAGGGGAAAAATCTTCGTCCAGTTTATCCTTGTGTTGCAAATGAAGTACAAATTGAGAAGATAATTGATAGCATCAATGCACCTGGTCCACTCACTCGTTCAAGAGCAACACAACTAGCAAATTTCTATGGGCACTTTGCATTTGTCTCTATATCTGAACCCAAGAAAGTTGATGAAACCTGAATGGAACCTGAATGGATTCAAGCTATGCAAGAAGAGCTTCAATAGTTTGAGCTGAACAATGTATGGGAGCTAGTAAAGCGTCCAGATCCTCGCAAGCACAATATCATCGGCACCAAATGGATCTATCGCAACAAACAAGATGAGCTTGGTTAAGTTGTCAGAAACAAGGCTTGTCTCATTGCTCAAGGTTACACACAAGTTGAAGGGATTGACTTCGATGAAACCTTCGCTCCTGTGGCTAGGCTTGAAGCCATTCGCATACTGCTAGCCTATGCCAACCACAACAACATTCTTCTGTACCAAATGGATGTAAAGAGTGCCTTTCTCAACGGCAAAGTTGAAGAAGTGTATGTTGCACAAACACCTGGTTTGGAAGACCCAAAGCCTCCTGATATGGTATACTAGCTCAACAAGGCACTGTATGGCCTCAAACAAGCCCCTCGCGTTTGGTATGACACCCCCAAAGACTTCCTGAAGAGCAAAGGCTTCAAACCTGGTTCGCTAGATCCCACTCTCTTCATGAAGACATATGTTGGTGAACTGTTTGTATGCCAAATCTAGGTGGATGACATTATCTTCAGCCGCACTGACAAGAGATACAGTGATGAGTTTGGGCATATGATGTAAGAGCAATATCAGATGTCCATGATGGGTTAGCTGAAATTGTTCCTTGGTCTTCAAATCTGTCAGCAAAGTAATGGCGTCTTCATATCACAAGAAAAACACCTCAAAGATTGCCTGAAGAAGTTTGGAATGCAAGACTGCAAAGGATACACGACGCCAATGCCAACCAAAGGCCAATTGAGCCCCGACGACAATGGTAAAGAGTTCGATCAAAAGGTATACCGCTCCATGATTGGTTATTTACTCTACGTATGTGCATCTAGGCTTGATGTAATGCTTAGCGTTTGCATGTGTGCCCGATTCCAAGCGGCGGCAAAGGAATCGCATCACTAAGCTGTGAAGTGAATTCTTCGATATTTGGCTTACACCCCAACACTAGGATTATGGTATCCAAAAGGCTCAGAGTTTGATCTAGTTGGATTCTCAGATGATGATTATCCTGGTGACAAGGTTGATTGCAAGTCCACATTAGGCACATGTCACTTCATCCAGCTAGTTAACAAAGGCACAAGCCTCATATCCCTGCCAATGTTAAATAGTATTCTGGATGAGCGGTGGCATTAACTGAAGAAAAATGATGAACTTAATTAGCACTAACCTCTAGGGGGCAACTGAGAAACCGCCTGCCAATGTCGAATCCCTCCGTGCATACACGTCGAGCGGGAGTGTGCCCGTGCACACAACTCAGCTTTTGGTACTTCTCGGTGGCGCAAAACTTGGAGTCGAACTCGTGTTGCGGGAGTCTGGAGTCAAGCTCCGGATCCAGCGGCAGATCGCTTTCCTGGGGGGGGGGGGGGGGTCATTCAGGACGGATTCAGCAAGGAGCCATACTTTGGACATGGTAATAAAGATTGGTATAGATTGGAACCGGACAGGACGATTCGGATCCGTAGCACACCTGCCTTCTGATGACCTTAGGCAAGTGCTCGGCGGTGACCGCCGTCGTGGCGGCGATACGAGCAGGAGCAGCCGCACCGAAACCATCAGCACCACTCGTCCACGTTCCCCCAATGTCAGCGCCACGCGAGGGAATTTGGAGGCTATGTAGGGATTTGGGGGAAATGGGGAAACTATCGAGATAAGCTAACGGTCGGGAACTACTAATGGCACTATATATATATATGTTGTATACGGCACACTATTTGTACATGTCGTTTGTGTTAGGTATTACAAAGTCACACACGATTTCCGCACCAAACCGTGTGAGAAGACAACGTAGGTAAGACACGGTTGCCGTTACATAACCGTATGTGATGTACTACCCTGTCCATATAATTGAGTTACAGTGAGATAGCGTGTAAACAGCCGCTCCGCGGATATCTGTAAAAAAAACAGCCACTCTGCATAAAGAGATGGCGGCGGCGGCCTAGGCAGCGGCTATCGGAGAAGAGATCAATCCTCGGTCGGTGGGCGGTGGCGGCGTCATAGGAGGTCAATCCTCGTTCTACGGCGGGAGATAGGAGGAGCTCAACCATCGAGGTCGGCGGCGGCGTGATTCGAGCACATCCATCGCGGTCGATGGCGGGATAGTGGAGGTCAAACTTTAGGCGGTAGCCGCACTAAGCTTTGCTCCTCGACCCTGCTGTCTCGGCGTGCCGTCGCATCGCGCTTGTCTGTCTGCTGGGTGGAGGTTGCTGCGCGGCTAATTAATTAAGGTATTCTTTTCGTGAGTGGCTAAATTTAGGTATTCAATTCCTAAGTGTAGTGTTGTACTAGTACTCTGCGTGTAAATTGACTGGCCATTAATTTTTGTCATAGCACGTTTGGATAACAACATGGAGCGCCCTCAGTAATTATTACAATAAAACCTTGTGATTTATGCACGCATCTTTGGACAACAGTTAATCTATGTATTAATGTTGTTGTTTTGTTTTTAATTACTATTCGTGTGCTGCAGATGGAACGATCTCGATGGATGAAGAATCGGAAAACCGCAGATTTTATCCGTGGCGTGACAGAGTTCATGAATTTGGCTGAAAGTACAAAGAGGAGAATTGGTGATGCGGATTACATCCTGTGTCCATGTACTGATTGTGCCAATACAGAGTCACATGAAGTTGCAGATGTCCAGATACACTTAGTCTCTAGGGGATTCATGGACGGATATACACATTGGACCAGACACGGTGAAGAGGAGGTCATGGATGAAGATACCTAGGGCAGCGAGATGCCAAACCCCGATCAGTGTCACATGGATGTTGAATCTAACATCGGGGCAGAGGCGTCAAGCTACCAATGGAACACCGGAAATCCGAAATGCCCATTGGAAAACCAAGACGCCGATGCAGCTGATGACGATCTTGATATGCCAGATTTTGCTGCTATGATTGCAGATTTCGAGGGACCAGATAAGCATATGATTGCGTACAAGGATCTGCCAACCATTGATGCGGACTCCAAGAAAGAATTGTATCCAGGTTGCAAAAAGAAATATTCCAGGTTGAGTGTCACCTTGGCGCTTCTCAGATTTAAAGCAGCAAACGGTCTATCAAACAAGGGCTTCACAGAGATGTTAGGTCTTTTGAAAGAAATTCTTCTAGAAGATAATGTGCTCCCCAGAAGCACGAATGAAGCGATTGTTTGCCCATTGGAACTTGAAGTACAAAAGATACACGCTTGTGTGAATGATTGTATATTGTACTGTGGTGAGTACAAAGATTTTCGTGCATGTCCCACATCCAAGCATGCACGATACAAGCGTAGGAGAGCAAAGGACAAGTACAAATTGGATGACGAGATCAAGACAGGAGTCCCGTTCAAGGTTGTTTGGTACTTGCCTTTAATTACAAGGTTGAGGCGTTTGTTTGCAAACCCTAGAGAGGCAAAGAGGTTGCGGTGGCATCATGATGAGCGAATTGCGGATAGGTATATGAGGCACCCGAAAGATGGGGCTCAATGGGAATTAATTGACAAAAAGTTTGAAAATTTTGCCAAGGATCCTAGAAGTATAAGGCTCGGGGAGTGTACTGACGGGATGAATCCTTTTGGCGATATGAGCACCAATCACAGCACATGGCCGGTGCTTCTGTGCATATATAACCTAGCTCCTTGGTTATATGAAGAAAAAATACATTATGATGTCAATGATTATCCAAGGCCCGAACCAACCTGGAAATGAGATCGACATTTACTTTCAGCTACTGGTAGAAGAACTGCTGACAGTGTGGATAGATGCGCCTGCTGTAAAATGTTATGATGCTTACAGAAAGGAGATTTTTGATCTACATGCCATGCTGGTGCACAACATTCAAGATATGCCGGCATTAGGCAACACATCGGGGCAGAAAACAAGGGGAGAAGTAGGGTGTGTCACATGCATGGATAGGACAGCTAGCAGAAGACTTCCCAACTCGCACAAAACAGTGTATTTGCCTCATCGTAGGTTCTTACGGAAAAATCACCCATACCGAAAGCTGAAAGCTGAATTTGATGGTACGGCAGAGGCAGCTACTGCCCCAAGACCCTATGAAGGGGTGGTGGTCCACAACATGGCTAAAAAATTTAATGTTGTGCTTGGCAAGAACCACCCTTTGACGGTGAAACTAACACCCAAGGATCAAGTGTTTAAGAAGAAATCGGTGTTCTAGAAATTACCTTACTGGGAGATTCTATGTGTACGTCACTGCATCGATGTCATGCACGTAGAGAAGAACGTATGTGAAAGCATCCTTGGTACTCTGCTCAAGATTAAAGGTAAAAGAAAGGATGGTGACGGTTCACGGCTCGATATGCTTGCTGATCAATCACAACGCAAGAGTGAAGTAGAAGATGATGAAAAATTCATCAAAGCTCGCCAGAGTTACAATTTCAGTACAAAAGAAGCAATACAGTTCTTCACCCATTTGTTGTCAGTTAAGACACCCTCTTTCTACTCCGCAAACATCAGAAGTCTCGTGGATGTGAGCTCAGGTAAAATGAAGTTGGGACACATGAAGTCACATGATTGCCACATAATGTTGACACAAATCCTCCCGGTGGCCATCAGGAATCTGTTGACAAAGATATAAGAAACATACTCATTGACCTTTGTGATTTCTTCAACCAACCATGGCAGAAAGTTGTAGATCCTGAAGAGTTGGATCATATGCAAGATGATATTGCATGAATATTGTCCAACCTAGAGATGTTTTTCCCATCGTCATTCTCTGATATCATGGTCCATCTCACTATGCACCTTGTCGACGAGATAATGTATTGTGGTCCTGTGTTTCTTCGCAACATGTATCCCTTCGAGCGGTTCATGGGAATCCTGAAGCGCTTTTGTCGGAACCGAAACTATCCAGAGGCAAGCATCCTACAAGGTTATACCGCGGAGGAGGTGGTTGAGTTTTGCATTGAATACATGAAACAAAGATCTATAGGTTTGCCGGTCTCTCGCCAAGAGGGAAGGCTAAAAGGTAAGCCAGTCCTTGCTGGCATGCAAATGGCTGCACCCGGAGAATTGGCAGAGAAAGCCCATTTGACGGTACTGCTTAACAGCCCAATTCTCATCGCTTATGCTGAAGAACACTTGGCGAAGATACGCCAAAGATTCTTACCAATGGTGCCTTCATCAGAGGTGGAGATGAAGTAGCACACTAAGAACTACGCCGAATGGCTGAAGAATCATTTGGCACAAGGATCCATCGATGACATTGCTACGTGGTTGGCACAAAAGCCATCACCTACGGTGCTGACGTACCAAGCATATGACATAAATGGATACACGTTCTACACTGAGGAACATGATAAGAATACCTCGTATTAGAACAACTCTATTCGAATAGAATGCATGCCTGTAAATGAAGCTGATAAAAGGGTATACTATGGAACCATCAAAGAGATTTGGGAGCTTGACTATGTGAAAGTTAAGGTGGCATTATTCAGGTGTGCATGGATCCCTCTTGGTCAAGTAAGGATTGATGAGTACAGGAAGACCTGTCTTAACAGGACAATGATGGCATATCACGCGGACCCATTCATTCTTGCCAGCGATGCTACCCAGATTTTCTTTGTGGAAGACCCCTTGCATAAGAACGGCCATTTAGCGATGCATGGGAAGAGAAGGGTATTGGGTGTCGACGATGTTGCCGATCAGGCCGAGTATGATGAATTTGACGAGTTGCCAGCCAAGGGATCACACACCAGTGCAACAGAGAAGAAGTTTAAAATCATCAAAAACCCCAAGTTCATTCGGGGTCAACTTAATGATCCCAGTTCCCCCATGTACATGGGAATTAAGCTGTAAGACTAGTCTTTATGCCTACCCTGCAACTTAATTCGTTCAATTTAGAACTATCGCGTGTACTGAATTTGTGAGTTATGCCCGGTTTTCTGTTGATGTAAGAACCGTTAATATGTTGACCTTGATATGCTGTCAGCTCAGGCAATGAATATGAACTGTTTGTTGTTGTTATTATTGTTATTATTATTATTATTATTATTATTATTATTATTATCATTATTATTATATCATAGAGGTAGCACACTCAATCGATCTCACTACAGTATGTGTTAACAAAAATATGCAATCTGGTTTGCGAATAGCACACGGTTCGTTGATGAAAGCCGTGTGCCGACTAAACCACGACACCACCCCGCCCACGATCTGAGTCGTGCTTTCTGATTGGCCAGAACCCAAACCCCACAGATCGTATGTCTGCACCGTTGGATGCCCCCAGATCGAACGGCGATCCTCATCCCTTTCGACAGCACATGCAGTTCCGGTTGTAATTTTATTTTTATGCACAAAATGCACGTTAATATCAAAAAATGTCTTAAATATAGCTAATGATACCTTAAATGCGCTAGAAAATCAAACCCGTGGTATAATGGTGATTGCGTACCATGGAAATATTTATGAGGCCAAACGATGAAGTCACCGGCCACAGGAGTTTGAATTGACACGTCTCCTTTTGGAAAACCATGATCCTTCATGTGAGATGCTCCGGTTTGGAAGGAGCGGTCATCAAAACTTGTGCAAATTTACCAATTTTTTTCCACGGGATCATGAGAGCACGCCACAGGCACACATCAATTTTGATGATGTTCGAACTCCATCTGAATTTTCTGTAATTAAAATACCAACTAGGCCTACGCCAGTGGCCGCACCTCGCGACCGAAATGTTTGAAACTTCTCCCCGCTTCTAGAACAAACGGATGAAAACTCACAAAGTGACGCACAAATGATCTGTACACCTTTGCTAGGCTGATAGCAAGGGCGTATCATAGCTAGTATCATGCATGCCAACTAGGCAATTTTGATGAGCTGTCATAGAATTAATTAAATGAAGAAAGAGAGGGTTAAGTATCATATCATGAAACCGTATCTTAATAAATGTTATGCTACTATGTGTCATGCATGACAATATAAATAAAGTACTACATATGATACTAGCTACTCTATGATACTATGCATTATTAGAGCAAGTAAGTACACAATAGAGTGACATAAGACTAGCCACAATGGGTAGTAACATAGAATGTTACTAGTCTATGTTACTACCTCTATAGTGGGGAGTAACATATGTGTAGTAACATGCAACACTTCATTTATTAGGCTATAGACTCATCTTGCCTTGAGATGTGTGATGTTACTTAGACTAGCCACAATGGGTAGTAACATAGACTAGTAACATGCCCATGTGTTACACTAGTCTATGTTACTACCTCTATAGTGGGGAGTAACATATATGTGTGGTAACATGCAACACTTCATTTATTAGGCTATAGACACATCCTGCCTTGATATGTACATGTGATGTTACTCATACTACTAGTAACTAGCTATGTTACTACTTTCCTCTCTTTCTTCATTTATTGCTTGCCACATCATCTACTTTATCTAGATATGTGTGATGTTACTACCTATGTTACTCCCATTGTGGGTAGTCTCATACTATAGTAAGACTATACCCAGAGTGGGAGTAACATAGGTAGTAACATCACACATATCCACTTTCCTCCATTTCTTCATTTATTGCTTGCCACATCATCTATTTTATCTAGATATGCGTGATGTTACTACCTATGTTACTCCCACTGTGGGTAGTCTGGCTATAAGGAATAGAATAATATATATGTGCTTATTAGTTCGAGGAAAGAGAAGAGAAGCGGGCTCTTGGTTAGTAGAGCCAGCTGCAACAGGAGACCCAAGACACTTTGTGAGGATGTAAGGTGGGCCAACTATTGATAAACTAGTAAATATATAAAACTTATTATTGTACATACCCGCTAAGAGGTTGGCTGTATATGACATGTCAACTTCTTATAGCCGACCCTTGGCTGTATTATTAACCATGCTCTTAGTGAGGTAGCTAGTATATCATAAACGATTAGCTAGTATCAGACTAGCCACAATGGGAGTAACTTCAGCAGTAACACCGACTCCAACTTAGCAAACTTGCTTATGTGGCAATAAGTTAATGAGGAGAGAGATAGTTTCAGTAACTTAGATAGTTATTGTAGCATCACATGTCCCAATGCAATATGAGTCTGTAACCTAAGAAATGAAGCTTTGCATGACACTACACTTATGTTACTACCCACTATGAAGGTAGTAACATATATAGTCTAGGGATATGTGTATGTTACCAGTGTACTACTCTCCATTGTGGCTAGCTAGTCTCATACTCCCTCCTTTCCGGTTTAGCTAGGCTGGTTGTAATGGTATTATCATAAGCGGTATCATGCATGCCAACTAGACTTTCTGGATGATGTGGCACACAAGAGAGGATGTGGTATCATATCATGATACCATGTCATATTAAATGTTGTACTACTACTTTGTGTGATTAGTAAGGCAACCTAAGGTGTTAACTTATGATACTATGCATTACGGAAGTAGCTAGTATCCTAGCTACACTATCATATATATGCATGATACTACTAGTATATATATATATGATACTCCTCATTACAACTAGCCTTATAGGGCTCAATTCAAAAATCTCACCAACTAAGGTAGATGGTGAGTGGCGGAATACCTTTTGTAGTTTGTAAGAACACCCAATTAATGCTTTTGTTTTCCTCAAAAATTTATGTTTTCCAATGTATTAATTGCAATACATGCATGCATATATAAAGTACATGCATTGGTCAACTTTCTCTTAATACTTGCATGCAATGATTTAATGCACCTTGGAATCTGGACATGTGATGGGGAACAACCAAATTGAGCCTTATAAAATGGAAAAACTAAAATTTTGAGATAAGCCTATAAACCGAAAAGGAGGGAGTATATATGCATGATACAAGTATATGATCGGCAATACCTCCGTAATGCGCGCATGCATAGTATCATGAGTTAGTATCTTAGGTTCCTTATTAATTACCATGCATGACACAAAGTAGTACAACATTTAATATGATACAGTATCATGATATGATACCACACACCCTCTCTTTCATCATTTAACTGTGTGCCACATCATCCAAAAAGTCTAGTTGGCATGCATCATAACGCTTGATACTCCCATATTACGACCAGCCTTATTAGGGTGGCCATAGTGGGGGTATCATAGCCGGTATCATGCACCCGGGAATAGAAAATATGATGATATGGCAAAGAAGCAGTAACATAGGTAGATACCGTAACATATATATATAATAATAAATGCTCTACTACTTTGTGTCATGCATGGCCATAAATACGGTCATCTATGATATATATACTCCCTCCATAAACTAATATAAGAGCGTTTAGGTCACTATTTTGTAATCTAAACGCTCTTATATTAGTTTACAGAGGGAGCTAGTACTGCTCTATGATACTATATATGCACTATGAAGGTATGTACGTAGTATCATACACTAGTATCATATGCATGATACTATATATATAGTACTATATGATACTCCCTATATAAGGCTGGCCATAGTGGTGGTATTATAGCCGACGATGTCATGCACTCGGAAATAGCAAGTATATATGCTGATGTGGCAAAGAATTAAATATATATAAAGAGGGTTAGAGTAACATATAGTAGGTAGATACTGTATTATGTTATATGCGATGCTAATTTGTGTCATGCATGGCAATAAATATGATATATATATATATATATATGATATACTATACTCTATGTATTATACTATGCGCTATAATTAATTAAAGGTTGTATCATATGTATTGTATATTCATGATACTAGTATATGACACTCTCCACTATACTCATGATTTCTTACCGTGGAAAAAAATTGGAGGCGAAACGATGAGCTCATGTTTTCATTCGAACAAAAATATGATGTTAGGTAATGTAAATGTTTTCAAAGAGCACACGGTTCACTCATGAAAGTCGTGTGTCCACTAAACCGTGGCCGATGCACCCCCACCCCTCTGCCACGCGCGCGATCTGAGTCGTGCGTTCTGATTGGCCGGAACCCAAACCCCACGAATAGTACGTCTGCACCATTGGATTCTCCTTGATCGAATGACGATCCTCATCCCTTTCGACAACACATGTACATGTTTTCAAATAGCCCCTCCCAAAAAAATGTTTTCAAATAGCACACGGTTCACACACGAAAGCCGTGTGCCTACCAAACCGTGGCTGATGTGCCCCTCGTTGCGCATGCGATCTGAGTCGTGCGTTCTGATTGGCCAGAACCCAAACCCCACGGATCGTACGTCTGCACCGTTGGATGCTCCCAGATCGAACGACAATCCTCATCCCTTTCGACAGGAAATGTAGTCCGGCTAGGAATTGATTTATATGCAAACATGCATGGTAAATGCCAAAAAATGTCTTACATATAACACATGAGACCTGAAATGCACCAGCAAATCAAACCTGTGGTAAAATTGTGATTGGTTTGCGTGCAAAAAATTTAGATGAGAAACGATGAACTCACGTCTTCATTTCAAAATTAGTACGGCTTCATTTTAAACAAAATTATTCTGTTTGTGCACACGAGCCCTTAGAGGAAACCATTTGCATAGGCCTTTCCGCGCGCGCGGCGACCGGGGATATTTTTCACCCTTTTCACCTAGGCTGCCAACACCCCCACCGTCCGCCCGCGTTTCACTCAACTAGTCCACCCAATCTCCTTCGCCAGCTCCCCCTCCCCCAGATCCACAGCAGAACCCTCTCCGGCGCCGCCGTGCTCATCCCGGCCGTGTGCCCGCTCTTCGGCGTCAAGCCTACCTCCACTGCCGTTCCCAACACGCGGCGGCCCGCGCCTCGCCATCTTCGTTTGCTCGCCAGCCACCCTCGAGCATATCGATGCAGTAACCCTCGCCTCTCCTGTGGTCCGGTCGGGTTTGCATTAAGAAGCCTGTTAGTTACTGCTCTCCATCACGGTGAGGCATATTTCCTCGCAATCCATCTTCCAATTTCGTTCCGTATGTTCCCAAATTGGCTATAAAATAATGGGGAGCGTATATATGTTCATTATCTACCTTCCTTACTACATATAAGCTGTATTTGTTCCAATAAGTTACTGTCTATTTACAGATCGCGGGCGCCCGAGTCACACAAACTTAACAAATTAGCCGTACATTTTCTAAATTATTGCATGGCATGTTTAGAAAGCTTGATACCAAGTTGTTAGTTTTATGCTTATCCTCCTTTCCTGAGTTTCGCATGTGTTCTCCGTAGATGCCGAGTAGCAGCGACAACACTCATTCAGGCCATGTATCTTCATCTGATTCGGACAACCCTAGGTCTTCAGCAGATTGTGAGGGATCAAGTAGTCTTGAAAGGGATAGAGCTACAGCATTACCCTTCCGGTTAGGACATGGAGGAACGCTCCAAGGAAGCCTACACACCAGCCTAAAGGTGTATCTGAAGTAACCGAGATTGATTTAAAGTCCTGGGCTCCAACTAAACCAGATAAAGCACGCATGAGGTTCAGGAGTGTGTGTGGATTTGTTGGCAGGGCAAGGCTCAACATTAATCTGCCGGGGTTTTGGAAGGCTGACACAGAAACACGGCGAAGGATAGTCCGGGAGATCATGGATCACTTCAACGTTCCAGAGCAGTGGAGAATGCAGGTGGAACACGCTGCACTGAAGAAGGCTAGGGATGCTTGGAGAAACTGGAAGCACGTGCTGTACAAGAAGTACTTGAGTGAAGGCAAGGACCCAATCCCCGCATACCCCCAAATTACAAAGGCAGACTGGGCAGAATTCAAAAGGGTCAGGGCAACTCCAGAGTTTGCTGCGAAGAGTTTCAAGCAATCGGAACTTCAGAAGAAGAACATACACCCCCACCGTATGGGTGTGGCAGGATACTACGGCATGAAACTGATATGGGAACAGGAGGACAAAGAAGCAGTAGCGGCGGGTGGGAGTCCGGCCTTTAGTGAAATCAAGGGCAAACGCGCCAGAGACTACTTGCGGGCACGTGCAAAGAGGCATGATGACGGAACTTATTACTTTGAAAATGCACGTGACGCCAAACTGTATGAAGTGATGGTAGAGGCTTCCAAGATCCCTGGAAGGTTCTACAAGAACTCAGGGCCATGTGACATTCTGTCCATTGTTCTGGACACAAAAGAGCCCCCTGGCCGTGCAAGGGGTATAGGTGTTAATGTCCCGCACAAGAGGGCTTTCACACTTAGCAAAGAAGAGAGGCGCAACATGAAAAAAACGAGGAGTGAAATGAAGCATAATGCATTGTTTGAAAAGTTGAAGAAGGAGATTTATCTGGCTATTCGAAAGGATGTTGAGGAGTCAATGATGATGATGTAGAAGACTCTAACACTGATAGATAGCTAGCAGATGGGAGGGGAGGCGGGCATGGATGATGCTGGTTATTGTGCGACAACACTGCACAAGAGTAGCTGTGCATCAGCTGACCCCAGCGACACCGAGACTGCAGCTGCTCGTGATGATGCTATATCCGATCTATCTGGAATGAAAGACAGACTGAAGGGCGTGCTTACACATTATGAAGGTACATTAAAATGTGCAACAGCCTGGGTTTGCCCACCCTTCTTGGAAGATGGGCTCTTCTTGGACAATGTGCCATTGAAGCCGGGCTGTGTGAAGTGCTAAGTGACTGAAGTAAAGCCTGGATTCAATGAATTTGCCCTGAAGAATGTCCTAGGAGACTTCGATGAGCAAAGGACCTTGGGAGAAACATTGTTACATCACATCCAGTGGCCACGAAAGCAAATAGAGTTCATCGATGAGATTCCTGAAGCCCCACCAAGAGCAACCACTGTCGCCCCTCAACCGGTGACGCTCTCCTTGCCAGAGCAGCTCTCGCGGGCTGATGCATCAACCTGTGATCAGCCGGACCGACTTTGTGGCGTACAGGCCATGTCATCCTTCGCCCCAAAGCAGCCAGTGGCAAGGCCTACAACTGCTGATGACGCACCACCGGTTCAGATGCCGGCCGCTGAAGCAGCGGGGGGAGACCCAGCTGCAGCACATGCTCAACAGACCAACCTGGTGGAACAGACTGCTAAGTAGTCTGATGCTTCGGAACCGCCTGCTAAGCAGTCTGTAGGTCAGAACTGACTGCTCATCAGTCCATCGGTCCGCAGGCGCGTGATCAGCATACAAATGCGTTAGCACTTCCTGCTCAGCAAACCAATGCGTTGGCACGGCCTCCTCAGCACACCGACAAGTTGGCACCACCTGCGCAGAAACCCGACATAGCTTCAACGCATGGTCAGCAGTCCGATGCCTCTGCTCCTACAGCCCAGCAGTCCGTCACTGCAGCAGCGCCAGCTCAGCGGTCCGGCATAGATAAACAGTCTGCTAAGAAGTCCGTCCAAGCTTCACCGTCTGCTCGGCAGTCGACCGTGCAGGCAACCAGACATTCTGCCAGAAATGCTTCAAGTATCAAGAAGGAAGTGGCCAAAAAGGCTACACCCACGACCACGAGGATGCGCAACGGGAAAGTGAAGAGGAAAGAGAACGATTGCCTCTTACTTAAAGCACTCATCGCCCAGAACCAAATTAACAGCAGCTTGTTCGAATCGGGAGTAATATTATTTCTGACGCCATGGATGATGAAGAAGTAGAATTGTTACTTGCTAAAAGAAAAGCAGACGTACTTGAAGCACGCAATTACGTCCATGGTCAGCCATTTCTTGTTGGCGAATACTTTGATGAGTGCAGCTGCAGTTGCCGCGAGTTACATGAAAATTGCATGGATCAAATGTCAGAAGGTCATCAGCATTTGCTAGTCCACTACAACAGAGATCATTTCTGACACGATGCTGGTTCCATCATTGTGAGTTTCGAGGACATACATCTCTTCTTCAACTTCAACATGCTCGATGCCACTCTTGTTAGATGCGTGATTTTGTAAGTACTTAACAAACTCTAATCAACTTCTCCATACAAGGCTGTAAATGATAAACAACTAACTGCATTTTCTTCCTCTCAGGGGATTGAACGCGCAGAGAAGACAAAGTGAGAGTGTGTATTTCATAGATCCTGCATTAGCAAATGGCACAACATTACATGAAAAGGACCGACGGGACTGGGCCATTAACACGGTCGTCCGTATCTTCGAAAACACGTCCCATGCAGAATCATTTCTCTGGCCATATCATGAAGGGTAAGTCAAGTAAACAACCACGCATACACTGATTGTCTTTCAGATTTCGACATCATTCGTAAGTTCATGGCTTTCTTAATATGTAGCAATCACTGGATATTGTTATTCATTGTTCTAAACAAGAACATAGTTTACTACATCGATTCTCTCAAAGAGTCAACAAACGCTCAGGATCTGATGCATCTTCAGCAATTCTTGGATAGGTATTGAATTCTATGATGTTGAAATTAATTTGCATTCATATCTGGTTCAATAATTGATGTTGTCAAAATTCATCATCGTTTGCAGTGTGCTCGCATTATGGGAAACTAAACCAGGGAACCTGTTCAAGAGGAAACTACCTCTGCAGCACGAGATCGTTTCTCCGGTAACACACCGAAATCCATTATTTTCGGAAAATTTATCCAACAGTCTGCAAATACCTTTCCTTACGCTAGTCAAATGTTCAAGCTTCTAAATAAACCTCTTTCTATTTTGTCCAAAGAAAAAATAATACATGTACAAAAACTTCCAGTGTCCTCAGCAAGAAGCAGGGACCAACCTTTGTGGATACTATGTTTGCAGACACATGATCTCCATCTGCAAATCTGCTGATAGTTGTGACGATCCTCGCGAATTAGTACCAGTAAGTCTATCTTAATTAATATCTTTTACTCCACTCATATGACACATTCTAAAAATACAGCAACTCATCTTAAAACCGAGGACCCCTGAACCGCTCCCGGCTGGTGAATTGCTGATGGTTGGGAGATTTATCAGCGACTTCTTCTTGGATCACTACATCAATCCCACTAGTGATAATGAAGATTTTAGCATGCGTTCTCCTGAAACATTGAGTAAGAGTTAGCCGCTAAACATATAACGCATGGATCCATTGTTTTCCATCTGATGAGGTTTTCGTATTTCGTACACTATGATTAATTATGTAATCAATATATGTGTGGACAAATCATTGGAATTTAGCTACCATATGTTCAATTGCAATTGTTGCGAAATCTGATGAATGTTCTTCCTATGGACACTATTTGTTCAATTGAATATTATGGCGAATTTGCTTTTTGCATGCCGATTCAAAATGGGATATTTATGTTTATTTGTTCAATTGAATATTGTGGCGAATTTGCTTTTTGCGTGCCGATTCAAAATGGGATATTTTTGTTTTAACCTGGCAATTGCTCCGCACACGGTTCAACTAAATGAGTGTGTGCGATCCACATCGGAAAGCATACGTCAATCGTATTGGAACCGTCGGTGTACACAGCAGATCACAAATGATTCGCAGCGCTACTACGTGTGCGTAGGTTCTCCAGAACCGTTTGTGATATCGCGTTATCGCACACGAGAACTGGGAGTAAACCGTGCCCAATGCAAAATACAATCCCAGTCGTATTTTTTTCAGGAAACGTGTGGGATCCCAAACGAAAAGCACACATCACTCTTGCAGCAACCGTCGGTGATACCTAACAAATCACAAACGGTATGCAACACTTGTATGTGTGCGAAGTGGCTCCTGAACCATTTGTGATAGAACATTATCGCAAACGGTAATTGTTGGAAAACGTGTGCGATGGAGTCCAGCATGGTAGACGGGTTATGCAGAAAACTCGTGCGCGATAGGGCACAAATCACATACAGTTCATATGTTGGCCCGTGTGCCTTACATACTGTTTCCCAAACGGTTCGTTATGACAGACCGTATGGTTTCACTGCGTCATTAGAAACGCTTAATCACCGATACCACACGTGCGAAAGAATTTAGTGTGTGCTGCATCGCACACGATTACATTTTGGAAGGCCTCTGGATCCTGGTTCCATATCCCCGAATGTTTCTGGGTCGCGTGGGAAGGACCCCCTATCGCACACACTCAGTTGGTGACGGTTCCGAAGGCCATCGCGGAAAGGGGTAAAAAACCGTTTGTTTAGGACCAACGCGCACCAGTGATTGGCAGATATCTTCAGCAGCCCATGGATGAGAAAAGGTTTTGCAAGTTGCGGTGTGAGCTAAATATCTTAGAATCCTCAAATGTCCTGTGATTGGACACACATCCTAACGCTTATGCATGTTGATGACTTAGATGTGCAACACACGAAGTAACGTATATCTTCAATCAATGAAGACTTACCCTCTAAGTGTGAATACATTAACGCAGAATTTGACTTCGGAGCCCACGATAATTTGACTTCGAAGCGTCCTTTTTAGCTGAAGATACAGAGACACACATTTAAATATGCTTTTAATGCTAGATCTCTTTTGCGTGAATACCGAAGAAGCCGGAACGACCACCCGACAAACCAGACATGCGTGGGAACATGGAACAACTTTCAATGAGATGCATGCATGCCACGTGTCCATCAGATGTGAACCGCCAGGGGCACCCGCGTAATTACGCTATGCAGCCATTTACCTTATAAATACACATCCAGCGCGGTCATTATCTCCTCTTCCACCTCGCCATCCCACTCAAACCCTAGCGCCACCGCTAGCTCGCGTCGACGCTGGAGACGAAGCGCTTAGCTGCCGCGACCTCTTCGACGCCGTCCTCACGCCGGCCGCGGACCTCGTCTTCTCCGCTGCTGCCATAGGTGTCTTCCGCTACCAAGTTAGGGCGTGGGGGATTGGACTGCTCGGCCTCCCTTCTGCCTCGTCTAGCAGTTCGTCTGTGGTAAATAAATCTCACTTTTTACATTATTTTTGATCTGTAAAATCCATCCACTTCAACCAAAAGTGGTTTCTACACTTCCAAATCGGGATCTGTCTCTCTCTGAATCTCATATCTTGCAAAGTATGTTCACTTATGCTTCATAACTAGTTAGCTTCCTCACTTGTACTTATCCATGGATTCGTACAAATCTAGAAACAACTCACTTCAAATAAGTGAATGTCTTCACTCTATGAGGTCAATGTCTTCAAACTGATTTATCTTCAAAATCTTTTGAGAATGCATATGACCTCTTCCCCTTCCCTCGCATCTCTAATGCTGTCACAGGTACATGTCCGTGGGAGAATCACTTGGTTCTCATAGTCTGCATTCATTTGCAGAATTCTTACAACATCATATTCACTCCCCTGAAGCCAGTTCTTGCTTGACAAGTAGATGGAACCTTTCACTGTTTTGAAGCCTATCTGTCTGGATATTATGGCTTCTGAAAAATCTGCAAGGAAGCGTGGCAGGCAGCGCCGTGGAAATACTGCTCTAGATCTGCCTCCGGATCTGCATGAACTGTACAAGACTGATTCTGAGGAAAACTATAATCAACGCAAGACCAGGATCCAATGGATCCGAAGATATTGGGCTGAACAGTGGTTCAAGTACAACTTCATCACACCTGAATATGCTGAGAAGAATGCTATCAAGCACCCGTGGGATGATATCCTTTACAAGAATCTGCAACCCAAGTCGAAGTCTGAAGGTATTGCCCAAGGCTTCTATCCTTGCATGGTCAGAGGACCTAAGCCATAAAATGCCGACCCATCGTCTCTTCTATGGTGTCCTGCGACGATCTCTTCAAGCGCAACTTTCAGTTCGCAAAGGAGTCAGCTGCAAAGAACAGGAAGGATCTCGGACTCAACTTCAACCCGGGCCCGTCTGCTCCAAGACAGGATGGCACACATGAAGCCAATCCCAATGTCATCGGTGAAAGCACAAGTGCTCCCTGGGTGATTTTGGTAATTAATGTCAACATATCTCTTGTTAGACTAATGCTTCTACCTAGTATGTTTTAGATAAGTTCAACAATGGAGTGGCATAAACAAGAGGATGTGGAACCCCTTCAAGATGCTAAGGACAAAGGATTGGCTCAAGCTCAAAGCTCAGGACTCTACATTTTCTATTTTAAGTGATCCAAGATCACATTGAGTCCATAGGAAAGCCAATACTATTAAGAAGGGATGAGGTGTTGCTTAATGGCTTGCTTGCTCAAAGTGCTTAGTGATATGCTCCAAAGCCCTCAACCACTTTCTCACTTCCACATATGTCCTAATCCAAAAAGTCCAACTCAGCCCCACCGATTCTTTCTATCCGGAGCCACCAAGTTTAGTTGACATAGCCACTGCCAGAAACCCTAATCAGTTCTGTCTCACCAATGGGATCTCGGTCTCACCGAGATGGGCTTGCAAACTCTCTGTTGTCTGCTGCAATAGTTTCGGTCCCACCGAGATTTGCAACCGGCCCCACCGAGTTTGCTTGGCCAACATTCTGTTTCACTTATTACCCAAATCGGTCCCACCAAGTTTGAGTAATTGGTCAAACCGAGTTTTGGATTTACCCTAACCCTAGCACATCGGTCCCACCGAGTTGATCAAGTCGGTCCCACCGAAATGCCTAATGATCAGGTGCCGGTTCAGGAAAATATTTAACCCGGAGCACAACCTATCAAGTTTGTTCTTATGTTTATTTTACAGGATCAGTTTAACATGGATAAATCCAAATTAAACCGGGGGCTAATGTCGGGGATATACCCCGCAGTATGACCCGGCCAGGCTTGGCGTTTTCATTGGTAACCCGCCGGAGTGGTGACTCACGGATGGCCCTAACGGCGGGTCAGATAGAAGACTAGGCCCAAGGCCCAGAAGGCCGGCTCATGTTATGGTGGGCCGGTTTACGAGGAAAGGCATAAGGAGTTTTCCCTTAAGGGGGCAGACTAGGATTCCACTTGTAATAGACTAGTCCTAATCCTAATAGGACTCCACATGTAACCCGCCCCTTCAACTTATATAAGGAGGGGCAGGGCACCCCAAGAAGGAACAAGAAACAATCTCTAGGGCTAGACACCGAGAGCCGGTTCCGGCGACTCTCCCGTGATCATAATGAGACCTAGCCTCAAACAGCATGTAGGGTTGTTACCGGATGATGTTTCCCGAGGCCCGAAGCTGTCTAAATCCTCATCTTGTGTTACGTCTCTCGATTCCGCTCAACCCCTCTCAAGCTACCACATAGATGCGTTGGCCTCGCGACTAAGTCCTCACACTAAGGACATATGCCGTGACAATTTCACGATAGTTGGCGCCCACCGTGGGGCTTGCGCACGGTGGTGATGAGTTCCTGTAGGGATCTCTCTTAGGATTCGAGAAGTTTGCGATTTCATCGGATGAGGAAGAGCCGACAAGTTCTTTGTTTTATGATCTGAAACATGATTAACTTTGGAGCCGGCGTGCACAAAATTAAGGTCAAAGAAATTAGGGTTGCGTTTGCACACCCGCCGCCGCGGTTTGCAATACATCGAGACAAAGAGAAAATCGATCTTCGCTGCTGCGCCAATCCATCAAATCGCCAGGTTACCGATGCCACAAACATGGACGCGTAGCCATCTGGGCGTCCGTACGTATGGTCACATATACGTACATCAAGGCCCGAGTCAAGTCCCGAGGCATCCGCTGTTTCTGCTACTTCCACAAGCATGGAGTACTTCAAGGAGTAGTTCACGTGATCAAATTTCAAAGCAATCTCATTTGACTAGTAGTACTAATCCTAGTACGGCTTGAATTCTTTATCCCATCTATGGACGGAAGCCGGCGGCTGGTTGCAATTTGTTTAATCCAAGGAAAAAAAATCACACAGGATACCACGACCCGGAGGAAGTCACGGACAAAAACTCTGCCTTTGACTCGACTCCGTCTGAAGCAGGCGCCGCTGGAGCATTGTTGCGCGGTTTCAGTTTTCATCTCGAGCTGCCATGGGCTGGCCCTGACATGGAGCCGGCCTGGCCCCATTCTCCTTCGCCTCTTCCGGCCTGGCTTTGAGCCGCCGGCCGCCTCCAGCGCCAGCAGTCTGCGCCACAAGCCGCCGGCCGCCTTGCCTCTCATCTTCCACAGAGCTTTAGCGGTCTCAGGCCCAGCCTCGTTTGCTACAATTCGGTGCGTACCTCCGCCGTCGCCTTGGCCCTCACTTCTGCCCAGCGCCGTGAGTCGCCGCCAAACGCCACAACCCGCCGGCCTCTGCCGTGAGCCGCCCCGGCTGAGGGCAGCCTGTGAACCGCCGCCCATGCCTTCCCAGTCTCGAGCCGCCTTCGCCAAGTCGGTGTGAGTCGCCTCGTTCGGCTGCCACCCGTGTTTGAGTCGTCATCTCGACCTGCAACCCGCACCTCTGCGCTTCCGCGGCAGCCGCTCGCGCCGCTGCGCCTCGCCGACGTTTCCGAGCCACCGGTTGTTCAACTTGCGACAGACCTCGCGTGCGCGATCCCGCGTTTTCACTGTTCCGCTCTGGCTCCTACCTCCGGGCGCCTGGCTCGCTTAGCGCCGGCTCTCACGCGACAGCCGGTTTGCTGCCCTGCACCAGCTTGCTGGTTCTGCTCCGCCCCGCCCGTCGACTGATCTCCACCGCCCTGAGTCGCCTGCGCCGGCTGACCGCTGTCTCCGCGCTCAAGGCGCTCGCCGGCTCGCCGCCCACGTCAACCTCCGCATGAGTCGCCGGACCACGGGCCGCCGCGCTGCTCCTCCGCGCGCCCCAACCCGGGTGCCCGCAACACTACAGGTTCCCATGGTGACCCGCTGCCGTTTGATGTTTGTTTCCTCTCCTCTCCGCCGGTTTCCACGTTGACTTCCCGCCGCTGAGAGCCGCCCAGCGCTGCCGGCCTGCATCCATTGAGCCGCCGTTGCAGAGAGCCGCCCCGTACCTCCGGCCTGTACCCGTTGATCCGCCGCGGGTGAGTCGCCGCGCCGACTGCCTCGCTGCCCTGAGCTGCCGTCAGGGCCTGCGTCCACAGCCATGCTTCCGTCTTGAAGCCCCGCCGCTGCAGCGCTCTACTATAGAGAGTTCATGCCAAAGGGAAAAGAGGGTCAAACTGGATACTTGTTTGACTCAACGACACGTACACATGCTGGAAGCAAAATCAATCAGTACTACAGAATATTACTACCCCACGCGGAGCTCTTGGAGGATTTGATTTTCGTTTAAAAATGAACAGACGCTTCTTGCCAACAAAACGCTGGTCTGAACTACCTACGGTGTTGCTTGAAGTCACATTGAGCTGTCCCTGCCGCGCATTGAGCTGCCCGGCCTCGCGGCCGCCTCTGTTGTGGAGTATTAAATACTACTGTTAGCACGAATGTTCTGCTATGAAGAAAAGAGAAAAGCAAAAGGGGCGTGTCATTGTCGCCACCGTGGCATCACTGTGAGCCGACTACTACTACTCCACGCAAGGTTAAGGCTACAGTCAAGATGTTCACCCGATAAAAATACCAGGTGCAATCCTTTTTATATATTTTATCAGCACATATTAAATTGTTTGAGAACAATTACACTGGTCTGTGATATTTTTTCGCAGGACCATTATCTATTACAAAGGTGTCACCAAGGAGCACGCGCCAATATTATTTTTGCGCTAAGCACGCTTCGCGCCATGTTCTGGATGGATACGTGCGCAAGTCGCCGACTCCGCTACATCAATACACGCAACGGACTCGTCGTCCGCACCCGCGATTAACTCGCCCGTCCATGCCGGTTTACAATGCCGCGGCCGGCTCATCTGTCTGAGCTGCTTCTGATACTGCGGTCGTCTTTATCGTCTGTCTATCACGGCCTGGTCCACATCAACATACCGGGCCGCACCTGTCTGCATGAGCTGTTGTTAACTTCAAATCGCCAGTTGGAAGGAACCATTGGCCGAGTTGCTGACACGGCTCATACGGGATCATTTATAACCCGCCGCGGTCACCTCAACCTTCTGTGGATTCACATAGTGCTATCAATACCAATGATATACAAGTTATGCCGGCTTATATCACGGTCAAGTATGGAGAATCTCAAGCCAACTCCTCGAGTCACCTTGAGACTCAGGGGCTACAAGGATATGACTCAGCAAATGTTGCCGGTTTTCAATGCATTCAAGAATTCCGGGTCATTGGAGGGAGAAATAATTCGGTCCCGGAGGCTACCGCCATATTGGTGAAAAAGTTTAAAGGCCGTCAGAAAATTTCCGGCTTAAAAAGAAGGATTCCGGTTTAGATCCGACTCAAGAGAGTTGACATCTCCCACAAAGCACTGAAGCTCTTAATATCCGGTTTAAAATCCGGTTCAAGGGAAATTTATCTGCCACAAAGTTTTGAAGCTCTCAAATCCGGTTCAAGGTAAATTTGTCTATCACAAAGCTTTGAAACTCTCAATATCCGGTTTTTCCGGTTCAAAAAGAATTTATCTCTCGCAAAGTTCGAGTTCTCAGGAAAAATTAAAGGGACCAAAAAGAGTCTTTACAAAGCACAACCCAAACATAGGTACCCTGCTTTAATGACCATTGGGAGCTGACCGTATTCGAATTTAGCTTAACCCTTTTGGTGTGACCCTGATCGTACTCGAATCAGAGTCGTTAAATATTCTCATGATCACTAGGGGGCTTCCTGTTCAAACATAGGTCGTATTTGAACCAAAGAGAACATAGCTGTCGGTACCCTCTTGATCGGCACGCTGCCGAGCTCACTAGGGGGCTTCTTGATCGTATTCGAATCATAGCTCAACTCCTTTGGGAACCGACGTGGATCGTATTCGAATCAGCGTCGTTAAACAACTCTCAAGGTCATTTGGGGGCTTCCTGTTCAAACATAGGTCGTATTCGAACCAAAGAGAACATAGCTGTCGGTACCCTCTTGATCGGCAACGCCAAAGCCACTGTGGGCTATATGATCGTATTCGAATCTTAGCTTAACCCCTTTGGAATGGTTTTCTGATCGTATTCGAATCAGAAGCCTCAACATTTTTGAAGTCTCTTTTTGCGAACAATCTTTTGGGTTTGTCTTGAGACTTTTTTTTATCATATCTGAAGCATATATGAGTGGTTTCTATTTAACCCGGCTTGACTTTGGATGATAAGTCGCCAGTATATGACAATCATAAACATTTGGAAGTTTTGGCTTCTAAGGATTGGGTTATCACCCTTACTGCACAGGTCATGTAAACCGGCAGTACAAATTCAATATCACAGTTGTTGTATGTGAGATATTATGACCCGCCCTGCGGTAAACCGCCAAGGGATCTTGTGATCTACTTGTGTGCAGGATAAGACTACATTTGGGTGGGTACATGCCCTGGCTTTTGACGTTAAGTCGCCAGGGCATATGTTGTTTAAACTCTATGCAGGATTTACAGAGCTATGACTTACATAAATGATTAAGTTCAAGCCCATCATCAAAGATTGAAATTGGTGTCTCAAAAGGGTTATCAATTCTTGATTTTCTCAAAGGCTATAAGCCGCCGGGTTATAAAAATTCCGGCTTACAGGCGTATTAAATGGCCATCGGCCAAGAGCCGTCGGGTATTTAAACTCCGGATTTACTTATCAACAGATGAGGTATTCAAAGTCGCTTTGGCGCAATGGCTATTATTTTATCAATGGATATGATTTATTCTACAATGGAAGGAATAGTCCTGAGTCACTGCAGGCCTACGACCCGGCACTTGGGGGCTACATTATTTAAATTGAGATTACATCAAATATGCAAGTCCCATGTCACTGCCAGCATTCACCATGGCACTTGGGGGGCTAATGTAAAGTCGTTTCTTGTTCACCTTACTGAAGACCCAACTCATCACATCATAATGAGCCGACCCTTGGAGGCTACCAATTGCTCCTGTCAAAAATTCAAGGTACACAAGTATTAATCCATTATATTGAACGGTCCACTATTCAGTTGGTAGAGTGCAAAGCTCTTAACCTTGTGGACGTGGGTTCAAGCCCCATGGTGGAGATTATATTATATGATGTTATTATTAAATTATATACAAAGTCCCAGCTCAGTATTATCTTACTAAGCCGACCCTTGGGGGCTACACGTTGCTGTTCAAGTTTACATGGTTACATCTACAAAGTCCCTGCTCATTATTGCATAATGACCCAGCCCTTGGGGGCTACACTGGTTGAAGTTTTTATGAGCATAAGGCAATTACAAGTCCCAGATTGCTGTAAGCATGACAACCCGGCACTTGGGGGCTACATATGTGGAATATTTAGTTTATGACTAATGATTGAGATGAATAACCCGGATTTCTTCAAGGTTGCAACACTTATATTGAAGCAAGTCTTAAGTTATCACTATGTTCTCCTCTTAAGACTTGGGGGCTACAGGTGATATGCATATAAGGGAGAAAAAAATCTTCAAATTCTCAGTTTGGAGTAGACCAGATTAACCCGGTGTCTGCAACAATCATGACCCGGCATCATTTATTTATAACCCGGTAATTTTGGCAATCATAAATCGGCAAGATCTACATCTTTAAGCCGGCTGAATATCAGTTGAATATTTCAAGACCAATATTTTTGTCAAGTAAGAGCATTGAAGGCCGACTCAAATGGATTATTTCTTATAATATTTCTCTACAAGAGCCAATGTCAGCAAATTGGTTATGAAGCTAGCCTATTAACCCAGATTTTTTAAGAAGTGCCTGGATTTTTTGCATTGGCAAGGTTTGGACATATCTGTTAAAAAGAGATTTGCTATAAGATCTTGAGTATGCATCCAGGAGGAAATGACAAGGACTTAAAGATGATCAGGTGCCGGTTCAGGAAAATATTTAACCCGGAGCACAACCTATCAAGTTTGTTCTTGTGTTTATTTTACAGGATCAGTTTAACATGGATAAATCCAAATTAAACCGGGGGCTAATGTCGGGGATATACCCCGCAGTATGACCCGGCCGAAAGTATGACCCGGCCAGGCTTGGCGTTTTCATTGGTAACCCGCCAGAGTGGTGACTCACGGATGGCCCTAACGGCGGGTCAGATAGAAGACTAGGCCCAAGGCCCAGAAGGCCGGCTCATGTTATGGTTGGCCGGTTTACGAGGAAAGGCATAAGGAGTTTTCCCTTAAGGGGGCAGACTAGGATTCCACTTGTAATAGACTAGTCCTAATCCTAATAGGACTCCACATGTAACCCGCCCCTTCAACTTATATAAGGAGGGGCAGGGCACCCCAAGAAGGAACAAGAAACAATCTCTAGGGCTAGACACCGAGAGCCGGTTCCCGGCGACTCTCCCGTGATCATAATGAGACCTAGCCTCAAACAGCATGTAGGGTTGTTACCGGATGATGTTTCCCGGGGCCCGAAGCTGTCTAAATCCTCGTCTTGTGTTACGTCTCTTGATTCCGCTCAACCCCTCTCAAGCTACCACATAGATGCGTTGGCCTCGCGACTAAGTCCTCACACTAAGGACATCTGCCGTGACAATTCCACGACAAATCCCATCTCTTTACATTCTTGCAACTTGCATGCTTTACTTTCCGCCGCTCATATACTCTTTGTATGCTTGCATGTTTGCTTGATATGTATTGTGAATGTTTAAACTTGTGGTCAAACTTCACATCAACTAAAGGAAATTAAAAAATGCAACTTTTCTTGATTAGAGTCTATTCACCCCCCTCTAGACAACTCTTCTCGATCCTTTCAATTGGTATCAGAGCTTTGGTCTCCATTGCCTTGGTTTAAACACCTTTGGAGGAAGATGCATGTGTCTACTTTGGGGAGTCTTAGACGTAGAGTGCCTATTCTTGATGGAGAATATTTTCGTGAGTGGAAAAATGAAATGCTTGAGATTTTGAATGAATATCATTTGAACAAGTACATTACTAGCCCTTGTGTACCTCATATTGATCCTTTGCATCCTACACCCGAAGAGGATCTTGGCATGATTCACAATCTTAGAACCATAAATCTTATCATTAGAGGATTGCCCAAAAATTTGATTGCTAGTTTAACTACTCTTGATTGTGCCTATACCATATGGAGATTTCTTGAGGAACGATTTCCAAATTATTCCTTGAAAAATTTAGACGAAATTCTCCATAAGTCTATTGCCTTGAGTAAAATGAATTCAAGTGATCCTAGCTTTGGTGATTGTTTATTTAGGCTTACCAATCTCATGCGTGCCATAGGAGATGTTGGAATCATTAGCAATATTATTCCGAAGCTATTAGAATTCATAAAGATAATCACAGAAATGATCATTTGTCTAATGAATTACCGTCTCTAGGAATTGATCAATCACAAGATGATGTTGAACATGGATACTATGATGAGGATGATGATAGTGACTATGATCTTGATGATGCGATGAGACACTTTGGTCTTATGGCAAATCTTCGCGGCTACATGGCCGGAGGAAAGGAATGGGTCCTTGATAGTGGATGTACTGATCATATGACCGGAGATAAAGATATGTTCCGTGAGCTTGCTGAAAACGACGGCCCTCGAAAATATGTCACTTTTGGTGATAACTCAAAGGGTAAGGTGGTTGGCCTCGGTAAGGTGGCCATCTCACATGATAGCTCCATACAAAATGTCATGCTCGTTGAATCTCTTGGGTACAATTTACTTTCAGTTTCTAGACTTGCTGATTTCGGTTTCAATGTCCTATTCACTGAAGTAGATTGCCAAGCGTTTCGTAGAGACAATCGTAAAATGGTCTTTACCGGTATACGTAGAGGTGATCTTTACATTGTTGATTTCACTAAAAAGGCTCAACCTAGAACTTGCTTAATTGCTAAATCTTCTAAGGGTTGGCTGTGGCATAGAAGGCTGGGTCATGTGGGTATGCGAAATCTTGATATGCTTATTAAAGGTGATCATATCCTTGGAGTAAAAGATGTCATATTTGACAAGGATAGACTTTGTAGTGCTTGTCAGGCAGGGAAACAAGTTGGAGGCAGTCATCGCGCGAAGAACATCATGGCCACGAGAAGACCACTCGAGCTACTTCACATGGATCTCTTTGGTCCAAATGCCTACAAGAGTCTCGGTGGTAACTCGTTTGGACTAGTCATAGTTGATGATTTTTCAAGATTTACGTGGGTGTTCTTTCTTGATGACAAATCGCAGGTCCAAAAGATCTTCAAAACTTCGCTAGGAAGGCCCAAAATCAATTTGACGTGAAGATCAAGAAGGTTCGGAGCGACAATGGAACGGAGTTCAAGAACGCAAATGTGGATACCTCTCTTGACGAAGAGGGGATTTCACTTGAGTTCTAGGCTACGTACACACCTCAACAAAATGGAGTCGTTGGGAGGAAGAACCAGACTCTTATTGAGATGGCAAGAACGATGCTTGATGAGTACAAGACTCCAAAACACTTTTGGGCGGAAGCGCTTGAGACAGCTTGTCATGCAACAAATCGCTTGTATCTTCACAAGCTACTCGGCAAGACGGCATACGAGCTTCTCACCGGTAACAAACCCCAAGTTGGATACTTTCGAGTATTTGGCTCAAAATGCTACATTCTTGATAAGCATCGTCGTTCTAAATTTGCTCCTAAATCTCATGAAGGTTTCCTACTTGGTTATGGCTCAAACTCTCACACTTACCGTGTCTACAACAATTTCACCCAAAAGGTTGAAGAGACGGTAGATGTGAAGTTTGATGAATCTAACGGCTCGCAAGTAGAGCAATTGCCAATTGATGTAGGAGACAAAGACCCTTCGGAAGCAATCCAAGACTTGTCTATTGGCAAGATTCATCCAACGGAGGTGAAGGAGAGTACCTCGTCCGTCCAAGTGGAAGCTTCTACCTCACGACAAGGTGAACCAAGAATTGATATGGAAGCATCCACAAGTGGGACACACCAAGACGAAGAAAACGAGGAAGCACACCAAGATGAATATCAACAACCTCCTTCTCCACCACGACAAGAGAATTACAATGTCAACAATGAAGAAGGCCAAGAAGAAGAACAAGATGAAGAAGATGTTCCACCCCGAGCCAAGCCAAAGCTCCCACAAGTTCGAGCAAGAATCGCCAAAGATCATCCCATCGAGCAAATCTACAATGATATCCAAACCGGGAGAATCACTCGCTCTAAAATTCGTTTAGCTAATTTTTGTGAACATTACTCATTCATCTCTAGCATTGAACCTATGAAGGTTGAAGAATCATTGGAAGATCCGGACTGGATAAACGCTATGCATGAAGGGCTACACAACTGTGAGAGAAATCAAGTATGGACATTGGTCGAGAAGCCCGACAACAACCACAACATCATTGGTACCAAATGGGTGTTTCGCAACAAGCAAGATGAAGATGGTCAAGTCGTCCACAACAAAGCACGCCTAGTCGCCCAAGGCTACACTCAAGTCGAAGGTATGGACTATGGTGAGACATATGCTCCCGTTGCTAGACTTGAGTCCATTCACATCTTACTTGCTTATGCTAATCACCATGATATCACCTTGTACCAAATGGACATTAAAAGTGCTTTTCTAAATGGTGAAATTGAGGAGGAAGTTTATGTTAAGCAACCTCCCGGCTTTGTCAATCCTAAGAAACCTAATCATGTCTACAAACTTCACAAAGCCCTTTATGGTCTTAAACAAGCTCCTAGGGCGTGGTATAAATGCTTGACCAAGTTCCTTATCGAAAAAGGCTTTGAAATTGGTAAAATTGATTCTACCCTTTTTACTAAAAGGGTCGATGGAGAGCTATTTGTGTGCCAAATTTATGTTGATGATATTATATTTGGTTTGACTAACCCTCATTTTAGTGAGAAGTTTGGAAAGCTAATGTCGGAGAAGTTTGAGATGTCTATGATGAGTGAACTCAAATTTTTTCTCGGTTTGCAAATCAAGCAAACTAAGGAAGGTACCTTTGTCTCTCAAACAAAGTACACCAAGGACTTATTCAAGAAGTTCAATATGCAAGAATGCAAAGGTATGACTACACCCATGCCTACTAGTGGACATCTTGATTTGACCAAAGATGGTGAACCGGTTGATCAAAAAGTTTACCGCTCTATGATTGGTGCATTGTTGTATCTATGTGCCTCTCGTCCCGATATTATGCTAAGTGTGTGCATGTGTGCACGATATCAAGCGGCACTTAAAGAATGTCATCTTAAGGCTGTGAAAAGGATAGTGAGATACTTAATACATACACCAAATTTTGGCATTTGGTATCCTAAGAGGTCTTCCTTTGATCTTGTTTGCTACTCCGATTCGGCCTATGCCGGAGACAAGGTTGATAGAAAGTCCACTTCGGGTACTTGTCAATTTCCTGGTAGATCTCTTGTGTCTTGGTCCTCCAAGAAACAAAACTCGGTATCCTTATCCACCGCCGAAGCGGAATACATTGCCGCTGGTTCATGTTGTGCTCAATTACTTTGGATGACCCAAACTCTTAAAGATTATGGGATATATGTGAAACATGTTCCATTGCTGTGTGACAATGAAAGTGCTATTAAGATTGCTCACAATCCCGTGCTCGAACTAAACATATTGAAGTTCATCATCATTTCATTCGAGACCATGTTGCCAAAGGGGATATTAATCTTAAGCATGTTCGCACCGATAAGCAATTAGCGGATATATTTACCAAACCGCTTGATGAGAAAGTCTTTTGCCGTTTGAGAGGTGAATTGAACATCATTGATGCTTGAAACTTGGAGTAGGAACTCCATTTGGATACATGCAAGGCATGAGTCTTTGACAAATCCTTGATATTTCTTTCATGATGCTATCTATATGTCTTGGATACTTTCGCCCCTTGTATGCTATCTAGCCCTTGTAGGTACTTGGATGAAACTAAATCCATGAGATTGCAACTCACTCACATCTTGAGCAATCTCTACATCATCAAGTCTCTATACAATGGTGGTTGAAGTCAAGGAAGCACAAAACCCCTCAAATATATCCTTTGACTCATTCTATGTTAAATTGTATGATTGTCATTTTGGATACACAAGTGCTCTTCCTTGCAAAGCTAACCCATGTAGGAAGATGAACTCAAACTCCAAGTGATGCTCCCAACTCTTGATGAGCTACATCAACCTTGAGCAACCCACACAAGTTCGACTACATGATCAAGATCGACACCACCACCACCCAAGGTATGCTATTCCATCTTTGAGAAGCTTTACTCCAAGTCATGGGATAAAGCAACTCAACAAGGTGTGAATACATCAAGAAGCTTAAACGAAAAATGGTGACCCCATTTTGAGCTTAAACGATGAGTATGACCAAAGATCAAGTGATCTCACTTGACTCCTAAGTCAATATACTCTAACATAGGTGAATTTGTCACCGCCCACTTCTAGATGAAGTTCTCTTGTGTTTCCTTTTGCATTTGTCTCTTGCATATTTGTTCTTCATCTAGATCTTTTCATTTCTTCTTGTTCTGCATTTTGTGCATCCAATTCATTGCAAATCTTTTAGCTAATTCCTTGCAAATCCTTGTGAGATCTTAAAGTGCCTAGTGAGCTAAGGTGAGAAGTGTTTTACTGTGATGAACTCGGTCACACCGGTCTGTTTTCTTCGGCCCAACAGAATTCTCTTGGTGCCACTGAAGCACACAACTCGGTGCTACCGATTTCACTACAGGAAAGACAACTTGCCACTTATTCCTGCAGTCCTTTTGCTCCAGCTCCACTCAATGATTCTTGTCACTAAAAAAAAGACACATCCGTGACATTTTGGGCCGAACGAATTTTTTTCTGTCATACATATGACACTTCTATGACGATAATTGTGATAAAACCCGGTATCATCATAGATGTGGCGGGCTCCTACTTCTATGATAAAAAATCATGACAGAAAATGGGCTTTTCGTCCTGGGCGGGCCGGAGACGCAGCTGCATGACATTCTTTGGGCCGTCCATTACGGAAAAAACCGTGGTAGAAGCGAGGGCGAGGAAAATTTCGGCGAGTTCCCGGTTACGGTGGGAGGTCGGGGGCCGAGCGATGCGCGTTTCTCTCGTACACGTACGCGCGTGTGTGCGAGGCGTTGGCTCTAACTGAACCCGAGCGAGGCGTTGGGCTCTAACTGAACCCGAGCGATTGCACTGCAGGCTACGCGTTACTGAACCCGAGCGATCGATCGATGGCTGTTAACTGAACCCGATCGAGCGATTCCTTTGCTACTGCTGCTAACTGAAACCGATCGATGCTGCCTCTGGGATGAACAGTGAGCGTTGTGGGGGGGGGGGGTTTGGATGAACAGTGAGCAGTGGCGTTGCCTCTGGATGAACAGGACCCCGTGGTGTGGTGGAGGGCTGGATGAACAGTAGACGGTGGAGGGGTGCCCGTGGAGGGGTGGTTGAACAGGACCCCGTGGTGTGGAGGGCTGGATGAACAATAGATGGTGGAGGGGTGCCCGTGGAGGGGTGGTTGAACAGTAGCCGGTGGAGTAGCGCGCGGTGGAGGCTGGATGAACAGGAGCCCGTGGAGGCTGGAGGAGGTCGACGGTAGCCCGTGGAGGCTGGAGGAGGTCGACGGTGGAGATAAACAGCATCCCGTGGAGTCCCGTTTTGCGGTACGCCACACCCCTCCCGATGAACAGGACCCCCGTTTCGACTGTAGGAGGTCCGTTTCGTCCGTTTTGCGGTACGCCACACCCCTCCCGATCAACAGGACCCCCGTTTCGACCATAGGAGGTCCGTTTCCTCCGTTTTGCGATACGCCACACCCCTCCCGATCAACAGGACCCCCGTTTCGACCGTAGGAGGTCCGTTTCCTCCGTTTTGCGGTACGCCACACTCCTCCCGATCAACAGGACCCCCGTTTCGACCGTAGGAGGTCCGTTTCCTCCGTTTTGCGATACGCCACACCCCTCCCCTTGAACACGACGCATTCCGTTGCCTTCTCATGAACACGACGACGACGCTGTTTCTCCGTTCCGACCCAGCCATGTACACGAGCCCTGGCCGTACGTATGCGCGAGTAGGCGTTCGAGACCCCGCCCGTATGTACACATACGTGGCCGTATTTTCTTTCTTGCAGCCTGGCCGCTGTACGTACGTGTACATGCTACGTGCGTGCCTCTACTATGACATGTACGCGCCTCTACTACGACACGTGCGCGCCTCTACATCCACCAGTATATATGTACGTACACGTTCGCGACCAGAATGACAACGCTACGTACGCTTCGACCAGGTGGGTCCCGACTGTCAGGCACTTCCTTGCCTGCGAAGATGTAGCTGGTGGGTCCCAGCAGTCAGGGGGGCGAATCGTTTTTTTTGCCCGGACGCACTTCCTTGCGTGCGAAGATGTAGCTGGTGGGTCCCAGCAGTTAGGGGCAAACGTTTTTTTCGTGAAATACGGTGGCCCGTCCGGTGGGTCCCCGCTGTCAGGTGGAGGAATAATTATTTTGCACGTAATAAGGAGGCACTTCCTTGCTGCGGCCGTGGACCCAGCTGTCAGCCTCTCCACGTACAGTCCACGTCCAATGGAAGCCGTTCCTTGACCACGTTGACCACGCCGCGCCGAGAGCACCAGGCCGGTGGACGATGGCGAGGCCTAGGAAGGGGACGACGCGGAGCCGGGGAAGACACGGCAGTGGATGCCCACGCGTAGAGGAGTACGAGGGTTCACTGGTTCGCTGCGATGTGAGGCTGCCGTCGCCGCAGAATATCAGGGGGTGTGGGTGAGTAGAGGGATGGCCTGGCCAGCGGTGGGAGTAGTAGGGGCGGTGAGGCCTCCGCCGCATCGCAGCCGGCCACAGGAGGCAGGAGCACGAGGCACGACCGGCGCTGGTTTGGGCGGCTGGAGCAAGAAGACCAGAGGTTGAAGAAGCACTACAGCCGTTGGATTGACATCGTACGGTCACTGGAGCTAGAATCGTGCATATTGACTAAGTTGACAAAGCCTTCCGTCCCCGTCAACTTAGTAGGCCCACAAGTCAGCCTGCGTAATAAGGAGGCACTTCCTTGCATGCGAAGATATAGCTGGTGGGTCCGAGCTGTCAGCGGTGATAACGTTTTTTTCATGAAATACAGAGGCCCTTTCGGTGGGTCCCTGATGTCAGGTGGAGGAATCATTATTTTGCGCGTAATAAGGAGGCATTTCCTTGCGTGCAACCGTGGACCCAGCTGTCGGCCTCTCCACGTATAGTCCACTTCAGATGCATGTCGGTCGTTGACCACGTTGACCAGGCCGCACCGAGAGCACCAGGGTGGTGGACGACGGCGAGGCCTAGGAAGGGAACGACACGGAGGCAGGGAAGACTCGGCAATTGTTTCCCACGCGGAGGGGAGTACGACTGTACGAGGGTTTACTGGTTCTTCTGCCGTCGCCGAAGAATAACAGCAGGTGTGGGTGAGTAGAGGGATGGCTAGGCCAGCGATGGGAGTACGGTGGGGCGGTGAGGCCTGCGCGGCAGCACAGCCGACCACGGGGAGGAGGGAGCAGGCAGTCCCGCCGGTGCTTGTTTGAGCGGCTGGAGCAGGAAGAGCAGAGATTGAAGAAGCACGACGGCCGTTCGATGGACATCCAACAGACACTGCTTGTGCGTCAACCTTTTTTTAGGAAAGCCTCAAATCTGTGGAAAACAGCATACAACACATCTGCCATTATTTCTAATAATTTACAGCCCATTTGCTAATTCTTAAGGTTTTTTTTGGAGCCCATATTCTTTCTGTTAGCATTATAGCCCATATTGTGGCCACGGTTAAAAAATTATATGAAATTTTGCATATTTCGGTGCGGTCCGAACTGTTTTTAATCCCGAAATTTCGACTCACATTCAAACTAATTTAAAAAAAATGTATATCAATATAAAATCCAACAAATTCTCCACGCATAAAAATTAATGTAATTTAAAATCTCGAAATGAAAACAAGATATTTGAAACTAATTGCCGGTTTCATGTGTTTTAAAAATGTACAGCCCATTTCTCATTACTGATAGGCCATTTTCTCGGCCAGCCGAATGAAGCTCTCCTCGTCTTGAAAGATTTGCAGCCCAACAGGCCTGACAAAGCGACTTACTTGGCAAATCACAAAAAACTGGGCTGTGGCCGTGGACCCAGCTGTTAGCCTCTCCACGTACAGTACTCTTCCGATGGAAGTCGGTCGTTGACCACATTGACCACGCCGCGCCGAGAGCACCAAGGCGGTGGACGACGGTGAGGCCTAGGAAGGGGACGACATGGAGCCGCGGAAGACGCGGCAGTGGATGCCCACGCGGAGAGGAGTACGAGGGTTCACTGGTTCGGCTGCGGCGTGAGGCTGCCGTCGCCGCAGAATAACAGGGGGTGTGGGTGAGTAGAGGGATACCCTGGGCCAGCGGTGGGAGTAGTAGGGGGCGGTTAGGCCTCCGCGGCATCACAGCCGGCCACGAGAGGCAGGAGCATGCGGCACGACCGGCGCTGCTTTGGGCGGCTGGAGCAAGAAGACCAGAGGTTGAAGAAGCACTATGGCCGTTGGATGAACATCGTACGGTCACTGGAGCTAGAATCGTTCATATTGACTAAGTTGAGAAAGCCCTCGGTCCTCGTCAACTTAGTAGGCCCACAAGTCAGCCACCCACTATGGTGGGTCCCAGCTAGCAGGGGGTATTCATTTTTTGGTGCGTAATAAGGAGGCACTTCCTTGCGTGCGAAGATATAGCTGGTGGGTCTGACCTGTCAGCGGGGGGAACGTTTTTTTCGCGAAATACAGAAGCCCTTCCCACGTACAGTGCATGTACAGTGCGTAATAAGGAGGAACTTTCCTTGCGTGCGACCATGGACCTCGTGGGTCCCAGCCGTCAGGCTCTCCACGTACAGTGCTCTTCCGACGACTCTTGTATGTTGACCACGCCGCGCCGAGCGCACCGAGGCGGTGGACGACGGCGAGGCCCCAGACTGGAACGACCCGGAGATGGGGAAGACGCGGCAGTGGAGTCGCAGACGGAGAGGAGTGGGAAACTTGACTGGTTCGGGTGCGGGGTGGGCCTACACTCGGCACAGAATAACAGGAGGTGCGGAGTGGAGGGATGGCCTGGCCGTCGGCGGGGTAGCGTTTCGCTGAGGAGCGCAAAACAACGCCGCTGGACGCCGAAGGCTGGAGCAGGTGGTTCCGGCTGCGCTGGGGGAAGAAGACGAGAGATTGAAGAAGAATGCCGGCCGTTGGATGTAAATCCAATGCCTTCTTAGTCCATTTGCTTTTTAGTCCATTTGTTGGGCTGGGTGAAACAATGATGTAGCATCTATGCAGCCCATTTAAATCCCATTTGCATTTTTCTCAAAATCCGCAGACTTGCTGGGCTGGGTGAAAATATCATGTTGGGCTAGACGGAGAGATGTTATAAAAACATAAACACATGATTGCACGTCAGTAAAATCTTTGCAAGCTTATGTACGCAATCATTAGGAGTTAACTTGCCAAGTTATATATAAACAATTATTATTGTTATTTTGTAAGAACTTTCAACTTACAAAATAAAATATCATTTTAATTTGATGAGTTAATAGTACGTGGGGTATTATTATTTTTTAGGCTAGACGTGGGACAGTTGAGTTGGTTCTAGGGGAAAGTACTGGGAGAAAACTCAGTTTACATCGAAAAAGAAAGTGGGAGAAAATTCAGAGACCTGCTGGGTCCACCTGAGGAGGGGAATATGTTGGGAGGAAGGAGATTCAAAGCACGGCAGCCGAGTGAACTAGTTTTTTTATGGACAAGTGAACTAGTTTACATACATAAGCAAATAGCCACTAAAAAAAGCAATCAGGTTAATGGGTTCTTAAAAGAAATATTTCGGACAAAACATATAATTACGACACATAGGGTAATGCATGAAACACTCAGATGATAAAGGTGCTTATAAACAGATAAAGTACAACATCTAGACCTTCCTAGCACACTTGATCATGACGCTGCGGCTGTCCGTGTACTCGTCGGTTATGGGAAGCAGACACGCCCTCATGTCCAAGATCTGCCTGTACATATCATAGCATGCGTATGCGTCCTTGGCCGCGTAGGTTATGTAGGCTAGATTCAGAGGTACCTCCCACGTGTTCAGGTCGTCTTCTTTCATGTTGGCGTATCAGGGGTCAATGATGCTCTCAGCGAGGTCAACCACAGAGTCCTTCTCCTGCCCGTTGCCGATGATCTTGTATTGCTTCTAGATGTCGACAAGCTTGTTGCACCAGATGGCCGAATCGTCGTGTTCTTCCTTCTCTCCACCGTAGCGAAGGTGCAGTCGGCGCTGCTGATGAAACGGGCGAATGCTCCAGAACCTGGTGCAGCCATAGGACTGAGGCAAGGCAGAGCTTCACCGAGTCCGTATCGTTGGTGTACATCACATTCAACTTGGTGCAGCCATAGGACTGAACGGCAAAGTCAAAGGGGAACTCCTTGCTGAAGTCCATATCCAACAGGCTCACCCCTCGGATCGCCATTGGAGTCTCTTCGAGTGAACGAGTGTGTAGGCGGCGGCAGCAGTTCGTTTTTCAGCTCTTGGGGAACTGGATTCAACAGTAAGCTGAGTGTGTACAGGCGACAACAGTTACTACCCCTTCCTCGTGCGCTGCACGCCCGGCAGAAGATGCACCCTCGGCCACACGTTGGGTCACGAGCGGGTCTGTATTGGTACTGTCATAACAGGAGTTAGTGGTCACTTTACTTAAATTTAATTAGCTTTAATAGAAATTTATACTAAAAACAAGCAATGCATTCGCTCGTTCTATCAGTGCCACAGGATCAACATGCACAACAATTAGAATTATTATTCTCAGGACGCACACGATCAGCACATTTGTCGCACTTTCACAAAGATAATACTACCAAGATTGAACTATTTGTTATGGTTGTTGTCCTCTGCATCATCATGCCGTGTTTCCCAGCTTGCAAGATTCAGAACCAACAAATAAGATCCAAATAATAAGTACAACAAAGATGCCTACACATCTCATTGATTCCCAGCTTGCAAGATTCAGAACCAACAAATAAGATCCAAATAATAAGTACAACAAAGATGCCTACAAATCTCATTGATTCCTTGCTTGCAAGATTCAGAACCAACAAATAAGATTCAAATAATAAGTACAACAAAGATGCCTACACATCTCACTGATTCCCAGCTTGCAAGATTCAGAACCAACCCATTAGAGCCTTTTGATAAAGTAATATCGGGATTAAATCCATCTTGGCTAGCCATGTCATACAATCGAAGAACTTGGCGAATGCTCTTGACCGTCACAACATCTGTAATTGAGTATTCCTGTTTGCACAGCATGTTTGCACATCACAAACAAGGAGACAGGAGAGCATGATTTCACTTTAATAGCGGCCTCCTTGAACTCAACCTCCAGCTCTACTTGGATGAGGTCTGCGTGGAGTTCCATGATTCAATTCATGCGCCTTTTTCTGCAGTTCACCTGAAATGAAGCAAAGATTGCATCATTCAGCTAGCAAGAAGTACTTGCTCTTGTGAGCTGGCAGGTTCTTCTTTAGTAGTTGCACTAAAATTGAGGAACATTAAGGTTGGCTGTCCGGCTCATGTAAGGTGCAACTATAATTTTCTTATCCTTTTGTGCAGTTCCACTAAAATAAAGTGCCATTGTGGTGACAGTGACGGCTCCATCTTGCAAAGGCTAATAAAATGTTGCACGAGATTACCAGCAGAACTTGACGGAGATTTTGGAAACTCCAATCACCATTTTGTGCAGTTCCACCAAAATTGTGAGATGTTGCCCACGTGACATTTTAGTTGAACTGCACAAGACACTGGTTCCAAAAAAAAGTGTTTTGTGCAGTTCGCCAAAAGGTCACGATAGCAACATGGTGAAATGGATATCCCTATCTGCACAAAAAGATAGAAAGTAAAAAGTTGCTGGTCAATAAGAATATACGAAACATATACAAAATGAAAAGAAGCATCTTAATTATGTTCATGGCAATCATGCAAGACAGTAGAAATTTTAAAACGTCAGCAATGCTTCATGTTACCAGAAGCATTACGATTAACAATGAGATTCCTCAAATATGGGATTACTTTAATGGTGGCATTGCTTGTTTACCAGACACAGTAAATCAACAGCAGCTAAAGAGTTGGTTTAAGGGCATGGGACCGTGGGGACACCAGGACACTCAGCAGCGTAAAGGAGGAACTTACTTATCATACTGGGGAAAACAGCAGGAGTGCTATTTGTAACACAGTTTAATTGCATCTTATCACTGGAGGCATTAGATTAACAATAACACTGGTTAGACATGTCCCTAAGGTAACAGTGTGATCGCTTCATTTTACATGCGCCCTTACATTAACAACAGCAAAAGGTTGGTATAAGGACATGCGACAGTGGACGCATCAGCACAATGTACCTACAAGGAGGCATAAAGTGGTGATGCCGAGTTTGTTCATGCTATGTGAGGGCAGCAAACCTAATCCTGGAGACCTTGTACTATGTGAGGGCAGCAAATCTAATCCTGGAGACCTTTTACTATGTGAGGGCAGCAAATCTAATCCTGGAGACCTTTTACTATGTGAGGGCAGCAAATCTAATCCTGAGACCTCTTACTATGTGAGGGCAGCAAATCTAATCCTGAGACCTTTTACTATGTGAGGGCAGCAAATCTAATCCTGGAGACCTTTTACTATGTGATGGCAGAAAATCTAATCCTGGACATACTCTATTGACTTGTCCACCAGCCGCCACTTTCTATCCCTTTTTCAACCAATAATAGATCTGTTCCTTATCCAGTTTGTACTGCGTTTTCCCATTATTTCCCTTTTCAACCAAGAGACCGGTTGGGTATCCCGTCTCTACTACTTTCACCATATTATTTCCTCTTTGAATCAAGTCCTAGATTCATGCTACAACTTTCCCCCCTTTCTTTGTTGTTTGAACAAAGCCCTAGATTCGAATGCATGAAGTAGCTTTACCTCTAATAATACTAAAAATTTAGGTGGCTTTGGAAGAGCTGATGGGAGTAGAAAAAGATGCACATGTAGACACGTGGGGAGCTGGGGCAGTAGAGCAAGGCCGCTTTCGAAGAACTTATACCTGAGGGTCGCCGGGATGTCGGCAGCGGCAGGTCGGATCTGCGGACAATACGGCAGGGAGGAAGAAGGGTCGGAGGACCTCCCGAGCCAGCGCTGTGTCGGAGAGAACGGCACGGGCAGAGGATCGGGCCCCTCCGGCAGCTGTGGGTTTCCTCCCTCGGCGGTGATGACCGCGTGAATGATGCAACTTTTAGTCCTCTACACACACCGGCTGAAGGGATCCGGCCGGATCTGTGACCAGCGGTGAGCAGAGAGAAAATGTCGCTACCGCTGTCTTGTTTATATCTGGAGAGGATGAGAGAATGAAGAGAGCAACCCTAGTAAAGCTAGCGCTCAGGCCCCTGCGTCCATATATAGTGGAGTGATTATCTTTTTTCTCTCCACAACAAGCGTTTCAATTTGTGTACGTGGCATTAAAGAAAAGAAACTCTCTATTTAAGGTGACTACTGTACGACTCCTACTTATTACTAGTAGTACTACAGTATTGTTCACTTGTGCTCCCCGCCCCTCCATTCATTGAACAACCCCATGGGTGAATAAACATATAGTAAGTACTGTATTTATATAGAACGAACAAGCTCGAACTATTTTCGCGTAGTTAAAAGTTGAGGGCGGGGCTTTTCCCGGGCAATACGCGCGGCAGTTTTCGGGTAGGCGGTTTGACAGAGAGGCGAGGAAGGTGAGCGAGTGGGGCTGTGTGATTTGACGGTGCGTTACTGCTGGAAAGACTTGTGATATGACCACTCACTATAGTCATGAATTACTGGCGCTCCGACCGGGGTGATGCCCCCCTTCCGTTCCGCGCTCTAATCTGGTGCATGACACGTCGACCCGGATGCTGGCTCTCCCACATGTCGGAGCAGTAAGAAGGAGCAAAGAATGATGCGGTATATACTAGTACTATACTACAGTACTACTCAGGTCGGAGGAGTGCGAACCACGGCAGCCCAGTGAACCAGCAGTGCGAACCACGGTAGCCCAGTGAACCAGCAGTAGAAAACAATGTGGTGATATGGCCATAAAAAACAATGTGCTACGGTCCACACTGTAGCATGTACAGTAACACTCCTCTTTGTTTGGATCCCTGAGTTAGAGCTAGTTTGGGTTGAAATAGCCTCAAATTATTGAAACAAGAGGGGTTAGTTTGAGCTAGTTTGCTCTAACCCAGCTAAAAAAACTAGCCCGGTGGAGAGGTTCTAATTGGGTTAGTTATCCTCGGGCCCACTAAAAGAGAACTAAAAAAATCTCCCCTGCCCGCACCAGATCTCTCCCCCCTCTCGCATGACTCCTCTCTGTTCCCCATAGAGCCGCTTGCCCTCTCTCTCCTCCGGCCGCCCTCTCCTTCCGGCCTCCGCCGCCCTACTCCGGCCGCCCTCTCCCTCCGGCCTTCGAAGGTCGCCCCGCTCCCCCTTCACGAGTCATTTTTCTCCCTCTGTCGTGCGCGGCGGCGGCGCATCTATCAGGGAGGTCGTGAGAGGGGTGAGTTTGTTCGTTCATTCTCTGTCTCACGGCCATATCATTGATCTTGCTTGCTCTAGCGCTATTTCTGATTTGGAAAAGTAGATCCTGATCAAACTTGGTATAGATTTGTGGTGCACGCATGGAATTGTTTGATGCTGCTTGAGGAGGTAATAAATCTTTCTAGGGGCCCAAAGATTCAGGTCACCTTTCTAGATATTTCAATTTCAGGCTTGCATTATTTCTAGAGGCCCAAAGATTCACTTCACCTTTCTAGGTATTTCAATTTCAGGCTTGCATTATTTCTAGAGGCCCAAAGATTCAGTTCACCTTTCTAGGTATTTTAGTTTCAGGCTTGCATTATTTCTAGAGGCCCAAAGATTCAGTTCACCTTTCTAGGTATTTCACTTTCAGGCTTGCATTATTTCTAGAGGCCCAAAGATTCAGTTCACCTTTCTAGGTATTTCAGTTTCAGGCTTGCATTATTTCTAGAGGCCCAAAGATTCAGTTCACCTTTCTAGGTATTTTAGTTACAGGCTTGCATTATTTCTAGAGGCCCAAAGATTAAGTTCCCAGTCGGCGGCAAGCGGCCCTGCTACCCATGCCGGTGTCGACCTCAACTCGCAAGGGCCGGCGTCAGAGGGGTTCCCGGGGCTTGGGCTCTACAGAGCCTTCCTCCAGAGCGACGATGGCGAGCTCCTCCCTTGGTGCGTGAGGGGCTCCGGGCTCCCTCCCTATCGTGAATGACTTCCGTGATGAGTTAGCTCATTCTTTGTTTCATGAAGTGTTTTTTTATTTTGTGAAGCTTGATTGACGACTTGTATGTTTAAATGGGATATCTCATTTGTATGGACAAAGTAAAAATTATCATGTTTTGCATGCTTGATTTATATAGATGGTTCGTTTATGTCAATTATGAGCGGGAGGAGGCCACAGAAGAGCCGGCCACACCAAGAGGGTGCTTGGATCCAAGGGACTTATTTTAGTCTGACTAAAAATAGTCTCTTTAAGAGGCTAAAGTTCCAAGCACCCCTGACTAAAGAGGGGCTAAAACTAGTCTTGAGACTAAATTTTTTTAGTCAGGGGTACCCCTACTAAAATGTGGATTAGTTCTCTGTCTCCTCATGTAATTCCTCTCCTTTAAAACAGGCGAGTTCTAGATTGGAGGGTTTGGAGGATAATAAATGCTCATTAACTTGATTTTAGTCTCTTTAGTATTTGGATCCAAGCATGGGTGAGGCTAGCAAGTTTTAGTCCCACTACTTTTAGTCATGGAACTAAAACATATCCAAGCACCCTCCAAATCCGGCAGGAAATAGGGTCCAAAGTAGTCAAATGATTGAGAAAGAGCATTTATTGTCAATCTAACCCTGCCATCCATACACCTCTTTGGTTTAGAGTTAGTTCAGGGTTAGAATCTAACTCTAACCTCTAACTGAGTTAGAGTTCTCCTCGTCTCGGTTCATCGCCATCATAATTTCCCCATTCCTGTGTTTTCAGTATCCTGCGAATCAAAGAGGCCCTTTTTTTGCGGGAAAAATCAAAGAGGCCCTTTTTTTGCGGGAAAAATCAAAGAGGCCCTTAGACTGGTTTCGGTCCGGTCATTTTTTATAAATGTGTTATGTCCAAAATTTAATGAACGTGCTCCGGTTTCCACGAAAATAATCCGGTTTCATGTAGTAATCCATTCATTTATTCATCTTCTGCGGGGGGGGGGGGGGGGTTTGCATGTAATTCGTGAGGTCTGAAATGTAAAGTACCCCGGCATATGCTCCGAGTCGTGCATGCACTACGACCCAGATGCTCTATGTCCCACATGTCGGCGAATGGGAGCACGTGGAAATAGCCTAGGAGTACATATAGGAGGATAAATGCGTGAAATAATATGTACTGTGAAGCATAGCCGCAGTTCGAAAAGGAGACCTAAAGTGATGACAGCTATAGGTCGCACGCACCCAACTAGTGGTACTAGACATACGACTAATTTTCCCCTCAAAAAAAAGAGGCACGAGTGCTCAGTACTCCTATTCTATAAACACGAGTCCCATCTGACAACAGCGTCCGTGCTACAGCTAGCTCTCCTACCTCGTTTCTCTCTTCTAGTAATTCTAAACTTGGCCGACGCCCGGTGGGCGGGGTGGGTTTGCTCAACTGCGGCCCCACCTCACAGTGAAAACGTTACGACTGGAATAAAAATGCCATATACTCCCTCCGTTCATAAATATAGGCCTTTTTAGATACTATTTCAAATGGAATACAACATACAGATGTATGTAGACATAGTTTAGAGTGTAGATTCACTCATTTTGCTCCATATGTAGTAGTCACTTGCAGGAATCTTTAGAAAGACTTATATTTGGGAACGGAGGGAGTACTATACTAATAAAACATTAAGGCCACGAGGCGATGCAGTGCTGGTTATAGGAGGCAAGAAGAGATGCATCCATCGACGACGTCCACCTCCTCGACTCAGGGCGCCGGCCCACCGAACGGCGCCTAAGTAGCAGCGGCTTTCGTGGCCAGGTCGACGTGCTTCTGAACAATGGCATCCAAAGATTCCAGCCGCTGGAAGAAGGCCAACGTCTTTCTGTCCTCGCTTGCCTTGTAGTGGCCTATGTAGACAATTTCCTCGTAGACGTGGATGTGCAGGTCGACGGTTTCTCGCATGGCGAGGCGCTGCGCGGCGAGCGCGGCCTCGAGGTGCACATTCTTCGTCGCGACCTCCGGCACCTGCAGGGCCACTAGGGCTTGAAAGAGTTCGTCACCATGGAGGCCGATGAGGGTGGTAGGCAATGAGGAGCCTGGGCGCGCGGGCTGGAGCAGTACCGCAAGGTCGTCCGCGCGCTTCTTGACGGCGGTGAACTTGCGGATGGAGTTGACCATCATGTCGTCCATGCGAGAGGCGAAGCCAGCGTCGGCGAGGGCTACGATGCCTGCGGTCGCCAGCACCGTCTGGAAACGCTGGGCGGCCCCGCTGGGCGGTGCGGGGCCGCAGGCCGGCGCCTTGGATGATTTGGCACAGCCGACTGCCGCTCGCGTCCATCGCCTCCATAGGTGCTTGTGGCTTCTGGTCACTTGGTCTTGGATTGGAGTGAGCAGTGTTGCGCATAGACTTGGGAGTAGATGGATTGGACTGGTGGGGTGCCTTTATTATATGAGAGTCCAAACTCTGTTGCATTCACATCGTGCTGGCTCTATTATGCTTCTCCAATTAATTCCCTCTGCATGTAATTGAGGATGCATCATTGACCGTTCAACGTCTCGGGAACCGCTACCCTCTCCCTCCTTGGCATTCAAGCACCTATGGACCCGTCGACGACGAGGTGCCTATGGTGACTTCGTAAATTTCAAGATGATAGTGCCGTGCGTGTGTGCGTTCATAGGGGTGAGTGTATGCGCGTGTATATGAGCGCTTGCGTCTGTACTGTGTAAAAAACATAAATGCATGTCAAAAAGAGACTAGTCAGTATACTCAATATTGTGCACCTCGGAGAGGAAAACGATAGAACTAGTACGTATTTATTTACGGTGCAGATTCACTCATTTTGCTCCATATGTACTCCGTCTCGGTGTAGTCTAGTCACTTGTTGAAATCTCTAGAAGGGCAAATACTCCTTTCTGGTTTACAGGGCTATACTAGCAAGTAGTTGTACGTACTAGTACAATAGTGGGCTCACATAGCAATTTTGTCTCATGCAAGAGCCTGGCTATATGCGTGCTCCAATGTTCGCAACTGCAACGTTCGGTTTGCGCTTGGCTCTTCGCCTCTTCGAGAAGACGAACAATGATGTTACTACTACTGCTTCTATAGTGTCGAATCCACTGCTGCATGTCCGTCCACCGCGAGCGGGACGGATAGCTTGTTGTAGAAGTACTAGTAAGCAAAAGCCTGTCCTTGTTTGCGAGCAACCGCGCGCATGGGTGAGGGAGAAGGCGTGTAGTAAAATCGAGCTTCTCCTCGTTGTACGAGTTGACGCGACACATCATAGCACTGGGCCCACATGCTTGCCTCTAAACTTGGCTGAAAGACCCGCAGTGTACAATATATTTGCTGCAACCTCTAACATATACCCACCACAAATTAAAATATATGTGGTCGTATGCATCGTTCTGATGTAGAGGCCAGGGAGTCCCCCTTTTCGAAAAAAACAAATTAAAATATATATTCCTTTCTTGACCAGATGAGCGTGCAAACTACAATCACCAGGGTGTCAGGTAGGGCCAGAAGACTATTTTAATTTTTTAGAAAAAACTTCGAGACAGCCACATAACATGGAGCCGACCCCAACGATTTTAAGCTTACAGGCACGGTACACGCTATCCTAGACTACTCTACACATGAAACTGCCACACGAGCGTCCGGGCTGTGCTTGGCTCTTCGCCTCTTCGGGAAGTCGAACAATGATGGAGTACTACTGCACTGGAGGAGTACTACAGTACGCTTCTGGCCTTCTGACACCGATTGAACTACTGCATGTCCACCGCATGCGGGAGGGAGAGCGTGTAGCGAAAGCTTCTCCTAGTCTTGCCAGCCACCACGCTCATGGGCGAGGGAGGGACGCTCCTGCCTTTGCGTGTATGACAGGTGGGCCTGACAGGTGTGTGGCCAACCTGTCATATAGCCAAAGGCAGGTGCAGTTAAGTCCGCGAGGGAGAGGATAATCAAACTTCTCGTTGATGTATGAGTTGACACGACACATCAAAGCACTGCACTCGATATATTTCAATAATTTGCGTTTACCAATGCATTAATTACAACGCATGCATGCATGCCGTGACTCTCCTTTTGATACTTGCATGTGTTGATTTAATGCACCTTGAAGTAGTATAAAATATGTGACGGTAAATCTTTGTAATACCCCGGCCCAAGTTGAGAGATGGTTGTGCACGAGGAGGGCGAGATCATGCAGACCAAACAGGACCCAACGATGGAGCTCTCTAAGGTCTCGATGGACCTCACCGTGCTCCACTGCCCCTTGTGCCTCCACCCCTTGACGCCTCCAGTGTATGAGGTTCGAATACACCTCGTCCGTTCGACTGATTGAGCAAGGTGCAGGTTTCTTGATTGATGTGCTCTTCGATTGATTTCTACAGTGCAAGGGAGGGCACCTGGCCTGCGCGGACTGCCGCGTCGAGCGCCCCGGGAACCAGCGGCAGTGCCAGAAGTGCGAGCGCGGCGGTGGCTTCGACGTGCGGAACACGGCGGTGTACTCCGTCCTTTCGTCGGTGAGGGTGGAGTGCCCGCACGAAGGCTGTGGGCTCTACATCACTTACCACAAGCTCGCCGATCACCAGAGCGTGTGTCCGCTCGCACCCTGCAAATTCCCCATGCCCGTCTGCGGCTGCGAAGGCCCGCCGCCGGCGCTCTACCACCACATCAGCACCGCGCATCCCATGCCCGTGCACATGATCCAGTACGGCAAGGTGCTCCAGCTGCAAGTGCCACTGTCGGAGCCACGACTCTTGCTGTTCGCGGAGGAGGACCGCCGTGTGTTTTTCTTGGTCGGCAGCGTGCTCGACATCGGCGCGCCTATCGCCGTGTCGCTCGTCTGCATCAGAGTGGGGGCATCCCCACTGCCGCACTATGTGGCCAAGCTGTGGGCGAACGGCCCGCCGGGGGAGCCCAAAGGCACGACCGACGCCGTCAAGGTGGAAATGGAGGTGACAAGCAGCAAGGATCCCGGCGACGTCGACGTGCAGGAGCTGACCTTCTTGACAGTTCCGCCCAAGCTACTGGCCGGGGCTAAGCTTGTCTCCCTCCACATTCAGATTGACAAGTTCACGTCCGAAATGTTTCTACAGTGCCTTCTGTTTATCTTAGGAATATGATAATATAGGGATTACCTTGGTCTACTTTAGCTTAAGAAATGGCGGGTTTTGGTGGCGATGCAGCAATTACTTCGACATCAGATCAGTAATTTTCAACAGTCGAACGGATATTTTGTGTCTGTTGGATATAAAGTTCCTTTGGGTAAGAAGTACTACTTCTCATCAAAATGGATAAAAGGAGATGTATGTAGACGTATTTTAGTTCCAGATACGTCCCTTTTTATCCATTTTGATGACAAGCACTTACTCCGTTCCACAATACATGCCTTCCATTTGTCAAAATATAGACGTATCTAGACATGTTTTAGTATATAGGTACATCCATGATAGAGCCAATCGGATGGTTGAGAACACTACAATTCGTAGCTACAGATGCGTGTGTGACTCCCAGATGCAGAGGCCGGGGTCATCATCCTCCTTTTCGTGAAAAAACAGACGCGTGTGTGAGAGGACGAGTGCATGCGTGCACCTCTTCTCTTCATGTATAACGTACTACTAAACTCAGAGTACAAGTTTTTGTGGGTGGCATGATGGTGCGTGCGAGAAGTACCGAGAGATAGGTTTAATGCATATAAAAAAAGACTAGCCTAGAGCTCGCCACGTGGCTATTCCTGTTGAACGCCCTATTAACCGTAAGATATGTATACGACGGTGCCAGTTATTGCACGTACACAGCAGTACTCCCTCCTTTCCGGTTTATAGGGCTTAATTCAAAAATCTCACCAACCAAGATGGTGAGTGGTGGAATATTTTTTGTAGTTTGCAAAAGCACCTAATTAATGCTCTTGTTTTTCTCAAAAAATTATGTTTATCAATGCATTAATTGCAATGCATGCATGCATAAAGTACATGCATTGGTCAATTTTCTCTTAATACTTGCATGCAATGATTTAATGCACCTTGGAATCTGAACATGTGTTGGGGAACAACCAAATTGAGCCTTATAAAATGGAAAAACTAAAATTTTGAGATAAGCCCTATAAAACCGGAAAGGAGGGAGTAGAAAAAGAAGTACTCCATCCGGGAATAGTGCCGCACTTCGAAACTAGAACCGTCAATAAATTTTGAGCTTGCGTCTCGTCACATTCCAAATTACTCCACGCTATATTGAATTGCAAACCTGTTCACACCGATCACAATCTAAACGGTTTCCCACTTAGGAGCGTATTAGTACCACGCTATGAATTGCAAACCTGTTCACACCGATCACAACCTAAACCGTTTCCCACTTAGGAGCGTATTAGTACTCGGTTATAAATACTAGTATGCCAAGATGACTGCACATTCCTCCTCAACTCCTCATCCACAAAAACAAACAAGTCATTCATCATCCTTCCCTTGCGTCTGCCATGGCCAGCGTGAGTTCTGGGTCGAGAGATTGCCACCAGGGAGAGGTGAGCATGGAAGCGGAAGCACGAGAGATGTCCCGCCTCGCTGACAGAGCAGCCGACATGTCCCGCCGCGCGGCAGTAGCAGCAGAGAGGTCCCGCCGTGCCGCTGAAGCAGCATGGAGGTCCCGCCGCGCCGTCGATGCAGCAGACTGGTTCGGCCGCGCCGCGGAAGCAGTAGAGATGTCCCGCCGCGCCATGAATGCAGCAGAGATGTCCCGCCGCGCCGCGGCGGCCTGGGAAAATTTCTCGCGGGCAGGCGACGACTGTTACAGGCGCATGCATGTGATCGTCCATAGCTAGATGGATCAGATCTCCGGCTGGGCGAGGTTGCAGGACGACATGAAAGCCTCGTTTGAACAGGCTACCGGTGTCATCCGGCAACTAAGGGAGGGCAATGAGAGGCCCCGGGCCGAGCGCGACCTGCTGAGGGAGAAGATCGTCCGAAGTGCAGACCATCAGGAGGAGACCAGTGCCTTGTTGAAGAGGACCGGCATCATCGTCAAGAAACTTATGGACGAGAATGACATTCTCCGCAACGAACGCCAAAGGCTGGTGGAGGAATCCGTGGATGTTCTCAAGCAGTGTCTTGAGGACACAAAAGAGCTCATCGCCGCTCGCCGCGGAGACTAGTTCCCGTGGCCTGTAGCAACACATCAAGAAAGTAGAGATCAGCGAGCCAGATCCTTGTCTTCCTTCTTCTTTTTCCCTTGTGTATTTCGGGCATAGCCGCATGTGGCTTTTTAAATTATCTTTCTAATTATGTAAGACAATTAATCGTCCTTATCTTTCTGTGGAAGATCAATGTTGCGAGGCTGGAATGAAGAAAACTCTTGTTGTGGCGACCCTGGCGTTGCTGTTCTTTTAGTTGCTGTTGGGCTTCCTTCAGTTTCCTGGTTTCTTTTGATGTAATAATCGGTTTAGGATGTGGATTGTGTTGTTGGTTGTGAAATGTTGGGTTCTAGCGCGGATGTTTGGCCTTTGTTGGCCTCTTGGGATGTTGTGATTTCAATCTGGTAGCTTTTAGTCCTTCGTGTTAGGCTAGAGTTGTGCTGAACTTCTTGTGAATTGTGGTGGTTTTCAGTAATGAAAATCGGAAGGGGCAAGCCCTTCTTTGATAAAAAAAAATTAATCGTCCTTATATATTCATCAGTCTTGCTATAAGTCGCAGTAGATGCTATATAGGTCCGTCGGATCTTACATCAAGATCCGTGCTTTCTGATTTTCTTTTTTCTCTCTTAAATCTCAGTCGAGTGAGACATAGCCACGCCATTAAACAGAGGCTCGGGCGCCATTAATGGAGACCTTGGGAGAGAGGTGGACGGCAGATGGAGGTCAAAGGGCTCTCCTCCCGATAAGCACGCGCAGGGGTCTGATCGCGCGCCTCTCGTACTCAAATAGCTACCCTGCACGGCGCCTCCTAGCTAATAAAAAATGGGGACGCGTGGCGGCACGTAAATGGTACTAGTAAGTAGAACGCCCACGGTTTTAATAATACTTGTGTTTCCGATTGTAACGTGACAACACTTGTTCCAAAATGACTTTGTTGATTGTTAATGTGTGCGCCTTCGCAAATCGGACTGCAAATTTAACACAGCATGTTGGTGCCATGTCATGGCACCAAGCCAAGTTTCATTATTTTCAAGCGTGTTTTGGATTTACAGGAATTAAAAAACTAAGTTTCTGAATGTTTCCAACCCAGCCACGACGCCCAGAATTTTGAATTTCATTCCCATTTCTTGCATGGAACCTAGAAATTTACCCGAGGACACACATGTGAATTTTCAACCAACTTTGGTGCACTGGAACATGTGCTTGTATTTCAAATTTGAATTATGCACACAAAGGTGACACGTTCCCTCCCAGAACCACGAGCCTTCTTGAGAGAAGCTCCGATTTGCAAGAAGCTTATACCAAAATTTGTTCCTATTCGGCCAATTTTTTTTACCACAACATGGTACTACCATGACATGACACCATGCCAAGTTTCATGTTTAAAACCAAGTTTGTCAATGTTCTCGACCGAGCCACGATGCCTAGATGTTTGAATTTTATTCTCATTTTTTGCATGGAACCTACTCCCTCCTTCCATCTATATAGGGCCTAATGTGTTTTTCAAGACAGCCTTTGACTATTGACAAGATTAATAGCACATGAGATGTATACTATGAAAATTATATTATTGGAAGCTCCTTTGACATACAAATTTGAAGGTATGCTTTGTGTAAGTTGCATGTCATATATTATTGCTCTAACGTTTGGTCAAAGTTAGCCTCGAAAAACGCATTAGGACCTATATAGATGGAAGGAGGGAGTAGAAATTCACCCGAGGACACAAATGTGATTTTTCAACCAACTTTGGTGCACGGGAGCATGTGCTTGTAGTTCAAATTTGTATTATGCACATTAAATGACCAAAAACTCAATTAATTTGTAAATAAGGCCAAACGAAGCCGGAATAATTCCAAAATTTAACAGGGCACTCATGTAGTTCTATTCTGCCTTTGTAAATAAACTCAAGGGGGACAACGTATATCATTTCGCACTCAAAGGTGGCACATTCCCTCTCAGAACCACGAGCCTTCTTGAGAGAAGCTTCGGTTTGCAAGAAGCTTATACCAAAATCTGTTCCTATTCGGCCAATTTTTTTACCACAACATGGTAGTACCATGACATGACATCCATGCCAAGTTTCATGATTTTCAGACGTGTTTTGGATTTACAAGAATTTTAAAACCAAGTTTCTCAATGTTCTCGGCTGAGCCACGATGCCCAGATGTTTTAATTTTATTCTCATTTCTTGCATGGGACCTAGAAATTCACCTGAGGACACAAATGTGATTTTTCAACCAACTTTGGTGCACGAGAGCATGTGCTTGTAGTTCAAATTTGACTTATGCACATTAAATGACCAGAAACTCAATTAATGTATAAAAAATGACAAACGAACCCGGAATAATTCCAAAATTTAACAGGGCACTAATGTAGTTCTATGTTGCCTTTCTTAAGAAACTCAAGGGGGGCAGTGTATATCGTTTCACAGTCAAAGGTGGCACGTTCACTCTTAGAACCACGAGCTTCCAAATCGGCCCAATTTTTTACCACAACATGTTAGTGCCATGACATGACACCATGCCAAGTTTCATGATTTCCAGGCGAGTTTTGGATTTACATGAATTTAAAATCAAAGTTTCTCGATGTTCTCAGCCGAGTCATGACGCCCAGATGTTTGAATTTCATTCTCATTTCTTCCATGGGACCTAGAAATTCAACCAAGGACACACATGTGATTTTTCAACCCACTTTGGTGCACAGAAGCATGTGCATGCAATTCATATTTAGATTATGCACATTAAAAGTCCAGAAACTCAATTAATGTATAAAAAGGCCAAATGAACCCGAAATAATTCCAAAATTTAACAGGGCGCTCATATAGTTCTATGTTGCCTCTGTAAATAATATCAGGGGGAGGCAGCGTATATCGTTTCACACACAAAGGTGACACGTTCCCTCTCGAAACCACGAGGCTTGTTGAGAGAATCTCCGGTTTTGCAAGAGGCTTATACCAAAACTTGTCCCAATTCAGCCAAAAATTATACGTATGAAAACAGGGTTTAGATTATCCCAAACATCTCGCTACCTAGACCAATAATGTACTATGATTTGAATTCAACATAAAATGGATACAAATATTTGAATTGGAGAGCGTATGGTACATGTAGTTCATAGTGAAATATGATTACTGCTATATGTATTTTTTTGTTATCAAGATAATATTTAAATTATTGTATAACTTGACAACAATCGTATTCAAATAAGGAAAATTGATTCAAATTTAGTCCATATGGTAGACGACAATATATATGTTCACATGGTGGAGTAAAATGTTCATATATGATGGAAGATCAAAATGTACGACTACATCAATTATAAACCGCAAGGTCACCTAACGATATATTCGAATTCAACATAACGTGGATTCAAAAATTGAAATTCGAGATCATGGCATCTGTAATCATATAAAAAGGGACATTACTCTTTCTTTGGTGGGAATTGATTTGTTTTTTGTTGTTGTTGAGGGAAGTGCTGATCGATTTGGTACTGTGCAGGGTAATCTTGTTCTCCCGATTTTTTTTACATTTTTCTTGTTGTTTTTTCAATGGCATCTATAGCAATATAGTAAAAGGGGACATGACTCTGTTGTGTCTTGTATGAATTGTTTTTTTACACGTTAAGTTTGTTCTGCCGAACAAGGAATCCGCACCTTGTTATCCCGAAATTTTCAAGCTCGAGTATCTTTTGTCTCACCTGCTTTGAAACTCCCGCTTCTTCAACCCGCGCCGCGCCTTGTTATCCCGAAATTTGGACGCGCGCGAGAACTCCCTCCTCATCCGAAATCGCCCCCGCAGCCCAGACACGCGAAATCCCCCTTCTACCCCTCAGCCGGAAATGAAGCTCCACGTCGCGGTGTCAAAACCGGTGGGGGTACGCTGGTAACTTACCCTACATTTCGGATAAGCGCGTCCCTAAGCTTGGCTCCCCCCTCCCCCTTCGCCCCCATTCGTACACCGAGGCCGCCAAAACCCACGAAACCCCACACTCCTCCGTCGGCCTCCCGGCCGCTGCCCAGCCGGAGACTCTTCCCCGACTACGTCGTCCACCGCAACAGCTCGCCGTCCCTCATCCACCGCACCGGATGAGGATTCGTTGTCGATCTCGTCGTCCCGCTGGATCAGCCGCCCCGTCCTCCACCTCCAAGGAGCTGCCCCGACGTTCGCCTCGTCTACCGTGCCACCTCAATCCCCACAGCGCCGTCTTGACCTGCCCCACTGGAACCGCAGCACCCTCACCAATTCCTCCGATGAAGCCGAGGCCAACTCGGCGCCACCAAGGAGGTTCTGCACTCACCGCTACATTATATCTTTTATTCGATCTCACGGGGGTGCCGGTGCTCGATATCGAGCAAACATGGGGTGTCTCCATCGACGGCGCCGTCGCCGGCCACATCATCCACGGCGTCTCTCCCCCATGTCGTTGCTTCCTCGGCGGCGACTTCCACAATGGCACTAGCTGCAGCTGCTCCGGCTCTCGCTCGCGCTGCGGCTCTGTTCTTGCTGTCGGTCGCGCTGCTGCACTGCTCCTGCTTTCGTTCGTGCTGCTACTCTGCTCTTGCTCTCGCTTGCGCTGCTGCTGCTGCTGCTGCACGACCTCCGACAGCTACAAGAGTTGCTGCTTTAGCACTCGCTCACGGTGCTACTGCATGACTTGCTCTCTGCCAGTGCGTTCCCTGCTCGAGCGTCTGCTGATTTAGATCACTGCTTCTCTGCTACTAGTGAACGCCCTAAACATCTATTGCAATGCTCTGTTACTAGTTCAATCAGTTTCGACATTAAAATTCAGTTTCGACTATGAAGTTCATTTTCTTCAGTTAAGTTCAGAGTGAACAGTACTTACAGCATCTGTGGGAGCGGCCGTGGCACGGCTGATGCGTTTTACATCTAGCACTTTTTGGTGATGTATTTTACATCATCTATTGCAGATGATATTAGGGTCCCACTTCAGATTAACGTTGTCTGTCTTGTCATGCTTCAGCCTCGTCGCCGTACACCTTAGCGGAGCTGCTCCAACGACGGAACCGTCCATCACAGCGGAGCAGTACCCTCGGCGCCGTTTCCAGAGGCCTCGGATCTTCTTCCCCGCCTCCGACAGTCACACCAGCATCATCACCATCCTCCACGTCCAACCCAATGATGTTGAGGTCCACAAGGCTATGCCAAAGAGGTTGTACACTCGTCGCATCACTTTGTTTCTCCATTCCTCTGTTCTTCCAATTCATGTGAGCCAAACACCCAGGTTGACTGAAATCCTATGTTTCCAAATGCTCTGTTTTGCACGTGCATTCCTATCCTATTCCTGTGTTTTTTCTGTCCCTGCGTTTATAGAATCCTCCAATTCTAAGGAGCCCTTATAGATTTACTTCATTTTCAAATAGGCATCAAAGAAAACTCTGTGTGTTATGTCCTGCTCCTGCCGTGCCGTCATCCACCCCACCTGAGGTGCACCATCGACAGAAGCGTTCACTGCAGCAGAGATCCCCCCTGCAGACTTCCTTTCGCCGCCTCAGATCATCTTCCCCGTTGCCGGCAGCCACGCCAACTTCATTACCATCATCGACTGAGCAGATGAACCTGAGGACTACACAGTTCCGGAAGAGAGGTCGCAGTCTTTCGTGTTTGCTTACGTTATACATTGTTTATTATTACCTGCTACTTTATCGTTCAATCTTGAGTTTTGAATTGCCCATGGGTCTCATATCGAGCCAACAACGAATAGTATCTGTCTACTATCTGGTTCATCTAGGGTCTTCTATGTGGTCCATGTTGGGTGGGCAACAAACAGTAGATGATCCATTGTCTATCTTTTTAAACTGAAGCTATAATCTACCTGCTATCATTAGTTTTGGATCCATCCACTCGTTTGTTACCATCAGTCTTGATTTTTGCATGCACCCCTTAGGCCTTACAAAATCTAACTATTTTTTTTATTATGCATGTCAGATATTGTACACAATCGTACTGAACATGTAGAGAAAAAGAGAAGACCGTTGCGTGCGAATATAATGTCATGCAGACGTCACTCCATGATGGGCGAAGTGGCCCCCCTCCTGCATTTCTAGATTGTATTCCAGAGGAAGATAACTGTTCAGATGGAGATTCAGAAGGAGCGGACCACGCCTGTTTACCACCTGAGGTGTTTGCTCTAACCTGGCATGCTGATGTTGGTCATATCATGCATATGGCGCCTTGCATTGCTTACATTATACGTCTTATATGTCATCAGCTTAGTTTAGATTTGCTTTGTGTGAATGCCACCTGTTTGGTTTCTATATCATACTCCCACCATTCCTAAATATTTGTCTTTTTAGAGATTTCAACAAGTGACTACATACAGAACAAAATGAGTGAATCTACACTCTAAAATATGTCTATATACATCCGTATGTCGTAGTCCATTTGAAATCTCTAAAATATTTAGGAACGGAGGGAGTATATGGGAATTATGCAATGCCATCTTCTTTAGCCAGGCATCATATACGTGAATCATGCAATGCCATCCTGTTTAGCCAGTCATCGTATATGTGAATTGTATTGTGCCATATTTTTTCCATAATGTATTCCATTTGTCAACAATGTTTATACATTCATCTACTCTTCCTGTGCATCAGCCATTTGAGTCGGTCATGGGAAAATCTGGAGTGAAAACAAGGTCTTCTGAGCAGTCAGTGCTACCTGTCGATGCAGATTTCTTGCTGGTTACAGATAGATCCTCAGAGGAGGATTCAGAGAGAGATGACCAGTCGTATCCCCCCCCCCCGAGGTGCATGCTCTAACTTGGCTGGGTTACATTGCTCATATCATGCATATGGTGTCTTGCATTGCCATGCCATCTGCTTAGATTAGACATGCTTTGTGTGAATCCCTCCTGTTTGCTTTCTATATCAGATATGTGAATTATGCAATGCCATGTTTTTTAGCCAGTTATCATATATGTGAATTATGCACCGCCATGGAGCCAGGCATCATATATGTGAATTATCTCATGCCATCTTTTTTTTCATTACGTATTCCATTTGTCGACAATATGTGTATATTGAACTACTCTTCATGTGTATCAGCCATTTGAGCCGGTTATGGAAAAATCTGGAGTGAAAACAAGGTCTTCAGAGCAGGCAATGGTACCTATTGAAGCATATATCTCGATGGTTACAGGGAGCTCCTCAGAGGAGGATTCAGAGACAGATGACCAGTCCTATATCCCACCTGAGGTGTATGCTCTAAGTTGCAATGTTTATATTTCTCATATGATACATATGGTGTCTTGCATTGCTTAGTTTAGACATCATATGCACAATATTGAATTCTATCTGCTTAGTTTAGAGATCATACATGCGAGTGCCAACTGCTTAGTATATGAATCAATTATGTCAATTATATCACGCCATCCTGTATACTTAGACAACATGTATGTGGATTATTTCATCCCAACCTATTTTAGAAAGACATCATATAGTTTTGTCATGTCATCCTGTTTAGGTACTCATCATATGTTGAATTATGCCATTATATCCTGTTAAGTTATCCATCATATATCTGAAACTGTGTCATGTTATTCTGTTTAGTTAGGCATCATATATGTGAAATTGTGTCACGCTGTCCTGTTTGGTTAGACAACATATATGTGAATTACCACATCTGTCTATCATACAATGTCTGTACGTTCAATTTCTTTTCTTGTTTATCAGGTATCACAAAAGACAGTGCTACCCGTCGATGCAGATAGAACCATGGTTGTACTGGCCCACAAACTAGCCCCACCACACATAATCGAGACTCTTCCAGATTGCACACTTACACCGTTGGGCAGAGAACCAACTACAACCCATCTAACCACAACCCTAGCAGATAATAACCCACTTATAGTTGACAAAGCACCATGTCCACCCCAGAGTACCCCCACACGAGCAGTTTGTAAAGCTAATGCAGTGCCCAAAGCATGAAGACCACCACAGCTAACCCAAACTCCACGTTTAAAGCAGAAGAGCAACTGTTCTCAGGTCAGATTCTGTAGCTATGGTCCATACTCCTTTGTTGTTGCATCACTGTATTTACTCATACCAACTACTTTCGAATTTGAAGGATCCAATTGAAACTCCAATGGCGCAACAGGTATGTTTTAAACCTATTTCTTTAACTGGATTGCTGTTCTAACTTCTTGCTCTATGTTGATTTCAATTTAAGTTGTATAAACAGTTATGTTCTCATGTGATGCACATTACAAGTGCTGCCAATGCTGTGTAGTTTCTCACACTTATATTCTGTCTATGCTGCTGTGTCTTAAAAATATATGAGTTGAACTGTGTCTCTATCTTGATTAGGGAACATAAACTAGAATGATATGGACAATACAGTGACCATAGTACATAGATATATGTTTGTTTCATGCTGTTATCCAGTCCATCTTACTACTGAACCGGTTTACCAAAATGAGTTTCGTATACTACAAGCTAAACCTGTGATGTGTTTGCTTGTTTCTCTTGTAGTATGCAAACAGAATATTGGAGAAGAGCACCCCACTATGCAATGGTAGAGAAAGTAATGCAGATAAGGTTCAAGATAGTGAGACAACCCTGTTAGTCTCCAAGAAAGGTGATAAAAACGATCTTGTAGACAGTGAGAAAACCCCACAGTCCTGCGTTGATGTAGTGTTCGAGTTACTGGCCAGTACCGCTGGCACAAGCTCTTCGAACTCGCTGCCTGAATCACTTCGGCTTCTTCAGTCTCAGCTACAAGCTGAAAGGCATCAGTCAGCTGTGCTGCGGCAAGAAGCCGAAGGACTGAGGAAGTCCCTGCAGAATTCAGATGCGTACTTTCTTGTGCAACAACAAGCGCTGGAGGATTTAAGCGCCAAACAAGAGAAAGTTAATTAGCTTTCTAAGCATCTTGCCAGCATTATGGGTACCAAGGATATTGTTTCTTGAACTCTTCTGAAGTGGTTTCAGTTCTGGACTTGTTTTGCTGCGGCGTTTATATGCTGCTTTGTTCCCTATATTTGCACTGGTGGCGAACTTTGATGCCCAGTGGATGCAATATGTGTAATAGCCTAGCATAAGTTGCTTGCTTATTTATTTCCTTGTTGTCTTGTTTATTTGTTTGCTTGTAGTCAGTGCAGTTCTTTTTCCGTGGTTTGCTAGTGGCTGCAATAACCTATTTTTTAAAACTAGGCCACAATAACCATGGGCTAATATTTATTGTAGTGACACTGGGCCTCCTACGGGCCATAGAAACAGTGGGCCTTCTACGGGCCATAGAAACAGTAGGCCTTCTACGGGCCGTAGAAACAATGGGCCTTCTACGGGCCGTAGAAACAATGGGGCTTCTACGGGCCGTATCATCAATGGGCCTTATACGGGCCGTATGATCGATTGGCCAAACACGGGCCAATAACAGGGCGCCTTATGGCCGTAAACGGGCTAGAGTTGGAATCGTCCGTCCATGGGCCGACCGTAACGGGCCATCGTTAATTGGCCGTATTTGATGACGCTATGAAAACGGCCCAACGTATTAACGGACCACAAACGGGCCGACTGTAACCACGGGCTGAATTTGGCCCACAAGCAGAAAATGACAGTAACGGGCCATAAGTAAACGAATGCTGGAAATGAGCCCAAGAATAAATGGGCTCTGAGAAGGCCAAAAGATAACATGGGCTGGAAACGGCCCAACGGAATAACGGGCCGTTAATGGGTATAAAGTGATACATTGTTCATTACGGGCCAGTTTCACCACGGGCCGTTAATGGGTGTAAAGTGATACACTGTTCATTACGGGCCAGTTTTACCACGGATGTTAATAGGCCAAGAGTTACATAGGGCCTCATATGGGCCGAAAGACGTCATGGGCCATACATGGGCCAGAAGTGAAAACGGGCTCGAATCATATTGGATGGCCCAGATGATGCTACTGGGCCTAATTCGGATAGGGCGTAACGGGCCTTGGGTTAGCGGGCTGTAAATGGGCTATATGCGAATAGGCCATTAACAGGCTATCCATGGGCCGGCCCGCCACCTTTTGACCAAGTCAAACGGGCCGGCCTTTTCACAGGAATGGGCCTCTGTTGGGCCGTGCCACGTGTCGACGTATCATAGGCGCCTTCTGTCCAATGAGTGGATGACATCTGTCCCAACGATGAGCTGACACGTGTTTCCTCCAGCCAATGATGATTTTACACGTGCAAAATCCCCATTGGTCGGGGCTGTTAACGGGTTATCGGATCCAAAACCTGACCCGATAGCTTAACGGCGTTCCGTTACGATGGACGCCACGTGTCGGTCACCCTTGACGAGAGCACTTCTGTGACGCGCGATTTATCATCATGGAAGTGCACACTTCCGTGATGATAATTTTGGTAATGTCATGGAACACTTCTACGACATCACAGGTATGACTATCTTGATTCTGTCATAAAATCGTCATGGATGTACATGCGTGACAAAAAACGCGACCTACTGTGACAAACACGTATCATCAAGGAAGTGTATTTTTTTTGTAGTGTGTCCTCTACCAGCATCACATTCAACTTGCTTTGTGACTCAAGGACCAAACCCTTCTGCAATAACACAAAATCCAGAAGCGCCCTTCTTGGAAACTGATGTCAAAGGGAGAGAGAGAGATCACATCAAAGCTCTATGCTTAATCATTTCTATAGGGGGAGAGGATACTCAGGGGGAGTGTGTGTAAGAAACCTCAGACCTCAGATGCTTGGTGTTCAAGAGGAGCGAAATTACATGTCTTTAAGAGGGGAAAGACATGTTCATATTTGATTGCTTGCATTAAGCTCAAGCTCTGTTTTTTTTTCTTTTGCTCTGATTTTCTGTTCCCTATCTTCTCCCAATATTCCAATGCAAGATTCAGGGGGAGCAAGACATCTAAGGGGAGGGAATCTCTGATTTTATTGCATATCTTTACCTTTGGGGACATGTCTATACCCAATGGGGTACTCAGTACTCACTCTCACATGTCATCCCAGTCTTGGTTCTCTTGTGGTTTCTTTTGTTTGCTCTGGCTAGTAGGTGTATCTGTGTTGTCTAACCTTGTTTACTCAGGATTCATTCCTTCCTAAGCCAACTCAAGACCACAAGGTAAGTATATGCATCACAGTCATGTGTATGAGGATTTCTTACTGATGTACATACTGTTTGCAAGAAGGACTCATGGGCATGAAGGTACATTTCCTATATTCACATCATTTGCTCTGATGCATATAGCCAAGATACATGTAACACATGGATTACTCTGTCATGCTTATGCATTCACATGCTCCTATGTTTCATATTTATATGATTGCATACATGTAGGGGGAGCCTATGCATGTTACATGTCTTTCCAAAGCTTTACTTGTTGCTCTCTATATCTTTATCTAAAGCTTTGATGTATGTTGTCATCAATTACCAAAAAGGGGGAGATTGAAAGCACAAGTGCTCCTTGGGTGATTTTGGTAATTAATGTCAACATATCTCTTGTTGGACTAATGCTTCTACCTAGTATGTTTCAGATAAGTTCAACAATGGAGTGGCATGAACAAGAGGATGTGGAACCCCTTCAAGATGCTAAGGACAAAGGATTGGCTCAAGCTCAAAGCTCAGGACTCTACATTTTCTATTTTAAGTGATCCAAGATCACATTGAGTCCATAGGAAAGCCAATACTATTAAGAAGGGATGAGGTGTTGCTTAATGGCTTGCTTGCTCAAAGTGCTTAGTGATATGCTCCAAAGCCCTCAACCACTTTCTCACTTCCACATATGTCCTAATCCAAAAAGTCCAAGTCGGCCCCACTAATTCTTTCTATCCGGAGCCACCGAGTTCAATTGACATAGCCACTGCCAGAAACCCTAATCAGTTCGATCTCACCGATGGGATCTCGGTCTCACCGAGATGGGCTTGCAAACTCTCTGTTGTCTGTTCCAATAGTTTCGGTCCCACCGAGATTTGCAACCGGCCCCATCGAGTTTGCTTGGCCAACATTCTGTTTCACTTATACCCAAATCGGTCCCATCGAGTTTGAGTAATCGGTCAAACCGAGTTTTCGATTTACCCTAACCCTAGCAGATCGGTCCCACCGAGTTGATCAAGTCGGTCCCACCGAAATGCCTAACGGTCACATTATGAACCAAATCGGTCCGACCGAGTTCTCTGAATCGGTCCCACCGAGTTTGGTGATTTGTGTGTAACGGTTAGGTTTTGTGTGGAGGCTATATATACCCCTCCACCCACTCTTCATTCGTGGAGAGACCCATCAGAACATGCCTGCACTTCCAATACATATTTTCTGAGAGAGAACCACCTACACTTGTGTTGAGGTCAAGATATTCCATTCCAACCACATAAATCTTGATCGCTAGCCTTCCCCAAGTTGCTTTCCACTCAAATCTTCTTTCTACCAAATCCAATCCTATGAGAGAGAGTTGAGTGTTGGGTTGACTATCATTTGAAGCACAAGAGCAAGGAGTTCATCATCAACACACCATTTGTTACTTCTTGGAGAGTGGTGTCTCCTAGATTGGCTAGGTGTCACTTGGGAGCCTCCGACAAGATTGTGGAGTTGAACCAAGGAGTTTGTAAGGGCAAGGAGATCGCTTACTTCGTGAAGATCTACCCTAGTGAGGCAAGTCCTTCGTGGGCGACGGCCATGGTGGGATAGACAAGGTTGCTTCTTCGTGGACCCTTCGTGGGTGGAGCCCTCCGTGGACTCGCGCAACCGTTACCCTTCGTGGGTTGAAGTCTCCATCAACGTGGATGTACGATAGCACCACCTATCGGAACCACGAATAAAAAATCTCCGTGTCTCCAAATTGCGTTTTCACACACCAATCCCATCTCTTTACATTCTTACAACTTGCATGCTTTACTTTCCGCTGCTCATATACTCTTTGTATGCTTGCATGTTTGCTTGATATGTATTGTGAATGTTTAAACTTGTGCTCAAAATTCACATCAACTAAAGGAAATTAAAAACTGCAACTTTTCTTGATTAGAGTCTATTCACCCCCCTCTGGACAACTCTTCTCGATCCTTTCAATCAGCCCCTTCAATAGTTTCGATGGGCTCCTCTCCCACATTGCTGCTCAGAGGGCCACGGTGGATCAATCTGCTAATGACACAGACTCTTAAGATGCACTTGCACCACCGAAGCAGAAGAAGAAGAAGAAGAAGAAGAAGAAGAAGAAGAAGACAAAAGCTTTGAAGCCCTCTACTGCACCAACAACTTCGATTGTGAAGCCATTGAAGACTGCACCTCCTAAACCCAATGTGCAGTCTGAAGACTTATCTCGTGTCTCCAAGAAGACTAAGAAGACCAAGAAGCCCAAGAAGATTTCAGGGCATGACCTGACTCCTGCTGCCGTTCTGCGCAATGAGGAGGACACCATTGATCTGTCCAGTGATGAAGGTCTTGGTGATGAAGCTCTAGAGATGTTGATCAAGAACAAGCAAGAGGCTAAGATCTTTCTCTCTTTCATGTTGATATTCTGAACAACTTCATCGGTGAATGGTTTGAGGACCAAAGCATCAGCATTGATGACCTGCAACTGCGAGTGGACATCAGCTTCACCTTTCACGGAGCCATTGCTAATGAACTTGCCTTGGCTTAGAAAATCTTCGAGCTCAAGAACAAGATTGATTATGAGAAGGCAAACTTCAGGAAGCACATGGCCAAGCTCAGTGTAGCTGATGTGCAAATCTTTAAGAAGATGTTGCATGATCTCAAGGCTCACTTCATGAGCCTGCTTCCACAGAGGCTCCAGAAAGTGAAGAGATTCTAGCTGTTGACCCCAACGCAGCTGAAGACATTGGTCATGAAGACAATGTGCATGATGATGAAGTTCTTCCTCAGCTCGAGCCCCCGTCGGTATCATCGCCTGCTCCCACGAGCAGTGAACTTATTAGCATTGGTCGTCCATTGACGCCAATTGCTCAAGTTGACTCATGGGCTGAGCGATAACAACAAGACACCCCTATGCAAGATGAGACACCAAGAACTCCACCACCTCAAGTCACCACTCCGGTGCTTGATGATGACAACTACATGGAGTAGACCACTCCCTCCCCAAAGGCGTCACCAGCATTTCGCAGGCTTCGCAAAGGCCTCAGGCCACAGGTCACCATGTCAAGCATTCCAGAAGAGGAAGTGCAACACAACAACTCAGTAGCACGTCAAGTGTTTCCTGAAGCCACCCCTTCTGCGTCTGCCTTTGAGTTTGAAGCCAAAACTGCTGAAGACATTCCGGCTGCGTCCGCCGAAGACGAAGAAGAAGATCAAGAAGAAGAAAGAGAAGCCACACCCCCTACCAGTGATCCAGTCATTCTTGAAGAGAATGTGATCGTGTCCGACCCTCCAGTCGTTGAATAGATGGAGGTTGAAAACACTGAGGCTGCCACAAACAACACTACTGAAGCCAATGACACTGTCATGGATGAAGACAATGTGGAGCCCGAAGACAATGCTGCCACCATTGTACCACCAATATATCTCTAATGATGTTCTCCCTCCCCCAAGGCCTCATACCATGGAACATGCATTCAATCATGGTGGTGAGCTTGTCATAGTCAAATGGCCAATCATGGTTCCACCCACTGCTCCCGGGCCACAATATGATTATCATGTGGAGCAGAGGCCTCAAGTTCAGAAGCCCAAGTGTAAGTGCATCTAGTGCCACCCCTAGTTGGTTTTGGAGTATTGACGACAAACTTGGTTGAGGGACTAATGTGTTTGTGAGAATTGCAGGATAACACAGGTAGTAGTCCCTTATTGATTCGGTTTACCTACCAGAGATGACCCCTAAAAATGTGTGAAGACATTCAAGACAATGGTGGTTCGTGAAGACATTCACGATGAAGATTATGACATGAGAAGACATTCATGTGAAGACTATGGAGTGCGAAGACATAGTTGTTTCTTAGTTTCCTTTTCTTCTTTGTTGAGTCATAGGAACCACCGTACTGTTAAGTGAGGTCCAAGTAAACAAAGTCAGAGTGACTGAAGTGATGCTCAACCAAATCCTATGTCTTCGAGCGAAGAAAAATGAGAGCAAATCTTATCCAGAGCTGGACGAGTCAGCTTTTCTTGTAGCCCAAGTAAAGCTACCACGTGTGTTTGAAATCCGGCCATTGGACATGTGTCGGTTCCTTCGTGACCCAGGGTCATTTAAGACAAATCAGGTCGGGTTGCCTCCTGGCTATAAATAGCCACCCCCCTACACCATAAATTGCTGGCTGCTCAGAGTTAGTGCACAACTTTTGTCGTTTGAGAGCAACCCACCTCCGAAGCATTTGAGAGAGAGATCCTTGCGAGGACAAAGCCCAAGATACCCATAGCCAAAGAGTATTAGGCATCACTGAAGTCTTTCTGTCCGCGTGACCTGAAGACTTGTTACACTTGAGGGCTGTGAATCCTCCAGCCGGTTAGGCGTCGTGTTCTGAGCATCCAAGAGCCATTGTGGATTGCCAGTGAATGAAGTCTGTGAAGGTTTGGAAGTCTACCTTGAAGACTTACCAGAGTGATTGGGCGAGGACTGTGTGTCCTTAGCTCAAGGGGAATAAGGTGAAGACGCGGTCTTCTGAGTTAAATCTCAGCCTCCCTAACCAGATGTACAGTTGTCACAGCAACTGGAACTGGTCTACCAAATCCTTGTCTTCACCAAGCATCTGGTTCTATCCTTCACTTCCCTTTACTTTATAGTTTGTCTTCGTGAAGTCATTGTCTGCTTGTCTGATCTGATTGACTTCACTGAGTGAAGACTATTTACTGTTGGCTTCATACTGTCTTCTATCCTGATCCATACTACCTAACTGCTGATAGTCTTCGTGCTTTCACTTCATTGAATAGTTGACTATGACTTGTGTAGTGTAGTCTACCCTCCGCTGCATATCAATAGGTTCATTTCTACTGTTTGTCTTCAAAGACCTCGTGTTTTGAAGACTTTCACAAAAATCGCCTATTCACCCCCTTTAGTTGCTAACTAGCACTTCCAATTGGTATCAGAGCAAGGTGCTCCCTTGTTCTATGTGATTAGGTTTAACAACCTGGAGTTTAGCTATGTCACCTGCAGGGATAATCAAGGTCTCCGCTGCGTGCCCTGTCTTCGATGGCACTGATTACCCCTACTAGAAGAATAAGATGCGCATGCATCTTGAAGCTTTGACATCGACCTCTGGTATGTCGTCAAGAATGGCGTTCCCAAGGTGGGTGAAGGTGTCACTGCTGCTGATGTTAACAGGTTCATTCAACTGGATTCAACTGCCAAGAACATCATCTGTGCTCATCTGACAAAAGGACAGTACGGCCGTGTGAGTGCACTGGAAACTGCGAAGCTAGTCTGGGACTGGCTCTCCAAGGTCAACAAAGGCGTCTCAACTCAGAGAGATTCATTGATTGATGTTCTTTGTAACCTCTTCAACCGCTTCAAGAGAAACGACAATGAGAATGTCCAGCTGACGTTTGATCGCCTCACTGATATCACAAATGAGCTTCGCGCACTTGGCGCCACTGAGATCACCAAGCATGAAATCGTCAAGAAGCTACTGAGATCACTTGACAGCTCATTCAACACCCTGGCCCTGATGATTGAAGAACGTCCTAACTTCAAAGATCTCAATCCGTAGGACATACTTGAGAGGCTTAGCACACATAAATTCCAGTTATCTGAGAAGAGAGACATCTATGGCCCCAACTATGGCCGAACTAGGGCTTTGAAGGCAAAGGCCGTGTCCTCATCTGAAGAAGAATCTAACTGCAGTTCTGGTGATCCTGAAGACATTGGAAAGGAGCTAGCTATGCTCATGAAGAAGTTCCAGAAGTTCTCCAAGAAGAATGGTTTCAGAAAGTCTTCAAGATCCAGCTCAAGAAATGATGAAGCTTCTACTCGTGACCACAAGAAGAGAACATGCCACAAATGCAAGAAACCTGGTCACTACATCTCTAAGCGTTCTCAATGGGACAATGATACCAATAAGAAGAAGAAGAGCAAGGAATATGATTCTGATGACAAGGAGAAGAAGAAATCCTCAAAGTCCTCTTCAAAGTCTTCATCAAAAGTCTTCATCTCACAAGAAGAGCTTATCAAGCAAGGCTCGTGCGTTTGATGGCAAGGAGATGGATTCAGAGGAGGAGTCTGCTTCTGAGGAGGCGGAGGTGGAGTCTGAGGAGGAGTCCGATTCAGGCGTGGCAAGCCTAGCTCTGGCCTCAGCGTATGTCGCCAAGTCCATCTTCAACACCGAAGACAATGGCCTCGTCGCCGACGCTGATGCTGATGATGAGGATGACTCTGCTCCTACCTTGTTGGGGATATAACTATTTGTGTAAGCCGCCCATGAGGGGCCGGGTTACGCAAAGAGGGATTCATCAGAAGAAGCCCAAGACTAAGTAGGAAGATGGCGGGTCAATAAAGGGTCTAAAAGCCCACAGGTGACTTAAGGCCCATAGTAGTAAACCGCTGTAATGGCATGACTTGTAATGTAAGGCAAGAGTAGTTAAGAGTCCGAGCAGGATACTGTTATAAGCCGGCCGGGACTCTGAGAGCTGCGGGTGTCAACCTCTCTATATAAAGGGATGACCCGGCGGCGGTTCAGGGCAAGAAACATCTGATCGAGAGCCGGGCATAGCGTATCTCGCTCCCTGGTCATCGAAACCCTAAGAAATACCACCTCAACTGGACGTAGGCTTTTACCTTCATCGTAAGGGGCCGAACCAGTATAACCCTCGTGTTCCTTGTCCCGTTTAACCCCTTTAAGCTTCCTAGCTGCGATGGCTCCACGACTAAGTCCTAACACAAGGACATCTGCCGTGACAATTCTACGACAGTTGGCGCCCACCGTGGGGCCAGCGCACGGTGGATTTGAGTTCTTGAAGGGCAGCTTCGAAGGGCTCAAGGGATACACTGTAGGCCGGATGACCAAGAGTCATCGCGGCAAGCTCTACATCGACGATGCAATTTGGGGCCCCGACGCCGGCTCAGTTGAGTACGGGTACCGGGTCCCCTTCGGCGGAATCCATGTCTTTATTGGCAAGATTGGTGAGCCGGGCCCTGAGCCGGACTTCGGCGCCGATCTCATCGAGACGGCTCAACGTACACGACCCGCCCAGACTTTGCCTACCTTGAAGCGTGCTTTCGTGGGATGCGTCCATAGAGAGCTCTCCGAAGGATCTGGATCTGGTGATGAGACGGCCGCCTGCTCTGACGGTGAGTCGTCCACGGATGAGTCAAACTCGTTGTATCAACTTCAAGATGGCAGGCTCAGGGGTTGTTCCGATGGCGACAGTATTCCGGACCCCTTTGAGCCACCGAGCCGGGTTGGAATCTTCATGGCTGGTGCACAACCTGTTCAAAACCCCACCACCGGGGCAGGAAGCCCTGTGCCCTCGCCAGCTCAGGTGCTGATGGATCTCACAGACAAGATGACGGCCCTGTTAACCGCTACGGTCGCCCCAGCGGATTAAGCTCAGCATGACACGGAGGTGGCGCAGTTAAAGCTGGATCTAGCAAAAGCCAAGGAGGATCTAGCGGCGGAAGGGATCAGGATGGCTGCGGAGAGGGCGGCTCTCGACACCCAGACTCAGCTGATTCAGGCGCAGTCTTTCCGGCTCGCGATGGATCAGAACGCGTCCAATGAGGTCATGAGAAGGAGGCATCAAAAGGCCCAATCTCAACTCCCTCCGGTTTACGATCCTCGAAACCTCTTCAACACGCCTGGTGCAGGGCCCAGTAACCCGCTAGGGGTCACGACGCCCGGGGCTGGAACACCGATTCAGCCCCAAGTGATGGGGCCTCCCCGGGTGAATGCTGCCCCGCCTCAGTATGTGCCAATACCATCGGGTCATTATGCCAACCCGTTGCAAAACATGGTCGCCGCGGCGGCGCGACTGGCGGCTCTCCCAATCGATGGCGACTCTCCAATGGCGGTTGAAACCCGTCGGGTCAGAGAACTCCTTCAGATGGCTCTGGCGCAGCAGAAGGCATATTCTTATAGCCGGGACATGATTCATTCAACCCCTCGTCCAGGCCGGAGCCCGAGTAATAGCAGACACATGGTCTCAGCGACCGGCTCAAGCAACGTCCGACGCAATGACTTGCCTCCTGGCCACGGCCCGGCTTATCCGACGGCTCATAACGGAGCCTTTCACGTAGTAGACCAAGACAGAGCACGGCAAGAGGTGGAGCAGGCGCCTCAGTTGACGGCTTATCAGCCGCCCCAGGCTTATCCGACGGCTTCTATCGATGCGGGTATACCTACGAGGACTGGAGGTGTCCATTGTCTGGTGCCGGCTCTCCGTAATGAACGTCTGCCCAAGGATTTCAAAGGGCCTAGGAAGGTGCCTCATTACATGGCTGATTTACAGCCCGGAGCCTGGATCGAGAGTTACGAGATGGCCATGGAGTTGCTGGAGGTCAGTGAAGCGGCAATGGCCAAGTACTTCACCATGATGTTAGATGGGACTGCCCGCACTTGGTTGAAAGGGCTGCCACCGAATTCTATCGGGTGTTGGGCTGAGCTGAAAGCCCGGTTCATCCAAAACTTCAAAGATACCTGTAGGCAGTCTATGTCAATTGTGGATTTGACTAACTGTAAACAGCAGGAGGGTGAGTCTACAACCCATTGGGTTCGCCGGGTCAAAGAGATAATACATTCATCTGATAAGATGGATGCCGGCTCTGCAGTCTTAATGTTAGAGCAGAATTGTCGCTTTGCGCCCCTGAAGATGAAGCTCGGGCGGCTCAAGCGCGATTGCAATGATATGGGTACGCTGATGGCGGCTCAGGTTAAGTACGCTGACTCTGATAGTACCAAGGATCCCGCGTCGGATGATGAAAGGACAGGGAAGGGAAAACTGAATGGCAATGGCAAGGGCCCCCAGCATAACCCGGCGAACCAGGGGGGTAACAAGCGTAAGGCGGATGGTAGTATGGAGTTTGTGGCCAACACCAGTTCACAGGGTAACAACCGCCGGCGCAAGGGGAGACCACCTCCCCGCGCCGGCGGGTCAGGCCCGACGCTTGAGCAATTGTTGAATGAGCCTTGTCCAAGGCATGGCTCTAGGGAAAAGCCGGCCCCTCATCTGTGGAAGGACTGCGCAATCATGAAGGCCTTAAAAAATTCCAATACTTTCAACGGCAATAATGGCCCGGGCGGCGGCTCAAATTCCAATTCTCGGAATGTTCAAGGGGGCTTTAATCAGCAGTCCGGCCAGGGTCATCAGCAGCAGCAGGGGGGATACCAGACCAATCCAAAGCAGCTCAAGGTGGACAGTATCATGTGTTTACCACCAGTCTGTGCAAGCGAGATCAGAAGCTTCACAAAAGGGCTGTGAATGCTGTTGAGCCGGAGGTTCCACGCTATTTAAGATGGTCTGAGCAGCCTATTGTGTGGAGTAGGGAAGATCACCCTCCCCGGGTTGATAATCCGGGTCACCTGGCTCTGGTGGTGGCTCCTCAGGTGGGGGGATATAAATTCACTAAAGTGCTCATGGACGGAGGCAACAGCATCAATATCCTCTATTATGAGACCTTCCGTCGTATGGGGTTGACTGATAAGAACCTTAGCTAGTCCAATACTGTTTTCCATGGTGTGGTGCCCGGTAAGTCGGCATATCCAGTTGGTAAGATCGACCTGGAAGTGGCTTTTGGAGATGAGTACAACTACAGGGTGGAAAAATTAACCTTTGAGGTGGTTAAGATAAGAAGTCCGTATCATGCTATATTTGGGCGGCCGGCTTACGCCAAGTTCATGGCACGGTCGTGTTACGTGTATTTGCAGCTCAAGATGCCGGGTCACAATGGGACCATTACGGTTCATGGCAGCCAAAAGATAGCCTTGGAGTGTGAAGAAGGTGACGCGGCTTATGCAGAATCTGTTTGTGCAATAGAGGAGTTGAAGTTTTACAAGGACAATGTTGACCCGGCAGATATGACATCTTTGAAAAAGCCGACCACGGAGCATGATCCGGCAATGAAATTTAAGTCAGCTGATGAGACTAAACTTGTTGACTTTGTTCCAGGTGACTCATCTCAGCAGTTCAGCATCAGTGCCAATCTGGATCGGAAATAGGAAGGCGCACTCATCGAGTTCATCCGTGAGAACAGGGACATTTTTGCATGGAAACCCTCTGACATGCCAGGTGTACCTAGAGAACTCGCTGAGCACACTCTCAATATTGATCCGAAATTTAAGCCGGTCAGGCAATTTCTTCGGCGGTTTAATGAGGAGAGACGGAAAGCCATTGGTGAGGAGGTGGCCCGGCTCTTGGCGGCCGGGTTTATTGTAGAAGTTTCTCATCCAGAATGGTTAGCTAACCCGGTACTCGTGCTCAAGAAGAACGGCACCTGGTGGATGTGTGTGGATTACACGGACTTAAACAAGGATTGTCCGGCCGATCCTTTTGCTCTCCCCCGTATTGATCAAATCATTAATGCTACGGCGGGTTGTGAGCGCTTAAGTTTTTTGGATGCTTATTCTGGATACCATCAGATTAAAATGGCAGTTAAGGACCGGGAGAAGACGACGTTCATCACTCCCTTTGGAGCCTTCTGTTATGTGTCTATGCCTTTTGGACTCAAGAGTGCACAGGCGACTTATCAGCGTTGTGTGCAGAATTGTCTTCATAACCAGATTGGGCGCAATGTTCATGCCTATGTGGATGATATCGTGGTTAAGTCTAGGGAGAAGGAGACCCTGGTAGATGATCTTAGAGAAACCTTTGATAATCTCCGGGTTTACAAGATGATGCTTAACCCGGCCAAATGTGTTTTTGGTGTTCCCGCAGGCAAGCTCTTGGGTTTCCTGGTTTCTAACAGAGGCATTGAAGCTAACCCGGAAAAGATCAAGGCAATCACCTCTCTGGCTAAGCCGGCGTGCATCAACGACGTCCAGTGTCTGGCAGGCCGCATCGCTGCTTTGAGCCGGTTTATAAGACGTTTGGGTGAAAAGGCCATGCCACTGTACCAGTTGATGAAGAAAACAGATGACTTTGTCTGGAATGATGCTGCTAATGCTGCTTTTGAGGATTTGAAGCGACAACTGGCTGAGCCCCCAGTTCTTGCTGTTCCGGTTGACAAGGAGCCCTTATTACTGTATGTAGCTGCTAACACACGAGCCGTCAGTGTGGCTCTGGTGGTGGAGCGCAAGGAAGAGGGTAAGGAGTATCTGGTTCAGCGGCCGGTTTACTACGTCAGTGAAGTGCTCATTGAGTCTAAACAGCGGTATCCACATTGGCAGAAGCTTGTTTATGGTGTGTTCATGGCAAGCCGGAAGCTTAAGCATTATTTTCAGGGTCACCCCATCACTGTGGTTAGTTCTGCTCCCCTAGGAGATATCATCCAAAACAAAGAAGCCACAGGAAGAGTGGCTAAGTGGGCTATAGAGATTGGGCCTCATGGTCTGAAATACGTGCCACGCACTGCTGTCAAATCTCAAGCATTGGTGGATTTCATCAACGATTGGACAGAGCTGCAGGTGCCTGAAGAGAAACCGGATAATACATATTGGACAATTCACTTCGACGGGTCTAGGCAATTGGAGGGCTCGGGGGCTGGAGTTGTATTAACTTCCCCTAGAGGTGACAAGTTTCGTTATGTGCTGCGGTTGATGTTTCCCTGTACTAACAATGCGGCTGAGTACGAGGCCTTGCTCCATGGTCTTCGGATGGCTAAGGAGATGAGCTTGAGCCGGGTAAGGTGCTTTGGCGACTCAGATTTAGTGGCTCAACAAGTGTCGGGCAAGTGGGATTCCAAGGACCCTTTCATGGCGGCTTATCGCCGCGAAGTTGATGCCATTGCTGGACACTTTCAGGGTTACCAAGTAGAGCACATCGATCGCAGGAAGAACGAGGCGGCTGATGCTTTAAGCCGGCTAGGCTCTCAGCGAAAGCCGGTGCCGCCTAATACTTTCTTGGACATCTTGCATAACCCTTCTGTTAAGTTGCCTACAGAGGAAGACTTGGCTGTCCCTGACCCGGAGGCACAGTTGGTGGCGGCTCTCCACATTACCCCAGACTGGACAGTACCATACTTGGCTTACATGACCTGGGGAGAATTGCCTGAGGATGAAACTTTGGCCAGACAAATAACCCGGCGGTCTAAGTCAATGATAATTATCAATGGTGGGCTGCATCTTCGCAGTGTCACTGGAACTTTCCAGCGTTGTGTTTCCCCTGAGGAAGGTCAAGAAATTTTACGTGAGATTCACGAGGGGGATTGCGGCCATCATGCCGGCTCGAAATCCCTTGTGGCCAAGGCTTTTCTTCATGGTTTTTATTGGCTGGCGGCTCATGCTGATGCGGAGGACTTGGTCAGTAAATGTGACGGTTGTCAGAGGTTCTCGCGACGGGCTCATGTGCCAGCTCAGGAGCTGAGGATGATTCCAATTACTTGGCCATTTGCGGTCTGGGGGCTTGATATGGTTGGGCCTTTTAAAAGGTCCAAGGATAAGAAGACCCACCTCTTGGTGGCAGTTGACAAATTCACAAAGTGGGTTGAGGCAGAGCCAGTTAGCAAGTGTGACACGGCCACAGCGGTTCAGTTCATGAAAAGGGTGATATTTCGCTTTGGTTTTCCACACAGCATTATAACTGACAATGGCACCAATTTGTCTAAGGGCGCCATGGAGGAGTTTTGTCAACGAGAGCATATTCGACTTGATGTTTCATCAGTGGCTCACCCTCAATCCAAGATTTTGAAGGGCATCAAGCCCCGGCTTTTGGTCCCTTTGCAACGGACGCCGGGTTGTTAGGTGGAGGAGTTACCCTCCGTGTTATGGAGCATCAATACTACTCCTAACAGGTCTATGGGCTACACGCCTTTTTTCATGGTTTATGGGGCGGAAGCGGTCCTCCCTAGCGACATCCGTCATGACTCGCCTCGAGTGGCGGCTTATGTTGAGGCGGATAATGAGCGGGCGCGCCAAGATGCTCTTGACTTGTTGGACGAACAGCGTGATGTGGCAGCAGCTCGCTCGGCGATTTACCAACAATACCTACGCCGTTATCACAGCCGCCGGGTTAAGTCCCGGGTCTTCCAGGAAGGTGATCTGGTGCTCCGGCTCATCCAAGATCAAACAGATGCACACAAGTTATCCCCTCCTTGGGAAGGCCCTTTGTGGTCAGCAAGAACTTGCACAATGGGTCATACCACCTTATCGATGTTCGGGAGCACAAAGATTCACGCAAGTCGGAGGAAGAGACCCGTCGGCCGTGGAACATAGCCCAGCTTCGGCCTTATTACACTTGAGCCACCGGCTCTCATAATGTACATATTTCTATAGCCATGTATATATTATGATAAATAATAAAGCAGGACCTCTGTCCTTTTCTCCTCCAAAGGTAAACGTGTTATTTCCATTACAACATCACATGGTCACTTGGAGGTGGATCCGGCTTACGATCGTATTCGAATCTAGCTGTTAACAATATAGTCACTTGGGGGCTTCCTGTTCAAACATAGGTCGTATTCGAACCAAAGAGAACATAGCTGTCGATACCCATTTGATTGGCAAAATTGCCGAGCTCATTGGGGAGTTTTTCTTGATAATATTTGAATCATAGCTCAAGCCCCTTTGGGAACCGACGTGGATCGTATTCGAATCAGCGTCGTTAAACAACTCTCAAGGTCGTTTGGGGGCTTCCTGTTCAAACATGGGTCGCATTCGAACCAAAGAGAACATAGCTGTCGGTACCCTCTTGATCGGCAACGCCAAAGCCACTGGGGGCTATATGATCGCATTCGAATCTTGGCTTAACCCCTTTGGGACGGTTCTCTGGTCGTATTCGAACCGGAAGCCCCTAAGTTTTGATCTTCTGATTTGCCACAAGTTCTTCTAGTCATATCAACAGTGTGCAAGGGCGGTTCTTACTCCGCCGGCTTAACTTTGATTAACAATGTTGCTAGCACACAATAAGCATTATCGATGCTGGTGAACCGGAGTTGAGTTCTCAACCTCATTATTTGGGTTACATAAACCGGACATATACTTGCAAGGTTTGCAGGTAGGCTATTGTGGTTATCCCGAAGATACGGTTGAGAGCCGGTCTTTTACGACCTTGGTTATGCTCCGGGTTAAGTATATGACTCTCCATGCGGTAAGCCGCCTAGAGACTTGTGATTTATTTTTCTATGCAGAACAATTAAAGACGGTTCTTCAAGCTTAAGGAAAATAACTGATCAATCATAACCCGGAGGAATATATAGAAGCAGCTTCAATGGAGTTAAGCATCCAGCACGTGCATGATGGCACGACAAAATTAAGCGTTTGTCCTACTCTATTACAAGACTCCCCGAGTCCAAACGGTGAGGCATTGTTTTTAAGGTGTAACCGTGAGCCGCCTAAAAATCAAGGTGCTTGTTGGGTCGAAGCTTCCGGTTCATCCCTCTCCGCTCCTCCGGCTGATTCCATGACCTGGAAGGTTGATGATTTCCAGTCAATGCCGGTCAAAGCTTCAAATTGAGCCTCGTCATCAATTAACCCGGCCGGGTCAACTTCTGGGGCGAAGGTATGCTTACGAGTCGGAGGGATCAAGCTGATTGCTTCATAGCGTGGAGTGGGGATCCTCTGATTCTCCGCGTCATAGCCCGGCTGATACTTGGTAAGGTCGGTGTCATTCCCAATCAGGGTGGCCACCGGGCGCACGCTCTTCACACAGGCGGCGAAGTCTTTCTGGTCGAAGGGGGTGCCGTCTTCCTTCAGGCTGGGGTATCCAAGAGCGATGTCGGCCGGGTCTAGCTCCGGGAGAAAAGCCTTGGCCCGGCTCAAAGCAGCTATAGCTCCGGCTCTTGCAGAGGCCCGTCTTAGCTCTTGGAAGCGCTGAGGAAGAACGGCAAGCCGCCTGAGTACGTCCGCCAGGTGAGTCGGAACCTCATTGGACAGAGCCACAGCGGCTAAAGCACGTTGTGACCCGGTGTAGAGTTGCTCCACCAAAGTGTAAACAGGCTTCAACTTGGTCAGAACATTCTGGTTAAGATTGGAGCTTCTGGGACCTGTATAAGCAAAATCAGGTGAGCTGATGGCAATGGTGGGATTCATGAGACATGAATGATGTAAACTTGTTAAGAGTTTGCAGAATGACTTACCGAAGATTGCGGAGACCATCTGTGACACATGGCGTTTTAAGCCGGAGAGTTTGGCAGTTCTTTCAGTTAGAGCAGCCTCCGCTTGTTCGGCCCGGCTGAGCAGGGCAGTCTTCTCGTCGGCCCAAGTTTTTCTCTCTGTTTCAAATTTTTTCTTCAATTTTTCTTGTGCAGCAACACTGAACTCAAACTTGGCATTGGCCTTCCGGGTCTCAGTTTCCTGAGTCTTCAGGCGGTTCTTCAGCTCAGAGATTTCTGACTCAAGTTTCTGGCAGGTAGCCTGTACAAATTCCGGGTTACAGTTTGAGTGGTTATCATGCAACATTAAAGTCCCAAGCACTTTGCAAGCAAAGACACTTGGCACTTGGGGGCTAATGTATGCGGAAAGATTCTATTTATAATTGCCTGTTCATGAAGGTAAGCCGAAAGTTAAGTCTACAACATATTCTATCATAAGTAATAGACTTGGGGGCTAGCATGGTAAGGATGACTATGGAGTAAGCAAGAGAGTTGTACCTCAGATATTTGCTGTATCTGCTTCACCATGTCAATCTCCAGGTCCCGACTGTTGTGCACTTGACCAATATAACCAGAAACAATGTCTCCAATGCTCAAGTTAGCATAGTCAGTGATATCCAGTCTGGCCCTGCGGCGCTCCAGCAGTTCTTCTTTAGAAGAGCATCTAGCCAGCACAGTGGGTCTTCCCGGCTCAACATATTCGGTCCGGGTAATCACCACATCTGGGTCATCGGCCGGTTGAGCTGAGCTGGGGATCTCCGGGTTGTCAGAACCCGCCATGGTCTGTTCTTCAGTTGGAGCGGCGGTTTCTGGAGCTGGTGCAGATGGCGGCTCAGAGGCAGAGGCGCTGGGTTCAGTTACGTCCGGCTCTTCGACCGGTTTATTTTTCTTTGCCCTCTTGCTGAGCTTGGCTTGGGCACTAAAAGTCAAAGGTTAGTACAAAAACATAAATAAGATAAGCACAAAATGAGATGATCATCATTACCCGGGTGCGGTCTTGAAAGCCGGCAAGTTAGATTGCATGGAGTCACCGGAGGAAGGTGAAGTTTCCTGATAGTTTGAATCAGAAGAATTGAGTGGTTCGCGAGTGATGCCCGCCAAAGGATGAAAAGGATATAAGTTGGAGATAACCTCGGTCCGGCGCTTTCTTGATGCTTCGAGTAAGCCGGAGGAGAGGTCTGCATCCTTGCTGGCCCGGGTTTGCCTCCGGCTTTCATGAATCTATTGCTTCAAAAGAAATTGAGGATCTTGATAAGCTAAAGGATGTGAAAATCTTACTTTCCGGGTTACTCTTCGGACTTTCAGCCTTGGCAAGGGCTCCGAGTCGGAGGAAAGTATAGTTACCTCTTCAATCACCGGGTTACTCGCTCCGGTATCATCCTGCTGATAATCAGTGTCAATAAGGTGGTTAAAAACAGACGAAATACAAAAGAAGAGCCTAAAAAATCAAGGGCTACCTCTGACTCGGAGCTATCATCCAACTGAAGCAGCTCTGAGGCGCTAGGCTTACTCCCCTTCTTGCGGGGAGCGGCTCTCCTGGCGGCTTTCTTAACCTTCCTGGCCTTCTTAGCAGCCTCATGGTCATACCTGACCTTCCAGAACTTATCATCAGCCTGAAAAATACAACAAAGGTTTCTTGAGGTTAAGATGAAAATTGATAAATTGGAAAGTAAGGTGTTCAGATCAGTAGCTTACCGCCGGAGCTGGGTTAGCCTTGCAGAAGGGACTTAAGCCTGTCCTCCCGCAGTCTGCTGAGCTCTCGTTCAGAAGGGACTTGGTCATGTCGTCAACCGCGTCCTCAGGTAGGTCGTTGGGGCTGTGCCGCAGAGGATCATCCTTCCGGCCCGTGTAATCACACATTAAGCCGGGGCGGCGGCTCAAGGGAATCACCCGCCAAGCAATCCAGACCCGGACCAGATCAATGCCGTTAAGGCCATTTCCCAGAAGAGCCTTAATCTTGTTGATGGTGGGGATCAGTGGTTGACGCTCAGCTTGAGATAGTTTGTCTGGCAGGGGGTGATTTGTCTCCAGACGCAGGGCACGAAAGCCGGGCAGAGGGTTCTCGTCAGCCGGAGAAGTATCTTGGCAGTAGAACCATGTCTGGTTCCAGTCCTTTGGGTGGCTTGGCGGTTCAGCATAAGGAAAGAGGCAATCTCTCCTTCGTTGAATGGAGATTCCCCAAGTTCCAAGCTAGGCCCGTTGGCGCATTCATTCTGGCGGTTCAAGTAAAATAACTCCCTAAAGAGTAGCAGGCTGGGTTCCTCTCCAAGGTATACCTCACAAAACACTTGAAAGTTACAAATGTTCGACATGGAATTGGGTCCAATGTCTTGAGGTCGCAGATCGAAAAAGTTCAGAACGTCTCTGAAGAATTTTGAGCCGGGAGGAGCAAAGCCCCGGCTCATGTGATCAGCAAATCTCACAACCTCTCCGTCTCTTGGTTGAGGTCTTTCTTCGGATGGGTCAGGGGCACGATAGGACAGGACCTCCTTCTTAGGCAGGTAACCCGTCTTCACGAAATCAGCTAAAGTATCATCAGTAACATTGGATCTCATCCAGTTGCACGTAATGGGTGCCTTGGGAGCCTTGGGCGGCATTGTGAAAGACGAAAGCCTATGACAAAAGGAAATGTCCGGCTCAAATATAAGCCGGAGGAAGATTACAGTTCAGTATTCAAGTTGGCGGCTTATGAAGGGGCCTAATAACATATGGCTAATTGTGGCGGGTTATCTAAGCCGCTGTGGGCATCATGAGTGATTCAAATTGTTTAAAACTCTATCATAAATGAGTCAGAAATTTCACAGTGCATGGCCTCTTTTAAGCCGGAGATATGAGCCGCCAGAGCTAACAGATGCAATTTTTGACTAAGTGTGGCACAAACAAGTTTCACAGATCGCAGTAATTATTTTGGATCAAACGATCGTCCAGAAAGGAAAAATTTCTAGACCTAGAAAGCTGATACAGAGAAGTTCATGGGTTCAGAACGAGGTCTTTCTGCGGACAGAAGGGATCTACTAGCATAAAAATGAGTGCGAAACCTCTACCGCAGGAGTTCTACCCTGTTTCCGGATCAAAAGGGGTCGCGGTGGAAGAACAGTGAAGAACTCGGGATGAACTACAAAGAACAGAGGAAGAACTACAGAACCCTAATGCGAATCTTCTGTAGGGAGGTGCAAGGACTTACAGGCGCTGATGAGATGCGGAGGTCGCCGCCGTTTTTCTGGATCAGTTCAGGGTGATGCAGCGGCCAAGGTTGAGGAAGACCAGGGGCGCGGCGGCGGCGGCGGAGCTCGAGCTCTCGGGCGACAGAGGAGGAAGACGATGAAAGAGAGGAATGAATGAAGGCTTATGGGCCGGGCCTATTTATAAGGGTGACTGATAAGTGGGCGCGAGAAACGAGGAAGCCAAGACGTGATTATCCCGCCATAGAGAACGCCTCGATTTTTGGGATGGTCCTTAAAGATAAGATCCGTTGGGATATGGTAGAATAAAAAAATGAATTTAATGGAAGATGATGTCACGGCGGGTTACCAAGAATCCAGAAAATGACGTCACGGCGGGTTATAACTTTCGCACAAGCAGAAGCCAGAAGATTTTCTTTCAAAGGGATTGAAGATTGACATGAACCGGTTCAAATCAATCTGGGGCCTAATGTTGGGGATATAACTATTTGTGTAAGCCGTCCATGAGGGGCCGGGTTACGCAAAGAGGGATTCATTAGAAGAAGCCCAAGACTAAGCAGGAAGATGGCGGCTCAATAAAGGGTCTAAAAGCCAACAGGCGACTTAAGGCCCGTAGTACTAAACCGCTGTAATGGCATGACTTGTAATGTAAGGCAAGAGTAGTTAAGAGTCCGAGCCGGATACTGTTATAAGCCGGCCGGGACTCTGAGAGCCGCGGGCGTCAACCTCTCTATATAAAGGGATGACCCGGTGGCGGTTCAGGGCAAGAAACATCTGATCGAGAGCCGGGCATAGCGTATCTCGCTCCCTGGTCATCGAAACCCTAAGGAATACCACCTCAACTGGACGTGGGCTTTTACCTTCATCGTAAGGGGCCGAACCAGTATAACCCTCGTGTTCCTTGTCCCATTTAACCCCTTTAAGCTTCCTAGCTGCGATGGCTCCACGACTAAGTCCTAACACGAGGACATCTGCCGTGACAATTCCACGACATACCTACTGCTTGATGGCACATGGTGCCTAGGTAAACTCACGCGATGCTTACTTTCAAACATCCATTGAAGATGACTCTGAATGTGAATCTAAACCTAGCTACAAAACACTTGCTAAAATTGCAACGGAACAACAAAATGCTATGAAACATATTCAAAAATTGTTAGACAAAAGCGATGACCTGTTGGACGCCGAAATGACTCGAACTCACTCCTTAATTGAAGACATTAGAAATCTTCATGTTAAGTACGAAGAACTTGAAAGTCGTCATGAAACCCTCTCAGCTACTCATGAGAAGCTTTCCTATGATTATCTTCAAAGGAAGCAAGATCTTGAGAACCCGAGAGCGTCTCATGAAGATATTCAAAAGGAGAACAAGTCACTTCACGCTCGACATATCAGTACCGCTCAGGAAGGTTTTGAGGCACCATGTCTAAAATGTCTTGAGCATGATAATGTTGTCTCTGTTGCTGAGTGTTCTACTGCTTCTACTATTGCAATATCTTCGACTGCTGATGTGGTAACTAACCCCTCTACTCAGGATACCACTACTATTGCTGATGAGATTGCCAGATTGAAGACATTGCTTGAAATAGGGATGTACAAAAGCCTCAAAGGGCATCAGACACTATGTGATGTCCTCAAGAAACAGATTCTGAACCGCAGCCCTAGGAAAGAAGGCGTTGGGTTCGAGAGGAAAATGAATGTTGATGGTTCATACTGGAAGCCTGAGCAGTACCCCAAGACCACATGGGTTGCTGCAAAGGGACCTTTAGTGGACCCGTCTACCTTATCTGGCTTCACTTGTGCTAACTCGATTATCATTGATGATTCCTATGATGCAAACTATAAACTGTTTAAGAATCAGAATGGTGAAGTGTTTGCCAGGTATATTGGTACTAACTGCAGGAATGGACCACCTTTGAGGAAGATCTGGGTGCCCAAAAGTTGTCTTGAGAAGCTTCCCATGAATGTCATCATGACACCACCTGGGAAGAAGACAAACCCCAGACCAAAGCCTTCATATGGTCCAAAGGCTTCATACATACAGAGGACTCATCAGAGTCACCCTAACGCCAACGTTTTGCACATACTCAGACTTATGAATATGAGCGTGTTTCATCAAAATGCTATGTTCATAAGACTAAGACCTTTTCTGCTTATTCTTATGTGTATTATTTACCTCCTACAAGGCTATTTGCTAGGGCTCCAAAGCCAAAGTTCTCAGATGCTGCACTTAGACTCATTGCTTCTAACCCACCCTTGAAGATGTGGGTGGTTAAGAAAAATTAACTCTCTTTTGCAGGGAAAGGTCTCCAGTCGGAAAACAAAGGCTTCTGATGCTTATGCTGGGGGACCTAAAACATCTTGTGGGACACAAGATAAAATGCCAGAATGGTCTTACTATGTATTTTGTCCCAGGATTTCTTGACAAACATCCTATCTACCCTAACCAGGATCTGAACTTTGATAATATGCTTGTTCGTCAAATGTTTATGCTTCACATTTCCCTTGGTGAAGCCTATCCCCCAAACTGCACTGTAGGGTACAACCCCAAAGGCTTTTGAGTGGATTATGGACAGTGGATGCACTAACCACATGACTGGTGATCGAAGTCCTCTTATGGATTCAACCCTATGACCGTCTGACAGAAATCACATCATATTTGCTGACACTGGTAAAAGCAAGGTATTGGGTCTAGGTAGGGTTGCAATCTCAAAGGATCAGCACATGGATAAAGTGATGCTTGTTGAATCCCTTGGTTTCAACTTAATGTCTGTCTCAATGCTTTGTGATCTTAATATGATTGTGATATTTTGAAAATATTGTTGCCTTGTGCTTATGGAATCTGACAAATCTCTACTCTTCGAAGGGTATCGAAAGGATGATCTGTACATGGTAGATTTCTCAGCAGGACCACAGTTGGCCGTATGTCTTCTAGCAAAAGCTTCAGAGTGCTGGCTCTGGAATCAGAGGCTAGGGCATGCGGGCATGAGGAATTTACGCACTCTCGCGAAGAAGAAGCATGTCATAGGCATCGAGGGCATCAAGTTCAAGAAGGGTCATCTATGCGGTGCCTGCGAAGCTGGAAAGATGACTTGGGCCAAGCATCGCTCGAAGACAATCATGACGACGACGCGTCCCTTCGAGCTTCTTCACATGGACTTATTAGGCCCTCTCACTACTCTACCCTCACTACCACTGCTTGCCTCTATGGCTTCGTCATTGTTGATGACTACTCAAGATATACATGGGTGCACATAGTTCTTTACAAGACTGAAGTGCAGGATGTCTTCAGACGATTCGCAAATCGTGCCATGACCAACTATGGCATCACGATCAAACACATCATAAGTGACAATGGCACAGAATTCAAGAATACCGGCCTCGACACTTATCTTGATACATTGGGCATCACACATGAGTTCTCGGCTCCATACACACCTCAGCAGAATGGCATCATGGAGCGCAAGAATAGAACCCTCATTAAGATGGCACGGATGATGCTTAATGAGTACAAGACTCCAAGGAAGTTCTGGCCTGAAGCTATTGATACTGCATGCCACGTCATCAACCGTGTTTATCTTCACAAGTTCCTTAAGAAGACATCATATGAGCTACTGACTGGTAAGAAGCCAGACGTCAGCTATTTCAGAGTGTTTGGTGCTAGGTGCTGGATCAAGGATCCACATCACACTTCAAATTTTGCACCAAAACTACATGAAGGTTTTATGCTTGGCTACGGAAATGATTCGCACTCCTATAGAGTCTTCAACCTCTTTCACTACAAAGTGGTTGAAACTTTGGATGTGCGGTTCGATGAGACTAACAGCTCGCAAAGAGAGCACCTGTCAAATGTGCTAGATAAAGCTACACTAAGTGAATCTATCAAGCTTATGGGTACTGGAGAAATCATACCTTCAGAAGCACAGGCTGAAGAAGAAATCATCATTTCTGCACCTAATCAGCCTGAAGCCAATGTTGAAAATGAAGACAATGATCAGCAAGGGCAGAATCTTCGTCCAGTTCATCCTAGTGTTGCAAATGAAGTAAATATTGAGAAGATAATTGATAGCTTGAATGCACCTGGTCCACTCACTCGTTCAAGAGCAACATAGCTAGCAAATTTCTGTGGGCAGTTTGCATTTGTCTCAATATCTGAACCCAAGAAAGTTGATGAAGCCTTCATGGGACCTGAATGGATTCAAGCTATGCAATACGAGCTTCAACAGTTCGAGCTGAACAATGTATGGGAGCTGGTTAAGCGTCCAGATCCTCCCAAGCATAATATTATCGGCACCAAATGGATCTATCGCAACAAACAAGATGAGCATGGTCAAGTTGTCAAAAACAAGGCTCGTCTCGTTGCTCAAGGTTACACACAAGTTGAAGGGATTGACTTCGATGAAACATTTGCTCCTGTGGCTAGGCATGAAGCCATTAGCATACTGCTAGCCTATGCCAACCACAACAACATTCTTCTATACCAAATGGATGTAAAGAGTGCCTTTCTCAACGGCAAAATTGAAGAAGAAGTGTATGTGGCACAACCACCTGGTTTTGAAGACCCAAAGCATCCTGACATGGTATACAACCTCAACAAGGCACTGTATGGCCTCAAACAAGCACCTCGAGCTTGGTATGACACACTCAAAGACTTCCTGAAAAGCAAAGGCTTCAAACCTGGTTCTCTAGATCCCACTCTCTTCACGAAGACATATGATGGTGAACTGTTTGTAAGCCAAATCTATGTGGATGACATTATCTTCGGCTGCACTGACAAGAGATACAGTGATGAGTTTGGGCACATGATGCAAGAGCAATATCAGATGTCCATGATGGGTGAGCTGAAATTCTTCCTTGGTCTTCAAATCCGTCAGCAGAGCAATGTCATCTTCATTGCACAAGAAAAATATCTCAAAGATTGCCTGAAGAAGTTTGGAATGCAAGACTGCAAAGGGTATACGACGCCAATGCCAACCAAAGGCCAATTGGGCCCCGACAACAATGGTAAAGAGTTCGATCAAAAGGTATACCGCTCCATGATTGGTTCTTTACTCTACTTATGTGCATCCAGGCCTGATATAATGCTTAGCGTTTGCATGTGTGCCCGATTCCAAGCGGCACCAACGGAATCACATCACCTAGCTGTGAAGCGAATTCTTCGATATTTGGCTTACACCCCAACACTAGGATTATGGTATCCAAAGGGCTGAGAGTTTGATCTAGTTGGATTCTCAGATGCTGATTATGCTGGTGACAAGGTTGTTCGCAAGTCCACATCAGGCACATGTCACTTTCTTGGATGATCTCTTGTCTGTTGGTCTTCAAAGAAGCAAAACTGTGTATCACTCTCCACTACTGAATCCGAATACATTGCTGCTGGATCTTGCTACGCTCAGCTTCTATGGATGATGCAAACTCTCAAGGACTATGGCATCCACCTGAAGCATGTGCCACTCTACTGCGACAATGAAAGCACCATCAAGATTGCCAACAATCTAGTCCAGCACTCGAAGACAAAGCACATTCAGATCCATCATCACTTTCTCAGAGATCATGTCATGAAGGAAGATATCACTACTAGGGAAAAGCTTATAGGCAGACACTTACTAGTAGCGCGGGTTTATAACCCTCGCTACTGCTACTTACTAGTAGCGCGGGTTTTTACCCCTCGCTACTACTAAGTTGATACTAGTAGCGCGGGTTTTTAGCGCACGCTACTACTAAGCGGTCTCTACCGTGCCCTCCCGGGACATGCCATAGTAGTAGCGAGGGGTACAAACCCGCGCTACTACTAAGTACGAGGTAGGTGAAATCCCCATATCTTCAGCCGAATCCCTCCTCTCTCCCTCACTTCCCCCCTCTCTCACCTTCCTCCTCTCTCCCTCGTACTCCAGCGGTGGCCGCCGCTAGTACACTCTGCTTTCTTCCCCCCTCCCTGTCCGAGATCCCTCCGGTGGGAGGTCGCCAGAGCTCCTCGCCGCCGCCAAGATGCGGATGTTGGGGAACGTAGGAATTTCAAAAATTTCCTACGCACACGCAAGATCATGGTGATGCATAGCAACGAGAGGGGAGAGTGTTGTCCACGTACCCTCGTAGACCGAAAGCGGAAGCGTTAACACAACGCGGTTGATGTAGTCGTACGTCTTCACGATCCGACCGATCAAGTACCGAACGCACGGCACCTCCGAGTTCAGCACACGTTCAGCTCGATGACGTCCCTCGAAGTCCGATCCAGCCGAGTGTTGAGGGAGAGTTTTGTCAGCATGACGGCGTGGTGACGATGATGATGTTCTACCGACGCAGGGCTTCGCCTAAGCACCGCTACGATATTATCGAGGTGTAATATGGTGGAGGGGGGCACCGCACACGGCTAAGAGATCAATAGATCAATTGTTGTGTCTATGGGGTGCCCCCCTGCCCCCGTATATAAAGGAGCAAGGGGGAGGCCGCCGGCCAAGGAGGAGGGCGCTCCAAGGGGGGAGTCCTACTCCCACCGGGAGTAGGACTCCTCCTTTCCTTGTTGGAGTAGGAAAAGGGAAGGGAGAAGGAGATATAAGGAAGGGGGCGCCCCCCCTCCCTAGTCCAATTCGGACTAGTCCATGGGGAGGGGTGCGGCCACCCTTTGGGGCCTTTCTCTCCTTTCCCGTATGGCCCATTAAGGCCCAATACGAATTCCCGTAACTCTCCGGTACTCCGAAAAATACCCGAATCACTCGGAACCTTTCCGAAGTCCGAATATAGTCGTCCAATATATCGATCTTTACGTCTCGGCCATTTCGAGACTCCTCGTCAAGTCCCTGATCTCATCCGGGACTCCGAACTCCTTCGGTACATCAAAACTCATAAACTCATAATAAAACTGTCATCGTAACGTTAAGCGTGTGGACCCTACGGGTTCGAGAACTATGTAGACATGACCGAGACACCTCTCCGGTCAATAACCAATAGCGGAACCTGGATGCTCATATTGGTTCCCACATATTCTACGAAGATCTTTATCGGTCAGACCGCATAACAACATACGTTGTTCCCTTTGTCATCGGTATGTTACTTGCCCGAGATTCGATCGTCGGTATCTCGATACCTAGTTCAATCTCGTTACCGGCAAGTCTCTTTACTCGTTCCGTAATACATCATCTCGCAACAAACTCATTAGTTGCAATGCTTGCAAGGCTTAAGTGATGTGCATTATCGAGAGGGCCCAGAGATACCTCTCCGACAATCGGAGTGACAAATCCTAATCTCGAAATACGCCAACCCAACAAGTACCTTCGGAGACACCTGTAGAGCACCTTTATAATCACCCAGTTACGTTGTGACGTTTGGTAGCACACAAAGTGTTCCTCCAGTAAACGGGAGTTGCATAATCTCATAGTCATAGTAACATGTATAAGTCATGAAGAAAGCAATAGCAACATACTAAACGATCGAGTGCGAAGCTAACGGAATGGGTCAAGTCAATCACATCATTCTCCTAATGATGTGATCCCGTTAATCAAATGACAACTCATGTCTATGGCTAGGAACACAACCATCTTTGATCAACGAGCTAGTCAAGTAGAGGCATACTAGTGACACTCTGTTTGTCTATGTATTCACACATGTATTATGTTTCCGGTTAATACAATTCTAGCATGAATAATAAACATTTATCATGATATAAGGAAATAAATAATAACTTTATTATTGCCTCTAGGGCATATTTCCTTCAGCGGAAGCGCGACCTCAGCATCCTCCTCCGTGCCACCTTCGTCGTCTTCTTCTCGCTCCAGGTCAGCCCTCCTCCTCCTCCCCCCCTCTCCGATTCGATCCGGAACCCTAGCTGACCCATCCCCCTCCTTCTCCAGAAGCACGAGGGCGACTTCTCGTTCCGGGAGGCGTGGTACCACCTGTCGGATGATGGGTTCCCGATCAAGCACGACGTGGATCGCCTCCCGCCGCCGCTCTTCTCCGACCTTAACGGCGACGGCCGCCGCGAGGTGCTACTCCCCACGCACGATGCCAAGATCCAGGTCCTCCAGCTCCCGGCCCACGCCGGGCTGGCCTCCGCGGCCGCCCTCGACGGCTTCCACAAGGCGCGCGTCATGGCCGAGATCTGCCTGCTCCCGGCCAATGTGCGTGTCACCACCAGCCGCCGCCCCGTCGCCACGGCCGTCGGCGCCGTTGACCGAACCATTGACACCATTGATAGCACGCACGGGGTCGAGATTTTTTTTTGGTTTTTCAAATTAATAGTAATAGCGCGGGTCATAGACACGCGCTACAAATAGTTAGAAGTAGCGCGTGTCGAACCCGCGCTACTAGTTACACACGTACTAGTAGCGCGGGATGCACCACGCTACTACTAGTAGTTAGCTGTAGCGCAGGCACCCGCGCTACTACTAGCTTTTAACCCGCGCTACTACTAGGCTTTTTCCTAGTAGTGTATAGATATCATTCACGTAAACACTGAAGAGCAATTGGCAGATATCTTCACAAAGCCCTTGGATGAGAAAAGGTTTTGCAAGTTGCGGTGTGAGCTAAATATCTTAGAATCCTCAAATGTCCTATAATTGGACACACTCTTAACGCTTATGCATGTTGATGACTTAGATGTGCAACACACGAAGTAATGTATATCTTCAATCAATGAAGACATACACTCTAAGTGTGAATACATTAACGCAGAATTTTACTTCGGAGCGCCACGATAATTGTGCATCGTGTCTGGGTCTAATACTTCCTATACGGTGGGTAACACCACCACCAAACTTTCTTGAAGATATTTCTTTTGGCGTCATGATTGCATTATATATATATATATATATATATATATATATATATATATATATATATATATGCGTGTTCTGTCCTCTACAGCATTCACTTATAGCTATGTCTTCAAACTTGCCATTTTCTGTTCTAAGTGAACGTGATCGGACCCTAATCCCTTCTGTGCTTCTTCCTCAAACTCTATCTATCTAGCCATATGCATTCTATTGAAACATGTCGAGTATCTTCACTGGGTCCTTGTCAACTGAAGATACAGAGGCACACATTTAAAACTGCTTTCAATGTTTTATCTCTTTTGCCTCAATACCGGAGAAGCCGGAACGACCACCCGACAAACCAGGCGTGCGTGGGAACATGGAACAACCTCCAATGAGTTGCATGCAAGACACGTGTCCATCAGATGTGAACCGCCAGGGGAACTTGCGTAATTGCATTGTGCAGCCCTTTAACTTATAAATGCTCATCCCGCGCGGTCATTATCTCCTCTTCCACCTCGCCACCTCGCTCAAACCCTAGCGCCACCGCTAGCTCGCGTCGACGCCGGAGACGAAGCGCTTAGCTGCCGCGACCTCTTCGATGCCGTCCTCACGCCGGCTGCGGACCTCGTCTTCTCCGCCGCGGCCGTAGGTGTCTTCTGCCACCAAGTTAGGGCGTGGGAGATTGGACTGCTTGGCCTCCCATCTGCCTCATCTAGCAGTTCGTTTGTGGTAAATAAATCTTAGTTTTTACCGTTTTTTGATCCGTCAGATCCATCCACTTCAACCAAAAGTGGTTTCTACACTTCCAAATCTGGATCTGTCTCTTTCTGAATCCCATATCTTGCAAAGTATATTCACTTATACTTCATAGCTAGTTATATTGCTCACTAGTACTTATTCATGGATTCGTACAAATCTGGAACCAACTCTCTTAAAATAAGTGAATGTCTTCGCTCTATGAGGTCAATGTCTACAAACCGATTTATCTTCAAAAATTTCTAAGAATGCATATGACCTCTTCCCCTTCCCTCGCATCTCTAATGCTGTCACAGGTACATGTCCGTGGGAGCATCACTTGGTTCTCATAGTCTGCATTCATTTGCAGAGTTCTTACATCATCATATTCACTCCCCTGAAGCCAGTTCTTGTCTGACCAGTAGACGGAAGCCTTTCACTGTTCTGAAGCCTATCTGTCTGAATATCATGGCCACTAAAAAATCTGCTAGGAAGGGTGGCAGACAGCGCCGTGGAAATACCGCTCTAGATCTGCCTTCGGATCTACATGAACTGTACAAAACTGATCCCAAGGAGAACTACAATTAGCGCAAGACCAGGATCCAATGTATCCGAAGATATTGGGCAGAACTGTGGTTCAAGTACAACTTTATCACCGCTGAATATGCTCAGAAGAATGCCATCAAGCGCTCGTGTGGCGATATTCTGTACAAGAATCTGCAACCAAAGTCGAAGCCTGAAGCTATTGCTCAAGGTTTCTATCCTTGCATGGTCCGAGGACCGCAACCTAAAAATGCCGACCCATCATCTTTGCTATGGTGTCGTGACGACAATCTCTTCAAGCGCAACTATCAATTCGCTAAGGAGTCAGCTGCAAAGAACAGAAAAGATTTCAGACTCAACTTCAACCCTGGTCCGTCTGCTCCAAGACAGGATGGCACTCGCGAAGCAAATCCCAATGTCATCGGGCCCTTCATTAGCTTCGATTGGCTCCTCTCCCACATTGCTACTCAGAGGGCCACAGTGGATCAGTCTGCTGATGACGCAGACTCTGAAGATGCCCCTGCACCACCAAAGCAGAAGAAGAAGAAGAAGAAGAAGAAGAAGAAGAAGAAGAAGGCAAAAGCTTCAAAGCCCTCTGCAGCACCAACCGCTTCGACTGTGAAGCCATTGAAGGCTGCACCACCTGAACCCAATCTGCAGTCTGAAGACTTGTCTCGTGTGTCCAAGAGGACCAAGAAGACCAAGCAGCCCAAGAAAATTTCGGGGCATAACCTGACTCCTGCTGCCGTTCTGCGCAACGAGGAAGACACCATTGATCTGTCAAGTGATGAAGATCTTGGTGATGAAGCTCTAGAGATGCTGATCAAGAGCAAGAAAGAGGCGGAGATCTTCAATTATCTGCCCCTCCTTGATGTTGATATATTGAACAACTTCATCGATGAATGGTTTGACGACCAGACCATCAGTATTGATGACTTGCAGCTGCTAGTGGACATAAGTGTCACTTTTCATGGAGCTATTGCAAATGAATTGGCCTTAGCTCAGAGAATCATTGAGCTCAAGAACAAGATTGATCATGAGAAGGCGCATTTCAAGAAGCACATGGCCAAGCTCAGTGTGGCTGATGTGCAAATCTTCAAGAAGATGCTGCATGATCTCAAGGAAGAATTCCACAAGGCGGACGACTCTGAAGTGTTGTTGCAGAGGTTCTTCTTGATCAACAAGCTACGCAGGGGATAAAAGAGGCAGTACCCGAAGGTGGATCTCCGCCCGTCCGAGGTTCTGGGGCTGATAATAAAGGCCCCGGACTGTCTGGCTCGAAACCGACGGTGATTCTGGAGACGGGTGAACAGATTCCTTCAAAGGATGGTGGTGCTCCTAGAGCGGCTTCCGGAGACCCGGAGGTTCTGGATATATTGCGGGACATGTTGCGAAAAGCATCTATCTCGGGAGAACAGCGTACCTTGATGGGTATAGTGGTTGAAAAGATTTTGTCTGCGAAGAGCAGATTAAATGAAGCCTTCATGAGCCTGCTGAAAGGCTTCAAGGTTTGTGATATAATATTCTCAGCTATGTTTTATTTGCAAAGATGCCCCTGTGTATAGGTAGTAGCCCCTGAGACTAGGGTTGGCTTCCACTGGGAAGCGAATCGGAGGATAAAAAATGATTACTCAAGGACTGATCTGATGAACTTGAACGCAGGCTGTTTCCCCCTTAGCTACTTCCCATACTATGGATATTGCCGAGCTGCAGCGGAAGCTTGATGTAGCAGGGGATGACCTTGCGTTAATCAATATGCATCTTGACGAGTCACAAGGTATGTAATTGGGGCAATCCCCATACGTTTTTTGGGTATAAGCATGATGCTAAAATCTGTATTCTGGAATATGCATGGCTGCAGATGGTGCTGCCGCCGTTGAAGTTCTTCGAGCGGTGTTGGCCCGAGCCAAGGAGCAGGCCCGGTGTAGCAATGTAGCTGCCGAAAAGGCATCAGCTGAGTTAAAAGCCGAACAAGCTGCACGCCGCCAAGACGAGGAGAAGATATCCACGATGACGCTCGAACTGGAGAATGCTACTGGCCGCTGTGAACTTCTGGAGAAGGAGAGTAAAGCCTTAATGGCTGAACTGGACAATGCCTTACAAGAGGCGAGAGAAGCGCGGTCGGAATCCAGGGCAACCCGTGAGGAGATCCGGCAAGCTAGGGAGATTGCGGCTGGTAAGCCATTTCTGCTGCAAATTAAGTTCGCTGATCCGAACTATGCTCAGCTTAACCAAGTGTGGAGTTCTCTGGACGAGTTCTTGGACTTGCCGAAGAGTTCTTCCGATGCGGCGCAGTATTACCAAGTGCGAGATGGGTATGCAACGGAGAAGCTTATTTGGTCGCAGTTTGGCGCATCAAAGCGCCCTCTGTTGCTCAATGAATAGATTTCCCAATGGGCCGAACTTCATAGGATATCCGGCACTGCCATGAAGGATGTCATAATCCGGTTGTGGCCAACCGAGCCTGTTTCGAATAGCTATTTCGGTTTGGTGTAGAGGCTTGTTGACGCGGTGCCGCGTATCGACGCTGTGAAGCGGTCAACGTGCGTTGAGGGTGCACGTATGGGTTTTGCCCGAGTCAAGACGTTCTGGGGGAAGATGAATGCCATCGATGTTACGACGAAGAGTCCACCCAAAGGCAAGGACCGTCGGAACCGGAGCATTATTTTGAAGACGTCCTAGAGGCCGCCCGCTTGATAGAGGGTCAGTGCTCGAAAGACATAATGTTCGAGTGAGGTGTATGAAAATTGTAAAAGACAATTTTTATAGTTAATCTATTTTTATGTTTTGCTCGAAAGCTTGAATTCCTCCTGTGCGGCCGTTTTAATATAATCTGAAAGTCTTCCAGTCGTCGGGTTCAGTCCCCTCGTAGGAAGTACGGGGGTGTTCGGAAAAGCATTTAATCACTCTTTATCCAATGTCTTGGTCCATGAAGGAGGTGATAATGCGGCGAACCAGGCAATCGGACTATAGGGCGTTAACACTTTCACTTAGCCATAGGATTTTTATGGTGGGACTACGACATAGCCCCTGGTATGTATGCGGTGTATGGTGCCTTACATATTTGATCTGAAAAAGATCCTTCGTGTGACACGGAGAATCGCTAAAGAATCCAATAAGTCGTCAAGTGGTTGACCAGCTCTCGCCGCATCATGACAGTCAGTTTTTGGCTTTCTCTACTGAGGTACTTGACCAGATGAACCGGAAGCACAATCGTAGTAGTTCTCTCTTTACTACCCTAGCCGATAGAGCGGAACGTAGGGTAGCAAGCACAGGAGCCGGGCAACCCAACTATTGACCCAAGACAATGATTCGGAGCTGATGCATATAAGGCCAAACTTGCGACACCGAAGTATGCTGTAGAGCTGTTCGGGCTTTTGCTGGCAACTCATTTATTCCCATACCGAGCCCTTGGCGGGTTATGCCAAGGTATGTCTATGAAACAACCATGAGAGCCGTATTTAGTGGTGAAACAACATGGATGATTAATTCGGATACTGGGAGCTGAGCGATATGCCAATGATTATTTATTATATATATAAAAGCCATCCTCCCGGCTATTGGACATGCTCGGGGTCGGAGGCAGAGGAACAGGCATAGTACAGGCTCGAAATAGAGAGTGCGGTCTACAAAAAGTTATTTTGGACCTCCTGTCGCATGTCTGCGCCGCCAGTCCTCAGCTGGGGGAATCCATGATGGAGATAGCCCCTTAGGTGAGTGTACGGATCCGAACTCCGATAGAGCCAGTTTCAGATGTTTGTCCTGTTCGTCACCTGTTTCTAAGAGATAGTGAAGGAAAAAAATAAAAAGAAAGTGGATAAAAAATGTTACTGGGATGCTTGCAGGCTTGTTCGTAGTGTGCTTGCGCCAATGCCCATGGTATTTTGAGTGCGTAGTGATGTATGTGTGGCACAAATTTTGCAGGTGTATGAGGTGGGCGGCGAAAGCCGGACTGCTATTTTCGCTCCGGGAGTAGTTGATCCTTGGGTGGAAATTGCTTCTGACCCCTGATATTTCGTTGGTGAACCTCTCCGTCATCCCTGTCGCCTAGCGGCCTCCTCCCCTTGTGTTCGACGTTGAGCTTGCCGGCCTATTTAAAGACCCAACAGTTTCTGTTAGTTTGATTAGCTGGTTTATTGGGGTGGCAGTGAATCTAGTAGGGTCGGTCCAATATCCTGTCTAGGTTGGATGGTTCGTCTCGTTTCGCCCTGAATGGCTTCTTTCGTTGGCCGGGCTTGGGATTGCTGAATCCGGCGTTGACCGCTGTGTCGCGTGATCTTTCATTATGATTGCGACTATTGTATTTGCTTCATCATGGCTTGCTGTTGCTGCCTCGGATTTCGGAAGTGCCCGGGTCGCTGGCGCTGTTACTTCTATGAGCGAGCCAGCTGTCTTCTCCCGTGCAAAAGCGGGTCATCAGAGCAGTGAGGGCTGTCATGGATTTAGGTCCTTCTTGGCCGAGGTGGCGTGCAAGCCATTCATCTTGGACCGGACAGTCGACGATTTGGTTCTTTTTGACTAAGAACCGAGTCTAGAGCCTCCTAGCTGACTCTCCTGGCTGCTGGACAATGTGAATTAGGTCATCGGCATCCGGTGGCCGGACATATGTTCCTTGGAAGTTATCGAGGAAGGCCTCTTCCAAGTCCTCCCTGCTGCCTATGGAATTTTTAGGCAGGCCATTTAACCAGTGCCGAGCTAGCCCTTTTAGCTTTAGTAGGAGGTATTTAATGGCGTGGAGGTCGTCCCCACGGGCCATATGGATGTGGAGGATAAAATCTTCTATACAAACCGCGGGATCGGTTGTTCCGTCGTATGATTCAATATTGACGGGTTTGAATCCTTCGGGGAATTCATGATCCATTACTTCATCGGTGAAGCAAAGCGGGTGTGCGGCGCCTCTATGTTCGGCCACACTGCGACGTAACTCCGAAGGAGTCCATTTGTGGTTTTCGGCTCGGGCGTTGCTAGGTTTGTCACGTCTGAATAGGTAGCCATCGTCGCGTGTTGAGGCATGCCTTCGCGATCCGTAGATCGGTCTTGCGTGTCCTGCTCTACTGTCCAGGTCCCGCTGTAGGTCGTCATGACAATCGTGAGCTGCGTTATTCTTGCCTTTACGGTGAGGTGGGGTGGTCTGGTTTTTGGCTTGAGTTGCCTCTTTATCCGGACAGAATTGTCGGTGACCAGCCGCATTGTGTGATGATGGTACGGGCTCCAACGCCTCGTTGTTGAATTGATGTAGCAATCTATGCTTCGGGTAGCATTGGGCTAAGCCGCTAAGGCCGTATTCTTCGGCGACCAGGACTTCGGTCCATCTATCGTTGAGTAGGTCTTGGTCAGCTTGAAGCTGCTGCTGCTTCTTTTTCAGGCTCCTTGCAGTAGCTATTAGCCTGCGCTTGAAGCGCTCTTGCTCGAGGGGCTCTTCGGGTACGATGAAGTCTTCGTTGCCGAGGCTTACCTCATCTTCGAAGAGCGGAAGGTAGTTGTCGTCCTCCGAATTGTCGCTGGGCAGGGCCTGTTCATCGGGGCTGGCTTGCCCGTTTTCCTGTTCCTCCTGTTCGGATCTTGCTCCAATAGGGTCTTCATTGTTTTCGGCGTCGTCCGGAGTACTATTTTCTCCGGTGCCAGCGTTGTTGCGATGTGACTTGGAGCGGTGTTTAGGGCGCCGGTACTTAGACTATGTCTCAGGAGGTTTATTCTCAACTGGATCTTCTTTGTCATCGTCGTGGGCTTTTTAAAGTGTATCGACCATGTACACGTCGTACGAATGGGTGGCCGTCCCGCATCTGGTGACTGGCGGGTCTTGGCATTGCTCCTTGTCAGCATCGTCGTCTATGCCGTCAATGTGTTCGGAGCCATAATCAGGCGTGTCGGTTAAGTCCTCGAAAGTGGCTATGAAGTGGGTGGCGGGTGGGAAGCAAAATTCTCCATTACCAGCCTCTAGCTCGAACCGAACATAGTTCGGCTGTGAGACCTTCTCCAAGGACAAATTCTTTAAAGACTTTAGCACCTCACCGAAAGGCGAGTGCTGGAAGATGTCTGCGGCGCCGAATTCAAAAATCGATAACCGATCTAGCTCGGTGTCCGCAGGCGTACATGGTCCGGAACTTATAACCGGAGACGAATTCGGAGTTCCGTTGACGCAAATATTCCCTGGTGTTGAGTCTGTGTGCAGCTCTAACGCCGCGGACTCTGTGGCTTCGGATGGTGCAATCTGCTCCGGACCTACGGCCGTAGCAGTTACAGGAACCATCTCCTGAATCTGGTCCGATGACAGATTTAAGTCATGTTCATCGGAGCGAGGGGGAGCGATCGCCGCGGTATCAAATCCATTGAAGATCAATTCTCCACGGATATCCGCGACATAGTTCAAGCTTCCAAATCTGACCTGATGGCCAGGGGCGTAGCTATCGATATGCTCCGGATGGCCAAGCGAGTTGGCCCGCAGTACGAAGCAACCGAACACGAAAATCTGTCCCGGGAGGAAGGTTTCTCCTTGGACAGCGTTACTATGGATGATTGAAGGGGCCATCAAACCCTTCGTTGATGGCACAGTGGAACTCTCAATGAAAGCACCAATGTCGGTGTCAAAACCGGCGGATCTCAGGTAGGGGGTCCCGAACTGTGCATCTAAGGTCGATGGTAACTGGAGGTGGGGGACACGATGTTTACCCAGGTTCGGGCCCTCTCTATGGAGGTAATACACTACTTCCTACTTGATTGATCTTGATGAATATGGGTGTTACAAGAGTTGATCTACCACGAGATCGTAACGGCTAAACCGTAGAAGTCTAGCCTGTATGACTATGGTCATGAGTATCTTATCCGGACTACGCCCTCCGGTTTATATAGAAACGGAGGGATCTAGGGTTACATAGAGTCGGTTACATAAGAAGGAATCTTCATAACTGATCGCCAAGCTTGCCTTCCACGCCAAGGAGAGTCCAATCCGGACACAGGTACAATCTTCGGCCTTCATGTCTTCACAGCACATCAGTCCGGCCCATGGATAACAGGCCGGACGCCCGAGGACCCCTTAGTCCAGGACTCCCTCAGCCACTGCGAGGCGTAAGACCCTACTCTTGCTTTGGTGGATTGATGGTGGAAATGAGCGTGGTGGTGCGTGGTACACTTTCCCGGCAAGGCCTGCCTTAGGGCTACGGTGACCACAAGTGTATGTTGGCTTGGGTTTGTCAAGTTTCCAACCCTCTAACCCCTTCCTACGATTGCCATGGGCCTCCTTTTATAGATTAAGGGGTCACCACAGTGGCAAAACAGTCATTACCCACTAATATGATAGTAAACAGTGCTATCATACCTAACTATGCGGGCTGACAGGGTGCCTTAAATGCACTGCTTAGTGTCACATCACTAGCTGCCCGGCAAGGCCTGCCGGCTTATCTCGGCAGCTTCACATCTGTCCTCTTGACACGTTGCTGGACGGGTGTCACTTGTGGGTTTCTTCCGTAGGAGATGGTTGCCATGTGGCAAATGCTGCCACTTAATCATCTTGCGGCTTGACACCGCACTGATTGATGACGTGGGTCGTACTTGTGCATTTGGCAGGGTGGTTCGGTCCCCGCAAGCCCTGGCAGGAGCTGCCGGGGAGTCTGGGTTGCTTGCTTCTAGTGGTGGCCTGGCCCCTTGCCGGGCTCGCCTGCCCGGCGAGGGAGGCCCTTCTCTTGCCGGTATCCTGTTCCTTTGGCTTGATCTCAATCTCTTTGAGCTGCATGTTGGTTCTTCAAGTCTCTTGGCTCTTCGACCTCCGTCTGGCCCTCGTCTTCTCCGTGCACAAGTAAGGGGAAAATGCCTGCCCCTGTATATTTTCCTCAACATAAGCCCCCGGGCCTGAGCCATGTCTGTCGCGTGGGATGTTGGGTTAGGCCCCAAACAGTGCACGGACACGTGGCAGGAGCGGGCTGCGCACGGCGGTTCGCCTCAATGACCAGTCAACCCAACGTCCACCTTCGTGTAATTATTGTGCATCGTGGGGCCATGGGACTGTTGCAGGTAAGGTAAATGGTATCTTCCCACCTTCCTCTCTCTTAAGAGTAGGGAAAATTGGAGCGGCGTGATTCACCTGCCTCTCGCCCCGCTCCCCCATCTTCCTCCGCAAGCCAAGTGCCAGTTCTCATCTTGCCCTTCCTCCCACTGCCACCTAATGACTCCCTCCCCCGCTTCCGCGTTGCCGCGGCAATGGGGAAGAAACTCGCGAAGAAGCCGATGACTGCGGTCAAAGAGACTGCTGCCGAAGAGAACAAGAGATCGGCGGAGTTGAACAGGAAACGGAGCGGGGGCGTCGTCTTCGTTCCATCCAACTTATGCGGCCCCGTCCTTCAGGCGATGTACAGGTACCTGTGGGGGCGAGCCGTCGAGAACGGACATGGGGCTCTTGTAGTCTTTGAGGTGGGTGAGGTGGATCCCCCCAACTCTTATCGGTTCTTTGCCGCTTATTTCATCTGCGGGTTGTGCCCTCCTTTTTGTGAGTTCTTTGAGGCAATCATGAACCTCTACGGGTTCTACCTCCTCGATTTGACACGAAATGCAATGGCGACAATGGCCATCTTCGCGCATTTATGCGAGAATTTTGTTGGGGTGAAGCCCAATGTGGATCTATTCCGTCATTACTTCGTCCTGCGGGTGGAGAGTAAGGTGATTCGCTCCGGGATTATCAACTGGATACCTCAGATGAAGAAGAATTACCTCCCGAGGCATTTACGTGAGAGATGGGATGAGTAGAGAGGGGATTGGTGTTGGATTCAGGATGAGAAAGCTCCTGAGTTTTGTGGAGCGCGGCAAGAGTGCGTTGAGCGCGACAAGAATTGGAGCGCCAAGGGTCTCTCTGATGACAGGTTGCGCCCGACAATCAATAGGATCATCCGCCTAGTGACTACCGGGCTGACCTTCGAGCATGTGGGGGTAGGATTCCTTCTCCACCGCATGTCACCACTGCAGGACAGGGATAGGCCTATGTGGCAATACGGCGGTGTTGTAGATAGGATGAGGCTGTTGCCGGGGCTGGCCAACAATTTGTTAGTTTATGGCCATGCTTGGTTGTGCGACCAACTGTTCAGCCCCTTCGAGATGTTCAAGCTCCCGACAAGAGTTATTCCCGTGAATATCAACTCTGCCCGGGATCAAATATTGAAGTGGATGCCGGACTGCAATGCTGAAGGAGTGTCGGGCTCTTGGCAGCTCCCTTCCCTTGACGAAGAGCTCCAATGGTCGAGCACCTTGGTGGAAGAGGCCACCAGGGCTGAAGGCGAAATGTATAAATGCACCTCTGCTGCGGAGGTAGCATATATTCTGAAGAGAGTCATGGAGGACAAAGCTGCCCGTTGTGCAAAAATGGAGAAGGCCAGAAAGGGCAAGGGGAAAGATGGGGACGGGAGCTCTTCCCAGGGCGGCAACGAGGCACAAAACACAGAAGATTCTGCCCGGGAAGAGTTTGTCGGGGATAGCCTTGCCGGGCTAGATGCTCTGGCCACGGCAGCAAAGGAGCTCCAGGAGGGAGAGGAGACTGAGAGGGAGGGGAGTGCGGCAGCGGCCCCTGAGGAGGAGTAGCGGCTTGCGGCAGGACCGCGAGCCCCCGTGCCAGATCCAGACCTGTGTACCCGCAGGCGCGCTGCTGCCCGGGGAGCGGCAACCTCCAACCCGGTGCCACCCACCAAGAAGGTGAAGAAGACCTCCGCCAAGATCAAATGGTCGAGGGGGCGTGCCGTCAATCCCCCCGTCTTGCCCGGGCCAAGGCACCTTCTGCCAAACGGCCGGTGTCTTCGGAGGAGGAGTACAGCTCCCGCTCTGGCTCGAGCTCTTCACAGAGCTCGCCTTCCCCGGAGCTCCAAGTATCACGGCAGGCATCGAAGCTGCCGGAAAGTTCCATCCTTAAGTCTCCGAAGAGAGGACGGGAGTCCCCTCCTCCCGTAGAGTTCAATTTGAACTCTATGCTTATGGCGGAAGGGTAAGGGAGATTTCTCTTTGTGGTGGATATCTTTCTAAGTAGATTTAAATGCTTTCTGTCGACTGACCTCTTATCCCTGTCGTTGCTTGCAGGGAAGTGGAGGAGGAGGCGGAGACCCTTGTCCACCACTCCCGAAAAAGGCTCCGGTGCCTCGGGTCGCTGAAGGGTGTGGAGGGCTCAGCTTCGGTGGAGAGGGATGTAGGGGATCCCATGCCGAGCCCCCAGATTGGCTCCCAGCCTGGGAGCATGGACTTGACTCCGCCCGCCGGGGACGATGGAGGATGCCCCTCCGCTCCTCCCCGTGGGGGAGAAGGCGACACGACACTGAGCAAGTCGCCTCTTGAAGAGCACGGCTCCCCTAACGCCCAAACCGAAAATGTGGCCGTGGAATCCTCAGCCGTGGAGATAGCGCGGAGGGCTGCCGAGTCTGCCCTGACGGAGGAAGAAGCTTGTGACCCGGCAACGAATGTTATCGGGGGAGCAGAGACCCCTGTCTGGCAGATCTCTCCGGGTACATAACTTGACTCTTCTTTTTCTTTTATATTCTGGCTGTATCTGCTGTCTTCTTCCCTCTTCTCTTCCTTTTTTTCAAGGTTTTTGTCCTTCTGTTCGCTTACTGGTACCTCTCATCTGCAGACCCTCAAGCCGAGGAATCAGATTTGTTGGAGGTGGTGGCGGATATTGGGAGGTCCACCGCAGATGAAGCCGTGAAGGTCGCGACCGCCGAGGGTCAAGATCTTGTTGCCGGGGGAACACAGGGTTCCCTGGTGGTGGTAGAGCGTTCTCCGGAGAGCACCCCAGTTGAGGGAGTGGTTGCCGAGGCGAAAATTCCTCTTCAAACCGTGGGCCCACTTCCTTCTCCTGGGGGCTGCTGGTGTCCCGCTGTCCTCCTTGAACACGCTGGCTGTGGTGTCGCAATTGCCTGATATCGGAGCCCCCGGTCCGTCCCTATCAGACGCAGAGCTTGACGAAGAGTTGCAGCATCTTCTGGCGCCACTTCAACTGCAAGGCGGGGAGGGCGATGATTTTGCCGTCATCACCATGGATTTGTCCTTCATCAAATCCATGATGGCGGGCTTGAAAGAGATGCAAGACCGACACAACCAGAAGTGGCAGGAGCTCAAGGCACGACGTGAATCCACCGACAAAGTGGACCAGAGGCTGAAGAGCAAATGTTTGGAGCTGCGCGAATGGCACGACAAGCAGTTTAAGGTGCTTATGAGGCAGCAAGAGACTCTTCAGATGATGAGGGAGGATGTCGTGGCTCGGGAGAGGCGTCTGGCGGATCACAAAGCATCTTTGGATGCCAGTGTCGGGTGGTAGGTGCGACATATGCCAACGGGTGACTTATCATGGTGGGTGCCAGTAAGACATCGCCGGTGCCTGGAAACGGGATGAGGCGAAGACATGCACGCCGGCGAATCTTACCCAGGTTCGGGGCTCTCCATGGAGATAACACCCCTAGTCCTGCTCTGCGGGGTCTCCGCATGATCACTAGATCAGAAAGAGTAGCTACAAATGCTCCTAGAGCTGTTGGGTTCAAGGGGGAAGAAGAACAAGGCTAGCTCTTGCTTCCCTCTATCTGTGGTGTGTGTGTAACTCTAAGAAGCCAACCCTTTGCATGGGTGCCCCGGGGGGTTTATATAGGCCTACCCCCCGGGGGTACAATTGTAATCCGGCTGGGCGCTGGTCCCAGTCGTCAGTGTCTGCGCTCGCCGGCTTCTTCGCCGGCCGCTGGGGCCTGCCGACTGGTGGGTCCCGCCGGCTGCCGGCCTCTTGGTCGACAGGCCGGCCCCACTGCCTAGGGTCTTGTCGGCGGCTGCTTACTGTAGCCTCGTCCCTGATGAAGAGGGCTTCGTCGAGGTAAGCGTGGCTACAGTGTGCCGCCTCGAGGGCTCTCACTGTAGCCTTACCTCGTCTTGTATCCTTAATGTGGCACATGCTTCGAGGGAGGGGGTAGCCGGCTTCTGGGGGCCGGCTACGCCCTTGGCCGACTGGGGGAGGCCGGGCCGCCTTCACCTCTCTCTCTGGCTAAAGGAGCCCGCTGCCCGTGGGCCGTACTGGCGTCTGTCGTGGGTGACATTGAGGCCAGCATGGCTACAGTGCCGAGCCGGACGGGAGATGGCCGTCCCGTACGGCGTCCTGTGGCCATGCCTGCCTCGGGCTTCGGGGGTAGTGGGCTGCACTGTGGCCACACCCCGTCTTGTCACCGTTATGTGGGTGTAGTTTTGGTGGGTGCGGTCTTGGCCGGCTTCTTGGAGTTGGCGCTCTTCGTGGCCGGCTTTGGGGAGTCGGCGTTCTTCATGGCCGGCTCCGGGGAGTCGGCATCCTCTATGGCCGGCTTCCTGGAGTCGGCCATCCCGTGGTTATCTTGGGGGGAGGTTGCTGAGGCTGGGTCGCCTTCTGGGAGTCGGCTTCAGAGGTAGCCGGCCGGGGAGGGCGGCCCAATGCTTGAAATGCTTGAAGGCCCAAATGGCCTGATAATTTCTTGAAGAGCCAGGGGCAGTCGGTCAGGCTACCCGTGGCTATTTACTCCGACAGTAGTCCCCGAAGCTGATTGGGCTTCGAGGTTGGGTAGGAGTCGAGAAGCTCGATCAGCTTCCCATCTTGACAAGCCGGCAGCTGGGAGCCGGCTTTGGTTAGGCGCGCCGTCTTGGCCAAATTTTTTGGAGTCGGAGGGCGGGAGCTCGCCAGCGCGTGCACCGGGCCACGGGCCGGCCACTTGCCGCCTGCGAACCACGTGGCCTCTCTTGGCTAAAAAGCCTGCCAGCCCACGCGCGTGACGGGACGTCGCCGCAGGGCGGGGGCCTGCCACGCCCACGCCCGGGCCCAGGCGTGGATTCTCTGTATCCCGAAACCGCCCGCACTACTCCCTGCGGCGGTTTCGGCACGCCTTTAGGGCGTAATAATCGCGAGGCGTGGGGGGAGTGGGTGCAATTAATCCCACGTGTCACCCCACGTCCGGCCTCCCCGGCTTCACCTCGTGAAGCTATAAGTAGGGGGAGAGGGAGAGCGGCAGGCTCTCGCACGCTCCTCCTCTTTCCACCACCTTCTTCCTCCTGCCATTTCTTGCAACAGCGCCTCGCCGCCGCGCTCTTCCACCACTCGTTCCTCCGCCGCCGCGCTCGTTTTCGCCATGCCCCCCGCCACGGAGCAATACAGCGGGGATTGGGACGGCTCCAACGTCCACGAGGATCACGTCGAATTCCTCCGCAAGACGCGGCGGCTGCCCGGCGCGGACAAGGTGGAGGTCCGACTCGCGCCGGCGAAGGAGATTACGCCGGCGCCGCAGGAAGGCGAGCGGGTAGTTTTCCGCTCGCGTTTCTTGCGCGGCATCGGCCTGCCCGTGAGCGCTTTCTTCCGCTCTTGGCTCGAGTTCTACCAACTCCAGCCGCACCACCTCACCCCGAACACGGTGGTGCTGCTGTCTGCCTTCGTCACCTTGTGCGAAGGCTACCTCGGCGTCCTCCCTACCCTCGAGCTCTGGGGGGTGTTCTTCCAGTCCAAGCTGGGCATGCACACGCAAGGCGTGCCGACTCAGAGTGGCGCCTTCATCGCGATGTGGAGGGTGGCTGCCGACAACCCCTTCCCCATCATCACGCTGATCCAGTTGGTGAAGCTATGGCAAAAGTCATACTTCTACGTGAAGAACGTCGCCCCGCAGGGTGACTACGTCAATCTGCCGGCTTACGTAGCCGGCCCACCGGCGGGCAGGCGGCCCCAGTGGTCCTACTGGGCCATGACGCTGACGCCGGCTGGAGCCGCAGCCGTCGCCCGAGTGCGAGCGATGACCCAGTCGGAGGGCTTGTCGGGGTCCGACCTGCTGGCCGCCTTCGTCACGCGCCAGGTACTCTCGCTTCAGAGCCGCCCTCATCTGATCTGTCAGATGAGCGGCCAGCTCGATCCAAGCCGGATGTGTACCAAGGACATGCCGCACAACGAGGTGGCCTATATGGTGAACTACCTCGCGAACTGCAAACTCTCCACAGAGTGGCAGTTCGGCAAGGAGCCATATAGCCGAGCCAATCCGCCGCCCACGATATGTTTTCCTTGTCTCTTCTTCTTCTCTCAGTTTTGTCGCCGAGTTCCTTTGGCCGACTCTGACTAGTCGGCTTGTCTTCGAGAGAGCCCTCTTCTTCGGCCTGCCGGCGGGTCGGACGCGGAGCGCCGATTCGTCCCCGACCGGACGCAGCACGATCTGGAGGACCCCGACTTGGGGGCGGCTGCTATGGACGACAACACCGAGCCGGGCGGTGGCCAAACCGGCGGCGAAGCAGGCGGCCACGGGCATGGAGTCAGCTTCGACGACTGGCTGGATGACGACGAGGCCGAAGTCGTCCCGCGCCGTCAGCCGGCGTCTGGCCGCGGCGCGGGTTCCTCCACTGCACCGCCTGCTCGGGGCGGCGGGCAAAAGCGTCGTGCCGCGCAGGGTTTGTTCGGCAGTCGGACGAAGAAGCCCAGGGGCGGGGCGGCGGCGACTAGGCGGGAGGAGGCGGCCGCGAAGGCGGCTCGCTTCCGCAAGACGGTGAAGCAACCGCAGACGGTGTCGGCGTAAGTTCAAACTCTTTTGTGTACTCTTTTTTGTTTTCTCTGGTGGCTTCTGAATCCTTGTCTTTTTCTCCAAACAACCAGAGCTCCATTGTCGCTGGAGCGGGCGGCTGCCGCCTCCGTCGTTGAGTCGCCGAGGGGATCTGGGAGCACTACTCGCCGCGTGGACCCCCGTGCCGACCTTCAGGCAGCGACGAAACGGAACGCGCGGGAGGTGCGGGAGGAGCTGGAGGCGCGGGGGGCGGAGGCGCGGAAGGCGGCCGCCGCCCAGGCGGCGCAGGAGGAGGAGGCGGCGAAGGCGCGCCGACGCCGCAGCCAAGGACCAAGCGGAGGCTGCAACTGCGGCGATGGCGGAGGGGGCCTTGTTGGTCACCCCACTGCGCGTCGTAGCGCCTGGGGCCCCGGAGCCCCCGCCAGAAGAAGCCGGCGGTGACCAGCCGGGGCTGGAGAGGGATGACGACGTCGTCATCCTGGAGAGGGCGCCGGTGCCGACCCCGCCGACTGGGGCGGCTCAAGGCGGCCGGCCTAATCTGCCGCCTGCGCAGTCGGCGGGGGGCGAGCCGGCCGCGAGGACTGAGCTGGCGGTTTGGATGCCGCCGAGCCGGCGCGCGGGGAAGGCTGCGTCAGAGCCACAGAAGGCTGCGTCGGAGCCGCAGCCGGCCGCGGGCTCCAGCTCGTCGGCCCAGGATGTGGAGGTGGCTAGCGCCACCTCGGGGTGGACGCCGGGCGGAGGGACGGCCGTGATGAACGTGGCCGCGCAGGACGTCCGGACCCGGCTCCAGGCCCAGGCTACGGCGCTGAGGCCATACACCGACGAATTCCTCGCGACGCGGGCGGCCATCCGGGTTAGTCTTCTTAGCTTGCTTCTTCTTGATCTTGGTTTCTTCCGTGGGGGCGCGTCAGCGCACCCACTGGGTGTAGTCCCTAAGTTCCGAGTCGGCTGCTGAGCAGGCGGCTTGGAACTTCTTAGTGGATTTGGCTTTGCTGTTCTTGTTCTTACTTCGATCTTCTGTCTATCTTGCAGGACTACCACAATCTTCGCGTGGCCGCCTTCAACTCCCAGGCTCAGGAGCTGACCCAGAAGACCGCCGACCTAACTGAGAGCGGGGGTAAGTGCTTTGTTCTTTATCTCATGTGGGGGCGCGTCAGCGCACCCACTGGGTGTAGTCCCCGAGATTCGGGCCGACTGCTGAGCAGTCGGGTCGGATCTTCCTTGACGACTTCCTCTTATTGTTTCTTCTTTTTCTGCCGTCCCTGCAGCGGCCAACGCCAGTCTGAGGGCACAGCTGGGAGAGTCTCAGACTGCCCTTTGTGCCAAGGAGGCCGAGTTTGCCGCCTTGGTGCAGGAACGGGACCGCCTGGCCAAGAGGTTGGCCGACCAGGAGGAGGGCCACAAGGCAGCTCTGAAGGCGGTGCAGGACCGCGAAGCCGCCCTGCAGGCTGAGTACGAGACAGAAGCGGCTGGCTGGGCTGAGGTAAAGCAGACTCTGATCAATGGCTATGGCCAGATCGAAGATCTGGTTGATGGTAAGCCGCCTACTTCTTCGTCCTTTCTTGCCGTCTGCCGCTTTTGGCTCGTTTTCTGACTTGGTGTTTTCTCTTCTTTCTCTTTCTTTCTTGAACAGAATACTTCCCTCGCTACTCTACCACCGCCAGCCAGATCATCGAGGCCCGCCGCCAAGCACGAAGGCAGGCTGGCGTCGAGATTGCGCCAAACGCTGGCCGTTCGCTGGAGGAGCAGCTCTTGGCGATCCAGGCCCGTCTCCAGCCGGCTCACCGACTGCTCCGCCGGCTTCAGCGTGCCGGGGCGCAAGTATTGGCCACCCTCTAGCCCGGCGAAGTGGTTCCTCGCACCCCCAGTCGGACCGCCGACTGGCTGGAGGTGGCAGTCGGCCGCTTCGAAGCCTGGAAGGCCTCGGTGGCTTGGTCCGGCGCCGGGCGGGTGCTGGAGTTCGTCAAGGCCTGGTATCCCGGCCTGAGTCTGGACCAGCTGGCTACCTGGCGGCAGCAAGCCGACACAGAGCTGGAGCCGGCGCGGCCGGCTATCATCCGGCGGGCTTCGGCGATCGCCGACTACACCGATACCAGCGTCTTCGCCCCTGAGGTAGATGACAACGGTGTCGCCCAGCCGGAGGAGTGGTTCGGGCTGAACCCGGCAGACGGTGAAGACTCGGCGGAGGAGATCGACTCCAACGACGAGGGCGAAGAGGAGGAGGAGGAGGGTGAAGACGCCGAGCCGGATGGTGGAGCGCCGACCAGCCTCAGCCTGACCGCGCCTCCAGCACCACGTCACGCGCGGGTGCGTCGCCTGCCACCGGTGGTGACCAAGCCGAGACCCGCCAGCCGGCCAATCCTTCAGCCGGCGACGCCATCTTCACTGACCAGCCTGGCTCCCGCATCGCGCCTTAGTCTAGTCTGCTATCTTTTATTTTCCTGTCTTGTCACTTTTGGAACAATATTCTGTTAAGTCTGCACAATTCCACCCACTGGGGGTGTATTCGAACTTATGTCGATTGCCGGCCTGTTTGGGGGCTTTATATATATATATATATATATATATATATATATATAACTTATGCATGCGTTTGGCTTTTCCTCGTTCTTTGCTTTTTCATACTTCTGATGTTTCCTTTGCCGCCCTCCCTTGGTTGCCGCCTCCCCAGTCAGACAGTTGCTCTGCAATCTGTGGCTGGAAGAGTGCTTGGCCAATTGGGAGGGCAAGTACTCTAGCTTTGTTGGATTAGAGCTAAGTGTTTAGGAAGCCGGCCAGCCGGCTGTTCTGACAGCCGGCAAGCGTGGTTGGAGGCCGTCTTTTTGCTATATAAGTTCGTTAGTCCTTAGCCGTTTTTCGTGTGGGCATCCTTTCTGCCTTGTCTCTTGCTAGTCGGACAGTCGGTTTCTTCGAGCTGCGACTTTCAACAAGCGGGGACTCGGGAGCCGGCACACTACTTGTCTGACTTCAGGTAGAACTTTTAATATAGCTCAAGGCGGCCAGTCCCCGGGCCGACTAGTCGAACCCGGTGCCAGACAAGAAATCAAATGTAATAATACATTAATGGATATGACACTCATCATTCATAGATAAATAAAGGCAGTCCCCGAGTACTGTTCGGGGGGGCTGTTGGTTCGTACTTAATACAAAAGGGTAGCATGATACATACTGCTTTCAACTGTAAAATCTTCTCAGGAGGTTCGCGTTCCATGGTCGCTCCGACTCCTTGCCGGAGTCATCTCTCTTGCGTGCTCTTGGTTTTTGCGCGTCGATCAAGTAGTAGGAATCGTTGCCTAGTGCCTTGCTGATGACGAAGGGGCCTTCCCAAGGGGCCGAGAGCTTGTGCTGGCCGGCTGTTCGCTGGATCAGCCGGAGCACAAGGTTGCCCTCTTAAAAGGATCTTGGCTTGACCTTGCGGTTGTGGTAGCGGCGCAGCCCTTGCTGGTAAATGGCGGACCGGCTGAGTGCTAACAGCCGACCTTCTTCTAGTAGGTTGACGCCGTCTTCTCTTGCTTCCTTGGCCTCCGCCTCCGTGTACATGGTGACCCGAGGCGAGTCGAACTCGATGTCTGTTGGGATGACAGCCTCGGCACCATATACAAGGAAGAACGGGGTGAAGCCGGTTGACTTGTTGGGTGTAGTGCGTAGACTCCAGAGGACAGCCGGCAGCTCATCGAGCTAGCAGCCGGCCGATCGCTCCAGTGGTACAACCAGTCGGGGCTTGATGCCGGAGAGGATGAGTCCATTTGCTTGCTCGACCTAGCCGTTTGACTGCGGGTGGGCAACGGACGCTAAGTCCAGTCGGATGCCCTGCGTCGCGCAGAAACGTGCCAGTGCTCCTTTGGCAAAGTTTGTGCCGTTGTCGGTGATGATGCTGTGCGGTACGCCGTACCGAGTGGTGATGTCGGTGATGAATGTTATGGCAGTCGGCCCGTTCAGCTTCTTGATTGGCTTCGCTTCGATCCACTTTGTGAACTTGTCCACGGCGACAAGTAGATGTGTCAAGCCGCCGCAGGCTGTCTTGAAAGGGCCCACCATGTCCAGTCCCCAGACGGCAAAGGGCCAAGTAAGGGGAATGGTCTTGAGTGCAGAAGCCGGCAGGCGTTGTTTGGAGCTGAAAACTTGGCATCCTCTGCAGCTCTTGACTATCTCTTTGGCATCTTCCAAGGCAGTCGGCCAAAAGAAACCATGGCGGAAAGCCTTGGCCACAAGTGATCTTGAGGCTGCGTGGTGGCCGCATTCGCCTTGGTGGATATCCTTGAGGATTGCCACTCCTTTTTCAGGCTCAACACAACGCTGGAACACTCCAGTGACGCTGCGCTTCACAAGCTCTCTGTTGATTATTGCATATGCTTCGGCTCGTCGTTGCACTAGTCTTGCTGAGATCTCATCATCCGGCAGCTCTCTGCTGACTAGGAATCTGAGGATGGGCTGGGCCCAAGATGGAGCTGTGACTTCTTCTTCTGTTAGCGTAGCCACCATGACTCGGGTGGGTGGGTTGGGTGGCGTGGAGTTGGAGTCGGCCACCACTTCTTGCGTTGCTGCAGTCCCCGGGCCGACTGCTGCAGTCCCCGGGCCGGGTTCTGAAGTCCCCGGGCCGCGTGCGACTACGGCAGTCCCCGGGCCAGTTGTCGAAGTCCCCGTGCCGCCTGCGGGGTTCCTCCAGTCGGATCCGGCTGCATCTGGCACAAGCGGTACGAAGATAGAGTCCGACTCTGGAGACGGCTTGATGGACGGCTTGAGGAGGCGCTGGAGGGAGACGCCAGTCGGTATGGCTTGTCGGGTGGAGCCGATCCGTGCTAGGGCATCTGCTTGGTCGTTGTCGGCCCTTGGCACGTGAAGGAACTCGCACCCTTCGAAGTACCCGCTGATCTGCTGGACGAGGAACCGATAGCTCGCCATGTTCCCGTCCTTGGCGTCCCAGTCGCCAGACGACTGCTGGACCACCAAGTCTGAGTCGCCTAACACAGGATCCGGCGTATGCCGAGCTCTTTGGCTAGCCGGAGCCCATGTACGAGCGCCTCGTACTCGGACACGTTGTTGGAGGCGGTGAAGTGGATCTGCAGCGTGTATTTGAGCTTGTCGCCTTTGGGAGAGGTGAGGATGATGCCGGCTCCCAAGCCGGTGCGCATCTTGGACCCGTCAAAGTGCATCCGCCAATGTGTAGAGTCGGGAGCGGGCAGTAGGTACTGGGTCTCGGCCCAGTCGACGAGGAAGTCGGCCAATGCTTGGGACTTGATGGCGGTGCGTGGTTGGTAGAAGATCATGTATGGTGCCAATGCAATGGCCCACTTAGCCACCCGGCCGGATGCATCCCGGCTGCCTATGATCTCGGCGAGCGGGGCAGTGCACACGACCGTGATGGGATGCTCTTGGAAGTAGGGCTTCAGTTTCTTGGCGGCGAAGTACACCCCATAGCACATCTTCTGGTAGTGCGGATAGTTCTGCTTTGAGCTGGATAGCACTTCGCTTAGATAGTACACCGGCCTCTGGACTAGCTGGGCTCGGCCTTCTTCCGGGCGCTGGACCACAACAACTGTACTGACTACTCGGGTAGTCGCGGCAATGTAGAGGAGCATGGGCTCCTTCTCAGTCGGCGCTGCCAGGACAGGCGGAGTGGTCAGCATCTTCTTCAACTCATGGAAGGCTTGGTCGGCTTGGTCATTCCACTCGAAGTGAGTGGACTTCTTCATGAGTCAGTACAGGGGGAGAGCCTTCTCTCCTAGTCGGCTGATAAAGCGATTTAGGGAGGCCAAGCACCCGGTGAACTTCTGCACATCTCGCAGTTTGGTGGGAATCTCCATCCTCTCGATGGCCTTGATCTTTACAGGGTTGCACTCGATGCCGCGTTCGGAGACCAGGAAGCCTAGCAGCTGGCCGGCTGGTACTCCGAACACGCACTTCTCGGGGTTGAGCTTGATTTGGAATCGGCGCAAGTTGGCGAATGTTTCTTTCAGGTCTTCCAGCAGGGTGCCGCGCTTCTCTGTCTTCACCACAATGTCGTCTACATAGACGTGGGCATTTCTGCCGAGTTGTTTCAGGAGGCATTTCTACATGCAACGCTGAAAAGTGGCACCGGCATTCCTCAAGCCGAATGTCATAGTCAGGTAACAGAAAGCTCCAAATGGTGTGATGAAGGCAGTCTTCAGGCGGTCTGCTGGGTCCAACTTGATCTGATGGTACCCTGAGTAGGCATCCAAAAAACTCAACAGCTCGCATCCGGCTATGGAGTCTACCACTTGGTCAATCCGTGGCAGAGCAAACGGATCCTTGGGGCAGGCCTTGTTCAGGCTGGTGTAGTCTATACACATACGCCACTTGTTATTCTTCTTCAGTACCAGAACTGGGTTGGCAAGCCACTCTGGAAAAAACACTTCCATAATAAAGCCAGCGGCAAGGAGCCGGGCTATCTCTTCTCCTATGATTCTTCGCTTCTCTTCGGACAGTCGGCGGACGGGCTTCTTGACCGGCTTCGCGTCGGCTCGGACATGTAATTTGTGCTCGGCGAAATCCTTCGGGACACCCGGCATGTCCTTTGGGGACCATGCAAAAATGTCTCGATTCTCACAGAGGAAGTCGACGAGCTCGCCTTCCTATTTACTGTCCAAGTTTGCCCCAATGACGGCGAACCTCTCCGGATTCTCCGGGTCCAGAGGTATCTTCTTCGTCTCCTTGGCCGGCTGGAAGGAGCCTTGTGCATCACAGTCTTTGGGGTTGGGGGACAAGGCCGGCTGGTTGCTGGCCATGGCCACAACCCGCTCCAGCATCTTCTTCTCTTCTGCTACCACGAGGGACTCGGCCAGCCGGCTACTGGCCATGGCGCACTCGATGGACTTCTTGTAGTCGCCGGCTACCGTGATGATCCCCTTCGAGCTCGGCATCTTCATCTTCAGGTAGGCGTAGTGGGGCACAGCCATGAACTTGGCCAGAGCAGGTCGGCCAAGCAAAGCATGGTAGGGGCTCTCCAGATCCACTACTTCGAACCAGATCGCTTCTCGGTGAAAATGATCTTTTTCTCCGAAGAGAACATCCATTTTAATCTTGCCGATTGGGGAGCAAGACAAGCCGGGGACGATACCATGGAACACGGTTCGGCTTGGCATAAGCTGCTTCGCCTTGATGTTCAGCTTCTCCATGGTATCGTGGTACAGTATATTGATACTGCTTCCGCCATCTATCAGGACGCGGGAGAATCGGGCAGCTCGCCTCTCCGTCGTGAGGGTAACATCCAAGACCAGTGCATAGGAGCCAGGAGATGGCATCACCTCTGGGTGGTCGGCCTGGCTCCAGCTGATTGGCTTCTCTGACCAGTGCATGAACTCAGGAGCGCTAGAGGCGACTGCGTTGACCTCTTGATGCTGACGGCGCCGACTACGCTTGTCATCGGCTTGGCTGGTGAAGACGACGTAGGCGGCGTGCTCTTCAGGGAAGTCGTCTTGGATGGCTCCGACTACCGGCCGAGCCGTCGGCTGCTAGGGGGCTGGAGGCGGCGGGCCGGGAGGCGGAGGCGGCAACAACCCTTCGCCCTTGGAGACTCGCGTGAGCCAGTGGCATTTTCGGGTCGTGTGGTTGGACGGCTTCGCGCCGCTGTGGAACTTGCAGGGGGCGTCGAGAGTCTGCTCGTAAGAGAAAGCCAGCTGCCATGCCGGCCTGCCACCCTTCTTCTTGGGAGCAGGCCGCTCTTCGGGCTGCTCATCTTCAACTGTGGCCACCTGCCGACTGCTGGAAGTCGGCATGGGGGCCTTGCGCTTGTGATCGTTCTGGTAGGGGCGCCGATTGGAGGCGTCTTGGGAGCCGGAGCAATCACCTTCCCAGAGGCATCTACTCGAAGCTCGGTTTTCATCGAGGAGTCGGCCGTGGCGTACTTGTCCACGATGACCAGCAGTTCATCGAGGGTAGCCGGCTCGTCGCAGAGGAGTCGGTGCTTGAGGAGGGTGCCCTCTCGGCACCCGGCGGTGAAGTACTCGATGGCCTGAACCTCGTGCATCCCCTCGCAGGAGTTGCGGAGCTCAGCCCACCGCGTGAGGTAGTCGCGGGTTGACTCGTTGGGCCCTTGGACGCACAGGGAGAGCTGGCGAGGCTTGGGAGGCCGCTTGTACGTGCTGGTGAAGTTGCGGACGAAGACTTCCGTGAAGTCCAGCTAGCTGTTGATGCTGTAGGGCTTGAGGCTGTTGAGCCATGTGCGCGCCGTGCCTTGCAGCATGAGGGGGACGTACTTCACGGCGACGCGTCGGTTGCCGTTGGCTATGCTGACTGCAGTAGAATAATCGATGAGCCAATCTTCCGGCTTCACTGAGCCGTTGTACTTGGGCGTGTCTCTGGGGAGCGAGAACCCTTTGGGGAAGGGCTCATCGCGGATGCGGGGGCCAAAGCATGGCGGGCCGACATCGTCTTCTTCTTCTAACGCCAAGGATCGAGCAAGGCGGTCGATCCGGTGGTGGGCGTCGTTCTCGCCGACTCCTTCTAGGCGGCCGAGTCGGTCGCCAAGAGTCGGGTGCGTGACGGGTGGCGGGGTGAGGCGTCTCTCTCTTCGAGGAGGGGGAGGAGGCAGGTTTCCTTGGCGCTCCACCGCTCGAGGCCGGCCTTCCGTGTCGCGCTCGATGGTGATACGAGTCCGGCTGTGGCTAGCGGCCGGCTCCTTGTCTTTCTTCTGGCAGGCGCCGCTCGCAGTCGGCGAGCGGGACGTCGCGGCGTGCTCTCGGCGCGGGCGCCGGCTTCATGCCGTTCTGCAGCCGCGTCGATCAGCTGCTGGATCCGTCTTGTCATGTAGGGGAGCTCGTCGGCTCCCAGCCCATTTAGCTCTTCCGCGGCCGCCTGAGCGGCTCGCAGATTCTCGAGCGGGGTGGCGTAGACGGGGCGATCTGCCCCCAGCATGCTGGCAATAGCCGCGCCGCGCTTCTGGACGAAGCCGGCTCGGCTCGGTCCGCTAGGCGGCGACGTACCGAAGGTAGCGCGGTCGACTTCGTGCTGGTGGGCCTCGGTGAGGCATCTCATGGAGGCTATCTTTTGGCCCTCTGCGACGAGGGCGAGGCGACGTGCCTCCACGGTCTCGGCGTCGGCGTCGGCCGGGATGGGGACGGAGAGGTCGTGCATCGCCGCTTGCAGGGCGTCGTGGGCGTTCTCGCCCGAGTTGGCGACGTGGCTGATGACCAACACTTCGGTGACAGCGCTGCTGCCACTGTCAGCTCGAGGGAGAGGATCGTCGAAGACCACCACGTTGGAGGGGTAGGCGTCGAGCGATGCCGTGTCGGAGTCGACGAGCATCGGGTTGGTGGAGCCGACCAACTCCACATCTGCGGCAGGCTCGCTAGAGACGTGAAGCTGGTCGAGGAGGCTGACGAGGCGGCTCTCGGGGTAGTCCGTGCCCACGTCGGACGCGGGCTCGTCGGAGATGTGAGTCTCGCCAAGAAGATCGGCGAGGCAGCTCGCCGCGCAGGCGTCGTCGACGCCTTGCAGCGTGTCGAGGCAAACGCCATCGGGCGCAGCAGGCTGGCTGCGCTCACGGGGGAGGAAGAGGGTTCCCGTCCAGAACAGGTCTCCGAACGACGGTGCACCTGGCCCCACGGTCGGCGCCAAATGTCGGGTGGTAGGTGCGACATATGCCAACGGGTGGCTTATCATGGTGGGTGCCAGTAAGACGTCGCCAGTGCCTGGAAACGGGATGAGGCGAAGACATGCACGCCGGCGAATCTTACCCAGGTTCGGGGCTCTCCGTGGAGATAACACCCCTAGTCCTGCTCTGCGGGGTCTCCGCATGATCACTAGATCAGAAAGAGTAGCTACAAATGCTCCTAGAGCTGTTGGGTTCAAGGGGGAAGAAGAACAAGGCTAGCTCTTGCTTCCCTCTATCTGTGGTGTGTGTGTAACTCTAAGAAGCCAACCCTTTGCATGGGTGCCCCGGGGGGTTTATATAGGCCTACCCCCTGGGGGTACAATTGTAATCCGGCTGGGCGCTGGTCCCAGTCGTCAGTGTCTGCGCTCGCCGGCTTCTCCGCCGGCCGCTGGGGCCTGACGACTGGTGGGTCCCACCGGCTGCCGGCCTCTTGGTCGACAGGCCGGCCCCACTGCCTAGGGTCTTGTCGGCGGCTGCTTACTGTAGCCTCGTCCCTGATGACGAGGGCTTCGTCGAGGTAAGCGTGGCTACAGTGTGCCGCCTCGAGGGCTCTCACTGTAGCCTTACCTCGTCTTGTCTCCTTAATGTGGCACATGCTTCGAGGGAGGGGGTAGCCAGCTTCTGGGGGCCGGCTACGCCCTTGGCCGACTGGGGGAGGCCGGGCCGCCTTCACCTCTCTCTCTGGCTAAAGGGGCCCGCTGCCCATGGGCCGTACTGGCGTCTGTCGTGGGTGACGTTGAGGCCAGCATGGCTACAGTGCCGAGCCATACGGGAGATGGCCGTCCCGTACGGCGTCCTGTGGCCATGCCTGCCTCGGGCTTCGGGGGTAGTGGGCCGCACTGTGGCTACACCCCGTCTTGTCACCGTTATGTGGGTGTAGTTTTGGTGGGTGCGGTCTTGGCCGGCTTCTTGGAGTCGGCGCTCTTCGTGGCCGGCTTTGGGGAGTCGGCGTTCTTCATGGCCGGCTCTGGGGAGTCGGCATCCTCTATGGCCGGCTTCCTGGAGTCGGCCATCCCGTGTTTATCTTGGGGGGAGGTTGCTGAGGCTGGGTCGCCTTCTGGGAGTCGGCTTCAGAGGTAGCCGGCCCGGGAGGGCGGCCCAATGCTTGAAATGCTTGAAGGCCCAAATGGCCTGATAATTTCTTGAAGAGCCAGGGGCAGTCGGTCAGGCTATTCGTGGCTATTTACTCCAACAACTAGGGAGCAAAAGATCTCCCTTCGGGAGGAGAATCTTGAAGCCACCCTCCGCGCCAAGGAGGAGAGTATGGAGACCTTGGTGTAGCAACGCACCAAAGAACTGAAGGGTGAGCATGGGGCTGCTCTGGACACCCTCTCTACTGATCATGCTGCCCAACTAAAGAAGTTTGTTGATGATCTGGATGTTGCATCCTCTGCCAAGGCTGAGCTCGAGCGGTAGGTGGGCAAACTGAAGGAAGACCTTGCCGGGAGTGCCAAGGAAATGGAGACACTCAAAGAAGAGGCACGGCAAGCAGAGCTCCATCTGGTTGATGTGCAGTCGCAGCTCTCCTCCAAGACCCAAAGCCTTGAAGATGCCAACGGCAACATCTCTAATATGAGGGCAAGGATCAGCACACTGGAGCAGTCGATGGAGTCCCTCAAATCCCGGCAGCAGCTGCTGTCCAAAGACTTGGAAAACGCCAAGCGCCTCCAGCAAGATGCGGAGGACAAGCTGAAGAATCGGGTCAAAATGGGTAACCTCTGGATCAAGAGCCTGATTGATGTTGCGGAACGCCTGGGAGCCCAAGCTGCGGCGATGGGCATGGATGGCCCAACCTACTCAGCCAACGAGTATGAGGTCCCGAGTGTCAAGTTGGGGATCTTCTTCAATGAGTTGGTTGACAAGTTGAAGGTGCATGAAGAGGGGAGGGCCGAGCGCTTCACGACCGAGTCGAGGAAGCTCGCTCGCAACACCCTCTTCATGGTCTTGAGCAACATCGCATGTCGCCACCTAGAGCTCAATCTTGGTGATGGCTTCAAGAGGCCAACGGCTGGTGCTGATGTTGCTGCCACTGAGAAGAAGGTCGCTCCTCTGGCCAACAGGGTTCTCCGTGTTTAAGTTATTCCTCCTGGTCCTATAACAGAACATGATGTGTATCTTGTGTTTAGTCGCTTTATATCTAGTGGTAGTGCGAAACTGATACTTCTGAGTTGAATCTTTAAATACGTGTTTATCCCGTTGAGCTCTATAAGCTTGTGTTCGTATTATCAATTCCTATGTATGCTCTGGATGCCTATCGATATCATATTGCCGCGATTGTCGTAAGGGTCCGGCCCTGAACGGTCATCTTGGCATGGATGCGTCTTGGCAGGTTTTTCCTAGGTAGCTCTCGACGTAGCCTCTCGCCATGCGAGCGTGGCTCTGGACAGGGCGATGGTGCAATCAAAGAAACTAGCCGGGGTTCCATTCACATGAGGGCTTTCACAATACGAACACTCACTAGAGCCAAGGGATAAACGTCAGCAAAAATCTGAAACGCATCAACAAGAAATGATAGCGTGGACTTAGCTTTCATTTTGAGTTTCTTTTCCGCCTGCCGGGTCACGTGTGTTCGATGTGTCCGCGGTGCCCGGAGGAGTGGAGGGGAATCTGGTGGCTTCTTCGCCCCCGGCAAGGGCCGGCAAGCATTTCTTGTGTCTGGTGGTCATAGGGGCACTGTGGTGAGCTTCCTCGGTCCTCCTCTCTTTGGCTTCCCTCCCCTCGAGATAGTATGACGGCTGCCATCGCATGGATCGTGCCAATCCAAGCAGCCTCGCCGAAGTGTGCTTGCCGGGGAATCAATCGACAGACTCATACCAGCATTTTTCTCAGGATTACCCACGGTGGGGGAAATACTGGACCGAGCGTCGCGTGGTAATCGTCGACGTCGACGATGCCGAGGCTGAAGTAGTTCGACGACTGACGAGGTGGAGGGACAGGAGGGAGGGAGCTCGTTCCCGCAGATCTTGTGCCCCTTTCCTCCGGACGGTGCTCGGATGGCGATAACGCCATACGAGCCGCCGGGGTTAATCTATCACCATCGGCGGTGGCCTTGGTCATGACCATCGCCATGACGAATCTTGGAAAGCCACAACACGCTGAAAGAGTGGCACTTCCCCTGTCGGATTACGGGTTCCGGCAAAACCCTTGAGGTTCGAACTCTCTGGTGCACACGAAGATCTCTCTCCCTCTAGCTCACGCTCTCACCGCGATCTCAGAGCCTAGCTCGCCTAACCCGAGGAACAAGGGACACATGAATTTATACTGGTTCGGGCCACCGATGTGGTGTAATACCCTACTCCAGTGTGGTGTGGTGGATTGCCTTGTAGACTGGGGATGAACAAGTACAAGGGAAGAACAACCTCCTGAGGAGAGGTGTTCTTGAGCTTGGTGAGCTTGTGCGTGTGTGGATGGAATGGATCTGATCCAAGATCAGTTGCCTCCTCTGCTGGTGGCCAGTCCTATTTATAGAGGCCCGGGTCCTCTTCCCAAATATTAGGCAGGAAGGGATCCCACAATTGCCAATTTGAAGGGGGACAACTAGTACAAGCTATCCTAACAAAAGGTGGTCTTCGCCTGCCAAAGGCTCTGGTGGTGACACCGTTGTGGGCTCCGCGATGACCTCCGTCCTGTCGTCTTGCTGGTCCTGATCTTGTTGCACCGATATGGAAACCTTTGCCTGATGCCTCGGGACTCCTCGCCTGCACCTGCCCCTTTAGCACCAAAGAGGGAACCGATACTCTGCGCCCGCTGGCGCCCGCCTGGCCTTGGTCGTAATGGCTCACGTCATACGGACCTCGCGAGGTGCCCCTCGCCTTGATCTCTCCGCTCCTCGCGAGCCAGCCTATTGAGCCTGCCCCTGAGGAGGTCTTGTGTTGTCCTCCTCGCTAGGCTTGGCCCCTTGCGAGGGTCTTGAGTGTTTGCTGACAAAGATGGGCCGTACCAGGCCGCTAGTGGAGCCACGCTGTGGGCCGCAGGCAGGAAAGTTTGGGGACCCACGTTCCCAGAACACCGACAGTAGCCCCCGGGCCCTAGGCGCGCTCGGACTTGGCTTCGAGGCAAAGCCTAAGAGGCATGTGCGGAGCGCCGCGGGCCCCAACTGCCTTCGTCCTTGATTGACGCGTGGAGATTGATGGGACGTGGGCATCTCCGCTTCCCCACGCTGCCTCGGCAACTGCCCGACTTGACGTGGGCGGTTTATTCGGCGTATTAAAGGCCAGAATCTACTAGTGGGCCAGTTTACATTTAGGCCTGTTAACGGACCAAGATGACGGGGCCCACGATGCAGATCATACATGGTGATTTGCATGACGGCCCGATTATGTACCGTAATTTTACGGTTTGGCCGGTTTACTGCGAAGACAGGATATATATACAGTAAAATAACTGCAGCATCGTGAATAAGAAAAAAACCTAGACTATACAATAAAGAAATTATGGCATATTACATCCACTGGGCATCAAAGTTCGCCACTATGATAATAAAGCAAAAGCAGACAACAGATTACATACATTGGGCATCAAAGATCGCCACTTGTGCAACTAAACACGCCGAAAAAATAATATACAAAACCAACAACACTTCAATAGAGTTCAAGAAAGGTTAGCCCTGCTCGGGAGCTGCAGCGCAAGCAGCTGAGCAAGCTGGTGAGACTGCACTTGTTTGACACTTATATCCTCCTCACTCTGAAAGATAAACAAGCAGACAGATGACAGGTTTTGCACATACAAGTATCAGTGCTGACAATTCATCACATTTCTTACTGACGAATAAAGTGACACAATTTAAAATAGCATTAACACAATATGGTATTGTTCAGGTCAAGACATGGCAGGAAATGACATTGTGAAGGAGTTGGCAGCTTCACGACACCTCTGGATTACAGATCAAGAACTCATAAGTATCAATGATTAGTGTGCTGTCAATTTATCCCATTTTAGATTGGCAAAATAAGATCACTTGCTCTGTATAGTTTAATTTACATGGTATGAAGAAGGAACTTGGTTGTACAACTGAAAACTTAAATTGAGAAGGGAAAACTTTTGTTTAAGAACTGGAGTACATAATAAACTTTAAACATGCAATTTGATGCAAACACCAAAAATAAACAGCTGTTGCAGTCATGCCTAACCAAATATACACAACAAAGTTTGAAGGCTTGAGAAGGACAAACTTACATTATTGGTGAAGGCAGGCTCTATAAAGCCCTTGTCCATGCTGATGGGGGGGGCAATTCAAGAAGTTTACCACAGAATCTTCTTCATAAGCACTGCCTTTATTCTACATGTTTAAGAGTAAATATAGATGTGACAATATAAGAAAAAATGGAGAATATTTAAGATAAGATGAAGAGTGATGCTACATAACCAAGTAGCTATAAATGTAAGTACAGCGATACAGGCAAAAGGTACAGCCAAGAGCAATGCAGAGCTAAACTTCTTCAGTACCATCGGTGTTATCCAACCTTATGGTAAGAGTAAATATAGATCTTATGTGTAGAAAGTGGAGGTCAAAGGAAAATAAGTCGCAGAGTGATGGTACATGAACAACTACCTGTCAATATAAGTACACTGATAAAGGACAGCAGGTACTTCCAAGAACAATGTAGAGCTAAAAACATTGGCATTGGATATATTCTACACTAATGTAACCATTCATATAGATCAGATAATTTGGAGCGAACAATTGATAAGAAAGCTATCATGCATACTGCTGTCACATAATGAACCAGGTATGTTGTGACACCCAAAAATTTTATTTGGATTTTTCAAACTTTTATTTGATTTGAGGAGTGTTATTTAAAATTTTCTTCTAAAGAACTCCTCCTCTCAAAAACTTTCTTTTATGAAAAATGTTTTGTTTGGATTCACCCAAGACATGATTTTGGTCTTGGAGGGTTTTCCTTCTTATGTGGACTCAAAACCAAATGCTTTTCACTTGGGAGATTTCTTTTGAAAAATCTTTTAAAATAACCCTATGGCATTTAGAGTGATCTTCTCCCCTTTTTTAAAAAAATCCCTCTTGCCATGACCCAAGTGGAAATCCCCTCCCAAAAGCCTTTCCCCATCTTTGGATCATGATATGCTTCAAATCCAGCAAGTTGAACCTCTCCATGTATTTGTTTCCATTTATTTCTCATCAAAAACAATTTCTGCCCTCTACTTTGATCCTTGGAGGTTTTCAAAGGAACTACCATTTCTACTTTGAGTTTTGCCTCCAAACCAATTTCCCTAGCTAGTCCTTAGAGCCCTCAACCAAGATCCATGAAGATCCACTGGTCTCCAGTTCAAATATTTCAAATTGTGCTTGCTGCAAGTTTGGACCATATTTGCCAAATTTGATGAAATTCATTTGAATTCTCTTCCTAAAAATCTGAGAAAATTCAGGCAGCCTCTGGGTGCATTGAGAGGTCACCTCACCAAGTCCCAGCTCCAGAAAAAATTTTCTTCATGCCAAATCATTTCGTCGAACACCTGCAATGCACTGTTTCTGTCAAGTTCAAATTTTCAGAGTTACAGTTTCAGTGCGCACTGTCGTTTTCTTCAGAGTCCGTTCTCAATCTCGCCAGTACCGCGGTGGCGCCTTGCTCCCTGTCCTCTCCTTCTTATCCCTGCGCCGCACGAGCTCCTGGAGTCTTGCGGGCGTCGGCGACGAGCAGGAGGAGGTGCGCCACCCCGTGAGCGACGGCAGCAGCGGCTTTGCGGCTGCCAGAGAGAGGCGCGGCGTGGACGGCACCGTCCAGCGCCGCCCAAGCCACCGGAGGTCGCCGCGTGGCCATCCACTCCCCCGTGCGCGCTGCCATCCTTCGTCGTGAACTGCTAGGCGCAGAGCGCGCTCTCTGCCGCCGCCGTGCCCGTACGGCCGCCCCGTCGATGATCGGCGCATTACGCCAAGCCCGACCGAGGTTTAGCGGGGGAACGGCACCAGTGAACCTCCCTGATGTTGCCTGACCACTTAAACTCCCTGTCCAACCACTGCCTCGCCGTAATCGCTCGCCGGAGATATCCTGTTCATGGCCACCCCCTCAGATCTCCTACAAATAGAGGCCCCGAGCTCGAACTCGAACCCACACCACCTCTACACATCCCCAATACCACGCCAAGCCACTGGAAGAGCCCCGAGGGAGCCTTCTTCCCCAACTCCGGCTGCCTCGACCCGCCACGGGACCCAGCTCGATTTGCTCCCGTGCGTGCACCTCTACCCCCCAGCTCTTGCCAGTAACTTCCTAGTACACCCACTCTCCTGACCCTCGCTTCAATTTGGAGTTTGCAGCACCCACCGGAGTTCTCCACCATCGCCCGAACCACCGTCCGCCGGAGAAAGTGTCGCCGTCGACGTGGTGCTCTCCGACGGCCAAGTCCACCACCCACCAACGCGGAAGAGCACACGGTAACTCTTGGTACCCTCCGATCTCCCTGCCTCGCCGTGGTTCAACGCGGCGACCACCGCAGCCTTCGGGCGCCGGCGAAGTTTTAAACCTGACGGGTGGACCCCCCCCGTCAGCCTCTCTTCTTTCTCCCCCTCGAACCGTTTTCTGTTGGCACCTTCGGGCAAATGCGTTTTCCCTTTGGGCTGGCGCATTTCTTTCCGAACCATTTTCTGTTTTCTCAGTTAAGTCCCTAGATCTTTTCTGTTTCATCACAGATTAGTCCCTGGACTAAAACCCTTATATCTTTTTAATAAAAGATGATTTTTGATTGATTCTTTTTCTGTCAGTATTATATTTTTGTCTAGTTTTTTATAGTATTTATTTGGAAAAAATTTGGAACAATTTTTATGCACGCGATGATTTTTACGTTAGTATACGTTTTCGCTATACCGTAGGTTCTGGAGGAGGTGACGGAGCCGCGAACTTCGCCGAGCTAGACTCCGACTTCTCCGAACCAGGCAAGCATGTTTGAACCTTCGATATGATAGGTGTATTGCATGTTTTCTTGAATGGTTTGTGCATGGCATATGAGCATCAGTGAGTATCTCGTTGCATGTAAGGCAACTATCCGTGTGTTCCGAAGTTACTGTGATCTCTGGTGAGAGATGGCCTAGTCATTTGGTGACATGAAAGGCAGTAAGGTGGTATTGTTGTAGCATGCCAGCCTTACGTCATCCGTTAAACTCCAACGTTAACGTGGACTGAGCCACGTTACCGTTCTTCCCCTTTCGTGCTGCCACATGTTTTCTGCAAAGAATACGGTTTAGTAAGTTGGTAACCTCTTTTCGTGTACACACCAAATAGAGGGGCCGGGATGAGGGTTCCATGGCCCTGGATTAAAGCCAGTCATCCGGTCAGGGGGCATGGGTGTTTCCGGTTGGGACCGAGAGGGGGCACCCCTTAGAGCGCGCGTATATAAATTTGATCCCATGCTACGCGAGGTTGTAGCCTCCCCGTCTCAAGGTTTTTCTTGAACGTTGCCGAGGGTGATTCCTGGCATCGGAATGTTGAATGGGTGTGTACTGGTTAGATGTGTTTCTCCTAAAACACCGTCAACAGAACTAGTCCCTGTGACTACTGAAATCCGTTGGCTGTGGTTAAAGTACAAACTCTGCAGAGTCAAATCCTTCCGAGTCATCATGCCCATGGTCAAGGACCATGGCCAGTAGATCCATATCTATGTCGGTCCTCGTGGTAAAATCCCCGGTGAATAAGCTTGAGTGGTATACCCGTTTGAATTGTTATTCTTGTGGATGGACTAACCTTTATTTTATCTCGTACTTGAATATTCCCGTGAAATGAATTAAATTCATGAGCTACTGAATTATTAAGTTGTGAAATATAAGCCCTTTATGTGATGTCGCTCAGACGTCCGACTGTGGCACTCTCGTTATTTACTTTTGATATAAGCCCTTTATGTGATGTCGCTCAGACGTCCGACTGTGGCACTCTCGTTATTTACTTTCAATATAAGCCCTTTATGTGATGTCGCTCAGACGTCCGACTGTGGCACTCTTGTCATTTATTTTCAATATAAGCCCTTTATGTGATGTCGCTCAGACGTCCGACTGTGGCATGTCCGTTATTTACTTTTGATATAACCCCTTTATGTGATGTCGCTCAGACGTCCGACTGTGGCACTCTTGTCATTTACTTTCAATATAAGCCCTTTATGTTATGTCGCTTCAGACGTCCGACTGTGGCACGCACTGTCTTTTATATTCTATCATAAGCCCTTTTATATTTCCGTGCATTGCTATCTCATTAACTGAGTGCGCATGTTAATCTGTTCCTATGCATCATGTTTACATTTGTTATATCTTATGTCCGAACTACCTTGCGAGTACTTTCATAGTACTCACCTGGCTTGTTGATTTGGCCAGATGTTGACGAAGGCGATCTCATGGATGAAGAGTTTGATAGTGAGTCCGACGCCTAGAGGAGTCCCAGTCAGTCCCGTGCGATCCTGGATATTGGTCACTTGTATTATATTCGCTTCCGCCACCCACAATAAGAATCCTCGAGCCTCACTCCATCGCTCGAAGAGCTGTTAGATTCAGGAGTCATGTCACCCACTTCGCTGTGATATTTTCCACCACCGCTTTTATTGTGAGTTAGTAGTTATGCCACCCTATCCGCCTTTATGTAGTATGGGCGTGTTTGTAATAAATTGTTGAGCAGTCTCCGCTCAGCCTTGTATTATATTCAGTACTCCTGGTAGTTTCTTCTGTGATCAAGATTTTGTCTACCAGTAAGAAGGATTCTTCTCTACTGGTCCTTAAAAGGGATCGATTTCTCAATAAATATTTTTATTGGAAAACCGGTCGTGACATATGTATGCAAGTACAGTGATACAGGACAACAGGTACTAACAAGAGCAAAGCAGCGGGCAGCATATTTGCAATATCCTGTCGTTCTTTTCAAACCAGAATTCTTTTTCGAGCAGATTTCCTGCAAAAAAGATCCGTAACGCACATGCGGAAAAGTAGAAGTTCAAATTGTCATGCGATATCATAGACAGTACCTCATCCTCGGAACAAGACCAGTGCATAACAAGGTTTTTCCATTCAATGTCTTCTAAATTTAGCACACGAGACTTCACCAGAAATTCATTTATAGGCTTGCCATCAAAGTGTGATTTCCTAAGGTAACACCAATACTGCTGCAATGCTTCCTTGAAAAGCGCAAGCAAGCTTTGCTCGTCATGACTATCTAGATTGACCCTCACCTACTTACAACAATGTAATGTAAATCATTGATGTGTTCAATCAGCAGAAAACAGGAAAATAATCACCATGAATAATAGCACTTACACGTAAGTGGGATAGGAAGATGTGAAAGTGGTGTTTGTCTTCACTATAATCTTCCAATGATGGGAATATATGCACGTAGTCCCTAACAACATTGAAAGCATTGCCTTTTAAACTGGGAATAACTAGAATGGGGTTCCAATCTGCAGGAATTGGCCGTCTCTGCAGTTGGGATAGGTCTTCGGCCTGTGGACTTGCTGTACTTTTTGCTGGAATGGGATTTTTCTATGGTACGGCTGGTGCTATGGCAACTGAAATCGGCATACCTTTTGCTGGAGTGCAGGTCCTGTGTGGTGGGGCTAGTGGTGTGGCCAGTGAAGTATGGGTACAGTCTGCTGGAGTCGGTCCTACATTTTGTGTCACTGATTGTACAGCCAATATAAGTGGGGTGCTGTCTGATTTCTCTGGCACAACCACGTTTTTCAAGGACTTTGCTGGTGCTCCTTCAGGTTCGGCAATCACCCTCTTCCTTTTTGATGTCTGATGCACAAGAACAGCATTTGAGTGGAAAACATGGTATGATGACAGATGGAATATGTATTTATAATGGATGGGCATGGCATCTCGACATATATGATGAGTAAACTAAGCAGATGGCGGTGCAACAAAGTAGAAGAAATGCAAGACAACATATGCAAGATACGCGCAATCAATAAAACCTTGCCAAATTAGAGCAGGCACCTTGATGGGTGAATATGACAGGCCATCTGCCTTTGACTCCTCGAGGTTAGAATAGTCATTAGGATCATATTCTGAACAAGAATCTATAGGTGGGGAGCGTATGCGTTTCATTGCATCCAGAATGGCACTCAATGCCTTGGTGCCAATTTTGTAAGTCATTGCAGTGTTCCACAATATTCTTCTGATGCGTGGATTCTGATATTCACTGTAATTACGTATAATATCTGAGAACCATGAAAACATAAATAGTTGTGAGATTATCTTTGTAATGCAGAGGATATTCTAATATAGGGGCGCCCCAGTAAACACATGTGTGCTATCACTAGATTCTGATGAGAGAGCTCATGTGTGCTCTAAAATGGTGCGTGCATTTATATAATCTGGCACAAGTACACAAAAAAATAGGCTCCAGAAGTAAGGATAGTTGGCGGATGATAGGTTCAAAATATACTGTATAGAGAGTTTATTGCCAAACCATGATAACAAGAGCACACAACAACTAGGCAGATCATAGTGTACATAAAAGGGGTACACCATAACCACGATATATAAATCGGGAAAGTGGAACTGGCTTGAAAATACGGTGTTGTATTGCCGCTAGTAATTGAAAGCCTATCGATCAAGTACATGCCAGCTCTATCATCTGTTGACTGCAGATGTCCCAGCTCCCCTTCCTGACAAGTAACATACTGTACGTACTAAATACAGTACAAAATAACAAAAGAGGAACATGTTAAAGAACAGAAGAGGAAGCATATTCTTGAGGTTCCTCTTAATTGCATACAATGTTGGTTGCCCACTCATGATGAATCACAGCGCCCAAAGAAATGCAATTCCATGTTGTCTCTCTATATGTGGCAATTTTGAACAAGAGTCATTAGGATCATATTTTGAACAAGAGTCAACAGGTGGGGAGCGTATGAGTTTCATTGCATCCAGAATGGCACTCAATGCCTTGGTGCCAATTTTGTAAGTCATTGCGGTGTTTAGCTTCAAGAGTGGACTGCTGCTAGTGCAACACAAAGCAGCTACACAGATCATAGTGTAGATATAACGGGAAAACCATAAGCATCAGAGTAAAATTAGCAAAGTGGAACTTGCTGGAATATATGTGCTAGTATTGCCGGTACGGCTAGAAAGGCTTCGGATACCAGCTCTCTTCAACTGAAGGTGCGGTACTGTTAATATCAGTGTAACTCTCAAAGGCGACACAACTCCCCGCATTTTCTTGCTATTCTTATAGGATTCAAGTGGGCAGGCCACTACAAATCCTATTCCCATGTTTACAAAATCCTACGAATCAAAGAGGCCCGACAAGTTCAAAGTGTCCATACCAATCGACCGTATAGACATCTACACTGCAAATGTCCCTACTCATCTTCACTACAAGGAACATACTGTACTACTATCACACTCCCTCCATTCCAAAATATAAGTCTTGGTAGAGATTTCCACTATGGATCACATACAGATGTATCCAGATACATTTTAGAGTGTAGATTCACTCATTTTGCTCCATATGTAGTCCATGGTGGAATCTATACAAAGACTTGTATTTAGGAATGAAAAGAGTACTTATTAAATAAGAACGGAAGAGGAACATGGTAAAGAAGAGCAAGCAGATTTTGGATAATAAAATGTTCGTTGCGCAGTGCCCACACATGATGAACCAGAGCGCATTAAGAAAGCAACTCCCTGCTGTCTATCTATATGTGGTGCACGTGCTTTTTCGAAAGTAAAGTAGGAACATTAGCTGACCAATTAAATGTTATCTGTTTTAGTAATATCAGCATCATATCAGATTCGTACTTGAGCAACAAGTTTGGAATTATGAGTGGCACGTTGTTTAGCTTGATGGATTCAGGAGCAGTGCTAAGCAGGTACGATGATGGTACGGAATATAAAGGCATGTCTGCATTTGGGCCACTCGACCATTTCAGGCGGTTGGATGAAGATCCTACATCTCCTAACCCTTTTTCTTCCTCGTCTATGATTCTTCCCATACAGAACACCGCACGGGCTGCCGGCCGGACCATCGGCCCCCACCGCCTGTGTTCCTCCTCCACCCCCACCCCCACCCCGCCCCCACCCACGTCGAGTTTTCTTTGTTCGGCGAGGCCCCACCACCGCCCCACCACCCCAACCAAAGTCCCCACCCGAGCCCCTTCGTTCGCACCGGCGAACTCCGGCGAGCTCTGAAAAATCGACTGACCCAATTTTGAAATTTAGTCTACTGTGATTTAACTAGTGTGGAATATAAAAGGGGAAAACCATAAGCATTGGGAGTATAGTGTTGAGCGTGCCATGGCGGATCTGAAGGTGCAAACCGGACAAAGGCAACTTCGCAACCAATGTTTGCTCTCAACTAGCAAGTAAGTGATGGATAAGAAATCAGAGTAAAGCAATGGCGATCTATTTTCTTGCTGCGATAAATAAGTTGAGCAGATACGAAAGAGTACCGCCTCAGGTGCGGCGCCGTGTATGCATCTGTTGAGAATTTGACGGTGCTGCGGTAGCGATGGCTGTCGGCGGCGTGGAAGCAGATCTAGGAGGGTAGACGGTGGCGGCGGGACGCGGTGGACAAGACGGTCGTAGGAGCGGCGTCGGCATGGTGGACGACGGCGGGGATGAAGCAAGAGGACGGGACGCAAGGATCCCGGTCCGAAGCCGTGGATGAGAGAGCTCGATCTCTTGTAATGTACGGCGGCGTCGGGGTATCAGCTCCGGCATGGTGGAGGAGGAAGGCGGTGGATGGGGTGGCGGACGGAGGAGGCTGGGGTGGAGAGGGTGTTTTGGCGCCCATGGAGTACGAATGGGGAAATGGAGGTGGAGAGGAAGGGGGGAACCATGTCTTCAGGGCGCACTTGTCTCAAATGCAAGCAAATTTACAAACTTAGCCCCTGTTTCAAATTTCCTACATCACAGCAATATTAGTCGGTTGGGGATAGGACGGTAATCTCGCATACACCAAATATTTGCTGACGAGAGTTTGTTTTTGGCGCCCACCATGTATGAATCGGGGTGGGGGTCGATTTCGGCCGAGGACACACTGTGTTTTGGCGCCCACCGTGTATGAATCCGGGTGAGAGGCGGTTATGTCATGTTCGAGTGAAATTACAAACCTACCCCTATCAAAACCTATAGAAATCGAGCACATAGGCTTTGCGTGGCAGGGATAGGCAGTAGTAATTTCCATCTCGCAGATTTTGGTTTCCGGCGGTTACTGCGACTTTCCCCGCTTCGTTCAAATTTTGTAGAGTGCAGGTTTACCGTGCCAACTCAATTCGAATCCCGTTTGTATTCTATTTTTTTGGGCGGGATCCATTTTCGATTGGAATAATATTCTATATACATCATTTTTTTATATATACTTTCGAAAGCACACCAAAGAATTCTGCTCCTTTATATGTATAATATGCTTTACAAATACAATGATCTCAAAATCATAAGGTTGAATTCAAAAAATTAAACCAAATTATGTTCTACTAAAATGTATGGATCAGTAATATCTACATATTAAATAACATAGACGCGCGTGAATTCATATGAGTATGCATGTTTGATAGATCAATTTTGGTTCGAGTATGGATTACATGTATCATCATCTCGAATTCAAATATTTGAATCCCTTTTATGTTCACTCCTTTCACGCCCATCTCTCTCGCATGCATGCTCCTTCATGTAGCTATCACTCTTTTCTCCAGCTCACCCGCACGCTCACTTCATGTTTCTCCTATCCTCGCAAACATGGTCTCTCGACGTCTCCCTTGAGAAGTGTCACACTCTCCCTATCATTATACATTACACGGTTTTCATTATCTCTCACGTCTCTACCGTTTTCTCGTATCACTAGGTACCTAAGCTTTCTTTTTCACCGCCACACACACAGTCTCCACTCGTCTTTCACTTTGTGTTTCTCTCTATGGGATTCTCTCACACACCCTATATGTCTCTAGATATGAATCAGACCACTAAAATTACTCTCTCTCTCCTGTAGACACAACATTTGTTGCGGTCTCCTTTTCGTCTCCATCCCAGACTGACATTATTCATTTGTTTACGGATCAGACAAAGCCCCCCTCTCTCTCTCACACACACACACAACTCCTGCTTCCACTCCCCTTCCCGACTGCCGTCTCTCTCTCACACACACAAAACTCTCGCTTTCGCACCCCCGACTCGTATTTCTCTCATAGACATTTATCGACTAGCCTCTAGATAGGTTTATACACCCGCACACTCGTGCTTCCACTATCGCATACATGTCTCTCTCCCGCTCCTTGTATCTATGTAGATTTTTCTTCCTTTCTTGAGACACACCCTCTCGATTGTGCACACACACACTATCGCCTCATTTTAAGCTAACACCTCTCGCACACACACTCTTTATGTCTTTGTCACACATGCACTCCGTCCTCCTCCTCTCTCCCTCTCTCTCTCACACACATGGGCTTTTTGCAACAACTAGCAAGATGCCCATGCGTTGCATGGAACATGAAGATGCATTTGTATGAGTAGTTTATCTTGTGGGAGAAAAGGATGAACAAGGGAAGGCCTTATTTGCAAGTGTGGAGAGGGGTGTGGGTATCTGTTTGCAAAATTGCCATAGTTTCCTTCCTATCCGTCAGATATAGATCGGACGGCCTATATTGCAGGATGGCATGCACACGATCATCACCGACTATGCTTTTTATAAGAGTTCTCTACTCTTATAAAAACCCGAGTTGGTGATGATGGTGTGCCTACCATCCTGCAATATAGACCGTTCGATCTATATCTGATGGATAGATAGCAAAGTATGACAATTTTGCAAAAAGATACCCACCTCTCTCCATATTTGCAGATACGGTCTTCCCTCGTTCATCCTTATCTCTCACAACCTCATTGTTGAGCAATTAAAAAAGAAGCCACTGGAACAATCTGGCATGGTGGCCGGCTGGCCCCTACCGGTGTCATTCATCCCCATGTCTACGCTCAGTCCGACCACCAATCGCCACCACGCCCAACTCCTACTCACCTCATTTCTCCTCTTTCTCGAGATATTGTTAGTTTTTACATACGGGATTACTCCTGCATGGATCAATCACAACAGATATTTTCTAAAAGAAATGCATCTTGGTGTTCCGTGTAGTGCACGGGCATCTTGCTAGTAGGGATAAAAAAACACAGTTGGTGATGATGGTGGGCCTGCCATCCTGCAATATAGGCCGTCCGATTTATATCTGACAAATAGGAACGAAACTATGGCAATTTACCCGCACTCCTCTCCACATTTGCAGATAAGGCCTTCCCTCGTTCATCCTTTTCTCCCACAAGATCTTGATGTTCCGTGCAACACACAGGCATCTTGCTAGTAAGAGTAGAAATTAGACATATACCACTTCTCGAATCTTGAAACCAACAACATTCCTCCCTTATCTCATCAAAACCGCCAAAGGAATATATTTTGAGTGAAACATAACAATTTTTTAGTGATATACGTATTTTAAAACTAGACTTTTTCTATCAAATCGGTGAATATGTATTAATCTACTCAGATCGTGTGGCAACGCATTGGCACATTGCTAGTAGTTATTATAATTTTTTGGACACCAGACAAACGGTGGAGTACATATACGAAGAGAAGAGGCGCACGCACGCAGTCGGTCTCTCGCTGTCTCGCACACACGAGTGCTACATAAAGGCAACGTTATCAAATAAACCCTAAAACACTAGGTGCACGATTGCTGCATTCGCGGGTACCGGGTACGTGCTGGAGCGCACCTTTGTAGGAATAGTCAGCTCGCGTGATAATTTGATCCGTAGGAGTTGATGGTCGGGACCACAGGTGAATGACTTGGAGGCGGTGGCTCGCCAGTTGCCACAGATCGAGTAGCCATGTTTAAAATAGTATCATTTTTTAGCGGGCTTAAGAGTTCCGATTTTCAATGGCGCATTATAAGTACTAAGTAGTTTTTAGAACGATTGGTATGGAGCGACAATGGAATTCATAGTACTACGTACCTCCTTGGTGTATGGTTGTATGGGTTTATGTTGCGAGATGTTGAACCTGGTAGTTCTAGGGCAAATACTATGGTTTAAATTTAGATGTTGGTTTTCAGTAATGAAAATCGGAAGGACCACAAGTGAACGACTTGGATATGTTGAAACTGTTGAACATGCGTAGGAAGCGAGCAAGGCATGCTTTCACCGTCGCGGATCCACGGGTGTAGATGACGTCGAACTCATCGCCAGTGATGGTTCTAACGTTGTACTCACCGCCGATCATGGAGATTTGGGACGCCATGGATTTGGGAGGAGGGTTAGGATTAGTGGAACTGCCGTAATGTGAAAGGACGGGACAACTGGGAGCGAACTGTTGTATGGTACTGTACTAGTAGAAGACGGGGACGAGTAGGGCATGCGAACGGCGTTGGGTTGCTAGCTTGCCCGGTGGATAAACGGCTGCAAGCCCCCAAAGAGTTCTCGAGAACTATGCGGGACCCACTAGATGTCATGTCTACTAGACCCATATCGTAGGCCTAACGGTATAGCTTCTGCCTGTTCGCACGCCATGCCGGCGCGTGGGTAACTTCACTTAATTCCGTCAACCGTCGCGCCTCCCACGACCTTCGCCTCCCTCGCGCCCTTTGAGACTTCGACCGGCTATAAATGAGCAATTTTTTTTGCCTACTCCACATGCATGATACTCCCTCTGGTCCTTTTTACTTCTGTCAACCATTTGCAAGTGTTTGACCAAATTTATACTCCCTCCGTCTAGGTGTGTAAGTCATCTTACCAAAACCAAATAATCCAAAAACACTTAGGCACGGTGTATTAACTTCTACCTCGTTTCTTGTTTCTTGACATATCAACCAATAAGAAATGAGGGGTGCGCATGCTTTTAATGACTTGAGACTACCAAACACGACATGCAGTGTTCATTGCATGCAATGCTATTAATTAGCAAATAAATATGAAGGTCTCTCGTTTTCCCCTCCTCCTTGGTCACGGTGCACAATCTAAGATGACTTACTCACCTAGACGGAAGGAGAGTACTAAAAATATCAATATCTACAATATCATTTCTTGTCTTGTGACATATCAACCAATAAGAGATGTGGGCGGTGCATGCTTTCAATAATTTGAGACTGCCAAACATGACAGGCAGTGGTTAGTTCATTGCATGCAATGCTATTAATTAGCAAAAAGACATTAAGTTTTCTCGTTTTCCTCTCCGCCTTGGTCGCGGTGCACAACGTAAGATGACTTACACACCTAGACGGAGGGAGTAACCCAAATAAGCACCTCTTGGGTGGGTTAGATTTTTTTGGGTTAGTTGAGTTCAAACTAACCCAAACTAACTCTAACACATGGATCCAAACAGGGCCAAGGTTAGCTATTAGAGTACTACTACCTCCCTTCTAGTTTAAAGGGTTCGATTCAAAATTTTGACCTACTCTTAGCAAGATAGAGGCGGTGGAATAGTTTTTGTAGTTCTTCACAAAAAAATGTGTTTACCAATGCATGCATGAACACTAGTTACTCTAACCCCTCTCTTCTTTAATTCTTCACAAGTTTATCTATGAACAATATTTCATTCTTCTCTGAATTCTTTTATGTATGATTGGTTATCTTTGCAAGTCTCTTTGAATTATCAGTTTGGTTTGGCCTACTAGATTGATCTATCTTTCAATGGGAGAAGTGCTTAGCTTTGGGTTCAATCTTGGGGTGTCCTTTCCCAGTGACAGTAGGGGCAGCAAGGCACGTATTGTATTGTTGCCATCGAGGATAACAAGATGGGGTTTATATCATATTGCATGAGTTTATCCCCTACATCATGTCATCTTGCTTAAAGTGTTACTCTGTTCTTATGAACTTAATACTCTAGATGCATGCTGGATAGCGGTCGATGTGTGGAGTAATAGTAGTAGATGCAGGCAGGAGTCGTTCTACTTGTCTTGGACGTGATGCCTATATACATGACCATAACTAGATATTCTCATAACTATGCTCAATTCTATCAATTGCTCAACAGTAATTTGTTCACCCACCGTAATACTTATGCTCTTGAGAGAAGCCACTAGTGAAACCTATGGCCCCCGGGTCTATTTTCCATCATATTAATCTTCCAATACTTAGTTATTTTTATTGCCTTCCATTTTACTTTGCATCTTTATCATAAAAATACCAAAAATATTATCTTATCATATCTATCAGATCTCACTCTTGTAAGTGACAGTGTAGGGATTGACAACCCCTTATTGCGTTGGTTGCGAGGATTTATTTGTTTGTGTAGGTACGAGGGACTCGTGCGTGGCCTCCTACTGGATTGATACCTTGGTTATCAAAAACTGAGGGAAATACTTACGCTGCTTTACTGCATCACCCTTTCCTCTTCAAGGGAAAACCAACGCAGTGCTCAAGAGGTAGCAAGGAGGATTTCTGGCGCCGTTGCCGGGGAGTCTACGCAAAAGTCAACATACCAAGTACCCATCACAAACCCTTATCTCCCGCATTACATTATTGGCCATTTGCCTCTCGTTTTCCTCTCCCCCACTTCACGTTTGCCATTTTATTCGCCCCTCTTCCGTTCGTCCTTCTATTTGCTTGCATCTTTGCTTGCTAAAAATCTATTGACATGGATCCACTTAAAGTGTTCTACTTGGATCATCTTCGATCCTTATGCGCTCGTGCTGAAACCCCAACTAGCCTAGTTGATGGGAAATCTTTAGATGAGCATGCTCATTTTGTGCGTCACCCTTTGTCTGAAAAAGGGAGACTCTTATGGAATCAAATAAACAGATCGTTGTGTTATGCTTGGAATCTTTGTGAAATTTGTGATTTTACTTGTTGCTCTAAGAGTCCTAAAAAACACCTTGCCTACCTATGTGAGTTTAATGAAAATGAAATCTTATCTTCTTATGCAAAGGGTGTTTATAGTTACTATGATATCGAACAAATTGAAGAATTTGTTGCTTTTAAGGGTGCTTATGAAGTTGCTTCTTTGATTGAAAAGTATGATATTACTCTCTACGAATCTGAAAATTTTGACATACTTAAATATTGCTATGAAAACTATGCTCATAATGTCTATGTCAAAGAATTTATTGAGAGAATGACCGTTGCCTTGGAAGAAAATAATGATATGCATGAATCTATAGATAATGATGATTCCGATGATTTGATTGAAATATCCCTTGATGAACATGATACTTGCTATTCTTGTGGCCATGATGCCAATATTTATGAAGATTAATTTGCTATAGTCCCTTATGTTAAACATGAGATCGTTGCTATTGCACCCATACTTGTTAGTTCCTTCGATGAAAATCATGATTGCAATGATGTTACTATAAATTCTCTTTATGTTAATTGTGCTAATAATATGCAAAACCCTAAGCTTGGGGATGCTTGTTTTGCTGTGTCTACTACTTGTTGCAATGATCATGATTGGGGTGATTCTTCTTTTGATCTTGAAAATTTATTTAATCCCCATGATGAATATGAGATTGATAATAGTGTTTGCAATAATATTGAAAGTGGGTTTGGAAGAGTGTCAACTTTAGATCCCACATATTTGGAGAATGTTCAATCTTATGAAGTTTTTGATAAAAGTGGGTTTGGAGAGGTCATGACTTTAGTTAATGTTAATCCCACTATTTTGGAAGAGTGTCAACTTTGCATACATGTGGATCGTGTTAAGAATATGTTTTGTGATAGCTATATTGTTGAATTTTCTTATGATCCTACATGTAATTATTATGAGAGAGGAAAATATGGTTGTAGAAATTTTCATGTTACTAAATTACCTCTCATTATGTTGAGATTGCTATTGTTTCTTTCCGCTTCCTTGCATATGCTAGTTTTTGCTTGACTTGATAATTTGTTTGCCTATAAGATTCCTATGCATAGGAAGTATGTTAGAATTATATGTGTTTGTCACGTGTTTTATGATGCTCTCTTTGTGCTTCAATTCTTGTCTTTCATGTGAGCATCATTAAAATTATCTATGCCTAGCTAGGGGCGTTAAACGATAGCGCTTGTTGGGAGGCAACCCAATTTTATTTTTAGTTTTTTTGCTTTTTGCTTCTGTTTAGGAATAAATCTTTGATCTAGCCTCTGGTTAGATGTGTTTTTATGTTTTAATTAGTGTTTGTGCCAAGTTTAACCTATAGGATCTTCTTGGATGATAGTTATTTGATCTTGCTGAAAATTCCAGAAACTTTCTGTTCACGAAAATAATTGTTAACAATCACCAGAACGTGATAAAATATTGATTCCAATTTCTGCTGATCAATAAACAAATTGTCTAGGTCGTCCTATTTTGGTAGATGTTTTGGAGTTCCAGAAGTTTGCGTTAGTTACAGATTACTACAAACTATTCTGTTTTTGACAGATTCTGTTTTTCGTGTGTTGTTTGCTTATTTTGATGAATCTATGGCTAGTAAAATAGTTTATAAACCATAGAGAAGTTGGAATACAGTAGGTTTAACACCAATATAAATAAATAATGAGTTCATTACAGTACCTTGAAGTGGTCTTTTGTTTTCTTTCGCTGACGGAGCTCACGAGATTTTCTACTGAGTTTTGTGTTGTGAAGTTTTCAAGTTTTGGGTGAAAGATTTGATGGATTATGGAACAAGGAGTGGCAAGAGCCTAAGCTTGGGGATGCCCATGGCACCCCCAAGATAATCTAAGGACACCTAAAAGCCAAAGCTTGGGGATGCCCCGGAAGGCATCCCCTCTTTCGTCTACTTCCATCGGTAACTTTACTTGGAGCTATATTTTTATTCACCACATGATATGTGTTTTGCTTGGAGCGTCTTGTATGATTTGAGTCTTTGCTTTTTAGTTTACCACAATCATCTTTTCTGTACACACCTTTTGAGAGAGACACACATGATTCGGAAATTATTAGAATACTCTATGTGCTTCACTTATACCTTTTGAGTTATATAGTTTTTGCTCTAGTACTTCACTTATATCTTTTAGAGCATGGTGGTGGTTTTGTTTTATAGAAACTATTATTCTCTCATGCTTCACTTAGATTATTTTGAGAGTCTTAAATAGCATGGTAATTTGCTTAAATAATCCTAATATGCTAGGTATTCAAGACTAGTAAAAAACTTTCTTATGAGTGTGTTGAATACTAAGAGAAGTTTGATGCTTGATGATTGTTTTGAGACATGGAGATAGTGATATCAAAGTTGTGCTAGTTGAGTAGTTGTGAATTTGAGAAATACTTGTGTTGAAGTTTGCAAGTCCCCTAGCATGCACATATGGTAAACGTTATGTAACAAATTTGAAACATGAGGTGTTCTTTGATTGTCCTCCTTATGAGTGGCGGTCGGGGACGAGCGATGGTAGTTTCCTACCAATCTATCCCTCTAGGAGCATGCGCGTAGTGCTTGGTTTTTGATGTATATTTTTTCAATAATTATGTGAGTCCTTTATGACTAATGATGAGTCCATGGATTATACGCACTCTCACCTTTCCATCATTGCTAGCCTCTTCGGTACCGTGCATTGCCCTTTCTCACATTGAGAGTTGGTGCAAACTTCGCCGGTGCATCCAAAGCCCATGATATGATACGCTCTTTCACACATAAACCTCCTTATATCTTCCTAAAAACAGCCACCATACCTACCTATTATGGCATTTCCATAGCCATTCCGAGATATATTGCCATGCAACTTTCCACCGTTCCGTTTATCATGACACATTCATCATTGTCATATTGCTTTGCCTGATCATGTAGTTGACATAGTATTTGTGGCAAAGCCACCTCATAATTCTTTCATACATGTCACTCTTGGTTCATTTCATATCCCGGTACACCGCCGGAGGCATTCATATAGAGTCATACTTTGTTCTAGTATCGAGTTGTAATCATTGAGTTGTAAATAAATAGAAGTGTGATGATCATCATTTTCTAGAGCATTGTCCCAAGTTAGGAAAAAAATTAAAAAAAAGAGAAAGGCCATAAAAAAAGAAGAAGGCCCAAAAAAATGAGAGAAAAAGAGAGAAGGGACAATGTTACTATCCTTTTTACCATACTTGTGCTTCAAAGTAGCACCATAATCTTCATAATAGAGAGTCTCTTGTTTTGTCACTTTCATATACTAGTGGGAATTTTTCATTATAGAACTTGGCTTGTATATTCCAACAATGGGCTTCCTCAAGTGCCCATGGTCTTCGTGAGCAAGCAAGTTGGATGCACACCCACTTAGTTTCTTTTTTTTGAGCTTTCATATATTTATAGCTCTAGTGCATCTGTTGCATGGCAATCCCTACTCCTTGCATTAACATCAATCGATGGGCATCTCCATAGCTCATTGATTAGCCTCGTTGATGTGAGACTTTCTCCCTTTTTGTCTTCTCCACATAACCCCCGTCATTATATTCTATTCCACCCATAGTGTTATATCCATGGCTCACGCTCATGTATTGCGTGAAAGTTGAAAAGGTTTCAGATTACTAAAGTATGAAACAATTGCGTGGCTTGTCATCGGGGTTGTGCATGATGAGAGCATTCTTGTGTGACGAAAATGGAGCATGACTAAACTATATGATTTTGTAGGGATGAACTTTCTTTGCCCATGTTATTTTGAGAGGACATAATTGCTTAGTTAGTATGCTTGGAGTATTATTATTTTTATGTCAATATTGAACTTTTATCTTGAATCTTTCGGATCTGAATATTCATACCACAATTAAGAAGAATTACATTGAAATTATGCCAGGTAGCATTCCACATAAAAAATTATGTTTTTATCATTTACCTAGTCGAGGACGAGCAGGAATTAAGCTTGGGGATGCTTGATACATCTCCAACGTATCTGTAATTTTTGATTGTTCCATGCTATATTATATTCTGTTTTGGACATTATTGGGCTTTATTATACACTTTTATATTATTTTTGGGACTAACCTATTAACCGGAGGCCCAGCCCAGAATTGCTGTTTTTTGCCTATTTCAGAGTTTCGCAGAAAAAGAATATCAAATGGAGTCCAAACGGAATGAAACCTTCGGGGACGTGATTTTCGGAACGAACGTGATCCAGAGGACTTGGACCCTACGTCAAAACATCAACCAGGAGGGCACGAGGTAGGGGGCGCGCCTACCGCCCCCCAGGCGCGCCCTCCACCCTCATGGGCCCCACGTTGCTCCACTGACGTACTCCTTCCTCCTATATATACCTATGTACCACCAAACTAACAGATACGGAGCAAAAAACCTAATTCCACCGCCGCAACCTTCTGTACCCGTGAGATCCCATCTTGGGGCCTTTTCCGGAGCTCCGCCGGAGGGGGCATCGATCACGGAGGGCTTCTACATCAACACCATAGCCTCTCCGATGATGTGTGAGTAGTTTACCTCAGACCTTCGGGTCCATAGTTATTAGCTAGATGGCTTCTTCTCTCTTTTTGGATCTCAATACAATGTTCTCCCCCTCTCTTGTGGATATCTATTCGATGTAATCTTCTTTTGCGGTGTGTTTGTTGAGATCGTTGAATTGTGGGTTTATGATCAAGTTTATCTATGAACAATCTCTGAATTATTTTATGTATGATTGGTTATCTTTGCAAGTCTCTTCGAAATATCAGTTTGGTTTGGCCTACTAGATTGATCTTTCTTGCAATGGGAGAAGTGCTTAGCTTTGGTTTCCATCTTGCGGTGTCCTTTCCCAGTGACAGTAGGGGCAGCAAGGCACGTATTGTATTGTTGCCATCGAGGACAACAAGATGGGGTTTATATCATATTGCATGAGTTTATCCCTCTACATCATGTCATCTTGCTTAAAGCGTTACTCTGTTCTTATGAACTTAATACTCTAGATGTATGCTGGATAGTGGTCGATGTGTGGAGTAATAGTAGTAGATGCAGGCAGGAGTCGGTCTACTTGTCTCGGACGTGATGCTTATATACATGATCATACCTAGATATTCTCATAACTATGCTCAATTCTATCAATTGCTCAACAGTAATTTGTTCACCCACCGTAATACTTATGCTCTTGAGAGAAGCCACTAGTGAAACCTATGGCGCCCGGGTCTATTTTCCATCATATTAATCTTCCAATACTTAGTTATTTTTATTGCCTTCTATTTTACTTTGCATCTTTATCATAAAAATACCAAAAATATTATCTTATCATATCTATCAGATCTCACTCTCGTAAGTGACCGTGTAGGGATTGACAACCCCTTATCGCGTTGGTTGCGAGGATTTATTTGTTTGTGTAGGTACGAGGGACTCGTGTGTGGCCTCCTACTGGATTGATACCTTGGTTCTCAAAAACTGAGGGAAATACTTACGCTGCTTTACTGCATCACCCTTTCCTCTTCAAGGGAAAACCAACACAGTGCTCAAGAGGTAGCATGCATCGGCGTTCCGCTCCTCGCCGCGACGCGTCGAGGTGGACGCATCGGCGTTCCCAATCTCGCCAGCACGCGCGTCGGAGGACACGTCGGTCCCCGCTACGAGGAGAACGCCGCGCCGCCCACCGAGCCCCCCAGCCTTGAGGAGCTTTGGAAAGAAATGGATGTCGCCTTGTGGGAGGCTTTGCCTCCAGTAGAGCGCGCCAAAATAGAGGCAGAGAAGAAGGCCGAGGAAGAGAAGCGCACAGCAGAACAAGCTGCCTGGGAGGCCTATGTCGCGTCCGAGAGAGTGAGGCAATTGGCTCTTTGGCAGAAGGCTCGTGCGAGGGCCGTGAGGGTGGCGGAGGATGCCCGTACCGACGCCTGAGTGCAGTCGGGCCCAAGCGCCTCATCTACGCTTGACGGTACGTGGACCGGGTGCACGCTTCCAGCAAGGAGGAGTACCTGTTGGCGCCGGACCACCACACCGGTGAGATCACGCTCGCCCGCCGTGAAGCCGCCAGTCAGCACCTCGCAAGTTGCGAGGCTGAGGAAGAGGCGTTGTGTCGACGCGCTGGGAAACGACCGCGCACTAGGGCACTCGTGGCGCGCCGCAAGCGCTCCTGCGAGCGCCGTGGCTTTTAGTAGGAGTATGTTTCGTTTGGCGATCTCATTAGTTTTGGGACGCAAATGATAAATCCCGAACATTCAGGAATTATTAGGGTCCTTAATTAAGTATGTAAAAGGGAAAGTTTGGAAACCTTGTGTATTCGTACGCATTTTGCAAGTACGTGCATATAGCACAAACTTTACTATATATGCTTGCAGACTGTGCTACTCCCTCCGTCTAGGTCAATAATTCATCTTTGGTTGTGCACCGTGACCAAGAGGGAGGGAAGACTTATACACCTAGACGGAGGGAGTACTAGTATTACTTATGTACGTGCAAATGCATGTTTTAAGATTACGATGCGGTTTTTGTAAAAGTAGAAAACAACACTAGTCAATCTTGTGAAACGATTCAATGCAAAACAAATGCAAAAATGCTCGTTTGATTGTTTACTTTTAGCTTCCTTTTCTGTGGTTATTTCTCTGTCGTACTTTGTACGGAGTATCTCACTGGTTGGAAAGGCATGCAAATTCCCAAACCGCTTCCTACACCCTGTATCGAATTTTTTGCCTAACAAGTTGTGCCGTGCAATTGGAATTCCAACTTGAGTACTACTACTAGCAGGAGTACCAGGGGCCAGTTCTTTTAGGCTTCTAGATTAGTAATCCCATAACTACTACCTCCGTCCTGGTTTATTGGTCCCCATTGTAATTTGTGTCAAATTTTGATCATAAATTTAACTAATGAAATGTTAGTGCACGTCACATGCACTAACATTTTATCAGTGAAATCTTTGGTCAAAATTTAGCAGAAATTATTATGGTGAGGAATAAACCAGGAGGGAGGTACTACTAGTAGTAGTTTAGAAGCCCAAATAAATGAGTGAGGCGCCTTAATGTTACTCTGCACTATGACTAGTCTTATGGGAAAAGCTGGGGAAGCCGCCAAAAGAACTGGCCCTAGGAGTAGTAGCTAGGGATACTAGGAGTAGTAGCTAGGGATCGAGTGTGCGAGATGAACCGGAGAAAGTAAATGCAGAGAGATGAAATGCAAAAAAGACGGAGGGATGTGATGGTTGCTTGTCCGTTTATTTTACCAGGCCACTTATTACTGGGAGTGGTTGGGTTTTGTGATATGACGGCTTTACTGCCGCGCCACGAGCGGGGTGAGAGGTGAGACTCCCGTGCAGCGCCGCCCTCTACACTAGTACTACTACATCGGTCGTGGTTTATCCCCCATTGAATTTGATTGAAGATTTAACTCACAAAATGTTAGTGCATGTCAACAAATACAATATCGTTGGATTTGTATTTGAACATAGTTTTCAATGATATAATTTTAGGTGACATGCATCATCATTTATCGTACTATATATAATGTTAGTTCAATTTTTGGTCGTACTAATCTATAGTAAGGTGCCCGTGCGTTGCATGTAAGAGTGAAATGCATTGATCAGGGAGTTGTTTATTTTGACAAAGGATGTGGGGGTCATCTCATGTGTAACGGGTATCGATAGGTTTGTTCGGATATTATTTCATCTCTAGAGCTCACAAACATCCGGGTGAAATAGATAAAAAGTATCTTTTGCAAACAAAAGCGTTCAATTGTTCAACCTGCATCCAAAACTTGTGAAGAAATAACTCTTATTGTGCTTTGCAGGAAATGTTCTTCAAGAATTAGTTTTTGAGTATCCATTGTTATACATGTTGGCTACAGATGACATGGCACTTTCTTATAGTCAATATTTGGCTATACTATTTAAGTATTAACCATGCCCTTATACACCTAGACGGAGGGATTAAATCAGGATGACTTGGAAGGGGGCAGAGGATATGTAAGAAATGGTTCATCATAAGTCTTTCACCAGTACTGTAGTAAAAATTCATACATGGAATATTCTAGAGTAAATCATAAATGGATACACTTTTATTCACGCGCGATACTCCAATAGAGCAAGATCATGCATGGAAGTCTCCACATGCTTAGACAACGGATTACATTGAGCGAAGACTAATGATCAACATTTAACTTCAAAATGCAGATGTCCAGGTGAACCTCCTTCGAGTCCCCGTGCACATTGTTGGAGTACAAATAACACCATGGGTTTTCCATGTCCACATCGGTGGGAAGGTCCCAGCTCGGCAGAGTCCAAGTATGCTTGGCGTAGCTAGTGTCGCCGCCCACGTACCTCCGAGGGGTAGTAATAGTGAGCACGCACGCGTACATCGGCCTCGTGTCAGTGTCAGCATCAGCGGCGTCGCCCCTGACGCACACTACAGAGATGTGGCGGCGGCCTGCGCGGGCCTCGCCGGTTGTCGGTGTCAAAACCGGCGGATCTCGGGTAGGGGGTCCCGAACTATGCGTCTAAGGCGGATGGTAACAGGAGGCGGGGGACACAATGTTTACCCAGGTTCGGGCCCTCTCGATGGAGGTAATACCCTACTTCCTGCTTGATTGATCTTGATGATATGAGTATTACAAGAGTTGATCTACCACGAGATCGTAGAGGCTAAACCCTCGAAGCTAGCCTATGGTATGATTGTTGTTGTCATAGGGACTAAACCCTCTAGTTTATATAGACACCGGAGGGGGCTAGGGGTTACGCAGAGTCGGTTACAAGGGAGGAGATCTACATATCCGTATTGCCAAGCTTGCCTTCCACGCCAAGGAGAGTCCCATCCGGACACGGGTCGAAGTCTTCAATCTTGTATCTTCATAGTCCAACAGTCCGGCCAAAGGATATAGTCCGGCTGTCCGAGGACCCCCTAATCCAGGACTCCCTCAGTATCCCCTGAACCAGGCTTCAATGACGATGAGTCCGGCGCGTAGTTTATCTTCGGCATTGCAAGGCGGGTTCCTCCTCCGAATACTCCATAGAAGATTTTGAACACAAGGATAGTGTCTGGCTCTGCAAAACAAATTCCACATACCACCGTAGAGAGAATAATATTTCCACAAATCCAATCTGCCAATAGCTTTTCATTATGTGACGTACTTCCGTAGTCTGGTCATGACAAACCGTTTTTCCGAGCCTGCCACTGCACGTGTTGCGAGGCGGTTTTTATTGGCACGTCCTGTCGAAGCAGAGAGCGTGTCCCTTTTTTCACGGGATTCTCATCAATACGGGTATGGGTAACCCAATCGTGCCTGTTGGTATGACTCCTCGATTTTAGGCAAGTCCCAAACGGCCACGCGGAGGACGCTTGATATTCATCCTCTTTATAAAGAGGCCTAGGCCTGTCCCCTTCTTCTCACGCCCAATCAAATCCTTCCCCCACCTCGAGTTCCAACACCCAAGGCTCAGGCTACGCGCTTCGGACCTACAATCATGTCCGGATCCAACCTTCAAGGCCGGTGGGTGCCCTCCTCCGTCACAGAGGAGGACATCAAGAAGCTAAGAGAAGCTAGGTATTTGACCGGCGAAATCTCGCACAGGCTGCCTGCTCGAGGGCAGGTCATTCCCACTCCCGAACCTGGCGAGAGTGTCGTATTCGTCTCCCACTTCCTCCGAGGGCTAGGTTTCAGTCTAGATCCCTTTGCCAGAGGGCTCATGTTCTACTACGGGATCGATTTCCATGATCTGGCTCCGGATTCCATCCTTCACATCTCGTCGTTCATCGTCGTGTGTGAAGCCTTCCTCTGCATTACCCCACACTTCGGCTTATGGCTCAAGACCTTCAATGTGAAGCCGAAGATGATTGAGGGGCGACACACAGAGTGCGGAGGTGCCGTAATAAGCAAAGGCGCCGATGTTCCATGGCCAAAGGGTTCCTTCTCGGAGGTGTCCAGTTTATGGCAACGGGAGTGGTTTTATATCACAGCTCCCCGGGGTACTAAGTGGGTAGCCGCCCATGCCTTCCGCTCGGGCCCCCCGCCACAACTGGTGTCATGGGTCAACAAGGGGCTGGACTGGGGGCTAGTAAATGATGTGCCAACATTGCAGAGTCGCATCCGACATCTCCACGAGAGAGATGTCTGCCTTGTTAAGGTAATGCAAGTTATGCTAGTTCGTCGAGCCCTGCCTTGCAAACGTCGACCTCTCCGTATGTGGGAGTTCAACCCAGAAGGACCGCGAACTATTCAGCACTTCTTCGGCGTGACGCTCGAAGAGATGTACAGATCGTTCTTCGGATCACAAATAGAGTGTCCGGACACCTCCGAGGATGCGGGTCTGAACTGCAATCGTCCAGACACTCAAGTAAGTAATTCCGTGGCCGAACACGTTGTATTTATCACAACATCATTCTGAAAAGTCACCTTTTGACCAGGACTGGATAAAAAAGGCGAAGATGATCAGGTGTCCGGCCCCCCTTCCCGAGGGCTCACCGGATCCTGTACTAGCCAGGATGCTTGAGCTTGCGCCTTATCAAGCGCCATCAGGGAAGGTAAAGGGAGGAACAAAGAATCCGAGAGCGAGCCTCACTCACTATTCATCCAAACCGGGGGAATTAGTGCCTCCGCGAAGGAGGGTAACCAGGGGGAAGAATCTAAAATTCCCTCTCCCCAGGGATGGAAAAGGACCGCCTCTGAAGATTTGGAAGTAATGGTCTCCAAGCGAGGGAAGAATCCTTTGTCAGAGGGTCCTACCCGAGAGGGAATCATTACCGCACAGTACCCGCAAGGGGACCAGCCCTCTACCCAGCTGTAAGTAAACAAAAGTACTTTATAGTAAATATATCCTGCTTCGTTTCCGAGAACGATAACCGAGGCGTGCGTCTTGTAGTTCGGATCATAGCCCTTCTCGACAGAGTTCGTCTTCGAGGGATCTTCTTCTGGAGATGATGGAGAGCGAAACACTTCCCCGTGCCTCCCCGCCTCATGAAGCGGGCGACCCTGAGGTGTCGTCATGGACGATTTCTCCTGATCCGCCAAGGCCAGAAGGTAAACGTTCGGCCAACCGAAGTCCAGGGTATTCGGCTCCTAAGGAGAGCCACAGAAAGAGTCTGAAACCGTCCGGTGTGCGATCGGACGCACTGATGAATCTTCTGGAGCAAGCGGCTGTCTCGGAAATGCATCGTGCGCTAATGGGCACGGTGGTTGAGAGGATTTCATCCGCCGAAAGCGGGTTGCATGAAGCTTTTATGAGTCTGCTGAAAGGCTTTGAGGTACGTGAAGTAATATATATTTTTTGGACGATACCGCACATGCTAGGTGTGGCCTATGCAGATAGTAGCCCCTGAGACTCTGGTTGCTGTCGAAAAAGACGGCAAATAGAGGATCATAGTCCCAGGTAATAACCGTGCTGCTTTCATGTGCAGGTGGCTGCAGGTCCGGTGGCTGGCCGGACTGGTGAGTTTGCCGAACTGAAGCGGCAACTTGATGCGGCAGATGCCGACATCATGCTTGTAAACAAGCGGCTTGACGAGGCACCTGGTATGTATTCTCCTAGGATCAATACATATTAAGAGGAGCATGATGCTAGTATCTGTAATATGCTGTGACTGCAGATGGAGCTATCGCCGTGGAGACCCTTCGGACAGAACTTGCCCGAGCCAAGAAACAAGCCAGGAAGAGTGATGCGGCCGCCCTAAAGGCGGTCGAAGAGCTAGGAGCCGAACAGGCTGCCCATTGCCAGAGCAAAGAGAAAATAGCCAAGATGGCTATTGAGCTGAAAGATGCCGCCGGCCGGTATGAGCTTCTTGAAAAGGAAAGCCAAGCAAAGGCGGCGGAACTGAAGGAGGCCATGGAAGCGGCCAAGGAAACCCGCTCGCAAATCAGAGTGGTGAAGGAGGAACTCCGTCAAGCCGAAGAAATTGCGGCTGGGAAGCCCTTTTTGTTGCGGACGAGGTTTGGAGACCCGAAGTATGCCCCTCTGGATAAATTATGGAGTTCTACAGACGCGTACTTGGATTTAGCAGCGAGTGCCGCTGATGCGACCAAGTTTTTCAAAGATCAGAAGGATCATGTAGTGGAAAGGTTGTTCTAGTCACAGTTCCACACTCCAACGCGTCCTCTGCTGTTAAATGAGCAAATGGTCGAGTTGGTCGAGCTCCATAGGTTGTCCGGACTTGCTATGAGGTCCGTCGTGGATCACCTTTGGTCGGTGGGACCGAGGCCGAATAGTTATTTTGGCCTAGTGCAACAATTCCTTGGTTCTGTGCCGCATATCGACGCTGTGAAGAGGTCGGCGTGCATAGAGGGTGCGCGGATGGCTCTTGCCTGTGTCAAGACATACTGGGCAGAGATGGAAGCCACCACTATTGCATCCCAGAGTTCGGCGGTAGGCCGGGTATCGGCCAAGCACTATTTTGAGTAAGTCTTAGAAGGCGCTCGTGTAATAGAGGCTTAGTGCTCGAAGCATATCATGTTCTAGTGACATGTATCTCAATTGTAAAAACAATGCTTATTAAATTATAAAGGTTGTGTTTATACTTTTGCCTGAAAGTATTATGATGCCTCCTGTGCGGCCGTTTATGTATATATGTATATAACCTAAAAGTTTGCAGTCGTCGGCTTCAGCCCCCACGCATATAATGCGGGGGTGTTCGCAAAAAACGCTTATTCACACTTGATCCAACGTCTTGGTCCATTAAGGAGGTGATAGCGCAGTGAACGAGGCAATCGGACTATATTGCTTTAACACTTTCACTTAGCCATAGGAGTTTGACGGTGGGACTACTATATACCCCTGGTACCTCCGCGCTCATCCGAATACGGGGCGCGTACATACATGACCGGGAAACGACCCTTCGTTAATGCGGAGGAATCCCGAAGATTCCACTGAGTCATTGAGTGGTTGACCAGTCTCGCGCTTTATCATAACTGTCAGTTTTCGGCTTTCTCTACTGAGGTGCTCGTCCGGATGAACCAGGGCACAATTGCAGTAGTTCTCCCGGTGCCACCTTAGGCGATAGAGCGGAACGTAAGGTAGCAAAACACGGGAGCCGGGCAAACCCAACATTTGACCAAAGACATCATTCGGAGTTGATGCATATAAGGCCAAACTCGCGACGCCGAACACTCCCTAAGGTATTCGGTCTTTACAACATATACCGGGCTGAATAACGCCCTTGATGATAATCCCTGAGTGTCCAGGTACGTGCATCGTTCTGACATGGCCAAATGCCAATAACGTCAGCATCGCTCTCGGTTATGCTGAGTATCCAGAGGATGTGAAGCAACAAGAGACAGTAAAAAAAGGTTTACGCGGGGTCTTAATCTAAAAAGAAACCTTTGAGCGGGGCCCTGCTGCACGTCTGCGCCTGTGTCTCCATTGTGCCATATCCTGGAAGGGTGTAGCACGATTACCATCTGTAAAAAGAGAAGAACTTAGGTGAAAGTTGTCGTGCGAAAAAATTGGTTATTCTCAATTAACCATTAGAAATCAAGATAAGTAAGGTCGAGCCGAACTGTAGTCCTTTTACATGTGGGAAGCCCCTGGTACCGCCTATGAGGGTAAATCCATCGAACCAATTTTATGTATATCTAAGTTGTTACAGCTAGTGATGTGCCGGACTTGTCTAACCATGTCCGCGGTCTTGACGACCGATCATTTATCCTGGTTGGAGATGTGGTTTAGTGTTCGGCTGCTAAAGCCGCCACACGTTCTTCCGTGCATAAGGAACGCTCGATATTTCCGCTAATTGTGATGATGCCACGTGGACTGGTCATCTTGAGCTTAAGAGAAGCGTAATGCGGTACTGCATTAAAACGAGCAAAAGCTGCTCTTCCGAGTAGTGCTTGATAGCCGCTTCGGAATGGAGTGATGTCGAAGGTGAAATTTTCGCTTCGGAAGTTGTCGGGAGAACCGAATACAACCTCTAGTACTAGAGAGCCCGTGCAGCAGGCCTCTGGGCCTGGTATTACTCCCTTAAAGGTAGTATTACTGTGGCTGATTTTTGTCGGGTCTATCCCCATTTTACGGACTGTGTCCTGATATATCAGATTAAGACTACTGCCGCCGTCCATAAGGACTCGTGTGAGATGGTATCCGTTTATTATTGGGTCTAACATCAAGGCAGCCAATCCTCCGTGCCGGCTACTTGTCAGGTGATCCTTGCGATCAAAAGTGATCGGGCAGGCCAACCAGAGGTTGAACTTAGGTGTGACGGGCTCTACGGCGCGTGTGTCTCGGAGTGCATGTTTGCTTCTCCTCTTCGTCACGTGGATCATGTTCACTGTTTTGACCTCTGGTGGGAATTTTTTCTGTCCCCCAGTGCTTTGCTGGCAAGGCTCGTCCTCGTCTTCATTTGGTGTCTCCCTCCCCTTGTGTTGGGCGTTTAGCTTACCGGCCTGCTTGAAGATCCAGCATTCTCTGTGGGTGTGATTTGCAGGTTTATCGGGGGTGCTATGAATTTGACATAATTTGTCTAGAATCTTGTTTAGGCTGGACGGTCCATCTCTGCTGCCTTTGAAAGGCTTTTTCCGCTGACCAGGTCGAGAGCCCCTGAATCCGGCGTTTACCGCCGTGTTATCTGGGCTGTCCTCTTTATTTCGACGCTTGTTTTTACTGTGTCGTGGTTTTCCATTGCCATCCCTGACTTCGGATGTGCCTGGGTCGCTGGTGCTACTACGGGCTAGCCAGCTATCTTCGCTTGCGCAAAAGCGAGTCATGAGGCTTGTTAGGGCTGCCATTGTTCTCGGTTTTTCTTCGCCGAGGTGTCTGGCGAGCCATTCGTCTCGGACGCTGTGTTTGAAAGCTTCTAAGGCTTCGGCGTCCGGGCAGTCGATGATTTGGTTCTTCTTAGTGAGAAATCTGTTCCAAAGCTTTTGGGATGACTCTCCGGGGTGTTGAATTATATGACTTAAATCGTCTGCATCCGGAGGTCGGACATAGGTCCCTTGAAAATTAGCCCTAAAAGCATCCTCAAGCTCCTCCCAACTTCCAATTGAGTTTTCGGGGACGCTCTTCAGCCAGTGCTGAGCTGGTCCTTTCAGCTTCAGGGGCAAGTACTTGATGGCGTGGAGATCATCTCCGCGAGCCATATGGATATGGAGGATAAAGTCCTCAATCCAGACCCCAGGGTCTGTGGTTCCGTCGTACGCCTCTATGTGTCACTGGTTTGAATCCTTCTAGAAATTCGTGGTCCAGCACCTCAAAGGTGAAACATAGGGGATGTGCGGCACCCCTGTATTTGGATGTGTCATGGCGTTCTGACGGTTGTAGTGTTCAGATTTGGTTGTGCACTGCAGCGCGTTTGCTTGATCTGTAGATGGATCTGGTCACGCCGGTCTTCTGATGCAAGTCCTCACGTGAATCGTGTGCTGAGTTATGTGCGGCCTTGTTACCCGCTCTATCGCAGCCACGAGGTGGTTGATCCGACCGGTCGGCCGTTTTGTTTTTCGGCTATGTGGGCTCTAAGGCCTCATCATCAAATTCAGGCAACAACTTGCGCTTTGGATAGCTCTTTGTGTGATAACTACCACCATACTTTTCTTCATTGTCGAGCACTTTGTTCCATCTACTGTTGAGCGTATTCTGCGCGGCCTTAAGGCTTTGCTTCTGCTTCTTCAGACTCCTCGCGGTGGCAATAAGCCTTCTGCAGAGTTTCTCTTGTTCCAAGTGCCTTTCCGGGATGATGTGTGCATCCTCGTCCGGACTGTTTTCCTCTCCGGAGGGAGGTTGATGAGCTCTATCCTCGGCGTCGCCGTGTTCGGACAGCGGATCCGTACTATGTTCGCCGCTTGCTGGTTCATCCTGCTCTATCGCTGGGTCAATGTGGTCGTCGCTTCCTCTGGAGTCGACTGGGGTGTTATTTTCTCTTGCGCTGTTATCGTTGTTTTTGCCGAGGCGGGATTTGGAGTGGCGCCTACGCCGACACTTTGGTTGCTTCTCGAGGGAGCTATCCTTCGCTGCATCCTTCCGTTCCTCGTCATTGTTTTCTTTGGGCGTATCCACCATGTATATGTCATGTGATGAAGTGGCTGTCCAACGCCCTGTGGGCGATGGTTCCTGTTCCTCTCCTGCATCGTCGTCCATGCCGTCGATGTCTTCGGAGTCGAAATCGAGCATGTCAGTTAAATCGTCGACAGTGGCTAGTAAGTGGGTGGTGGGTGGGGAGCGAATTTCTTCGTCGTCCGCATCCCATTCTAGCCGGATATAGTTCGGCCGAGGTTCTCCTAACAAGGAGAGAGACCTTAATGAATTTTGCACATCGCCAAAAGGCGAGGACTGAAAGATATCCGCGGAGGTAAACTCCATGATCGGTGCCCAATCGGATTTGATGGGCACGGACACAAGCGGCTCGGAGTCCGTGGCCGGGGACGAATCCAACGGTTCTGCAACACGGGTCTCGTAGGAGGTGAAGTCAGTATTCGGCGCTATCGCCACTGAGTGTGCGGCCTCCGTGGCGGGGTCCATCCACCCGTCCACAGATGGCGCAATTTGTTCCGGATTGAGGGCCGGAGTAGTTGCAGGTGTGATCTCCTGAACATAGTCCGACGGCAGAGCTAAATCATGCTCGTCATGATCGTGCGACGCACTTGACATGAGCTCGAATCCGTCGAAGATCAAGTCTCCGCGGATGTCGGCAGTATAGTTCAAGTTTCCAAACCTGACCAGATGGCCAGGGGCGTAGCTATCGATCTGCTCTAGATGGCCAAGCGAGTTAGCCCGCAGTACGAAGCCGCCGAATACGAAGATCTGTCCGGGGAGGAAAACCTCACCCTGGATCGCATCGTTGCCGATGATTGAAGGAGCCATCAAGCCTTATGGTGACGGCACAGTGGAACTCTCAATGAAAGCACCAATGTCGGTGTCAAAACCGGCGGATCTTGGGTAGGGGGTCCCGAACTATGCGTCTAAGGCGGATGGTAACAGGAGGCGGGGGACACAATGTTTACCCAGGTTCGGGCCCTCTCGATGGAGGTAATACCCTACTTCCTGCATGATTGATCTTGATGATATGAGTATTACAAGAGTTGATCTACCACGAGATCGTAGAGGCTAAACCCTAGAAGCTAGCCTATGGTATGATTGTTGTTGTCCTACGGACTAAACCCTCCGAATTATATAGACACAGGAGGGGGCTAGGGTTACACAGAGTCGATTACAAGGGAGGAGATGTACATATCCGTATTGCCAAGCTTGCCTTCCACGCCAAGGAGAGTCCCATCCGGACACGGGTCGAAGTCTTCAATCTTGTATCTTCATAGTCCAACAGTCCGGCTGTCCGAGCACCCCCTAATCCAGGACTCCCTCACCGGTGGCCACGATCAAGAGGAAGACGCTGCCGTCCTCCTCCGAGACTAGCAGGCGGCGCTGATCCTCCAGCGACTCCGGCACGGTGAACGGGTAGCACGTCTCATACTTGATGTTCTTCGCCAAGGGCCAGTAGTGATTGCCGCACGCCTGCGTCAGGTGATGCACGATATCCGCCGGCGAGCCCCAAAACGGCACCGAGCACTCATAGCAGTAGACGAAGGGCTCCTTGGAGGCATCGACCAGGCCGTCCATGAAACGGGAGTGGCTGTAGGGGACGTTCCGCCAGTTGAATATATGAGCAAGTTACTACGAGAATTACTACAAAATAAATCATGACGCCTATAATAGAGATTAAAATAATCATGCGGACTAGCATAGTAGATGAACAGATCTAATCAAGGACACATACTAGAAACATGAATTCTACCACAATTTTGAACAGGAAGGACAGAAACACATACGATGCAATGGGAGCAGCACCATTGGCGTTGAGGTTGTCGCCCATGTTGTTGAGGAAGAGGTTGCCGAGGTCGGGGAAGAAGTCGTCGTCGGTGAAGTCGTCGCTGCTAGCAGTCGCGAGAGTGCGCTCCCCAAATTTCAACAGTGCCCGCCGAATGGAGCGCAGGAGGGAGTGGCTGTAGGGGACGTTGCGGCCGCCGAATGGAGCACAGGAGTAGCCCACGAAGCAGTAGATGGTGCTCCTCCCTAGTCTCTATTTTTATCTCTATCTCTACCACTCTTCTTTGTTTTTTATAATATACTAGTTGTAGTTGTCAAATCGAATAGTACTGCGCCATCCACTGCACGCCCTGCTGAACACGCCTCCTCGCCTCCATCAAACCCCTCCATTAAACCCACATGCAAACCGAGAAACCTACTCCGGCCTATGGGAGGAAATTTGCCGGTTGCCATTGGAGAATAATAGAGTCACGTCCAATCCATTTGAGTTAATTGCGTGTATGATTCTCCCTCTATAAAAAGTTAATTGCATCCTTAATCTTGTATTCTAAGTACTCTGTGGGTTCCACTGTCAGTATAGTGTACTTGACTTGCAGGCTGACTACAGATTCGTACAGAAAGTTAAAAAGAAACAAATCCATGACTTGCATGATTGGAGTTAGCACCGATGGAGGTTCGTAGTCGTTCCACGCTCGGGCATTGAAGTTTGTAACTATTTTAGATTAGAACATACTACTCCTCCGGTGCTAGTAGTAGAGCAGAGAACTACTCCACTACTACTCTACTCAAGCAAGTTAGGGCATAGTAGCAGGTACTGTAGGGAGTACCAGTACTGTGATCACTCAGGCAAGTTGTCTGACTTCGATATGACCCAACGCTACTGGTATGTGTCTCGTAAGTCAAGCGGCGTGCTGTAGTGTCGGGACCCCGATCCTAAGTCACGCCGATCTAGCATGTAACACATCATATCACTTTGGGGCCTCACACACGGTATTCCCACGGGTGTTGTCTTACCTGGCCCGGGACCGATTGCGCCTTTTGGCTCACGTATATGATAGTGTCGCTAGCATCCATATGACAAAGAACCCGGGCGGACATGACTAGTCATGAACCCAAAGTGGCACTAACTTACAGGGACAAGCATACATGACCTAGCCACGAACGTGTCGGTCATCAGCGAGTGAATTCGGGCTGTAGCAACTGGGCTAGCAGGACTCCGGGAATCCGGACTGTAGCAGGCTAACAGGACTCCGAAAGACACAGCGTGACATTTCCTTGAAGGGACAGACACAAGATCGAAGAAGGACACATGCCGGCCAGTCTAAGTGTTCCGGAGCAGTAGCAACTTGGCTAACAGGACTCCGGTAAACCGGGCTGTAGCAGACTACCATGGCTCAGTGGAATCACTAGACTACATTTCCCCATAAGAGAGGCTACCAAGGATAGACAACTAGGTTGTATGATCCCACACATACCAAGCATTTCAATAACATATACACAATATGCTCGATATGTGCAAATACAACATGGCATCGCAACCAAACTCTACGACTCAGAGTATGTATTCATTAGGCACCGAGGATCCAGATATTACAAACATGGTCTCAGGACCCAACATTCAGAGCATACAAGTCAAGCACATGCGGAAGCTTAACATGTCTGAGTACACACATCTACAAATGAAAAAGGCTGATAAGCCTGACTATCTACCAGATACTGCCGAGGGCACAAGATCGTAGCTGAGGTAACAAGCTAAATGTCGAAGTCCATGCGGAACTACTAGCGAGACTGAAGTCTCTTTGCAAAAACATAAAATAAGCAAACGTGAGTACAAATGTACCCAGAAAGACTTACATCAGAACTAGCTACATATGCATCGGTATCAATAAAGGGGTGGTGGAGTTTGACTGCAGCAAGCCAGCTTAAACTCGGTGGCTATCCGAAACTATGACTGCAAGTAACTCTTTTGGGGTGGCGCACACGAGTCCACATATTCACCATATCGGTACACCACTATGGATCCACTCCCGTCTCCCTACGAGAACGCCATCCATAGCATTCATGCTTATCTTGCGCATTTTAGAGTATCCACTTTCACTTGTCTATGAACTGTATAGGCAACCAAGAAGTCCTTTACCGCGGACACGACTATTCGAATAGATCATTTATAACCCTGCAGCGCTCTCGCCACTTACCACCATGTACATGTCGTGTATCTTGGCAACCTTCAAGCGGAAGCCTGGCGAGGGAGTCGGCCACGACCTGACTAACCATACAAGTCTCTAGTCCAGGTTTATCGCCTATTCGGGTTCCATCCGCAAGGAGATCCGGCCGGGGTGTCGCTCACGGCCCAAGCGATGTGTGCAGGGTTCCCAAGCCCACCTCGACGGATGGATCTACGCTTGGTACACCATGCCATGGTGCCTAGTCTGTCCCAAGCCCACCTGTACCGGGTGCCACTTGGTAGACTACTAACACAACCTGCAAACACCAGAAACTAGTTGCAACTCCTGGACAGAGATCAGGTTGATTAATAAGTTGAGAGAGCTTGGAGTTCCCGGAGCCCAATGTGTGGTAGTAGCTATTCATGGATCACAGACACATAACTCAGTTCCTGAGGACGGTTTCAATGAGACAACCCACCATGTACTCCTACATGGCCTCTCACCGCTACCTTTACCAAATCGTGTTCACACACTTAGCTCTCAATAGTAGGACATGTTCACCACATTCTAATTCACTCCCGATGAATCAGACCCGACTCAACTCTAAGCCGTAGTAGGCATGACAACAAGCATGAATGAGTAGGCACATCAGGTCTCAAACAACTCCAACTCATGCTAGTGGGTTTCATCTATTTACTGTGGCAATGACAAGTCATGCAGAGGAAAGGGGTTCAACTACCGCAGCATGTAACAATTGAATCACTGTTGTCCTAATGCAGTAAAAGAGAGCAGGAGCGAGAGAGTGGGATTATATCAGAAAGAACAAGGGGGTTTTGCTTGCCTGATGGAGTGGTAGTAGGATACTGCCCTTTAGTCGGATATTCGTGGGTATCCTCGAAGGCAGAACCTACCACGAAAGACACATCGGAACACAATCATCACATGTCAAGATGCAGCAATATGATGCATGCTATGACATGGCAATATGGGTGTGTTTTGGCTAATGCATTCTAAAACAGGTTGGTTTGAGTCCATTTGAATCAAAGATTCAAATGAAAGCCCATGATATGAAGTCATATTAATGCATTAGCTTGTTTCACTTAAACAGCAAGGTTAAAGTGTTCTAACATGCATGAAACCATTACAGATGGAAAGATTGGATTTGTCTGATCATTTTTCATATATAAATGATTTCATTTGGAGTTACGGTTGATTTACTATGATTTTTAGATGTTTTGGCTATTTTGTGGAATTAATAAATCATTTCTGATTTATTTAAAGACCAGCAGACAGATTACTGTGTCAACGTTGCGTCAGGGCGACGTCATCATTGACCAAAGTCAAATCTGACTGGTGGGGCCAACCTGTCAGAGTAACGGTGCTAATTATGTGGCTATTTAAATCCTAACGAAAATAGTTAGCTCACGGGGCCCGCTGTCATTGACCCTGGGGGTTAATTAGCAGTGTCATTAGCATTTAATTAACTCGGCCACGTCAGTGATTAATGCCGGCGCTAACCCAAGCGTGGCGGCGTTCGCCGTTCCGGCGACTCTGGCGACGGGAGCGAGCGGGGCTGGGCTCTACGTGGTCAGCGCGACGCGGCGCGTCGAGGTGTGTCTGCGGCGGGTGCCGAGGTGGTCTCTGGCAGCGGCGGCAGCGAACTCAGGCGGCGGACGGAGCATGGGCGCGATGCAGTCGTTGCTGTGGTGCAGGGGGACCAGCCGAGGGGTTCTGTGGACTCCTGGAATCACCAGGAGCGCAACGGTGTGCTCGAGTGCGGCTATCGCGAGCTACAATGACATCGGCAACTAGGACGCCGGCGGTGAGCTCACGGGAATGGCGAGGGGCTAGCTACAGCACGCGTGAGATGAAGGGAAAAGAGAGGAAACGCGCGGAAGCTCACATAGGTTCGAACGTCGCCGTTGTTAAGGTCGGGGAGGCGCTGGACGAGGTGAATCGACGACGAGGATCTCCGGGCACTGAGGTTGAAGAAAACATTGGGGACGGCGTTGTGGTTCTTCCCCGGTTGCTTGGATCGGCGTGGATGAAGAAGACGACGATGCGGAGCTCGGAGACTCATCGGCAGGGAGTGGAGTGGCCGGTGGCCATGGCTACGGCTAGCGGTGGCTTCGGTTGCGTGCGGTGGTCACGTGGGTGAGAGCTGGGGAGGAGGAGAGTGAACAAGAGAGAGTGAGAGAGGTGCGGGGCGGCGCGTGGCGTCGCGCGAGGCATCCACGCGACGAGGGGGAGGACAGGCAGGCAGGTGGCGTGGCGGCACGGCTGTGCGCGTGCGCCGGCCACACGCCTGGCCGACTGGCGCCAGGAGGACGACGGCGCTGGTGGGTTGGTCCAGCTGGGCCGCACAGTGTTGGGCCAGCTGAGGCACCAAATGGGCTGCAGGTAAGCGCCAGGTAAGTTTTTCCATTTTTGTTTCTTTTCTATTTTTCTGACATTTGTTCTGATTTAGTAAAATACTAAATCATCTTATTTACTTCTGTCAATTTTTGTAGGAACTATTTGGATTGCTCCAAAACTCGTCGCCAATTAACAGAATTTTTGGACATATATAATATATATACAAATATATATCCAAAGCAAATAATTACTGCATTAATACAAATGGCCAAAAATAAATATTTATGAGGTCCTACAAAATATTGGTTTGAATTTACCTCTGGCCAATATTTTTAGAGAGAAACATGAACATTTTCTTGGACCTATTTCAAGCAATTTTTATCTGGGTCATTTCCAGAAATGATTTCTGAGGCTTTCACATGTCCCCATTTCAAATTCATTGAAATTTAAACATGATGCAGACATGACTAGCTAGTCTAGGTCAAGGTAAAGCTAGTGATGTGACAACTCACCCCCACTAAACAAGAATCTCGTCCCGATATTCAAGACGTGAGGTAAGTAGACAGAGGGGACACAAAGCTAACACGATCTTCATGATCCAACTGCCCTTCTCGAAGATGTTGAATCATTGCTTCATGTTGTCATTGATGTCTTGCTCTAAGAACTCCATCTAACATGACAACGAGAGGAAAGGGACAACTCCAGAAGAATCGATCTTCTCAAAGATCGAGCAACTCAGGATCAACTCATGGAGTGAGACATTGAAACATCTCTTGAGCTGACACACAAAACACACGTCAAGAGGGATGGAAAGATGACGGAGGTTCAATTTGGTAGGCAACAATTCCACACTGAAGTAGGATGGTGCATGGTTTCAAAGTAGAGAGGAGATAATTGCCATGATTCCCTAACGAGACATGTTGGAGGAGGTGACTCGTAGAATCATTTCCTGAGGTGGCAAAAAGAGTTACTTTTGATTTAGGGATCATTGAAACTCTTCATACCAGCCTGAGACAAATCACAATTGATCGTTTGAAAGAATTCAAGAGGATGGCATACTCAGTTTGAAAAGGAAACTACGGTTATAGAACAACTCGGCAAATGGAAGGCACACTCCAGTTGATAGCAAGGATATAACCTAGTGACTGAGCGTTCTTTCAAGAACTTAAGCATTCCCATATTCATCAAAGTTTACCAACATCTATGCCAAGATCCTGGTGACACCTCGTACTACCATGATGTATAACGATGGAGGATGCAGGTGCAGAGGAGGACAACACTTGCTCAGATTTTACCTTGATGACGCCAAGGAAACAAAATCTGGATGATCGACCGAGAAACATTTAGCACTCCGCTTCTAATGTTCTCCTTGATGTACTAGCATAACCCATCATTTGATATGGTTTGGAATCTTGAACATCAAGTAGAAGGTCGGACTTCGGGAGCGCAAGAATCCATAAGGAACAACTACTAGAGTAAATCTTACGAAATCCTTCTGGGGAGGTGGCCAACTTCCTCAATCAAGATACTACAATGATAGATCTTCCGGCTGGGTGTGTCGGCCACGACATCCACTTTACCGGGTTACAGAGAGACCAATGTTATAGTTCTCGGGAAACGTTCCAACCATCATATCTGCCTGAGATTCAGATCTGGTTGGTGTCAGGATATTCCAGACTCATCATGTCTGAAAGGAAGGATTGCAACACAAATCGATGAGATGACGTTGCAAGATTCTCAGGAAATGAACTACGATAGCAGGCTCCAAAACATGTGTGGGTTTTGCTACAACATGTGAACACGCTGTCCCAGACAAACATGACCACATAGTAGGCTTACCACAAAACACTACCGAGTTCTGGTTGGGAACCATCATCGAGGATAGCAAAGACCTTACTTAAGTCATGATTAGCTCTTAAGAAGGAACTTCTTCTCCTATAACAAGTCAATCAGTGGCTTGGTGTGCTAGGAAACACATATGGAATGGAGGCGGCCAACCTATCAAACCATAGAGTACTTCGCACATATGCGTGACTAACTTGGGATGATTCCGAAGGAAGCAAAAACAATCTTTCTCGGATTCACGGCGACAACTTACATCAAATGCACGTGAGTTAGAGGAAGTCACTTCTTTCATCCAAACATATACCTCATGAATGGAACACGAAGGCATTGCTCACAAAGTTTCCAACATTAGCTGGATATTCAACATGCAAAAAATGTTGCTGATGGGCTCAACAACAATTCATCCAGGTTTCCATATAAGTGGAATCCACAATTATGTGAACAAGGATATAGCATTGGTCAGACCAAAAGATGTAATGGTGTATGCTCGAGGGGTCAACCACGAGTAAGACAACATTACGAACATCGTTGGTACTGATTTGATTTGGTGATAGCCCACACTCAAATCAAGGTTTGGACAAGACAATAGATTCAACAACTGATCACGAGGAACAATCGATGAAGATATCATCTTTCTTCAACACACACACAAGGATATCCCTTAGTGATGAACTAAGTGGATTAAGCTTTTATCTTCCAGCCCTCCAAGTTGTTGTTTAGCTTAACCAACTAGCTCAGGGGTATCCAATACAGGTTCTTGGAGAAAGGGTGGTTTACAAGAAATCACCTTGATCACGAGCTCAACATAATAGTCAGGAGACAACCTGGTGATACTTCCGAGAGGCATTTCATCCAAACATATACCTCATGAACGGAACACGAAGGCATTGCTCACAAAGTTTCCAACATTAGCTGGATATTCAACATGCAAAAAATGTTGCTGATGGGCTCAACAACAATTCATCCAGGTTTCCATATAAGTGGAATCCACAATTATGTGAACAAGGACATAGCATTGGTCAGACCAAAAGATGTAATGGTGTATGCTCGAGGGGTCAACCACGAGTAAGACAACATTACGAACATCGTTGGTACTGATTTGATTTGGTGATAGCCCACACTCAAATCAAGGTTTGGAGAAGACAATAGATTCAACAACTGATCATGAGGAACAATCGATGAAGATATCATCTTTCTTCAACACACACACACAAGGATATCCCTTAGTGATGAACTAAGTGGATTAAGCTTTTATCTTCCAGCTCTCCAAGTTGTTGTTTAGCTTAACCAACTAGCTCAGGGGTATCCAATACAGGTTCTTGGAGAAAGGGTGGTTTACAAGAAACCACCTTGATCACGAGCTCAACATAATAGTCAAGAGACAACCTGGTGATACTTCCGAGAGGATATTCAGAAAATCACAAACCACCGATATGTTATTAAGCTCGGGAGCATTCTTGCTTTCGAGGCAAGATGATGTGATCAAATAAGAAAGGGATTGACACAATCCTAACTCTTTGATCGAAGAGTGCACCAGGAAATATGGAGTAGGTAGCATGATCAATCTTAGGATGATGATTCAATAACCAACACGCTAAGAATGAAATTATTGTCCATTAGCTACCAAGCAACGGAGTTTGCTAGGAGTATTGATTTCACGCATCACCGTTCACTTGTCGGCATTCCGGTTACAATAACACAGAACCGAGGAATGAAACAATGATGGCGAGAAGTATCACTGCGTCAAGAATTCATAAGAGTTGGTGCAATTCTCATGACAATCCTGACATAAAGGGGGGTAATACTCCAGGGTAGAACAGAGCAAAAGCTGGATTGGCATTTGATCTGCAGAGCACAACTACTTTGACCCAATCCTGCATATGGATGAGGTACTGGAGTTTGTTTCTCCTAGTCATTCCGGAATAGAATGGCGTGACGGACCACAAGAATAATAGGCATCGATGAACACGATCGCACACATACCATTGACTATCAATTGATAGATGAAGGTCAAAATATAACTGAAGGGGGACAACTCAAAGAACATATGATTTTTTTCTGAGTTGTGGATTCATGGATTAGCATGTCGAATAGGTTCAACATATTTCTTCCGGATAACCCATGCAGAAAGGTAGAACTGGCAGATTCACGATGTAGAATGGAGAACTCATCAAGAGCACTCTGGTTGTGATCTTTTGGTTCAAAAGAACTTCTGCCATAAGCAGTTCATGCTATTTGGAAGAAGGAAATTCCACGGACCTCGAGAACTATCGCAAAGGTTACTAATATCCTTAAGGTACGAGCAACACTATCAACACGAGGTAAGTAGAGTGAATCTTGGGCTCAAGAACCCAGAAATAGAAGGCCTACTAACTAAATGGCATCACGGAATGCTTTCGAGAATGGGGGCCAGAATCATCACACTGGGAACACAAAACATTGCTAGATTACTGAGTGCTTCTCGAAGACTCCTAGGGTCATAATAATAGCTCCAACATATATGTCGAGGTAATGAAGTACTTCAACACACCGATTAGTGTGCTTAATCTGGCCCAAAGGGACATCGAGAATGGGAGGAAGGGATTTGCAAATGCATCAGACTAGTAAGAAACCTGAGATGACTCGGACAGCATAACGGCTGTAAATGCTCAAAAAAGATTTGAGACATCCGGCAAAATGGTGGCATAACCACTCAACAACATCATATCAAGGTTCCGAGACCAACTATCAACACACAGAAGTAGTAGGAACTGAACTGGGGCTTGAAACCAACAATCCTATAAGTCTACGGATTAGTAACACGTGATCCTGATAGAAAGACGAGAAGCCTAGTTCTTAATCCCCGTAGAGAAGATGAGGTAGACTTAGATCAGAAGGGCATAAGGTATAAGGAGTAAAAAAAGCCTTACGTTCCCTTCCACAATCAATTCCCTTATATAACTAAAGCATTTCTAGACTCAACTTCGACCAGTTTGGCTTGGTAATCCTACAGGCAGTCAGGCTCTAATACCAAAGCTGCAGGACCCCGATCCTAAGTCACACCGATCTAGCATGTACCACATCATATCACTTTGTGGCCTCACGCACGGTATTCCCACGGGTGCCGTCTTACCTGGCCCGGGATCGATTGCGCCTTTTGGCTCACGTATATGATAGTGTCGCTAGCATCCATATGACAAAGAACCCGGGCCGACATGACTAGTCATGAACCCAAAGTGGCACTAACTTACAGGGACAGGCATACATGACCCAACAACGAATATGTTGGTCATCAGCGAGTGAATTCGGGCTGTAGCAACTGGGCTAGCAGGACTCCGGGAATCTGGGCTCTAGCAGGCTAATAGGACTCCGAAAGACACCGCGTGACATTTCCCCGAAGGGACAGACACAGGATCGAAGAAGGACACATGCCGGCCAGTCTAAGTGTTCCGGAGAAGTAGCAACTAGGCTAACAGGACTTCAGTAAACCGGGCTATAGCAGACTACCATGTCTCAGTGGAAGCACTAGACTACATTTCCCCATAAGAGAGGCTACGAAGGATAGACAACTAGGTTGTCGGATCCCACACATACCAAGCATTTCAATAACATACACACAATATGCTCGATATGTGCAAATACAACATGGCATCACAACCAAACTCTACGACTCAGAGTATGTATTCATTAGGCTCCGAGGAGCCAGATATTACAAACATGGTCTCATGACCCAACATTCAGAGCATACAAGTCAAGCACATGCGGAAGCTTAACATGTCTGAGTACAGACATCTACAAATGAAAAAGGCTGATAAGCCTGACTATCTACCAGATCCCGCCGAGGGCACAAGATCGTAGCTGAGGTAACAAGCTAAACGTCGAAGTCCATGCGGAATTACTAGTGAGACTGAAGTCTCTCTGCAAAAACATAAAATAAGCAAACGTGAGTACAAATGTATCCAGCAAGACTTACATCAGAACTAGCTACATATGCATAGGTATCAATAAAGGGGTGGTGGAGTTTGACTGCAGCAAGCCAACTTAAACTCGGTGGCTATCCTAAACTACGACTGCAAGTAACTCTTTTGGGGTGGCGCACACGAGTCCACATATTCACCATATCAATACACCACTATGGATCCGCTCACGTCTCCCTACGAGAACGCCATCCATAGCACTCACGCTTATCTTGCACATTTTAGAGTATCCACTTTCACTTGTCTATGAACTGTATAGGCAACCCAGAAGTCCTTTACCGTGGACACGGCTATTTGAATAGATCATTTATAACCCTGCAGGGGTGTACTTCTTCACACACGCTCTCGCCACTTACCACCATGTACACGTCGTGTATCTCGGCAACCTTCAAGTGGAATCCTGGCGAGGGAGTCGGCCACGACCTGACTAACCACACAAGTCTCTAGTCCAGGTTTATCGCCTATTCGTGTTCCATCCGCAAGGAGATCTGGCCGGCGTGTCGCTCACGGCCCAAAAGATGTGTGCAGGGTTCCCAAGCCCACCTCGATGGATGGATCTACGCTTGGTACACCGTGCCATGGTGCCTAGTCTGTCCCAAGCCCACCTGTACCGGGTGCCACTTGGAAGACTACTAACACAACCTACAAACACCATTAACTAGTTGCAACTCCTGGACAGAGATCAGGTTGATTAATAAGTCGAGAGAGCTTGGAGTGCCCGGAGCCCAATGTGTGGTAGTAGCTGTTCATGGATCACAGACACAGAACTCAGTTCCTGAGGACGGTTTCAATGAGACAACCCACCATGTACTCCTACATGGCCTCTCACCGCTACCTTTACCAAATCATGTTCACACACTTAGCTCTCAATAGTAGGACATGTTCACCACATTCTAATTCATTCCCGATGAATCAGACCCGACTCAAATCTAAGTAGTAGCAGGCATGACAACAAGCATGAATGAGTAGGCACATCAGGTCTCAAACAACTCCTACTCATGCTAGTGGGTTTCATCTATTTACTGTGGCAATGACAGGTCATGCAGAGGAAAGGGGTTCAACTACCGCAGCATGTAACAGTTGAATCGCTGTTTTCCTAATGCAGTAAAAGAGAGCAGGAGCGAGAGAGTGAGATGATATCGGAATGAACAAGGGGGGTTTTTGCTTGCCTGATGAAGTGGTAGTAGGATACTGCCCTTCAGTCGGATATTCGTGGGTATCCTCGGAGGCAGAACCTACCGCGAAAGACACATCCGAACACAATCATCACATGGCAATATGCAACAATATGATGCATGCTATGACATGGCAATATGGGTGTGTTTTGGCTAATGCATTCTAAAACAGGTTGGTTTGAGTCCATTTGAATCAAAGATTCAAATGAAAGCCCATGATATGAAGTCATATTAATGCATTAGCTTGTTTCACTTAAAAAGCATGGTTAAAGTGTTCTAACATGCATGAAACCACTACAGATGGAAAGATTGGATTTTTCTAATCATTTTTCATATATAAATTATTTCATTTGGAGTTACGGTTGATTTACTATGATTTCTAGATGTTTTGGCTATTTTTTGGAATTAATAAATCATTCCTGATTTATTTAAAAACCAGAAAACAGATTACTACATCAGCTTTGCGTCAGGGCCAACCTGTCATAGTAACGGTGCTAATTATGTGGCTATTTAAATCCTAACAAAAATAGTTAGCTCACGGGGCCCGCTGTCATTGACCCTGGGGGTTAATTAGCGGTGTCATTAGCATTTAATTAACCCGGCCACGTCAGCGATTAATGCCGGCGCTAACCCAGGCGCGGCGGCATTTGCCGTTCCGGCGACGGGAGCGAGTGGGGCTGGGCTCTACGTGCTCAGCGCGACGCGGCGCATCGAGGGGTGTCTGCGGTGGGTGCTGAGGTGGTCTCTGGCAGCGGCGGCGATGAGCTCACGCGGCGGCCGGAGCATGGGCGCGACGCAGTCATTGCTGTGGTGCAGGGGGGACCAGCCGAGGGGTTCGGTGGCCTCCTTGAATCACCACACTACTAGGAAAAGGCTAATTAGTGGCGCACCTGTTTTGGCCATTAATGGCGCACTACAGGAGCGCCACTATCATCACGCCACTAGTAACTAATACTAATGGTGCACGCCTGGTGCGCCATTAGTATACCCGACAATAGTGGCGCACCAGGGAGTGCGCCATTAGTATGTCAAACGGTGCGCCATTACTATGCCTCCCAGGGGGGCATATTTACCTTGTGCTCTAGGTTACTAATGGTGCACTTCTAGATAATGCGCCACTAGTGTGTTTATTGCAGTGCGCCACTAAAGTGCAGTGTGGTGCGCCACTAGTATGAATATTAGGATATTTTTCTTTTCTGATATTTGCACAGGTTACAAAATATATTACTGCACAGAATATAGACAGCACAACATATAAACAGCAGATTTATCGAATACAATAGAAGATTAGTCTCCGAATACAATTGATCATATTAGTCTCCGAATTCAAAAGACCAAACAAAGTTAGAACACTACAAGTCTCGAGACCCTGAGTAGCGAGTTTGTATTCACATTACAAGTCGATATCGATCATCTAAACTACCATCACATAGAAGACAGCTGTGGTCATCACGATTAGCATCATCGCGATGAAACTGGTCTTCATCCGGTTCCTCCTTCTTTCCCTCCTCTCTCCCGCTAGATAGCGCGCGTATCTAGCTTCCGCCTCCGCCCTAGTGGTGTACCCTTTGTAACTATTACCGCTGAAACGGTGAACCTGTCTCCGACACTCCTCCCCGTCGTCGTAGACTCCGAGAACCTTACCCTTGTACACGACATACGACAGCATCTCTACGCACTAGCCAAACAAAACGTTAGTAGCAATTCACAGACAATACATAAGCAATATATAAGTATGCAACAAAAGGATTGGAAGAGAAAAGCAACACATTAATAACACGATTCATGGTCCTACTAATAAATAGCATCGATTACATATAAGTTGAACGACTGTCCAAACCAAAGGGACATACAAGTTCATTAAAGTTTAATTACAACATGAGCTAATCGATATTTCAGAACTACATAGCATCACTACTGTCGACTCAACTCAGGGACCGGAGCATGGATGAAGTCGCCGTCTTTCGTGATGGTCATGAAATCGCGTTCGTTGTCAGCCTGCATTTGTAGCGTTGTTTTTATCTCACTGTTGGACGGTTGATATCTGAGGTAGAACTGCCCCGAGGTACGAAGGACATCTTGATGGATGATTTCCGCAAACTCCGACTGGATGCGAAAGAATTCTTGTCTGATGTCTGTGTCCAGGATTGCCGACAAGCGTGCGGCCCAATCTTTGAGATTATTTGGTAGCAGAAGGTGATTATGGTCCCATACAATCGCCCGCATGTGATGGAGGGCGTAGTAGGCATCCTTCTGACCGCCAGGCGGCCGCTTGACGCAGGGGAATGTCGTATTGTGGGTGAACATGTGCTTGCCGTACCTACGAATTGGCCTGCTGAAGGTGCCTCTAGATCTGGCGTAGCCGGGGAGAACATCATCAAGAACTTTCTTGATATTTGTGTAGTCTTTCTTCGACTGACGGTCCGAGTCGAAATACGTGGCCATGGAATATTTTGGGCTTAAAAGGATGAGTGTGCAATGTGTGTCACTGCACAAAACACGGAATGTTAGAAAAAAAAGAACGATCGAAATCTAAGAAATCATATGTTACGGGGCGGTGAGGGGATGACTTACTCGGGAAAGTAAGGAACGAGGAAGTTATCCTTATCTGGGTTTGCCAGAATGACGCCTTCGAGGTATGAACTCGCGACTTGCCGGTCCCCAGCGCTGCCCAAGATCTTGGCACGCATGTAGAAGGGGTCGACTATCACGATGTCTGGGGTCTTGTCTCTAATGATCCGCATCTCCATACTCAGCGAAAATAGCCGAACGAAGGTGTAGTGCAGCGGATGAAGGTTAAACATAGCGAATATGTCATCAAACCGCAGGAAGATCACACCCCCGATGGCACTATCCACAAAGCCCTTGCCCTCTGGCACCTTGGCCACGAAAACCGGGTATGCCACATCATTCTCGGAGAGACGCTGCTTCTCCAAAGAAAGAACACTATCATGCAGACTCCGCATAGCACCGGTTGCAGCATTGAGCAGATTAGTCGGTAGCATCGGCCTACCCGCCACATGCACCCTCCTCGAGATATCCTTAGGTAAAGGTGGCCCATCCTGAGCACGGATCGTACTCGGTGCCGGCTGGCTTGCACCCTTGTTACTCTTTCTTTTCCGTCCCTTCTTCATCTGCTATAATGGAATCGATTTCTGCTCAGAGACCGCCTTCTTGAGTGTGTTGGGGCTGATAATATTTCGCACCTCGGCTATCTGAGGCTCGGTGAAGGCGGCAGCTGGACGCGTCTCCTGAGAACTGAACGCCAGACGACGCCTATTGCAATTGGGTTTCTCCGTGGTACCAGCTAGATCGCGATCGTCTTTTGCAGGGTTGGGTTCTTGAGAAGGAGGCCCCAAGAATTCGTCACCGTACCCATGTTTGTTGAAGTACTTATCGACGTTGGTAAATGTACCGTCGTCGTTGTCGTCGTCCGGATCCTGTGCCATATGCATGTCTGGATCCTGTGCCATATGCATGTCCAGCATGTCCGGTAGCGTTGCGGCGGTCTTGCCATGGCTTGGCGCCGGCACGACTGACGGTGTTGTCTCTGGGGTGGTGTCCCCCGCCCCCAAACGAATCTGGCTCTTCGGCCAAAGCAGGGGCCAGCTTAAGCAGGCACTGAGGGTCATCACATCATCTTCGTTGGCCCCAGGGGTCGAAACAGAGGTAACAAGTCGTCGCAGCCCCGCAGCACCCGAACTAGTTGAACCCTATACACGTTGGGTGGCATCGGATTACCGTGGAACAGGCGGTTGCCCGGTTGAATGATTCTGGCCTTGGCGACATCGATCAACTCGCCGTCCACGAAGTGCAGGAGAGTGCATGGAACGTCGGCGGCACCCTGCGAAAACATGTAGGGCATCAGGGATGCCCAGTCAAAGACAAGGAGATGAAGTCATCGGCTGAGAGGCTTAATTAGTTACCGACGATAGAATCTCGGGCAAGTAACATACCGATGACAAAGGGAACAACGTATGTTGTTATGCGGTCTGACCGATAAAGATCTTCATAGAATATGTGGGAACCAATATGAGCATCCAGGTTCCGCTATTGGTTATTGACCGGAGAGGTGTCTCGGTCATGTCTACATAGTTCTCGAACCCGTAGGGTCCGCACGCTTAACGTTACGATGACAGTTATATTATGAGTTTATATGTTTTAATGTACCAAAGGTTGTTCGGAGTCCCGGATGTGATCACGGACATGACGAGGAGTCTCGAAATGGTCGAGACATAAAGATTGATATATTGGAAGCCTATGTTTGGACATCGCAAGCGTTCCGGGTGAAATCGGGATTTTTCCGCAGTACCGGGAGGTTACCGGAACCCCCGGTAACTTAATGGGCCTTATTGGGCCTAGGTGGAAGAGAGGAGAGGAGGCTAGGGCAGGGCCGCGCCCCCCTTCCCCCTAGTCCGAATAGGACAAGGAGAGGGGGGCGGCGTCCCCCCTTCCTTCCTCCCCTCCACCTCTTCCCCCTTCCACTCCTAGTCCAACATGGAAAGGGGGGGAGTCCTACTCCCGGTAGGAGTAGGACTCCTCCTGCCGCGCCTCTACCTCCTAGGCCGGCGGCCTCCCCCTTGCACCTTTATATACGGGGTAGGGGGGCACCTCTAGACACAAAAGTGATCAACGATCTTTTAGCCGTGTGAGGTGCCCCCCTCCACCATATTACACCTCGATAATATCGTAGCGGAGCTTAGGCGAAGCCCTGCGTCGGTAGAACATCATCATCGTCACCACGCCGTCGTGCTGACGAAACTCTCCCTCAACACTCGGCTGGATCGGAGTTCGAGGGACGTCATCGAGCTGAACGTGTGCTGAACTCGGAGGTGTCGTACGTTCGGTACTTGATCGGTCGGATCGTGAAGACGTACGACTACATCAACCGCGTTGTGTTAACGCTTCCGCTTTCGGTCTACGAGGGTACATGGACAACACTCTCCCCTCTCATTGCTATGCATCACCATGCTCTTGCGTGTGCGTAGAATTTTTTTTAAATTACTACGTTCCCCAACACGTACTTGTCGAAGTCTTGTTCATTGGTGACTCCATCCATTCCTATGATCTTCCTTTTGCCTCTCCTCACGACAACACGACTGGGCTTTGACGGGTCGGTAATGAAGAAGCATTGGTCCACTTGGGAAGCCAGTACCCATGGCTCATTTTTCGCGGTGACGTTTGCGCCTGCGGTCTTGGATTTGGCTTCGGTTATAACCATGGTGGTGAAATACCGGTCTTCTTTTAGGACGCTCTTGTCCCATCTGACACAGAACATCGGGACCTTCTGTCCAGCGTAGCTCAGCTCAAAAATCTGCTCGATCCTTCCGTAGTATCTGTCCTTGTCGTTACCCGTGTAGGATTCCATCGTTACCCCGGAGTTCTGATAACCATCGCTCTTCATGTCCTTTCCCTCGGTGTAGAATGTGTAGCTGTTGATATCGTACGCCTCATAGGTCATCAAGTTTTGCTCGTTCGCCCTGTGACAAGGCGAATATGAGTTTTTCTTCCGCGGAAGAATCCTCATGTAAAGGGTACAACAGAAGCTTCTCCTTGAACCAACGCGTGAAACATGAGTTGTGCTCTTTGATTATATCTCCGTCCGTCCTCTGTTGGCCTTGGTCATTGTACGTCTTCTCAATAAAGGTTTTGTGCTGTACCACCCAAGGATCGACCACGTCTATGTGTTGTAGCGCGACTAGGTTTGCTCTTTCAAAGTCGGCGAGTCGACCCTCGAAGTCGACATGCATTTTGCGGCGACCATCACGGTGACCCCATCCAGCGAGCCTGCCGAGGTGCCTGTTGACGGGCAGACCAACGGGGTTCTCGATGCCTAGATAATTCATGCAGTAGGAGATGCACTCTTCGGTCAGAAAGCCCCTGGCTATGCTTCCCTCTGGACGTGACATGCTGCGAACGTATCCTTTGATGACACCATTCAGCCTTTCGAACGGCATCATGCTGTGCAGGAATGTCGGCCCGAGTTGGATGATATCCTCCACGATATGGACTAGCAGATGCACCATACCATCGAAGAATGCGGGCGGGAAGTACATCTCAAGCTCGCATAGTATCACCATGATCTCTTCCTGTAGCCTTCTGAGTTGCCTCACGCCAACCGACTTCCGAGAGATGACGTCGAAAAATTTGCATAGGCCAAATAGCGTTTCACGGACGTGCGCGTCCATGATCCCACGGATTGCAACTGGAAGTATCTGCATCATCAGCGCGTGACAGTCATGAGACTTCATCCCGCCGAACTTCTGCTTCACTGAGTCTAGGTATCTGCTTATCTTCCACGCGTAACCGTAAGGAAGTTTTACTCCTACGAGGCAGGTGAAAACCGCTCTATCTCCTCCTGACTTAGAGTGAAGCACGGGGGAGGGTAGTCATTTCCGATCTTCTTGGCCTTTTTGCCTTTGCAACGACTTTCCGTGTCCTGCTTCGCCTCATCATCATCATCATTAGCGTGAAGCTCCTCCCTGATGCCCATTGATTTCAAGTCTGCCCTTGCTTTCGGCCCATCTTTGGTCCTCTCTGGCATGTTGAGCAGGGTACCAAGCAGACTCTCGCACACGTTCTTCGTGATATGCATGACACCAAGGCTGTGAGGCACACGGAGGATCTTCCAGTACGGCAAGTCCCAGAAAACATACCTCGTTTTCCATACCTTCAGCAGCGGCTCTGGCGCCTTCCGCTTCTTTCCCGGCTTTGGCCCCTTTTGCTTCTTTCCCGGCAGTGGGCAATCTTTCCAATTTTTCAACAGCTCGTCTATTTCCTCGCCGCTCCTCGTACGCGGGCGTCTTCGGGGTTCGGTTTCACCATCGAACAGATCCTTGTGTTTTCTCCATGAGTCATCGTCGTGAAGCCACCTTTGATGTCCCATGAACACGGTTTTTGAAGACCCGGGATCTCTATCTAGCTGGCGATACGTTGTGTCATCCATGCACCTGACGCATCCAGAAAATCCGTGGACCACCTGCCCCGCGACATATCCGTAACCGAGATAGTCGTGCACCGTCGTGAGCAGTGCGGCTCTCATAGGGAAATATTCTTTCTCTGCGACGTCCCACGTATTGGCTGGCATTTTCCACAGCGTGTCTAGCTCCTCTTTCAGCAGCCCCAGATATAGATTGATGTCGTTCCCTGGTTGTTTCGGCCCTTCAATTAGCATACTCATGTGAATGTACTTCCACTTCATGCACAACCAGGGGGAAGGTTGTACATCCACACAAACACATGCCAGGTGCTATGTGTGCTTCTCTGGCTGCCAAACGGATTGACTCCATCGGTGCTCGCGCCCAGCACGATGTTCCTTGGATCGTCCCCAAATTCTGGGTGTTCGAAGTTCAACGCTTGCCACTGGCTCGCATCCTTAGGGTGACTCAGCATCTTGTCTTTTTTATTTATCTCCGGATCATTTCCGTCATCTTCTCGCTTCTTCTCCTCCCTATCCGCATGCCAACGCAGGAGCTTTGCTAGCTTAGGGTCCGTGAAATACCGCTGCAGACAAGGAGTGATCGGAAAGTACCACACCACTTTTGGAGGAGCTTTCTTCCTCTTCTTGTATCGAGTGACACCGCACACCGGACGTATGGTAGACTCCGCGTGCTCTTCCAGATAAATGATGCAATTATTCATGCAGACATGGCATTTCACGTGTGGTAAATCCAGAGGACACACGATTTTCTTTGCCTCCTCGAAACTGGTCGGGCACTTGTTCCCCTTGGGAAGACGTTCGTGCCAGAATGACATGTTCTCGTCGAAGCATGCTTTGGTCATTTTGTGTTTTACCTTCATCTCCAGAGCCATGAGCGTTACTTTCAGGCGGGTATCCTCGGGCCTGCATCCTTCATACAATGGAGTAACCGCGTCTATCTCCAGTTGATCCAGCTTGGCTTTCTCTCGGGCGGCAGCTCTTGCGTTATCCGTCTGCTTGAGAAGCAGCTCTTGAATATGAGGGTCCTGCACCCAGCCCATCGATGGTCCATCGTCGTCTGCTCCGGCATCTTCATCTTCATGATCATGCCCTTCGTCTTGATCTTCCTCATCATTATGTCCGGCATCTTCTACATGATGACTATGTACTGCATCACCGTCGTGATCATGTCCTGGAGATTCTTCGTCTTCTCGCCCGCCCTCGCCGCGGTGGTTGTCTTGCTGCCCTTCCTCATTTCTTGCCCGGCCCCCATGGACGACTTCATAGTCATCTTCATCACCTTGCCACCGATAGCCATCCATGAAAGCACGCAAGAGCAGGTGGTCCCACACTTGTCCGGAATCCGGGTCCGTAATAAGGCTCTTCAGCTTGCATCTTCGACACGGACATCTTATCTCCGTCTCATTCTTTTGAAGCATCTCGGCCTTCGCGGAGCTTAGAAACCTATTCACGATGCCTTCGGTCATCGTGCGGACCATGGTTGCCTACGGGGTAGAGCAAAACGATATTTTAGAACCAAGAAAAAATTTGGCATGACTTTGCCTAAAAATAGGACCAAAAAGAATGCATAGTGCCAAATTCTCGCTGAAACGGAAATGAATCAACATTCCGGCAAAATATTGGCAACTATCGCATTTCAAATACCGGTACCTGCAAACACAAACATATGCAACACAACAAACATATGCAACACCACAAACATACGTAGATCTAGGCCATAAAAAGTGCATGTGCACGTTGTTGGAGGGAGAAAAAAGTAGATCTACAACATAAAGAAAGCTTTCCCCTTACTTACCTATCGAAAAAAGGTAATTTAACCACTTAATTTGGGTGAATCTATGGTGCAAATGAGGTGAGGAGGAGGAGGCAGCCGAGACAAGCTTGGAGGAGGAGGTGGAGAGAATGAAGTGGGAAAGTGAGTGTGGTAGGTGGCTGTCCAAAATATCTAGCTGCTCTCAGGTTACCAATGGCGCACCACCTAATAATGCGCCATTAGTAACCCTGGTTACTAATGGCGCACCTGTTACGTGGTGCGCCATTACTAGTTTTGCAAAAAAAAGTTGTTAGTAGTGGCGCACCGTGGTTGTGGTGCGCCATTACTAGTTTGAACTAGTAATGGCGCACTGTACCCTGGTGCGCCATTACTAGTTTTGAAAAAAAAGTAAAAAAAAATTGTTAGTAGTGGCGCACAGAGTGTGTGTTGCGCCATTACTAGTTAAAACTAGTAATGTCGCACTGTGCCTTGGTGCGCCATTAATAGTTTTGGAAAAATAAAAAAATTGTTAGTAATGGTGCACCGTGCGTGTGGTGCGCCATTAGTAATGAGGACACTAATGGCGCACCTGTATCTGGTGCGCCACTGCTATATAGCAGTGGCGCACCACATACATGGTGCGCCATTAATGTCCATATTAGTTATAGCCCTTTTCCTAGTAGTGCCACGAGCGCAACGGTGTGCTCGAGTGCGGCTATCGCGAGCTACAACGACGGCGGCAACCAGGAAGCCGACGGTGAGCTCACGGGAATGGCGAGGGGCTAGCTACAGCACGCGTGAGATGAAGGGAAAAGAGGGGAAACGCGCGGAAGCTCACAGAGGTTGGAACGACGCCCTTTTTAAGGTCAGGGAGGCGCTGGACGAGTTGAATCGACGACGAGGATCTCCGGGCACCGAGGTTGAAGAAAACGTTGGGGACGGTGTTGTGGTTCTTCCCCGGTTGCTTGGATCGGCGTGGATGAAGAAGACGACGATGCGGAGCTCGGAGACTCATCGGCAGGGAGTGGAGTGGCCGGTGGCCATGGCTACAGCAAGCGGCGGCTTCGGTTGCGTGAAGTGGTCGCGTGGGTGAGAGCTGGGGAGGAGGAGAGTGAATGAGAGAGACTGAGAGAGGTGCGGGGCGGCGCGTGGCGTCGCGTGAGGCATCCAGGCGACGAGGGGGAGGACAGGCAGGCAGGTGGCGTGGCGGCACGGCCGTGCGCGTGCGCCGGCCACACGCCCGGCCGACTGGCACCAGGAGGACGACGACGCTGGTGGGCTGGTCCAGCTGGGCTGCACAGTGCTGGGCCAGCTAAGGCACCAAATGGGCTGCAGGTAAGCGCGAGGTAAGTTTTTTCATTTTTGTTTCTTTTCTATTTTTCTGACATTTGTTCTGATTTAGTAAAATACTAAATCAACTTATTTACTTCTGTCAATTTTTGTAGGAACTATTTGGATTGCTCCAAAACTCCTCACCAATTAACAGAATTTTTGGACATATATTATATATATACAAATATATATCCAAAGCAAATAATTACTGGATTAATACAAATGGTCAAAAATAAATATTTATGAGCTCCTAGAAATATTGGTTTGAATTTTACCTCTGGCCAATATTTTCAGAGAGAAACATGAACATTTTCTTGGACCTATTTCAAGCAATTTCTATCTGGGTCATTTCAAGAGATGATTTCTGAGGCTTTCATATGTCCCCATTTCAAATTCATTGAAATTTAAACATTGTGCACACATGACTAGCTAGTCTAGGTCAAGGTAAAGCTAGGGATGTGACATGTACACACATCACCTGTCCACTTCCCGGAGCACATATTCACTTCTCCATCTTTGTCCGCTCTTCCATCCCTGCTAAGGCGCCTCCCCCCTCGTCCGAAACCCAAGCACTAACAATGGCAGAACCTAGCAGCGTCCGCCGAAAGAGTGGCCAGAATTCACTCCCCACAGAGGTAATCAAGCTCATTGTTTCGCGTGTGGACAATCTCAGTACCATGCCGTTCGCCGCATTCTCGTCGGGGCTGTACCGTTTACTCAAAGCCCTCAGGCCGGAGCTTTTTAAGCCAGCTCCTTGCTTGCTGATGCCGCCTGATCTTTAGAAACGACTTGTCACGCAGCATAACGATCGTAGGGTGGCAAGCATCAACCCCCTTGACTGCGATCCTATCCTCGTCACCCTCAACTACATTAACGGTATGTACTGGGTCGGCATGAACACGTCTTGGATGGTGCTCGTCGACGGTCGCGGCAGCTGGATGCCCGTGGAGGTCTACACCCGGCGATTGATCCCCCTTCCTTCGATTAACACTGCACTGCTTTGGCACCGCGGCCCAGAATACTCGGAATCTTACAGTAGCCAACATGATACCAAGTTTGATTTGCTCAAGGTTGTAATCTACCAAGTGCCCACAAGATCTGCGAATTATAAAGACTTCAGGCTAATTGCGTTCTTCAACTGCGGTCTCGCCTATCTGACAGGTCACTGCGGTAAGTGGATAAATCTGCACGTCCATCGCAGGATCATACATCCTCCATGGTTCTCTGATGCCATTGAACACAAGGGCTTCATTTACGCTGTCGACTCCTTCTATGGCTGGACGTATTGCTGGCCTACTCCAGTCATCGCTACAAACGGCTGTTACAGCAGTATGTTACTTTCCTATGATATCATGATGGCTTGCTTATATTACTGTCAACATTTACTGAAAAAATATTCATGCTCATAACATGTTGTTCTTAAGATTGACTACATCAAGAGCCCTTTTTTATTTGACTCCAACTTTTTAGGGTTATTTGACTCCAACTCGATATGATGTTGTAGGCCGCCTGGTGTCCCTACCCTTCCTAATCCCAGAACCTTTCAAAGAAAAGTGGCATGGCAGTTGCAGGTGGTTCGTGGCTCGATCAGACGACGGCGAACGATTGATGATCGTTCGCACGTACCGGACGTGTTGTTTTGCAGAATACAATCACAGTCACTGCAAGGTCTTTGAGCAGGATCCCAGGTTCTCTGGGCCTTCAGGAATTTTTGACTGGAGGTTGGTAAGTAGCCTTGGTACACGCTCTTTGTTTGTCGGACTGAATTATCCGATTAACCAGGAGATAACCGATGGCAAGGATCATGATGGCAGCACGATTTCGTTCATCAGGCAAAACTATGTGTACATAGCGTACCATGCGTCTCTGCATGCACTATACCCTGATATGTGCCGCCACGCTCTGCAGCCCAAAGTAGGAGAGAGGGTCGCAAGTATCAGACTTCGACCTGCTGGCTGGAGTTTACCCCGTCAGGCACCCATCTGGTTCAAGCCGTCAGCCAATCTCCACAGCTTAATAAATAGTAAGGTCTAACTGAGCCAGTTAGTTAGATGCGTACACTTGGTGTAGTAGGATCTTTATTTAGTTTGATGCATACACTTGTTGTATTTTGGTAGCCCTTTTGTAATGATGGCTGATGTTTGGTTTGGAAGAGAGAGCTGCGTCTTCACTCTTCTGGCCTGCTTACTGCTTCTGTTGCACCCCAGCCCTGGTTGCTGCTGCTGCTGTTTTCAATGTACAATCAGTAGTATATTTCGTCTGTTGGTTGAATAAATGTGTTGTTAGAACGACAAACACAATGTTTTGGAAGTCGTTGCACGGTTCGATCCTTTAGTGCCCCGTACCGTACGTAGCGCATACTATATTTCGTACAGAACACATTTTCCACTTGTTAATAACATGCAGCCCACTGATGAAGACCCAATAGAGAAGCCCATAATTTACTGGAAGGGAGGCTCTCACATGAATCCGGCCCAGGTACATGCTCATGGTCCCCTAAACATAAATAAGTAAATAAATAAATAAAGCTAAATGCTCATGCAGCAGTTCTATAAATTCACGATTTAACAGGAGGATATTATTTCCTATGATAGTGTTACATTCAGTCAATATTATTCTTCGGCAAAGATAGCGACCAGTCCTCTTTCTCCCAGCATTTTCTTCCTGCAATCAGTGGACCCATGCAAATCGTAGTCAACGTCGTAAATAGATCCGGTCCATTTTTTTTCAATAAGAATGTCCAACCCAGCCCAGCACATTGGCGACAGCATTTAGACAAATCTAAGACAAGAATTTTGGGACGGAGGGAGTATTTCATTAGATTTAACATGACATAGTACTAATTTATTTTTAACTTTGTTTTAGTATGGCTACTAATTTTTGGATTAAGAATATTTTTTCCCCAACAAAAATTTGCGAATTTTCAAAATTTCCCACATATTTAGTTAATTTTTTTAACCCTGGTACTCACCAGAAAATGGGCAGCAATTCTAAAAATGGAAAACGGGCTGCAATAAATTCCATATGAATTAGAAAATGAGTAAAAATTATAAAAATAATAGCAAATGGGCTGTACATGCCACAGATTTCGAGACTGACTTGTTTACGCAAGGCTTTGTCAGTCAACACAAGATTCTAGCATCAGTGACTGTTGGATTTCCATCCAACGGCCGACGTGCTTCTTCAATCTCTGATCTTCCTGCTCCACCCACCTAAACTAGCGCCGGCGGGACTACCTGCTCCCTCCTCTTCTGGCCCACTGTGATGCCGCGCAGGCTTCCCCGGCCCACCTTACTCCCTTCGCTGGGCTGGCCGCACGCAATGAACTGCCTCCTTATTACGCAAAAAAATGATTACTCCCACTGACATCTGGGGCACACCGGTTGGGAGGCTGACCTGTGGGCCTACTAAGTTGACGCGTACGCAAGGCTTGTCAACTTAGTCAACAAACGATTCTAGCAGCAGTAACCGTTGGATTTGAATCGAACGGTCCTGCTGCTTCTTCAATCGTTGCTCTTCTTGCACCAGCCGCCCAAACCAGCACCGGTGAGACCGCCTGCTCCTGCCTCCAGTGGTCGGCTGTGCTGCCGTTGAGGCTTCACCGCCCCCTACTACTCCCACCGCTAGCCAGACCCTGCGGCGACGGCAGCCTCACACCGCAGCCGAACTAGTGAACCCTCATGCTCCTCTCCGCGTGGGCATCCACTGTCGCATCTTCCCGGGCTCCGCGTCGTCCCCTTCCTAGGCCTCGCCGTCGTCCACCGCCTTGGTGCTCTCGGCGTGGCGTGGTCAATCTGGTCAACGACCGACTTTCATCGGAAGAGTACTGTACGTGGAGAGGCTGGCAGCTGGGTCCACGGCCACAGCCCAGTTTTTTTGTGATTTGCCAAGTAAGTCGCTTTGTCAGGCCTGTTGGGCTGCAAATCTTTGAAGATGAGGAGAGCTTCATTCGGTTGGCCTAGAAAATGGCCTATCAGTAATGAGAAATGGGATGTACATTTTTAAAACACATCAAACCGACAATTAGTTTCAAATTTCTTTTTTTCATTTCGAGATTGTAAATTGCATTTATTTTTATGCGTGGACAATTTGTTGGATTTTATATTGATATATATTTATTTTTAAAATTAGTTTGAACGTGACTCGAAATTTCAGGATTAAAAAGAATTCGGACCGCACAGAAATACGCAAAATTTCGTATAATTTTTTAACCGTGGCCACAATATGGGCTGTAATGCTAACAAGAAAATATGGGCTCCAAAAAAAACCCTTAAGAATTAGCAAATGGGCTGTAAATTATTAGAAATAATGGCAGATGAGTTGTATGCTGTTTTCCACAGATTTGAGGCTCTCCTAAAAAAAGGTGGACGCACAAGGAGTGACTGTTGGATCTCCATCCAACGGTCGTCGTGCTTCTTCAATCTCTGCTCTTCCTACTCTAGCCACTCAAGCAAGCGCCGGCGGGACTGCCTGCTCCCTCCTCCTTGCGGCCGGCTGTGCTGCTGCGCAGGCCTCACCGCCCCACCGTACTGCCATCGCTGGCCTAGCCATCCCTCTACTCACCCACACCTGCTGTTATTCTCCGGCGACGGCAGATGTACCAGTAAACCCTCGTACAGTCGTACTCCCCTCCGCGTGGGAAACAACTGCCGAGTCTTCCCTAGCTCCGTGTCGTTCCCTTCCTAGGCCTCGCCGTCGTCCAGCGCCCTGGTGCTCCCGGCGCGGCCTGGTCAACGTGGTCAATGACCGACATGCATCTGAAGTGGACTGTGCATGGAGAGGCTGACAGCTGGGTCAACGGCCGCACACAAGGAAATGCCTCCTTATTATGCGCAAAATAATGATTCCTCCACCTGACATCTGGGACCCACCGAAAGGGCCTCTGTATTTCGTGAAAAAAACATTACCGCTGCTGACAGCTCGGACCCACCACCTATATCTTCGCACGCAAGGAAGTGCCTCCTTATTACGCACAAAAAATGAATACTCCCCCTGCTAGCTGGAACCCAGTATAGTGGTAGGCCGACTTGTGGGCCTACTAAGTTGATGGGGACGGAGGGCTTTGTCAACTTAGTCAATATGAACGATTCTAGCTCCAGTGACCGTACGATGTCCATCCAACGGGCGTAGTGCTTCTTCAACATCTGGTCTTGTTGCTCTAGCCGCCCAAAGCAGCGCCGGTCGTGCCGCATGCTCCTGCCTCCCGTGGCCGGCTGTGCTGCCGCGGACGCCTCACCGCCCTCTACTATTCCCACCGCTAGCCAGGCCATCCCTCTACTCACCCACACACCCTGTTATTCTGCGGTGACGGCAGCCTCACACCGCAGTGAACCCTCATACTCCTCTACGCGTGGGCATCCACTGCCGCGTCTTCCCCGGCTCCGCGTCGTCCCCTTCCTAGGTCTCGCCGCCGTCCACCGCCCTGGTGCTCTCGGCGCGGCGTGGTCAACATGGTCAAGGAACGGCTTCCATCGGACATGGACTGTACGTGGAGAGGCTGACAGCTCGGTCCACAGCCGCAGCAAGGAAGTGCCTCCTTATTACGCGCAAAATAATTATTCCTCCACCTGACAGCAGGGACCCACCAGACGGGCCATCGTATTTCGAAGAAAAAAAATGTTTCCCCCTGACTGCTGGGACCCACTAGCTACATCTTCGCACGCAAGGAAGTGCGTCCGGGCAAAAAACAAAAAAAACGATTCGCCCCCCGACTGCTGGGACCCACCAGCTACATCTTCGCTGGCAAGGAATTGCTTGAAAGTCGAGACCCACCTGGTCGAAGCGTACGTAGCGTTGTCATTCTGGTCGCGAACGTGTACATACATACTGGTTGATGCAGAGGCACACACGTGTCGTAGTAGAGGCGCGCACGTAGCATGTACACGTACGTACAACGGCGAGTGTGCAAGAAAGAAAATACGGCCACGTACGTACATACGGGCATGGTCTCGAACGCCTACTCGCGCATACGTACGGCCAGGGCTCGTGTACATGGTTGGGTCGGAACGGAGAAACAACGTCGTCATCGTGTTCATGGGGAGCCAACCGGCTGGGTCAAAACGGAATGCGTCGTCGTGTTCATCGGGAGGGCTTAGACGGAACAACCGATGGAAACGAGGCCTGGCGTACCGCAGAACGGAGGAAACGGCCTTGTGTTCGACCGGCCACGTTCGAAACGGGATCCTGTTCATCGGGAGAGGTCTGGCGTACCGCAAAACGGAGGAAACGGACCTCCTACGGTCGAAACGGGGGTCCTGTTGATCGGGAGGGGTGTGGCGTACCGCAAAACGGAGGAAACGGACTTGTGTTGGAGCGCTACGGTCAAAACGGGGGTCCTGTTCATCGGGAGGGGTGTGGCGTACCGCAAAACGGGACTCCACGGGATACTGTTCATCTCCACCGTCGACCCCCTCCAGCCTCCACGGGCTACTGTTCATCCACCGTCGACCTCCTCCAGCCTCCACCTGCGACTGTTCATCCACGGGCTCCTGTTCATCCAGCCTCCACTTCGCGCTACTCCACCAGCTACTGTTCAACCAGGCCTCTCCACGGGCTCCTGTTCAACCACCCCTCCACCTTCTACTGTTCATCCTGCCCTCCACAGGGGGTCCTGTTCATCCTGCCCTCCACGGGGTCCTGTTCATCCAGCCCCAACTAGCTCGAACGATCGGGGTCCTATTCATCTAGAGGCAGCGCCACGAGGTCCTATTCATCCACCCCCACTGGGAACTGTTCATCCAAACCCCCCAGCAACGCTCACTGTTCATCTAGAGGCAGGATCGACCGGCTTCAGTTAGCAGCAGTGGTGAAGGAATCGCTCGATCGGGTTCAGTTAACAGCCATCGATCGATCGCTCGGGTTCAGTAACGCGTAGCCTGTAGTGCAATCGCTCGGGTTCAGTTAGAGCCCAACGCCTCGCTCGGGTTCATTTAGAGCCCAACGCCTCGCACACACGCGCGTACGTGTGGGAGAAATGCACATCGCTCGGCCCCCGACCACCCACCGTAACCGGGGTTTCCCCGATATTTTCCACGCCCTCGCTTCTACCACGGTTTTTTCCGTCATGGACAGCCCAAAGAATGTCATGCAGCTCCGTCTCCTGCCCGCCCAGGACGAAAAGCCTATTTTCTGTCATGATTTTTTGTCATAGAAGTAGGACCCCACCACATGTATGATGATACCAGGTTTTGTCACAATTATCGTCATAGAAGTGTCATAAGTATGACAGAAAAGATTTTCGTTCGGCCCAAAATGTCAGGGATGTGTCTTTTTTTTGTAGTGGACCTCTTCGACGCTGTCCTCACGCCGGCTGCGGACCTCGTCTTCTCCACCGCCAACATAGGTGTCTTCCACCGCCAAGTTAGGGCGTGGGAGATTGGACTGCTCGGCTTCCCATCTGCCTCGTCTCACAGTTCGTTTGTGGTAAATAAATCTTACTGTTGACCGTCTTTTTGATCCGTCAAATCCATCCACTTCAACCAAACTGGTTTCTACACTTCCAAATCTGGATCTGTCACTTTCTAAAGCCCATATCTTGCAAAGTATATTCACTTATGCTTCATAACTAGTTATATTCCTCACTAGTACTTATTCATGGATTCATAGAAATCTGGAACCAACTCTCTTCAAATAAGTGAATGTCTTCGCTCTATGAGGTCAATGTCTTCAAACCGATTTATCTTCAAAATTTTCTAAGAATGCATATCACCTCTTCCCCTTCCCTCGCATCACTAATGTTGTCACAGGTACATGTCCGTGGGAGAATCCCTTTGTTCTCATAGTCTGCATTCATTTGCAGAGTTCTTACAACATCATATTCACTCCCCGGAAGCCAGTTCTTGTCTGACCAGTAGACGAAAGCCTTTCACTGTTCTGTAGCCTATCTGTCTGAATATCATGGCCATTGAAAAATTTGTTAGGAAGGGTGGCAGACGGCGTCGTGGAAATACCGCTCTAGATCTGCCTCCGGATCTGCATGAACTATACAAAACTGATCCTGTGGAGAACTACAATCAGCGCAAGACCAGGATCCAATGGATCTTAAGATATTGGGCAGAACAGTGGTTCAAGTACAACTTTGTCACCGCTGAATATGCTGAGAAGAATGCCATCAAGCGCCTGTGGGGCGATATTCTGTACAAGAATTTGCAACCAAAGTCAAAGCCTGAAGCTATTGCTCAAGGTTTCTATCCTGGCGTGGTCCGACGACCGCAACCGGAAAATGCCGACCCATCATCTTCGCTATGGTGTCGTGACGAAAATCTCTTCAAGCACAACTATCAGTTCGATAAGGAGTCAGCTGCAAAGAACGTAAAAGCTTTCGGACTCAACTTCAACCCTGGTCCATCTGCTCCAAGACAGGATGGCACTCGCGAAGCAAATTCCAATGTCATCGGGCCCTTCACTAGCTTCGATGGGCTCCTCTCCCACATTGCTGCTCAGAGGGCCACAGTGGATCAGTCTGCTGATGACGTAGGCTCTGAAGATGCCCCTGCACCACCAAAGCAGAAGAAGAAGAAGAAGAAGAAGAAGAAGAAGGCAAAAGCTTCAAAGCCCTCTGCAGCACCAACCGCTTCGACTGTGAAGCCATTGAAGGCTGCACCACCTGAACCCACTGTGCAGTCTGAAGACCTATCTGGTGTGTCCAAGAGGACCAAGAAGACCAAGCAGCCCAAGAAAATTTCTAGGCATAACCTAACTCCTGCTGCCGTTCTGTGTAACAAGGAAGACACCATTAATCTGTTAAGTGGGGTCCAAGTGAACAAAGTCAGAGTGACTGAAGTGATGCTCAACCAAAATCCTATGTCTTCGAGCGAAGACAATGAGAGAAAATCTTATCCAGAGCTGGATGAGTCAACTTTGCTTGTAGCCCAAGTAAAGCTGCCGCGTGCGTTTGAAATCCGACCGTTGGACACGTGTCGGTTCCTTAGTGACCCAGGGTCATTTCGGACAAATCAGGTCGGGTTGCCTCCTGGCTATAAATAGCCCACCCCCTACACCATAAATTGGTGGCTGCTCAGAGTTAGTGCACGACTTTTGTCGTTTGAGAGCAACCCACCTCCGAAGCATTTGAGAGAGAGATCCTTGCGAGGACAAAGCCCAAAACACCAAGAGCCAAAGAGTGTTAGGCATCACTGAAGTATTTCTGTCTGCGTGACCTGAAGACTTGTTACACTTGAGGACTATGAATCCTCTAGCCGGTTAGGCGTCGCGTTCTGAGCATCCAAGAGTCATTGTGGATCGCCGGTGAATGAAGTATGTGAAGGTTTGGAAGTCTACCTTGAATACTTACCAGAGTGATTGGGCGAGGACTGGGTGTCACTACAAAAAAAGACACTTCCGTGATGATACGTGTTTGTCACAGTGGGTCACGTTTTCTGTCATGCATGTACATCAATGACGATTTTATGACAGAATCAAGATAGTCATACCCGTGCTATCGTAGAAGTGTTCCATGACATTACCAAAATTATCATCATGGAAGTGTCCACTTCCATGACGATAAATCGCGCGTCATAGAAGTGCTTTTGACAAGGGTGACCGACACATGGCATCCACCATAACGGGTCGCCGTTAAGCTATCGGGTCTGGTTTTGGATCCGATAACCCGTTAACAGCCAGGACCAATGAGGATTTTCCACATGTAAAATTGTCATTGGCCGGAGGAAACACGTGTTGGCTCACCGTTGGGACAAATGTCATCCATTAATTGGATAGGAGGTGCCTATGATACGTTGACATGTGGCACGACCCAATAAAGGCCCATATAGGTTAAAAAGTTCGGCCCAGTCAAAGGCCCGTAGTACTTACTCAGGTACTAGTGGGCCAGCCCAATATTGGCCTGTTTAATAAGGCCCATTTACGGCCCGAAGCCAGATCTGGCCCGTTATTTGTTCATCGAATATTTGGGCCCAATTACGACCCAGTGACTTTTGGCCTGTTAGAGGCCCGATGTAGACATGGGCCCATTTCAGCCCGGTGTGTCTTTTGGCCTAGGAAAGTCCCATGCTGCCCATGGGCCATATATGGTCCGACGCGACATCCAGCCCACTAGCGGCCTGTGATCAAGGTGGCAACAGTTCAACCCAATGTGACTTTGGGCCTGTTAAAGGCCTGTCGTACAATTTGGCCCGTTGATGCCTATACTAAGCTTTCGGCCTCTTAAAGGCCCATGATATCAGTGGGCCAACTAAGGCCCGAAATATGTTTCGGCCTGGTAATGACCCATCATACAACTGGGCCAAAAAAAGGCCCGGTCTACCTTTCAGCCTGCTGAAGGCCCGTCGATGACTAGTGAAAATTGAGGCCCAACAAGAATTTCGGACTGCTAAAGGCCCATGGTTTCTTCTGGGCCGTAACAGGCCACCAAAATATTCAGCCTGTTAATGGCCCAATGCTACATGGGCCAAACTAAGCGCTGGGTCCACAAAAGGCCCAACTAAAATTTGGGCCGAATATAGGCCAGAGTAAGTTGTGGGCCTGGCGCAAAGTGTGAAGGCCCCAATTGCCATTCAGGCCCAAGAAAGATGCAGGCTGGCCCAATTTTGGCCCGCTAAAAACCAGGCCCGTTACAGGCGAATGTTTCGGTCTAGTCGACTACATCAGATTTTTTTCAGATAGCGAATGATGGAAGTAACTGGTAGGAATTAAGAGCAAACCTACTCTATACAATAAAGAAATTACGGCATAGTAACTTAGAATAAACCTACACTATACAATAAAGGATTTATGGTATATTACATCCACTAGGCATCAAAGTTCACCACCAGTGATCATAAAGCGCAACGAAGAAGCAGATTACAAAAACTGGGCACCATTGCAGCGTAACAAAATAATACTGAACCGAGACCACTTCCAAGACAGTTCAAGAAAGGTTAGCCTTGTGCGGGAACTGCTGAGCAAGGCTGTGAGACCTACCTAGCATGTTGGTCACAGCTTCCAAGTGTAGCTGTTTAGCAATGTGGTTCTCATTGGTGTTCTCCGCAATCTTTCTTAGAGATTTGGACTTCTAGTCAAAGTTGAGTTGCAGAATGCCTTTCTACTAGAACTTGGGACTGAAGAAGTCGAACTGATTCAGACAGCGAATTCTATGAGCTTGTCTGACTGCTAGTCTCAAGAAACTTGAACACTGCATCAAGACAAGACTTTGGGGTTGTCTCGCTATCTTCAAGATGTTTTTCCTTCTTTGCTGCAATATATGTTGGGTTTGTGTCACAGCCTTCAGCAGACTTGTGCATGCCATCAGGCATATCACCCTGAAGCAAGCGGAGAGATGGCAGGTTTTGCACGTGTATAAACAAAGATGATAACTGTGCTGTCAATTCCATCCAATTTCAAATTAGAAAATAAAGAGTAAGTTCAAAATATCAATAGCATAATTTGGCATTGTTCATAATGCGAGGAGCTTCACCACACTACTGGATTACCATGTCAACATAACAAGCATATATGAAGGGCAAAGACAATCATTGTATCTATTTTGATTAATGTGCATGGCATGTTGTTCATATCATCAGCCACATCACTAAGATAAAATAGGAGATGACAAGGTGCAAACGTGGGCTCCTTCACCACACACTGGATTATAGATCCACAAAAACAAGCATACATATAGGGAGTATTGAGTAATGTGCATGGTATGAATAAGGAATTTGGTCTTACAAGTAAAACTTGGAACTTACGGTTGTTGCGAACATGCATTTTGATAGAAACAGCGAACTAAACAGCAGTAAACGATAGGGAGTATGAGAAAATTAAACAGCAGTTGAGGATAAAGGCTTTAGAAAAGGACTGACTTACATTAATAGTTAACACCGGCTTTATAATTCCCTTCTCCATGTCAAGGGAAGGATAACTCAATAATTTCAGCATAGAATCTTCTTCATAAGCATTGCCTGTACTCTACATTTTGTAGAGAGTAATTATAGATATGATAATACTGGAAGGGGTAGAGGATAATGAAGATAAGATGCAGATTGATGCTACATAATCAACTACCAATCCCTGGAAGTACAAGCGTTAAAGGACAAAATGTACTGACAAGAGCAATGGGCTACACTTCTGCACTTGCATTGTCTTCGTATTCAACTTTTTGGTAAAATTAAATATAGATCTGATATTTTTTTAGTAAATGGTGGGCGAGGGAGATAAGATGCAGAATGCTACACAATGAACCAATCCCTCTTCCCATAATACAAGAGTGTTTTGAACACTGGTGTACTGTATAAAACATTCTTATATTATGGGACGGAGGGAGTAGCTGTTAATGTGAGTACAGTGATAGACGGCGTTCAGTCCTTACAAGAGGACTGGAGAGCTAAACCTCTTCTAAAGCATTGGGTTGATTCTAAATTTATGTAGGAGTCCATACAGATCTTATAATGTCCACCAAATGGATGATAACGAGGCTAACATGTGCAGTGATGCTACATAATCAAATAGCTATGAAAGTAAGTATGGTCATACAGGGCAAGAGGTACTCACAAGAGCAATGCAGTGTGCAGTATAGTTGCGAGATTCTGTGGTCCCTTGAGAATGAATGTTCTTCTGCTAACAGTTTTCGTACAAGTGAGATGGTAAGGCAAATGCAGAAATGTAGTTCAAATTGTGATGTGATATCATAGACAGTACCTTACGCAGCAGACGAGACCAATGTGTAGCAAGATTATTCCAGTCAGTGTCTGATAAATGTAGCACCGGAGACTTTACAGAAATTTTGTTTAGAGGCTTGCCATCGAAGTGCGCTTGCCTCAGGTAGGAATGATCCTTCATCAATGAGTGCTGGAAAAGCGCAACCAACCCATGCTCGTTTTGACAATCCAGTTTGGTCCTCGCCTATTTAAAAGAATGAAATCTTGTGTCTTCTGTTAGCAGAAACATATGCAGTAATTACCATGAATAACATTAGTACATTACTTACGCGTAAGTTGCGGAGGAAGACTGGAAATTGTTCTGTGTCTGCGGTATAATCTTTCCATGAAGGAAAGATGCGCACAAAGTTCCTGACAACAATATAAGCTTCATCTGCTAAACTGGGAAGAAATGGAACAGGGGTCCTATTTGCTGCAATTGGGGTTCTCTCTGGTTCGAAAAGGGATTTGGCAACTGGATTTGGTGTACTCTTTGCTGGAATGGGGGTTTTGCGTTGTAGAGCTGGTGCTATGTCAAATGGCATCATCATACTGTTTGCTGTAGTTGGGGTCTGCTGAGTTGGGGCATCAGAAATGACCTGTGTAGTAGGGCTAGAGTCTGCTAGAGTTGGGGTGTTTTGTGGGTCACGTGATATTGCAACTACACCTAATGGGCTATTTGATTTGTCAGGTGTCACTACATTTTCCAAATACTTTGCTCGTGCTCCTCCGCGATCAGCAATCGCCCTCTTCCTTTTGAACGTCTGATACACAAGAACAACATTTGAATGGATAAATATGGTATGATGACAGATGGAATATGTACTGGAAATGGATAGGCAGGCCATATTCACATACACGATGTGTAAACTAAGCTAATGACAGTGCGACAATATAGAAGCAATGCAAAGCATCAGTTGCAAGATATGTGCAACCAATATAACACTACAAAAAAAAGACACATCCGTGACATTTTGGGCCGAACGAATTTTTTATTATCATACTTATGACACTTCTATGACGATAATTCTGACAAAACCCAGTATGATCATAGATGTGGTGGGCTCCTACTTCTATGACAAAAAATGGGCTTTTCGTCCTAGGCGGGCCGGAGACGCAGCAGCATGACATTCTTTGGGCCGTCCATGACGGAAAAAACCATGGTAGAAGCGAGGGCGAGGAAAATATCGGGGTGTTCCCGGTTACGGTGGATGGTCAGGTCCGAGCGATGCGCGTTTCTCTCGTACACGCACGCGCGTGGGTGCGAGGCGTTGGGCTCTAACTGAACCCGAGTGAGGCGTTGGGCTCTAACTGAACCCGAGCGATTGCACTACAAGCTATGCGTTACTGAACCCGAGCGATCGATCGATGGCTGTTAACTGAACCCGATCGAGGGATTCCTTCGCTACTGCTGCTAACTAAAGCCGATCGATGCTGCCTCTGGATGAACAGTGAGTGTTGCTGGGGGGGTTTGGATGAACAATTCCCGGTGGGGGTGGATGAACAGGACCCCGTGGTGTTGCCTTTGGATGAACAGGACCCAGATCGATCGAGCCGGTTGGGGCTGGATGAACAGGACTCCGTGGAGGGCTGGATGAACAGGACCACCCCGTGGAGGGCTGGATGAACAGTAGACGATGGAGGGCTGGATGAACAGTAGCCCCATGGAGGGGTGGTTGAACAGGAGCCCGTGGAGGGGTGGTTGAACAGGAGCCCGTGGAGAGGGCTGGTTGAAACATTGCGTCAAAATCTAACGAAACATTGCGCGCGCAACAATTAAAAATTAAGATTTTCAAAATTCATAAATAATATTTTATAAACTAATTTCGTGTTTGGTGCAATTTTTTATAGTTACTGCCTAGTTTTTATAATTACATCCCATTTATTATTTTTTAAAGCCCATTTTCCTGTTAAGCCTAATGCATCCCTCCTAGGAAAGATTTGCAGCCCATCGGGGCGGAGAATAACAAGTTGACCTTGCCTGGGTATTCCTCAAAAAACGTATAGCTGGGCTAGCCATTTTCATCTTGAAAAAAAACTAATATCTGGGCTGGATATCTGTCCTGGGCTAGACAGGCCACAGCCCGCCCAGTTAATACCCTGCTCTCCTCTGATCAACAACGAAAACATCACCCAGAAAAACTCTGTAGTGCTCACGCATCAAAAACACAAATACTGCTCGAGCTACTTGGTCCCAGCTGTCGGCCGCACCTTGTGCAATTCTCTCGTTTATATTGACTACATAGGTTGACAATGGTGTGGGACCGTGATGTCAGGAAACCAGGAGGAAGCAAAAAAATATAGTTGTACATAATAAGGAGGCACTTGTGTACGTACGGCTATGGCCCTAGTGGGTCCCTACTGTCATCCAGTCAAAATAAAGTCATCTCCTGAATCCTCATGTTCATTGACCATGTTAACAATGCTCGGCACCACGGCGAGCGCAACAACTCGAAGGACGACGAAGAGGGCCTCGCAGGCCCTACGGATGGTCTGATACAACGCCCGCTGCTCATTCAGGAAGCCAGGATCATCGGACACCTATGAGCACCTTCGAGCGACTGAGACGGCACGAAACGGTAAGGCCGCGCTTGGGAGCTCTGGTTTATTTCACACATGTATTAAGATACAAGTGTGCGCTTTGCCCGAGACCATCTGCTTTTATTTACAAGCGTCAGTTTTACAAGCGGTTTTGGTTGGAAAACGACGATCCAATCACGGTCTAAGATGATGAGTTGGTCGGAAGATCATATGGTTTCACGTCTAACCTACCCGACTTCTCGTATAGGCCATGAATGAAACATAAGACGATGAACTTCTTAAGCATGGAAACAACAGAAGATGATAATCTTCCTAACAAGCAAATCACTGGCATTAGATCGACATGCAAAACAATACGAAGCATTATTCTCAGGAGGCACGGTGAACAGCTCGTGATGCCGCATGCCACAACATTCCAAGCTCAACTTTGCAATCAAACACAAGGCCTGGTGAGGGAGTCCTGGACAAAGGGGTCCTCGGGCGTCCGACCTATTATCCATGGGCTGGACTGATGGGCTGTGAAGACATGAAGGCCGAAGACTGTACCCGTGTCCGGATTGGATTCTACTTGGGGTGGAAGGCAAGCTTGGCGACCGACTATCAAGATTCCTTCTAATGTAACCGACTCTATGTAAACCCTAGATCCCCCTGGTGTCTATATAAACCGGGGGGGTTAGTCCGGAAAGAAGATATTTATTACCATAGTCATACAGGCTAGGATTTTAGGGTTTAGCCATTACGATCTCGTGGTAGATCAACTCTTGTAACACTCATATTCATCAAGATCAATCAAGCAGGAAGTAGGGTATTACCTCCATAGAGAGGGCCCGAACCTGGGTAAACATCGTGTCCCCCGTCTTCTGTTACCATCGATCCTAGACGCACAGTTCGGGACCCCCTACCCGAGATCCGCCGGTTTTGACACCGACATTGGTGCTTTCGTTGAGAGTTCCACTGTGCCATCGGGGAAAGGTTCGATGGCCCCTTCAATCATTGATAGTGATGTCGTCCAAGGAGAAATCTTCCTCCCCGGATAGATCTTTGTGTTCGGCGGCTTCGTACTACGGGCCAACTCGTTTGGCCATCTGGAGCAGATCGATAGCTACGCCCCTGGCCATCAGGTCTAATTCGGAAGCTTGAACTACGTCGCAGACCTCCGAGGAGACCTGATATTCGATGGATTCGAGACCGCGACGATCGCTCCCCCTCTCCCCGATGAACAAGACTTAAATCCGTCATCGGATTACATCCAGAAGATCGTTCCTGTTGCTGCAACGGCCTTAGAGCCGGAGCAGATCGTGCCATCCGAGGCCACAGAGTCCGCGGCGTTGGAGCCGCACACGGACTAGACACCCTGCAATATTTGCGTCACCGAAACTCCAGACTCGTCTCCGGCTATAAGTTCCGGACCATGTAAGCCTGCGGACACCGAGCTGGATTGGTTATCGATTTTCGAATTCAGCGCAGCAGACATCTTCCGGCACTCACCTTTGGGTAATGTGATGAACTCTTTAAAGAGTTTGTCCTTGGAGAAGGAATCACAACCAAACTATGTTCGGTTCGAGCTAGAGGCTGATGATGGGGTATTTTTCTTCCCACCCTCCACCCACTTCATAGCCACTTTCGATGACTTAACCGACGTGCTTGATTATGGCTCCAAAGACATCGAAGGTATGGACTATGATGCCGACAAGGAGCAAGGCCAAGACCTGTCATTCACTGGACGTTGGACGGCCACCTCTTCGTACGATGTGTACATGGTGGACACACCAAAAAAAGCTAGCGACGATGACAAAGAAGATCTAGTTGCAAATAAACCTTCTGAGAGACAGTCCAAACGCCGGCGCCCTAAACGCCGCTCTAAGCCTCGTCGCTCAAAAGATGGCAACACGGGCACCGGAGAAAATAGTACTCCGGGCGACGCCGAAAACAGTGAAGACCTTGTTGGAGCTGCATCCGAACAGGAGGAACAAGACAATGGGCAAGGTAACCCTGATAAACAGGCCATGCCCAATGACCCGGATGACGATACTTATCGTCCAGTCTCCGAGGATGAGGAGAGCCTCGACAGCGAGGATTTCATCGTGCCTGAGGCACCCCTCGAGCAGGAGCGCTTTAAGCGCTAGCTAATAGCTACTTCAAGAAGCCTGAACAAAAAGCAGTAGCAGCTCCAAGTCGATCAAGACCTACTCATTGACGGATGGACTGATGTCCTGGCAGCCGAAGAATATGGCCTCAAATGCCCAGCCAAGAGTTACCCAAAGCGCAGACTGCTACCTCAGTTCGATGAGGAGGCACCAGATCCCATACCTCCCTCGTGTAATGCGAAACGACCACCACGTGGTCGGGATAGTGCGGCGGACCGACCACCCCATGGTCGGGATAAAACTGCAACTCAGGCCGAACAACAGCCCGCCCCACCGGCTCGCAAAAATAGGGACAGAATAGCTCGGGACCATACATACGACCTTCGGCAGGATCTGGACAGTAGAGCAGGACACACCAGATCAATCTACGGATCGCGAGGACGCTTCCCGACTCGGGATGATGGCTACCTCTTCAGACGTGACAAACCTAGTCACACCCGGGCCGATAACCGCAGACGGACTTCATCGGAGGTGCGCCATGACACGGCCCACTATAGAGGTGCCGCACACCCTCTCTGCTTCACAGATGAGGTGCTGGATCACGAATTCCTCGAGGGGTTCAAGCCCGTCAATATGGAATCATACGACGGAACAACCGATCCCGTAGTGTGGATCAAAGATTTTATTCTCCACATCCATATGGCCCGAGGAGATGACGTCCACGCTATCAAGTACCTCCCATTAAAACTCAAAGGACCAGCTCGACACTGGCTAAACAGCCTGCCTGAAAATTCCATCGGCAGCTGGGAGGACTTGGAAGAGGCTTTCCTTGATAACTTACAAGGAACCTATGTCCGGTCACCAGATGCCAATGACTTAAGCTACATAGTCCAACAACCTGGAGAATCAGCCAGAAAATTCTGGACTAGGTTCCTAACCAAAAAGAACCAAATCATCGACTGTCCAGATGCCAAAGCCCTAGTGGCCTTTAAACATAGCATCCGTGACGAATGGCTCGCCCGCCACCTCGGCCAAGAAAAGCCGAGGTCCATGGCAGCCCTCACGGCACTTATGACCCGCTTTTGCGCGGGAGAGGATAGTTGGCTGGCTCGCAGTACAAACACAGCCAACGAAGCAGGCCCCTCCGAGGCCAAAAACAGCACCGGCAAGCTCCGGCACAACAGACACAAATGCCGGAGCAATGGCGATAACACCGATGACACTACAGTTCATGCCGGATTCAGTGGCTCCAAGTCCGGCCAGCGAAAGAAGTCCTATAAAAGGAACGGCGGAGGACCATCCAGCCTGAACCGCATGCTCGATCGTCCGTGCCAGATATATGGCACCCCAGACAAACTGGCCAACCATACTAACAGAGATTGCCGGGTCATTAAGAAAGCCACCAAGGTAAATAGCGGAAACAAGGGAGGGGAATTGCAGAGCGAGGACGATGACGAGGAGCCCCAGCAGCCGAACATTGGGGGGTAGAAGAAATTCCCGCCTCAAGTCAAAACGGTGGACATGATATATGCTACACACATCCCCAAAAGGGAGCACAAGCGCGCACTCAGGGACGTCTATGCGGTAGAGTCAGTCGCCCCAAAATTCAACCCATGGTCGTCATTCCCGATCACCTTTGATCGTCGTGATCATCCAACTAGCATCCATCATGGCGGTTCGGCCGCATTGGTACTCGACCCAATCATCGAGGGATTTCACATGACACGAGTCCTAATGGACGGTGGTAGGAGCCCCAACCTGCTTTATCAGGATACAATACGCAAAATGGGCATTAATCCCTCACGAATCAAGCCCACGATAACTACCTTGAAAGGAGTTATACCAGGCGTAGAGGCCCGTTGTACGGGCTCAATCACGCTTGAGGTGGTCTTCAGTTCCCCGGATAACTTCCGAAGCGAAGAGCTAACCTTTGATATCGTCCCCTTCCGCAGCGGCTACAACGCACTGCTCGGACGAACCGCGTTTTCTAGATTCAACGCGGTGCCACATTATGCTTATCTCAAGCTCAAGATGCCCTGTCCACGCGGCGTCATTACAGTAAATGGAAACACGGAACGTTCCCTCCGTACAGAGGAGCATACCGCAGCCCTTGTAGCAGAAGTACAGAGCGGCTTCTCAAGCGGCACCATAATCCGGCCGCCGAGCCCCTAGACATCGTTAAGAAGGTCCGGACTACACTGCAACAGGGCAGCTCGGTTCGTCAAGAGCCGAATTAGTAAATTAGGCCTCCGTCCCAGCCTTGATGAGGAAATGGCATCCGTACCGCGCGTACATAACTACGCAATCAAAACCCCATGGGTACCGACGGAGGCATAACTCGCTCGCGATCCAAAGTACGGCTTGACCGACCCTGGGATTCACACGCCTTTAGTTTTTCTTTTTATTATGGGATTTTTCTCTTTTCGATGTCTACACAGATGACCCGCTTGCAGAACACACCAAGGAGGCAAGGAGCTCTGGCATACAAGGGAATCCCCAGGTGGTCTCTACTAAACGATTGCCATACTTGTTTTACATACCCGCACGCAGCTCGCCCTTGGTTGCAGCATGTTAAATAGCTTTACTTGCTTATCGCATTACTTGCACAAAGTACGCCTCGACGTACTAATTACATCATAGTGGTGAATAAATGGAGGCGTCAGCTTATTACTTAATTTTCCTGTTTCCTCACCTTTGTATATATTACTTATTGCACATGTACACCATGGTACGTATTACTACGCCAGGGGCTTCATTACACCCCGCATCACGACAATAAAAGCCTGAACACTTATCAAGTATAGTTAGGCACCCCGAACTTATAGCATTATATGCATCGGCTCTGAATCATGTCTTTGGTCAATAGTTGGGTTCCCGGCTCCTGTGCTTACTACCGTACGTTCCGCTATATCGGCTAGGGCAGTAAAGGGAGAACTACTGCGATTGGGTCCCGGTTCTTCCGGACGAGCACCTCAGTAGAGAAAGCCGAAAACTGACTGTCATGATGCGGTGAGAGCTGGTCAGCTATTCGAGAGGTTCCAAATCGTTAGAGATTTTTTCCGCTTCTTGCGAAGAATCGGTTCCTCCGATTAGGCGTGTACAACGCCCCTAGTTCGGCCTTCCGAATACCAGGGGCTTCGCCAACTTTCTTAATTGTCAAACTCCTATGGCTAAGTGAGGGTGATAAAGGCCGCATAGTCTGATTGCCTTGTTCGTTGCGCTAAACACCTCCTTTAAGGACCAGAATGTGGAGTAAAGAGTGTTTAGATTTATCCCAAACACCCCCGTACTATCTATGTGGGGGCAGAAGCCGACGACTGGTCAACCCTCAGATTTCATAAACGGCTGCACAGGAGGTAAAATGTAAATCGCAAGCATTATAATGCACAACATCATTGTTCCATATTACAAGACAGGATAATACAAATGCTCTCATGGGAATATGACATCCTTCGAACATTGCTCCGCGACAAGGCAGACCCCTCCAGGACACCATCAAAATAGAGCTCAGGTCGATGATGCTCCTTGCCCTCCGGCGGCCCCTCGGTCATCAGCTTCTTGGCATCCAGCTTTGCCCAATGCATCTTGACGCGGGCAAATGCCATACGCGCACCTTCAATGCAGACCGACCGCTTCACGCCTTCGAGCCGCGGACAGGCACTTACAAGCCGCTTAACAAGTCCGAAGTAGCTGCTAAGTATAGGCTCGGCAGGCCACAGCCGGACTCTCAGGTCGTTCATGGCTAGCTCTGCCGACCTGTGCAGATCGACCAACTGCATTAGCTAGTCGCTGAAGGGCACCAGATGTTCGGGTCCAAGATATTGGGACCAGAATAGCTTCTCTGTAGACATCCCTTCTTCGGCTCTATAATGCTCGGCAGCATCTGATATACTGTGCAGCAGATCTGTAAACGCCCCTGGAAAACCCAAATTCGGATAAGTACAAGGAACGTTTCTTCTACATACTTGCTTTCCATGGTGAAAGACTTACCCGCCGCAATCTTCTTGGCCGCCTGAATTTCCTAGAGGGCGTTCTGGGCTTCGGCTCGTGCATCCTGTGCGCTCTGGCGGGCCTTCGCCAGTTCAGCCTCTTGCGCCTTACAATCGTGCTCCAAGGACTCAAATCTCTCGATCGCGCCATGAAGCTATTGCTGCGCCTCGCCAACCCGGGCCTCGTGCTTCTCGCGCGCGGCGCGTTCCTTGGCCGCTTTGTCCTCGGCCTCGGCTAACGCCTTCTTGAGGGCTGCCACCTCGGTTGTGGCCCCTAATAAAGTTTATGACACCTTAGTCCGGATGGACTATTCATTTTTTCTTAAAATGTACCCACAGGTTACTGCATACCTTGGCTATCCTCCAGCTGCTTCTTCGCGAGGCCGAGCTCCTCCTCGGCCTGCTCCAGTTTCTGCTTCAGTCTGAAGACCTCCGCAGCATGAGCGGTGGTAGCCTGCAGTTATACCTGCTTATTCACATAGACAACTTATGTTAGACTCATGTGATATTTCTTCTTGATCCTCTGTTCGGCTTTTTCTTCCCGAACACTAAACAGAGCATCAGGGGCTACTGTCTATACTGTGATATTCTTCCTACAAACACATTACTTACCTCAAAGCCTGATAGAAGGCTAGTGCAGGCTTCGGTCAGTCTGCTTTTGACGAACTGAACCTTCTCTATCACTGTGCCCATAAGGGCGCGGTGTTCATCCACAATAGAGGCGCCTCGTAGCGCCTCCAGTAGATTATCCGGTGCCTCTGGTTGGACAGAGGTCACCGGCGGAACAGGCACATTCCCTCCTTTTGGGGAATGCCATTCGCTGGACTCCGGAGCCGCATAGATCTCCAGAATGGTATCCGGCTCAGGCCCGAAGGGAACTTGGCCCCCGTCACCAGTCCCCATAGGGGCTTTTTCCCCCATGTGTCTGGCGCCTGAGGAATCGTCCTGGGGCGCCACCCCGATGATCTCCGGAAGCTCCCCCCGGTCGGGGAAGGTCTTTTGCGACACCACCTCATCGTCACCCTTGGGAGAGACGGAATGAGCAGGTGGCGGAGACATGCTAGCCATCTCCTTTGAGTCTAGCGATCCCTCTATCGAGGATCGTAGGGAACCATCGCGTGCCGGACTGCAATAACAAGGTTTAAGGTATATCAATATTACAAACCAGGAAGGCCAGACGTTTTCGGATTCTGGTACTTACGAGGCGGCCCGAGGCTTGGTCCGGCGAGGTCGCTCCGGACTGCTATCAACATCCCACACAGAGTTATCCGCAAGGGAGCCTCTAACCCTCTTAGGCGCTTTCGCCTCCGGATTTGTGGGGGCCGCTCTCTTCTTCCTCTCCACATCAGGTGGGGAGTTGTTTTCTTATTCCTCTTCGTCGTTGTCATCAGCGGACGAAGAGGAAGTCTCGTCTTCGGACATCACGTCCGGAGTGCCTTTTTGGCGAGGGCCCTTCATCGCCCCTTTGGCCGCTTTCTAGGCCGTCTTCTCTGGCACCTCATAATGTGCTGGAAAAAGCATTTTCGTAAGTAATGGGAATTCTTGGTCTTAGGGCAGCGGAGCTAGACAGTTAATCCCCTCAGCTACCTTGATCGAAGCCTGAAAACATGGGTAGGAAAGCTTAGGCTTTTCCTCAAAATATGCTAGTAAAGGGTACGCCTTGAAAACATTAAAAGAACTTACCGGGTTAGCCTGGCGTTTTAAGCTAAGCCCGCGATCTTCGGTCGTGGGCGGTGGCGTCTCGCCGGCCTTGAAGAGCACTTTCCAGATTTCTTTGTGCGTCGTGCCGAAAAGCTCTAGTAGCGTCTGGTGCTTGGCTGGATCATACTCCCACAGATAGCATGTCTGGCATTGGCACGGAAGAACCCGACGAATGAGCATGACCTGGACCACGTTGACAAGCTTGATCTTCCTATCTATCATGTTCTGGACGCACGTCTGGAGCCCAGTCAGCTCATCCGAGGGACCCCGGGTTAGGCCCCTCTCTTGCCAGGAGGTGAGCCGCATCGGGATTCTGGATCGGAATTCGGGGGCTGCCACCCAGTTGGTGTCACGCGGCTCGGTGATATAGAACCACCCAGATTGCCACCCTTTCACCGTCTCTGCGAATGAGCCTTCGGGCCAGGTAACATTGGGCATCTTACCCACCATGGCGCCTCCGCACTCTGCTTGTTGGCCGCTCACCACCTTCGGCTTCACATTGAAAGTCTTTAGCCATAGGCCGAAATGAGGTGGGATGCGGAGAAAGGCCTCGCACATGACAATGAATGCCGTGATGTTGAGGATGAAGTTGGGGGCTAGGTCATGGAAGTCTAGCCGGTAGTAAAAAATCAGACCACGGACGAAGGGGTGAAGAGGGAAGCCCAGTCCGCGGATGAAATGTGTAAGAAACACAACCCTCTCATGGGGCTCTAGAGTAGGGACGATCTGTCCCTAGGCAGGGAGTCTGTGAGCGATCTCCTTGGCCAGATATCCGGCCTCCCGGAGCTCCTTGATATCCCTCTTCTTGACGGAGGAGGCCATCCACTTACCCCCAGCTCCGGATCCACACATATTTGGAGTGCTTTCTCAGACGAGGGAAAGCCTAAAAACTTGGGCGCTGGAGCTCAGGGACGGAAGGACTGAGGAGGAGCCGAGGTGTGGGTGAAGAAAGGGAATCCTTATCCACTTATAAAGCCTTGAATATCAAGCGTCTCCCCACTCGCCTTAAACTCGGCTATTCCCAAGGGTCGTGCAAACGGCACGGTTGGGTCACCCACGCCCGTGTTGATGAGAATCCCGTAATAAGGGGACACGATCTCTGCTTCGACAACATGTGCCAATGGAAACCGCGTCTCGAAACATGGAGCGGCAGACGAAAAACGGTTCGAAATTATGACCCGGCAGACGTGATGTCACGTTGTAAAAAGCTGTCAGCGGATGGAACTCGTGCAAACATATATTCTCTCTGCGTTTGTGTATGGTGTGTCTGAACAGGTCCGGATACTATCATCGCATCCGAAGACTACCTTGAAGTTTAGATAGAAGGGAACCCGCCTTGCAATGCCGAAGTCAATCTACGCGCCGAACTCCTCGTCATTGAAGCCAAGTTCAGGGGCTACTGAGGGAGTCCTGGACTAAGGGCTCCTCCGGCGTCCGGCCTATTATCCATGGGCCGGACTGATGGGCTGTGAAGACATGAAGGCCGAAGACTGTACCCGTGTCCGGATTGGATTCTACTTGGCATGGAAGGCAAGCTTGGCGACCGACTACGAAGATTCCTTCTTATGGAACCGACTCTATGTAAACCCTAGATCCCCCCGGTGCCTATATAAACCGGAGGGGTTAGTCCGGAAAGAAGATATTCATTACCATAGTCATACAGGCTAGGCTTTTAGGGTTTAGCCATTATGATCTCGTGGTAGATCAACTCTTGTAACACTCATATTCATCAAGATCAATCAAGAAGGAAGTAGGGTATTACCTCCATAGAGAGGGCCCGAACCCGGGTAAACATCGTGTCCCCCGTCTCCTGTTACCATCGATCCTAGACGCACAGTTCGGGACCCCCTACCCGAGATCCGCCGGTTTTGACACTGACACCTGGCATTACATAGACAATATTCAGAACAAACTCTTAAAATATCTTACATAAGTTAACATTCATGTGACTATGCATCTCAGCAAAGTAAATATTTTTTTTGAAATGCAGGCATAAGATTTGCCTCATCTATTAAATAAGGAGAGTATAGAGTTTAGAGAATTACAACACACCCACACATTCGGCATGACAATGACTCGCCCAGAAAAATATTCCCTAATTTCTTTGCGCTCGCGGCCATCCAAAGCATGGCCTCGTCAACGATGGCGGTGAGTAGGATGGTTGGTGGTGCACTTTTGCGGCGGAACACCCGTGCATTTCTTTCATTCCAAATGGTCCACGAGACAAGCATGGTGAGGGAGGCCATAGCTTGCCGGTTAGGGTTGGGGTTGTCGTTTCTCTTGTCCCACCACTGGTAGACGGAGTCGTCCATGAGCCACTCGGATGTATCCATGTGCGCAAGACCTAGCTTCTCAATAAGGGACTTCCATAGTTGAATCGTGTAGCGGAACTTGAAGAAGGTGGGCTCCTGATTCTTGTTCCCTATTGCAAAGCTTGCAAAGGCCACAATTCAGCAGAGTAAATATTTACTTCTGAATTGAAGACAGGAATAGGAAAAAACGATCGACGTTGCTCACAGCAAAGGGTGTCCCACTCAAAAATATCAAATGCATGTCTTCTGGCTAACATCAATGAGCAAAAATTGACAAGGTTTTCCAATTCCAATATATTAAACTAATGTCAACTTTGACAAGCTTTTCCCATTCAAAATACGTAATGCCTATGATTGTGGAACGGGTAGGGTTTGTCAACAGTTTGTCATCTGATAGTCCGGTGGCTCAAGGTCACGACGAATGATTAGAGAACCATTCGATGTATTGTGCATGATGAAGTATTATGGAGGACACGAACCATCTGAACATTTTGTGCAGTTCCACTAAAATCAAGCTGAACATCCCTGTGGATTTCGTATTTATATGCTGCCAGAAAACAAAGACACATCAGCACACACATGAATATTGGCCCCAGTGTCAACCCACCAATCGGTGGACTAACAAACTGAAAGTACGGTAAACAGATTAGCATACCCAGATGCCCCATCATTGTTGCTTAGAGTGACATTGACAGACTTGGAGTCCTGTCCTGGCTTCTTGGTACTTGTTTGGGCACTTGTTTGCCCAGTGTTCCTCCGAACCACAAGTAAAGCAGCCATCTCTCTTTTTGTCTTTCTTCTTACCCTTCTTAAAGGCCGACGCTGGCAGCACCATTCAAACATATAGTCCGGTGGCTCAAGGTGATGACGAATGATTAGAGAACCATTCGATGTATTGTGCATGATGAAGTATTATGGAGGACACAAACCATCTGGACATTTTGCGCAGTTCCACTAAAATCAAGTTGAGCATCCCCGTGGATATCGTATTTATATGCTGCAAGAAAACAAAGACACAACAGCACTCACATGAATATTGGCCCCAGTGTCAACCCACCAATCGGTGGACTAACAAACTGAAAGTACGGTAAACAGATTACCATAGCCAGATGCCCCATCATTGTTGCTTAGAATGACATTGACAGATTTGGAGTCCTGTCCTGGCTTCCTGTACTTGTTTGGGCACTTTTTGCCCAGTGCACTCCATGTGTTGTAGAGTTTCCTATGCTCTCTGCAGACTAGTCATGTCACCAGTGTCTACTAATACTCTGTAAAGCTTCTCGATCATTCCTTGTGTAATGTAGCGCAAACAGTGACTGCTTCTTTCTGCAAAGTGGTAAGACCAACTGGACCCACTAATGCAGCAGTTTGCCTTAGACACATTGGCTCCTTTTGTGCAGTTCAACTAAAATCAAAGTCGGAATAAAACCAAGCTTTAATTGTTATATCCCTGTAAGCAACAATAGGTATAAGGGAAATAATTACTGAGAAATAACAGTTGATGACTTGTACTCCCAGAAGAAAAACATCTACTGATCTACCTTATCTTAATGGGAAACAAAGCAGGAGAGTAGCAATTCTCAATCAGTGTGATTCATTCATATTAACTAAGACATTATCTTAACAATGCCTTGTTTCAACATGTATAAAGAACGACAAAGCAGAAAAGTATCATTCCTAAAACAATGCGACTAATTCATTTTAACAGAGACATTATCTTAACAATACCTTGGTTAAACATGTAGAAAGAACTACAAAGCAGGATAGTACCATTTGTAAAACACTGTAACTGATTTATAATAACAGAGACATTATCTGAACAATACATTTCTTAAACATGTACTTCGGCCGATCCCTAACAGAAATGGTACTCCCACCGATCCCTAACAAGTGTTGAAGTTTTGAACTAACATTCAGTAGTTAATTCTGAGGAAAGCAGGTACTGACCTTTCAAGACCAAGATTTGAAACAACTCCTGAGGAGGATCTAAAAGAGATCTCAACACTAATATTGAACTCCGGTCTCATTTTGTGCAGTTCCACCAAAATTAAGTGAAGCAAAATGTTGCAATAGCAACAAGTTGAATAGATATCGCTGTTTTAACGGAGGCAAAAAAGGAATCAATTACTGGCCAATAAAGGAGGATGAAACATGCGGCCACAAAAATGTTAATCCCGCCAATCCCTAAGAAGTGTTGCAGTTTTGAAATAAGATTCAGTAGTTAATTCTAAGAGTGGCATTTCTTAATTTTACCAGCGGCATTAGATTAACAACAAGCATAAACAGTTCCAGGGGAGAGTGGGCGCAACAACAACATGTGCTTCCATCTACTTATAAAGGGGGTGATGCAGAGTTTGTTGTAACAAAGAAACAAGTATACTGTCTGGGTTGGTCCCATTTTTGTTCACTACTTAATGGGAAAAGACAACAATACAATAGCTTCAATTCAACATTTATTTAAAACAATACCAATACAAGTAGCACAACATCTCAAAACACACTGCACGATCATGTGGATGAAGGCAAGTACCAACATGTCATGACACAAACAAGATCACATACGAATCTGCCAACACGAAAAGGAAATCCAATCTCGTTTTGTGCAGTTGCACTGAAATCAAGTAAAGTCGCCGGTGTGAAATTTAAGTTTGCTATAGGAACAAGTTGAATAGATATCACTGATTTAATAGAGGCAAAAAAGAAAACAATTACTGTCAATAAAGGAGGATGAAACTGTCGGTGTTCTGGGAACACGGGTCCCCAGACTTGCCTGCCTGTGGCCCACGGCGTGGTTGTGCTAGCAGGCCTGTATGTCCCATCTTCACCAACAAGGCATTCAAGACCCTCGCGAGGGGCCAAGCCTTGCGAGGCGGACGACACAAGACCTCCTCAGGAGCAGCCTCGTCAGGCAGGCTCGCGAGGGGCAGAGAGATCAAGGCAAAGGCAAACCTCGCGAGGTTCTCGTGACGTGAGCCATGACGATCGAGACCAGGCGGGCGCCAGCGAGCACAGTGTCCTTGTTTTCCCTTTTGGTGCTAAGGAGGCAAGCGCAGGCGCAGAGTACCGAGGCATCAAGCAAAGGTTTCCATATAGGTGCAACGAGACCAAGACCAGCAGGACGGCAAGACGGAGGTCACCATGGAGCCCAAGGCGGCGTCACCACTAGAGCCTTTTGCAGGCGAAGACCACTTTTGTCAGGATAAGCTGTACTAGTTGTCCCCTTTCAAATTGGCTCCCTTCCTGCTCAATATTTGGGGAGAGGACCAGGGCCTATATAAGTAGAACTAGCCACCAACCATAGGGGCAATCAAGTAGAGAGCTCACAAGCAAGACTATGCAGAGCGAGTCCACACACTAGTTCGCCAAGCACAAGAACACCTCAACCTCAGGAGGCTATTCTTCCCCTGTACTGTTCATCGTTAGCCCAAGAGGCAATCCACCACCACCACACTGGAGTAGGGTATTACACCACAATGGTGTCTTTTGTGTTGTGAGTTCGTCGAGTTCGTTCTTGAGATCTTAGCTAGTTAGGACGCGGATCGGTAGGAGGGAAAGAAATTCGCGCGCACCCCAGAGTTCGAACCTTAAGGGTTTGGCTGGAACCCGTGATCCGACATTTGGCGCGCCAGGTAGGGGTGCGCCGGAGCCTCTTCCCTGCCAATCGATCCGCCGATGCTCCGCGGTCCCGATGTCCGGCGACCCGAGGGCCGACTCCGACTGCTTGGCAGCCTGGCCCGCCCGGGTTGCGCCAGCTGCCCATGAAGACCTCAACCCCGTGCTCCAGGCGGCACGGGCACCACCTAACGCCACCGGGCATGGGCGGCGCAGCCATGCGCCGTCCACCCTCACTCCACGACAAGCGCGAGCCGCTGCAAGGGCCGCAAGCCACGCCGTGGAAACGGCGCCACACACCCGGCGGGAGCAGGCGAACATGCGGGCCATGCTCACAGTGGCGCGAGAGTTGGCGGTGCTGACTGATGGAGCGCGGCCAGGATGCACTGCTGGAATGTGTCGCTGAGCTACTGGATGCGGCGGCGTCAGGAGCGCCGCGCTTCTGCTATCTGCTCCCTTCTCGGGCCGCTACTGGATCTCACAGCGGGCCTTGCTGCAACCACGCGCCCTTGGGCGTGCATGGGGCTTCAGCGGCACCAGCGCGACCGGCGGCACCGGGGGCCCCGTTGCCCCCACGCCGCCTCCGATGAGCATGGGCACGAGCATTGCCTCCCATGGTCCCAACGAGACGTCGCGCTATCATCCTCAGGACGCCGCGCTGGGCCGGGCAACATGGAGTGTGGGGCACTACAGCGAGGTGTTCGGGGTAACAGCCCCGGAAGCCTATGTGCCCTGCATGACGGACCAAGAGTACACACCGGCAGACGACCCTGGCTCGTTCCTCGGAGAAAGTTGGGAAGAAGAGGCGCTAGAAGTTGAGGCCTTCCAGGAGCCGACGGGGAACCACGACGACCGCGCCTGCAACAACAACTACAGGGTACCACTAATCTCTCAGGAGCAGGCTTACGCTAACCATGGGCTGCAAGTGAATCAGGTCACAATGACGGCCGTCGACCCCGGCGCAGCAGCCCCCCTTCCGCCAGGGGAAGCACGCTGGGGGATGCATGGAGGGAGCCAGGAGCAAGGCCCCTCCCCACGTCGCTCGAAGCCAGGCATCACCCGGAGGTAGGCCCTCTGCCGGGGAGGCGCGGGCAAGCCTTCCCCCGGCAGAGGACCCGTTGTTGCCGAGGGCGCCGCTGGCGTCCCCGTTCCCCCTTTGTGTCGTCCTGGTTGCCGGTCGGCTCAAAGGTGGTCGAGGGTGGCGCAAGGCTGGGCCCTCGCCTGGCGATATGAAGCAAGGCCTGTACCTATGAAGAAGGCCCAGTGGCTGTGAAGATCGCTGCCCGTGACACTCTCACGTAATAATGAGTGGGGCTGTACACGCCCCGGAGTCTCCGGAGAGCCGCCCTCGGGCCTCGGGGGCTCCCTCCCACGCCTAGTGGCAGCACTTAGCTCCGCGCTGGTGAGAAGACCAGAAGACTAGACTAGGCGCCGGACGCGGCCATTTGCTTTGGATCTCTTTTCTGTAAGCTTGCCTTTAGGATTTGGATTTAGGTTGAAGTTGAATTTTCATTGGTGCGCGCGGGGGGTGCTTTTTCACGTTCGAGCGATTTTTGCTATCTAGTTCTTGCCTTACCCTGAGCCTTATGACTGCTGCCTCCTCCTCGTGGGCTCCTCGCGGGCGGGGCAGGGCGCGGCACGCGCACCACACACGCCGGTCGGCGCTAGATCCCCGCGAGGCCCTCACGGGCGGATCATCAGACCCTTCAGGAGCTCCACGGCAACGCACGACCTTACAGTCCAGTTCGGGGCCCGCCTCAGCTAAGGTAATCTGCAACGGCAAAACTTGCCGCCAGACTCATGGATCCATGAAGGCACACGCTCGGCTGGGCATATAAGAGTAAAAATTGAGGTTTGTTTACATGAGGGGCTCCCCCTCTCAAAATGCTCTCACAATCTTTAGGGGGGCCACACCCAAGTTCTTGCATATAGGATAAAACAGTAAGGGAACATGGGATCAGCCAGATATGTCACTCGCCGCGTCCTCCACGTCGTCTTCAAAAGCACCGCTGGCGTCGCTGTCACCATCGTTGGCGCCGCCTCCACCTTCACCGACGCCGGCATCGCCATCGTCAACCATGTCGCCTTCATCTGCAGCGACCACCACCGCGTCGTCTTCAGAAGCGAAGGCCGTCCACGTTGTCCTCCACCCATCGCGCCAGGTCGCCATGGATGGCCTACGGTATGGGGGCAATGGAGGCATCGAAGTCGAAGTCGGGGAAGGTGTTCCGGAGGTGGTTGAAGAAATGGGAGAACGCGCGCCCGAGCAGGCCCCGGCTTCTCTCTTCCACAAGCTGGCGAGCTCTATCAGACCGGGCTTCCAGGCGTGTCACCACGTCGGCAAAGAAGCATAGGTGACTGGCATAGTCATTCGAGTGTGGGTGCGGAGCATTCTCGTCGCAGACGTGGCCCAGCGCCGCGTTGGCCCTGATCCTGAGGTCCTGGAGCATGGGGGCGTGCTCAGCTCCAGCGTCCGCCGCTGAAGCACTTCCTCCCTATTCTGCCGCGCAATGGACTCGGCATCAGCAACCTGCTTTTGAAGAGAGAGCAGCTCGGCGCGGGCAGAGGCCAACTCTGCCTGTGTTGTGACCAGGGCGGCTGCCGTAGCCTCCTCGCGCCTCTCCACATCAACCAGCTTGGGTCTGAGGGCGGTGGCCCAGCCCAGATCCTCCGTTCCCACAGGCTTCAACCTCAAGTCATACCTACCCTCAAGATCCGCGCGAGCCTCGGCCACCCGGCCATCAACCTCCTCCTAGGCCCTGGCCTCGCGCGCGTTGACGGCGCCCTCCGCTTGGACGACCTGGCGCTCCCTCGTCTCCAACCGCTCTAGCTCGAGGCTGTGTTCCATAGCTTCCAACGCCATCGCCTCCTCGAGCTTTCGGATCTCTTCCTCCTCGGCAGGTGCCCCCCTCATTGACGCAAGGGTGGCTTTACGTGCCTCCACCTGCTGCTCCAGGGACGCTCTCCAGGCCTGGAGCTCCTACGTGTGCTTCTCTGCGGCCTCACGGCGGCGGTCGGCCTCGCGAGCCTCCTCCAAAGCTCGGGAGCAAGCCTCATGGGAAACCTTGAGGGCTGCCTCGGCCTTCGCATTATCAAGATCTCGCTGGTAACAACCAAGGTTGGTGGCCACCTTCAGCTTACATCGTTCCACCGCCAGCCGAAGACCCTCAGCCTCAAGGCACGCGTCGACACCCGTGAGTTCTTCACCGAGTCGGTTCATCGCGCCCATCGCCTCCTGGAAGAGCTCATGACGAACAACGCTCCGCCCGTGCTCGAACTCAAGCGCACGGCCCATCTCACCCTCCGCCGCGGGGGCTGCGGGCGAAGCCTGGAGCGGTACGCCCCCTCTCAGCAGGGGGCTGGGTGCTGGCGATGCCCCAGGCGCCAGCCGGGCCTCGTGAGAAGCCCGAACTAGACGGGGCCCATTGCCTGAAGAGGAGCCGAAGACCGAAGCCAGGCAGCTGCTGTCCATGACTAGAGGAGGGGCCCCGGGCACGCCCGCGAAGCTCCACGCCAGGCCGTGGAGGAAGGACGACGAGACTGCAGACTCGAAGCGCCGTGGAGGTAGGCGCGCCTCTCCAACCGACCCTGCTCCAGGGACGACATGCAGGCTCTGGGCGCTCAAGGCCAGCGGGGGAGTCGAGGAAAGAGGAGGCTGCTCCTCAGGAGATGTGACAGCCTTGGCGGAAGAAACCCTGAAGGACCACCGTCAGGAAGGAAAGCAGCACTCAAGAAGTCACTAAGGTACAGTACTTACTCGCCGACGGCGATGTGCTTCCTTCGCATCAACGGCCCGAAGATATCGCTACTGCTTGGGGATCCCTTCCTCTTGCGGAGCTCCTCGAAGTCCATGCAAAGCTGACCGAAGCGCTGGATGTGGCGGCCGGCACGGGGTGCAGCCGGAGAAGTGCTCGAGGGGACAGCTTCAGGGGCGCTGGGCTGCGGAGAGCAGTCGGGCGCCGACCCACCGCGGCCTCCCGCGGCCTCCGGAGCTTCGGCCTCGGGAGCCGCGTGCTGCAGCGTCTCTGCGACCGATACCCCAGAGGAAGGATCATGAGTCCCTGAGGACGACGCCCCTAGAGCCCCAGGCGGCACCTGCACCTCAGCATTCGAGCCACCGGCCTCCAGCGGCGCTCACCCCCTGCATCCACATCCGGGGTGAGCTCGGCGCCAGCAACAAAGAAGGGAACCATGTTGACGGGGTTCTCGCGAGGCCCCACTAGGCCGACCGGGCGCAGCCCCCACTCATCAAAGGAAGGCATGCTCTCTACAAATTCAGCCTTGTTCGTGAAGCGGTACAGCAGATAGCTCTTCCCAGGCATGTCGTCCGGCGAAGGGACACCTGTCAGGACCTCGAGCACCGTTTGCCGCGTCTTAAGAGGGAGCCCGGACTCCTGAAACCTCATATGGTCTTGACTACTGAGCAAGGCCCACATCGGGTGAGAATGGCGTTGAAGCAGAGCGACTCGGCGTCTGACGAACTCCTTCACCACCATAGGCGCAATCACGCCATGGTCCTTCAACCTCCTCAGCCTGAGCCAGACGGGGACGAGACAGTGGCCCGAACTGGAGTTGGGAACAGCAGGTGCTGACGGAGAGTAGAGCAGAGGGCTGAGCACCCCGGCGTCGACAAACACCCACCGTGTCCGAAACTCGCTCGTGGATGGAGGAAGCTCGAAGTCGATCCCCACGCCCGCCGTCGCGGCCACGGCCTGGAAGCTCACGCACCCCGAGCTTTGCCGAGGGTCCATCAGATGCAATGAGAAGAAATGACGGAGAAGGGCCACGGAAGGAGCGATGCCCACCATGGCCTCACACACAAAGGCGAAGACGGCAAGGAGAGTCACGGATTGGGGGTCGAGATGCAGCATGTGGATCTGGTAATGCTCTAGCACCCCGTTGAAGAAGGCGGAGAAAGGGGGAATCAAGCCAGCCCAAAGGGCATCGATGAAGATTGGGACCTCTGTGGCTCCCCGGACAATGCGAGCGCGAGACGCAGGCCAGGCTGCCGTCTCCCCCCACTCATTGAAACTGGAGGCGAGCTTGGGATGCACCTTGTCCATGGCCTCGTCGTTGAGCACCAAGGATCGGCCCACTGCAGGCTCGACGGCTGGAGGCGCACTTGGCGAAGACAGAGGCTTCTTACCCTTGTCTGCTTGTTTCGGCGCCATGGCAATGAAGCGGGCAAAGCACAGGTCAGATTGGAGAGGAGGGGCAGAGTCTCGAGCAAGCTGAGGGATTGGGGAAGTAAGGCGCGGGCGATGGAGGAATAACTATGTAGGTTGCGGGGGCCGCGTAGCCACGCAGATTCCAAGGCAGTGTGGGGAAGCGGAGACTCCCACGTCCAATCAACCGCCACGCGTCGACCGAGGCTGCAGGCTTTTGGGGCCCGCGGCGCTCCGCACTTGACCTTTCGCTTCGCCTCGAAGCCAAGCCCGAGCGCGCCTTGGGCCCGGGGGCTACTGTCATCGTTCTGCGAACGGGGGTCCCCAGACTTGCCTGCCTGCGGCCCATGGCGTGGCTGTGCTAGCAGGCCTGTACGGCCCATCTTCACCAACAAGGCATTCAAAACCCTCGTGAGGGGCCAAGCCTCGCGAGGCGGACGGCACAATACCTCCTCAGGAGCATCCTCGTCAGGCAGGCTCGCGAGGGGCGGAGAGATCAAGGCAATGGGAAACCTCACGAGGTTCTCATGACATGAGCCATGACGAACGAGACCAGGCGGGCACCAGCAAGCACAATGTCCTTGTTTTCCCTTTTGGTGCTAAGGTGGCAAGCGTAGGCGCAGAGTACCGAGGCATCAAGCAAAGGTTTCCATATCGGTGCAACGAGACCAAGACCAGCAGGACGGCAAGACGGAGGTCACCATGGAGACAAGGCGGCGTCACCACCAGAGCCTTTTGCAGGCGAAGACCACTTTTGTCAGGATAAGCTGTACTAGCTATCCCATTTCAAATTGGCCGTTGTTGGCTCCCTTCCCGCTCAATATTTGGGGAGAGGACCAGGGCCTATATACGTAGAACTAGCCACCAACCATAGCGGAAATCAAGTAGAGAGCTCACAAGCAAGCCCAAGCAGAGTGAGTCCACACACACTAGTTCGCCAAGCACAAGAACACCTCAACCTCAGGAGGTTGTTCTTCCCCTTGTACTGTTCATCGTCAGCCCAAGAGCCAATCCACCACCACCATACTGGAGTAGGGTATTACACCACAACGGTGGCCCGAACCAGTATAAATCTCGTGTCTTTTGTGTTGTGAGTTCGTCGAGTTCGTTCTTGAGATCTTAGCTAGTTAGGACGTGGATCGGTAGGAGGGAAAGAACTTCGCGCGCACCCCAGAGTTCAAACCTTAAGGTTTTGGCCAGAACTCGTGATCCGACAGAAACATGCGGCCACAAAAAGAAGCATCTACCTTATCTTGATGGAAACCAAAGTATAGGACAGTAGCATTTCTAAAACGGTTGCATTGATTCATATTAACAGAGAAATTCTCTTAAAATAGTTCACTAGTTAATTCTGAGAGTGGCATTGCTTAATTTTACCATCAGCATTAGATATCAAAAAGCATAAACAGTTCCAGGGGCGAGTAGGCGCAACAACACCATGTGCTTCCATCTACTTATAAAGGGGGTGATGCAGAGTTTGTTGTAACAAAGTAACAAGCATCATGTCTGGGTTGGTACCATTTTTGTTCCCTACTTAATGGGAAAAGAGAGCAATACAATAGCTTCAATTCAACATTTATTTAAAACAGTACCAATACAAGTAGCACAACATCTCAAAACACACTGCACGATCATGTGGATGGGACATGGGACATGCTAGCACCATGTGCGTCCACACGTATAAATGGGTGATGCAGAGTATGTAGCCAAGCAGCATATCTGCGTTGGTCCCATATTTGTTCTCTTTGAAACTTTTTCCTATGTGAGGGCAGCAAATCTAGTCCTGCACAAACTACCCAACCCCCCCAGTTTCTTTCCCTTTTCAACAAAGAGTTCGGTTCCTTACAGATGTGTGTACTGGGTTACCCCCTTTTTCCCTTTTCGACCAACAAAGCGGTTGGATAGCTAGTCTATACTACTTTCCCTCCCCCTTTCCTCATTGAACCACGTCCTAGATTCATGCTCCACCCCACCGCACCCTTCTTTCCTCTTTGAACCAAGACCTAGATTTGACTACAGAATTGAAAAAGATCCGCATGCAGCTAGATCAATGACGGTTTCAAAGAAACTTATACCTTAGGGTCATCGGGATGTGGCAAGGCGTGCGGCGGGAGGTCGGATCTGTGCACACGACGTACGACAGCGAGGAAGAAGGGGTCGGTGGCCCTCTCGCACAGGTGCTGGGTGAAAGAGAAAAGCGCAGCTGGCAGTGGATGGCCTCCCTTGCCGAAGGCGATAGAGTGAACGCTGCACCTCCTCCCCTTCCCGGTGCGACGGGATCCGGACGCCTCCTTCGCGAGCTGTGAGGGGGGTGAGAGAGACAGAAGCCACAACGCAGTCTTGTTTACATCTGGTGAAGAGGGTGAGAGACTGTGAATATAGCAAACCCTAGCAAAGGAACTCTGAGCCTCCAGCGTGTATATATATATGTAGTGCAGCGAGAGTGTGGAGAGTGCAAACCCTAGCGAACAAGCGCTGAGGCTCCAGCTTATATATATACTGTAGTACGGACTGAGCTCCGGTGCGTTAACTGCACCTGCTTTTGGCTGTATGACAGGTGGGCCAGCCACATTTTGGGCCCACCTATCATAAACCCAAAGGCAGGCGCACTAAAGTCAATGAAGCTGCGTCCATATAGTACTCGTGTATACGACTAATATATAGTGGAGTGGTTTTATCATTCTCTCCATAACAATCATTTTGAATTATGTAAGTACGAAACGAAACTCTTTATTTAACGTACCAGTGAAGAAAACTACTACTCCCTTTGTTCCTAAATATTTGTCTTTCTAGAGATTTCAACAAATGACTACATACGGAGGAAAATGAGTAAATCTACACTGTAAAAAATGTCTATATACATCCGTATGTGGTAGTCCATTTCAAACCACTTGAAAGACAAATATTTAGGAACGGAGGGAGTACTTCCGATGAGCTAAGGATCCACGCGTCCTGGTCGCACTTCCTGTCCTTCACGTGCAGTACACTACCCTCCCTTAAGTGAACAACCACACATGCGCCAAATTATCGGAAACTTGTGAGAGTGTGTACAAATAAAGAATTTTAATTTCAATTATCGGAAAGGTTTGAGAGTATGTACAGTTTACCCTCTCTAATAATTATGGTTTGTTGTGTTCGGCCTAAACTTGGTCAAACTTTACAAAGTTTGACTTCAGTCAAATCTAATATGCAGAGTAAATAAAAAATGGAGGGCTACTACGTCCATCCGGGTTTTTAGTCCACACCATTTTTTTAATAAAAGTTAATAGCTGGACAAATAAAATTACAGGGGAGCTGGAGACAAAGTTGTGAGAAGGCTTAGAAATCAATACAAAACTTATGCTCTTAGTACCAACGTCAATCCTTCTTCGAGGAAACATTTGGTTCATAGCCAATTGTGTGATAAAATTGCACCAACGTGCAAGACGACTGTGTCTCCAATGCAACCAAGGTGAACTGATGAAGGATATAATATTTGTGGGTAACAAGCAAAGAGCACTGATGGAAGAGAGCTTGTTTTTCATTGAAAATCGATCAGCTTCACCAGCCGACGCAACCATGAGGCGCAACTATGAGCATCGATAGGTCATCGTGGTGATGCATCATCCATTTGGCATCAAGTTTGGGTGAGGCACCTATGAAGTTCGACAAATCCTCACTGTGGTCTGTTTCTTCTCAGTAATCAAGCTCGAGGAAGGAAGAACCACGTGGCAGAGGACAGTGAGGCGGAACAGCAATGGCCATCCAATTTTGTGCAGTTCCACTAAAATTGAGGAAGACATGCCTGGGTATGGAGATACGCATTGCTGTTTCCAAAATTATAAAAAAAGGGATATAGTGTTGTTACTTTGTTTTACAAGATTATCAACGACATCTCAATTGTCAATAAGAATTATGAAAAGTACACCAACAAACAGAAGCATCATGATTATCTTGATGGGAACTAAACCAGGATACCCAAGAAAAAGAGCATTTCTTCATTTAACCAGTCATAGTATTAGATTAGCAGCAGCAATAGGAGCATATGGACAATGACCGCACAACCACCATGCACTTTTTATCGAAAAACATATGTACCTCCACCGAGGCATAAATCAGGAAAACTTTTCGAGTGGCATTTCCTCTATAATAGTAGGTGATGTTGGACCAGCCGACGAACCCTAGCTACTATACATGGGGAGCTGGGGAGTAGTCGCATAGAAGAAAACCCGCATGCAGCGACCTGGGGAACTGGACCAGTACAAGAAGTTATACCTCAGGTGGGCGAGATGTCGCTTAGGCGGGCGGGTGGGATCTGCCCACACGACGACAGCGAACAAGGACGCGGAGGACCTTCGTCCGCGCCAGCGGCGGCTCCGAGAGGATGGTGCGCATCGGCTTCCTCCATCACCGACGGTGACAACGTCAGTGCTGCACCTCCTCACCTCCCGCAGCGGACGGGATTTGGCCGGATCTGTGACCACCGCTGAGGAGAGAGATAGTGTGGACACTGTCATCTTGTTTTGATATGGAGAGGGTGAGAGAGCGACACGCGAGAAACTCTATCAAACAAGAGGCTATAATGGAGTAAAAAAATCTCTCCATAGCAGTGGTTTTAAATAGAATACACGCGTTCCCGAAAAAAAGAAACGAAAACTGGCGGATCATTTTTTAACGTACAAAGAAAGAAAACTCTATCAAAAACACGCCCCCGCTACCAGGTCGCGAGAGTCGTCGCGCACACACACATAGACATGGATATGCATATCCGTGTTTACGTAAAATTCCATTTCCATCTCCATCTCCAATCATATTTGTCCAACTGGCACATTATTTACGTTGTTAATTTTATACGCGGCAATATTAACGTACAACATCTCTTGTTTGCGGGCGTCCGGACCGCTGCCACGGCCGCTCCTGACCAAGCCGAACCCTCTTCATCACCCGCGCATGCTCCCCGCCCGAAACGGTCAGTGCCGCATTCATGCCCGGCCAGAGCGGACGCGACCTCTCACTGGCGCCGGCATTGAAGCGGCACGCCGGCCGAGAGAGCGTCGCCCGCGCCGCTTCCTGGTGCACGCGACTGCTCCGCGTTCAAAGGTCGCAATAGCCGGCCACAAAATGCATGTCAAAAGTTCTTGGGAGTCCGTGCTACAGCTAGTTGTCCTCCCCCAACTCGTCAATCTCTTCTAGTAGTAGTAGTACTCCATGGCGCAATCCATCGACAAGCAGGCGCGAAAGTTATCGTATACTCGGTTTGCAGTGAGTGGCATGCCGAGCGACCGTGTGGGGTCGAGCCGTGGAGGAGGGTGAGACACGAACGCCAGACGTGATTTAAACGTTGGTTTTTCTCGATGGCGTCATCCAACGAAACGAAACGTTGGTTTCTCTCCGTTTCCATTTTATCTCCGAAAAAACGGAAACATTCCACTCCATTTTCATTCCTACTCCAAGGTTACCCCGTTACAACATTCCATCAAATACAAAGGAAAACTAACACGCATGCTGATGCATCTCAATGATTCACAAGTCATAGCCAATATTTACTTCACAACTAAAGACAAAAGTTGTGAGAGCGTGTATGAAAGAAAAACTACTGATGGGGTCACAACTTCAAAGGTCGCAATAGCCGGCCACAACATGCATGTAAAAAGTTCTTGGGAGTGCGTGCTACAGCTAGCTGTCCTCCCCCAGCTCGTCAATCTCTTCCAGTAGTACTAGTACTCCATGGCGCGATCCATCGACAAGCAAGCGCGAAAGTTATCATATACTCGGTTTGCGGTGAGTGGCATGCCGAGCGACCGTGTGGGGTCGAGCCGTGGAGGAGGGTGAGACACGAATGCGACAGACATGATTTAAACGTTGGTTTTGCTCGATGGCGCGATCCAACGAAACAAAACGTTGGTTTATCTCTGTTTCCATTTTATCTCCGGAAAAACGGAAACATTCCACTCCATTTTCATTTCGACTCCAAGGTTGCCCCTTTACAACATTCCATCAAATACAAAGGAAAACTAACACACATGCTTATGCATCTCAATGATTCACAGGTCATAGCCAATATTTACTTCACAACTAAAGACAAAAGTTGTGAGAGCGTGAACGAAAGAAAAACTACTGATGGGGTCACTACGACTTAAACCCTAAACCCTAAATAGGATTTAATTTCCTGGCCACGTAGAACCTGTCGAAGGAAAGATGGCTGGCACCCTCGGATCATACGATGCTTTTGTGCAGTTCCACCAAAATCGAGCTGAGCATCCCTGATGGCAAAGATATTGAAGAAGTGTGATTGGAATAATAGTACTGGCACTAGTTCATGAGACACAAACTCATCACAAGTAGAAGCCGGTAGAAGTAGAGAAAGTTCGACATGGAGATGGAGCTACGTGGGGAGCTGCGGTAGTGGAGTATGTCGGCTCCAAAAGGATGATGGACTACCTGGGACATCGGGCTGTAGCTAGAAGGGCGGTTGGGACGCGGCATCGTCCCATACCGCGGTGACCCCCGATTGGGACGCACCGACTATAGATTTTCTCCCTCACCGATGTCGACCGCGTCTACGCAGAACATTGTTCCCTTCCCCCAGCTGCGGGATCAGGCCATATATGTGACCAGCGGTGTGGCCACCGTCGTTCTATGCTTGTGAAGAGAGCAACCCAAGCAAGCAGGCTTGTAGCTTAGGCTCCTGCTAGTGTATATATAGTGGTTTTCTTTTTCTCTCCATATCAACCATTTTATATTGCGTACGTGTCATTGAAGAGTGAAATGATGGTTGCTTCTTCCGACTAACTTACTGTGTGATTTGAATGCTCCTTTAGTGGCCCCTACACGTACTCCCCCTACGTGTATGCAACAGTTACATGTACACATGGAAGCAAAAACGCGCGCGACGCCCTAATGCATGCATGTCCGAGCACACGATGGAACACACATGGTCACGCTCAAGTGCTCAACCTATACGTGCATGCACACACATACTCAGCGAGGGTGAGCTAGTGACCGTATAAACACCGGAAAATGTATATATTGAGCGCACTGAGCATATTATGAAGTCCACTGACCGTATTTATACAAATACACTAGTAGAAAACAGGGCTTTGGTTTGGCCAGAAAAGAGCATTAATCCCGGTTGCATTATGAACCAGGACTAATGTGAGCTTTAGTCCCGGTTCGAGCGGCTAGGGCACCGTACAGACATTAGTCCCGGTTCAAATGGGACCTTTAGTCCCGGTTGGTGCCACGAACCGGGACTAAAGGGTGCGATGCCCATTAATACCGGTTCGTGGCACCAACCGGTACTAAAGGTTAGACCTTTAGTCCCGGTTCGAGCCACCAACCGGTACTAATGGGGTTTGAGGCATTAGTACCGGTTCATTGCATGAACCGGTACTAAAGGTCCCATTTTCAAACTCTACCCCCCCCCCCCCGCCCCCCCCGTGGATCGCCTTTTCAGTTTTGTAAAAAGCAAAAAGAAAATGATTAAAACTTCAAAAATTAAAATCCTTCCAGATGTAGTTATGTTACTACATGTACTAGTTAGGAAAATTTAAAAACTTAAATTTGGACATGTTTTGCAAAAAGTGTAGGGAAAATGTAAAACGGCTATAACTTCTGCATACGATGTCAGAAAAAACGTATAATATATCAAAATGTTCAGCACGAAAATCCGCATCCGATTTTGATGGCCTACGGGCTGTTTGCAAATTTTTTGAATCCTCAAATTCTAAAAGGAAAAAAAGTTATGCTCAAATTTCTGTTTTTTTTGAATTTTTGTTAAATCTGGTAAAACTATGGTCAAACTACATATTCAAGAAGTATTAGTGTTACTAAATAATTATTCAAGAATATTAGTGTTACTAAATAATTATTTCAGTTTTTTTGAATTTTGGTCAAATCTGGTCAAACTATGGTCAAACTGTGGTCAAACAATGGTCAAACTAATTATTCAAGAAATATTAGTGTTACTAAATAATTATTTCAGTTTTTTTGAATTTTGGTCAAATCTGGTCAAACTGTGGTCAAACTATGGTCAAACTACTTGTTCAAGAAATATTAGTGTTACTAAATAATTATTGTTTTTTAGAACAATAGTTTCAAACTCAAAAAGTGAAATGTGTGACTTCATGCTCAAGCTAAATTCCTAAGTGTTAATAGGATTGACATCTTACTATTGTCAGGAAAACAACAAGTGTAGACTTGGAAACGAGGGAGAATAGAACCCGGAAGTTAAGCGTGCTCAGGCTGGAGTAGTGAGAGGATGGGTGACCGTCCGGGAAGTTAGATGATTTGGAATGTTGAGGGGTGATTAGAGATTAGAGGTTAAATTGAGCAGTGATGAGGGGTGATTAGAGATTAGAGGTTCCAGAACAAGGACTAAAGGCCCTTATGAACCGGGACTAAAGGCCCTTTTTCTACTAGTGATATACAGTGAGAGACAGTGTATTTATCTCGTTTTAAATTAAGCCATATTAACCGTAGAGGAGGCGTATGGACTAGCATTACTTTGCTGTGTCCCATCAACTTGCCGAACGAGGAGAAGCTTGCAGGACGGGAGAAGCTTGCCCGCGGTGGCTCGTAGGACAAGGAGAAAATTTTGACTAATGCAAGCTCTCCATCGCTCAGGCGGTGGACGTGCAACAGTTAATTCGGTGTCAGATTGCCAGAAGCATACACTATACTAGTACTATTATTTTTTGACTTCCCGAAGAGGCGAACAACCAAGCGCAAAGTTTACTAGTACTAGTACTACTACTATAGTCTATAGAGGTATGTACTATACTAGTACTAGGAACCGGATGGAGGAGCGTCTGCACTCTTATTATATTTTTTAAATGTGATAAAGCAATCTTCAACACATTTGGTTCTCTTCGAGGGTTCTCGCATGTGATTAAGGAAGTTGATTGCATGGAACACTTGCCACAATTCTTGCTTAATTCGGGCTCATATCCTATTACAAATAGGAGCGCTCGGTAATATTTCCTCTTTTTTTGTTATTCAGCATGTAAACAGGTCAGCAAACCTTGCGGCGCATCTTTGTGCGAACCGTGCTTGCTGCACTTTGAATGTGGCCGAGAGCTGGCTTGATGAAACACCTCGCTTCCTACTTCTTTTTTTGCGGGGTACCTCGCTTCCTAGTGACTAGTGTCTTGGCTAATCGTCCTAAGAATGCTTATATATGAATAAAGCTCTCTCATTTACCTGCAAAAAAGATTAAGCCATATTAACCGGAAAGAAGGGAGTATGGACTAGCACTACTTTTTGGTGTGTCCCGTCAACTCGCAGAACGAGGAGAAGCTTGCAGGACAAGGTGAAGCTCGCTTACGCCTTTTGACTAATGCAACATACCCTCGCCCAGGCGGTGGACATGCATCAGTTCATTCGGTGTCAGATTGCCAGAGGCATACACTCTAGTACCGAACATGCGGAGTACCATCATTGTTCGACTTCACGAAGAGGCGAAGAGCCAAGCGCAAGGTTTAGTAGTATGAGTAGTACTACTACTAGAACCGCATGGTGGAGCTTTTGTACTCTTTTTTTAATCTCTGATAAAGTAGACATTTATTCGGAGAAGGGCGGAAAATGGCCACCCAACATGTAATGATGATATCGATCAACCATGCTCGAATATATCTTGGCCTCCGTGCGAGCCCGTCTGTGTGTTCTCGCTCCTCTTCTCTCTCAAGGAACGGCAGGTTGGCCATTTTGCCGTCAATTGAGATCGGTTTGCTCACACTGCGATCCCACATGTCAGTGATATGCCAAGAGGAGGTGCGTTGACCGATTGGCCATACACGTACTTGGCTTTGCACCTTCATACTACTCCTCCCTCCGTCACAGTTTACAGGGCGCGCTTCATTATGATGCATTTCTCTCAATGCATTTCCACCACCAGAGAGACTTTAGACGCGTTTGGTTTAATGCTCAATTAATTAGGGCGTGGTAACCGCAATCAAGTCCACAATTTTCTCTCGATGTACTACGGAGTGGAGTAAGTGCATGCATGTGTGTACCCGGGGTGGAAGCACTGCATGCATGTGTGTACACATTATTTCCTCTAGTAATAGACACCGTGCTATAACTACCAATGCTATTTTTTAGGCCGATCGCTAGTCGCCTTGGTCCCAGAGATTTTTTTCTTTTTCTGAAGCGCGCTCTATAAACAGTGACGGATGGAGTGGTATGAGCGGATTCAAAGAAGAGCGTATTGATGGTTGCTTCTTCCGAGCAACTTAAAGTGGGAAAGGTGGGGCTTATGATTTGACTACTCATTACTCACTATTAATGCGGCGCAACGACCGGGCTGAGTCTCCCATGCGGCTGTGCACTTCCCCCTCGGTTCTTAAATATACTCCGGAGTATTTGTCTTTCTAGAGATTTCAACGAGTGACTACTCAAATATTTGTCTTTTTAGAGATTCAAATGGACTACTACATACGGATGTATATAGACATATTTTAGGTGTAGATTCACTCATTTTGCTCCGTATGTAGTGACTTGTTGAAATCTCTGGAAAGACAAATATTTAGGAACGGAGGGAGTACACATACGAAGCAAAATGAGTGAATCTACACTCTAAAATATGCCCATTTGAAATTTGTAAAAAGACAAATGTTTAGGAATGAAGGAGTATAATTTTGTGCATGGCACATGGACCCGGATGCCGAAGAGGCTTCTGGCAATGCTATCAAGCTTCCAGCATTTGTTTACATAATTGACATACTATACAAATAATTTTCTAGCGACATGAAATTGTACAATGGTGTGAGCTTTCAGCTTTTGTTTCATGTGTCTTGCCATCGATGCTCTTTCGGAAACAATAAAAAACTAACTTCCTTGCTAATGCATCTCAATTATTAGCAGATACATCACAACTGAAGACAAAGTTGTGAGAAGGTGTTAAATTAAAATTGATCCATGCTTTCATTGGCAGCAACGTCCCCCCAGCTCTGTCTAAATCAACAAGGCATGTTGGGAAAAAAGTAGCTATCTGGAGCATGCAACATTCCGATCATTTTGTGCAGTTCCACTAAAATAGAGCTAAGCGTCCCTGTTCCAAAGATATTAAGTGTGATTACAATAATAGAGGACTGCTGATGAAACAATAAACACACAAATAGAAGCCGGTCACCTTTGAAGTCTCTCTTAAGACTAACTAGTTGGAGAAGATTAGGCTCGGAGTTGGATGAGGAGGATAGAGCAAAACCAATCTCCGTTTGTGCAGTCGCACTAAAATGTAGAGACGTTGCCCGTGTGACATTTTGGTAGAACTGCACAAAACACTCTTAAGAAAAAAGTGATTTCTGCAGTTCACCAAAAGGTCGCAATAGCAAGGAGGTGAAATGGATAGCCCCGTTTGCAAAAAAGAGGTAGAAAGGAAACAATTACTGGCCAATAACAGTTGATGACACATGCGACGACAAAAAAGAAGCATATTCCCTGTCCTAAGGGAAGATAACAACACGGTTGTGTTTGTCTAAAATGGTGTGAGGACGAGATTGCAATATGGAAAGTACGCCGGATGAGCTACGTTTTGGGCAAAGAACTATGGAAGATCCACATGCAGCGACGTGGGAAGACGGGCATTGGAGCAAGGCCGGAGGGGATACTTGGAGTTCGTCGGGATACTATACTATGTGTGAGAGAGATATAGTGTGTGGGTTCGTGAGAGTTTTTTTTGGGGGGAGTCAATCAAAAAATGTAACATATGCAATGTGTGTGAAATAGAGTCCTGGATATATCATATATATATAGAGGGGGCGATCCACGAGAAGAGAGTGGAGGTATCATCAGCTTGAGGTGTCCATAGAATCGAAGAGAGGGATGATGTGTGTGTGTGTGTGCGCGCGCGATCTATAAAGAGTGCCATTGAATTTGTGTGTGCCACGTGAAAGATATATAGTGGCTGGCCTACTGGAACATGAGAGGGGACAGGTGCAGTTTGTCTCTATGGCATGGATACCTACCTACAGTGCTCGACTATCAGTGTGTGGTGGGGGGGGGGAGGGAGGCCTAATTAATTATAGAAGTACAATGGCTGGTATATGTGTGGAGGAGGAGAGAGGCCTACCTCATGTATTAAGGGAGATCGATCTACCTCATGTATTAAGGGAGATCGATCGGCATCCATGCATATGTGTAGCAGAGGAATAAGGTTGGGAGAGAGACAAAGATAGAGTGTTGGAGGGGGTGGTAGTGGAGTTGCTTCTAACAAATGGTGGGATAGGCTTGCTAGACAACCGGAGGGCACGCCTGCAATATCAATAAGAGAGGGGATGGCTTCCTGTCTGTGCACGTGCGTATGAGAGATGGGTTAGGAGGCATGCACGAATGATGAGGGGGGCGATATGGCTGTGGTAAGCAGACATAACTACATAGGAAGATCAATCGTCTTTTGTCAGAGAAAGGAGAGACATAACTTGTGAGGTACGTCGATCGATGGGGGGGAATAGTTAAAGTCGACCTAGGTATATGTTGGGAGATCGATCGGTATACATACATGTGTGTGTTAGAAGAAAATGAGGCACGAGGAGAAGGATAGAGAGAGAGGGATGCATCTAGGAGGTGGTGCGAGAGTCATACTATATCGAGGGGGAAGGAGTGTGCGAGGATGAGATCGATGAAAAGTTTGGTGGGAGTGAGGCATGGACGGTGATAAGAGAAGAGGGGAAGCTTGTGTTTGTGCTAGGCACACCTGGCTAGAGAGGCATATCGATCGATGTGTGCCGTAAAGAAGGAGCTGGGGGGCCTACACACACCGTGGGTGAACGACCTAAAGTGAAAAGGCGAATTTGCGCGATGGAGCTAGAGAATGTTGAGGGAGGGTGAGAGGGATGCGGGCGTGTGCATGCACGAGAGAAAGTTAGCGCTAGCTACAAAGATAAGAGGATTGTGTGGGTGTAAAAGATGAATAGAGATCATACTTCATTATAAAAAGCGAATTCGGATATTTGAAGAATTTATCATAGTGTTTTAAACCAATGCATGTGTGAATATATATAACGGTGATACACATGGTGTGGTTATGAACATGTTATACTACATATAATATATTTTATCTCTACTCTTATAAAAAACGGAGTTGTTGATGATGGTGTGCCTGCCATCCTGCAATATAGGCCGTCCGATTTATATCTGACGAATAGGAAGGAAACTATGGCAATTTTGAAAAAAGATACCCACACCCCTCTCCCTATTTGCAAATTAGACCTCTCCTTGATCATGTTGATGTTCTGTGGAACGCATGGGCATCTTGCTAGTACTACGTATAATATATAGAACATTGATCATAATTTGGGCTAATGTGTGGCTTTTGCAGCTCAGGTCTAAATACTTGTCATAATGTTGGAGGCAGGGTACTATACTATGTGTGATAAACACAGTGTACGTATGGAACATGGTTTAGATTATGAATATATAGTTAGTACATCAAATGTACTATTATTTGGAATCAACATCAAGTGTATTCAAAAAATAGAATTCGAGTTCATGTAGTACACATAGGTCATATCTATCTCTATAGTAATCATGTGGTGTGTTATTAAGGTAATACACGAATGATGGTTGAAGTTGGCAACAATCATGATTGTAGATTCTTATTGAAATAGAGAAACGAATTCAAATTCAGTTCGAATTGCAGCGGTAGTATAGACATTTGGAATGCACTAAAATGTTGGTATGAGTAGGTTACATGCATTATACAGCAAGCGGAAAAAATTAATTGGACATAACATGGATTCATACTCCCTCCTTCCATCTATATAGGGCGTAATGCGTTTTTAAGACCGCCTTTGACTATTTACAAGATTAATAGTAAATGACAAGCACAATGTGAAAATTATATCATTGAAAGAACCTTTCACAGACGAATTTAATGGTGTGCTTTGTGTAAGTTGCTTGTCATATATTATTGCTCTAATATTTGGTCAAAGTTAGCATCGAAAAACGTATTAGGCCCTATATAGATGGAAGGAGGGAGTAGCTTTGAATAGCATTTTTATAGTAAAACGGGGCAAGACTCTCTCTTTGTGTGGTGTGAATAGTTTTATTTTTTTTGTTTTCTTTTTGGTTGAGGGAAGTACGAATTGATTTGGTACGTACAAGTACAATATTACACGTTAGGCTTGTCCCTAAAATTCAACCCGCGCCTTGTTATATCCCGAAAATTCAGATATCGTGCTACCAAAACTAGCGCCTTCACAACCCGCGCCTTGCTATCCCGAAATTACAACGCGCGCGAAAACTCCCTCCAGCTGCCAAATCCCGACACGCGAAATCCCCCTTCTAACCCTAAGCCGAAAGGGCCGCTAGTTCAAATCGGTGGGGGGTACTTTTGTAACACACCCTACATTTTGGACAAGCGCGTCCCTAAGTTAAGGTTCACCCCCTCCCATCGCCTCCTTTTTGCCATTCGAAATCCCGGGCCGCCATAACCTCTCCGCTCCAGCCGCGAAACCCCACCCTCCTCTATTCGCCACCTCACCACTACCCAGCCGGAGCCTCTTCCCCGACTATGGCATCCACCGCAATAGCTCGATGTCCCTCGTCCACCTCCCCGGATGAGGATTCGTCATCCATCTCGTCGTCCCGCCTGTTCAGCTGCCCCGTCCTCCACCTCCAAGGAGCTGCTCCTACGATCGCCTCGTCTATCGCGGCTGCTCCATCCCCACAGCGCCGCCTTAACCTGCTCCACCAGAACCGCAACATCCTCACTGACTCCTTGGACGAAACCGAGGCCTACTCGGCGCCACCAAAGAGGTTGTACACTCATCGCATCGCACCTTCTCCTTAACACGACCTCCCGGCGCCGACGGTGCTCCATCCCGCACCCCCATGGAGCGGCTAGCCTGAAGCCGGCGCCGCGGGCGACATCTCCACGGCGGCTCTCCCCCAGTGCGAGGCCCCTTCGGCGGCGGCGTCCATACCAGCCGAATCTGCTGCTGTTGCTCCGGCTCTCGCTCGCTCGCGCTGCTGCTGCTGCTCCGGCTCTCGCTCGATCGCTCGCTCGCCCAGCTGCTGCTGCTCTGGCTCTGGCTCGCTCACTCGTGCTGCTGCTGCTCTCCCCCTCGCTTGTGCTGCTGCCCTTCTCCGATTTAGCTACACTTCAGTCGACTGAATCGACTTTTGGGTCAGTCGATTTTTAGGGGGTGGGGGGGGGGGCTCACCGGAGTTAAGGAAGAACCACCCGCAGCGGGGACGGGGGCTCACCGGAGAGGTACCCCACTATCTATCTTAGGGTTCAGGGTGGGGGCGGGGGGCCTAGAGGGCTTGCCGGGGCGGCGGCGGACCGGCGGTGGGGAGTTATTTCGGGGCGGCGAGGCGGCGCTAGGGCCGGCGGTTCGGCCGGTGGTGGCTGGCGGCTCAGGGGGGTGCAGGTTGAAGATGAACTGCAGGCCCTCCCTAAACTACATGTCAAGTGCCTCTCTGCTACCATTGCGTTCAGTTTTGACAGTAACATTCAGATTCCACAGTAAATTTCAGTTTCGACAGTTAAGTTCAGAGTCAACAGTTTTTACCTCATCTGTTGTAGTTAGGTGGTTTTTGGTGATGTAAATTTTACATCTATTTTACATCATCTATTGGAGATGCTATTAGAATCCCACTTGAGATTGACGATGTCTGTCTTGTGCTGCTTCAGCCTTGACGTCTTACGGCTCACCGGAGCTGCTCCAACGACAGAACGATCCATCACAACAGAGCGGTGCCCTGGACGCCATCTATAGATTCCTCAGATCTTCCTCCACACCTCCGACAGCCACCTCTGCCTCATCTGCTTCAGCGACCAACCCAATGATGCTGAGGTCGACATAGCTACGGCAAAGAGGTTGTACACTTGTTGCATCACTTATTACTATACATTCATGTCGATCCATTAGGGCTATTTTGGTTCAACGGAAAAACATAGCAATAGGGAATTTTCTAATGGCACTCTACTATTCAATTACTAATGCATTTTGTTGAAAGGAATGAAGAAAAAACATCCATCTGGACCTACTTTTCGATATCCTATGCATGAAAACAAGACCAAGTGCATTAGTGGCAGAATAACATTCTAACTGTACACGCTTTCATATGGTTTCACTTTATTTTGGCCATGTTTCTTTGCATTCCTCTGCTCTTCCAATTCCCGTAAACCAAACACCCAAGTTGACAAAAATCCCGTGTTTACAAATGCTCTGTTTACCATGTGCATTCCTACCCTATTCCGGTATTTTTCCTATCCCTGCGTTTTTAGAATCATGCAAGCCAAATGAGCCCTTACAGAATTACTTCAGTTACAGGTAGGTGTGGAAGGGAACTTTGTGTGGTTTGTCCTCCTCCTGCCGCGATGTCGTCCACCTCACCTGAGCTGCTCCATCGACAGAAACATCCACCAAACCAGACATCACGACTCCTGACCATCTTTCGCCGCCCCAGATCTCCTTCCCTACCGCCGGCACCCACCGCAGCGGCATCACCATCATCGACTCAGCAGATGAACCTCAGGAGTACACGGGTCCACAAGAGAGGTTGCACTCTTTTGTTTTTGCTTATGTTATGCATTGCTTAAAATTACCTGCTACTTTATCGTCATGTTCACCTATTGGACTCCAAGTCAGGTCCAAATTAATGTTCATACTTGAGTTCTAAATTAGTTGCGGGGCACATATCGAGGAAGCAATGAATAGTATCTCTTTCTAATATCTAGTTCACCTAGGGTATGCCAATGTTGTTCATCTTGGGTGGGAAACAAATAGTAAAGCAATCATCATCTGTCTTTTTATTAAATTAAAGCAATCATCAGCCTGCTATCATTATTTTTGGATCCATCCACTGGTTGTTACCATCACTCTAAATTTCTGCATGCTCTCCTTACATAATCTCACCATATTTTTTTCGTATGCATGTCAGATATTGTACACAGTCATGCTGAACATGTAGAGAAAAAGATAAGAGTTTTGCACGGCAATACAATGTCATGCAGACATCGCTCCATGGTGGTTTCAATGGCAAACCCTCCCCACCCCTCTCCAGATTGTAATCCAGAGGAAGATATCTGTTCTGAGACGGATTCAGACGCCGCTGGCCACTCCTATTTAACCCCCAAGGTGTTTGCTCTACCTTGGCATGATGATGTTAGTCATATCATGCATATGTTGCCTTGTAGTGCCTACTTTTGACATCATACATCTCATCTGCTTAGTTTAGACATGTTCTGTAATGCCACCTGTTTAGTTTCTATATAATATATGGGAATTATGCAGTCTCATGTCTTTTAGCCAGCCATAATATATGTGAAATGTGCAATGCCATCCAGTTTAACCAGGCATCATATATTTGAATGATATCTTGCCCGTCCTTTTCTTCATTACATTTCCATTTGTCGATAATGTTTGTACATTAAACTACTCTTCCTGTGAATCAGCCATTTGGGTGGGAGATTGAAAAATCTGGAGTGAAAACAAGGCCTTCAGAGCAGACAGTGCTACCTGTCGAAGCAGATCTCTTGTTGGGTCCTGATAGCTCCTCAGAGATGAATTCAGAGACAGATGACCAGTCCTATTCCCCCACCGAGGTGTATGCTCTAACTTGGCACGGTTATACTGCTCATATCATGCGTATGGTGTCTTGCATTGCATAGTTTAGACATCATATACACAATATTCAACACCATGTTCTTAGTTCAGACATCATATCTAATGCCCTCTGTTTAGCATATAAATCACATATGTGAATTAAATGATGCGATCCTGATTACTTAGATAACATGTAGGTGAATTATGTCATGCGATCCTGTTTAGTTATTCATCATATCTTTGAATTATGTTATGCTATGCTATCCAGTTTAGATGGACATCATATATGTGAAATTATGTCATGCTATCCGTTTTAGTTAAACAATATACATGTCAACTATTTCATGTCCTCTTTTTTCCACATTATCTATTGCATCTGTCTCTCATACAATGTCTGTACATTCAACTATGTTTCCTGTTTATCAGCCATTTGAATTGGAGCGGGTGATGCCAGTATCTAGTGGACTAAAAACACGGTGTTCAAATAAAACAGTGCTACCTCTTGGTGGAGATAGCACCCCGGTTGTACATGCACGAGAACTAGCCCTACCACACATAACCCAAACTCTCGCAGATTGTACCCCTACTACGATGGACAAAGAACCAGCTTCACCCAATCTAACCCCAACCGAGCATATAGTAACCCAGTTCCTGTTGACACAGCACCATCTCCACCACAGAGCTACCAAACAAGAGCAGTTAGTAAGGCAGCTCCAATGTCCAAAGGGCCAGTACTACCACGGCGAACCCCAACTCCACCAGTTAGTACGCCTATTCCTGTGGAGGAAGCACAACCAGCTAGTCGTAGTTTAGCATCTATCGCATTTTATGTTGTTAAATCGTATGTGCGTATCTTGGAAATATTATACTAAAGATGAAGGAAAATGCCAGTTGCAGGTGTTTATCCAAGAGTTATGTGTAAGTAATGTTATTCATGGCAATTACTTTGCTTTGTCCCATACATCCGACCTTCATGATGGTTATAATACAGCAAATTTTCCCATTTTTCTCTATAGAGAAGGACCGATTTGGAAACTCAGGATGAGGTAACCTATGCTAATACCTCTGCTATCTTCAAGATGCTTGGTGGCAGTATCGGAATTACCTGAAGAAAACGTACTTCACCGGCAAAGAAGCTCATCAAATTCCCATATGTTCTCCTGAGACACATTTACTGGACGATAACTGGGAACGCCTTGTTCTGTACTGGTCCCGAACCAAGAATGTGGTAAGGTCTATGAGCTCATTTTCTATTTTTAATTACTATATTCTTGCGTCTTACTGTACTCTGTTCATGTAGAACAAGTGCCTAAACCTGAAGAACAACTGTTCTAATTTAAGATTCCATTGCTATCATAGTTCAAAAAAGCGCTAGGCGTTAATTGTGCGTTTTGCCACCGCCTTGCGCTTTACTGACCAAAGTGCATGCTTATGCGCAGTTATACACAGATTAAGCATAGTTATGCGCAATGCGTTTTGCCAACGCCTAGAGCCTAGGCGCGCTTAAGCGCTCGCTTAGGCGCGCCTTTTTTTAACTATGATTGCTATCGTGCATACTGCTTTGCTCTTGTATCACTGTATTTACTCATACAAACTTATTTTTAAATTGAAGGATCCAATCGAAACTCCAATGGCACAGCAGGTATGTTCACGCATGTTTCTTTAACAGGCTTGCTCTTATCAATAGCTCTATTGATTTCAATTTCAATTGTGTATACAGTTGACTTCTCATATCATGCACATTACTAGCATCAAAACAGAGCTAATAGTGTTGTTGTACATGTAGACCCGTGGTACCCATCTGAAATCTTGTTGTGCCGTGTAGTTTCCCACGCTTTGTATTCTTTCACTGCTGCTTTGTCTTGAACTGATATGATTTGAACCGTGTCTCTATTTTGGTTTGGCAAGACAATCCAGTGACCATAGGACATAGATATATGTTTGTTTGATGCTTTTATTATGTACTAGTACTTGGTAATAGAAGACTTGGTAGTTTAATCCTATCCACCTTACTAATGAACTGGTTCACCGAAATGAGTTTCATATACTAGTACATGCTAAACCTGTTATGTGTCTGCTTGTTTCTTCTTTTATAATGCTGACAGAATATTGGGGAAGAGTGCCTTATTAAGCAATGGTAAAGGAAGTAATCCAGATAAGGTTCAGGATAGTGACACATCCTTGTTGGTCTCCAACAAAGCTGATAAAACAGCTAAGGAAGACTATCTCGAAGACAGTGAGACAACCCCAAAGTCCTGTCTTGGTTTAGTGTTCGAGTTATTGGCCACTACCGCTTGCACAAGCTATTCAAACTCACTGTCTGAATCAGTTCGGTTTCTTGAGTCTCAACTACAAGCTGAAAGAGATCGATCAGCTGTGCAGCGACAAGAAGCGGAAGGACCGCGGAAGTCCCTGGAGCATTCAGATGCATCCTTTCTGGTGCAATAGCAAGCGTTGGAGGATTTTAGCGCCAAACAGGACAAAGCTAATAAGCTTGCTAAGCTTATTGCCAGCTTGGTGGATACCCAGGATAATGTTTCTTGAGCTCTTCTGAAGTTGTTTCAGTTATGCTCTTGTTTTGCTGCGGCGTTTATTTGCACCGATGCCAATTTTGACGACCAGTGTATGTAATATGCTGCTTTGTTCCCTATATTTGCACTGGTGGCGAACTTTGATGCCCAGTGGATGTAATATGTGTAATAGCGGTAATAGGCTAGCATTAATTGCCTTCTTATCTATTTCCTTATTGTCTTGTTTAGTTGTTTGCTTGTAGTCATTGCAGTTCTTTTTCTGTGTTTTTCTAGTGGCCACAATAACCTATTTTTGGAAACTAGGCCAAAATAATCATGGCAACACACGGACTGTTGTAACCATGGGCCTCCTGCGGGCCGTATGATCCATGGGCCTTCTACGGGTCGTAGGATCCATTGGCTGCCAGGACCGGTTTTCCGGGATATTAATTTTCCCGAAAATGGCCCTTGTGCTCACCAGCCCCAGGATTACTGTTAGCTGATGAGGCACCAACTTGATACAGAAATTCCAAGCAAAGTACAAAATATGTAGTACAAGACCATTGTGGCCTATGAGTACAACACTTGGTTTCTAGTGGTTGATGGCGGAAGCGGTTTGAGGTTCATCTGCGTCTATGGGACTCCAGTTCCCACGGGAACAGCTGACCAGGATAACTCCTATATTCGCGAGGCTGCTATCATCATTGCGTAGGTTCCGGGGCTGTCATCGCAATGCTTCTCTCCATGCGAGAAATCGGGCCAAGACAATAGCCAGGGACAAGCCAGTGAGTACTTTTGAATGTACTCGCAAACATTATGAACACAGGTATAATATAACAAATGATGATCCTGCTCTGAACTATTCATTGATCACGACGTCCGTCACGAAATAAAATTCCATGATGCACGCAAGCAGGTAGAATATGTATATGCAATACGGGAGTAGAAAAAGAATGCACCGATCGAGTGTCTGAAGCGACGCCTCGAAAGGACAATAAGATAAATCATGCCTCAGTCGGGTGTCTGGTTTAGCAGTTTTTCTTCCGAAGACCGACACTAAGACCGACACTTGACCCATCTCAGACTGTAGTCCTTACCCATGGACACGGCTATACGAATAGGTTTAACCTCTGCGAGGGTGTACTCTTTACCCACGAGTAACGGATTTCTTTAGTCCATCGGGACCAATTCCATTTACGGTCTTTTAGTTGAAAACGCACCTGACCCGCACACACCAGCTTAACTTACCGGTGTCTGGAATCACCCACGACACCTATCAAGCAAAACTCTAAGTGGGGAGGCTGCAACCTCGACTTAGCATGGGATCAAATTTATATCGCGCGCTCTAAGGGTGCCCCCCTCTCGGTCCCAACCGGAAACACCCATGCCCCCGGACCAGGTGGCATGCCTACCGGATGCATCCGGTATCTTCCACCATGGCCTCTCTGTACGGTGTGTGTTAGGAAGGGGTTGACAACTTACTGAACCGTACCCTACCTGCGGCAGGGACAAGTGGTAGTACGAAACAAGTATGGGGGTTACTGGAACAAGACTCGATCTACGGCCGACTCAGGAGGTTCAAGTATTCCCTGTATGATTAGCATAACAAATATATTTCAACTAACAGACAGAATCACCACTCATCATACCTCATCATGCCATACCGGACACACTCGTCTCGACGAGGAACTAGGGACAAGCTCGTGTCTACCCAAGACCGCGACCTTCCCGGCTTCCTTCCGGTATGCATGAAAATCTCACGATGATGATCACTATCACCAGCATATCCAATTCTAACAACAAAGAATTTCCATTATGCACTCATGCGTATGATTTTATCGTCACATAAAATAACGTATGCTCCAAGTCAAAGTGGTGTTGTAACCGTATCAACAACACACAAAAATATTATGCCAGAGTTCAGAATGCTTGCCTTCAAGAGTATGCAAGTGGGGGTGCACTTTTTTTTGAAGGTTGCCTTCTTCTTCAAAATCCTATTTTATGAAAATTTAAATTAACACATAGTTTTAAAACAGTACAAAAAAATTGTTTGGAAAATTTTCAAATAAATACTAAAATAAACTAGACAGAATTTGACAAACAACAAAAAAAGAATCAGTTCATTTGGACTTATATTTAAAAAGTTATATCCAGTCAAAGTTTAGTCAAATTCTGTTTTTAAAATAAAACAGAAAAAGGGAAACGCTTCGGTACAGGATACGCTTTCGGGGTAGGGGATACGTACTCGAGACTTTACGCTTTCACTTATCCAGTGTGGACGGGCGCGTGGGTCACTGACAGTGGGTCCACGGGGCCCACTGGTCGGGTTTTACCAGTCGTCTCTCCCTCCTCTTCCTTTGCCCGAGCAGAGGCGGGACTCCGGCGATCGACGCCGGCGAACGACGGCTCCTCGAGGGTATCCGAGGGCAGGGATGAACCTACCAGACCGGAGCGGTCCTCCCGGTGGTCGTTGGGTCGTCGGGGGTGGAAGGAGTCACCGGCGGCGAGCTCCGCGGCAGAGGAGGCTTCGGGAGGTTTTTGGGTTCTGGGCTGCGGTGGTTTTCGAGCGAGTTTGAGGTGTTGGGTGGCTCCGAAAGCTCGTGGGGAAACGGGTGGTGGTGTTGGATGGACGGGGGAGGGTCTGGTTGCGACGAACGGTACCGGAAGGCGGCGGCGGCCGAACCGGCCGGAGTCGAGGAAGACGGCTACCAACCGCCGATTGCTGGCTGAGGAGGTGCTATGGGGGTGGCCTGGGGTCGCCTTAGTGCTCGGAGGAGCTCGGGGGCCTCCTTTTATAGCGCAACGAGGTTGGTTCCACGGTGGTGGATAAGAACGACGGCGAATCGCCGTTCTGTAGTGGCCAGGGCGACGTGGCGGCGATGAGCACTAGCAGACGGGCTTGAGGATAGGCTCGGACTGTACAAGGGGGCAGCTGGCGCGCTGCTGCGGCTCGGGCGGCGCCGTCCATGGCAGGAGCCCACTGTGGCGGGCCGCTAGCTGCCGTGGCCGGCCTGACGGCGGTGCTGTAGGGCGCCAGGGGCGGCTCTGCTGTGAGGGAGGGAGCGGGCGTGCTGGCTGCGAGTGGGGGGAGGCCAGAGCGGGCGCGGGGAGGCGGCCGTGCGACGCGGCGGCTCGGGCGCCCGCACGTGCAAAACGCGCGCTCTGGGCGCGCCTAGAGCACGCACGAGACATGCTCGACATAATGCCAGGGCAGCCTAGAGTGCTTGAGCGAGGCTGGCAAATAACAGGACTAGGTTAGAGCTAGTAAGGAGATCAAGGGACATGGTGGTTAGGTCAGGGGATCAAGTTCACAATGTAAACTAATAATCATGTCAAATATGTCCATGCACTCAAGGTGTTCGTCAGAATGCTAAGTGCATCTAGGCAACTCTTGGAGTGGCCAAAAACTCCAGACCAGTGTCTCTCTAGGTGTAGCTGATGATGGCAAGATCATTTGGGCAAAACCAGAAACATGCTAGTGCAAGTTTTGCAAACCTTCAGTTTTGGACAGAAAGAAAAAGGCCTTATTGCATGCACTTAAAACCCTCCAATGGGTCCACTCTCCTGGACTTAAGGTTTTTGTAGGGAGGACTACAAGCAGGAAAAAGCTCATGGGCACTAGAGCAAAAAAATTAGGGTTGCAGTAGATAAAACCAAACTGGACCAGAATGAAGATGAGGATGATTTTCTCAAATTATTCAAAGAACATCACTGGGTTTTTGCATGAAGTTGAATTATATGCATCTACTGACATCTCCAAACACTTGGAAGAATTTTTAGGGAAATATTTAAATAGGTTGTAGTGCAAAAATACCTACTAGACCAGATTTGAAAATTTGGTGTAGAGCTCAAAATCTCCAATGACCAAAAGATGTTTTTGCATAAAAGTGATGTGGAAACATCACATGACATCCCCAAATTTTGGTGAAAATTTTAAATGCATTAATCAAATGGTTGCAGTGCAACAGAGGCTCCAAATTTATGAAAAATCATTTTAAAAGAATAAAGCTCAGGAAAAACAATTATGCAAATAAATCCACTGATAAAGAATTGTTTTATTGAGAGAGCATACAAGTCCAATAATACTTTTGGAAAGTTTCCACTTGAGGTAAAAACCCACAATATTAAAGAGAAGAGGGGTTCTGAAATCAAAAGATAAATCCAGAAAAATAGAAAATTTAATTTCCTGGCAAAATTTTAATTAATAAAACAAGGTCAAAATTTTGGGGTGTTACAACACTACCCCCCTTAAGAAAAATCTCGTCCTCGAGATTTGTTAAAAACTATTTTGAACAAACATCGCTCTTACCAAAAAAAGTCATCCTACTATTGTAATAAAATGTGGCTACAGTGAGTGAGCAATAAGTGGTGTAAAACTACAGTGTGGTATACTGGCGTTGTGCGGGAAAAATCCATGGTTGGGGAAAACGAGATATTTCTACGTTGGATACAGTAAATTTAGAATAAATTCTAAATTTCTAAAATACGCTGGTCGTACCCGGGAGCACAGTGCTCTCTCGGGCTGACAGGTGGACCCGGGGCCCACTGTCGGCCTCTTCTTCTACCTCTAGCCCTCTCTTCTTTCTCTCTCGCGTGCTTTCCCGCGCTTTCTCCACCGGCGACGTCTAGCGCGTAGGGCATCTAGGCCGTACTGCGGTAGTGCGCAGCGTGCTAGCTGCCGGTGCAGCGTGCACTCCCCTCGCGGGCCAGTGCACTGTCGGCACTGCTCGTGGATTCGCCTCCGAACACCGGCGATCGAGCGACGAGCGGCGCAGGTGGACCTCGCCCACCGTACACCGATCTCGAGCTATAAAATGACCGCGGTGCTCCTTTCTTCTTCCTCACACCTGGCCTCGCTTCCTCTTCTCCTTCATTCTCCTCCATTTCTGTTTGCAGGAGCTCGAGACGAGGCTCTAATGGCGGAGGTGATGCCGGACTGGTACGTGGTCCTGGTGTGTGGAGGTTTGGCGACGTTGCTGGGGTTCTCCGTGCTCCTGTGCGCAATGATCCTTGATGATCGTCGTGATGCTGCCGCTCGAGTGTTAGCTCTTCGCGGTGGCGGTGATCACGAGGATTAGGTGCGGCATCGAGTGCTAACTGCTGTCGGTGTGCTGGAGCAACTTGCGCCCGAATGATTACTCACAAATCTCTCTTACTGAGACTGTGGTGTCCTCGGGTGTGATCAGTTAGGTGCAAGATGTGTACGGGGATCTGTAATTAGCGCACGTGGTCGAGTAGTTGTGGTTGTGAGTCTGCCGTTATGGTGCTGCGTGAATAAAAATCTACGTCGTGAAGAGGCATATGCTGCAGCAACTCAGGGAAAGAAATCTCACTACAAAATTTATCGTGAGTGAAAATTAGTTAAATCAAAATTAACAGCAGTAAAACTGCTCACATAATTAAAACCAAATATTTGATCCGTCGCACAAATTTTGGATACCACGTACAAGTTGCAACACATAAATAAATACTGGGATAATAAACATAGCGGTGACGTCTACAATAAAAACAGCAAAAGGACAGGGTCCTGAGAAAACGTCTCTGGTACTGGGGCACACTCCTCTTCTATCGGGGGAAGCGGGTTGACTAGCCGATGAATGCGTCTCTCCTGGTCAGGCCTCAGTGGTCTGCCAATAGCGATCTGAGTATTTAAATCAGCGCGGCTCTGGAGATAACCCATTACCCGCTGAGTCAAACGCTCTTGAGCGATAATATACTAGGCAAGGTTGGCCAGTACTGGATCTCTCTCAATTCGTCCACCGGGAAAAGATGCTACTTCTCCGGGTGCTGCACGACTCGAAAAGTAATAATACCCTCGTTCGCCGGCATAGGGTACCGCGAATCGAAGACGAGCGAGCGCTTCGTACGCAACAGCTTCTATGGCCAAATGCGGAGTCGGCATGGATTTCCCCACGAAGGAGACTTCCGTTGGGTCTTGGTTTGGGTTTGCGGGAGGGATGTGCACCACTGACCAATATTTCGAGGTGGATGGGGTGATCCTCGATTTGAGCAACTCGTACTGGGGTGGACGGATGGCACTCATGGTACTGCAGGTAAAGTCCCACAGTAATTTAACAAAACTACCCGGGGTTGCATCTGGAGTTCTCAGATAAATACTGGGGGTCGGCATGGCAAAGAAATGGCTGTGAGTGTTGTGCACAAGGTGAGGGGTACTTGGCAAGGTCACGGGATGGCCTTTTATATAGCATTGGGGCTGGGTTATCTACCGCGATGAAAGGTAACTAGTTTGCCCGTACTGCTCTATGGGGTCGGGGTCAATGTCACAGATACACATATCTCATAAATGTGACGCATTGCTGTGGGTGTCGTCGGGGTTGGTTTTTCTAGCTGCGCCCGGAATTTAAAAATGCAACTGTACGCTGACGTACTTATGCATGGCTACTATTCCAAAAATAGGGGCGCATAAGCAGACATCCTTTAATATGGTGATACAGGCTCACACAATTACTAGGCGTAGAAATACTAAGGCTCGTTACTACTCGAGCGACTCAGTCTACTTCGTTAATATCTAAGCGGGCTTGTCTAGTGGACGTCGAGGCTTCTCCACGGGTTTCACCGTCGGGATTAGCTGGATGAGATTGAGGGGCTGCAGGGTCGGGGTAGCGATGATGACCATCGCGGGGGTTGTTGGCCACAATCCCGTTGGAGCGTGTTCCCAAAAGGCGACGAAGCACTTCTGGGGACACCAAAGCATTTTGGTCGATGGCTGGGGCAGACCTCAAGGACTCGATCGGGTGTCCGAACAGCACGACTGGGTTGTTGGCGTCGGGCTCCTCTTCTCCTCTCGCCGGGGCTCGGCGAACCAGTTCTCCACGAGCTGCGATTAGATCAAGGGTGATTTGATCGAACAGTTCCTCTAGTGCACTTACATAGCGCACCAGATGCAATAGTGCAGGATCCGTCTCGTATCTCCGTTGGCAACCTGGGGCGGCCTACCATACCCGTCACGGCTAGGGTAGTAGTAGAACGAGCGACAGTTAACTCTGGGCGACAAGTGCCGATGTTGAACTATAGCATCTCGAGCTGCCAGTTGGATTGCTTGTGGCTCAAAGGAAGTTGTCCTTCCAGTGAACCTGTAGGGGCGTTCTGGTGATATACCCCTACCATAGATGTGTACAGTGGCCCAGAATTGACGGCTCTCACCGCTCATGGGTCCTTGGTACACAACATATTCTAGGGGCTCTTCTAATGCATAGGCACGGCGGGTGAGGTTTGCGAGCACGGTCACAAAACCTCCAAGGTTGGTGGCTGTGGTCTCATTGTGGACAATGGGTCCAGGCATCGCAGCTTGGTTTGGAAAAGAGGCTGTGCTGTGCTGTGTTGAGGCTAGCGTGCCCTTTTTATAGAAAAAGGAGACGGAGTCTTCCTCCGCACGCTTGCGAATGAGACATGTTAGGTGTCGGTCACTGGCGCGTGATCGACAGGCTAGGCTGATAGGTTGGGCACCGACTGCCAAAAGCGTCGGGGTCACTATGTGGCTATCTTACGCGAGAAGCATGGCCGGGGTTAGGTTAAGGTCTGGTGGGTTGGTTAACCTAGGTTTTTTGACCTGGCTAAGATAGGATTAGCCAATGGTCAGCCTGGCTCTGATACCAAGTTTGTCAGGACCGGTTTTCTGGGATATTAATTTTCCAGAAAATGGCCCTTCTGCTCACCAGCCCCAGGATTACTGTTAGCTGATGAGGCACCAACTTGATACAGAAATTCCAAGCAAAGTACAAAATATGTAGTACAAGACCATTGTGGCCTATGAGTACAACACTTGGTTTCTAGTGGTTGATGGCGGAAGCGGTTTGAGGTTCATCTGCGTCTATGGGACTCCATTTCCCACAGGAACAGCTGACCAGGATAACTCCTATCTTCGCGAGGCTGCTATCATCATTGCGTAGGTTCCGGGGCTGTCATCGCAATGCTTCTCTCCATGCGAGAAATCTGGCCAAGACAATAGCCAGGGACAAGCCAGTGAGTACTTTTGAATGTACTCGCAAACATTATGAACACAGGTATAATATAACAAATGATGATCCTGCTCTGAACTATTCATTGATCACGACGTCCGTCACGAAATAAAATTCCATGATGCACGCAAGCAGGTAGAATATGTATATGCAATACGGGAGTAGAAAAAGAATGCACCGATCGAGTGTCTGAAGCGACGCCTCGAAAGGACAATAAGATAAATCATGCCTCAGTCGGGTGTCTGAGCGACACCACATAAAGGGCTTATAAATAAAAGAAATAACAAGCATGCCACAGTCGGGCGTCTATGCGACACCACATAAAGGGCTTATAGAATAAATAAATAACAAGCATGCCGCAGTCGGGCGTCTGAGCGACACCACATAAAGGGCTTATAGAATAAATAAATAAATAACAAGCATGCCGCAGTCGGGCGTCTGAGCGACACCACCTAAAGGGCTTATAGAATAAATAAATAACAAGCATGCCGCAGTCGGGCGTCTGAGCGACACCACCTAAAGGGCTTATATAAGAATATCACAGGGAATATCCAGGAGGTAGAACCGTCCCAAGGATACTCAATAATTCAAGTAATGTAAATGGTTAGTCCACAATAACAGTGATCATAATCATCATGAGTCACCAGTCATAATCAATGTTCTGGTTTAGCAGTTTTTCTTCCGAAGACCGACACTAAGACCGACACTTGACCCATCTCAGACTGTAGTCCTTACCCATGGACACGGCTATACGAATAGGTTTAACCTCTGCAGAGGGTGTACTCTTTACCCACGAGTAACGGATTTCTTTAGTCCATCGGGACCAATTCCATTTACGGTCTTTTAGTTGAAAACGCACCTGACCCGCACACACCAGCTTAACTTACCGGTGTCTGGAATCACCCACGACACCTGTCAAGCAAAACTCTAAGTGGGGAGGCTGCAACCTCGACTTAGCATGGGATCAAATTTATATCGCGCGCTCTAAGGGGTGCCCCCCTCTCGGTCCCAACCGGAAACACCCATGCCCCCGGACCAGGTGGCATGCCTACCGGATGCATCCGGTATCTTCCACCATGGCCTCTCTGTACGGTGTGTGCTAGGAAGGGGTTGGCAACTTACTGAACCGTACCCTACCTGCGGCAGGGACAAGTGGTAGTATGAAACAAGTATGGGGCTTACTGGAACAAGACTCGATCTACGGCCGACTTAGGAGGTTCAAGTATTCCCTATATGATTAGCATAACAAATATATTTCAACTAACAGACAGAATCACCACTCATCATACCTCATCATGCCATACCGGGCACACTCGTCTGGACGAGGAACTAGGGACAAGCTCGTGTCTACCCAAGACCGCGATCTTCCCGGCTTCCTTCCGGTATGCATGAAAAGGTCACGATGATGATCACTATCACCAGCATATCCATTTCTAACAGCAAAGAATCTCCATTATGCACTCATGTGTATGATTTTATCGTCACATAAAATAACGTATGCTCCAAGTCAAAGTGGTGTTGTAACCGTATCAACAACACACAAAAATATTATGCCAGAGTTCAGAATGCTTGCCTTCAAGAGTATGCAAGTGGGGGTGCACTTTTTTTTGAAGGTTGCCTTCTTCTTCAAAATCCTATTTTATGAAAATTTAAATTAACACATAGTTTTAAAACAGTACAAAAAAGTTGTTTGGAAAATTTTCAAATAAATACTAAAATAAACTAGACAGAATTTGAGAAACAATAGAAAAAGGATCAGGTCATTTGGACTTATATTTAAAAAGTTATAGCCAGTCAAAGTTTAGTCAAATTCTGTTTTTAAAATAAAACAAAAAAGGGAAACGCTTCGGTACAGGATACGCTTTCGGGGTAGGGGATACGTACTCGAGACTTTACGCTTTCACTTATCCAGTGTGGACGGGCGCGTGGGTCACTGACAGTGGGTCCACAGGGCCCACTGGTCAGGTTTGACCAGTCGTCTCTCCCTCCTCTTCCTTTGCCCGAGCAGAGGCGGGACTCCGGCGATCGACGCCGGCGAACGACGGCTCCTCGAGGGTATCCGAGGGCAGGGATGAACCTACCAGACCGGAGCGGTCCTCCCGGTGGTCGTTGGGTCGTCGGGGGTGGAAGGAGTCACCGGCGGCGAGCTCCGCGGCGGAGGAGGCTTCGGGAGGTTTTTGGGTTCTGGGCTGCGGTGGTTTTCGAGCGAGTTTGAGGTGTTGGGTGGCTCCGCAAGCTCGAGGGGAAATAGGTGGTGGTGTTGGATGGACGGGGGAGGGTCTGGTTGCGATGAACGGTACGGAAGGCGGCGGCGGCCGAACCGGCCGGAGTCGAGGAAGACGGCTACCAACCGCCGTTTGCTGGCTGAGGGGGTGCTATGGGGGTGGCCTGGGGTTGCCTGAGTGCTCGGAGGAGCTTGGGGGCCTCCTTTTATAGCGCAACGAGGTTGGTTCCACGGTGGTGGATAAGAACGACGGCGAATCGCCGTTCTGTAGTGGCCAGGGCGACATGGCGGCGACGAGCACTAGCAGACGGCCTTGAGGATAGGCTCGGACTGTACAAGGGGGCAGCTGGCGCGCTGCTGCGGCTCGGGCGGCGCCGTCCATGGCAGGAGCCCACTGTAGCCGGCCGCTAGCCGCCGTGGCCGACCTGACGGCGGTGCTGTAGGGCGCCAGGGGCGGCTCTGCGGCGAGGGAGGGGGCGAGCGTGCTGGCTGCGAGTGGGGGGAGGCCAGAGCGGGCGCGGGGAGGCGGTCGTGCGACGCGGCGGCTCGGGCGCCCGCACGTGCAAAACGCGCACTCTGGGCACGCCCAGAGCACGCACGAGACGTGCTCGACAAAATGCCAGGGCAGCCTAGAGTGCTTGAGCGAGGCTGGCAAATAACAGGACTAGGTTAGAGCTAGTAAGGAGATCAAGGGACATGGTGGTTAGGTCAGGGGATCAAGTTCACAATGTAAACTAATAATCATGTCAAATCTGTCCATGCACTCAAGGTGTTCGTCAGAATGCTAAGTGCATCTAGGCAACTCTTGGAGTGGCCAGAAACTCCAGACCAGTGTCTCTCTAGGTGTAGGTGATGATGGCAAGATCATTTGGGCAAAACCAGAAACTTGCTAGTGCAAGTTTTGCAAACCTTCAGTTTTGGACAGAAAGAAAAAGGCCTTATTTCATGCACTTAAAACCCTCCAATGGGTCCACTCTCCTGGACTTAAGGGTTTTGTAGGGAGGACTACAAGCAGGAAAAAGCTCATGGGCACTAGAGCAAAATAAATTAGGGTTGCAGTAGAAAAAACCAAACTGGACCAGAATGAAGATGAGGATGATTTTCTCAAATTATTCAAAGAACATCACTGGTTTTTTGCATGAAGTTGAATTATATGCATCTACTGACATCTCCAAACACTTGGAAGAATTTTTAGGGAAATATTTAAATAGGTTGTAGTGCAAAAATACCTACTAGACAAGAGTTGAAAATTTGGTGTAGAGCTCAAAATCTCCAATGACCAAAAGATGTTTTTGCATAAAAGTGATGTGGAAACATCACATGACATCCCCAAATATTGGTGAAAATTTTAAATGCATTAATCAAATGGTTGTAGTGCAACAGAGGCTCCAAATTTATGAAAAATCAATTTAAAAGAATAAAGCTCAGGAAAAACAATTATGCAAATAAATCCACTGATAAAGAATTGTTTTATTGAGAGAGCATACAAGTCCAATAATACTTTTGGAAAGTTTCCACTTGAGGTAAAAACCCACAATATTAAAGAGAAGAGGGGTTCTGACATCAAAAGATAAATCCAGAAAAATAGAAAATTTAATTTCCTGGCAAAATTTTAATTAATAAAACAAGGTCAAAATTTTGGGGTGTTACATTGGCCTTCTATACGGGCCGTAGGATCCATGGGCCTTCTATGGGTCGTACGATCCATGGGCCTTTTACGGGCCGTAGGATCCATGGGCCTTCTACGGGGCGTATCATCATTTTGCCAATCATGGGCCGTACTATTCGTGGACAATAACGGGCCATTAATAGGCCGTATTTGATAACTCTATGAAAATAGCCCAACGGATTTTTTTATATGAAAACGGCCCAACGTATTAGCGGGCCACAAACGGGCCGACTGTAACCACGGGCTGAATTTGGCCCACAAGCGGAAAATGACAGTAACGGGCCGTAAGTAATCGAATGCTGGAAATGAGCCCAAGAATAAATGGGCCCTGAGAAGGCCGAAAGATAACATGGGCTGGAAACGGCCCAATGGAATAATGGGTCGTTAATGGGTACGAAGTGATACACTGTTCATTACGAGCCAGTTTCACCACGTGCCGTTAATGGGTATAAAGTGATACACTGTTCATTACGGGCCAGTTTTACCACGGGCCCTTAATGGGCCGAGAGTTACAAAGGGCCTCATATGGGCCAAAAACGTCATGGGCCATACATGGGCCGGAAGTTAAAACGTGCTGGAATTATATTGGACGTCGCAAATGACACTACTGGGCCTAATTTGGATAGGCCTTAAACGGGCCCTGGGTTAGCGGGCTGTAAACGGGCTATATGTGAACAGGCCGTTAACAGGCTTGCCGTGGGCCGGCCCGCCACCTTTTGACCAAGTCAAACGGGCCGGCCTTTTCACAGGAATGGGCCTCTGTTGGGCCGTGCCACGTGTCGATGTATCATAGGCGCTTTGGGTCCAATGAGTGGATGACATCTGTCCCAACGGTGAGCCGACACGTGTTTCCTTCATCCAATGATGATTTTACACGTGGACAATCCCCATTGGTCAGGGCTGTTAACGGGTTATCGGATCCATAACCGGACCCGATAGCTTAACGGTGTTCCGTTATGGTGGATGCCACGTGTCGGTCACCCTTGACAAAAGCACTTATGTGACGCGCGATTTATCGTCATGGAAGTGGACACTTCCGTGATGATAATTTTGGTAATGTCATGGAACACTTCTACGACAGCACAGGTATGACTATCTTGATTCTGTCATAAAATTGTCATGGATGTACATGCATGACAGAAAACGTGACCTACTATGACAAACACGTATCATCACGGAAGTGTATTTTTTTGTAGTGTAACCTTGGAAAGTTAGAGAAAGCACCTTGACGGGTGAATAATATAGGGCATCTGCCTCTGACTCCTCCACTAGGGAGCTACATTGACTTAGGTCTCCCTCTAGCTCAGAATCACTGTTAGGATCATATTCTGAGCATGAATCTGTAGGTGGAGAGCGTTTGCATTGCATTGCATCCAGACTTGATTTCAGTCCCTTAATGCCAACACTAGTAGAAAACAGGGCTTTGGTTCGGCCAGAAAAGAGCATTAATCCCGGTTGCATTACGAACCGGGACTAATGTGAGCATTAGTCCCGGTTCGAGCGGCTAGGGCACCGTACAGGCATTAGTCCCGGTTCAAATGGGACATTTAGTCTTGGCTGGTGCCACGAACTGGGACTAAAGGGTGCGATGCCCATTAGTACCGGTTCGTGGCACTAACCGGTACTAAAGGTTAGACCTTTAGTCCCGGTTCGAGCCACCAACCGGTACTAATGGCGTTTGAGGCATCAGTACTGGTTCATGGCACGAACCGGTACTAAAGGTCCCATTTTCAAACTCTACTCCCCATGTGGATTGCCTTTTCAGTTTTGTAAAAAGCAAAAGAAAATGATAAAAACTTCAAAAATTAAAATCCTTCCAGATGTAGTTATGTTACTACATGTACTAGTTAGGAAATTTAAAAACTTAAATTTGGACATGTTTTGCAAAAAGTGTAGGGAAAATGTAAAACGGCTATAACTTTTGCATACGATGTCAGAAAAAAAACGTATAATATATCAAAATGTTCGGCACGAAAATTCGCATCCGATTTTGACGGCCTACGGCTTGTTTGAAATTTTTTAGAATCCTCAAATTCTAAAAGTAAAAAAAGTTATGCTCAAATTTCTATTTTTTTTAATTTTTGTTAAATCTGGTCAAACTACTTATTCAAGAAGTATTAGTGTTACTAAATAATTATTCAAGAATATTAGTGTTACTAAATAATTATTTCAGTTTTTTTGAATTTTGGTCAAATCTGGTCAAACTGTGGTCAAACAATGGTCAAACTAATTATTCAAGAAATATTAGTGTTACTAAATAATTATTTCAGTTTTTTTGAATTTTGGTCAAATCTGGTCAAACTGTGGTCAAACTGTGGTCAAACTATGGTCAAACTACTTGTTCAAGAAATATTAGTGTTACTAAATAATTATTGTTTTTTAGAACAATAGTTTCAAACTCAAACAGTGAAATGTGTGACTTCATGCTCAAGCTAAATTCCTAAGTGTTAATAGGATTGACATCTTACTATTGTCAGGAAAACAACAAGTGCAGACTTGGAAACGAGGGAGAATAGAACCCGGAAGTTAAGCGTGCTCAGGCTGGAGTAGTGAGAGGATGGGTGATCGTGCGGGAAGTTAGATGATTTGGAATGATGAGGGGTGATTGGAGATTAGAGGTTAAATTGAGCAGTGATGAGGGGTGATTAGAGATTAGAGGTTAAAATAATTCAGAAATTTGAAAATAAAAAAAATAAAAAAAATCAGAAAATTTCCTTTAGTACCGGTTGGTGTTACCAACCGGGACTAAAGGTGGACCTCCAGGCAGCGGCCACGTGGAGGGCCTTTAGTCCCAGTTCGTGTAAGAACCGGGACTAAAGGGGGAGGCTTTAGTAACGACCCTTTAGTCCCGGTTCCAGAACCGGGACTAAAGGCCCTTATGAACCGGGACTAAAGGCCCTTTTTCTACTAGTGCAAGTTTGACAGCCATGGCATTGCTCTGCTTTATTCTTTTCATGTGCGCAAGCTCATAATCATTATGATGCTGTTCAGATTCTGAGATTCATGAAAACATAAAAAGTAGTCAGATTATATATGGAATGCATTGCAGATTCACCTCGAAGAGTGTCTCCCTATAAACCCCTGCATATGCAAAGTTCACCCCCAACCGTGCTGACCAGGCCACACACAGAATTACAAACCTCTTATGTCTCTATAACAGGCAGACACACATTTCAAAATTGAAGTAGGAACATTAGAATCATATCAAATTCGTATTTGAACAAATAAACTAAGAAATTATCAGTGGCATAATGTTTAGCTTCAAGGGTGGAGTGCTGGTAGTGCGACACAAAGCAAGTAGGCAGATTGTATTCCATGTAACGTAGTTTATGTAAAAGCTGGAAATGACACTTTCTTTCTATACAATGCAGTGCTCGTTGGCCACACATGATGGAAGAGATCACACAGAGAAATACTATTCACTCATGTCTACGGTTCCAGTATTTTGAAACAGGGTGGTCCACCCTAAAAGAATATTGAAAACAAATATGACAAGGCAAGCATAGATGTAGTGAATCAATCATTTACTTATGAGCTTACTAGGACAGGTATGCAGAATTGTTACTACAGTAAGAGACCGTCCAAAATCTGAATCAATAAGTTTGTCTAGCACTTATTGTTTGCAACTAATCAACGTGAATAATTGGATATCATATCGAATGAGTAAGAAAGACAAGTAAAATTGTCAACAAACCTGACCTGCAGTAGTAATCTGGGTCAATGTCACTACGACCAACAATCCAAAATGACTAGTGTCTGTTCCTAGGGCCGGAATTTTGAAACCCTGTGAACTTTACAGGTACTAAAGATTACTGAAATACATCTGAACCATTAAGTGTAGGTAGCACTCAGCACACAACAAACCCTGATGACAGTCCTGCCTAATGAGTAATGAATCAATTAGAAAATGGGTGATGAGGAGTGGCTGCTGAGTGTTGAGGACGTAATTCAGGATAAATCGGGTTGGCTTAGTGGGTGCTGCACGCCTGAGCCCTGAATGGACTGGGAAGGTAGGCACGGCGGCGCGCCCAGGCAGCGGTGACACTGTGGGGCGAGCGGCTCCTGACCTCCTGTTAGTCTGGCGTCTCCTCCTAGAGTCATGTCGTCAGGGGAGGGCATGTCGCCGGCGAGGCAGGCGGCTGGTGGCGAGTAGAGATCGGAAGCGTGCAGCAGAACAGAGGGGAATCAGGGCCAGGGCCGACCCAAAATCTCAGGGTCGGCCGCGACCCATCATGGGCACCCTGTAGAGATACACACCCGAGTGGCGAACATGCATTTTCGAAACTAAATTAGTTACATTTAGCTGACCAATTAAATGACTCTGTTTTAATAATATCAGATTCATATTTGAACAACTAAGCTTGTTTAGCTTGATGGGTAGAGTAGTGCTATTATGACACGAAGCACGTATGCTGATCGAATAGTGGTCATAAAAGGGGGAAACCCTAAGCATTTTTTTGAGCAAAAGAGGGTTTCCCCTCCGATTTCTATTAAAGAAACCACCACGGAACCAACATGATCAATTAAACCCTAAGCATGATCAATTAAACCCTATTATGGTTGTGCCATGGAAGATTTAAAGCTGCAAACTGCGGAAATGCTATTTAGCATCCATTGTTTGCTTCGAACTAAGAACTAAATTCTAAGAGCTGAAAAGAAAGTACAGTAACCAAGTTACGATCTATTTTTTGGTTGAGATCAATAACTTGTGGAGATATGAAGTACCACCTCTCTTGCGGCGCCGTGTAGGCATCGGGGGTGCGATGGCTGTCGGTGTCATTGAAGCATATCTGCGATGATAGACGGGTGCATCGGGTGATAAGTCCCATTCCATTGGAAGAGAAGGTCGTGTGAGCAGCCCCAGCAATGAGGACGACGGCACCGATGAAGCGAGAGGACGCGATGCAAGGCTCTTGGTCTGTCGTAGTGGATGAGAAACGCCCATCTCTAGCAGTGGACGACGCGGTCTTGGTAGGCGCTCCGGCATAGTGGAGGACGGTGGCGATGGATGGGGTGGATGACGGTGGCGATGGATGGGGTGGAGGACGGCGGCGATGGATGGGGTGGCGGACGGAGGAGGCTGGTGTGGGGATGGTGTTCTAGCGCGGATGGTGTATGAATGGGAAAATGGAGGGAGAGGTATGGGGAACCATGTTTTTGGGACGTGCCTGTCTGAAATATGTAAAAGTTACGAACTTAGCCCCCGTTTAAAATTTGGACGTCTCGTCGGTTGGGGATAGGACGGTAATCCCGCATCTCGTAAATATTTGCCCAGAGTGATTTCGGACAAGAAGAGGGTGTTTTGGTGCCCATGGTTGGCGCCCACAGTGTATGAACGGGGCTGACAGGTAGGGTGGTCGTGTCACGTCTGAGTGAAGTTACAAACCTGCCCCTATTGAAATTATTTGCCTACATCGATTTCGGCCGAGTCGAGTTTGTTTTGCCGCCCACCGTGTATGAATGGGGAAATGGAGGGAGAAAAAGAGGTCTTTCGGACGAGCTTGAATCAAATGTGTTTTGCTGCCCATGTTTGGCACCCACCGTGTCGAAATGGGCTTAGAGGCGGTCGTGTCACGTCTAATTGAAGTTACTAACCTACCCCTATTAAGAGCAGTGGAAATCGGCCCGATGGATTGTCTGTGTAAGGGGTAGACAGTAATTTCCATCTCCCAAACACTTGGCTTCGGGCAGCCGACATGGGAGTGGACATTTTGGCGCTTCTTTCGAATTTTGGGACAATAAGCATCCACGTTTACCCTAGCAACTAAATTCGAATCCATTTTGTATTCATATACGAATCTTTATAAATCATTCTATGAGTTTTTATATATCTTCAAAAGCACGACAAAGATGTATTTCACTGTCATATATGAATATGATTTACAAATGCCGATACTCGAATTTAGAAGCTAGAATCTAGTTTAAGGTGAATTCGAATATTTGTGTCGGATCTCGGGTTCCGGCAAAACCCTTAAGGTTTGATCTCTGGGGTGCGCGCGAAGATCTCTCCCTCACAGATCACGCCCTCACACACTTTGCGATCTCTAGGCTAGCTCGACGAACTCGCAACACAAGGGACACAAGATTGATACTTGTCCGGGCCACCATTATGGTGTAATACCCTACTCTAGTGTGTGGTGGTGGATTGCCTGTTGGGCTGAGGATGAACAGTACAAGGGGAAGAACAGCCTCCTGAGGAGAGGTGTTCTTGTGCTTGGTGAACTTGTGGGTGTGTGGATCTGATCCCTCCTGCTGTGGTGGCTAGTCCTATTTATAGAGGCCCTGGTCCTCTTCCCAAATATTGAGCGGGAAGGGATTCCACAACGGCCAATTTGAAAGGGGACAGCTAGTACAGCTTATCCTAACAAAAGTAGTTTTCGCCTGCCAAAGGCTTTGGTGGTGACGCCACCTTGGGCTCCACGGTGACCTCCGTCTTGCCGTCCTGCTGGTCTTGGTCTCGTTGCACCGTTAGGGAAACCTTTGCTTGAAGCCTCGGTACTGCTCGCATGCGCTTGCCCCCTTAGCACCAAAGGGGAAACAAGGACACTGTGCGCGCTGGCGCCCGTCTGGCCTCGGTCGTCATGGCTCACATCACGAGAACCTCGCGAGGTTTGCCTTGCCTTGATCTCTCCGCCCCTCACGACCCAGCCTAGTGAGGCCGCTCCCAAGGAGGTCTTGTGTCGTCCGCCTCGCGAGGCTTAGCCCCTCGCGAGGGTCTTGAAAGCTTGTTGGTGAAGATGGGCCATACGGGCCCGCTTGCAGCGCCACGCCGTGGGCCGCAGGCAGGCAAGTCTGGGGACCCTGGTTTCCACAACGCTGACAGTAGCTCCCGGGCCCAAGGCGCGCTCGGACTTGGCTTTGAGGCAGAGCCAAAGGGCAAGTGTGGAGCGCCGCGGGCCCCCACAGCCTGCAGCCTTGGTCGACGCGTGGCGGTTGATTGGACGTGGGTGTCTCCGCAAGCAGACCGCGACCCCCGTTGCGGCCCCCGCGGCCACGGCGGTGCTGCTTCGCGTGGCAGGGGTCGCTCTGGTTGCGGCACCCCTGTTGATACAAGGAGACACGCCGTGGTCGCATGGCCTCCCCGGCCACGCTTCCACTCGGCGGAGGTGCTGACGGAGTTCGTCGTCTGGTCGGAGGACCTGGCCGGCAACTGGCTTTAGCTCCCGCGCTTCTTCGTCGACGAGCTGCCGGCCGCAGGTCCAGGCGGGCTCTAGCTGCAGGCGGACGGCTGCTGCAGCAGAGCTTCCTGGGTCGTGGTTGAGGTCTCCGTCACAGGCAACATCGCCCTGGCCCGCGGCTGGCAGACGTTCGCCCGCGTGCGCGGCCTGGGCAGGCGGTGCACCCTTCATTTCAAGTACGACGGCGATGCGACCCTCTACGTGAGGGTGTTTGGGGAGGATGGTCGCCGCGCCGGATGCTGCCCCGAGGTCAACGACGGCGACGAGGTGCCCGGCCTTGGCGATGGTCGTGACGAGGAGGAGGGCGAACCCGCCCTTGGCTTCGACCGCGTCTCGTCCAACTACGGCGGCTCTTCCCTCGGTGATAGCTCCAGCAGCGGTGGTTACGACCAGCCGCCACGCCCGCTTCGAAGTTGGCAGCAGGTCATCTCATCGTCGTGCCCCTGTGAAACACGAGGAGGGGTCTGGCTGAGCTTGGGTCAGCACCAAGAGCCCGCCTTCGCGGTCCACCACAGGGGCACGCGCCCCTTTATCTTGTTCTTCCTTCCCTTCCTGTATTAAGAAAGGAACAAGTATGGGGCCCCGGAGGGGCGTGCAACGAACTATGATTTCCCAGTTATTATGCTATGTTCATCGTCCCTGTGCTGTGTCGCAAGATCGTTGTTTTATGTATGGATAACTTAGCTTGACGAGCTTGGAGCAGTAGTCTTCTCTCCGCGAGGTGCTCGCTTCCTGGTGCCTGTCGAGGCCCCCTTGGCCTGGTAGGTGCTTAGAAACTGCGGAAAAAACTCGTTAGGAGGCTTAACGTTTTCCTAAGCCTTGATCGCAGGCGCCACTAGCCTTGACCCTGCCCTTTGTATCGCGGTACCCATGGGGCACGGATTAGAAGAGGTGCGCCAGCTTATGGGCTCGAACAAGGGTGCCTCGCGAAAAGCAAAAAAGGGGGAAAACGCTGACGAGGGCACATAAATGCTCACAAGGGCCAAAAAATGCTCATGAGGGCACCTGTCCAGCCCCCTTGCGAGGAATACGAGAGAGAGTACAGCAAACAGAAACCAAGGCAGAAGTCGGCGGAACCATCAAAGGGGCGAACCAGCAAAGAACTCCAGAAGCAAACTTCGATTAACGAGGGGCGAGCCAACTATGGAAAGCAAATGAAAAGCCGCGCCCGGGACCTAGTCTAGTCTTCATGTCTTCTCAGCAGTGCGGAGCTATGTGCTGCCACTTGGACGTGGGAGGGAGCCCCTGAGGCCCGAGGGCGGCACTCCTGAGACTTCGGCGCGTGTACAGCCCCACTCATTATTACGTGAGAGTGTCACGAGCGGAGACCTTCACAGGCACTGGGCCTTCTTCACAGGCGCTGGGCCTTTCTTCATGGGTAGAACTTCCGGAGGTGTTGGATGTTCCAGGCGTTCTGGATGGGCACCCCGTCCTGTGTCTCCAGGCGCGCGGCGCCAGGCCTGGAGACATGGACGACCTTGGACGGGCCCTCCCACATGGGTGAGAGCTTATGCAGCCCTTCCCTGGAGAGGACCCGCCTCAGGACGAGGTCACCCACCTCGAGCGTCCTGGGGCGGATGTTGCGGCAGTGGTACCGCCGCAGTGCCTACTGATACCTTGCTGCCCATAGTGCAGCTTCGCGGCGGCGTTCCTCCCCCAGCACGAGGTCCATCCCCCGTGTGGCGTCCTGCTGCATTTCATCAAACACTAGGACCCGTGCGGAGTGATGCTTGACCTCGTGAGGGAGGACCGCTTCTGCTCCGTAGACAAGGAAGAACGGGGTCTCGCCCGTTGACTTGCTGGCGGTGGTGCGGATGGACCACATCACGGACTGGAGCTCGTCGTACCAGCCCCTGCCGCAGGCCTCGAGCTTCTTCTTGAAGCTCCTGGTCTTGAGGCCCCTCAGGACCTCTGCATTGGTGCGTTCGGCCTGCCATTGCTCCTGGGGTGCGCCGCCAAAGCGTAGCAGATCTGCGTTCCAAGATTAGCACAATATGTCTTGAAGAGATTACTAGTGAACTGCGAGCCGTTATCGGCGATGATGCGGATGGGGACCCCGAAACGGCTCACGAGGCCCTTGATGAACTTGACCGCGGAGCTAGCTGGGGTGGTGCGGACGGCTTCTACCTCTGCCCACTTGGTGAACTTGTCGATGGCGATGTAGAGGTAGCGGTAGCCCCCGGGTGCTCGAGGGAACGGGCCCAAGATATCCAGCCCCCAGACCGCGAATGGCCATGTGAGCGGGATGGTCTGGAGGCCCTGAGCCGGCTGATGAACCTGCTTGGCGTGGAACTGGCAGGCCTCGCAGGACCTCACAAACTCAGTCGCGTCGTTGACTGCCGTGGGCCAGTAGAATCCGCTGCGAAACACCTTGCCGGCGAGGGTCCGCGATGACGAGTGGTGCCCGCAGTCCCCGCCGTGTATGTCGGCCAGCAGCTCTCTTCCTTGCTCCCTGGAGGTGCAACGTAGGGAAACGTCATTTGGCCGCTTCCTGTATAACTCATCGTCCCGGATGCAGTATGTCGTGGCTTGTCGGGCCACGCGTTCCATGTCCTCCTCATCTTCCGGCAGCGTCCCTTGCGTCAGGTATTCCTTGAATTCCTTGATCCAGCATCCCTCCTGAGGATCGAGCGCCAAGAGCAAGCGCGCTCCCGAGGTCGGGCCGCAGGCCGGGGCTCCAGAAACAGGTGGTTGAGGGAGCTCCTCACGAGGCGGCGCTGTTCGTGAGAGCGGTGGCATTGCTGATGGCTTGAAGAGCCACTCCTCAAAGATGCCAGGCTCTTGGGGTAGCCGCTTGGATGCTCTTCTGGCGATGTCGTCGGCTTCCTTGTTGGTGCCACGGGGCACATGCTGTAACTCCAGACCCAAGAACTGCTTCTCCATCTTGCGCACCTCCGCGAGGTATGCCTCCATGTGCTCGTCCTTTGGCTCATAAACCTTGTTGGAGAAGTTGACGAGGAGCTGCGAGTCGCCCGTGATGGTGAGACGCCTCATCCCCAGGGCCACCGCAGCCCTGAGGCCAGCTATGAGGCCCTCGTACTCTGCTATGTTGTTGGAGACCTTCTCGCCCTGCTGGAAGCAGAGCTGCACAGCGTAGTAGAGCTTGTCCTGGGTGGGTGAGATGAGCACCGCTCCAGCCCCCGCGCCCTGGCGTGAGAATGCGCCATCGAAGTACAAGACCCAGCCGTCCGGCGCTTCGCTTCCTGGAGATAGAGATAGGTCCTCGCCTGCCTCGAGCTCTGGGGCGTCGGTCCATTCAGCCACAAAGTCCGCGAGCGCAGCCCCCTTGATGACCCTGGTTGTGCTGAACTCCAAGTCAAATGCTTGTAGCTCGATGTTCCATTCAGCGACTCGCCCGGCAGCATTTGGGCTCCTGAGCACCCTTTCCAGTGGGTAAGCCGAGACGAACTTGATGGGGTGACCCTTGAAGTAGTGGTGCAGCTTGCGCGAGGCCACCAGGAGCCCGAGCAGGATCTTCTGAGGCATGGGGTACCGTGCCGTCGCATCCCGCAGCACTGTGCTGACGAAGTACACCGGGTGCTCGACGAGGGCGGGAAAGCTGACGAAGTCTTCGTCTTCCGGGAACTGAGGCATCTCTGCGAGGGATTTGGCTTCAGGGGCTTGGTGGTCCGCTGAAGCAGCTGCTGCTTCAGGAGCTTCGCGTTGGTGTCGCGCCGCTTCGTCCGGCCTGGTGGTTCCTCCTGGCGGGACCTTGATCTAGCGCTCTTCTCTGAGGGCCACCAGCGCTGCGCTGGCAGAGTGGGGTGTGGCAGACAGGTAGAGCACCAAGGGCTCGAGGGGTCCAGGCGCCACCATCACTAGCGGGCTGGTCAGGTATCTCTTGAGGTCTTGAAACACTTGGTCTGCTTCCGGAGTCCACTCGAATGGGCCCTTTTTCTTCATCAGCTTGAAGAACGGTAGGGCACACTCTCCCAACTTGGAGATAAAGCGGCCCAACGCCGTCACATGACCAGTAAGCTTATGCATCTCCTTGAGGGTCTGCGGCGGGCTCATGTCTTCGATTGCCTTGACCTTTTCTAGGTTCGCCTCGATCCCCCTGTGGGATACGAGGAAACCCAGCAGCTTGCCGGAAGGGACACCAAACACGCACTTCTCCGGGTTGAGTCGCAAGTTCACCTGGCGTACGCTCGCGAAAGTCTCCTCCAGGTCTTGGATCAAGGTTCTCGCCTCCCGAGACTTCACCACAATGTCGTCGACATAGGCCTCCGCGTTTCTCCTGAGCTGCCGCCCTAAGGCGACGTGCATCAGCCGCTGAAAGGTCGCGCCCGCGTTGCACAGTCCGAAAGCATGCAAGTATAGCAGTACACCCCACACGGGGTCAGGAAGGCGGTCTTCTCCACATCTTCTACCGCCATCTTGATCTGGTGGTAGCCCGAGAACGCATCCAAGAAGTGGAAGTCAACAATCTAGTCGATGCGTGGAAGCGGGAATGGATCTTGGGGGAAGGCTTTGTTGAGGTTGGTGAAGTCGACACACATGTGCTCCTTCTCGCCTTTCTTCGGCACAACAACGGGGTTTGCCAGCCACTCGGGGTACCGAACTTCGCGAATGGCACCTGCCGCCTCCAGCTTGCGGGTTTCTTGGATGATGAAGGCCTGCTTCTCCGTGGACTGTCGTCTCGCTCGCTACTTCACAGGGCATACGTTGGGGCACACCCTTAAGTGATGTTGAATCACCTTTCTCGGGACTCCCACCAACTGCTTGGGTTCCCATGTGAATATCTCCTTGTTTGCTGGCAAGAACTTCACCAATGCTTCCTCTTGGTCTGGGTTGAGGTCGGCACCTACGGTAAAGGTGGCGCCTGAGGCCCCGTCCTTATCGACTGGCACCTGCTTGGTTTCTGCCTTGTCTTGGGTGAACAACTGCTTCTTCTTGGTTGGCGCTGCGGTCTTGAACGCAAGCTTGAGTGCCAGCAGAGCCTCCTTGGTGTCCCCCTCGATGGTGAGGAAGCCCTTGCTCCTAGGCATCTTCATGAGGTTGTAAGCCGGATGGGTTGCTGCCATGAACTGGGCCAGAGCTGGGTACCCAAGGATGGCGTTATATGGGAGGCCGATGCGGGCGATGTCAAAGTCGACCAGCTCGGTGCGGTAGTTGTCACGCGTGCCGAAGGTGACAGGAAGGCGGATCTATCCCAGGGAGTGGGCGGTGCTACCGCCAACTCCTGACAAGGACTTGCTGAGGCGGACCCGCTCGAGTGGTACGTGGAGAAGGCTGAAGGCCTCCACGGAAAGCACGTTGAGGACGGCGCCACCGTCGATGAGGGTCTTGGTGACGGCCACGTTGCAGATGGTGGGCGTGCAAAGCATTAGGAGCATACCCGAGCCGGCGGTGGTGACGGGGTGGTCTTCTCAGTCGAAGGTAAGGTCGGCCTCAGGCGCGGCCTAGCCTAGGGGAACCCCCGGCCAATTGGAGGCCGCGCCGACCTGGCGAAGGAATGGCTTGATGTGACGATCCAAGGGTGGCGCCTGCGAGCCGCCGAGGAGGGCCGCGACCGCGTGGGGTGCTTGTGCCGCGAAGCGTGCGACGAAGAGGCCGCGCAGCTCCTCCCAAGATGCCACCGTGAATCCGGGGAGGTTGAGCAGCTAGGCGCGCAGTGCACCTGCGAGGGCCATGGGTTGCCAGTTGGCCATGACCTTGCTGTCGCCCCCGGTCTTAAGGACGGCCTCCTCGTACGCCAGCAGGAAAGCCGACGGGTCCGCCGTGCCGTCGTAGCACGGCGGCATCTCCGGCTTGAACTTGGGCGGCCACTGCACCTGCCGCAGGGCGGGGGCCAAGGCTCGGAGCCCCCTCGCCCCATCGTCGGTATCACTCGTTGGAGCCGGGAGCGAGACGCCTGCAATGGGGGCGAAGCGCGATGGTGGCGGAGCGCGTATCGACGGAAGGAAAGCTACGACGCACCCCTACCTGGCGTGCCAAATGTCAGATCTTGGGTTCCGGCAAAACCCTTAAGGTTCGAACTCTGGGGTGCGCACGAAGATCTCTCCCTGACAGATCACGCCCTCACACGCTTCGCGATCTCTAGGCTAGCTCAACGAACTTGCAACACGAGGGACACAAGATTTATACTGGTTTGGGCCACCGTTGTGGTGGTGGATTGCCTCTTGGGCTGAGGATGAACAGTACAAGGGCAAGAACAGCCACCTGAGGAGAGGTGTTCTTGTGCTTGGTGAACTTGAGGGTGTGTGGATCTGATCCCTCCTGCTGTGGTGGCTAGTCCTATTTATAGAGGCCCTGGTCCTCTTCCGAAATATTGAGCAGGAAGGGATTCCACAACGGCCAATTTGAAAGGGGACAGCTAGTACAGCTTATCCTGACAAAAGTAGTCTTCGCCTGCCAAAGGCTCTGGTGGTGACGCCGCCTTGGGCTCCACGGTGACCTCCGTCTTGCTGTCCTGCTAGTCTTGGTCTTGTTGCACCGATAGGTAAACCTTTGCTTGACGCCTCGGTACTCCTCGCATGCGCTTTCCCCCTTAGCACCAAAGGGGAAACAAGGACACTGTGCGCGTTGGTGCCCGCCTGGCCTCGGTCGTCATGGCTCACGTCACGAGAACCTTGCGAGGTTTGGCTTGCCTTGATCTCTCCACCCCTCGCGAGCCAGCCTGGTGAGGCCGCTCCCGAGGAGGTCTTGTGTCGTTCGCCTCACGAGGCTTAGCCCCTCCCGAGGGTCTTGAAAGCTTGTTGTTGAAGATGGGCCATACGGGCTCGCTCGCAGCGCCACGCCGTGGGCCGCAGGCATGCAAGTCTAGGGACCCCCGTTTCCAGAACGCCGACAATTTAGAACACTTTATGTCCAACTCAAATGTCGCACGCAGCATAATGTGTACTCCCATTTAGATATGTACACAAGCGATGTATCAAGATTCAAATATTGAGTCAATCAACCAATAATGTACAAAACGAACAGACATATAAACACTTATAGAGTATATGGATCAATAATATCAACTAACATACATAAGCCAGGCTGCTGTATTTTTTTGCTAGAAGAGCATCCTTTTTTAGCGAAGCTAGTACAACATCTTGGCCCTTTCCGATGCGTGCCACTTATGGTCCACCTATACTAGTATTATTATTGAATGCACATTCAGCCTGATTGGCATATTTGTAGGTCTGGCACAACAATCAAAATGAAATGTCTCCAAGACGTATCAATTAATACAGACTTGTGCTCAAATAAAATTACAAACCAAAAAACAAAAAACAATTATTACATGATCTCAAAAACAAATAGTTTGATCGATTACATGAACAAACAACACAAAGGTTATTCAATGATGGAAATAACATTTCACCTATGATTTACCAAGTGGTAATTTAATTTCCTTTTTTTCCTTCAGGACCATAACAATGTGGTCCGTTTCAGCTTGCTTCATTTTGAAATCCACCAAATATTTAATGGTTGTCTTGACTACTGCTTGTGATTGTGTTGTTTGCTTCCTCAACATGTCAACTTCATCTCTAAGTGCAGAAGCAGAATCTCTTTCTACCACTAGTTTAGCCTCTAGAGCATCAGCAGTTGGCAATTCATGATGCACGATTGGGCCGGTGCCACTGCTGTGGGATGATACAACGTCCATGGGGACCTCGCTCTTTGATCTTGGGCTAACCTATTTTGCCATTAAAGTTCCATTTGGATTCTGAAAAGTTGAAGTTAGAAAAACATCTCAACTGGGAGTTATAACAGCAAACCAGTTAAACAAACATGGAAATAAAGAGTTTCAATTGGATGCTGAAAAGTAGTTATTAACATCATTGTAACCGGTTGTTGCAACAGCAAAGTAGTTAAACAAACAAGTTTTGCAAAAGGTACCTGTTGTGGCATTGGAGTTTCTCTTGGATCCTGAAAAGTTGAGTAGCCAGTAACGTGATTAGAGCAACCGGTTGCAGGAGCAAAGCAGTTAAACAAACAAGTTTTGCAAAAGGAACCTATTGTGGCATTGGAGTTTCTCTTGGATCCTGAAAAGTTGAGTAGTCAGTAACTTGATTAGAGCAACAAGTTACAACAGCAAAACTGTTACACAAATATATTTTTGAAAATGTACCTACTGTGCAATTGGACTTCCAATTGGATCCTGAAAAACTTGAAGTTGGTAAGATGATTACAGCAATAAGTTACAGCAGCAAACTAGGTAAACAAGGAAGTTTTGAAAACACACCTGTTGTGCCAACGGAGTTTCAGTTGGATCCTGCAAACTTGAATGTTAGCAATCAATAAATAAAGTTTTGCAAGGGCCATAAGAAAGTAACATCAAACTAGTAAAACTAACCAGTTTTGGCAACGTATTTAATTACACATGAGCAAGTAAAACTAATAAGTTCTTGGCAACTTATTAAAGTAACAAGTCGGTACCGTTTACCAGCACAGACATCTGTAAATTTCTTTGATGTAAGCAAAATGATTCCAACACATATATGAGTTAAAAATACGGTGCCCCTCATATAAACCTGACAGTTGTCTATCTATGAACATGCAAACATTACTAGTGCTACAAGTGATAACAGCAAACCATTTAAACAAACAGGGTATTAGAACATAAATTACACGTGAATTTTGCTGCACCCTAGAAGTACATATGACCAGCTATCTACGTGCTTAAGTAGCTATTTAAGTTCAGGCAAACAGGTAATTCTTAACAGTAAATATCAAACACATAGATAGACGCAGTCTATAATAGGACTAACAGGCTATGTCATTATGTAATCAGTAGCAAACTAAATTAATAAGTGGCTAAGTAATTGAATTTTTTTGCAATAAGTGACTAACAGGCTATGTCATTATGTCATTATGACAAGCAACGTAATTGAATTTTTTCGCAATAAGTGGCTAACTAAAATTTCGAGAAGCAGGTAACTGAACTTACGCTAGCTCTTTGTACAGGCACACTGCAACTTCTTTTTCGCTTACAAGGTTCTACGAATGAGTCCATGGCATCAGTTGCTTGGATACACAGTACCAATACTTTTTTCTTTCCACACTGCATTGGTAAGTCGAATGGTTAATCTGGTAAGATGGTAAATCATTGATATGTTATATGAGAACGTGTAGTCAGACTAGTTGCAGCCACACACATCACACTGGCTTTTACTGTATATTTCATGCGATTACATTTGGCATATCGAGATCTAAGCAATCTACAATAGGATGAAAAGACTGGCATCCTTCACATTATTGGCGAACTCAGTTCATAGAAGCAAGCAATTCAAACATTATGTGGGTAAATCAAAAGCGCCACTAGAATATTTTTCACTACCCCAATCATACATGCAAAAAGGGGCGATGCCACCGTAGGGGCTAGTATGGGCGGCCGCCTCGGCTGGCTGGAAAGTGTGCACCTAGTTTGAGTCATCTAGGTTGGCCCAGGCTAGTTATGTTCGTCCCAATGCACGAGCAGGCAATGTAAAAAATGAAGAAAAACGTTTCAATTTGGATGGTCCAATAACATAAGTGCAAGGCAGGCCCAATAGCAGGTTCGTGGCCCAAACGAGCGGCTCCCTTATCGATCGACAGCAGGAAAAATCCCAATTCGTTCCCTCCAGCCTCCAGTCTGATTCACTTCTAACCTATAGCCGCCGCTGGACAGACCAACACAGCACTTCCTTGCGCCCTCGTTGGAGGGCGGTCACCGGGATTCAAGCGAATGGAAGGATAAGAAGATGAAGATCCAGCCCTGGGTGTAGCCTGCGTGGGAGGCAGTGGCGGCAGCACGGGCGTGGCATTGAGCTTGCGCAAACGGACAATCGGAGCTTGCAAGAGTAGCATGCACAACGAGCAGGTACATCACATCCCTGATTATATCTAATTCAACTATTCAATTTTTGGCCAATACTTAAAACTGACGGTGTTGTGAAACTGCTTGCATGTAGGGAATCTATGAGAAAATGAAACCAATTTCTGCTTATTTTATACCTCCCCAATACTGAACTGACTGAATTTGATGTATCTAATCAAGTTTCCGGTGCAAACATTCAAGCTCATGTTGTTCTTGAGCCTGAAGTGTCTAATGAACAGACTGCTAATGAAGGATTTGATGCAAACATTTTACATGCTCCTGGTGATGAACATATAGTGTCTTATGAGGGATCTAATGCAAGCATTTTGCAAGCTCCCATTGAAGGATTTAGTGTCTAATGATGATCTGCTATGTTGAGAGAGACATAGAGATTTGCAGGCATTGATGACAAGCAAATTATAGTACATTTTCATGGCTTTAGGAAACGTCGAGACCATCTACCAGAAAGTCCCCGTATTATGACAATGTAGCATATAATACTTTTCTAATCTGTTGGTTGAAACTATTGGAATACTTGTGCAGGATAGATATATTGATATGTAGTTTGTGCACTGGTTATAGGTGCAATTACACTTCGATATTTTCTGCCAGAGAACGAATAATTGAAGCATGTACAGACCATGTTAGTAGTCCTTGTACACCATGTTGCATTTTGTGTTTTTTGGTGCTAGCATCATTTAGTGTTTTATAATCTGAACTACTTTGGATCATTAGCTGGTTTTCAAAGTGCATGTATCTTCACATTTCTCAAGTTATGTTGATTTCCGGAGTGCAAGTGCCTTCGTATTTTTTAAGTTAAATGTTTGCCCCCGGTAACTTGAATTCGTGGATCCGCAACTGCACACAAATCATACACACAGGCTAGTACGAATTAAATGAAATGTAGGGACTTACGCTAGCTCGTTGTACAGGCTCACTGCAGCTCTGCTTGCGCTTGGGATGTTCCATGTACAAGTCCATGTTACCACTTGCTTGGATGTGCGGGCCTTGTGCTCCTTGCATCCCCCTCTGCATTTTTGACATGGCGAATGGTTGATCAAATAAGAGGAATCGACCTTGCTGTTGTACCGGAGGAGATACTTACAAGGTTATACGGGCATGAAGGATGTGTACCAGATCCCGTAGCGCCGTCATGCTTCACTAAAAAATGGTTTTGCTTGTTTTCAAATGATATCTCCAGAAGAAACAAGAGTTAATGTCAGAGTTGCATAGGCGTGTAAGCTAAGAGAAGTGAAAGGATATCCAAACATCGTCGGAACAGTGCACAAGGGAGTGATGTGTGGATACCTAGTTCGGGCCGGCGTTTGGGCATGCTCGTCTAGATAGAGTGCGGGTCACTTCAGAGCCGTTGAGGGTGATGCGCTGGCGTTGGCTGGTCGCGCACGGATGCAGATCTAGAGTGGAAGCGGAGCGCTACGATGCGGTGGACAAGACTGTTGGTGAAGCCCCAACGGCCTCGGGGGGGGGGGGGGGGCGGAGGTGCAACGATGTGCTCGGTGAACTAGCGCCGGTGAGGTGGTAGACGGCGTCGGTGAAGCGCACCTGATGCGGTGGAAGTCGGTGTCTATGAGGCACGTCGGTTGCGGCGGCCGACGTTGTCGGTGGACCACCCGGTGCGATGGACGAGCGCGTAGATGAGGTAGCTCCGGTGCGGTGGTGAAGCGCGACCGTCGTCTTCGTCGTCGTTGTCCGGCACAGAGGTGGGGAAAGAGATGAGATGAGGGGCGATTCGAACTTTGCCTGGGTTGGCGGCGAATTAGGGATTTGAGCAATCTGGGCTTAGAAGGGGACGACAGAGAAGGGAGATTTTGCAGGGCTGGAATTGGGGCCGCTAGATATTTCAATCTGAAACATGGAAGCGCGAACTTATTTTGTCGTCGTTCTTTTTGGGGGGGGGGGAGGGAGGGGGGTGGGTGGCTGGGTGCTAAGCATCCGTACGACACACGCGGCCACCACGACACGACCCTGGTCTAACTAGTGTGCCTACATTTGAGAATGCAAACGAATCTTCTTTCATTTGCAAACGAATCTGTATGTATTACCATGCCCGTGTTTTCTTTGCAAATAATTAGTCATTCAAAACGAGATACTATAAATTAATTAATGAGGAGTTATTTGAAAAAAAATCAAAACGGTATCCACGCTAATGTGGATTAGAGTGTGTGTGTCACATAATTAGTTATTTGAATTAGAGTGTGTGTCACATAGCAGTCTCCAATTCTAACGTGGATTTCGCATTTAACGGTGTCCATGATACTTTTTTAATACAAATTCATATGTATATGATGAACACCATGGTAGTGAGAAAACTTTGGATGGATTTAAACATATGACCTACAAAATAGCACAACAATCGAGTCAATGTCAACTTTTCCAAACCTAATATGGCACGAATTCGAAATAATTACCCATATGCAGAGTTCAAATATTACAATGTACACGGAATTGAAACATCGATATTAAGTCTTGTACTATCTACATTCAAAGGTTGTTTTTAGCCCCACCCCCCCTCGGCACACACGCTACATACTTCCTTTATTGGTCAATCTTCCTCTCCTAACCACCTTAGGAGGCTATCGGTTTCCGACACACGTTCATTATTTCTCTCCATGCTTCGATCTCTAACTCTCTCAACTACACAACCCCCTTTCTTCCACTCTGTTACCAAATGTATTTACCTCACACACCCGCCATTGCACCCCATGCCGAGCTCTCCCTCCCACTCTCTCCCTCCAACCCTCTCTCGCTAGATACATGCATTACCTATCTAGCCCGCCAACCTCTCGTGCACACGCACGCACGTTGTCTATCTAGGTCACTACGTCGAGACTGTCTCACTCTTTCTTCCGCACGGCGGGCCACACTCGCTCAATCTCGCTCTCTTTATCTGAGTCTCGATTAACCTCGTTTTCTTTCACACACAAATGATATATCTCCCTGTTCGGGCCTTGATCAACACACTCTATACTCTCTCACGGAGATTGTCTATCTAGGTCAGTCCATCCAAGCCGCCCCACTCTTTCGACCTCATGGCGGGCTACGCTCACTCTCTCTCTCTCTTGTTCGCTCTCTCCATCTCTCTCTCTCTCTCTCTCCCCCTTTGTATGTCTCGATTGACCTCGCTCTTTCTCGGACACAAACGATATATCTCCATGTTTGAGCCCAAATCGACATATTCATATTGTATACTCTCTCATGCACATTGTCTATCTAGGTCACTCTCTCCAACCCGTCTCACTCTTTCGATCGCACGACGACCCACACTCGCTCAATCTCTCTCCCTTTATATATGTAATCGATTGACCTTGCTTCCTCCAACGCACAAAATATATCTACATGTCTATGGCTGGATCATCTCTCAAGCTTTATCTTACAACCCTCACCCTTCCCAAAAGCTCAATTTGATAATATCTCTCCAGAGCATATATATCTTTTCAATGAATGTCGGACCACACTCACTTTCTCTCTCTATCTGTATGTCTGTCGATTAACGTCGTTATCTCACGCCTTATCTTCCACACATTGAAGCAACCTCTCCGTCCCTCGCAAATTCGGAGCTATTTACATTGCGAGGGGGACTCCAACCTTGGATTAATTTGTGTAGGTATTTATTCCGGTGAGTTTAGATTATATTTTTGTAGCATTCGGCCCACAACTACTCCGAACACCATTGCAACCTCCGCACCTCCCCCAATTGATTCCCTCTGGCTCGGTCATCGCTCTTTCACACGTCCTTTCTCGCCTTCAACGTCGCACCATGGTATTATTGCAAAAAACTCTGTTGTTCTCTTTAATTATTACAAATAAGCTATAGAACTACACACCGATAGTCCACCTGGAATGGAACAAATTTTGACCCACAAATTAAAGTGCTACAAACTACACACTAAGGGGCCCACCTGTCATGAAACAAATTTGGAACCATATACAAATTAAAAAATAAAGGACGAGGATCGAACATGTGACTAGGGCCTTCAAGCCGCACGTCAATAGGCAACATACGTAGAACAACTATGTTTGTTGTACCCCCCCTTTGTTCATATAATGTTTTTATATTACCACAGCCTATTTAATGGATAACATGTAATATTATTTTTAGTACATTAGTGGGACCGGCTCGTTAGCACGTAGTACTATTCGCCCTCACTTACTGGTGGGTTCCATGTGTGCTCTCTCTCTCCTCCCCTTCTGCGTTTAGAACTCGCGGGCGATGTTGTCGTTGACCATATCTGGACGCATTCACAAGTTACGGCAACAGTTTCACGTACTAGTAGTACTAGTCAATGTGTACGTGCAATGCACATTAATTTGGAAGTATATTAAGTGCATTCAGATATTAAGTAGGATATTATTTGCGTGTTATTATGTGATTAGCACTATTTTTTGGCATGAAATTAACAGCACACTAGACGTGTTGAGCGCTCGAAATTGAAGCAGTCTAGGTCGTTGGATGAGAAGGAATACATGTGGCTTGATGACGTTTTATATTTAATTTGATAGGGCTCTAGCAGAACATTCAATCGATCAAACCATAGATTTCATTCAGTCTGACTCCGACTTTACATTCATACGACGATCGATCTAAAATAAACAAAAATGATAAATGTTCGGATTTTAAGCATGGCAATCCGAACGTTTTTCATGGAAAATGTAGATTACGCGGCGGCAGCATCTTGCAGTGGGAAGCGGCTCCTCTGCCATGCTCTGTGTGTCATCGGGCCACTGACCGACGGCGACGGTGGCGTCTTGCACCGTTGTTGGCGTACTCCTGGACGTTGGCCCTAGCTTCAAGGAAGGCCACAATGTTCTGGACTTCGGTCTCCAGGAGCGAGTCAACTGGCGGGAGGAGGCGACTGGCGTTGGTGCAAGGAAGCGGTCGACGGTGGCCATCCATGCCGCTGAGGGGGGCACTGGCACCCGCGTGGGGACTTGCGCTGGGAATGGCGCGGTGGAGACATTCGTGTGCATGGGCACCAGCATGGGCGCGGACGTCAGTGCACGCGCAGGCGCATGCGCTGGCAGGTGCATGGGCACGTGAAAGTCGGCGGGGACCTCATGGAACCCCGTGGCATCAAGCTCGGCGACAATGTGCGGCTCCCATCCCATCAATGCCACAGGGATGGGCGCTGGCGCAGTCGGGGCAACGGGAGCCGGAACGGGAGCGGGGATAGGCGCGGCGTCTTCCCGCAATGCCGGTTCAAGCTCGTCCCAAAGCGCCTTATGTTCTTGAGACTCCGGCTGGGTGTCTTCCTCAGTTAACTGGAAGACTAAGGGCTGACCATCGTGATGCGGCTTGGCGTACGGTTAGGTTAGGCTGGTTGGAGGTAGACGACAGGAGAATCTGAGAGGAAGAGAGAAGATTGTAGTGATACCGGGTAGTGTGGGGTTGATTTTAAACGGTGGTGCCGGCGACATTAAAAGTGGGAGCAGTTGGGATGAAGGTGGGCGGCGGAGCCTGGTCAAAGGGCTCGCCTCCCGGTGAGCCTGAGCAGCGGTCTACCTGCACGCCTCCTGTCAGCCGGCGCAGCGGTCTGCTCGCACACTTCCCGTCGACTCACACGCTTGCTCGGACGGAACATCCCGATGAGAAGCGGGACTCGTGGGGGCATGTAAACGCCCACAGTTTCAATAGTGAAAACGTTCGCCTTACCGTGACAGGTCTTCGTTCCAAAATACCTTGGCTCTTCATTTGTGCAACTTCACATAAGCAGCCTGTCTCAAATTGAAGAAAAAACATTACGTTGGAATATTTGTGCCATATCACATGACCATGCTCAGTTTCATGAATTTCTAGTCACTTTTGGATTTTCCAAAATTTAAAATCCAGGATTCGAAACAATATCATAACCTGCATCATGCATTAAATTTTTGAGCGATACATCTTTCCTGTTGTATTTCCTAAGAAAGGATTTGATCAAACATTTTGCTTAGTTAGACTTCAGACAAGTTATATATGCAGAGTAAAAGGATAATCCCTCCGTACCAGTGCATTGCTTGATATATTAAGTCAAGTACTAGGCACGAACAAATGGGCTCAATTTTGTGCTCATCCTGGTGTAGTACTCCTATTAGTACTAGGCAATGTAGTTGACGGGTGACCTTGGGTAGCGGCGACCGAGGGAAATGAACCATGCTCCGCACGGTAGGTAACGTTGTCTAGTTACTAAAGCATCCCTCCATTGTTCATCGGTAGTCACTATGGACTGGGGACATGAGGGGAATTTCCTACTGGGGGAATTCTGGGAACCAGATATTTCAACTCGAAACGCGGAGGCTCGACTGGTTGGGGTTGGCTAATGTGCATACCACGCACGCCACCAGAAGGACACGAGCCCAATTTTTTTGAGGATCAACACGAGCCAAGGTCTGGCTGGTACGCCGTTGGGTCCTACCATTCGAGTATACGAAATGAATCTTTTAAATTGCCGGATGAATCTATGTGTATTACAATGCCCGTATTTTCCTTGCAAATACTAATCTCAACGTGGTAATTGATTTACGACGAGTTCTTGAATTAGAGTGAGTTTGTGATATAGTGATCTCAACGTGGATTTCACATTTCATGGTATCCCTAGTAAGTTTTTCATTGCAAATTCAAATTTAAAATATGAACGGTATGGTGGTGAGAAAACTTTGTATGTATCAAGCATATGACCACACACACACACACACACGAACACAAAACCTATCCAATAAGTATAGTGCATCTATTTTTCCAAACCATGCATGTATGCCACGAATTCAAAAATACTCCTTCTGTTCCTAAATATTAGTCTTTTAGAGATTTCAACAAGTGACTACATACAGAGCAAAATGAGTGAATCTACACTCTAAAATATGTCTATATACATCCGTATGTGGCAGTCCATTTGAAATCTCTAAAAAGACTAATATTTAGGAATGAAGGGAGTAAAATGTAAGACATGCATGGTCCTCAATTCAATATTTAAAATGAAAAGGTGACTGAAACATGAATATTAAGTCTAGTGCTACAGTACATGCAAATGTTGTGTTTAGGAGGAGCTATGTAGATTGGGGGGGGGGGGGGTTAACCCCTCGACCTTAGATAAAATTGTGAAGCTGTGTTTAGGATTGTTTAGATTATATTTGTCCCCACCCTCCCAAACACCGATTGGTTCTGCACCACCCTCCTCCCCAGGAGAATATCATGTGCCCCCACACCTTAGATGCTATATACTAATATGAGTTCCTTGGAGCTTGTAGATCTGAGATATAGTAGCTCACAAGATGTCTTAATATTTTTCCATGAAACCTTGATGAGTTTGAGAATTGCACACAATTTGTAGAAAAACTACTCAGATGCCTTTGGATCCCATATCCAACGACCTCGAAGCTCGTATCACCGTAGCATCTAAGATGAAGGAGGACATCATATTCTCCTGTATGTAAGAATATCATGTGCTACCACACCTTAGATGCTTTGGTGATACAAGCTCTTCGGAGCCGTTGGATTTGTGACCCAACAACTCCTCGGTGGTTTGAATGTTTTTTTGCAGAAAAGCCCCCAAAGAGTTCGGCCACTGCTTACAAGCACAAAGACTGCTCAGATGCCATTGGATCTCAGATCAAACGACCTCGAAGCTCATATCACCATAGCGTCCAAGCTGCGAGAGCACCTGATGTTTTCTCGCACGGGAGAATATGAGGTGCCCCCGCACTGTAGATTCTATGGTGATACGAGTTCACGGAGATCTAACGGCTCACAGTAGGAGGTTTGAATGATTTTGCAATACATGCCTGAGAGAGTTTTGGAATTGCGCAGAAAGGACAAGTACTACGCATGTGGCATCTGATCACAGATCATACGACCTAGATGCTCGTATCATCGTACCGGCTAATTAAGCTACGGGGAGCACCTAATATGAGCAACGAGGAGCCGTTGGATCCAAGATAGGCAAATGCTACCTCTTGAGCACTGCGTTGGTTTTCCCTTGAAGGGGAAAGGGTGATGCAGCAAAGTAGCGTAAGTATTTCCCTCAGTTTTTGAGAACCAAGGTATCAATCCAGTAGGAGGCCACGCACGAGTCCCTCGCACCTACACAAACAAATAAATCCTCGCAACCAACGCAATAAAGGGGTTGTCAATCCCTTCACGGTCACTTACGAGAGTGAGATCTGATAGATATGATAAGATAATATTTTTGGTATTTTTATGATAAAGATGCAAAGTAAAGAAAACAAAAATAAAAATGGCGCCAGAAATAGCTTGTTGTCGGGAGAATATTATGATGGAAAATAGACCCGGGGGCCATAGGTTTCACTAGTGGCTTCTCTCATGAGCATAAGTATTACGGTGGGTGAACAAATTACTGTTGAGCAATTGATAGAATTGAGCATAGTTATGAGAATATCTAGGTATGATCATGTATATAGGCATCACGTCCGAGACAAGTAGACCGACTCCTGCCTGCATCTACTACTATTACTCCACACATCGACCGCTATCCAGCATGCATCTAGAGCATTAAGTTCATAAGAACAGAGTAGCGCTTTAAGCAAGATGACATGATGTAGAGGGATAAACTCATGCAATATGATATAAACCCCATCTTGTTATCCTCGATGGCAACAATACAATACGTGCCTTGCTGCCCCTACTATCACTAGGAAAGGACACCGCAAGATTGAACCCAAAGCTAAGCACTTCTCCTATTGCAAGAAAGATCAATCTAGTAGGCCAAACCAAACTGATAATTCGAAGAGACTTGCAAAGATAACCAATCATACATAAAAGAATTCAGAGAAGATTCAAATATTGTTCATAGATAAACTTGATCATAAACCCACAATTCATCAGTCTCAACAAACACACCGCAAAAGAAGATTACATCGAATAGATCTCCACAAGAGAGGGGGAGAACATTGTATTGAGATCCAAAAAGAGAGAAGAAGCCATCTAGGTAATAACTATGGACTCGAAGGTCGGAGGTAAACTACTCACACATCATCGGAGAGGCTATGGTGTTGATGTAGAAGCCCTCCGTGATCGATGCCCCCTCCGGCGGAGCTCCGGAACAGGCCCCAAGATGGGATCTCATGGGTACAGAAGGTTGCGGCGGTGGAATTAGGTTTTTGGCTCCGTCTCTGGTAGTTTGGGGGTACGTAGGTATATATAGGAGGAAGAAGTACGTCGGTGGAGCAATGTGGGGCCCACAAGGGTGGAGGGCGCGCCCAGGGGGGTAGGCGCGCCCCACTAACTCGTGCCTTCCTGGTTGATGTCTTGACGTAGGGTCCAAGTCCTCTGGATCATGTTCGTTCCGAAAATCACGCTCCCGAAGGTTTCATTCCGTTTGGACTCCGTTTGATATTCTTTTTCTGCGGAACTCTGAAATAGGCAAAAAAAACAGCAATTCTGGGCTGGGCCTCCGGTTAATAGGTTAGTCCCAAAAATAATATAAAAGTGTATAATAAAGCCCAATAATGTCCAGAACAGAATATAATATAGCATGGAACAATAAAAAATTATACATACGTTGGAGACGTATTAGCACACATGAGGCCTGAATGTTTTATTGGCAAAAAAATCTTGGAGAGTTTGGAAATTGCGCATAATTACAAAGACTACTCCCAAGCCATTGGATCTCAGTTCCAACGATGTAAAAACTCGTATCACCATTTTCGGTGTCAAAACCGGCGGATCTTGGGAAGGGGGTCCCGAACCGCGCGTCTAAGGTCGATGGTAACAGGAGACGGGGGACACAATGTTTACCCAGGTTCAGGCCCTCTCTATGGAGGTAATACCCTACTTCCTGCTTGATTGATCTTGATGAATATGAGTATTACAAGAGTTGATCTACCACGAGATCGTAATGGCTAAACCCTAAAAGTCTAGCATGTATGACTATGATAATGAGTATCTCCTCCCCTCCGGACTAAGCCCTCCGGTTTATATAGACACCGGGAGGATCTAGGGTTACACAAGGTCGGTTACAGAGAAAGGAATCTACATATTTGATCGCCAAGCTTGCCTTCCACGCCAAGGAGAGTCCCATCCGGACACGGGTAGAGTCTTCGGTCTTTGTATCTTCATGGCCCATCAGTCCATCCCATGGCTAACAGGCCGGACGTCCGAGGACCCCTTAGTCCAGGACTCCCTTAGTAGCCCCTGAACCTGGCTTCAATGACAAGGTATCCGGTGCACAGATCTGTCTTCGGCATTGCAAGGCGGGTTCCTCCTTCCGAACTCCAAAATAGTCTTCGGACGCAATGATCGTGTCCGGACCTGTAACACACATACCACACGCAACCGCAGAGAGTATAATATTCCATGAGTCCAATCCGCTGACAACTTTTTGCAACATGACATCACGTCCACCCGGTCATTATTTCGAACAATTTTGCATCTGCCGCTCCATGTTTCGAGACGCGTTTGCCACTGGCACGTCTTGTCGAAGCAGAGATCATGTCCCCTCATTGCGGGATCCTCATCAATACGGGCGTGGGTAACCCAACCATGCCATTTACACAGCCCTTGGGAACAGGCGAGTTTTAAGGCGAGTGGGGAGGTGTTCGATATTCACTGCCTTTATAAAGAGATAAGGATTCCCTTTCTTGACCCACGCCTTCTCTCTCTCTCTCTGCCCTTCCATTCTTGAGCTCCAGTGCCCAAATTCTCATCACCTCCATCTCTGGGAAGTACTCAACCATGTCCGGATCCGGAGGTCAAGGCAAGTGGATGGTGTCCTCTGTCAAGGAGAAGGACATCACCCAGCTTCGGGCGGCCGGGTATCTGGCGAAAGGAATCGCCCATAATCTGCCAACCAAGGGGCAAATCATCCACACCCTGAAGCCTACTGAGAGGGTGGTTTTCCTCCCTCACTTTGTCCACGGGTTTCCACTTCACCCTTTCGTCCGTGGACTGATGTTCTATTACGGGCTAGATTTCCATGATCTGGCCCCGAACTCCTTCCTCAACATCTCGGCATTCATTGTCGTGTGCGAGGCTTTCCTCCGCATCAACCCCACTTCAGATTATGGCTCAAGGTCTTCAACGTGAAGCCAAAGGTGGTGGATGGTCAGCACGCGGAGTGCGGAGACGCCATGGTGAGCAAGATGCCCAACGTCACATGGCCTAAGGGCACTTTTGTGGAGACTGTCAAAGAGTGGCAGAAGCAGTGTTTCTACATCACAGAGCCACGCGGCGCACTTGGGCGGCGGCTCCCGAATTCAAATCTGGTGCTCCAATGCGGCTCACCTCCTGGATAGAGAAGGTCCCCAACTGGTCTTCGTTGGATGAACTGATAGCGCTGCAAACGCGCATTCAAAGCATGGTGGATAAAAACATCAAGCTCGTCGACGTGATCCAGGTGATGCTGGTTCGCCGGATTCTCCCCTGCTAAAGCCGAAGCTTCCCTTTATAGGATTCGATTCGGAGAAGCACCAGACCCTGGAGAGGCTCTTCGGAACTACTCATGAAGATGCCTGGAAGTTTCTCTTCAAGGGCTATGAGAAGCCACCGGTCATAGATTCGGACCGCGGGCATGACCATACCCATCCTGCCAATGCGGTAAGTCCATCCCCTCTCGAGGCGCACCTTCTACTTGCTTGTTCAAGGAGGATGCCTAATCTTTACTATATATTTTTCAGGTATGGACAGAGAGAGCGGAGCGGATCCAGTGTTTGGCTCCGCTGCCCGAAGAGCCAGTCATCCCGCTCCTGGCAAAGATGCTGGTTCCGGCACCCTATCAGCCGCCGGAGAAGAAGGCCAAGGGGGCCAAAGGTGACCCCCGTCGCAAGGGTGCTTCGGACGTTACATCCGAAGACGAAGAGACCCATTCCTCTGCTGCTGAGGATGACGACGAGGAGGAGGAGGAAGAAAACAAACCTCCCCCTGATGGGGGAAAGAAGAAGAGGGCGGCCTCCACAAGTCTAGAGGCGGGGACGTCCAAGAAGGGGAAGGCCACCCTTGTGGATACCTCCGTGTGGGATGTCGACAGCAGTCCGGAGCGACGCCCTCAGACCAAGCCCCTGGCCGCATCGTAAGTACTAAAAGATTTGTACATGTCCCCATACCCAGCGCTTCTTCTTTAATCATGTCAATTCATGCTATTGCAGTCCGGCCCACGACAGCTCCCAGCGATCCTCAACAGGAGGTTCGTTGGATTCAAAGGCGATGGCCAGCGAGTCACCGCCGGCCGCTCACTCTCCCAAGGCCAAGGGTGACGCCGAGGTGCTGTCCCGAAGAACTTTCCCAGGCCGGGGAGAGGTTCAGGAGGCGCCAGAAGGCGAAACTTCCGTCGTCGGACACCAGGGGGAGCAAGTCCCCATGGAGAATGGCGTTGAGGGCCGCATTCAGTCCGGCCCTCAGCCAGATACGATTCCGGAGACCAATACGGCTCCATAATCCAGTGTGCAGCCTCCTTCGAGAGAAGGGGCATGCCCATTCCGCCGATGACCCCTGTCGAACCAGGGGCACCGGACAATTTGCTGGAAGCGCTACGAGGCGCTTCCATTGTGGATGAGCACCGTACCCTTATGGGTACGGTGATTGAGAGGGTTCAGTCCGCCAAGAGCGGACTAACCGAAGCCTGACGCAGTCTGCTGACTGGTTTTGAGGTATGCGACGGAGAAAGAGAAAATCCCAATATAGACAGTGGCCCCTGAGACACTGTTCGGTATTTGGAAAGAAAGGTCGGACAGAGGATCAATCCATTATTGCAGGAAACTAAATATGTCTTATATGAATACGCAGGCGTCGCTGCTGGCCGTGGTTTCACACACTACCGAAGTCTCCGGACTGAAGAAGAGACTGGAGCGGGCCGAGGAGGAGCTCAGCCAGGTGAGGAGGCAGCTCCAGGAGAAGAAAGGTATGTAATAACCCGCTATATATTCGGAAAGAATAAATGATATATATTTGACCGGAGTGTCATGATATGTGTAGGAGCAACCGACCGAGGATAAAGCTGCCAAAGAGCAAGCCGCTTGTAAGAAGCTCAAGGCCAGGGTTAATGAGGTCCAGCAAGAGCTGCAGGACGCTGTTGAGAAGTGCGAGACCTTGGAGCGCGATGCGTCGGCTCAAGAGACCGAACTCGCCAAGGCTCACCAAAGCACAGAGGCAGCCCGAAATGAAGCCCAGGGTGCCCTCCAGGAGATCCAGGAGGCCAGGAAGATCGCGGCTGGTAAGGCGTTTAGTATGCAAAGAAAGTATGTGGAGAAGAAGTATCTTTTACTAACCCGGATTCGGAGTTCTCCAGGGGCTTTTGTAGATCTGCCACGCAGTGTGTCCGACGCTGCGGAGTTCTTCCGAGCCAAAGAAGGGAGCTCCACGGAGAAGCTATTCAGGTCACAATATCTTGCGCCAGAACATCCGGTGCCCTTCAGCGATCAGCTAAAACAGCTGGTCGATCTGCATAGGGTGGCCAAACTGGCCATGAAGGATTTAATAATCCGGTTGTGGCCAGCTGAAGCTATACCCAGCAGCTACTTCGGCCTCGTGAAGCAGCTAGTGAATGCGTGTCCTCGGCTGGACGTCGTCAAGCGGTCCGTCTGCATCGAGGGCGCGCGCATGGCCTTCGCCCCCGTCAAGGTCTGGTGGGCGAAGATGGATGCCGTCAAGGTTGTGACGGAGGGGCCGCCTGAGGGCAAGGAGTACCACACGACTGAGCGGTATTTTGAAGACGTCCTGGAGGGGTCTCGCATTGTGGCGACGCAATGTGCGCAAGACATTATCTTTGACTGAGTATATTCATGTTGTCTCTGCTTTGTATGATGAAACAAAGTTTGTTATGTAATATAATTTTTGGTATTAAAAGTTTCACCTCATGTGCGGCTGTATGTGATACGTCTCCTTCGTATCTATAATTTTTGATTGTTCCATGCCAATATTCTACAACTTTTACATACTTTTGGCAACTTTTTATACTATTTTTGGGACTAACATATTGATCCAGTGCCCAGTGCCAGTTCCTGTTTGTTGCATGTTTTTTGTTTCACAGAAAATTCATATCAAACAGAGTCCAAACGGGATAAAAACTGATGGAGATTTTTTTTGGAATATTTATGAATTTTGGGAAGTGGAATCATCGCGAGACGATGCCCGAGGGGGCCATGAGGTAGGGGCCGCGCCCCTGACCCTCGTGGACACCCCGTAAGGCAGTTGGAGCCCTTCTTTCGCCGCAAGATATCTAATATCCGAATAAAAATTGTGTTTAAATTTCAATCCAATCCGAGTTACAGATCTCCGGTTATAAAACAAACGGTGAAAGGGCAGAATCCGGAGCGCAGAAACTGAGAGAGACAGAGAGACATATCCAATCTCGGAGGGGCTCTCGCCCCTCCCATGCCGTGGAGGCCATTGACCAGAGGGGAAACCCTTCTCCCATCTAGGGAGAAGGTCAAGGAAGAATAAGAAGGAGGGGGGCTCTCTCCCCCCTCTCCTGGTGGCGCCGGAACGCCGCTGGGGCCATCATCATCACCGCGATCTACACCAACACCTCCATCATCTTCACCAACATCTCCATCACCTTCCCCCATCTATCTATAGCGGTCCACTCTCCCACAACCCGCTGTACCCTCTACTTGAACATGGTGCTTTATTCTTCATATTATTATCCAATGATGTGTTGCCATCCTATGATATCTGAGTAGATTTTCGTTGTCCTATCGGTAATTGGTGAATTGCTATGATTGGTTTAATTTGCTTGTGGTTATATTGATGTCCTTTGGTGCCCATCATATGAGCGCACGCGTGGATCACACCATAGGGTTAGTTGTATGTTGATAGGACTATGTATTGGAGGGCAAGAGTGACAGAAGCTTCAACCTAGCATAGAAATTGATGCATACGGGATTGAAGGGGGACCAATATATCTTAATGCAATGGTTGGGTTTTACCTTAATGAACGTTAGTAGTTGTGGATGCTTGCTAATAGTTCCAATCATAAGTGCATAGAATTCGAAGTCAGGGATGACATGCTAGCAGTGGCCTCTCCCACATAAAACTTGCTATCGGTCTAGTAAAGTAGTCAATTGCTTAGGGACAATTTCGCAACTCCTACTACCACTTTTTCACACTCACCCTACTAACTTTATTGTGTCTTTATCTAAACAGACCCTAGTTTTTATTTACGTGCTCTTTATATTCTTGCAAACCTATCCAACAGCACCTACAAAGTACTTCTAGTTTTATACTTGTTCTAGGTAAAGCGAACGTTAAGCGTGCGTAGAGTTGTATCGGTGGTTGATAGAACTTGAGGGAATATTTGTTCTACCTTTAGCTCCTCGTTGGGTTCGACATTCTTACTTATCAAAAGAGGCTACAATTGATCCCCTATACTTGTGGGTTATCAAGACCTTCTTCTGGCACCGTTGCCGAGGAGTCATAGCGTGGGTTGAATATTCTCGTGTGTGCTTGTTTGCTTTATCACTAAGTAATTTTTATTTGCTGTTCTAAGTTGTTCTCTATCTTTAGTTATGGATATGGAACAAGAAAAACCAAAAAAATAGGTGTACTTGCTACTCATGGTGATGGGGAACCTCCTAAAACCCTCGATGCTGGTTATGTGAAAAATATTATGTACTACTTTGATAATCCTGAGAAAACCCCATTCAATTATGTAATGGGAGACACGTTGGATCAATGTGAATACTTTAGGGATTATCGCTTGACTCAAAAACGGAAACTATTATGGGATCGCATTGGTATGCTCGGGAACTATGCTTGAGATATGATTATACTTGTTGCTCTAGGATGAAGGCTCCACACCTTCCCTTTTCTGCAAATTTAATGATGATAAAACCTTGGCTTCTTATGCTAATGGTATATATGATTACTGTGATGTGGAACAAATAGAAGAATTCATTGCTTTTATGGGTGCTTATGAAATTGAATCTTTGTATAAAGAGTTTGAAGATTTTGATGATTCAGTTTATAGACCTGAAAATTTTGCTATACTTAAATATTTCTATGAGAATCATGAATTCAATTCCGATATTGATGATTTTATTGAGAGAGTCTCCGCTGTCCAAGAAGAGACTAATATTTTGCAGGAGTCTATGGAAGAAGAAACTAATGACATTGTGAGCTCATTGGATGAAAAAGATGAGGAGGAGAGCGAAGAACAAAAGGAGGAAGAGCGGATTGATCACCCGTGCCCACCTTCTAATGAGAGTAACTCTTCAACTCATACATTGTTTAACTTCCCTTCGTGCTTACCGAAGGATGATTGCTATGATGATTGTTATGATCCCGTTGATTCTTTTGGAATATCCATTTTTGATGATGCTTGCTATGCTAGTGGCCAAGATGCCAATATTAATTATACTTATGGAGATGAACTTGCTATAGTTCCTTATGTTAAACATGAAATTGTTGCTATTGCACCCACGCATGATAGTCCTATTATCTTCCTGAATTCTCCCGACTACACTATATCGGAGAAGTTTGCCTTTATTAAGGATTATATTGATGGGTTGCGTTTTACTATTACACATGATGATTTTGATAGATATAATATGCATGTGCTTGCTGCTCCTACTTGCAATTATTATGAGAGAGGAACTACATCTCCGCCTCTCTATGTTTCCAACATGATAAAATTGCAAGAAACTGTTTATACTATGCATTGTCCTTTACTTTGTGTGCATGAATTGTTCTTTTATGACATGCCGATGCATAGGAAGAGAGTTAGACTTCGTCATTACATGATATATGTTACTTTGTGCTCACTACTAAATTACAAATCATTGTAATTAAAATTGGCTTTCATATACCTTGGGATCCGGGTGGATCCATTACTTGAGCACTATATGCCTAGCTTAATGGCTTTAAAGAAAGCGCTGCCAGGGAGACAACCCGGAAGTTTTAGAGAGTCATTTATTTCTGTTGAGTGCTTTTATAAATTTTAAAAACAAAAAAAATATAGAGGGGAACCCAAAAATTTTCAACAAAAATAATTATCCCTTGTAAAATTCCATTGTATTATAAAAATAATGTGCCAAGGTTTGCCTTTAGGATGTTTACAATGCTTGTTGGTTTGTGCGGTGCAGGACAGAAACTTTGGCTGTAGTGTGTGATTTTACACTTTTTACCTGGACGTCAAATGGTTCTGAAACTTTTTGCAATGTCTTTCTATACAAATTGTTTATTTTTCCTAATTTTGGAAGATTTTTTGGAGTACCAGAAGTATGGTGAATGTTCATATTACAACAGACTGTCCTGTTTAAGACAGATTCTGTTTTTGATGCATAGTTTGCTTTGTTTTGATGAAACTATCAATTTCTATCAGTGGATTAAGCCATGGAGAAGTTATATTACAGTAGCTACAGTGAAAAAATAAAATATGTATTGGTTTGCAACAGTGCTTAGAGTAGCGATTTGCTTTATTATACTAACGGATCTTACCGAGCTTTCTGTTGAGTTTTGTGTGGATGAAGTGTTCGAAGATCGAGGATGTCTCGATGTGAGGAGAAGAAGGAGAGGCAAGAGCTCAAGCTTGGGGATGCCCAAGGAACCCCAAGTAAATATTCAAGGAGACTCAAGCGTCTAAGCTTGGGGATGCCCCGGAAGGCATCCCATCTTTCTTCAACAAGTATCGGTATGTTTTCGGATTCGTTTCGTTCATGCGATATGTGCAAATCTTGGAGCGTCTTTTGCATTTAGTTTTCACTTTTCTTTTATGCACCATGCTGGTATGAGATAGCCCATGGTTGATTTATAGAATGCCCTTTTCACTTCACTTATATCTTTTGAATATGGCTTTATAGAATGCTTCATGTGCTTCACTTATATCATTTGAAGTTTGGATTGCCTGTTTCTCTTCACATAGAAAACCGCCATTTGTAGAATGCTCTTTTGCTTCACTTATATTTGTTAGAGCATGGGCATATCTTTTCTAGAAAGAATTAAACTCTCTTGCTTCACTTATATCTATTTAGAGAGTTGACAGGAATTGGTCATTCACATGGTTAGTCATAAAATCCTACATAAAACTTGTAGACCACTGAATATGATATGTTTTATTCCTTGCAATAGTTTTGCGATATAAAGATGGTGATATTAGAGTCATGCTAGTGGGTAGTTGTGGATTGTAGAAATACTTGTGTTGAAGTTTGTGATTCCTGTAGCATCCACGTATGGTGAACCGATATGTAGCGAAGTTGGAGCATGAGGTATATATAGATTGTCTTCCTTATGAGTGGCGGTCGGGGACAAGCGATGGTATTTTCCTACCAATCTATCCCCCTAGGGGCATGTGTAGTAGTACTTTGCTTCGAGGGCTAATAAACTTTTGCAATAAGTATATATGAGTTCTTTATGACTAATGTTGAGTCCATGGATTATACGCACTCTCACCCTTCCATCATTGCTAGCCTCTTCGGTACCGTGCATTGCCCTTTCTCACCTCGAGAGTTGGTGCAAACTCCGCCGGTGCATCCAAACCCCGTGATACAATACGCTCTATCACACATAAGCCTCCTTATATCTTCCTCAAAACAGCCACCATACCTACCTATCTTGGCATTTCCATAGCCATTCCGAGATATATTGCCATGCAACTTCCATCATCATCATATACATGACTTGAGAATTTATTGTCATATTGCTTTGCATGATCGTAAGATAGCTAGCACGATATTTTCATGTCTTGTCCGTTTTTTGATATCTTTGCTATGCTAGATCATTGCACATCCCGATACACCGCCGTAGGCATTCATATAGAGTCATATCTTTGTTCTAGCATCGAGTTGTAATATTGAGTTGTAAGTAAACAAAAGTGTGATGATCATCATTATTAGAGCATTGTCCCAGTGAGGAAAGGATGATGGAGACTATGATTCCCCCACAAGTTGGGACGAGACTCTAGACGAAAAAAAGAGAAAGGCCAAAAAAAGAGAAGGCCCAAAAAACAAAAGAAAATGAGAGAAAAAGAGAGAAGGGACAATGTTACTATCCTTTTACCACACATGTGCTTCAGAGTAGCACCATGTTCTTCATAGAGAGAGTCTCTTGAGTTATCACTTTCATATACTAGTGGGAATTTTCATTATAGAACTTGGCTTGTATATTCCAATGATGGGCTTCCTCAAATGCCCGAGGTCTTCATGAGCAAGCAAGTTGGATGCACACCCACTTAGTTTCCAGTTTGAGCTTTCATACACTTATAGCTCTTAGTGCATCCATTGCATGGCAATCCCTACTCCTCACATTGACATCAATTGATGGGTATCTCCATAGCCCATTGATTAGCCGCGCCGATGTGAGACTTTCTCCTTTTTGCCTTCTCCACACAACCTCCACCATCATATTCTATTCCACCTATAGTACTCTGTCCATGGCTCACCCTCATGTATTGCGTGAAAGTTGAAAAGGTTTGAGAACGTCAAAAGTATGAACAATTGCTTGGCTTGTCATCGGGGTTGTGCATGATTAGAATGCTTTGTGTGGTGGAGATGGAGCATAGCCAGACTATATGATTTTGTAGGGATAACTTTCTTTGGCCATGTTATTTTGAAAAGACATGATTGCTTTATTAGTATGCTTGAGGTATTATTGTCTTAATGTCAAATGATAGACTATTGCTTTGAATCACTCGTGTCTTATTATTCATGCCATGATTAGATTATGTGATCAAGATTATGCTAGGTAGCATTCCACATGAAAATTTATCTTTTTTTTATCATTTACCTACTCGAGGACGATCAGGAATTAAGCTTAGGGATGCTGATACGTCTCCATCGTATCTATAATTTTTGATTGTTCCATGGCAATATTCTACAACTTTTACATACTTTTGGCAACTTTTTATACTATTTTTGGGACTAACATATTGATCCAGTGCCCAGTGCCAGTTCCTGTTTGTTGCATGTTTTTTGTTTCACAGAAAATCCATATCAAATGGAGTCCAAACGGGATAAAAACTGACGGACATTTATTTTGGAATATTTATGAATTTTGGGAAGTGGAATCATCGCGAGACGATGCCCGAGGGGGCCACGAGGTAGGGGGCGCGCCCCTGACCCTCGTGGACATCCCGTAAAGCGGTTGGAGCCCTTCTTTCGCCACAAGTAAGCTAATATCCGAATAAAAATCGTGTTTAAATTTCAATCCAATCTGAGTTACGGATCTTCGGTTATAAAAGAAACGGTGAAAGGGCAGAATCCAGAGCGCAAAAACTGAGAGAGACAGAGAGACAGATCCAATATCGGAGGGGCTCTCACCCCTCCCATGCCATGGAGGCCATACCCCAGAGGGGAAACCCTTCTCCCATGTAGGGAGAAGGTCAAGGAAGAAGAAGAAGGAGGGGGGCTCTCTCTCCCTCTCTCCCGATGGCGCCGGAACGCCGTTGGGGCCATCATCATCACCGCGATCTACACCAACACCTCCATCATCTTCACCAACATCTCCATCACCTTCCCCCATCTATCTACAGCGGTCCACTCTCCCGCAACCCGCTGTACCCTCTACTTGAACATGGTGCTTTATGCTTCATATTATTATCCAATGATGTTTTGCCATCCTATGATGTCTAAGTAGATTTTCGTTGTCCTATCGGTAATTGGTGAATTGCTATGATTGGCTTAATTTGCTTGTGGTTATATTGCTATCCTTTGGTGCCCATTATATGAGCGCGCGCGTGGACCACACCATAGGGTTAGTTGTATGTTGATAGGACTATGTATTGGAGGGCAAGAGTGACAGAAGCTTCAACCTAGCATAGAAATTGATGCATACGGGATTGAAGGGGGACCAATATATCTTAATGCTATGGTTGGGTTTTACCTTAATGAACGTTAGTAGTTGCGGATGCTTGCTAATAGTTCCAATCATAAGTGCATAGAATTCGAAGTCAGGGATGACATGCTAGCAGTGGCCTCTCCCACATAAAACTTGCTATCGGTCTAGTAAAGTAGTCAATTGCTTACGGATAATTTCGCAACTCCTACCACCACTTTTCCACACTCGCTATACTAACTTTATTGTGTCTTTATCTAAACAACCCCTAGTTATTTACGTGCTCTTTATATTCTTGCAAACCTATCCAACAACACCTACAAAGTACTTCTAGTTTTATACTTGTTCTAGGTAAAGCGAACGTTAAACGTGCGTAGAGTTGTATCGGTGGTCGATAGAACTTGAGGGAATATTTGTTCTACCTTTAGCTCCTCGTTGGGTTCGACACTCTTACTTATCAAAAGAGGCTACAATTGATCCCCTATACTTGTGGGTTAGCAGTATGTTATAAAATCTGAGAGTTGGCCAGTCGTCGGCTTCTGCCCCCACGTAGGTAGTACGGGGGTGTTCGGGATGTTATGTAAACACTCTTGATCCAATTATTTGGTCCTTGAAGGAGATGTTTAGCGCAATGAACCAGGCAATCGGACTATGTGGCTTTAGCACCCTCACTTAGCCATAGGAGTTTGACGATAGAAAGGGTAGGCGCAGCCCCTAGTATCCGAACTAGGATGCTGTAAGCGCCTGATCGGGTAAGTACCGATCCTTCGGATAATGCGGAAAAAATCTTTAACGATTTGGAACCTCCGAAGAGCTGACCGGTTCTCGCCGCATCATGACAGTAAGTTTTCGGCTTTCTCTACTGAGGTGCTCATCCGGATAAACCAGGGCACAATCGCAGTAGTTCTCCCTTTACTACCTTAGCCGATATAGCGGAACGTAAGGTAGCAAGCACAGGAGCCGGGCAACCCAACTATTGACCAAAGACATGATTCAGAACCAATGCATATAGTGCTAAATTCGGGGTGCCGAACTGTACTATAAATAAGTGTTTAGGCTTTGTTGCCGTATTGTGGGGCGTTATTAAGCCCCTGGCAAATGTGAGACGCACCAAAGTGTACGGGTGCTAACTGATAAGGTTATCAACGGAAAAAAGGAAAACAGAAAAGGAGCAAGGCCCTGAAACTTGGGCCACAAACTGTTTCCATTATAATTTGATTAATACTTCAAAGCGCATTGATACAAATAGTGCGATAAGCAACGGGCTATTTGACATGCCACGACCAAGGGAGAGCTGCGTGTGGGTCCTGAAAACAGGTAGAGTGATCGTTAAAGAAAACACCTAGAAATTCCCCTATATGCTTGTGCTTCTTGCCATCTTGGTGTGTTTATCCTTTGACAGGACCGATGATCAGGCCATGAGGGAAAGCCTGTGGAAAAGAGACCTGAAAAGGGAAAAGAGAAACAATGAAAGTATGTGTGTCCGGGAGCGGTCGAGCCGTATTGCGGATCACAAGCTAGCTATGCCTCTGTCTATGCCCATGGTATTTTGAGTGTGTAGTTATGTATGCGCGGTATAAATGCCGGCACTTGGGTGGGGCGGAGGCAAAATTGCTAGTTGAGCTCTTGACGAGCCGAGCTATCCTGCTGCTGAATAGTCCGGACCCTCTTGACAGTGTCCGGGAGCTTGGCCGCGGAATTAAGGTTCTGCTTGAAAAAGCCGCTCTGTACTTCTGCTGCTAAGGTAGCGGTGTGTTCCTCGGTACGGACGGAACATTCCGTGTTTCCATTGACTGTTATGACGCCGCGTGGCCCGGGCATCTTGAGCTTGAGGTAAGCATAATGAGGCACCGCATTGAATCTAGCAAATGTGGTTCGTCCGAGCAGTGCGTGATAGCCGCTGCGAAAAGGGACGATATCAAAGATTAACTCTTCGCTTCGGAAGTTGTCCGGAGATCCGAAGACAGCCTCTAGCGTAATTGAGCCTGTACAGCGAGCCTCTACACCTGGTATGACTCCTTTAAAGGTAGTCTTTGTGGGCTTGATCCGTGATGGGTCAATGCCCATTTTGTGTACTGTATCCTGATAGAGCAGATTGAGGTTGCTGCCACTGTCCATGAGGACTCGCGTCAGGTGGAATCCATCAATGATTGGGTCAAGGACCAGTGCGGCTGAACCGCCATGACAGAAACTGGTCGGGTGATCCCGGAGATCAAAGGTGATCGGGCATGACGACCATGGATTGAATTTTGGGGCGACTGGCTCTATCGCATAGACGTCCCGGAGCGCGCACTTGCGCTCCCTCTTAGGGATGTGTGTGGCATATATCATGTTCGTCGTTTTGACCTGAGGGGGAAACTTCTTTTGTCCCCCTGTGTTCGGTTGCCGGGGCTCCTCGTCATCGTCGTCGCTTTGCGATCCCTTTTCCTTGTTCTCTGCATTTAACTTGCCGGCCTGTTTAAAAACCCAACAATCTCTGTTGGTATGATTGGCTGGTTTTTCCGGGGTGCCGTGGATTTGGCACGGACGATCAAGTATGCGATACAAGCTGGATGGTCCCTGATTGCTTCTTTTATATGGCTTCTTCCGCTGACCGGACTTGGAGCCACTGAATCCGGCATTGTCTGTCGTGTCATCGGTGTTGTCGCCATTGTTTTGGCGTTTGTGTCCGTTGCGTCGGAGCTTGCCATTGCTATTTTTTCCCTCAGAGGCGCCTATTTCGCTAGTTGTGTTTTTGCTATGGGCCAGCCAACTATCCTCACCCGCACAGAAGCGGGTCATGGGTGCCGTGAGGGCTGCCATGGACTTCGGCTTTTCCTGGTCGAGGTGGCGAGCGAGCCATTCGTCAGGGATGCTATGTTTAAAGGCCACTAGGGCTTCGGCATCCGGACAATCAACGATCTGGTTCTTTTTAGTTAGGAACCTAGTCCAGAATTTCCTGGCTGACTCTCCAGGCTGTTGGACAATGTGACTTAAGTCATCGGTATCTGGTGGCCGGACATATGTACCTTGGAAGTTGTCAAGGAAAGCTTCTTCCAAGTCCTCCCAGCTGCCAATAGAATTTTCAGGCAGACTGTTTAGCCAGTGCCAAGCTCGCCCTTTGAGTTTTAGTGGGAGGTGTTTGATGGCATGAAGGTGATCCCCACGGGTCATGTGGATGTGGAGAATAAAATCCTCAATCCATACCGCGGGATCGGTTGTTCCATTGTATGATTCGATGTTTACGGGTTTGAACCCTTCTGGGAATTCATGATCCATTACTTCGTCAGTGAAGCAAAGAGGGTGTGCGGCACCTCTATATCGGGCCGCATCGCGACCTAGCTCCGATGGAGTCCGTCTGCAGTTTTCGGCCCGGGCGTGACTAGGTTTGTCACGTCCGAATAGATAGCCGTCCTCACGTGTCAGGGCACGTCCTCGCGATCCGTAGATCGATCTTGTATGTCCTGCTCTACTGTCCAGGTCTTGACGAAGGTCATATGTATAACCCCGAGCTGTCTTATCCCTGCCTTTACGGCGAGGTGGGGCAGTCTGGTGTTCGGCTTGGATTGCCGTTTTATCCACGCGGTCGGTCAGCCGCACTACGCGATGTTGGTGCGGGCTCTGGCGCCTCATCATCAAACTGAGGTAGCAGTTTGGCTTCGGGTAACCTTTGGCTGGGCATTTAAGGCCATATTCCTCAGCTGCCAGGACATCAGTCCATCTGTCATTGAGTAGGTCTTGGTCAGCTTGAAGCTGTTGTTGCTTCTTTTTTAGGCTCCTCGTAGTGGCTATTAGCTAAAGCTTAAAGCGCTCCTGCTCGAGAGGTTCCTCAGGCACGATGAAATCCTCATTGCCGAGGCTCACCTCCTCTTCGGAGAGCGGATGATAACTACCGTCCTCCGAGTCTTCTTCTATGGCCTGTTCATTAGGGCTAACTTGCCCGTCTTCCCGATTGTCTTGTTCAGCAGTTTGTTCGTCGGGGTCTTCTGTGTCTTCGGCACCATCCGGAGTGTTATCGTCTCCTGTGCCGGTGTTGCTGTCCTTGCTGCGGCGCGATTTAGAGCGGCGGCGCTGACGACGGCGCTTTGGTTGTGTCTTAGGAGGGTCATCCTTCGCTGGGTTCTCCTTGTTGTCGCCGCTATTATTTTTTGGTGCATCCACCATGTATACGTCATATCAGGAAGTGGCCGTCCATCGTCCGGTGAACGGCGGGTTTTGGGCCTCCTCTTCTCCGGCATCGTCGTCCATACCGTCGATGTCTTCGGAGTCGTAGTCAAGCGTGTCGGTTAGGTCTTTGATACTGGTTATGAAGTGGGCGGTGGGTGGGAAACGAAATTCTCCATCATCAGCCTCTAGTTCAAACCGGATATAATTCGGCTGAGAGTCCTCGGCTAGGGATAGATTATGTAACGAGTTCAGCACGTCGCCTAAAGGTGAGTGCCGAAATATGTCTGCGGCGCTGAATTCGGGGATAGATGACCAATCCTGCTCGACATATGCGGACGTACATGGCTCGGAACTTATAGTCGGAAACGAGTCCGAAGTTCCGATGACACAGACATCACCCGAAGTTAGGTCCGTGTGCGGCTCCAACGCCGCGGAGTCTGCTGCCTCCATGGCGGCGTAGAGCTTCCCGTCCTCGGATGGCGCGTTCTGCTCCGGATCAAAGGCCAGAGCAGTTACAGGTGCAATTTCCTGAGTGTGGTCCGATGATAGATTTAAGTCATGTTCATCATGGCGACGGGGAGCGACTGCCGCGGTCTCGAATCCGTTGAAGATCAGGTCTCCGCAGATATCTGCGACGTAGTTCAAGCTCCCAAATCTGACCTGATGGCCAGGGCCGTTGCTATCGATCTGCTCCAGATGGCCAAATGAGTCGGCTCACAGTGCGAAGCCACCAAACACAAAGATCTGTCCGGGAAGGAAGGCTTCCCCTTGGACAGCATCGTCGTTGACGATTGAAGGAGCCATCAACCTTTTGAGGACGGCACAGTGGAACTCTCAATGAAAGCACCAATGTCGGTGTCAAAACTGGCGGATCTCTGGTAGAGCTTCCCGAACTGTGCGTCTAAGGTCGATGGTAACAGGAGACGGGGGACACAATGTTTACCCAGGTTCGGGCCCTCTCTATGGAGGTAATGCCCTACTTCCTGCTTGATTGATCTTGATGAATATGAGTATTACAAGAGTTGATCTACCACGAGATCGTAATGGCTAAACCCTAAAATTCTAGCCTGTATGACTATGATAATGAGTATCTCCTCCCCTCTGGAGTAAGCCCTCCGGTTTATATAGACACCGGGAGGATCTAGGGTTACACAAGGTCGGTTACAGAGAAAGGAATCTACATATTTGACCGCCAAGCTTGCCTTCCATGCCAAGGAGAGTCCCATCCGGACACGGGTAGAGTCTTCAGTCTTTGTATCTTCATGACCCATCAGTCCGGCCCATGGCTAATAGGCCGGACGCCGGAGGACCCCTTAGTCCAGGACTCCCTAAACCATAGCATCTAAGCTGCGGGGTGGATGTGATATTCTATGCCGCTATCATTTTTTTTGTAAATTTGCAAAATACGTGTAACTCGTGCCCTTACTTGTCTAACCGCGCAAAATGTTTGTTCAAAAAAACCATCCTACACTGAAATATCGGAACAACACACGGGGGTCCCACTTGTCATTGATGAAATTTGGACCTAAAATTAACAAATCTGAAAGACGAGATTCGAACTAGCAACCTAGACTACAAAGCGCAAGTCGATAGCCTGAAACAACAACGGTTGTTGGCTTTGTCCCATAACTTGATTTTACTAGTAATAATGTACGTGCAATGCACATTTATATTAGGTAGGATATTGGTTGGATGTTATATTAGGTATCTATTGCACGTTGGTCTTTGGTAAGATATCAATTAGGGATATTAATTCTATGGCAGATTTCAAGGGACAGCGTTGAGTCAAAACGTGTTTATAACCAATGGCAGTGGTGGGTAATTAGAGCGTTAAACGTGTTTGGTGCTCGACATTGGAGCGATTTGAACCGCTAGATAACATGATTTGACGGTCGAGATGATTTGGATCTGCCCATTTGGGTCTTTTTATAACTTGATTTTATACAGTATTACGTTGAGTAGAGTAGAGGGAGTGGCTCATCAACACGTGCATGACCATTGACTCACTTACTAGTGGGTCCCAAGTCTGTGATCTCTCTCTCCTCTCCATCGTCTCACCTTTAGACGCACGGGCACACACGCAGAGCGGCGCTAGCTTGCTGTCGTGTTATTATAACTAAAAAAAGCTTGGAAAATAGAAGAATCGCCTAGAACAAGAGACGTTGTGGCTGGTCGAGACGGAGCTAACCACACCTATCCTCCGTGCCACGTTAGCATGATGAAGCTGTGTGGCTAGTGGGGTGTTTTCGACCGACTGGCTGGGTCCTGAGGTCGAACCATAGGTAGTACGTCTAATACAGTATAATTTTACACGCACACTTTTCCTTCGTGCCGAGACGTGGCACACCCTACCGTGCGGTTTCGGGGTCGTCCCGGGTGGTGCACGCATATATTCTTCCTTGCCGAGACATGGGACGCCCTACGGCGCGTTTTCTGGGTCCTCCGTTGTAGATCTGAAGCAACTAAATGAGTCGTCAAATCACGAAAGACCACCTTTGCCGCCGAGTACATCAGTGAAGCACGGTGGCTAGCTAGTTGGGCTAGTGCGACCGATTAGCTAGGCCGCCGCCACATTTGTTTTTTCACCCCTTTTTTTATCTCCTTGCTGGCAGGTAAATTTAAATATCCACCGCGGCATTGCTCTGGTCTTTGGGTGCGGCAGGTGCGGCAATTTTTTTAATTTTTTGATTGACGGGAGCAGGCGCAACAGCATTTTTCATTTTTTGATTGACGGGAGCAGGCGCGACAGCAATTAGTCACAATGACTCCACCTGTAAAACCCACTGCTCGCTGATGTGAAAAGTTGTTGACTGGTGTTTCCCCATGGTGAAAACCAAAAGATTCACCTCGTTCCTCGGCTGGCTCCCTCCGCCTTCCCGTAGATTGCATTGCCTTTGAGCCATTTCGGCCCTTTGCTTCCTCTCCCCATTGCTTCTACCTGGTGCCATGGCAGCGCAGCAGATCACAGAGTTTGAGGTGAGGCGCCTGACACAGGAGCTCCAGGCCAAGGATGCTGAGCTCAGGGCGAAGGACGTGGAGCTCCGTGAGCTCAAGGAGGAGAGGAGTGCCATGCTACTCCGGCAGGTGTCCACCACAAAGATGCTCGAGGCGTCGGCGGCGTTGCTGTAGAAAGCGGGAGATACGATAGGCCACCAGGGGAGCCGGCTGGAGCACGAGCGGGCCGATCGTGACGAGGTCCAGGATCGCCTCAGCCACTTGGTGGACCAAGTTGCCACGCACGTGTTGCGGCTGCGTGATGCCTACCGTTGTGCCAGCGCGACCATACCGGCCGTCAGGCTAAACCCGTTCGACCACCCTGTCGACTTCAACGAGCTGCGGCTTCCTGACCTGGTCTCCTTCTTCACCTATATCTCCGAGGAGCTGTGCCGTCTCCGCGTGATGGTGGGGGCGGAGCTGGAAAAGGAGGGGTTGCAGGCTGCCATCGCCGTTGTCGGGCGAATCCTCTCAGGGCTCCGTCACTGGAATCCATTCATGCCATTGGACGCCATCTTTGATGAGCTAGCTCCCGTCGACCAGGAGCGGGCTCTGCGGGCGGTTGCACCCTGCATCACCAACGTCGTGTGCCTCGAGAAGCAGAGGGACTTCAGTGGTGTTTAGGTGTCCTCTGCATGGGCATGTCCATGTCTCGGCGCAACATGACTGTTGGATCAAACTCAGACAGTGCAGATCGGTCACTGTAGCACAAAGCGTGTGGGTGTGTTTGGTTGCATTCTCATCTCAATATAGTTGTTCCGTCTTAGTGTATTTGTGTTAACCTACTAGTGTGGACTCATGCACCCTTCATGCACTCTGCCAAACACCCAAAAGTGGGTCGAGAAGGGAACTTTTGCTCCCATCCCATGCACCGTTCATACACCCTGCCTAACACCGATTCGTGCTTCATATGGTTCATGTTTCTTGGAGTACTGTAGCACCGTACTCTCCGTGCGCTGTAGACCTAGTTTTGTTAACATTGATCTCACCGTTCATTCTCGACCGGACAGTCCAAGAAGCGGTACTATGTTACATTACTGTTCATATAGTTGACATACGCACAACATCATTTGTTGTCGTCATATCTTACTATGCTAGCAACAAGATTATGTAGTACTAACGTATGAACCACTTCACATGCCTAGTAGTAGGAGCACCATGTATGTTCAAGTGCCTGCCGTGTTTCGCACTCCTCCGTCGTAAGAGTGGAAACGCTTGCTGTAATCATTTTTTCTTCTTCAGAAAAACAGTGGACTCGCTCTACCGTGTGGATCCGCCTCGACGGACATCGGGAACCTTGCTACTCACTTTCGCCAACGTGTAGGACAGCCGTGTTGATTCTGGCCAAGGCCCGTTATTGCAACCCCGAGACTGATCCTATAACCCCCTCTCTGTTCTTCTTTTGGGTTTGTGATTATGGTTTCTTTTCTTTTATTTCTATTTGACAGTTTTTTGATGGATGCTGGAGCACCGGCCGAAGTTTTGTCCATGGCTCTGGCCAAAACCGTCGGGGCTCATGGTACGAAGAAGCGCAAGCACCCCACCAAGACTACCGCAGACAAGCTCAATGCTATCGCCCTGTCCAAGCCCCCCTCTCCGGGATCCCTCATTAAGTAAGTCCAAGTAATATCTCTTCTTGACGATCTTTTTCTCGATCTTGATCGTGTTTTTTCATCTAACACGCAGTACTAGTACTAGTAGTACAACTTTCTGGGTGATCTTGCATGTGATTTTTGTGTGCCAAATGATGGTTCTAAATTCCTCTTTTGACCAAAACATGCGAGAGGTTGACACTGATTTCTTATAGATTACTTTCAACTACTTGATGAACATCAATGCTACCTTTGAAGCGGGTATATTTGCCTCAGTAGCTTGTGTTATGGATATTGCAAGTAATCCCTCTGCTCTCATGCCTTTGAAGACATGTTCTATTGTCTTTGTTCACTCATTTCTATGCGTATATGTGGTCATATATGGAGTAAAATATTGAAAATCATCTTATATTTCTCAACGGAGGTAGTAATAAAATATTTGGTTTCTGTTTGAATTAGAACCAGGTCTGCGGTGGAGCTGAAGTTCTCAATGTCATGCCGTGTGAACTGGAAGACCCGAGGATGAGTTCCACTACTAAACTATCTAGCTGCTGTGTCCTTGTCGCCACGTGTCCTGAACTAGTGCTTTCCTGTAGCATTGTTGTCAGGCGTGTTCTCAAGGCTGTACTTGACCACAATAATTTCCTGGCTGTGCCTTCGCTTATGAAGGGTGTGGTTCTTGTAAAGCTTCCTGACAAATCTGATGCGGCCTGTCTTCATCGTCATATTTATGAGTGGAAAGACCACTCTGTTAGGTTCTCCAAGGTTGACGAGATGGTGATGGTGCCGGTAGACATCTCTCACGAAGTCCATGGCTTAGTCAGTCATCCGGGGTTCATCCCGTAGGTCGGTGGCAAGAAATAGTCTGCAGAGTTTAATTAGTGCAACTTTGCTTGTCTGTAGTAAGTACTATTGTTTAGTACTTGATTTGTGTTTGTGAACCCTGTATTGTTTAGTACTGCTGCTTTTGGTGTGTGGTGAGTCCTGAGAACAGTCTATGTTAATGTCTGTCCACTCAATTCAGTCTGTATATTTTGAAGTATCTAGATCATCTTTTTTGTGAGGACGGTTTATCAATTATGCTTACACTCCAATATCTGTATGCATTGCAGGGTTTATTGCACCCACCAGGATTTTGAGTCCCATGGATGTTCAGTCCATATGATTTGTCACGACCTTTGGACTGTCCTTCTTGTGGGAGTAGGCGGGGGCCCTGCATGCCATGCGTAGTTGGACGATCAATCTTCAGTTCAGTACTTCAACATAGTGACTTCCTGGTAAGGATTCACTCGTGTCACATCAAGTAAATCTTATTGATTTACTGTCTAAATCTTATTGATTTAGTGTCATGTTTTTCTTTCTTGTGCTGCAATTTTACGATGCAGGTTTTGCCATGTGAGATTCATCACAGAATAAACCGTTTGGTTTGCCCTACGATGGATATTTTTGCAGGTTTCACTTCTTATGTCGTGTCAGTAATGAAGGCACTTTCCATCACTTATATTACTGGAAAAAATTGGATCAGTCTATTGTCTGAGTACAAGCTGAATCCCTATGACGAACTGCAGTTTGGTTTAACAAACACGCCACAATTAGTCCTTCTCGCGTTTAAAAGAAATGAAGAAAAATACTGGATCACGGTCACGGAGCCTACTCAAGGTAGAAAGCTGATCATAGCAGACCAGACACGATCGCCGCTGTCTCGCACATCGGTACACCTTCAGCAATGGATCGAGCACCAGGAGTTGCTCTAGCACTAACAGCGGCAGCAGCTCAGTCTGATCCAGCTGAGGATTGGGCACCGACCGCGTCAGCGGATCAGTCTGATCTACCGGAGGATCGGGCATCGACACCGGCACCTGCTCTGACACCGGCACCAGCTCTACAAGGATCACCATCTTTGGCAGCAGCAGTGGCACTACCAGTTGCACTAGCACGGGCACCAGCAACGGTTTTCGGCACCTGCACCAACACTTGCACTTGCATCTGCTCCGGCCCGTGCAGCGGCCACGGAACCAGCAGTTGCACCGGCAACAGATTGGGCTGCAGTTCGCAATTCATATACCAAAGTCCTTACAAAAACCGACATGTCCACCTTCTTGGTAAGCATTGGCCACCGAAGTTCTTCGTTCTTTTTTCTTTCCATGTTGTTTCACATGATTCACTGTGTTGATCTAACTATTTTTGTATGTCTTCTTGTTTGCAAACAGAGAATTCCTAGAGCAACGAGGGAGTTGTTCAACAATCCGGGCGACCGTGGCCAAGTTTCTGTTACTATGCGCAGCCTTGGTGTGAATGAACCTGCTCAATATACCGTAAGTACAAAGGATAGTCGCATGATGATTGATGCTAAAGGACGGTCAAGGTTTAAATCTAAATCATATCTTGCGGTAGGGGATGATGTCAAAATCGAACTTTCTCGGCAAGGAGAGCTGGTCCAAATCAACTTTGAAATTCTTCGGTAGTAGCACGCAACTTCCAATCTGATCTATCCTCCAAGAGATTTTGATGTAATAATCTGGCATGGTGAAACAAGTGTCCTGTGTGTATAAGTAGTACGACAGTATTATTTATCACATGGTATATCGTTGATAGAATTGCAACTCTGATTGCTTGTTAGGAACTGTCGTTCGATTTCGTTCTAATAGCTGTCGTGCTTTACTCAATTTTGTGTATTTGCCTTGCGACCGCATCTAAAACCAGCGCCGTACCGATCGCTTGCAATAAGAAAAGTGCTGAGGTAGAACACATGGGCCCCCAAACATGCAGGCCCACCGGCCTGTGGCCCAAAGTCCAGAATCGTGAGCCTGTTTGAGTATTATATTCTTAGCTGAACCACCATAATGCCCGTGCGTTGCACGTAACATCAAGATGCATTTTTATGAGTATTTTATCTTGTGAGAGAAAAGGATGAACGAGGGAAGGCCTTATTTGCAAGTGTGGAGAGGTGTGTGGGTACCTTTATGCAAAATTGACATATTTTCCTTCCTATCCGTCAGATATAAATCGGACGGCCTATATTGTAGGATGGCAGGCACACCATCATCACCAACTTGTCTATACTGTGTTAAAAAACTCTGTTTTTTATAATTATATATGTTATATATATTCCCCTTGATTTTTCTTATGTATAAAGTTGTGATATAAAAGATTTTTATATTTCTTTACAGAGGGAGTATCTCTCTGTCAAAAATATATTTATGTGTAACTAGTTACTCCTGTCTTTCTACTTCCTTTCGCTGATATGTGGGGCATCCGGCAACGGGGTCCACGTGCCATATGCACCAAATTAGAGTGCACAACTGCACGGTAGACACACCCCGGTCATAGCGCCGCTGTAATGCCCAATGAGCCATCAAATCACAAAAACCCCCACCTTTCCAGCTTTAGCAGTAAGCTGGACGGACGAAGCGGCAATATTTCAATGGACATGAATCCCCTTCTCCCTCGCCTACTTGTTCAGAGAAAACCCCTGCTCGGCGATTGCATAGGGTTTTCTCATGGAGAACCTGGTACGAATTCTTCCTCCATCCCCGATAAGTCCACGTCCCTTGGTAGCGGGTAATCCTAGGATGGCAGCTGCCGCCGTTGATGCATTTTTCTTCCTACTGAATCTAGTGTGTTTCATTTGTAGTGCCCAAAGTGCGAGGACCCTACGGGTTTCTGTGCCCTCGGCGAGACGCCACACTTGTTCATTCTCATCCTAACAAAGGATTTTAAAACGCGCACAGTATGTTCTTAGAATCCTCTTCTCTATCCGGGAGGGTGGGGTTTTTTGAACATGATGTCGACTAATTTGGAAAATTAGATTGCTATATTTGGATAAAAGGTACTCGTACCATGGTCAACACTGACGTGAAGGAGGAAATTATTTCTAGATTCGGATAGGGAATACGTTGTGTTCTCATATTATTTTTCCTGCAGTGCATTCCTTGCTCTGCCAGAACACATGTACTCAAGATGCTCGGCCTTAACATAACTGAATACACCAGTTTAATGGTCACAGTGAAGACAAGCCATGGATATAAGTTCCAAGTTGGGTTCATGAACCAAGAAGATCGCTGCTTTTTTATGGCCGAACTTGGATAAACTTTCTCAAGTGTTACGGACTAAAAGTTGGCGCGCGAATGTTGATGGAAATAGCAGAACCTGGTCTCATCTTCACAGCGATCTTCCACCCCGACGTCATTCCAATTGTACATCCATGTTAGTTTTGTATCTGGTTCTTACTTGTTGCCTCAATTACTTCTTAATCCACCTATTCTGTCTAACTACTCACAATTTAACTTTAGAAGTAGCAACAAATCTCTCACGAAGATGCTACTTCTAACTAATATTTTCTTATAATTGGTGGCACGTGTAGGTTTTTCAAGAGTTAAGCAGGCTACTCATTTGTTATTCTGTAAGAACTCGGCTGTTACTGATGGCACTGAAGTTGACTGGGACAACATCCACATGTTCCTACACTTTATTGATCGTCTTGAGGTCCTTGTCGGGCGTTTCAATGGTGGAAGGCCACGTGGGATATGTGTGCCACTGCTGCACTCATTGAACAGGTCCAACTGTGTCGAGAAACTTATGGTACGAGTTGTTTTCTGTTATATATGTTGTTCATAAACTCTTGCTTATACACAATTTTACAGCTGTGATCTTCTTGAAACAGCAACTGCCCAGTTCTATTGTTCCTGTACAGATGCCTGGCCATGGTCAGGTCAGACTTGCGCTTGGTCACAACATGATGTTTATGTCGACCTACTCCATTCCCCTTGGAGGTGAAAAGATACTTATTCATGGGTGGTCTCAAATAATGAAGGCCCGTCCATCTTGGAGAACAGGACAGAAGATTATGTTCCTGCTTTCCATGGCTCTAAAGCGAATATACTGTTTATTGACCACATTGCGAGATGAAGCCGCTTTCAGAAGGTTGTGAATGCGCGGGGTGGCGCCTGGGACTTATCATGTGGCTTGGCGGCCTCACCCTTGGTTAACTGTAGGCAAAGTAGCACTGTTCGAGGCGTGTTTTGTATGGTTGAACCTGTATAAGTACTCATACTGCTTTCAGCTATGGTTGTTAATTTCCCCTGCTGGTTTCAGATAAGGTTGTTAAGTACTCCTGCTGCTTTTACGGTCTGTCGTGTTTCTTCAGTCCTGTCTTCCTCCAGCCGCCAAAACCAAACCAGCGCTGGCGGGGCCGCCTGCTTCCGCCTCCCATGGCTGGTTGTGCCTCAACGCACGCATCGCTGCCCCACCATCTCCTAAATCATTAATGCTGACGTTCGAGGCCTCGCCGTCGTCCTCCGCACGCTTTGGTGCGCTCGCCACGGCGCCGCCCTCTTGCGTTGTCAACATGGTCAACAAACAACCGGAATTGGCAGACTGTACGTGGAGAGGATGATAGTAGGGGCCCACCATGTCCATGGTCGGACGCAAGGAAGTTCCTCATTTTTTGTTATATATACTCCATTGTTAGCGTACGGAAAAAGAAAATGCTTCCTCCTAGTGGTTTCCCGACATCTGGGACCCACGACATTGTCAGTGTATATAATCAATAGACAAGAGAACAGCACCACAAGATCGGCTGACACCTAGGACGTAGTTGCGCGAGCAGCATTTTTTTGTTATTGTTGAGACGGAGCAGGGTTTCAACTGGGTTGTGGCTCGTCTAGCCCAGACTTATATTTTATGTTCACCATATGACCAGCCCAACTATTTTTTCTTTGTGAAAATGAGCCCTGTTTATTTTTTCTGAAGAATACCCAATCCAGGCCTACTTATTTTTCTACGCCCCGATGGGCTGCAACTCTTTCAAGACGCCTGCAAATCTTGAAAGTAATATGAAATGGGTTGTAAATATAAAAACAGATGACAAATTGGCAATTACTTTATAATTTCTGAATTTTTTCACATTTTCAGATTCCTATGTCACAGGGCTTTAACCTAATTTAAATATATCTTCAAAGTACCTTAAATCTGGCTCGACATTTCGGTATTAAAAATAGTTTGGAACCCACAGAAATATGTGAAATTTCGTTTAAATTTTTAACCCTGGCCCTGGCCAACAAAAAAAAACAAACTGCAATAAATTGCATAAGAAGTTGCAATGAGCTATATATAAATTATTAAAAAAATAGTGAATGGTCTGACTTGTGGGCCTATTAAAATGACGCGTGTGCAAGAGTTTTTTTACTTATTATATAAGTCAACAAACGATTCTAGCAGACGTAACCGTTGGATGTCAATCCAACGGCCGTCGTCCTTCTTCAATCTCTGATCTTCTTGCTCCAGCCGCCAAATCCAGCGCCGACGGGACCGCCTGCTCCCGCCTCCCGTGGCCGGCTGTGCTGCCGCACAGGCCTCACACCCCCCTACTACTCCCACCACTGGCGAGGCCATCCCTCTACTCACCCACATCTCTCCACTGCCGTGGCTTCACCGCCTCCGTGTCATTCCCTTCCTGGGTCTCGCCATCGTCCATCGCGTTGGTGTTCTCGGCGCGGCGTGGTCAACATTGTCAACAAACGACAACATCGGAAATGGGATGTACATGGAGAGGCTGACAGTTGGGACCCACATGGTCCATGGCCGCACGCAAGCAAGTACGTCCTTATTACGCCAAAAAGAATGAATACTCCCGCTGACAGCTCGGACCCACCAGCTATATCTTCGCACGGAAGGAAGTGCCTTCATAGAAGTGTCATAAGTATGACAGAAAAAATTTTCGTTCAGCCCAAAATGTCATGGATCTGTCTTTTTTTGTAGTGTGTCCTTAGCTCAAGGGGAATAAAGTGAAGACGCGGTCTTCTGAGTTAAATCTCAGCCTCCCTAACCAGACGTACAGTTGTCACAGCAACTGGAACTGGTCTACCAAATCCTTGTCTTCACCAAGAAACTGGTTCTATCCTCCACTTCCCTTTACTTTACAGTTTGTCTTCGTGAAGTCATTGCCTACTTGTCTGATCTGATTGACTTCACTGAGTGAAGACTATTTACTGTTTGGCTTCATACTGTCTTCCATCCTGATCCATACTACCTAGCTGCTGATAGTCTTCGTGCTTTCACTACATTTCTTACTTGACTATGGCTTGTCTAGTGTAGTCTACCTTCCACTGCATATCAATAGGTTCATTTCTTCTGTTTGTCTTCATAGACCTCGTGTTTTGAATACTTTCATAAAAATCGCCTATTCACCCCCAACCCCTCTAGTCGATAACTAGCACTTTCAGTATGTATTTTGCAAATTTCTATGTCTCCATCCTTGACATTTTCACGAATGGAGTTGAAGTGTCTCTTGATGTGTTTGGTTCTCTTGTGGAATCTGGATTCCTTCGCTAAGGCAATTGCTCCAGTGTTGTCACAAAACATTTTCATTGGACCGGATGCACTGGTGTCGTGGGAGAACACGATCACCTATGGGGCCATCGGCCCCTTTGTGGTTCGGCAAGGGGGAATATCACATTGCACAAAGAGCGAAGGCCATGAAATAGCATGACGGTGGTGACACTGGTGGTTTTTACCTAGGTTCGGGCTGCTGGGAAGCGTAAAAACCTACTCCTGCTTTGGTGGATTGGATGGGGGAACACAATGAACACGCAATGCTCAAACCCCACAAGGTGTCCTCAGGAAGAGCTCCTACGCGCGTACAAGTGTGCAAGGGTCCAAATCCTTTGCTAGATTGCCTTGGACATCCTTTTATAGCTTAAGGGGTTGCCACAGTGGCAAAACAATCTTTATCTAGTGATTAGATAGCAAATAGTGCTATCATACCTAACTCTGACAGTTAGGACAAAGTGCACTAAATGCATTGCTAGGTGTCGTGCTGAGGGTGAAGCCCGGCAAGCCTGCCATGCCGCTTAATCATCTTCTGCTTATCTATTTGACACGCTTCTGGACGGGTGTCATATGAGAGTAATCTGTCTTCCAATGGGCTGCCACGTGCTTAGTGGAAGCCACTTAATCACTTGGGGGCTCGACACCGCATTGATAAGCGATTTGCGTTGTGGTGCGGTGGAGCGGTGTGATACGTCCATTTTGCACCATGCTTTTATATTCATATTTATTGCATTATGGGCTGTTATTACACATTATGGTGCAAAACTTATGCCTTTTCTCTCTTATTTTACAAGGTTTACACAAAGAGGGAGAATGCCGGCAGCTGGAATTCTGGACTGGAAAGGAGCAAATCTGAGAGACCTATTCTGCACAACTCCAAAAGTCCTGAAAATTTACGGAGAATTATTTTGGAATATATAAAAAATATTGGGCGAAGAAAATACCAGAGGGGACCCACCAGGAGGCCACAAGCCTGGGGGGCGCGCCCCTAGGGCTTGTGGGCCCCCTGTCAGGTCTCCGGTGCCCATGTTATGCTATATGGAGGGTTTTGACCTGGAAAAAATCATAAGGAAGCTTTCGGGACGAAGCGCCGCCGTCTCGAGGTGGAACCTGGGCAGAAGCAATCTAGGGCTTTGACGGAGCTGTTCTGCCGAGGAAACTTCCCTCCCGGAGGGGGAAATTGAAGCCATTGTCATCACCAACGATCCTCTCATCGAAAGGGGGTCAATCTCCATCAACATCTTCACCAGCACCATCTCTTCTCAAACCCTAGTTAATCTCTTGTATCCGATCTTTGTCTCAAAACCTCAGATTGGTACCTGTTGGTTGCTAGTAGTGTTGATTACTCCTTGTAGTGGATGCTAGTTGGTTTATTCGGTGGAAGATCATATGTTCAGATCCTTAATGATATTTAACACCCCTCTGATTATGAACATGAATATGCTTTGTGAGTAGTTGCCTTTGTTCCTGAGGACATGGGAGAAGTCTTGTTATAAGTAATCATGTGAATTTGGTATTCATTCGACATTTTGATGAGGTGTATGTTGTCTCTCCTCTAGTGGTGTTATGTGAACATCGACTACATCACACTTCACCATGATTTGGGCCTAAGGGAAGGCATTGGGAAGTAATAAGTAGATGATGGGTTGCCAGAGTGACAGAAGCTTAAACCCTAGTTTATGCGTTGCTTCATAAGGGGCTGATTTGGATCCATATGTTTCATGCTATGGTTATATTATCTTAGTTCTTCTTTCGTAGTTGTGGATGCTTGCGAGAGGGTTTAATCATAAGTGGGAGGCTTGTCCAAGTAAGGACAGCACCCAAGCACCGGTGCACCCACATATCAAATTATCAAAGTAACGAATGCGAATCATGTGAGCATGATGAAAACAAACTTGACAGTAATTCCCATGTGTCCTCGGGAGCGCTTTGCTTTATATAAGAGTTCGTCCAGGCTTGTCCTTTGATACAAAAAGGATTGGGCTACCTTGCTGCACCTTAGTTACACTTGTTACTTGTTACCTGTTACGAATTATCTTATCACACAACTATCTGTTACCGATAATTTCAGTGCTTGGAGAGAATACCTTGCTGAAAACCGCTTGTCATTTCCTTCTGCTCCTCGTTGGGTTCGACACTCTTACTTATCGAAAGGACTATGATAGATCCCCTATACTTGTGGGTTATCAAGACTCTTTTCTGGCACTGTTGCCGGGGAGTGAAGCGCCTTGGTAAGGAAACATTTATATTACGTGCTAAAATTTACTGTCACTTGTCATTATGGAAAATAATCCTTTGAGGGGCTTGTTCGGCGTATATTCACCCCGGCCAGTAGAGCTAGAAGTTGCTCCTCAACCTACTAAACATACTGAAAATATTTATTATAAAATTCCTTCGGGTATGATAGAGAAACTGCTAGGTAATCCGTATGGAGGAGATGGAACATTACATCCTGATATGCATCTAATCTATGTGGATGAAGTTTGTTGATTATTTAAGCTTGCAGGTTTGCCCGAGGATGAAGTCAAGAAGAAGGTATTCCCTTTATCTTTGAAGGCAAAGGCATTGATATGGTATAGGCTATGCGATGATATCAGGACTTGGAATTTCCACAGATTGAAATTGGAATTTCATCAGAACTTTTATCATATGCATCTGGTTCATCGTGATCGAAATTATATTTATAATTTTTGGCCTCGTGGAGGAGAAAGTATTGCTCAAGATTGGGGGAGGCTTAAGTCATGTTATATTCATGCCCCAATCATGAGCTCTCAACAGAATTAAACGCAACTCTGGATATTGGGAACTCAATGAAGGTAAGGAGTCAGGTATAAACCTTAAGTTTGATTGTGTTAAATATTTGGGATAATTAGATTTATGCCCCTAGTTGTGTCCCACTCATCGGTTTTACCCCTAATTCCCAGAAGTCACCGGTTTCGTCCAAGTCACTTTGATCCTCTTATGCTTTTGCCCTTTGACCGTTTGATCGTCAGTTTGAAAACTTCATAACTAATTCATACAAAATCAAAAAAATGCAAATAAGATACCAAAATGTTCAAAAAACATCACCTATATGTCAGTGTCATTTGCATTCATGAAAAAAGTGTTGGAAAGTGCACATCCGAGTTTTAGCTCTTTTGATACCACCATGAATAGTAAACTCTAAAAAATTCAAAAAAATTCAAAACAAATATGGTGGCAAAGAACGACAAGTGTTGTAAGTGCTTGCCAAGTTTCATTAGGGAACGACATTCGTGGAAGTCGTGGCAAAAAAATAATCTATTTTGGAGTGTTGATTGTTTTTTTTTGCCGCGGCACCCACGAATGTTATTCCCTAATGAAACTTGGCAGGCACTTAAAACATTTGTCATTCTTTCCCACCAAATTATTTTTGAATTTTTTTGAACTTTTTTAGATTTTACTATTCATGGTGGTAGCATAAGAGCTAAAACTCGGATGGGCACTTTCCAACACTTTTTTCATGAATGCAAATGACACTAACATATAGGTGATGTTTTTCTGAACATTTTGGTATCTTATTTGCATTTTTCTGATTTAGTATGAATTAGTTATGAAGTTTTCAAACTGACGGTCAAACGGTCAAAGGGCAAAAGCATAAGAGGAGCAAAGTGATTTGGACAGAACCGGTGACTTTTGGGAATTAGGGGTAAAACAGACGAGTGGGACACAACTAGGGGCATAAATCTAATTATCCCTAAATATTTTAGGGATACCGATGCTTTTCGTGAATTTAGCACTAAATATGGACTTGACTCTGAAATAGTAGCTTCTTTCCGTGAATCATTTGCTACTCATGTTCATCTCCCTAAGGAGAAGTGGTTTAAATATCATCATCCCATTGAAGTAAAAGTAGTAGAACCTATTAAAGCTGAAGAAGAAACTATTACTTATAATGTTGATCCTGTTATTCCAACTGCTTACATTGAGAAGTCACCGTTTCCAGTTAGGATAATAGATCATGCTAAAGCTTCAGCTGTGGTTCGTAAGAGTTATACTAGAACACCTACACACCCTGAACAAATTAAAGTTGAACCTAGTGTTGCTATGCTTAAGGATCTCTTGGTTGATAATACTGATGGGCATGTTATTTATTTCTGTGGTGAAGCTGCTAGAATTCCCAAACCCGATGATAAAGATAAACATATACCTGTTGTTGGAATGCCTGTTGTTTCTGTTTGGATAGGAGATCATTTTTATCATGGCTTATGTGATTTGGGTGCTAGTGTGAGTGCAATTCTCTTTACCTTATATCAAGAAATTATGAATGATAATGCACCTGCTGAGATAGAAGATATTGATGTTACTATTAAGCTTGCTATAGACATACTATACTACCAATTGGGATTATTAGAGATGTTGAAGTCTTGTGTGGGAAAAATAAAATACCCTATGGATTTTGTTGTTCTTGGTTCGCCACAAGATGATTTTTGTCCCATTATATTTGGTAGACCTTTCTTGAACACTGTCAATGCTAAGATAGATTGCGAGAGAGAAACTGTTAGTCTAAGTTTTGGGGATGTGTCTCATGAGTTTAATTTCTGCAAATTTCGTAGACAACCCCATGATAAAGAATTGCCTAGTAAAGATGAAATTATTGGTCTTGCTTCTATTGTGATGCCTCCTACTGATCCTTTAGAACAATATTTGCTAGACCATTAAAATGATATGTTTATGAATGAAAGAAAGGAATTAGATGAGTTTTTCTTTAAACAGATGCCTGTTTTGAAACACAATTTGTCTGTTGAAACTCTTGGAGATCCTCTACCACCCAAGAGTGATCCTGTGTTCGGCCTTAAACGATTACCTGATACACTGAAGTATGCTTATCTTGATGAAAAGAAGATATATCATGTTATTAATAGTGCTAACCTTTCAGAGCATGATGAAACGAAATTGTTGAAAACTCTGAAGAAGCACCGTGCCGCTATTGGATATACTCTTGATGCTCTTAAGGGCATTAGTCCCATTCTATGTCAGCATAAAATTAATATGGAGCCTGATGCTAAACTAGCTATTGATCATTAACGACGGTTAAACCTAAGATGAAAGAAGTCGTGAGAAATGAAATATTAAAGCTTTTGGAAGCGGGTATAATTTATCATATTGCTGATAGTAGCTGGGTAAGTCCTGTTCATTGTGTCCCTAAGAACGGAGGTATTACTGTTGTTCCCAATGATAAGAATGAATTAATCCCACAAAGAATTGTCACAGGTTATAGAATGGTAATTTATTTTAGAAAATTAAACAAAGCTACTAGGAAAGATCATTACCCTCTACCTTTTATTGATCAAATGCTAGAAAGACTGTTGAAACATACACACTTTATCTTTCTAGATGGTTATTCTGGTTTTTCTCAAATACCTGTGTCGCAAGAGGATCAAGAAAAAACTACCTTTACTTGCCCTTTCGATACCTTTGCTTATAGACGTATGCCTTTTGGTTTATGCAATGCACCTGCTACCTTTCAAAGATGTATGACTGCTATATTCTCTGAGTTTTGTGAAAATATTGTTGAGGTTTTCATGGATGATTTCTCCATTTACGGAACTTCTCTTGATGATTGCCTAAGCAACCTTGATAGAGTTTTGCAGAGATGTGAAGAAACTAACCTTGTCTTGAATTGGGAGAAGTGCCACTTTATGGTTAATGAAGGTATTGTTTTGGGGCATACAATTTCGGAAAGAGGTATTGAAGTTGATAAAGTAAAAGTAGATGCTATTGAAAAAATGCCGTGTCCTAAAGATATTGAGGGTATAAGAAATTTCCTTGGTCATGCTGCTTTCTATAGGAGATTTATTAAAGACTTCTCTAAAATTTATAGGCCACTCACTAATCTCTTGCAAAAAGATGTTCCATTTGTTTTTAATGATGATTGTGTAGAAGCATTTGAAATACTTAAGAAAGCCTTAATTTCTGCACCTATTGTTCAACCACCTGATTGGAACCTACCCTTTGAAATTATGTGTGATGCTAGTGATTATGCTATTGGTGCTGTTGAGTTGATAAGAAATTTAATGTTATTCAGTATGCTATTAAAATTCTAGACAGTTCTCAAAGAAATTATGCTACTACTGAAAAAGAATTTCTAGCAGTTGTATTTGCTGGTGAAAAGTTCAGATCTTATATTGTTGATTCTAAAGTAACTGTTCACACTGATCATGCTGCTATTAAATACCTTATGGAAAAGAAAGATGCTAAACCTAGACTTATAAGATGGGTTCTCTTTCTACAAGAATTTGATTTTCATATTATTGATAGAAGTGGAGCTGGGAACCCCGTAGCAGAAAACTTGTCTAGGTTAGAAAATATTCTTGATGACCCACTACCTATTGATGATAGCTTTCCTGATGAACAACTAGCTATCATAAATGCTTCTCATAGTGCTCCATGGTATGCTGATTATTGATACGTCTCCGTCGTATCTACTTTTCCAAACACTTTTGCCCTTGTTTTGGACTCTAACTTGCATGATTTGAATGGAACTAACCCGGACTGACGCTGTTTTCAGCAGACTTTCCATGGTGTTATTTATGTGCAGAAACAAAAGTTCTCGGAATGACCTGAAACTCCACGGAACATATTTTTGGAAAATATTAAAAATATTGGAAGAAGAATCCACGTCAGGGGGCCCACACCCTGTCCACGAGGGTGGGGGGCGCGCCTGCCCCCTACCTCGTGGGCCCCCTGACGCTCCACCGACCTCAACTCCAACTCCATATATTCACTTTCGGGGAGAAAAAAATTAGAGAGAAGGATTCATCGCGTTTTACGATACGGAGCCGCCGGTAAGCCCTAAAACCTCTCGGGAGGGCTGATCTGGAGAACATTCGGGGCTCCGGAGAGGGGAATCCGTCGCCATTGTCATCATCGACCATCCTCCATCACCAATTTCATGATGCTCACCGCCGTGTGTGAGTAATTCCATCGTAGGCTTGCTGGACGGTGATGGGTTGGATGAGATCTATCATGTAATCGAGTTAGTTTTGTTAGGGTTTGATCCCTAGTATCCACTATGTTCTGAGATTGATGTTGCTATGACTTTGCTATGCTTAATGCTTGTCACTAGGGCCCGAGTGCCATGATTCCAGATCTGAACCTATTATGTTTTCATGAATATATGTGAGTTCTTGATCCTATCTTGCAAGTCTATAGTCACCTACTATGTGTTATGATCCGGCAACCCCGAAGTGACAATAATCGGAACCACTCTCGGTGATGACCATAGTTTGAAGAGTTCACGTATCCACTATGTGTTAATGCTTTGTTCCAGTACTCTATTAAAAGGAGGCCTTAATATCCCTTAGTTTCCATTAGGACCCCGCTGCCACGAGAGGGTAGGACAAAAGATGTCATGCAAGTTCTTTTCCATAAGCACGTATGACTATATTCGGAATACATGCCTACATTACATTGATGAATTGGAGCTAGTTCTCTGTCACCCTATGTTATGACTGTTACATGATGAACTGCATCCAGCATAATTCTCCATCACCGATCCAATGCCTACGAGTTTTTCACATATTGTTCTTCACTTATTTACTTTTCTGTTGCTACTGTTACAATCACTACAAAACCCAAAAATATTACTTTTGCTACCATTACCGTTACTTCCATACTACTTTGCTACTAAATACTTTGCTGCAGATACTAAGTTATCCAGGTGTGGTTGAATTGACAACTCAACTACTACTACTTGAGAATATTCTTTGGCTCCCCTTGTGTCGAATCAATAAATTTGGGTTGAATACTCTACCCTCAAAAACTGTTGCAATCCCTTATATACTTGTGGGTTATCAAGACTATTTTCTGGCGCCGTTGCCGGGGAACATAGCTCTATTCTTTGAATCACTTGGGATTTATATCTGCTGGTCAATGTGAAGAACTTGAAAGATGCAAAAACAACAATTTATCCCTCAACTACGAGGGGAGGTAATGAACTGCCATCTAGCTCTGCACTTGATTCACCTTCTGTTTTGAGTAAGATTGCAACACCTAAACCTGCTTCTGCTATTAATTCTGATATGCCGCATGTTATTGATGATGCCACTTCTGCTATGCATGATACTTATCATGAAACTACATATATGCTTGATACTACTGTGCCACTTGGTGTAAGTGCATCTAGTGCCCCTTAGTGATTTTGGTGTATTGAAGACTTATAGGTCAATGGACTAATGTGTTTATGAGTGTACATAGGTCTATAAGTCTATGAGGAGTTTGATATTTACAGAGAAAGTCGACCCCTAAAAATGAAGTTCTTCGACTGAAGACTTTGGATTTCTGAAGACTTTATGAAGACTTTGAAAGTGAAGAAACTGGTGTGACCTTGAAGACTTGGTATTCATTTGAGGAACATGAAGCGTGAAGACTTTTGTTTTCGTAGTTTCATTTTCTCTTTCCTGAGTCATAGGAAACACCGTACTGTTAAAGGGGGTCGAGGAAATACTAAGGAAAAATTTCCATGTGATGCTCAACTCAAAATCCTACACCTACCAATCCCTTCGAGTGAAGCCATGGGAAATCTCATACAGTTCAGTCAATTTCTTTAGTGACAGAGACGAAGTTCTTCTGGTCTCTGAGGAATTTGTTCTGACTGAGGAGTTAGGAATTCGCCAGTGTGGATTGCCTACACAGTGAGGAACATGATAGCCCTAAGGAATTTGATACTCAAATTTCCGACCGTTGCTGTGCTATGCGCCAGCTGTCCCAAAATATCTACCCACCTAACGGTCATATCATTGAAGGGCATTTATGTCTTATCATGTCGGGCTGCTCCCTAGGCTATAAATAGCCGCCCCCTACAACCACTAGCTGGTTGGCTGCTCTGAGAGAAACTGACACTTGTCAATTGAGAGCATCCCATCCTCCGAGGACTTTGAGCGAAAATCATCAAGTGAGAAAAACCAAACCCAAACACCCACCAAACCAAAGTGATTGAGCATCACTGAAGAGCTTGATCCTGTGTGGATCCGACGCTTGTTACCTTTGAAGGTTGTGCTTCTTCCAGACGGTTAGGTGTCACGGTCTAGCGCATCCAAGAGGAAATTGTGGATTGCCGAGTGACCGAGTCTGTGAAGGTTTGGAAGTCACCTGAAGACTTACCACGAGTGATTGGGCAAGGTCTGTGTGACCTTAGCTCAAGGAGAATACGGTGAGGACTGTGTGTCCGAGACTGTGTGTCCTCAGGTTTAAATACCTAGCCGCTCCAACCAGACGTACAACTGAGACAGCAGTTGGAACTGGTCTACCAAATCATTGTCTTCACCAAGCTTACTGGTTCTATTTCCTCAACTCTTTCATTTCCTCATAACTGTGTTGTGCACTTGTTCATATCTGTGTTTGAAGACTTTGACTGAAGACTTTCTCAATTTCCTCGGTTCAATTTCTTCAGTCTGTTTGTCTTCATCCTGTGCTATCCTGTGTTTACGCTTTTCTGTACTCTGTGCTTGTCTTCATTTCATCATGATGACCATGCTCGTGTTCTGCTATGCATACTTTTGAGTTCTTATTCCGCTGCAAGTAGTTCTTCGCTAAGGAATTTCCTCACTAGCAAATTCCTCAGTGAAGAATTCATAAGATTCGCCTATTCACCCCCCTCTAGTCAATATAACGCACTTTCAGTTGGTATCAGAGCGAGGTACTCCCTTGTTTTGTGTGATTTTGGTTTAACCACCTGGAGTTTTAGTTATGTCGACCGCAGGTATGATCAAGGTCTCTGCTGGGTGTCCTACCTTTGATGGGATGGACTACCCCTACTAGAAGAATAAGATGCGAATGCATCTTGAGGCAATTGATAACGATCTCTGGCATGTTGTGGAAAATGGTGTTCCCTCTGTCTCACCCTCACTGAACACTACCGATGTGAAGAGATTCAACCAACTCGATTCTCAAGTGAAGAATATCATATGTGGCCATCTGAGCAAAGGACAGTATGGAAGAGTGAGTGCTTTGGAAACTGCTAAGCTTATCTAGGATAGGCTGTCCGAAGTGAATGAAGGAGTCTCAACTCAGCGTGACTCTCAAGTTGATGTTCTTCGCAATCTCTTCAACCACTTCAGAATACTCGACAATGAAAATGGTCAACAAACCTTCGATCGCCCCACTAACATCTCAAATGAGCTTCAAGCGCTTGGTGCCACTGACATCACCGACCATGAGGTGGTGAAGAAATTGTTGAGATCGCTTGATTCCTCATTTGATACTCTGGCATTGATGATACAAGAACGTGCTGATTACAAGTCACAGGACCCCGCTGATATCCTCGAAAGGCTAAATACTCATGAGTTCCAGCTTGCTGAAAAGAGAGACCTCTATGGTTCGAGCTATGGCAGATCACGTGCACTAAAGGCCAAGGCAGTTTCTGAGTCTGAAGATGAAGACTCTGGCAGGAGCCTTGGTGATCCTGAAGAACTGAGCCAGGAACTAGCACTGCTCGTGAAGAAATTTCAAAAGTTCTCAAGACGTGGTCGCTTTGGAAGATCCTCAAGGAGCAATGATTCCTCATCTAGTGACTACAAGAAGAGGCTTTGTCACAAATGCAAGAAACCTGGACACTACATTCAAGATTGTCCTCAGTGGGAAAAGGAATCAAAGAAGAAGAAATACAAGAATTACAGTTCTGATGATGCGAAGAAAAAGAAGAAATCCTCAAAATCTCCATCATCAAAATCCTCAAAGTCTTCATCTCACAAGAAGAGCAGCTCCAAGAAGGCTCGGGCATTCATTGGCAAGGAAATGGACTCTGAAGCTGAATCTGAGGAACATGAGGAAGAGGAGGCATCTGAGGAGTCCGAGTCTGGAGTAGCGAGTCTAGCTCTCGCTACTGCATTCGTCAGCAAGTCTATCTTCAACTCTGAAGAAAATGGCTTCACCAACAAGGCTGATGAAGGCAATGATGACTACGCTCCCACCTATTGCTTCATGGCAAAGGGTGCCAAGGTACTCAAATATACCTCCTTTTAATCTAGTGAGAATGAATCTGATGAAAACCTCAAGCCCAGCTACTCTAAACTTGCTAAGATTGTTGTGAAACAACAAAGGGCTTTTGAAAAGGTTCAAAACATGCTAGACAAAAGAGAAGATATGTTGGGTGAATAAATGGATCGCACTAAAACCTTGACTAAAAATTTTCAGAGACTTCAGACTAGGTTTGACAACCTTCAAGGTCATCATAACACTCTGTTATCTGATCATGAGAAGCTTTCTTATCAATTTATTCAAAGAAAGCAAGATCTTGAGAAGCTAAGAGTGAGTTATGAAGATCTTCAGAAGGAGCGCGATTCATTACTTGCTCAACAAATCAGTGCTGCTCAGGAAGAATTTGTTCCTCCATGTTTCAAATGCATTGAACGTGAATCTGCTAATTCTTCACCTGAATGTTCAAATGCTTCTAATGCTACAAATTCCTCACCTGCCTCTGCTATCACTAATTCCTCATATGAGGACATTGCTAGTATCACTGATGATGCAGGGCTGAAGGAACTGTACATGACAGGCATGTACAAAAGCCTCAAAGGGCATCAGACTCTTTGTGATGTGCTTAAAAAGCAGATCCTCAACAGGAACCCCAGGAAAGAGGGTATTGCCTTTGAGAGAAAACTCAATGCTGATAGTACATATTGGAAGCCTGAGCAGTACCCCAAAACCTCATGGGTTGCTGCAAAGGGACCTCCAGTTGATCCATCTAATTTATCTGGCTTTACATGTGAATCTTCTCATTCTTCTAATGAGTCATTTGACTCCAACTATAAACTATTCAAAAATCAGAATGGTGAAGTATTTGCTAGATATGTTGGCACTAACTGCAGGAACGGTTCCCCTATGAAAAAATTCTGGGTTCCCAAAAGGTGCCTTGAAAGTCTTCAGGTGAATGTCCTCATGACACCATCTGTGAAGAATAGGAACCCCAGATCAAATTCTTCATATGGACCAAATCCTTCATATGGATCCAAGTCCTCATACGGACCAAATTCCTCACGTGGATCAAATTCCTCAAAAGGATCAAAGTCCTCATATGAACATCATTGTGCTAACAACTCTGCTTCGCAGGGAAGAGCCAAGGGCTATGAATATGAGCATTATTCTTCTAATCATTAGGTTCATAAGTCCTCGAAGAATTTCTTTGCTTATTCATATGCCTACCCTAACTCCTCTTATGTGAAACGAAATGGATTGGCTTCTATGCCACCTTTCTCGTATGGAGCTCGCAGAGTGATGAACTCTTTGCCACCCCTTCAAATGTGGGTGGTGAAGAAAAAGAACTAATCTTTTATGCGGGGTCAGGTCTCCAAACGTACTTAAACGTCTGAAGAATTTGCTCGAGACCTGAAAAGTGCCTGAAAGGACGCAGGCTAATCCTGAAGAAATGAACCTTCATTTCTCACGTCCTCATACTATTTTAACTGTTGCATTGCTTGATGAAATTGGTCTGATGAATTGTGATGTCATATTCTTCACTGATGAAGTATATGAAGTATGTAAGCTGCACTAATTCATCTACAGGATGATCAACCCAAAGCCACTGATTGGGTCCTCGATAGTGGATGTACAAATCATATGACTGGTGACAAGAATCTATTGATGGATGCTCCCTTATCACCATCGCATCTGAAGCACATCATCTTCGCTTACTAAGGCAAAAGTCAGGTATTGGGTCAAGGTAAGGTTGCGATCACAAAGGATCGACACATGGACAAAGTCATGCTTGTCGAGTCCTTAGGATACAACCTCATGTCTGCTCAATGCTTTGTGATCTTGATATGGTTGTTGTCTTTGGCAAGTATCGTTGTGTTGTGGTTATGGAAGCTGACAATTCCAAAGTCTTCAAAGGCTTTAGGAGAGGAGACTTGTATATTGTTGATTTCTCTACAGGACCGCAACCAGCCGTGTGCCTACTTGCAAAAGCTTCAGAAGGCTGGCTATGGCATCGACGACTTGGTCATGCAAGCATGAGTAATTTTCACATGCTTGCGAAGAAGAAGCATGTCATTGGCATTGAGAATGTCAAATTCCTCAAGGATCACTTGTGTGGAGCTTGTGAAGCTGGAAAGATGACCAAGGCTAAGCATCTAGCGAAGACTATCATGACCACTACTCGACCATTTGAATTGCTTCATATGGATCTCTTCGGTCCTAACCATTACTCAGCAGTCACAAATGACGCATCTCTCTATGGCTTTGTTATTGTTGATGATTACTCTCGTTACACATGGGTACATATTGTTACTTACAAACATGAAGTGCATGAAGTCTTCAAACGATTTTCCTCGAGGGCTTCAACCAACTTTGGTGTGAAGATCAAGCAAATCAGAAGTGACAATGGAACTGGGTTCAAGAATTCTGGTCTTGATGACTATCTTGATGAACTTGGTATTACTCATGAGTTATCTGCTCCTTACACTCCTCAGCAGAATGGCGTCGTGGAGCGCAAGAACAGAACTCTTGTTGAGATGGATTGCACTATGCTTGATGAGTACAAGACGCCTCATCACTTCTGGATTGAAACAGGGTATATCTTCAAAAATTCTTCAAGAAGACTACCTATGAACTCCTCGCTGACAAGAAACCCAATGTGAGTTATTTAAAAGTCTTCGGTGCTGAATGTTGGATTAGAGATCCTCATCACAATGCTAAATTTTCACCGAAAGCACATGAAGGTTTTATGCATGGTTATGGAAAGGACTCGCACACCTACAGAGTCTTCAACAACGTTCTTCACAAGGTTGTTGAAACTGTAGATGTGCGGTTCGATGAAACTAATGGCTCGAAAAGAGAGCACCTACCTTCTGTGAAAGATGAACCAGCACCTGAGGAATCTATCAAGTTCAAGGCTATTGAGGATGTCATTCCTATCGAAGAATCTGCTGAAGAATTCATTCCAGAACTTGAAGAACGTCGAGCTAATGCACCTAAAGAAAATGCTGAAGAAAATGGTGCTGAAGAAAATGCTGATCAAATTCCTCGACGACAACCAACTCATCCTCGTGTTGCAAAAGAAGTGCAAGTTGAAAAGATCATCGATGACATTGAAGCACCAGGTCCTCTCACACGCTCAAAAGCTTCACATTTATCTAACTTTTGTGGGCACTATGCTTTTGTCTCTATCACAGAGCCCACTAAGGTAGATGAAGCATTTCTGGAGCCTGAGTGGATTCAGGCCATGCAAGAAGAATTACATCAATTCGAACTCAACAACGTCTGGGAACTAGTTAAACGTCCAGATCCTCGCAAGCATAATATCATTGGCACAAAGTGGATCTACCGCAACAAGCAAGATGAAAATGGCCTTGTGGTGAGGAATAAGGCAAGGCTTGTAGCTCAAGGCTACACACAGGTTGAAGGAATTGATTTCGATGAAACTTTTGCACCTGTTGCTAGACTTGAAGCTATTCGCATATTACTTGCTTATGCTAACCATCATGATATCACTTTATATCAAATGGATGTGAAAAGTTCATTCCTCAATGGTAAGCTTGAGGAAGAAGTATATGTTTCTCAACCCCCAGGTTTTGAAGATCCAAAGCATCCTGACAAAGTCTTCAGACTCAATAAGGCCCTCTATGGCCTCAAGCAGGCCCCTCGGGCATGGTATGATACTTCGAAGGAATTCCTCATGAAGAAAGGATTCAAACCCGGTTCACTCAACCCTACTCTTTTCACTAAATCTTATGATGGTGAATTGTTTGTGTGCCAAATATATGTTGATGATATTATCTTTGCCTGTACTGACCAACGTTATAGTGATGAATTTGCCTATATGATGAGTGAAGAATATCAAATGTCTATGATGGGAGAGTTGAAATTCTTCTTAGGTCTTCAAATTCGTCAACAACGCAATGGCATATTCATACCTCAGGAGAAATACCTCAAGGATGTACTAAGGAAATTCGGCATGCAAGATTGCAAAGGCGTCAAAATTCTGATGCCTACAAATGGCCATCTGTGCACTGATGAAAACGGTATTGACTTTGATCAAAAGGTATACCGCTCCATGATTGGTTCTTTATTGTATTTATGTGCATCTAGGCCAGATATTATGCTTAGTGTTTGCATGTGTGCCCGATTTCAAGCGACACCGAAGGAATCACACCATAAGGCTGTGAAACATATTCTTCGATATCTAGCTCACACACCAACACTTAGATTGTGGTACCCCAAGGGCTCGGCATTTGATCTCATTGGATATTCTGATTCTGACTATGCTGGTGATCGTGTGGACCGCAAGTCAACATCTGGTACATGTCATTTCCTCGGACCATCTTTGGTCTGTTGGTCCTCGAAGAAACAGAACTGCGTATCACTGTCTACTGCTGAAGCTGAGTACATTGCTGCTGGTTCTTGCTTTGCTCAATTGCTGTGGATGAAGCAAACTCTCAAGGACTATGGCGTCAACGTGAAGAATGTGCCTCTCTTCTGTGACAATGAGAGTGCCATCAAGATTGCTCACAACCCAGTTCAGCACTCGAAGACAAAGCACATTCAGATTCGTCATCATTTTCTTCGCGGTCATGTGTTGAAGGGCGACATTTCTATTGAGCATGTGAAGACTGAAGAACAGCTAGCCGATATTTTCACTAAGCCCTTGGATGAGAAGAGATTTAGCAAGTTGCGGTGTGAGCTAAATATCCTAGAATCTTCGAATGTTCTTTGAAAAGGACACTCATCCTAACACTTATGTAAAATTGATGACTTAGATGTGCAACACATGAAGAAACGTTTTTCTTCAATCAATGAAGAATAACACTCTAAGTGTGAAGAAATTAACGAAGAATTTGGTTCTCAGAACCCTACGACAATTGTACGCGGTGTCTGAAATCATCATTCTTATATGGTGGGTCACGCCACCACCAAAAGTTGAAAATCTTCAATTTGAGTTTTTCCTCAGTTTTGAAATTCCTCAGTTGTTCAAAATCTTCAACTTTGCAAAATCTTCATTGTTTCCGTATATATATATATATATATATATATACATATATATATATATATATATGAGTTTATGTCCTCTACATCATTCACTTATGGCTAATTCTTCAAGGTGCGTTTTCTGCTAAGTGAATATGATCGGACCCTTCCCCCTCTATGCTATACTCAACCCAATCTATTCACGAATTCTTCATGCGCGTTCTATTTGAAACTTGTTCAAAATCTTCACTGTGTCCTTGTCAGCTGAAGAATTTGCGAACAAAACTTTTAACTTATCTTATCCAAATTTTCGGCTTTGCCGCTCAAACCGTTCCGCATCCCACGAAATACTTATCTATTCACCCATGATCTAACACGATCTCCACTTCTCAGTACGTGGGTGACACATGTCAAGCGAATGAGAAGGGTCAGGGGCACGTTCGTCCAACTTCTTTGGGCGAACAGTTTTTCACCGTGGCTATAAATACCCCCTCTCCCCTTCCACACTTCCTTTACTCCGCTCGACCTCTCTCCAGCTCGAGCTTCTCAAACCCTAGCGCCGCCGCTACTTCATCGTCGCCGGTGAGGAAGAGCTTCACTGCCTCGACCTCGTCACTGTCGTACTCGCGCCGGCCGCGGAAATCTTCACTCCGCCGCCGCCGTAGCCGTCTTCCTCCGCCGAGTTAGGGCGTGGAAGATCTGCATAGACGAACTTCACTTCTCCACCTCACAGTTCGTCGTGTTCTTCGTTCAGGGTAATTAAAAGTTACTTTTACTGCCCTCTTTGATTCAAATGATTTCTACAAAATCTTCAAAAGGTGTTTATTCTTCAAATTCTTCACACACTAAACACCTCACATGTCATCTGATCTTGATTCATTTCTCTAAGCTATAATTTCTCTTCAAGATTCCTCAATTGTGCGGATTTCTGATCTGTACAACTCTGGAACCTAAGACTAAGAATGCTTAGTGAAATTCTTCAAGACTCGCCTGGTCAAATTCCTCAAACTTGTTCTTTTTGAAAAACCTTATGAGAACGCATATGACCTCTCCAAATTCCTCGCAACTATACTCTGTTCACAGGTACTCATGTCCGCAGCTGAATCACTAGGTTCTCATCAACTTAACTCATTTGCAGCGTTCCTCGAAGAAAAGTTGCATACTTCTTCAGAAAATTCAATTGTCCAAATTCCTCATCTGAAGAAAATGGCTGATGGAAAGAAGCCACAGAAAGGAGGAAAGAGGCCTGAGGTCAACACTGCATTTGAAATCCCTGAGGACATCTATGCTGGGTACTGCACACCCCCTGAGGAAGATAAAAATCAGCGCAAGGTGCGCATTCAAAAGATAGAGAGGAGATGGGCAAGAGAGTGGAGGGAGTACAGATATGTGACTCCCAAGTACATGAAGAAATTCGCACTCAATCCTCCATGCTCAAGACCTCCGTTGGCACCTGGCCAAGAAGATGATCTCACCAGCCTCAAGCGTGGTGAAGATTATCCTGAAGAATGGGCCAAGTGCCAGACCAAGTTGGCCAAACAAGCAAAAGATGCAGTGAGGAAATTCAACGAGGACTCTGCTGCTGTTGCTGCCTCTGCTGAGGCCTCTACTGTCAAGCCGAAGAAATCCATGGCAAAGAAGCCTGCGCTTAAGCCAAGTGCTTCACCATTAATGTCCTCACGGAAAATTCCTCACGCTGCTCCTGCCCCTCCAAAGTCCTCAGCTGCTCCGACCAAATCCTCAGCACCTGTGCATCTTGCCACGTGCCAAAGGACTACAGGCTTCTCTATTGCCTCAGGAGTTTCAGCTAGTTCCTCAGCTGCACCAAATTCTTCAACAGGACCCTCTCTGCTGAAGACTAAGACCACTGCTGGATGAGGCTCTCACCCAAGTCCTCACAAGAAGCAGGTCACCTTCCAAATGCCGTCTGAAGAAGACGAAGCTGATGATGAAGAACTTGCTGAAATCATCAGAGATAGGCAAGTCAGGGCCGCTAGAGGCAAGGGCACAAATGTGCCTCTGCTTTTGGATCCAAAGTTGATCCTCCATTACATTGATCTCTGGCACAAGGACCCAAACACTCCTATGCCTGACTTCAAGATGACTCCTGGCCAAAGTCATATGCTGACTGCCTTCATCCAAGAAGAAAAATGGAAATTTGAGAAGGCCAGGCAGCTCAAGAAAGCACAGTACAGGAAGGAGAAATTCCTGAAGAACAACATTGTCTCTATGACAACTGATGAACTTGTGAAGATCCAGTCTGAAATCAACGTCCTCAGCGATGATTTCAATGCTTACTATGCTGATTGGAAAGGAGCCAAGGTCAGGTTTGTTAAACTGACTAAGATGTTCACCTCCAATGTTGTAGCCCCATCGCAACAAGAGATTCCTCAGGCTGAAGCATCTGCTCAGCCAACTGAAGAACATGCCGGCACCGCTGATGACAATCAGGCTACTGAAGAAAATGTGAGTTCCAGGGCTGATGACTGCATTCCAGCCGCTGATGAAACTGCCAGGGCACCCACTACTGGTGCGCCTAAAGAAAATGAAGAAGTCAGGGCAACTGCATCAGTTGTGCCTGAATAAAATCAACCACATTCCTCTGCTCCTCCTGCGCCCACTCAAACTCCAATCCTTCCATCTGCATCAGATGTGAAGAAGACCAAGGCTGCAGAGCGTGCAGTAGTGAAGAAAAGGAAAGCATCAGCTCCTTCAGATTCTTCAGCACCGAATAAGATGAAGAAATTGACAAGCTCATTTGCTAATCCAATTGATGATGTTCCAGTTTCCTCCATGCCATCAAAGGAAATCGTCCCTTTTGATGAAGAATATGTGATCCCTAGCGGATCTGATGAAGAAAATCCTTCTGCTGCTTCGTCAGAGCAGATGGATGAAGAAATTGAAGTGGAGAAAATCCCTTCAACCCCCACAGTTTCCTCGCCTATGCCTCAGTTTACTGCTGAAGAGGCCGGCGTTGAAGAAACGGAAGATGAAGATGTGGACATTGGCTACACTACACCGGTGATGAATGATGACTTTTGGGAAAGTCAGCACCTCAACTCTCCACTCTTCACACCATTGCAACAAATTCCTCAGTCCCCAACAACTACAGTTCAAATGGGATCTGATGAAGCTCACAAAGAAATTCCAGCCACTAGAGCTGAAGAAAATGAAAACGAAGAATTGAAGACCCAGGCTGCCACTGAAGAGGAACCAGAAATTCCTCAGCCTGAAGAACCTGAGATTGCGATTCCTGAGGTTGTAATGCAACTGACTGACACTCCTCTGCCTAAGCCAAAGGATCCATTCTCAAGGATGCAAAAATTCAAGGCTAATGATTTCTTCGGCGAGCACGTATTCTTCACTGATTACAACCCCTATGACTCTGCTCGCATTAGGAAGAGGCGTTTCTGGACTGCCAGCCAGGCAAATTTTTATTCCTCAGTGCTGTTCAACAAAGACAAAGTCTTCGATCATGAGCACATTCCTCACATGGATATGGAATCTCTGCCGTGCTTCGGACCAGTCCTCAGTGTTCTTTACGACGCGGGACTGTTAAATTTCTGCACTGATATATGTGATTGGAATGAAGAGCTCATCCGTCAATTTTATGCAACTCTGCACATCACCGGAGACTCTGAGGATGTGATTTCATGGGTGTTGGACTGGATGTCTGAAAATACTCACTACAAGACACCAGCTACTGAATTGCTTCGTGCTTTGCCTCTCGGTCCTCCCCTTGAAGCTGCTCGTTGCGTCTACAGTGAACCTGAGCTTACAGATCACTATATGCAAGTGTTGATGAAGCCTTTGAAGCCAGGTCAGGCCCCAAGAACAAAATTCCTTGTGAAGGAATTGTTATATGTGCCTCGGACTGTCTATCACATTCTGACGAAGGCATTGAGTCTTATCAAGGGCCACAACTCGGATGAAGAAGAAGTCGTTGGCATCATGAAGAATCTGCTTTTCAATATCATTCATGGTGTTCCCGTCAACTTCCATGATTTCTTCATGAGGACTCTGGCCAATGTCACAATGACACCGTTTGAGTTCAAGCCTTATGCTCCTTGGATCATGAGATTCATCAGAACAAGGTCTTCACTCAACTACAAAGCTGACACACTGAACCATTGCAGCTACTTGCCCCCGATTGAAGTCCTCAAACGGACATTTTCCTCAGCTGATGAAAAGGGCAAGGCTACTGCTGTCATTGATGAATGCATTCGTCCATTGGATGGTCAATTTCGCAAGGCTGCATCCTACTCCACCAATGATGACTCTGCCACCCATGACTCTGCCGCCAACGCCACCAAGCCAAATCCTCAAGGCATAGCTCCCAGGGTGATGACTGACCGTGAGCTTCTCCTCAGTCTTCACCAGAAGGTTGATCGCAATCACAAATGGGTCAAGCGTCAGTTTGGTTCAATTCTTCACAACATGACTGCTACCCACAATGCAGTGAAGAAAAACCACTACTACCTTCATGAAACCCTCAACCGCACCTGGGCTGTTCTGTCTCACATTTACGGCGAAGAAGATCTGAAGAAAATGGGTCTCCAGGAGGACTTTGACTGGTCTGCACCTCCACCGAAGAAATACAAGAAGGTCAAGGTTCCGTCCTTGGTGGCCAGCTCCTATTCTTCATCGCGCGACACCGATGAACATGAAGACTTGTACGACACTGCGGCAGGCCCTACTCCACCAAGCGACCCCAACAACGCTGGCGCTCCTTCATCAACTTGATATTTTCAGGGGCGTTAGTCCTCATTTTCGAACCTTTTGGTCATTCGATGACAAAGGGGGAGAAATTTCAGTTAGTCTTCAAGCGGGTCTATCTTATATGGGCATTTTTTTCTAAGTTACAACTCTCGTTCTTCTGATGACTTTGTTGGATCGAGTTGTAAACTTAAAACTCTATGGTGGCCTGATACTTTTGCTGTTTCTTCTGCATGCTTATTCCTCGTTAATGTTATTGCACGCATGCTGAATTACATCAGTCACCATATTTCATCATGCATTTCAAATTCTTCATATATTATGTCAAATGCGTGTATGAATTACAAGATATAGGGGGAGATCTCCATGATTCAACTCTTCAAGTGTGCATTGCTTCAAAAGAAAATTCCTCACTATGCACATATTCAGGGGGAGTTCTTCTATATCTTGCAATCAAATTCCTCAATATCAGTATTTACACTTCATATGTTTATCCCCGTTGAAAACTTAACCTATATTGTCATCAATCACCAAAATGGGGGAGATTGTAAGTGCATCTAGTGCCCCTTAGTGATTTTGGTGTATTGAAGACTTATAGGTTAAGGGACTAATGTGTTTATGAGTGTACACAGGTCTATAAGTCTATGAGGAGTTTGATATTTACAGAGAAAGTCGACCCCTAAAAATGAATTTCTTCGACTGAAGACTTTGGATTTCTGAAGACTTTCTGAAGACTTTGAAAGTGAAGAAATTGGTGTGACCTTGAAGACTTGGCATTCATTTGATGAACATGAAGCATGAAGACTTTTGTTTTCGTAGTTTCATTTTCTCTTTCTTGAGTCATACGAAACACCGTACTGTTAAACGGGGTCAAGGAAATACTAAGGAAAAATTTCCATGTGATGCTCAACTCAAAATCCTACACCTACCAATCCCTTCGAGTGAAGCCATTGGAAATCTCATAAAGTTCAGTCAATTTCTTTAGTGACAGAGACGAAGTTCTTCTGGTCTCTGAGGAATTTGTTCTGACTGAGGAGTTAGGAATTCGCCAGTGCAGATTGCCTACACAGTGAGGAACATGATAGCCCTAAGGAATTTGATACTCAAATTTCCGACCGTTGCTGTGCTATGCGCCAGCTGTCCCGAAATATCTACCCACCTAACGGTCATATCATTGAAGGGCATTTATGTCTTATCATGTCGGGCTACTCCCTAGGCTATAAATAGCCGCCCCCTACAACCACTAGCTGGTTGGCTGCTTTGAGAGAAACTGACACTTGTCAATTGAGAGCATCCCATCCTCCGAGGACTTTGAGCGAAAATCATCAAGTGAGGAAAAACCAAACCCAAACACCCAGCAAACCAAAGTGATTGAGCATCACTGAAGAGATTGATCATGTGTGGACCCGACACTTGTTACCTTTGAAGACTGTGCTTCTTCCAGACGGTTAGGCGTCACGGTATAGAGCATCCAAGAGGAAATTGTGGATCGCCGAGTGACCGAGTCTGTGAAGGTTTGGAAGTCACCTGAAGACTTACCACGAGTGATTGGGCGAGGTTTGTGTGACCGTAGCTCAAGGAGAATACGGTGAGGACTGTGTGTCCTGGACTGTGTGTCCTCAGGTTTAAATACCTAGCCGCTCCAACCAGACGTACAACTGAGACAGTAGTTGGAACTGGTCTACCAAATCATTGTCTTCACCAAGCTTACTGGTTCTATTTCCTCAACTCTTTCATTTCCTCATAACTGTGTTGTGCACTTGTTCATATCTGTGTTTGAAGACTTTGACTGAAGACTTTCTCAATTTCCTCAGTTCAATTTCTTCAGTCTATTTGTCTTCATCCTGTGCTATCATGTGTTTATGCTTTCTGTACTCTGTGCTTGTCTTCATTTCATCATGATGACCATGCTCGTGTTCTCCTATGCATACTTTTGAGTTCTTATTCCGCTGCAAGTAGTTCTTCGCTAAGGAATTTCCTCACTGGCAAATTCCTCAGTGAAGAATTCATAAAAATCGCCTATTCACCCCCCCTCTAGTCGATATAACGCACTTTCACTTGGTGAATTTCTTGATGAACAACTTGCTAGGGCTAGAGAGAATGAAATTATTGAAACTGATAATATTGAAGATAGTGATGATGAAGACTCTCCCCCTAATAAATATGAATTACCTATTGTGCTAGAGGGTTATGTTCTGGATGAAGAATCTGCTAAAGCCATTTTAGCTTGCAATGATAGAAGTGATCTTAAGAAGTTATTAGCTAAATGGAAGCAGCAATCTCTTAATGCTAGAATGAAACCTGGCCCTGCTTTTGCTACTTCACCTATCTGTGTTACTGATAAGGATTATGAATTCTCTGTTGATCCTAATATAATTACTTTGGTTGAATATGATCCTTTTATGGCTATGAATCTGAAACTTTTGTGGCACATCTTACTAAATTAAATGATATAGCCACCCTATTCACTAATGATGAGAGAACTCTCTACCTTTATATCCTTAAAATATTTCCGTTCTCATTAAATGGTGATGCTAATATACGGTTTAATTCTCTTGATCCTGGTTGTGTGCGTAGTCCCCAGGATATGATTTATTACTTCTCTGCTAAATATTTCTTTGCTCATAAGAAACAAGCTGCTTTAAGGGATATATAAATAATTTTGTGCAAATTGAAGAAGAGAGTCTCCCACAAGCTTGGAGGAGGCTTCTCCAATTACTTAATGCTTTGCCTGATCATCCTCTTAAGAACCTGAAATACTTGATATCTTTTATAATGGACTAACCGATGCTTCCAGAGATTACCTAGATAGTTGTGCTGGTTCTGTTTTCAGGGAAAGAACACCAGATGAAGCTGAAATTTTATTGAATAATATGTTGACAAATGAAAATAATTGGACACTTCCTGAGCCTATTCCTACACCAACTCCGAAGAAAAGAGGTGTTCTATTTCTCAGTCATGAAGATATGCAAGAGGCAAAGAAATCTATGAAAGAAAAAGGTATTAAAGCTGAAGATGTTAAGAATTTACCTCCTATTGAAGAAATACATGGTCTAAATTTACCGCCTGTTGAAGAAATATATGATCTTAATCCTTCACCTATTGAAGAAACACATGGTCTTGATAACCCGACACAGGTAGTAAAGGTAAATTCTCTCTATAGATATGACAAAGCTGAAATCCCTCCTACTAAGTTTTCTAGCCAATGTTTGGATGAATTTGATGATCTTATGGTTAAGCAAGAAGATTTTAATGCTTATTTTGGTAGACATCTAAAACAAAATGCCTATATGCTTGAACACTTGGGTGATTATATGTCTAGAGTTACAGGTGAACTTAAACTCATTACTAAACATGCTTCTATGGTTACCACTCAAGTAGAACAAGTACTTAAAGCTCAAAATGATTTGCTCAATGAATTAAATAGTAAGAAAAATGATTATGCTGTTAGAGTGGCTACTAGAACTGCTAAGATGACTCAGGAAGCTTTGTATCCTGAAGGCCACCCTAGGAGAATTGAACAAGATTCTCAGAGAAATAATATTGATGCACCTAGTCCTTCTAAAAGGAAGAAAAAGAAAAATGATAGGACTTTGCATACTTCTAGTGAACCTATTGCTGAACCACCTAAGAATCCAAATGATATTTCTATTTCTGATGCTGAAACACAATCTGGTAATGAACATGAACCTAGTGAAAATGTTAATGATAATGTTCATGATGATGCTCGACCTAGTAATGACAATGATGTAGAAATTGAACCTGTTGTTGATCTTGACAATCCACAATCAAAGAATCAACGTTATGATAAGAGAGACTTTGTTGCTAGGAAACACGGTAAAGAAAGAGAACCATAGGTTCAGAAACACATGCATTTTCCTCTGAAACCATCCAAGAAAAAGGATGATGAGGATTTCGAGCGCTTTGCTGAAATGATTAGACCTATCTTCTTGCGTATGCGATTAACTGATATGCTCAAAATGAATCCTTATGCTAAGTATATGAAAGAAATTGTCACTAATAAAAGAAAGATACCGGAAGTTGAAATTTCCACCATGCTTGCTAATTATACTTTTAAGGGTGGAATACCAAAGAAACTTGGAGATCCAGGAGTACCAACTATACCATGCTCTATTAAAAGAAACTATGTTAAAACTGCTTTATGTGATCTTGGAGCCGGTGTTAGTGTTATGCCTCTCTCTTTATATCGTAGACTTGATTTGAATAAGTTGACACCTACTGAAATATCTTTGCAAATGGCTGATAAATCAACTGCTATACCTATCGGTATTTGTGAGGATGTGCCTGTTGTGGTTGCAAACGTTACTATTTTGACGGACTTTGTTATCCTTGATATTCCCGAGGATGATAGTATGTCTATTATTCTTGGAAGAACTTTTTTGAATACTACAGGGGCTGTTATTGATTGCAACAAAGGCAATGTCACTTTTCATGTTAATGGTAATGAGCATACGGTACACTTTTCGAGGAAACAACCTCAAGTTCATAGTATCAATTCTATTGGAAAAATTCCATCGATTCTTTTTGGAGGTTTCGAATTTCCTCTTCCTACTGTCAAGAAGAAATATGATATTCTTATTATTGGGGATGTGAATATCCCCGTTGAGGTAACATAGTGTTATTCGAAATTTCTCCGGTTCCATGTTATTCGGAATGAGTTTGTTAACAAGACTTGATCAACCTTGTTAGTGGATTCCTTTTGATGAGCATGAGATGGATGAAACTAGAAGGCACAACCTTCTGTACCCTCCTTTTACTTTCTGTTATTTAGTTGAAATAAAGTAAAAATAGCATTTTCCTGTCTGTTTCCTGAATTATCCGTGCAATATAAAAATACCCCGAAAATAAAAGTTCTCCAAATGCCCTGAAAATGGAATATGATTTTTTTCTGGAATATTTGAGAATATCTAGCACCGAGAACACAGCAGGGGGAGCAAGCACCTGGCCACGAGGGTCCAGGGCGCGCCCACCCCTACAGGGCGCGCCCCCTGCCTCGTGGGCCCATGGTGGCCCCCTTGCACTTATTCCTGCACCCACACTTCTTCTTCCTCCATAAAAAATCACCATCCAGCTCAAGCACGAGTTCTAGCTCATTTTGCTGTGATTTTCGATCTCCTTGCTCAAAGCACCTCTCACAAAACTGCTTGGGGAGATTGTTCCTTGGTATGTGACTCCTCCATTGGTCCAATTAATTTTTGTTCTAGTGCTTTATTCATTGCAAATTTGTGCTTCCTAGGTGACCATGTTCTTGAGCTTGCATGTCAAATTTATATGGTTCCAAGTAGTTCTAATGCATGTTATAGTCTCTATGCACTTGTAGGAGTAGTTGCTATCAATTTTGTCGAGCTTGGTTCACTTTTATTGGAAGTTACTAAAAATTTCAGAAATTTTTCAGAGGAAAGAATATGCTTAGGAAAATGTACCAAGGTGGTTCTTCAAGGAAGCAAGGACCCAGGCTTGCAATGCGTGATGCTGATGATGAGCCACCAAGGGATGCTCCAGTGCAGCCTTGTGAATGGCCTTCAGGAAACTTTATGGATCGAGCGGGAATCAAGGAAGAATTTAACGCATATTTGCATAACGCTGATCTTGTGAGCTTCGAGGGAGAAAAGTGCCGCCAGTACCACTATCTCACTAGTTCCTTTGTGAGGAGGTTTGAATTTTCATCTTCACGCAATTCTCCAACTGTCTTGTTTGATCTTTATGAAAAATCTTATACTATGGACTTAGAGGATTTTACCACTGCTTGCAAACTTCCACAATGGGGTAGTGCTAGTAAACCTCGCAAATCTGAATTTAGATAATTTCTTGCTAGTATAACTGTGGGGGAATCTAGAGACATAACACAAGCTACCATCGGGAGCATTCATTTCCTGCTATACATTATTTTGCTCTCTTCATAGGTAGGTGCATAAATGGTAAAGATGAAGCATGTCATATGTGTGTCCCTGACCTCAGTATTCTTAGGAGTGCTGTGTTAGGAGACAAATCTTATAATTTGGGAGCCATTGTTGCGCGTAGGTTGCATCACAATAGATTTAATGGAGATTTCTTTGGTGGAATTTATGCAACCCGCTTAGACTTTAATGCTATGGTTCACCACAAGTTTGTCGAGAGTAATGAATCACCTCTCCGGTATCGCTTAATCTTTGACAGACGTCATGCTGTCCGTATTACTCTCCCTGCTCCTGCCTTCTTTGATTATCAGGCAAAAGGAAGACATTTTATTACCAGAGAGGAGGAAGATGAGTATGAGAGGAGGGCGGAGGCGGCTCACCGCCACGCTGCAGCCCAGGAGGCAATAACTGCCGCATCGCAGTACGACCCCAGCTACAACTATGGATATCCACCAGGCTATCCGTGGCAATAAACCAACTTGGGCCAAAAGCCTAAGCTTGGGGGAGTACGTATTTCCCACCGACATTACATTTATGGTCACACACACTCATTGCTAGATGTCGGTGCTCATACTCTTTCACTGTAATATCCATGCTAGTTTATTTTCCTTTTTCTTGCTTTCTTCTTGTGTGTTTAATAAACCTTAAGACAAACTAAAAAAGTGTAGCTTTTAGTTAGTTTACTTTTCTTGCTGTAGTAGTAATAATTAAAAAAGAAAACCCAAAAAGATTTCCCGTTCTTCTTTTGCTTGTTGGGAGCTTTCCTGTGTAAATAGTTTTATTTCTTTTCTTTTCTTTGGGGGTCGATAGGAGAAGACCATGATTAAATTGTTGAAGTGGATCTTATATGCATTATTGTTGATTTAACCAAGGGCCCATATTGCCTTGTCTTCTCCTGCTTATTGAATGCTCGCAGATTCCAGCTTAGTCCAATGCACGTGCACTCTTATTATTTTCACATCGTTCGGTCGTGCAAGTGAAAGGCAATTATGATGATATATGATGGACTGATTGAGATGAGAGAAGCTGGTATGAACTCGACCTCTCTTGTTTTTGTAAATATGATTAGTTCATCGTTCCTGATTCAGCCTATTATGAATAAACATGTTTGCAATGACAATTAGAGATCATAGTTGCTTATGCCATGCTTGATTAGCTATGAGTCATAATGGTTTACCTTGCGTGCCAACATGCTATTAAAATGGTTGTGGTGTGGTATAGTGGGGTGGTATCCTCCTTTGAATGATTTAAGTGACTCGACTTGGCACATGTTCACACATGTAGTTGAAACAAATCAACATAGCCTTCACGATATTTATGTTCATGGTGGATTATATCCCACTCATACTCGCACTCAATGTTTATTAATTTTAATACATGTTCATGACTGTTGTCGCTCTCTAGTTGGTCGCTTCCCAGTCTTTTGCTAGCCTTCACTTGTACTAAGCGGGAATACTACTTGTGCATCCAATCTCTTAAACCCCAAAGTTATTCCATATGAGTCCACTATACCTTCCTATATGCGGTATCTACCTGCCGTTCCAAGTAAATTTGTATGTGCCAAACTCTAAACCTTCAAATGAAATTCTGTTTTGTATGCTCGAATAGCTCATGTATCAACTAGGGCTGCCCGTATCGTCCATGCTAGGCGGGTTATTCTCAAGAGGAGTGGACTCCTCTCCTCACTCACGAGAAAATGGCTAGTCACCGGGATGCTGAGTCCCATGCTTTATGCAAATCAAATCAAAATAATTGCAAACAAAACTCCCCCTGGGACTGTTGTTAGTTGGAGGCACTCGTTGTTTCGAGCAAGCCATGGATTGATGCTTGTTGTTGGAGGGGGAGTATAAACTTTACCATTCTGTTTGGGGACTGCCTATTATGTGTGTAGCATGGAAGATATCGCCATCTCTTGGTTGTTATGTTGACAATGAAAGTATGCCACTCAAAATATGATTTATCTCTATTTCAAAACCGAGCTCTGGCACCTCTACAAATCCCTGCTTCCCTCTGCGAAGGTCCTATCTATTTACTTTTATGTTGAGTCATCACCCTCTTATTAAAAAGCACTAGCCGGAGAGCGCTGCTGTCATTTGCATCCATTACTATTAATTTATATTAGGTATGACTATTACTAGATCTCTTTTACCATGAATTACAATGTCTAGTCAGTCCTTGATCTTTAAAGGTGCTCTGCATTTATGTTTTGCGGTCTCAGAAAGGGCTAGCGAGATACCATCTTATTATAACAAATTATGATTGTTTTGAGAAAGTGTTGTCATCCGAGATTTATTATTATTGCTTGCTAGTTGATTATGCCATTGACATGAGTAAACATGATACCTAAGACTTATTGTGAATGTCGTTAGTCATAATCTTTGCTGAAAACTTGAACGTTGGCTTTACATATTTACAACAACAACAAGAGCAAACAGAGTTTGTAAAAGTTTTTCTTTATCACTTTCAGTTTATCAACTGAATTGCTTGAGGACAAGCAAAGGTTTAAGCTTGGGGGAGTTGATACGTCTCCGTCGTATCTACTTTTCCGAACACTTTTGCCCTTGTTTTGGACTCTAACTTGCATGATTTGGATGGAACTAACCCGGACTGACGCTGTTTTCAGCAGACTTTCCATGGTGTTATTTATGTGCAGAAACAAAAATTCTCGGAATGACCTGAAACTCCACGGAACATATTTTGGAAAATATTAAAAATACTGGACGAAGAATCCACGTCAGGGGGCCCACACCCTGTCCACGAGGGTGGGGGCGTGCCTACCCCCCTGGGCGTGCCCCCTGCCTCGTGGGACCCCTGACGCTCCACCGACCTCAACTCCAACTCCATATATTCACTTTCGGGGAGAAAAAAATTAGAGAGAAGGATTCATCGCGTTTTACGATACGGAGCCGCCGTCAAGCCCTAAAACCTCTCGGGGGGGGGGGCTGATCTGGAGTCCGTTCGGGGCTCCGGAGAGGGGAATCCGTCGCCATCATCATCATCAACCATCCTCCATCACCAATTTCATGATGCTCACCGCCGTGTGTGAGTAATTCCATCATAGGCTTGCTGGACGGTGATGGGTTGGATGAGATCTATCATGTAATCGAGTTAGTTTTGTTAGGGTTTAATCCCTAGTATCCACTATGTTCTGAGATTGATGTTGCTATGACTTTGCTATGCTTAATGCTTGTCACTAGGGCCCGAGTCCCATGATTCCAGATCTGAACCTATTATGTTTTCATGAATATATGTGAGTTCCTGATCCTATCTTGCAAGTCTATAGTCACCTACTATGTGTTATGATCCGGCAACCCCGAAGTGACAATAATCGGGACCACTCCCGGTGATGACCATAGTTTGAGGAGTTCATGTATTCACTATGTGTTAATGCTTTGTTCCGGTACTCTATTAAAAGGAGGCCTTAATATTCCTTAGTTTCCATGGATCCTCCAACATGTTGGGCCTGCTTTCCCTCCGATGCTAGCCAAATCCTCTGCACCAAGAAGAGATACTAATTGTGCATCCAAACATCCCTTAACCCAGTTTTGCCATGAGAGTCCCCCATACCTACCTATGGATTGAGTAAGATCCTTCAAGTAAGTTGTCATCGGTGCAAGCAATAAAAATTTCTCTCTAAATATGTATGATCTTTTTGTGTGAGGAAAATAAGCTTTATACGAACTTGTGATATAGAAGAAATAATAGCGATAGACTGGATAATAAAGTTCTTTATCATAAGCGGAAATATAAAGTGACATTTTTTTGCATTAAGATTTTGTGCATCCAACCATAAAAGCGCATGACAACCTCTGCTTCCCTCTGTGAAAGGCCTATCTTTTACCTTTACCTTCTACCCTTATACAAGGGTCATGGTGATCTTCACCTTTCCTTTTTACACCTTTTCTTTTTGGTAAGCACTATATGTTGGAGAAAGATCCCGATATATATATCCACTCAGATGTAGGTTATCACAAAGTATTATTGTTGACATTACCCTTGAGGTAAAAGGTTGGGAGGCGAAATTATAAGCCCCTATCTTTCTTTGTGTCTGATTGAGGCTTTGAACTCATAAGTATCGCGTGAGTGTTAACAATTGTGGAAGACTAAAAGATAGTTGAGTATGTGAACTTACTGAAAAGCTCTTACATTAACACTTTCCGATATTATGATAAATTGCAATTGTTTCAATGACTAGGATCATAGTTTGTTAGTTTTCAATGAAGTTTCTGATTCATAATTTACCTTGTGAACGAATTGTTACCTTAGCATAATAAGAAATTATATGACAATATATGTTGCCGTCCTAAAGATGATCATGATGCCCGCATGTTTGTATTTTATTTTATCGACACCTCTATCTCTAAACATGTGGACATATTTATCGATTTCGGCTTCCGCTTGAGGAAAAGCGAGGTCTGAGCTCGGGGGAGTTGATATGTCCATTTTGCATCATGCTTTTATATTTATATTTATTGCATTATGGGTCGTTATTACACATTATGGTGCAATACTTATGCCTTTTCTCTCTTATTTTACAAGGTTTACATAAAGATGGAGAATCCTGGCAGTTGGAATTTTTGACCGGAAAGCAGCAGATCTGAGAGACCTATTCTGCACAACTCCAGAAGTCCTGAAAATTTACGGAGAATTATTTTGGAATATATAAAAAATATTGGGCGAAGATAATACCAAAGGGACCCACCAGGAGGCCACAAGCCTGGGGGCGTGCCCTGCCCCCCTAGGCGCGCCCTAGGGCTTGTGGGCCTCCTATCAGGTCTCCGGTGCCCATCTTCTGCTACATGGAGGGTTTTGACCTGGAAAAAATCATGAGAAGGCTCTTGGGACGAAGCGTCGCCGTGTCGAGGCGGAACCTGGGCAAAAGCAATCTAGGGCTCCGGTGGAGCTGTTCTACCGGGGAAACATCCCTCCCAGAGGCGGAAATCGAAGCCATCGTCATCACCAACGATCCTCTCATCGAGAGGTGGTCAATCTCCATCAACATCTTCACCAGCACCATCTCCTCTCAAACCCTAGTTCATCTCTTGTATCCAATCTTTGTCTCAAAACCTCATATTGGTACCTGTGGGTTGCTAGTAGCGTTGATTACTCCTTGTAGTTGATGCTAGTTGGTTTATTCGGTGGAAGATCATATGTTCAGGTCCTTAATGATATTTATTACCCCTCTGATTATGAATATGAATATGCTTTGTGAGTTGTAACGTTTGTTCCTGAGAACATGCGAGAAGTCTTGTTATAAGTAATCATGTGAATTTGGTATTCATTTGATATTTTGATGAGATGTATGTTGTCTCTCCTCTAGTGGTGTTATGTGAACGTTGACTACATGACACTTCACCATGATTTGGGCCTAGGGGAAGGCATTGGAAGTAATAAGTAGATGATGTGTTGCTTGTGTGACAGAAGCTTAAACCCGAGTTTATGCGTTGCTTTGTAAGGGGCTGATTTGGATCCATATGTTTCATGCTATGGTTAGATTTATCTTAATTCTTATTTTGTAGTTGCGGATGCTTGCGAGAGGGGTTAATCATAAGTGGGAGGCTTGTCCAAGTAAGGACAGCACCCAAGCACTGGTCCACCCACATATAAAATTATCAAAGTAACGAACGCGAATCATATGAGCATGATGAAAATTAACTTGACAGTAATTCCCATGTGTCCTCGGGAGCGCTTTTCTCTATACAAGAGTTTGTCCAGGCTTGTCCTTTTCTACAAAAAGGATTGGGCCACCTTGCTGCACCTTCGTTATACTTGTTACTTGTAACCCGTTATGAATTATCTTATCACACAACTATTTGTTACAGATAATTTCAGTGCTTGTAGGGAATACCTTGCTGAAAACCGCTTGTCATTTCCTTCTGCTCCTCGTTGGGTTCGACACTCTTACTTATCGAAAGGACTACGATAGGTCCCCTATACTTGTGGGTTATCAAGGTGGTGCCTTGGCAGACCTGACAAGCTTGCCGGGGAAGCCTTGGAATTGTCCCTGGGGCGGCCTCGACCCGGCCAGGCTCTCCTGCCCAGCAAGGGAGGCCTTCCCAAGGTGATGCTTTGTTGTGTTGTTTGTCTTGGTCTTCTTGATCCGCTCCTTGATCTCACGAAGTCCAGGCAACAAACGTGAATGTTTGTTGCACCGACAGGGGCCCCCGGGCCTAGCCCATACGTGCCGCCTGGCACCGTTGGGGTAGGCCCCAACAATACCCATGTGCATACTTTAGCAAGACCACAATGGGACTCGTGTCTTTCTTGATATCTTCCTTGCTTCTTCATTAACCTATAATTGAATCAGTTTTCGGTTTTCCTGCAAGTTGTGCTGAACGACGTGGGGCAATCCACGTAGTGGACCGTAGGATGCCCACTCTCACGGGGAGGTAATTGCTATTTTACTCATCCCACTACTCCTGCCGTTTCCGCCACGTACGCTGCATGCATTGCGCAGGGTTGGTGGCAGATGTGTAGGGCGCGGAAATGAGTGCCATGTAACACCCCCAGTGTCATGCTACAGTAATCCCCTATTAATGGTGCCATGTCATCATGTTACTGTTGCTAATCTTTGCTTGATCCAAATCACAATTCTAATTCAAATCCAATCTAAAGTCAAAAATTCTTATTTGTCAGACATGAAATCTTAAATGTTCATCTTGTGCCAAATAATTCATCACAAATATTGGTGATGAACCAACATTTTTGCAAAATGCCTAAGTGCCCTAAACTGGTTAAAAAATGGCTAAAACAAATAGATTTAATGCCTTTTTAAATTATAAAAGTGGCAAACTATTTCAAAAGCCTTTCAATCCTTTTTGGCAGTGCCAACTAGTGCAAGGTAATTATGTGGCCAAGTCCCCCATTTTGCAGAATCCTTTTGGACAGCTCAAATGTTGCAAAGCATTTTCTGTAAAAAAGAGAAAAGAAATAGAAATGCAAAAAATGGAAAAGGAAACCCCCTGCCTCTGGACCTAAGGCCACAGAGACAAGCCCAGCCGGCCAGGCCCAGCTCCCCTCCTCGGTCGCTCTTCCCTCCCCCTGTTCAATCGATCGAGGGCGCGCGCCCGCGCGTCGCTGCCGAACCACCTCGCCGTCGACGAGGGGGATAAGGATCCCCTCGACGCCTCGGGCTCCCCTTCCACTTGCTCTGCCACCCCACTCGCCCGCTCACTTCCCTCGTCCACTCCGCCTCTCCCTCTCCCCTCCAGATCCGCCTCGGTCGCGCCTCTCCGTCGCCGCTCACCGCACTCCACCGCGACCACCGGTCGGCCTTTGCCTCGCCGATGTGCTCCCAGGCTCTGCCCCGACCTCCTCATCCTCCCCGCCGAGCCACGCGGACCGGGACGGCTCCGCAGCACTACGGCGACCTCTTCTTCCTCCTCTGCTCCGACGAACGCCGGGGTCGAATTCGGCCATCTCGCGCCTCCCCCGAGCCCACTGAGCACATCTGCAGGCTCTCTGTGAGCTACACTCCCCCCCTCTCTTTTGCTCCCGTACGCGCCCGGAGCGGCTGGACCCGCCATGGACGAGCCGAGCTCCGTCGTTGAGCTCATTGTAGTCGCCCTGATGCTCCTCGCGCCACGCTAACACCACCACCGAGCTCCTGGAGCTCCTAGCTGCTCAACGCGCCCCTCCGGCACCCTTGCCGTGCCCTGGACGCTCGAATCCATCGACGTCCGAACTTCGGTGCCGCTCTAGTCAGCGCTGCCGTGGCTCTAGGCCATCCCAGCACGCGGGACCGTCGACGTTGGATGCGTGCGGCTCCCCTCGTTCGAACGCGCGTCACAACGCTCATTTTAACCGCACCATAGGCTTTTCCCGACGCGTTCCCGAAAGCCACCGCCACCCCCACTCGTCGCCGGCGCCGTTCCGGTCACCCCCGAGTCCAACCGACCACACCACACGCGACAAGACATCGAGTTCTCATTCGAATGCAACAAACCGCGTGCCATTTGGTGTCTTCTGGCGCATTTCCGAGCATCTCCGGCGATCTGCCGTATTGCGCGAGCTCGCCGGAGCTCCTCCGGCGCCGCCGCTGACCTGGCAAGCATGGGGCTCACCCATGTGAGGCTGACCGTGGGCCCCAGTGCCTCAGTTGACTGCGTTGACTACAGTCAACGCGGGCACTGTTCGCCCCGCTACCACCGACTTGTGGGCCCTTGTGCTTAATTGAGATAATTAAGTTTTCAAACTAATCTATTAATTAATTAGTAATTAGTTAGTCACTGACACCTGGGGCCCACCCCTCTAATTAGTCTCTTAGTTTAGTTTAAATTACTGTTAGAACTAACAGAGGCTGACATGTGGGTCCCACTGGACCCACAGGTCAGGTTTGACCCTGGTCAGCGAGTCTGATGACTGCTGACGTCATCCCACATAATGCTGACGTCATGATTCCATTTCTGTTAATAATAATAATTCCAGAAAAAGCTTTAATCTTTGAAAATTCGTAGAAAATAAACCGTAACTCGGATGAAAATGTTTTCTACATGAAAGTTGCTCAGAACGATGAGGCGAATCCGAACACGCGGTCCGTTTACCTGTCAGATGCCTCTAAATGTCTGAACATGGAAAATTCCCCCTCAGGAGGTCTGTCTCACACAGGTCCGGAACTGGGAATACATTCCCAGTTGAATTCCCCCTTCACCTATATCGTGTAGCCATAGGTTAGGTCACACCTGGCACATCATATTGCCACGTTATGCTTTGTGATGCTATGTTTGCTTTATATTTACTGTTTCTTCCCCCTCTTCTCTCCGGTAGACCTCGAGACCGATGCTGCCCCTGTGAGCGACTGCGTCGACGTCGACCCCTCCTTGCCAGAGCAACCAGGCAAGCCCCCCCCCTTTGATCATCCCGATATCGCACATTCCATTCTCTCATGCTTGCATTAGATTTTGCTATTGTTATTGTTTGCTCCTATTCTGATGCATAGCCAGCTTTTGTAACCTGCTTATTGTACCTTACCTGGTTATCCTAAACTGCTTAGTATAGGTTGGTTAGTGATCCATCAGTGACCCCCACCTTGTCCTTGCTGCCCCTACTTCATCATCGAGGACCCGATCAACGAGATTGAAGACCAGGCCCCGCACCGCACATCACTTTCCCTTTAGTTGCTCGACACTACTGGGTTACTATCGAGTGCCGAGGGTGAGACCTCTACAACACTTCTGATGTTAACCCTGTAGTGTAGCTATTCGGTCGTGGTCATCGAGGGTGATTCCGCCTTAACCACTTCCGATACGACTCTGTCATGCAACCCCTCAAGTGTGAACCTCGGGGGTGGTTCCTCTTACGTTCATCTTGCTGACTACATCAAGTGGAATTCACCGGGGGTGATTCCTCGGGTTTTCCCTTGATGTTTGGACACACAGATACTTGGACTTTACCACTGTTACTTGGAAAGGCGGGTCGACCCTGAGGGGTACCCGCGAGTGATGTGGAGACGGGTTGACCTGGAGGGTGCCCGCGAGATAATTACGAGGCGTGGCTGGGCATTCCTAGCTTTTGCCGCAAGTCCTCGAGATGGGGCAACGGGGTCACATCTTTCATGAGTCTCTGCTTGTTACCGCGCGTTCCTAATCCACTATGATTTGGATATTTGATCCGAGGGGCCTCTGGCCTGATAGCACTAACCATCACGTGGGCATAGTATGGCGTTCTGCGTCATATACATCAGCCGAAGCTTAATAGATGTCAGCGACTGAGCGGCGCGCGCCGGGTTGGACTGCGTAAGCACCTGCCTTTTTGAAGGAGGTAGCTAGGTCTGCTCACCGGCCGCCCACGCAACATGCAGGAGTTCCCGGGGCGATGGCCCATGACCCCTGGGGGCATAGGTTTAGTCCGGCGTGCTTGACCTCTCTATTAAGCCTAGGTCGGGTTGCGGCGTATTGTTTGGCCAAGGCCGGGCATGACCCAGGAAAATGTGTCCGGCCGGAGTTAATCGAGTGTGGTGGGTAAGTTGGTGCACCCTTGCAGGGAAGAAAACATCTATCGATAGCCTGTCCTACAGTAACAGACACTTGGAGTTGTATCCCGATCGATACAACTAGAACTGGATACTTGTGATGAGAATTGGATTGTGATGAGAAATGGATAGTATGGCTCTGGGATTGCTTTCTCGCAGGGAGTCGAGAAAGGATCTCTGGTCGAGGTTGATAACACTACTACTACTTTACATTATGTTGATTTGTACTCTTTTAAATGCTGCAAGATGCTTGACGATGCTGAAGATGCTAGTCTTCGATAGGACTAGGCCTTCTCTCTATTCTGGCATTTCTGCAGCCCAGTCCACATATATAGCCTTCCTTTGATAATGTTGCATATGTAGTGGATCCTTGCTTGCGAGTACTTTGGCTGAGTACTCACGGTTTCTTTGCTACCCCCTTTTCCCCCTTTCTTCTTCTTTCCGGTTCATGCAACCAGATGTCGGAGCCTAGGAGGCAGATGCCACCACCGATGCCTACTACTACGTGGAGACCGCCGATGACCAGGAGTAGTTAGGAGGCTCCCAGGCAGGAGGCCTTGCCTTTTCGATCGTAGATGCTTTTGTGCTAGCCTTCTTAAGGCAAACTGGTCTAACTTAAGTCTGTTCTCAGATATTGTTGCTTCCGCTGACTCTTGTGTTTTCGAGCTTATGTATTCGAGCCCTCGAGGCCCCTGGCTTGTAATATAAAGCTTGTTTTATTTTAATTTGTGTCTAGAGTTGTGTTGTGATATCTTCCCGTGAGTCCTTGATCTTGATCGTACACATTTGCGTGTATGATTAGTGTACGATTGAGTCGGGGGCGTCACAAGTTGGTATCAGAGTCAACTTCCTGTAGGTAGCCTCCTTGGCCGAAGTTGAGTCTAGTCGTCCAAAACTGTTTTACTAACTTGGCTATGTGGCCTACGGGCCCACGTCGCCATTGGGTGGTATTAGGGTCTTTTATTCCTCGTCTATACTCTGGGACTCTGATCCCTCATCTATTTGGGTTAAACATTTTACTAAGTCTGACATTAGGATCTCGTAACCACTTTCTCCCGGAGAGCCCCTTCAGTCCAGATGATCGCTTGCTGCTTCAGAAGATTTTGCAGATACTCTCCGATGTTTCCCCGAAACCCTTGTGCCTTTCGCTGTTGCAATTCCATATCACCGATAAATCCCTCTCGATAACTACATACACCTGTCGTTCATATTGTCATCCCCAGTTGATCTTGTTATTACAAGATGCCTTGTAATACTTTTAGGTATTTCGAGAATCCATTGTGCCTGCTACGTTGCAGCTCCTTTTCCGCCTGAATACGTGTACAAATAATTCCTCACAATTATCGGGGATTCGTTCATCCCCAATTGTTTAGGTATTTCACAAAACTCTTCGAAATACCATTCGATCTTCCGAAAATCCTCAGCAGCCTATTCTTGTTGAAATTCTTGTTTGCTTGCATTATTGTTAATTCCATATTTCTAGTAATCTTCGTTGACATCCTCTGTCACTATCGTTTCGAGTCCCTTGATCCAATATGTCGCGAATGCTCGTAATCCTCAATCAGATCCTAGCATTCATCCTTCCGGCTCAGACGTCACTCCAAACATGAGCTTGTTCTTGTCAAATCAAACCTTGATTGATTGTCGATCTGTATCGATTCAACTCAATTATCTTTTGATCAGAACCTCTGCTTCAGATCTTCTGATTTGAAAATCGTAATTCCTTTGTATTCAAGCTTTCAAGTTATCCAGTTATATCTATAACCCGATGCCCTTGCATTCTTTCTTCTTCTGGTTGGGTACCGATCCTCACATCAGATCCCTTGTGGACCACCACATCCTTTGTTGGATCATTATCCGACAGTGCCCCTCGTATTTAATCACCTTGTGAGTTCTTCCCTAATACGTAATGCCTTTGGTAAATTGTATCCTCTGCTTTTGTCAACCATGCTCTGCTTTCGAGCTGGTATATTTTAATCCCAAAATTAGTGGTATATGTTCCTAAGATACCCCTACGGGTTGGACCTATGCCTTCCCTAATCCGTGTGAACTCGAAAGATATGTGAGTCATACTCTTCTGGTGCTTCACCAGATAAATCTTTCGCACTACAAATTCTTCGAAAACGAGGAGTGAATGAAAGGTTATGCATTGAAGAAGTGGGAGTCAACCTTGAACCTTTGTGTTCATGCCCATGGAACCGATGTAGAACTTATCATGGAAGATGCTCGTAAAAATAATTACCCCTTGTTATAAGTTCATCTTGTATCGGTGGTTTGATCATTCATAATCGTGGTTCTGACCATAGTTTCTCCTTAATTCCATTTCCCAGACAAGTTAAAATACTTGGCTCCTGCAAGTCATTTCACCTGTCCAACCTCTAATTTGATCTACCTTCAAGTATTGCCTCATGTTATCTCGATGATATTGTGTCATTGCACTACCTCTTGTAAATTCTTAATTGGAGTGATACTCCGTCACATCATTCCTAGCCTGATCGGCTATATCATTATCGTGCTAATTTAACTGTGCTACCTGGTCCTTATTTCCGGAGCACAACTTTTCGACAATGAGCGAAGCTTACATCGATCTTCCTCATTTTATCAACTCACCTCGAACAACAAGCTTGACTTTGAGCTTGTGTTGTATCCGTGGTTCCAATAGCCTTTCGCTTCACCCTTCCTGTTGCTTGATGGCATCGCTCCTGGATGGCATCTTCATAGAGCCTCTCGACAAAGGTGTCGTGGTCAACATCAACATTTTGACTTCTGTTGAAATGGCAATTGAATTCATGGTGAGAAATACCATCCTTGACCTTCGATGATTTGAGTTATCATCGACAACCCCCTTGTCTTCTTTCCAACACATGTTTGATTATGTCTTGGTTATACCTTGGACTCCTTGCTATTCCTGCAATTGTTCCTTGAGTATTTCTTCTCATCTTCAGCTCCAACCCCTTCTTGGGACACCATGTTAATGCTACCCCGAAGCATGATTGAGGTATTCCAGATATCAACAAGAACATTGGAAGCACATTGTCTCGAATGTTTATTGTTCTATTATCCAAACACCGTTGTATGGGTAATATCATGATTCTTCCCTCACCCCCTTTTTCTAAATGCTTTTGAACTTGCTGTCATATCATGTATATCCTACTCCGCTTCACCTTGGGAAGGATATACTCCCAATTCTTGTGTGTAAACACATTTTCCTTTCCATTGGTCTAATTAATCCGATAATTTCATTTTCTTTTCCATTGGTTTGTTTAACCTTCTTGTGATCTATATGATATAAGCAGAAATAATTCCCTGCTTATAAAACACCCCAATGTACAACCTTGTCAGTGAGACCCTGTTATTATTGTTGATGACATTCCGGTAACCACCGATGGACGTGAACCTTGCCATTGGTCCGCCTCGTTCAACGAGCAGGAAAATAGTTCTCTCCGTCCCTCGCCCTTGGTACCAATGTTGTTGACAACATAACTGACAGTCTATCATCTGACATGCCTTGCTATCGGCCCCCTTTCTACTTTTAACCCACATGGCGGGCTCATAACCCAAAGTTCCACAGGATCAGAACCTGACTCTCCTGTATATCCTTTATTCCAAAGTATCATTTCCTCTTGGCTTTGTGTGTTTTCACGAGCCACCGTCCGACCGATAATCTATTCACGATGCTTGATAAGATGGACCCGGCAGATATCTCATCTTTGAACGAACTGCTAGACCGCATCGCCGCCCTGGGGGTTGCAACAGATTATGATCTGATTGGGCTTAAACCCGATCAGAGGGAAATCAGGTCCCCACCTGTCACCCACCTGGTCACAATTGTGGAAGAACAAGTTGAGGATACCTCTCCTCCTATGCTAAGAACAAGCTATGTTCGGATCCCCGAGCCCTGCGAGCCGGACACCCATCTTCAAGAAGAGACCTTCCGTCCTCCGAACATAGAACCAGGCGTTGAGCCTAAAATCCCCAGGACACTCCGGATCCTGGGCCGGTAACCTATGAAATCCTTCAAATTACAGATTCCATAGTGGGCCAGGGCGAGGATTTAAAACTACCCACCCACCACAAGCGCAATGGAAAGCGCCCGGAAAGCCCAGTCAGCTCGGTGGGAACCACCGGCCTTTAAGCCACACACCGGTCGGGCAAAACGGATGCACCCTCACGGAGCACCCGATCATCACTCCATGGACAAGAAAATTAAGCCTTTAACAAGAGACAGAACTGTCCTTGCCGAATGGCTCGACAAGCCTTGTCAGATACACACGATACCGAATTCCGAACCAACAGATAGCCTTTGGGCATGTTGGATACTCCGTTAGGTGGCTAAGAGCGGTGAGGCCATCCTCACCAACTCTACCCCAGAAAAGTACTCCCCGGAGGATAACAATCTCAATGTGCTTACAGTGTTCGAGACCTTTTCTTCAAACAGTCCGCGCAAAAGGGCGCTCCGTGACCTCACCGAAATCAACCAAGTAGCTGCAATCAATCCTTGGAACGACATTGCGATAACCTTCAACGCCACTGACGAACCACGGTGCCGATCAGTCCGAGCACCAGCCACTCTAGTCCTAAACCCAATTGTGGACAACTTTCGGCTAACTAAAATGCTCATGGACGGTGGTAGCGGATTAAACCTCATTTATGAGGACACACTCAACAAAATGCAAATGGACAGGAGCCACATTGAGTAGAGCAGTACAACCTTTCGAGGCGTTATTCCCAGTCGAGAAGCGCGATGTTCCAGAAAAATTAAACTCGATGTGGTATTCGGCATGCCTGAGAACTACATATCCGAAGAGTTAATCTTCCAGGTGGCACCCTTCAATAGCGGGTATCATGCCCTGTTAGGGCGAGACGCATTCACACACTTTCAAGCTATACCTCATTATGGGTACAGGAAGCTTAAAATGCCCGGGCCCAACAGAGTTATCACTACCGCTAGTGATCCGGACATAGCACTCCGTGCCGAAAACAAAACCGCATCCCTGGCCCTCGAGGCACTATCCGAGGCCCTTGCGGCTGACGAGCTCACCGCTCTCTGCTCCACAGTGGATAGTGACAATGTAATTCTCGACAAAAGGCCTAAATCCGCTTCTTTCAAGCCAGCAGACGAAATAGTCAAATTGCAAGTCCACCCGATGGATCTTAATAAAACAGCAGCCATTGGAGCACAGCTGGATCCGGCGGTCGATGCCGCTCTAAGAGCATTCCTGCGCGAGAATTGGGACATCTTTGCTTGGCACCCTTCAGATATGCCAGGAATCCTACGCAGACTGGACAAACACAGCCTCAACATAATAAAGGGATTCAAGCCGGTCAAGCAGACGCTGCAGCGATTTTTCGAGCCCAAGCAACAAGCTATGGGGGAGGAGCTAACCAAACTACTCGAAGTCGGGTTTATTCGAGAGATAAAACACCCAGAATGGTTAGCAAACCTGGTCATGGTGCCAAAGAAGGACAAATCCTGGTGCCTTTGTGTCGATTTTAAAGACCTCAATAAAGCCTGCCCAAAGGACCCCTTCCCACTGCCTCGCATCGACCAGATCATTGATGCAACCGCAGGACACGATTCATTATGTTTCCTTGATGCATACTCCAGATACCATCAAATTAAGATGAAGGAATCCGATCAGGCCGCAACAGCATTCATTACCCCGTACAGGCCTTTCTGCTTGAACACTATGCCTTTCGGACTCAAAAACGCTGGCGCCACCTACCAACGCATGATTCAAACTTGCCTAGAAAAACAGATTGGCAAAACGGTGGAGGCATACGTCGATGATGTAGTCATCAAAACTAAACATGTCGAATCATTAGTGGACAACTTACGTCTTATATTCGACAACCTTAGAACATATGACATACGGCTCAACCCAGAAAAATGCGCCTTTGGCGTTCCTGCCGGAAAGCTGCTCGGTTTCATTGTTTCCAATAGAGGAATCAAAGCAAACCCGGCCAAAATCTGAGCCTTGTCACATTTGGCAATTCCAACAGACCTAAAGCAGGTCCAAAAACTAGCTGGGTGCGTGGCAGACTTGAGCCGCTTTATTTCCAAATTAGGAGAGAAAGTGCTACCGCTATATCGCCTGCTCCGACGCACCGGCCGCTTTGAGTGGACGGACGCAGCAACTGTCGAATTGGAAGAAATCAAATCTTTGTTAGCAAACAACCCAATCCTTGCCGCACCTAACGTCGGCGAACCTACACTACTGTATATATCTGCAACTCACCAGGTGGTGAGCGCTGTGCTCGTCGTTGAACGAGAGGAAGGACATAAATTCCCACTCCAAAAACCAGTATACTATGTATCGGCGGTTCCCACGCCATGCAAATCCCGATACCCACACTATCATAAGATAGCATATGCGGTTTTCATGGCATCTTGGAAGCTGCGACACTACTTTCAAGAGTGTTCGATTACGGTGGCCTCCGAGGTACCACTCAATGACATCATCAATAATCGAGACGCCACCGGCCGCATCGCAAAATGGGCTATCGAGCTCTTACCATTTGAAATAACATACAAGCCACACCGAGCTATCAAATCTCAGGTGCTGGCCGACTTTGTCGCCGAGTGGATAGAAGCCGAACTCCGTAAAGAATACGGCACATACTCCAACTTGGTGATGTACTTCGACGGCTCTAAAATGTTAGCCGGGCTGGGGGATGGTGTCGTCCTAACATCCCCTACAGGGGACACACTCCGGTACGTATTACAAATCATGTATACAGACTCCAATAACGCGGCCGAATACGAGGCACTACTGCATGGCTTTCGGATGGCTGTTTCTATGGGCATACAATGCCTCGACGTGCGTGGGGATTCGAACCTCGCTATATCCCAAATAAATGGAGAATTCGATGCAAAGGATCCAAAGATGGCGGCTTACCGCAACGCCATACTCGAAATATCAGCTCGGTTTGAGGGGCTGGAGTTTCATCATGTGGCCCGAGACAGTAACCAAGCAGCGGACATCCTTGCTCGAATGGGCACCAAATGCGACCCCGTCCCACCAAAGAACTTCGTGGAAAAGCTCTTTAAGCCATCCGTGCTATGGCAGGACGAGAGCGGAAATAGCAGTCCGGCTTCGATCACACCCCCAGATGCCGAACTTGATTCGGATATCATCGGGGGCTCTGGCACAGAACCAACGCCTTCCACCCACATAATCATGGCGGTAATTGCTCCATGGACCGAACCCTTCCTGGCCTACCTCAATAGGCGGGAGCTCCCTGAGGACCAGAACGAGGCTCATTGCATTGTTCGACGCTCGAAAAGGCTACAAGATCCATGAAGGAGAGCTCTACAAGAAAAGCACTACTGGAGTCCTTCAAAGATGTATCTCCAAAGAGGAGGGGCGACAACTCTTGGCCGAAATACATGCTGGCCTCGGCGGCCACCACGCCGCAGCTCAGGCCCTTGTAAGCAAGGCCTTCCGCACAGGGTTTTTCTATCCCACAGCCCGAGCAGATGCACAGGCCCTTGTACAACACTGTGTCCGGTGCCAGCTCTTTGCCAACCAAAGCCATATGCTGCCCACAGCCCTAAGAACAATCCCCATTACCAGGCCTTTTGCGGTCTGGGGGCTAGACATGGTCGGACTCCTTAAAGGGGGAAGCCATAAGAAGAAATACTTACTGGTTATGGTGGATAAATTTACTAAGTGGATAGAGGCCAAACCATAAAAAACGGCTGAAGCCGGCCCGATGATAGATTTTATCTCCGGTGTCATACACCGTTACGGTGTCCCACATAGCATTATTACTGACAATGACTCTAATTTCACAGCCAAAGAGGTGAAAAATTGGTGTGCTAATCTAGGTATTAAAGTCGATTATGCCTCCGTATATCACTCACAAAAAAATGGTCAAGTTGAACGGGTCAATGGCCTGAGAATGAGCGGCATCAAACCCAGACTAGTCCGATCCTTAAAGTAGGGATTTCTAGAGGTGCCAGAGGTCAAAGCGAAAAAGATAGACATAAAACTTTTTGGGTGGCATGCCTTTCCTGTCAACGAAAACGATCGAGTAGTTCCCAATACTTTCCATGCTAGATATATCGTAGGCGGTTCCCAAACAGAAAAATAAAGTTTATTCCTTTTTCCACCATACTTTCACATTCCACGGCTAACCGAATCCACGGGTACCGTCCATACAACCACTTTCCAAGGAATATATTATTTGACAACATAAAGTAAATTTATTTTTCATTTCGGGACTTGGCATCCCTAATACCTTCGCCGTACTCTCGTGCAATGACAAGTGAATAAACACTCATCTTGAGAATAACACATCTAGCATGGAAAAATATCAGCCACCCCTACCGTTTCATGAGCGGTACGAGCACACAAAAAGGAAATTGATTTTGAAGATTAGAGATGGCACATACAAATTTGCTTAGAACAGCAAAAGAATACCGCATATAGGTAGGTAAAGTGGACTCATATGGCAAAAACTGGGTTTAAGGATTTTGGATGCATAAGTAGTAATCCCACTTAGTACAAGTGAAGGCTAGCAAAAGATTGAGAAGCAACCAACCAAGAAACAAAAAAAATCTCATAACCGAGCATTAAGAATAACTAACACCGAATAATGCACCACAAGTAGGATGTAATTTCATTGCATAACTATTGACTTTCGTGCTTGCATAGGGAATCACAAGCCTTAACAATATTCTTACTAAAAAATAATTACTCATCAACATGACTCACATATTATATCATCATATCGCAAAACTATTACAAAGAATCAAGTTTATTTTGTCCAATGATCTTCATGAAAGTTTTTATTATACCCCTCTTGAATATCTATCAATCTGGGACTAGTTTCATATGTCTCTTTTGATAGCTCAAACAAACCTAAGTGAAGAACATGAGCATAATGAAAAAATCTTCTCTCAAATTAATTTAAGTGAAGCATGAGAGAATTTCTATTTTTTTTACTAACTCTCAAATAAATCTAAGTGAAGCATGTGAGCATTTCTTCAAAAATACTAAAGCACACCGTGCTCAAAAAGACATAAGTGAAGCACTAGAGCAATTCCATAGCTCAAAAAGATTTAAGTGAAGCATAGAGAGCAATTCTAACAAATCATAGCATAATTTTGGCTCTCTCAAATAGGTGTGTCCAGCAAGGATAGATGACACAAAATAAAAAGAAAAACAAGCAAAGACTCATATCATACAAGACGCTCCAAGCAAAACTCATGATATGTGACGAATAAAAATATAGCTCTAAGTAAAATACCGATGGTCGTTAGAAGAAAGAGGGGATGCCACTCAGGGGCATCCCCAAGCTTAGTTGCTTGCTTCTCTTTTAGATAATAGCTTGGGATGGCATGGGGCATCCCCAAGCTTAGGCTTTTCTGACTCCTTATTCCTTCATCCAACGTGATCTCACCCAAAACTTGAAAACTTCAATCACACAAAACTCAACAAAACCTTCATGAGAACCGTTAGTACAACAAAGAAAATCACTACTCTAAGTACTGTTGCAAACCCATTCATATTTTATTCTTGCATTATATCTACTATATTCCAACTTTGCTATGGCTCATACCCCCCGATAGAGTCTATAGATTCATGAAAATAAGCACACAACACAAAGAAAACATAATCTGTCAAAAACAGAACAGTCTATAGCAATCTGAAAACTTCGTATACTTATGTAATTCCAAAAATTCTGAAAAATTAGGACGATGTAGGAAATTTGTATATCAATCTTGTGTAAAATTGAGAAGCTTTTGTCGCTTCTGTGATTTTTGAAAATTATTTTACTGGACGAAAAAGTTTCTGTTTTCCAACAAGATCAAATCAACTATCACCAAACATGATCCCAAAGGCTTTGCTTGGCCCAAACACTAACTAAAACATAAAAACACAATCATAACAACGGCATAATTTTTCAAACACTTCAGAACAGAAAGAAAAAGACAAAAATAAATTCTATTCATTGGGTTGCCTCCTAATAAGCGCTATTGTTTTACGCCCCTAGCTAAGCATAAAGCAAAGATTCAAGTGTTGTCATCTTTATTTCTAGGTCCATAGGATGCCCTCATGATTGATTCTTATGGTGGCTTAATTTTTGTTCTAGGGAAGTGTTCCATACCCTTCCTTAAATGAAATTGAAATTTAATATTGCCTTCTCTCATATCAATCACGGCAACAATAGTACATGAAAACGGTCTACCAAGTATAATTGGACAAGACGGATTGCAATAAATATCAAGAACAATAAAATCTATAGGCACATAATTCCTATTTGCAAGAATAATAACAACATTAATTCTTCCCATAGGCTTTTTAATAGTGGAATCCGCCAAGTGCAAATTTAAAGAACATTCTTCAGTATTGGTAAGACCAAGCACATCACATAAAGATTTCGAAATTGTAGAAACACTAGCACCCAAGTCACATAAAGCAAAACACTCATAATTTTTAATCTTGACTTTCATGGTAGGTTCCCATTCTTCATGCAATTTTCTAGGAATTGAAATCTCTAATTCCAACTTTTCTTCCAAAGCTTTCATCATAGCATGAACAATATGTTTAGTAAAAGATTTATTTTGTTCATAAGCATGGGGTGAATTTATCATGGATTGCAACAAAGAAATACAATCAATCAAAGAGCAATTATCATAATTAAAGTCTTCGAAATCCAAAAGAGTGGGGACATCACTAGTTAAAGTTTTGACCTCTCCAAACCCACCTTTATCAAATTTTCAACAAGATTTTCACCCTCCAAATTATCGGGACGCATTCTAACTAATGTTGACTCTTCTTCAGTCTCTTTATCATCAATTTTAATTTTACTAAACAAAGAATCAATAGAAGAAACACCAATCATTTTAAGATCTTCATCATTCCTATGAAAGCAATCACTAGAAAACACATTTTCTAAAAATTATGTTTTAGCTCTGAGCATAGCGGTTCTTTTCTTACTTTCATCCATAGAAACATATAAAGATTTAATTGATTCTTCAACCTTAGGCACAAAAAAATTCATCTTGAGATTTTATACATCATGAGAAATTATATCAATGCTTCTAGACATATCGTCAATCTTATTCAACTTTTCATCTATCGTATTGCTGAAAACTTTTTGAGCATTGATAAATTCTTTAATATTATTCTCAAGATCAGAGGTGTTCCTATTATTATTATAAGAAGGATTACCATAGGAATTACCATAATTATTAGAGGAATTTCCCGGAAAAGGTCTAGGATTAAAATTACCTCTATAAGCATTGTTATTAAAAAAATCGCGAAACAAAATTCAAATCTACGTAATCACTATTTTGCTCAATCAAAGTGGACAAAGACACATCATTAAGATCAATAGGAGCATTTTTATTAGAAACCAACTTCATAAGAGCATCAACTTTTTCACTCAAAGAATTTATTTCTTCAACCGAATTAACTTTTTTACTAGTAGGAGCTCTTTCGGTATGCCATTGTGAATAATTTTCCATGATATTATCAAGCAATTTAGTAGCTTCACCAAAGTAATTTCCAGAAAAGTACCACCCGCGGCGGAATATAAAATATTTCTAGAAACAAAATTCAATCCCACATAACAATTTTGTATGATCATCCAAAGATTTAAACCATGAGTAGGACAATTTCTTCGCATCAATTTCATTCTTTCCCAAGATTGCGCAACATGTTCATGCTCAAGTTTCTTAAAATTCATGATTTGTGTCCTAAGGGAAATAATTTTCGCGGGTAGAAAATACTTAGTAATAAAAGCATCTTTGCACTTATCCCAAGAATCGATACTATTGCGAGGCAAAGAAGAAACCCAAATTTTTGGACGATCTCGCAAAGAAAACGGGAATAATTTCAACTTCACAATATCATTGTCCACATATTTTTTCTTTTGCATATCGCATAATTCCATGAATGTGTTAAGATGGGATGCGACATCCTGATTAGGAGTACGGGAAAATTGATCTTTCATAACAAGATTCAACCAAGCGGCATTAATATCACAAGACTCCGCACTAGTGGCGGGAGGAGTAATCGGAGTGCTAATAAAATCATTATTATTGGTATTAGAAAAATCACACAACTTGGTATTTTATTGAGACATCACAACTATGCAAACAAGATTGCACACAAAAACAGATCTGACGAGAAAACGGCGAACGAAAAAGAGGGCGAATATAACGACAAATTTTTGTGAAGTGGGGGAGATGAAAACGAGAGGCAAATAGAAAATAATGTAAATTGAAGGAGATGAGATTTGTGATTTGGAACCCGATAGATGTTGATGATGTCTCCCTGGCAATGGCGCCAGAAATTCCTTTTGATGCAGCTTGAACTACGTCGGTATTTCCCCATAGAGGAAGGGATGATGCAACATAGCTACGGTAGGTATTTCGCTCAGTGATGAGATCAAGGTTATCGAACCATTAGGAGAACCACACAACACTATGTAAACGGTACCTGCACACAAAGAACCAATGCTTGCAACCCGACATAAAAGAGGGGTTGTCAATCCCTCCCTGGTAAAAAGATTGATATAATTGTAGTAGATTGGATAAATATATCTCAGAACGCGAGATAAACTAAATAATAAAAAAATTTGCAGCAAGGTATTTTTGGGTTTTTGGATTAATAGATCTGAAAATAAAAGCGAATAAAAACATATCTCGAAGGCAAATATGATAAAGAAGAGACCCGGGGGCCGTAGATTTCACTAGTGGATTCTCTCGAGAAAAATAGCATACAAAGGGTAAACAATTTACTGTTGGGCAATTGATAGAACTTCAAATAAATATGATGATATCCAGGCAATGAACATTATATAGGCATCACGTCCAAGATTAGTAGAACGACTCCTGCCTGCATCTACTACTATTACTCCACGCATCGACCGCTATCCAGCATGCATCTAGTGTATTAAGTTCATGGAAAAACAGAGTAATGCAATAAGAACAATGACATGATGTAGACAAGATCTATTCATGTAGGAATAGACCCCATCTTGTTATCCTTAATAGCAATGATACATACATGTCATGTCCTCTTCTGTCGCTGGGATTGAGCACCGTAAGATCAAACCCATCACAAACCACCTCTTCCCATGGCAAGAAAAATTGATCTAGTCGGCCCAACTAAACCAAAGATTCAAAGAAGAAATACGAGGCTATAAGCAATCATGCATATAAGAGGCCAAAACCCAAATAACTTTCATGGATAAAATAGATCTAATCATAAACTCAAAGTTCATCGGATCCCAACAAACATATCGCAAAAAGAATTACATCAAATAGATCTCCAAGAGACCATTGTATTGAGAATGAAAAGAGAGAGAGAGGAAGCCATCTACCTACTAACTACGGACCCATAGATCTACAATGAACTACTCATGCATCATCGGAGAGGCACCAATGAGGATGATGAACCCCTCCGTGATGGTGTCTAGATTGGATCTGTGGTCTTTGGAACTTGCGGCGGCTGGAATTGTATTTCGTAGACTCCCCTAGGGTTTTTGGATTTTTGGGGTATTTATAGAGCAAAGAGGCGGTGCGGGAGGCGGCCGAGGTGCCCAAGTGGGTTGTCATCCCCTCGGGCCCCCTCTGGTACTTCGTTGGCCCAACTTGTGTTTTATGGTCCAAAAAAATCTCCAAAAAGTTTTGCTGCGTTTGGACTCCGTTTCGTATTAATTTTATGCGAAGTAAAAAACAAGAAAAAAATAACTGGCACTGGGCAGTATGTCAATAGGTTAGTCCGAAAAAATGATATAAACTTGCTATAAAATTATTGTTAAACATCCAAGAATGATAATATAACAGCATGGAACAATAAAAAATTATAGATACGTTGGAGACATATCACAGGCTTCCTCGTGGACTCCGGCTTCGTCTTCCCTGCCGGTGTCCATCTTGCCGCTTTCCGCTGGTCCTGGCGGTGGTGACTAGGGTATCGCCTAGCCGCCCTCTCCGTCCGTCGTCTTCGCCCCCGCCCCTCCCGATCTTGTCAGGCTGCATCCTGCAGGCCCTGACGGGGTCAGGCTGGGCTTCTGCCCAGGCACTCCTTTTGCCCTCTTCACCTCCCACTGTAGCCCCTAGAAGGAGAGGTACAAGAAAGGCATTACGGGGCACTTTTATTTTTTCAATCTAAAACATGTTGGCACTTGCCAAACTTTAGTCTTAAATATGTAATCTTTTCAACTATATTTGTACCCTATAAGGTTTGGACTTGTTTATCCACGTATTAATGAAAAAAGACATGTTTGTCGGGTACTTGCGCATGTTCCATACCAATGCAGGGGAATGACTCCTCTATACTTGCAAGTAAACAAGGTTTTCTAGCAAGATATCTCACCGGTCCCTTCCATTGCTGCATGAGGATCGGCCTGGCGAGTTTAGGAGTGTGGAAGGGAACTAGCCCCTTGTCAACCATTTTTTCAAATGTAACTGCAACCAGCCTGACTGAAGTAATCTTCGAATCAAAAGATGGGAGCACAAATGTTCAAGGGCGACAAGGTTTTTCTACGCACAAGTTTTCCTCACGGGGGTACACTATGGATGTATTTAAAGGGAACTTATCTATTCTGTGTTGTTGGGGCTGATACGCAAAGCTTGTTCTCACTTCTCCTCCTTGGTATTTTATCCACGGTAGGGGCCATATAGTTATCACAGAGGAAAAATAGCAGCATGCGACCCTTTCTAAATGATCATGGCAGAACTATATGCTAAAATAATCATGCATGCATGTTTTAGGCGCCATCGCTTCATTTTATTATCTTTGCACAGGGTCTGCGCCTGGCTTTGTACAAAGGGTTACGTGTGCATCGGCAAGGCTTGTACAAAAGGTGGCTGCCGGGCTGAGCCCGGCAGCCGTGCCTTATGGGTAGAACATGCGAAGATGCTCAATATTTCATGAGTTTTGCACCTTAATGCCATCTTCGGTCTCTAGACGGACTGCGCCAGGTCTGGTGACTCGTACTACCCGGTAAGGGCCTTCCCACTTCGGTGTCAACTTGTTGGAATCCTTGGCGGATTGAATGCACCTAAGGACAAGGTCGCCTTCCTCAAGGCTCCAGTCATGAATCCGGTGGCTATGATAGCTGTGCAAGGCTTGCTGGTAGCGTGCAGCACACACAGCAGCCCGGAGACGATCTTCCTCGAGGAGCGTGGCATCATCATGCCGCAGCGGCTCTTCCTCTACTTCATCGTAGGAAAGTACTCGAGGTGACACGTATATGAGTTCCGTGGGGAGCACTGCTTCTGCCCCCATACACTAGGGAGAAGGGAGTCTAGCCGGTGGCTCGATTCAGTGTCGTACGGAGGGACCAAAGAACCACCGGTAGCTCATCGATCCAGCGTCTGCCGCACATGTGCAACTTATCAAAAGTTCTTCTCTTGAGCCCACGAAGCACTTCAATATTCATCCTGTTGGCTTGTCCATTACTCTCGGGATGAGCAATAGAGGCAAAGGAGACCTTTCCTCCGAGGTTTTGGATGTATTGCATGAAGGCGCGGCTTGTGAATTGGGTGCGATTATCGGTGATCAATCTGGCGGGTACTCCAAAACGGCACACCAATCCTGTCAAGAACTTGGTAGTTGACTATGCGGTTACCTTCCTCACTTGCTCCACTTCCAGCCACTTTGCAAACTTGTCGATTCAATGTACAAGAATTCAAAGCCCCCGGTAGCACGGGGGATGGGGCCCAAGATATCGAGCCCCCAGACCAAAAATGGCCAGGATAAAGGGATCATCCAGAGAACTTGAGCTGGTTGATGGATGTTCTTGGAGTGGGACTGGCAAGCTTCACATCTAGTGACTAGCTCAGTTGCATCCTGGAGGGCTGTGGGCCAGTAGAAACCCTGTCGGAAATCTTTCCCAACCAAGGCTCTTGATCCAATGTGGGAGCTGCACATGCACTTGTGTATCTCTGCCAGCAGCTTCTGCCCCTCTTCCTAGCAAATGCACTTCAATTGCACACCATTTGGCCTTCTTCTATACAGAGTGTCATCGACAAACTGATACAGCTCTTGGGAAGTTCTCCTATTTGAAGGTACTGGACTATGTGTCCTGCCCAAGTTGGAGCCTGAGGCTCAACAACAAGGTCTAGCGGCACCTCCTCATTCATGGGAGCGCTCACCTCTACTGCAAGAACTTGTGGTTCCGCAGGAGAGTGCTGCTCACCAACCGAAGTAGAGTTGTTCCTGGCAGCCTCTCTACCAGTGGCTTCGGGAAGCCCTGCCGAGAGATACTTGTCAGAGTCCGATTTCCTCCTTTTTCTGGCCATCATTGAAGGGGACATTGACGGTTGAGTCAGGTGGAGGACAAAAGTTCCTGGTTCCACATGGAGCTTTTGTGCAGTGCTTTTTGATAAATGATCAACAATGATGTTTTTCGCACGTGTCACGTGCTCATTTTGTAATCCATCAAAATGCTCTTCCAACTTTCTCACTTCCTCTACATATGCTTCCATCAACAGACTTTGGTAATCCTTATTGACTTGCCTCACCACGAGCTGTGAATCTCCACAGATGATCAACTTCTTGATTCCCAACTCCACCACGATTCTGAGCCCGACAAGAAGCTCCTCATACTCAGTGGTGTTGTTGGTGGCTTTCTTCCGGGGAAAGTGCATTTGAACCACATACTTGAGGTGCTCTCCAGTGGGTGCAACAAGAAGCACGCCAGCTCCAGCACCTTGCAACGAGAAAGCACCATCAAAATGCATGATCCGTTCCTGAGGCGCTTCCTTCTCGAGGATAACTATCTCTGGTATTTCTTCATCTGAAGTGAGCATCCATTCTGAAATGAACTCCGCCAACACTCTGCTCTGAATTGATGAGGTACTTTCGTACTTCAGGCCAAAACTCGACAGCTCTAGTGCCCATTCAACTGTTCTACCGGTACCTTCGGGGTTCCTCAGTATGAGCTGCAGTGGAAAACGGGTGACAATTGTGATCTCGCGGGCTTGGAAGTAGTGGCGTAGTTTCCTCGAGGCCATGATGAGGCCGAAGATCAACTTTTGCACTCCGGAGTACCTTAACCTAGCCCCCTGTAACAGGGAGCTGACAAAGTACATCGGCCATGGCACCACTTTCCTCTTTGCCATGATTGTAGAAATGCCTTTGCTAACTTGCTCTGCTTTTCCTTAATCTATGTTCAATCCTGCCGTGACCGGTTCAGTTTCATCTCTAGAGGGGACAGTTGTCGCAGCTGTTTCCTCGTCCACTTCTCACTGCGCCACCAGTGTTGCACTAACCACTTGATTCATTGCCGCTAAATATAGTAGCAACGGCTCTTGTGGTTTAGGAGCGACTAAGGTGGGAGTAGAGGAAAGATATGCTTTCAGGTCTTGCAGCGCTGCTTCTCCTCCGGGGTCCACATCATCGGGCCTGCCTTCTTCGAGATTTTAAAGAAAGGCAAGGCATGCTCGACAGACTTGGAAATGAACGTACTCAGCGCAGCAACGCGTCCAGTCAAACGCCTCACATCCTCGACAGTCTTGGGTGCTTGTATCTGCTCAATTGCCCTGATCTTGTTGGCGTTGGCTTCTATCCCTCGGTGAGACACAAAGAAACCAAGAAGCTTGCTGGAGGGAACACCAAACAAACACTTCTTAGGGTTTAGCTTCAAATCGATCTTGCGTAAGTTTGCAAAAGTTTCTTCCAAATATTGAATCAGTGTTGTTCTATTCTTGGTTTTGACAACAATATCATTCATGTAAGCTTATACATTCTTATACAGCTGAGGCTCAAAACCAATTTGTACCACCCTTGCAAAAGTGGATCTAGCGCTCTTTAACCCGAAGGGCATTCGTACAAAGCAGTACGTGCCACATGGAGTTATGAACATGGTCCTCTCTTCATATTCCTTGGACATGAATATCTGATGGTACCCGGAGTACGCATCCAAAAAGGAAAGCAGGTTGCACCCGAAAGTGGAGTCTACAATTTGATCAATGCGCGACAGGGGGAAAGGGTCCTTTGGGCAGGCCTTGTTCACGTCAGTGAAGTCTATGCAGAGCCTCCATTTCCCATTTGGCTTGCGCACTACCGCTAGGTTTGCTAACAATGTTGGATGTAGCACTCCTCTAACTAAACCAACTGCTTCAAGTTTCTTGATTTCCTTGGCAATAAACTTCTGGCGCTCCAAAGCTGCTTTCTGACCTTCTGTTTGACGGGCCGGGCATGAGGGCATACAGCAAGGTGGTGCTCGATTACCGCCCTGGGAATGTCAGGGATGTCAGATGGTTGCCAATCAAACACATGAACATTCACCCGCAGGAAGGTAACGAGCGCGCTTTCCTATTTGTCATCAAGGGTGGCGCTGATGGTGAACGTACCGTTAGCGCCATCCTGCCTTGCCGGGACCTTCTTCACAGCAAGCAACCTTGGACCTCTTTCTAGTGGAACACTCCGGCAGGTCATCAACAGGTGCAGCGCCCTCAAGAGAGGCGCGCTTCCTGGATTCCTTGCCGGCGTCTCTGCTAGCCTTCTTTCCCTTCTTTGTTTCCTTGGTGGGAGTCGTGGCTTCTACAGCCTCAGCTGCTACCGCATCTCGATACATCTTGTCCACACATATAATTGCATATTTCTTGTCTGAAGGGACGGAAATGACGCCCATTGGCCCAGGCATCTTCAATGTATTGTAGGCATAGTGGGATGCTGCCATGAACTTTGCCAGAGTCAGATGACCAAGAATCCCATTGTACGGCAAGGGAAGTTCAACAACGTCAAACACAACCCTATTGTTCCGGTAGTTCAGTTCTCCACCAAATGTTATCGGCAACGTAACCTTTCCCTTAGGACGGCTCCTACCAGGGTTGATTCCTTGGAACATTCCTGTAACCTTGAGCTCTTCATCATGGATTTGCAGCTTGCTGACCACTTTGGGGGAGATCAGATTCAGCCCAGCCCCAGTCAACTAGCATCTTTGTGACTTTAAGGTTGCGGATTGTTGGTGAAACCAACAACGGCAAACACCCTACCGCGGTGGTGCGGTCAGGGTGATCCTCTTCATAAAAAATGATAGGCATGCGGGACCACTTGAGCCGCTTCTGGGAGTCTGCAGCTGGCTCCATGACATTGACCTCACGTGCCCACTGCTTGAGTTGGCGGTGAGAGGAGTGCAGGGACGCACCTCCGTCAATGCACATGGCTTCAGTTGCTTTCTGGAATTCTTGCTTGCTGGTTTCTTCTCCATCTTCTTTGTCACTCACATCATCCCCTTATTTCTTCTCACGGCCTCTAGCGGGCTTCTCTTTTTGTTGAGGGGCCTTGCTGCGGCGGCCCCCTCTACTGCCACGACCCTTTCCGCCAGTACCTTCCTGGTCTCTCTCCTTGTCACGCTTCTCATATTCTGCCATTTGCTTCTTAATAAGCTGCTCAACTTGGTGGCATTCTTGGAGATCATGACCTTTAGTGCGGTGGATTTTGCGGTATTGTCCATCGGAGTTCCCGGCTTTCTCTGCCGCCACAGCCTACCGGCAATCAGTGCATGCGGCAGCTTCCTTGCCGGGGGCTTCTGTTTTGGCCTTCTTGCTGGTGTCGAGATCGCCAGAGCCCTCAACGGCCAATACTAACTTCTCCTTGCGTTTGTTGTTGCGCTTCCGACTCCTCCTCTTCGGGGTTAGCAGTCTCGTCATCGTCCTCTGAATCAACCTCAATGCCATCCTCCTCCCCGGGGAGTCGCCTTCCTTCCTAAGCTCAAGCACATTTATCCGCCAAGGTGTATAACTCATTGATGGTCTTGGGCAACTGGACGTTCATTTTGGACCGTATCCTTCTGTTGCACATGTTCGAATGGAACGCGGCAATCATAGCTGCTGGATGTATTTCTGGAATGAACCAGTGCACCCGGCTGAACCTCTGCATATACTTTCGCAAGCTCTCCCCTTTCTTCTATGGAAGAACTTGCAAATCATTGGGCCGCCCGGGCTCTTGATGGCCACCCATGAAGGCACCAACAAATTCATTGCACAAGTCAGCCCAGGATGAAATGGAGTTCTCCGGCAGGTGCATTAGCCACAACCTCACGTTCGGCTTTAGTGCCAAAGGGAAGTAGTTCGCAAACACCTTCTCATCCTTGCCCCCGGCGGCTTGAACGGCAATTGTGTAAATGCTCAAGGTCTCTGCTAGGTTTAACTTCCCATCGTATTTTTCTGGTAACTCTGGTTTGAAGACCTGGGTAGATGGCCAGCGGACCTGCCACAGCTCGCGAGTGAAGGAAGGGCATGCAACCTCGTAAGGCAAGTACCCGCCATCACTGGGCGCGGGTTCATCAACGTCTGGACCATTGCACCTGTCATATTCACTACAAAAAAAAAGACACATTCGTGACATTTTGGGCCGAACGAATTTTTTTCTGTCATGCTTATGACACTTCTATGACGATAATTGTGACAAAAAACCGGTATCATCATAGATGTGGTGGGCTCTGACTTCTATGACAAAAAGTCATGACAGAAAATGGGCTTTTCGTCCTGGGCGGGCCGGAGACGCAGCTGCATGAAATTCTTTGGGCCGTCCATGATGGAAAAAACATTGGTAGAAGCGAGGGCGCGGAAAATATCGGGGAGGTCCCGGTTACGGTGGGTAGTCGGGGGCCGAGCGATGCGCGTTTCTCTTGTATGTATGCGCGTGTGTGCGAGGCGTTGGGCTCTAGCTGAACCCAAGCCAGGCATTGGGCTCTAACTGAACCCGAGCAATTGCACAAGCTACGTTACTGAACCCGAGCGATCGGTCCCTTGCTGTTAACTGAACCCGAGTGATTCCTTCGCTACTATTGCTAACTGAAGCCGATTGATGTTGCCTCTGGATGAACAGTGAGCATTGTTGGGGGGTTTGGATGAACAGTTCCCGGTGGGGGGTTGGATGAACAGGACCCCATGGTAGTAGAGGTTGTTGCCGCTGGATGAATAGGACCCCGATCGATCGAGTCGGTGGATGAACAGGACCCCATGGAGGACTGGATGAACAGGACCCCGTGGAGGGCTGGTTGAACAGTAGCCAGTGGAGGGCTGCATGAACAGTAACCCGTGGAGGGGTGGTTGAACAAGACCCCGTGGAGTGGGCTGGTTGAACAGTAGCCGGTGGAAGAGCGCGCTATGGAGGCTGGATGAATAGGAGCCCGTGGATGAACAGTCACAGGTGGAGGCTGGAGGAGGTCGATGGTGGATGAACAGTAGCCCATGGAGGCAGTCCGCGGTGGAGATGAACAGTATCCCGTGGAGTCCCATTTTGCGGTACGCCACACCTCTCTCGATGAACAGGGCCCCTGTTTCGACCGTAGCGCTCCAACACAAGTCCGTTTCCTCCGTTTTGCGGTACGACACACCCCTCCCGATCAACAGGACCCCGTTTCGACTATAGGAGGTCCGTTTCCTTCGTTTTGTAGTACGCTAGACCCCTCTGGATGAACAGGATCCCGTTTCGACCGTGGCCGATCGAACACAAGGCCGTTTCCTCTGTTCTGCGGTACGCCAGGCCTTGTTTCCATCGGTTGTTCCGTCCAAGCCGGTTGGCTCCCAATGAACAGCACGCGTTCCGTTGCCTCCCGATGAACAGGACGCATTCCGTTGCCTCCCCATGAACACGACGACGACATAGCTTCTCCGTTCCGACCCAGCCATGTACATGAGCCCTGGCTGTACGTATGCGCGAGTAGGCATTTGAGACCCCGCCCGTATGTACGTATGTCGTCGTATTTACTTTCTTGCACCCTGGCTGCTATACGTACGTGTGCATGCTACGTGCACGCCTCTACTACGACACGTCCGCGCCTCTACTACGACACGTGCGCGTCTCTACATTGACCAGTATGTACATACACGTTCGCGACCAGAATGACAATGCTACGCACGCTTCGACCAGGTGGGTCCTAACTATGAGGCACTTCCTTCCGTGCGAAGATGTAGCTGGTGGGTCCCAGCAGTCAGGGGGGAATGTTTTTCGCGAAATATGGTGGCCCGTCCGGTGGGTCCTGCTGTCAGGTGGAGGAATAATTATTTTGCGCGTAATAAGGAGGCACTTGCTTGCTACTGCCGTGGACCCAGCTGTTAGCCTCTCCACGTACAGTACTCTTCTGTTGGAAGTCATTCCTTGACCACGTTGACCAAGCTGCGCGGTGGACGACGGCGAGGCCTAGGAAGGGGACGACGCGGAGCCGGGGATTACGCGGCAGTGGATGCCCACGCGGAGGGGAGTACGTGGGTTGACTGCTTCGGCGGCGGTGTGAGGCTGCCATCGCCGGAGAATAATAGGAGGTGTGGGTGAGTATAGAGGGATGGCATGGCCAGCAGTGGCAGCACATGCAGACATGGGAGGCAGGAGCAGGCGGCATGGCCGACGCTTGTTCGGGCGGCTGGAGCAAGAAGACCAGAGGTTGAAGAAGCACTACGGCCGTTGGATGGAGATCGTACGGTCACTGGAGCTAGAATCGTTCATATTGACTAAGTTGACAAAGCCCTCCATCCGCATCAACTTAGTAGGCCCACAAGTCAGCCTCCCACTATGGTGGGTCCCAGCTAGCAAGGGGAGTATTCATTTTTTTGCGTAATAAGGAGGCACTTCCTTGCGTGCGAAGATATAGCTGGTGGGCCTGAGCTGTCAGCGGTAGTATTCATTCTTTTTGGCGTAATAAGGATGCACTTCCTTGCGTGCGAAGATGTAGCTGGTGGGTCCCAGCAGTCAGGGGGGAATGTTTTTCGTGAAATATGGTGGCCCGTCCGGTGGGTCCCTGCTGTCAGGTGGAGGAATAATTATTTTGCGCGTAATAAGGAGGCACTTGCTTGCTACTGCCGTGGACCCAGCTGTTAGCCTCTCCACATACAGTACTCTTCTGATGGAAGTCATTCCTTGACCATGTTGACCAAGCTGCGCGGTGGACACGGCGAGGCCTAGGAAGGGGACGACGCGGAGCCGGGGAATAGGCGGCAGTGGATGCCCACGCGGAGGGGAGTACGTGGGTTGACTGCTTCGGCGGCGGTGTGAGGCTGCCATCGCCGGAGAATAATAGGAGGTGTGGGTGAGTATAGAGGGATGGCATGGCCAGCGGTGGCAGCACATGCAGACATGGGAGGCAGGAGCAGGCGGCATGGCCGACGCTTGTTCCGGCGGCTGGAGCAAGAAGACCAGAGGTTGAAGAAGCACTACGGCCGTTGGATGGAGATCGTACGGTCACTGGAGCTAGAATCGTTCATATTGACTAAGTTGACAAAGCCCTCCATCCGCATCAACTTAGTAGGCCCACAAGTCAGCCTCCCACTATGGTGGGTCCCAGCTAGCAAGGGGAGTATTCATTTTTTTTGCGTAATAAGGAGGCACTTCCTTGCGTGCGAAGATATAGCTGGTGGGTCTGAGCTGTCAGCGGTAGTATTCATTCTTTTTGGCGTAATAAGGATGCACTTCCTTGCGTGCGAAGATGTAGCTGGTGGGTCCCAGCAGTCAGGGGGAGAAAACATTAATTTTCAGGGTAAAAAGGATGCATTTGCATGCATGCGTCCATGGGCGTGGTGCGTCCCCACTGCCAGCCTCTCACGTATAGTCATCTTCCGATGACTCTCGTTTGTTGACCACGTTGACCACACCGTGCCGAGCGCACCAAGGCCGGTGACGACGGCGAGTCCCCAGACTGGAACGACCCGGACATGGGGAAGACACGGCAGTGGAGTCGCAGATGGAGAGGAGTGGGAAAGTTGACTGGTTCGGGTGTGTGGTACCACTGCCGCCCACGGGAGACTAGATCAAGAACAGAGGTTGAAGAAGGATCACGGCTATTGGATTAACATCCAACGGTCCAGCAGCTAGAATCATTTGTTGATTAAGTTGAGAAAGCCCTGCATACACGTCCGCTTAGTAGGCCCACAAGTCAGCCACCAAATCTGACGGGTCCCATCTGTCAATGAGAGGAATAGTTTTTTTTCGCATAACAAGGAGGCACTTCCTTTCGTGCGAAGATACAGCCGGTAGGTCCCAGCTGTTAGGGGAGGAAACATTTTTTCAGCTTAATAAGGAGGAACTTTCCTTGCGTGCGACCATGGACCTCGTGGGTCCCAGCCGTCAGGCTCTCCACGTACAGTCCTCTTCCGATGACTCTCGTTATGTTGACCACGCTGCGCCGAGCGCAGTAGGCGGTGGACGAAAGCCAGGCCCCAGACGGGAAGGACCCGGAGATGGGAAGACGCAGCAGTGGAGTCGCAGATTGAGAGGAGTACAAGGGTTATAACTTGTTCTGGTGCGGCGTGGGGCTGCAGTCGGTGGAGAATAATAGGAGGTGTGGAGGGGTGGAGGGATAGCTTGGACGGTAGTGGGGTAGCGCTTCACAGTGATGCGTGCTAAGCAGAGCCGCTAGCCGCCGGAGGCCGGACCCAGGCGGTCCAGGCGACGCTAGAAGAAGAATACGAGAGATTGAAGGTGCATGCCGGCCGTTGGATATAAATCCAATGGCTGTGGATGTCATAATCATTTCTTTACCAAGTTGACAACTCCCTGGGTAGGCTTCGACCTATTTTCCCACATGTCAGCCTGCAAAAATGTGGCATATATTTAACCCATGTTTTCTAGAATGTACAGTCTATTTGCTGGGCTGGGTGAACAAATAATTTCGCGTCAATGCGGCCCATTTAATATTTTCTAAGAAATCCCAGCCCATTTGCACTTTCTTGAAATACACGAATTAGCTGGGCTCGTTCTATATATAATGTTAGGTTAGAAGGAGCAATTAATATCAAAAAATAAATCGTTGCGACACATTTTTTTATATAAAATTAACAAATTAGCAAGTTATTGCTCAAAATAAAAATGAGCGCGTTATTATTACATTGGTCCTTAAAATCTTCGCAATCTTTTGTACGCAATCACCAGGATTTTCCTACCCGTGAGTCAAAAACAACCAGGATTTTCCTTGCCAACTTCTGTTAAACATTTACTTTTATAAGTTAATAACACGTGGGATGTTTTTATAATGTATATATAAGTCTCTATAAAATATAAGATAATAGTAATAATATAAATATATATAATGTGGTTAGAAGGGAAAACATAAATTGGACACAACAATATTATTCTTATATATAGACAAATAGAACAGAGATCTGCGTTTTATTAAGAAAATACATTGGGCTGCCGATCTTTAAGAGAAAGTAAAACCTACGTTGGGAGGCCCATAGGCCGGTATGGACCTCGAAAAATAAGTTGAAACCACTGTCTCCGTATGTCGTGGGCTGCGCATACCTAGGCCTAGCTGACACTTGTTCACCCTCTGGAAAAAAATGATAGTACCAACTAGATCCTCGAGCGAACTGGATTAAAGAGGGGGTCGGCGGTCCGACTGAAGAAGCACATCAGACGCGATTTCTTTTCTTCAGTGGATGGCTCTCGATGGTGTTTTTTTTACTTGCCTCTGCACCATACAACTTGTATTTTTAGCCTCCCAGTCCGTGGTGGACCAGCAGCCCATTTGCTGGGCGGTCCAACCTACAGAAACCAGCACTTGATTTTTCATTAAGCCCCAAAAACAATGCAGTATTATGCTTGTTTTGAGGCCGAAAACATTATGGCAGGGTTTGAGCAGGGGAGGGGGGAAGACAGAGCAAAAATATTAAAAAGAGCTAATGCGCCGTTGCTACCCTAACAAAGCAGGTGCAATTCTTATCGGGAAGAAGGTGTGTCATTGACACCCACACGTCACAAATCCCACAACAGACATCCTAACAAGTTGACACCCAAGTACAACAGAACAGGTAAACATTCGTATCAAACTCAGGTTCACAGGACACGTTCATATTCATAGCCAACATTCACTATTAACAACTCAAAAGATTCATATATACACAAGTTCAGCATGTCTATGCATCCAAATGATTGATAGATCACACGAAAATATTAACAGATAATTCACAAAAAGATTCAGATATACACATGTTAAGTATGTTTATGCAACCAAATGATTGAGATCACAACCAATATCATCCATGGACGAACTTTAATTACCTAGGGTCCAGACAGGTAAATAGTGTTCAGTCGAAGGTACTTCTTCCTAAAATTAATGCTTGTACGAGTAAACTTTTGAGTACATAAGAGGCAGCACAGACAATCTAAACTTTGCTTGTAGGTTTATCCTCCAATAGTGGCCTCGTGCCGAGGGAGGTTTGGGCAACTTGGCCACTACTTTCATCCAACTAGTTTACTGGCTCATCTTGGTCCTGTAGCTCGCCAAAATTCTACATTGCAGACAAAGAAAGGAGGCGGTTGAGAAAATGAACCACCCAAATTTTTTATGCAGTTCAACTGAAATGGAGCATCCCTGGCGTGCAGACTAATTAAGTGTGAGATGAATATACGCGTCAACCAACTTGTCTGGAATATTTAGACTCCATGCCATACAGTTCGCTACCATATGTGCCGATAACCAAAAGACACAAGTTGGGACCAAAGACTGGACTGCGTTTTTCTAGGCTATGCGCCAAGCAATATTTTTTGTGTTCACTCTCCTAATACTTGGAGTTTGACAACCGGTTGACGCCGGTTGATACTCGAATGAATATAGGCACTTCTTCTTGTCAACATCGATGCTTGTCTGAGTGAACTTTGGAGTACATAGCAGTAGGATAAGTACCTGTCCATCTGATCTTTTTGTGCAGTTCTACTGAAATCACCCAATGTAATGATTTGCCTGCGAGTTCAGGCTCCAAGTTACTCCTTTATGTAATCGGCAAACAGTAGCACAATACCAAATTACCAATACATATGACAAGCACAATAATCAGGAAAAAGACCAGTACCAACCTGTGTGAGGTAGCATATCAATTACTATTTCCTTTGACTGGAAGCCGAGATAAGCCAAGCGACTGACAGCGAAGGAAGGAAGCAAGCTGAGGTTAGCGACTGACAGGAAAGGAAGGAAGCTGTCGAGGCAATGAAGCACCCAAAGTTTTTGTGCAATTCCACCAAAATCGAGCATCCCTGTTGGCACATATATTGAGAGAGTGAGATTATTGTAATAGTGGGACTAGTTGATGAAACATACACTAACAAATAGAAGCACCCTCATTATCTTAATGGGTAAAGTTAGCAACATAGTAGTCTTGCTTAAAGAGAGGTATTAGTTTATTTAATCAGTGCCAATTAGCTCAACACTCCAAGCATTACCATGTATCATAGGTTGCAAAACTTTAACGTGCAAAGATAAAGGAGTTTCTCATGACAGTAGCATGATACAAATAGAGATGACAACAAACTATTATGGATGAAGGCCTTAGGCCGGCACCAACCTGAGCAAAAAAGCTTATTCATGTAGTCCTAGAAGAGATGATAAATCACTCACTGGAATCACTCAATAGTATATATTTTTGTGCACTTCAAATATATGGTTGAAATCACTCTTGTTTACCAGTGCTGAGATTATATCGAAAGATTATCAAGAACGTCCAGTAGAGTTAAAGCACTGGCTGGGATACAGTTCATTGTATTGTCTTGTGTAGTTCCACTAAAATGTATGATTGGCACAACATGATCCCTGTTTGCACAAGTAGGAACAAGGTGAAACCTTCATTATCTTAGTGAGAAAGGATAGAAAGACATTAGCCTATTACTCTAACAGTAGCATCAAATTCATCATGGACAATACGCAGAAGTGGAAGGGCTCCCTGGAGGATCATCTCACATGTAAGGTAGACGTTGCCGGAGCCCTTGAATGGCCTCAACTGAGGCCTCGGCTTCAGGAATATCACCTTGGCACTATTTATTCTTCGTCTTCCTCTTCATGCTCTGTTTCTCTTTCTCCTCACCAGTTGGTGAAACCAAGTACATGATTGGCCTTCTATTTCAGAATTGGTTTTGTCAGTGAGGGAGTACAAGTGTACTAGTAAACAATACCATTATTTTCTCATGGCAGTCGCAAAATAGAAATGAACACATGCATTAAATATCATCCTTACCTAAAGGAAGGTTATGGTGCCAATATGGAGATGGTGAGGATTGGAACAGAGATCTCCCTTTGTGCAGTTCCACCGAAATGAACCAACTGTTCCTTTCTGACATTCCAGTTAAACAACATTTAAGAAGGGTTTTGTGTAGTGCACCAAAAGGTCACAATAGCAACCAGGTGAAATGGATTTCCCTGTTTGCACAAATAGCTACAGAGGAAACAGTCAGAGTCTCAAACAATTACAGGCAAAAATATTTGGCTAAACTTGTCATGGCTTATAACATTGGCATGGCTTCATTTTACCAGAGGGCATTAGATTAAGAACAACAAAATATTTGGTATAAGGGCACGGGACAGTGGGTGCACCAGCAGTCCAGCACCATGTACCTAAACCTGGGCATAAAGTGGTGATTCAGAGTTTGTTGCCCCGAGAAACAAACATACAAGAAACATATCTGGGTTGGTCCCATTTTTGTTCACTCTGGCCACCTACTCCTATGTTTTTTTGGAAATGGAGGCGTGCCCCCAGCCTCTGCATCATAATGATGCATGCAGCCATCTTATGTGTGGATAGAAAATCTAGTCCTAGTCATACCACCGTTTACAGTGTTTCCCCTATCTTATGTGTGGATGACCAGTTTGTACTACTTTCACCCCCTATCCTTCCTGTTTGTACCAAGTCCGATGTACATACTAAATTCCCCCACCCCCACTTTATTTCTTGTTTGAACCAAGTACAAGATTCGACTCCATGAAGTAGCTTTACCACTAACAATAGAAGAAAAAAATGTGTGTCATTGGACCATCCGATCGAGAGGGGCTGAGAGGTAGAAAATGATGCGCATGCAGCAACGTAGCGAGCTGGGGAAGTAGAGCTAGGGCGGTTTCGAAGGAAGATATACCTGAAGGTCGTCGCAATGTGGATAGGTGGGCGGCGGGTGGCCGGATCCGCCCACACTAGGGCAACGATGAAGGGTTTGGAGGACCTCCCGCGTCGGCGCTCGACCAGAGATAACAGTGCGGCCGGCAGGGGGTCTCCTCCCTCGCTGTCGATGACGGCCGAAACGCTGCCCCTCCTCCCCTTCACCGACGGAGGGGGATACGTCCGGATCAGTGACTAGTGGTGAGGATAGAAAGACAGTGTTCTTTGAAGGGAGAAAGACAGTGTTACCAGCGCTATCTTGTTTAGATCTGGAGAGGATGAGAGTGTGAATAGAGCAACCCTAGAAAGCAAGTGCGGAGGCTCCGTCCAATATATATGTAGTGGGGTAGTTTTCCTTTTTCACTTCATCAAAACAATCGTTTAAAATTGTGTATGTGCCAGGTCGCCTTTTTTTTGAGTTGTTGATTGTTTTTTGAGATAGCTACCCGCTTATTCCAAGTGGTGTTACGGTGTACCAGGTCGCACTTTGTATCGTTGAAGTCTGGTACAAGACCCTCCATTAAATGAACAACCACCCCGTCGTAAACTTTGTAAACAAGCCGATGGCTAAAATTATCGGAAACGTGGGCTGCCCCAACATGCATTATTATTTGTATTTTCTACGTGGGAGTATCCTCAAAACAAAATGTGAGAGTACAATATTTATTGGGCCCCTTTGTAATTGGTGCTAAATTTTGACCAAAGATTTAACTGACAAAATGTTAGTGCATGTTAACAAAAATTATATCGTTTGATTCCTATCTGAACATAATTTTCAATTATGTAATTTTTTGTGACATGCAGGAACATTTGGTTAGTTAAATAAATAGTCAAAATTTGGCAAGGTGCATTACATCAACACATGCAAGTATCAAAAGGAGAGTCACTGCATGCATGCATGTGTTGTAATTAATGCATCGGTAAACGCAAATTATTGAAATATATCAGGTGCAGTGCTTTGATGTGTCGCGTCAACTCATACAACAAGAAGTTTGATTACTACAACGCCCTCTCGCCTTAACCGCACCAGCCTTTGGCTGCATGATAGGTGGGCCACCCACCTGTTGGGCCCACCTGTCATACATGCAAAGGCAGGAGCAGTAAGTCAATGAAGCTGCGTCCCTCCCTCGCCCATCAGCGTGGTGGCTGGCAGGACTAGGAGAAGCTTTTGTTCGCTACACGCTCTCCCCCCCCCCCCCCGCACGCGGTGGACATGCAGCAGTTCAATTGGTGTCAGATGGCCAGAAGCATACTGTAGGACTCCTCCACTGCAGTAGTACTCCATCATTGTTCGACTTCCCGAAGAGGCGTAGAGCCAAGCGCAGCCCGAACGCTCATGTGGCAGTCTCATGTGTAGAGTAGTCTAGGATAGGGTGTACCGTGCCTGTAAGCTTAAAATCGTTGCGGTTGGCTCCATGCTTTTTTATTAAAATAATCTTTTGGCCCTACCTGTCATCTTGGTGATTGTAGTTTGCACGCTCATCTCGTCAAGACAGGAATATATATTTTAATTTGTGGTGGGGTAAATGTTGGAGGTTGCAGCAAATATAGAGTATACAACAAGCTATCCCTCCTGCACGCGGTGGATGGACATGCAGCAGTGGATTCGATACTGTAGAAGTAGTAGTAACATCATTGTTCGTCTTCTCGAAGAGGCGAAGAGCCAAGCGCAACCCGAACGTGGCAGTTGCGAACGCTCGCCACAGTGTGTTTGGTTGCATTCTCATCTCAGCATAGTTGTCCCCTCTTCGTGCATGCTCATCCCAGCACCCCTCTTCATGCATGCTCTTCTCATACATGCTCCTAGTGTATTTGTGTTAAGCTAGTGTGGACTCATGCACCCTTCATACACCCTACCAAACATCAAAGCATCAAAGCATATCACAAAGCATCCGGGCCCGCGTGCCATCCACCAAATCACAGCGAGGTGCTATAGTCGAGACTCACCGGTCACCCCGGTGTGGCCATCATGACCCATCATATCACAAAACCCACACCTTTACCAGTAGTGGTAAAGTGGCCTCGAAGTGGCCTCGAAATTGGACTGGACGAAGCAACCATCATTTCACTGGAACACTCGTTGAAGCCCTTTCTCCCCTTTCTTGAAGAAAACCTCACTCCAGGCTACTCACTTCTGCCATTTTTCTTCTGTACCGATGAAGGAAAGGTGGGCGAATCAGTGATGCTACTATATTTTCATTCCAAGAATCTTCTTTTGCGAAGCACCGACCGATTCTCACAGCCTATTCTTTTCCCGTTTTCATTGCGATTGTGGTTTCCTTTCGATTGCTTTTTGTTTGTCAGTTCATTGATGGATCCTGGAGCACTAGGCAAAGAGTTGCCGGCGGACAACCCACTGGAGATAGCGCTTTCCAGGAAGCAAGCACAGACCAACGAGTTGACCATGTTGGCGGGCCAACCCATGGAGACGAAGAACTCCAACAAGCACTGGCCAAAGAGTTGACGACGTTGGTGGACGAACTCCTCAAAGAAAGTTGGAAGAACAGCAAGGGCCCCACCGTGCCTACCCCAGAAACTCTAATGGCCACCTATGCGAGGCTCAAGGCCGAGTTTGAAGAGATAGTCGCCGTTGAGTAGTAGTATTCCCCTGGCAAGGTGATGGCCCCCATCGAGGACGAGGAGATGACCCCCGGAGGGATGGGATCCCCCGGTGAGCTGCACAAGGTAAAAAATAATGGCTTACCATAATTGTGGTTTTTGATTATTTGCAATGTGCTTGCTAATATGTTAGGGTTGTGCAGGTGCTGGTGGACGTCCTTGATGATTCCGATGTCGTGGCCCGTCCTGTGGACAACGCCCTAGAGATCGTTTTCGATGTCGCGGTCCGTCCTGTTGACATCGCCCCGGAGATCGATTCCAATGTTGTTGTCCATCCTGTGGACATCGCCCCAGAGATCGATTCAGATGTCGCGGTGGACATCGCCCCAGAGATCGATTCCCATGTTGCTGTCCATGTTGTGCTCATTGCCCGAGAGATCGATGACAAGAAATAGTTGGTCGCGCTAATCCTTCAAGGTAGTTTGCATTGTGTTTAATTACCAGAACGATGCCTGTTATCGAACCATCTTAGGGCTAGTGCACTGTCTTGTGTGGGCGGTACTCACTACTTTTGTTTGATAGTGAATCATGCGAACCCTCTCGGAGTTGTGGAAACAGATGTATCCTCACCAGCTTTTGATGTAATATATGGCATGCTTAGATGTAAGTTTGAACTATTTATCATATCAGCAGGGCTTGTTTGATGATTCTTGGTGTTAGTAGGCTAGCTACTGTGCGAGCTATAGTACTTGCAAAACACTCACCGAAGAGAAACGTTTGGGCTGATGAGCTCATGGTGCGCTTATACTGATCCGTCGTCGATCATCCAATAGCCCAAGCTCCTAAAATTGTAGTCTTAGCGATACATCAGACAATAGTTGACACAGATACATTCAGGCCTCATTTGGTTCATAGGGTAGGAAAATCATAGCAAAGGTACAGAGACGTACAACACAAAATCATAGCAGTACAGAGACGTACTCCCTCCGTTCCAAAATAGATGACTCAACTTTGTACTACTAACTTGGAAACGGAGGGAGTACAAATCCTAGGCGGGCTAGTTTGGCCTAGTGGGTTTCAGTGATATGACGTCGTACAGTGCTGTCCAATCTTCGCGTGTGGTAGCAGTACTGCTGGTACAGTAAGTTTTCTTGAAGAAGCGGAATTCAACGAAGTCATGATGGTTCCTTCGTCCGACCAACTTACAGTGGGAAAGGTTGGGCCTGCGCTACGACCGGGGTGGACCAGGATAATTTTGTGCATGGCAGGTGGACCAGGATGGTCGACGTCCCACATGTCGGTGAATGAAAGTATTCATTCCGATATAGTGGACGAGAAACGAGTATTCATTGTTTATTTTTTATGAAAGTTATTGTCTCCACTGATACGACGGAGGAGTGTGAAACATGGCAGCCCAGTGAACTTGGCATGTGCACCACTCCCTCCTGCCTCATGTAATACTACCATAGTGTTGACTATAAGGTTGGTTGTAAGGTTGCAACTTTTTCTCACTTTCTCTCTATCTATTTCCTCTGAAATGTTTTTTACCTTTCTTTTTTATACACAATTGTTTTTTATGCCTCTTTTTTATAGAATTACTTTTTTATACCTAGGCGCATGTGTAGAGACGGGCTCCTGCAGATCCCACTCCTTGACTTTGTCAATGCCTCTCTCTCCTCCACATAAGCAGGCTTAGGGCATGTACAATGGTTCTATTGTAGGGATGCCACATAGGATAAATGATGAGGTGGAGGAAAGATAAATCATAAGAAAAGGCTTGTCTTCTCTTATTTAAGAGAAGACAAGAGATGATCTCTTAGCACAATATGTTTCACCATGTTTTTAGGAATAACTAGTTATTGAAGATAAGGCTAAGAGACGATCCATTGTACACATGTTTTTTGTCATCTCTAAATTACATGCAAGAATTATGATAAGACTATCTTATCAACCATTGTACATGCCCTTATAGCCCAGAATTTTACTGGTACTAGTTGCTATGAATACGGGCAGCTAGCGTTTGAGGGGGGAGCGCCCGCGGGGAGGTGGTGGGGTGGGGGGGGGCAGGGCGGTTAGAAGCGGGCTTGGAAGCGGTCCAGACTCCCGCATGGCCCACCTCAAATTATCACCACATATATTTCTTGGAGTCCGTGCGCGGCGGGCGGGCGATCTCTTCTCCCTCCCCCGTCTCTCTCTTCTCAACCGACGCCCGCCGAGCGATTAGATTTCGGCTATCGACGGTTTATTCAATTGTAGTCCCACATTTCAGTGAAAAGGCAAGACAACGCGTGTCCCCTCTGGTGAGCGGCGTGTGAGCCAGACTGCCGGGGGTGCGACGTGTACGAGTCGTAAGTGTGCCGCCTTTTCCTTTCGAACTTGCAAAGCGTAACATTTTCATGCGATCGAGTCTAGAAATCCAGAACAAAATGATGAGGGCGGTGCTTTCCCGTGCATTAGGCGGGCTAGTTTAAGTGATATGACGTGCTACAGTGCCGTCCACTTACTCCATTTTTATGTAAGCAAGAGTCTCTACACTCTTACATGGGAGGAGTGCGAAACACGGCGGATCTGATTTCGATCGAGGGGTAATTGTTCCATGTGAAATAATGGAGCACTGTTAGCGATTATAGCATGATAGTTTGGGCATCTCCAGCGCTGGACCTCAAATTTACACCGGCATCTGGCCGAGGACACTGATGGATGCCATCCAATGCTGCCCGCATACCTTTCGATAACTATATGAACTAGCCGGACGAAATTCGTGCAAACAAAGCAAATTTCAAATTAACCGGATGAAATTCATTACATTTCGAAAACTTTTCAAATAAACTAGACGAAATTCATTACATATTTCGCACAAACCATACTAAAATCTACTGTAAATCTAATCTAAACGATCGCCGGTGCCCGACCACCATGTCCGGCCATGAACCCGAGAAAGCCGGCCATTGCCTTTGCCTCCTCCTCATCCGCCTCGATAACCTCCTCCTCTGGAGCACAAGGTTCTCAAGATTTCTTCCTCCGCGTCGCCGTCAAGCGGCTAATCGGCAGCCGATGTTTATCCCACCAAGCTTGGCGTTGACGGAGTGGAGGAGCGGTGGCAGAGCTTTGGAGCAAGCCCGGAGCCGAGCCGCTGATGTCCTTTGTCTGCTCCTGCGACAGTACGTCCAAGAGAGCTTTGGAGCGCCAGGAGGCCATGGTTGGAGTGGTGCCGACAGAAGGAAGGGACCGGAGGAGAATGAGTGTGGGTCTTTGGCTATGGCTAGGAGCTGGGGCTCAAGTAAATATAGCTGGCGAATGGCAATGAGCCGCGGCAGATGGATGGACGGCTGGCGCCGGAGTAGGTTCGTCGGTAGCCGTGTGTCATTAATGTGGGCGGCAGACGGAAGGATAACCGTCGTGTCGTTAACGCGGAACAGTCGCTTGCACAAGGATGCCGCAGGGGTGGTGCTCTCTCGGCCGTCGCGTTGCTGCAATGCCGGTGCTAGTGAGAGGTCGCGTCGGGCGTGAATGCGGACGCTGCTTTAGTGACTTAACCGCAGGTGCGTTGGATCACTGACATGTGGGCCCAACGGGCATCTGGCCCGCATGTCAGTGACACACGAACTGCACCTACAGTTAAGTCTGGTGAATGCGGCATTGACGTTCTGGAGAGACGGTGACTGTTTCAGGCGGGAAGCGTGCGCTAGAGATGGAAGGGGTTTCGGTAGGCCAGGGCGGTCAGACGCTAGCGTGGTGGCAAAATGTGAACTCATGGATGACGAGCCTTTGAAGCGTATGCGGCACGTATTGACAACCAGGCGTCCATGCAACCGCTCTTGTCGCCAGCTAGCCTTCGATGACCACCATTAGACACCACACAAACATGCATAACTTACGAATAATGGACGAATCGATCAGACACACACTCGTGTGCAGTGGCACTATGATTGGTTGCTCATGATAGTACATACTTCGTACCATAGTACCCTCTCTAGCTAGGCTGTTTTATAGATTGTCCTTGTGATGGACGATATACATGAGCAAGGTACCGAGTCACGAGTATGACCATTGGTGTTGAGCCAGGTGAATACATGCTCGGTGTTCGCGGAGGCCTCCAGCAAACGTCTAAACAGTAATGTCACGCACCACCGGGGCACGCAGGTGACGGGCTCGCCTTTTGCATTGCACCATGAGCAGGACTTTGATTGAGAGGGCGACATGCATGCATTAGCATGGTTTGACAGCGTGAGCGTGAGTGTTTGGCTGTCTGCACGCGTGCATGCTACTTGCCTCTATGGACGGTGTGCGCTAATTGTGCATCACGTATAATATAAAAAAAATCCGTTTGTGCATTTAACGCAAAGTATTTAATTTTCATTTGGCTGACGGGTGTGCATTGCAGCGATGAGTCCGTGGTTTGATTCCTCACATACGCATAATTTTGGTTTTCGTTTCTTTCTCCACTGACAGGTGGGCCCGCATAGATAGATAGATAAAGAACACAATCTAATGAGGCGCATGCGGACTGTTTGACTGGTCAACCAGACAAATACGGAGCTATACGGTGCCCCAGTGACTGTATAATCACCAGATATTGTATACAATGATCAAAGTGAGCTATCAAGACAAGTTCGATGACCGCCAATGCATTTTACTCGGTAATAAATGACCAGGATTGAAGGGGAATCCAAATTTCCCGCGTCTTCTATCTGGTGAGCTCTTGACAAACCAATGCACTTTACGGTTGTCCGGCCACACCACCCCAGAGCTGTCACCAAGTGTCGTTCATGCCACCGCGCCGCACACTAACCAGTAAGGAAGCGATGGCATCCCGCCGCGCCGAGTTCCTCGCCGCCCACGACCACATACAGAATGGTAGGGAAGCAATGGCATCCCGCCATGCCGAGTTCATCGCCGCTCGCGACCTCACAGCTATGTGGGCGGAATTTGAAGCTGCCAAGGCCGAATGGGCTGTAGGGCAAGAGGCGCCGAAAGCCGCATAGAGGGAGCAAAAAATTCAGAAAGCACTCAAGAAAAGAGCGGCCCGCCGCCGCAAGAAAGAAGAGGACGCACGCGCTGCTGCAGAGAGTTCGGCGGAGATCCAACCACGATGGGGTGTCGCCGACAAAGCCGGGAAGGAGAACGACGGCGTCTGGCCAGCATGTCAGAAGTAGTAGTACTAGTAGTTAGTGTGTTTCTGTGTCGCCCGTACGTTTGTTTAATGAATTACAAGCATGTACCAGTACTACTAGTTACTACTGTAGTTTTTAGAGCAAATTACGAGTGCATTAGCCTAGACTCAATGGAAAAGTTCCTATCCTAAGCATCAAATGGCATCTCTTTCTCTATAGGAATTGAGATGCATGTCATCTCACTTCGTATGATTTTCATATTCCTTTAAAATTCCTATTATATGAACAAAAGGAGGCCTCTGCTGGAGTAACTACTGTAGCTAGCAGTACTGCTGGTACAGTAGTTTTCTTCAAGAAGCGGAATTCAATGAAGTCATGATGGTTCCTTCGTCCGAGCAACTTCAGAGTGGGAAAGGTTGGTTCTGTGATTTGACGGCTCATTATTAATTACCGCGGTGCGACAACCGGGGTGACTCTCCCTTGGAGTTCTGCGGGCATGGCAAGTGGAGAAGGATGGTCGTCGTCACACATGTCGGCGAACGGAAGTATTCTTTCCGATATCGAGGAGCAAGGAAACCGCGTGGTATAGTATCACTGCTGATTTATGTTTATTTTTTATTTCTGATGAATGCTAGTGTTTCAACTCTTACGATGAAGGAGTGCCAAACACGGCACGTGTTGGATGTCCCACACGTCAGCGAAAGGAGTGGGACATGAATAGCGTGGTAGAGCGTCTCCACTTCAGGGTCGGAGACCACCCGTAGTAGTACTAGTGGTATGAACGATACAAAGTGCGGCCCGAAGAGAAAGACACGTCTAGTTGGAAGGTCTCGGGGCATACACGTAAACAAATATAAAACCTAATATGTGCCTCCAATTAATATAGTAGTACTAGAGTACTTAGGCACGTACTCCATAACATCACCGGGCATTGCACGTACAACACTTAGTGGTACTAAGAGACAAATGCCTATATGCCACGCATGTTGATACTATTTGTGCCTTTCTACTTCACTTACCAAGCTACATTACTCATATTCGTACGTCCACTCCTGGGTACATGTCTGTCTCGTTTGGAGACTTCGGCAGAATGGGAGGTCGCAGCCAGCATCAACGCCTACTTATTCACATAGACATGTATTGTTAGTCTCCAGCAAAAATTATTTGATCCTCTGTCCGGCTTCTCTTTTCGACCACTGGACAGTGTCTCAGGGGCTACTATCTATACTATGACATTCTTTTCTGCATAAATTATGTCGCATACCTCAAAGCCTGTTTAGAAGGCTGGTGTAGGCTTCGATCAGTCCGCTCTTAGCGGACTGAACCCTCTCAATCACCATACCCATAAGGATATGGTGTTCCTCAACAATGGAAGCACCTTGCAGCACTTCCAATGGAGTATCCGGTGCCTCTGGATGGACAGAGGTCACCGGTGGAATAGGTGCACCTCCTTCCTTCGAAGGAGGCTGCTTGCCTGATTCCGGAGCCGTAAGGGCCTCCGGAATAGTATTCGGCTGGGGGCCGAATTGGATATGGCCCCCATCGCCAGTCTCCGGGGGGATTTGCTCCCCCATGTGTCCGGCCACTGAGGTATTGCCCTCTGGCGCCGCCCTGATGGCCTCCTGTACTTCTCCCTGGACTGGGAGGTCCTTCGGGACAATACCTCGGCGTCGTCCGTGCCCTTGGGAGAGGAGGCCGCCGAAAGCGACCCGCTGTCCATCACATTTGGATCTAACGAATTCCTCGAAGATGAGGATCGCTGGGGGCGGGCGTGGGCCGAATTGCAGCACAATATTTGACATATTAAAAACATGAAGTAAAGAAGATTGGATATATGTGTATATAAGTGCCTTTGAGTACTTACGATTCGGCCAGGGGATTCTCCCTGGGGCGCCACTCGGAACTCCTATCAGTGTCCAACGCGGAGTTGTCCGCGAGGGAGACCTTCCCCTTCTTGGATGCCTCTGCCTCCAGATTTGTGGAGGCCGCCCTTTTCTTTCTACCCCCCTCGAGGAGGAGTTGCTCTCCTCCTGCTCCTCGTCATCCTCGGTGGCGGGGGAGGAGTGGGCTTCGGCGTCTTCGGACGTCACATCCGAAGTGCCTTTACGGCGGAGGCCACTTTGGGTCTCCTTGGCCTTCTTCTCCTGTGCCTGGTAGGGCGCCGGAACCAGCATCTTTTTCAGAAGTGGGATTGCTGGGTTTTCGGGCAGTGGAGCCGGACTCTGGATCCGCTCCGCCTTCGTTGTCCAGCGCTGAAAAGACAGATAGGGAAACTTAGACATCTTCCTTGAACATACAGGTGAAGGATACACCTTGGAATGCGAAAAATTTACCGGACTGGCGGGATGGGTCAGGTTGTACCCACGGTCCTCGGTCATCTCCGGCCATGTCTCATTGGCCTTGAAAAGCACCTTCCAGATGCCTTCGTGCGTAGCGCCGAAGAACTGTTGCAAGGTCTAGTGCTTGGCCGGATCGAACTCCCACAAATTGCAAGTCCGGCTTTGGCAAGGAAGGATCCGGCGAAAAAGCATCACCTGGATCACATTGACAAGCTTGATGTTCTTGTCCACCATGCTCTTGACGTCTGCAGCACCGTCAGCTTGTCCGACGAGGCCCAGTCCAGGCCCTTCTCTAGCCAGGAGGTGAGCCGCATTGGGGCCCCGGAATTGAATTCAGTAGCCGCGGCCCAGGTGCTGTCGCGGGGCTCTGTGATGTAGAACCACTGCTGCTACCACCCTTTGACAGTCTCCACAAAGGTGCCTTTGGGCCACGTGACGTTGAACATCTTGCTCACCATAGCGCCTCCGCACTCTGCGTGTTGACCACCCACCACCTTCGGCTTCACATTGAAGGTCTTTAGCCACAATCCAAAGTGGGGTTGGATGCGGAGGAAGGCCTCGCACACGACAATGAATGCGGAGATGTTGAGGAAGGAATTCGGGGCCAGATCATGGAAATCTAGCCCATAGTATAACATGAGTCCCCGGCTGAATGGGTGGAGGTAAAATCCCAACCCGCGGATGAAGTGGGGAATGAACACCACCATCTCATGGGACTTCGGGGTGGGGACAATCTGCCCCTTGGCCGGAAGCCGGTGGGCGATTTCTGGGGCCAAGTACCCCACCTCCCGGAGCTTCGTAATGTCCTTTTCCGTGATGGAGGAGGCCACCCACTTGCCCTGCGCTCCGGATCCGGACATGGCTGGAGAGCTTTTTGAGGCGGAAAAAATGGAAGCTTGGGCGCTGGAGCTCAAGAATGGATGGGCAGAGAGAAGGAAGGCGTGGGTGCAAGAGGTGAATCCTTATCTCTTTATAAAGGCAGTGAATATCAAGCGCCTCCCCACTCGCCTTAAAACTCGCCTATTCCCCACGGGTCGTGTAGGCGGCGCAATTGGATTACCCATGCCCGTATTGATGAGAATCCCGCAATAAGGGGACACGATCTCTGCTTTGACAAGACGTGCCAATGAAAACCGCATCTCGAAACATGGAGCGAGAGGCTAAAAAAACGGTTCGAAATAATGACCGTGCAAGGACGTGGCGTCTCATTACCAAAGATGTCAGTTGATTGGACTTGTTGATATTATACTCTTTGCGGCTGTATGAGGAGCTTGTTTTGCAGAGCCGGACACGTTTTCTATGTTCAACGACTACTTTGAAGTATTCGGAGGAGGAACCTGCCTTGCAATGCCGAAGACAATCTGCACGCCGGACACATCGTCATTGAAGCCTGGTTCAGGGGCTACTGAGGGAGTCCTGGATTAAGGGGTCCTCGGGCGTCTGCCGTATGTGACGTGGGCCGGACTAATGGGCCATGAAGATACAAGATGGAAGACTTTCTCCCATGTCCGGATGGGACTCTCCTTTGCGTGGATGGCAAGCTTGGCGATTCGGATGTGTAGATTCCTTTCTCTGTAAACCGACTCTGTACAACCCTAGGTCCCTCCGGTTTCTATATAAAATGGAGGGTTTAGTCTGTAGAGGTAATCATTATCATACAGGCTAGACTTCTAGGGTTTAGCCACAATGATCTTGTGGTAGATCAACTCTTGTAATCCTCGTACTCATCAAGATCAATCAAGCAGGACGTAGGGTATTATCTCCATTAAGAGGGCCCGAACCTGCGTAAAACATCGTGTCCCCTGTCTCCTATTACCATCGACCTTAGACGCACAGTTCGGGACCCCCTACCCGAGATCCGCCGGTTTTGACACGACATTGGTGCTTTCATTGGGAGTTCCACTGTGTCGTCATTGGAAGGTTCGATGGCTCCATCCATCGTCTACAACAACGCTGCCCCGGGGGATGTTTTTTCCCCGGCCAGATCTTCGTATTCGGCGGCTTCGCACTGCGGGCCAACTCGCTTGGCCATCTAGAGCAGATCGACAGCTACGCCCCTGGTCACTAGATTAGTTTTGGAAATCTGGACTATGTCGCTGATATCCGAGGAGACTTGATCTTCCAAGGGTTCATGACCACAACCTCTGCTCTAGCCTTAGATCCGGAGTGCATAGCCAGGTCTGAAGACGGGATTCCTGAGCCCGCCGGACTATCTGCGGCCACTGAGCCTAGTACAGGAGGACCGGAGGAAGTAGTGTTGCTGGCAACCATCAGGATGCCGGACTCTTCTCCGAACACTAGCTCCGAACCCTCAGAGTCAGCATTGTGTGAGCTCGGCCAGGAAGCCTCCTTCCCGTCTTACTCCACGGATTCTTTTCTCCCTGGCCAAACCTCTCCTTTAAGCGAGGCTCTGGACTTGATATGATCCCTCGTTATTACGGAGGAGCAACATCCGAACTACGCCCAGTCTGGACTAGGGGCTGAGAGCGGGGAATTTTACGTCCCACCCAGCACCCACTTCATCGCCACTGTGGAGGACTTAACTGACATGCTCGATTACAGCTCCGAAGACATCGACGGTATGGACGACGATGACGGAGAAGAGCAGGCCCAAAACCCGCCGTTTACCGGATGCTGGATGGCCACCTCTTCGTATGACGTGTACATGGTGGATACACCCAAAGAGCGTGACGGCGATAACGAGAAAAATCCACTAGAGGATAAACCTCCTGAGAAATAACCAAAACGCCGACGGCGCCGCTCTAAATCATGCCGCGGCAAAGACAGCAATACCGGCATGAGAGACAACAATACTTGAGACGATGCCGAAGACCAGGAAAACCCCGTCGAGCAAACCTCCGAATAGGACGATCGAGAAGATGGGCAAGTTAGCCCTAATGAACAGGCCATAAATGAAGACTCAGAGGACAGTAACTATCTTCCACTCTCCAAGGATGAGGTGAGCCTCGGCGACGAAGACTTTATCATGCTTGAGGAATCTCTCGAGCAGGAGCGCTTCAAGCCCCGACTATTAGCCACCGCAAGGAGCCTGAAAAAGACACAGCAGCAGCTTCAAGCTGATCAAGACCTACTCAACAACAGATGGACTAACGTCCTGGCAGCCGAGGAATACGGCCTCGAGCGCCCAACTAAAAGTTACCCGAAGCGTAAATTGCTACCTCAATTTGACGACGAGGCACTTGAGCCCGTACCATCAGCACGTAATGCGGCTGACCGACCACCACGCGGCCGGGACAAAACGGCAAATCAAGCCGAACACCAGCCCATACTATCTCGCAGTAAAGGTAGAGACACAACAACTCGGGGATACAGATATGACCTACGGCAAGACCTGAAGAGTAGGGGAGGTCCGACAAGATCGATCCACAGATCGCGGGGGCGTGCCCCGACGCGCGACAATGGCTATCTAGCCGAATGTGACAAGCATAACTACGCCCGGGCCAAAAACAGCAGACGGACTCCATCCGAGCTACGTCGCGACCTGGCCTGATATAGGGGCGCCGCACACCCCCTCTGCTTCACTGATGAAGTAATGGAACACGAATTCCCAGAAGGGTTTAAACCCGTGAATATCGAATCATATGATGGAACAATAGATCCCACGGTATGGACTGAGGACTTTCTTCTCCATATTCATATGGCCCATGGTGATGATCTTCATACCATCAAATACCTCCCGCTCAAACTCAAGGGACCAGGTCAAGACTGGTTGAACAGCCTACCTGAAAACTCTATTGGCAGCTGGGAGGAGTTGGAAGACGCCTTCCGCGACAACTTCCAAGGCACATACGTCCGACCTCCGGATGCCAATGACTTAAGTCACATAGTTCAACAGCCCGGACAGTCTGCCAGGAAATTCTGGACTAGGTTCCTAACTAAAAAGAACCAGATCGTCGACTGTCCGGGAGCCGAAGCCCTAGGGGTCTTTAAGCATAGCATCTGCAATGAATGGCTCACCCGACACCTCGGCCAAGATAAGCCGAAGTCCATGGCGGCCCTCGCATCACTTATGACCCGCTTTTGTGCGGGCGAAGATAGTTGGCTAGTCCGTAGCAATAATAATACAAGCAAACCTGGCACCTCTGAAGCCAAGAATAGCAACGGTAAGCCCCGACGGAATAGGCATAAGCATCGAAACAATGGTGACAATACTGATGACACGACGGTCAACGCCGGATTCAGTGGCTCCAAGTCCGGTCAGTGGAAGAAGCCATACAAAAGGAACAATCCGGGCTCTTCCAGCTTGGACCGCATACTCGATCGTCCATGTCAGATCCACAGCACCCCTGATAAACCACCCAATCATACCCACCGGAGTTGTTGGGTCTTTAAACAGGCCGGCAAGTTAAATGCCGAAGATAAGGAGAAGGGGTCGCAAAGTGAGAAAGACGACGAGGAGCCCCATCCGCCGAACATAGGGGAACAAAAGAAGTCCCCCCCATGTTAAAACGGTGAGCATGATATACGCTACACATATCCCCAAGAGGGAGCGCAAACGAGTGCTCCGGGACGTCTATGCGATAGAGCCAGTCTCCCCAAAATTCAACCCATGGTCGTCCTGTCCGATCACCTTCGATCGCAGGGATCATCCGAGCAGTATCCATCATGGCGGTTCAGCCGCATTGGTCCTCGACCCAATCATTGCTAGATTCCACCTTACGCGCGTCCTCATGGACGGTGGCAGCAGCCTCAACCTGCTATATCAGGACACCGTCCGCAAGATGGGCAGCGATCCATCAAGGATCAAGCCCACAAAAACTACCTTCAAAGGAGTAATACCAGGCGTAGAGGCCCGCTACACAGGCTCAATCACATTGGAAGTCGTTTTTGGATCCCCGGACAACTTCCGAAGGAAGGACTTGATCTTTGATATCTTACCTTTTTGTAGTGGCTATCACGCACTGCTCGGACGAACCGCATTTGCTCGATTCAATGCGGTGCCGCACTATGCTTATCTCAAACTCAAGATTCCTGAACCACGTGGTGTCATAACAGTCAATGGAAACACGGAACGCTCCCTCCGTACCGAGCGGCCCTTGCAATGGAAATACAGAGCGGCCTTATCAAGCAGAATTTTAATTCGGCGGTCAAGCTCCCAGACACTGTCAAACAAATCCGGACTACTCCGCAGCATGACAGTCCAGCTCGTCAGGAGTTCGACTAGCAATTCGGCCTCCGTCTCAGTCCCGAACACATAGGGGCATACGCACCATGCATACATAACTACGCACTCAAAATACCATGGGCAAAGACGGCGGCGTAACTCGGTTGTGGTCCATAATATGGCTCGACCTTCCCTGAACACACATATTTTCCCTTTTCTTTTTATTCTTTTTAGGTTTCTTTTCCAAAGGTCCCTCACGACAGCCTGATCATCGATCCTTTCAAAGGATGGATATACCAAGGCGGCAAGTAGAGTTGACGTGTGGGGGACTCTCTAGGTGGTCTTCTTGACGATCACACTACCTGTTTTTCAGGACCCGCGCGAAGCTCCCCCTTGGTCTCGGCATGTTAAATAGCCCCGTTGCCTATCGCACTATTTGTACAAATACGCTTCGACGTATTAATCAAATTATAATGAAAATAGTTTGCGGCCCAACTCATGTGGCACTGGCTTTCTACTTCATTTTATTTCACTATTATTATTGATTGCATCCGTACACTTTGGTACGCCTTAATTCGCCAGGGGCTTCATTACGCTCCATACTACGGCAACAAGTCCAAACATTTTTACAGTATCGTTCAGCACCCCGAAGTTAGCATTATATGCATCGGCTACGAATCATGTCTTTGGTCAATAGTTGGGTTGCCCGGCTCCTGTGCTTGCTACCTTACGTTCCATCTTATCGGCTAGGGTAGTAAAGGGAGAACTACTGCAATTGTGTCCTGGTTTATCTGGATGAGCACCTCAGTAGATAAAGCCGAAAACTGACTGTCATGATGCGGCGCGAGCTAGTCAGCTGTTCGGAGGTTAAAATCTCTTGTGATTTTTCCCGCATTATGCGACGGATTGGCATCCACCCGATCAGGTGTCTACAGCACCCTAGTCCGGACTAACAAATGTCAACTAGGGGCTGCCCCTACATTTCTATTGTCAAACTCCTATGGCTAAGTGACGGTGATAAAACCACATAGTCCTATTGCCTGGTTCGCTGCGCTAAACACCTCCTTCAAGGTCCAAAATCTTGGATCAAGAGTGTTTAAGTTTCAACCTGAACACCCCCGTACTACCTACGTGGGGGCTGAAGCCGACGACTGGCCAACTCTCAGATTTAATAAAACGGCCGCATAGGAGGTAAAATTTTAAATAAACAGCAGGCATTACATTACATATCGGCCTTGTTTTCATAATACAGGACGGGATAACATGAATGTATTCATTCAAAGATAATGTCTTTTGAACACCGGCCCTCTACAATGCGGGACCCCTTCAGGACATCATCAAAATAACGCTCGGGCGTGCGGTGCTCCTTGCCCACGGGCGGTCCCTCGGTTACGAGCTTGACGGCATCCATCTTCGCCTACTGCACCTTGACACGGGCGAAGGCCATCCGCGCAACTTCGATGCAGACCGATCGCTTCATGGCATCAAACCGAGGGCAGGCATTGACCAGCCGCTTCATGAGTCCGAAGTAGCTGCTGGGTATGGCTTCGGCTGACCATAGATGGATTATCAAATCCTTCATGGCCAATTCGGCCACCCTATGCAGTTCGGTCAGCTGTTTAAGCTGATCGCTAAAGGGCACCGGATGCTCTCGCGCAAGGTATGGCGACCAGAACAGCTTCTCCGTTGAGCTCCCCTCTTCGGCTCGGAAGAACTCCGCGGCATCAGCAACACTGCACGGCAGATCCGCAAACGCTCCTGGAGAACTCCAAATCCGGGTCATTAAGAGGTAACTTTTCCTCACATATTTGCTCTACATAATAAAGGCCTTACCCGCCGCGATCTTCCTGGCCTCCTAGATTTCCTTGAGGGCGCCCTGGGCTTCAACCCGGGCCTCTTGCGTGCTTTGGCGGGCCTTGGCAAGTTCGGACTCTTGCTCCACAATATTGCGCTCCAAGGACTCGCATTTTCTTTACGGCATCCTGGAGCTCCTGCTAGACCTCCCTGACCCTGGCCTCGTGCTTTTCGCGGGCGGCTTGTTCCTCCACCGCTCTCTTCTGGGCCTCGTCTAGCGCATTCTCGAGGGACTCCACCTTGGTCGCAGCTCCTACAAAATATGATGATAGCATGCTCAACACAAGAAATTCATATCTTTTTAGATCTGAATAGACCATTGCATACCTTGCTGGTCCTCGAGTTGTTTTCTCACACGACTAAGCTCTTCCTCGGCCTGCTCCAGATTCTGCTTCAGTTTGGAGACTTCGGCAGAATGGGAGGTCACAGCCAGCATCAACGCCTGCTTATTCACATAGACATGTATGGTTAGTCTCCAGCGAAAATGATTTGATCCTCTGTCCGGCTTCTCGTCTCGACCACCGGACAGTGTCTCAGGGGCTACTATCTATACTATGACATTCTTTTCTGCATAAATTACGTCGCATACCTCAAAGCCTGTTAGAAGGCTGGTGCAGGCTTCGGTTAGTCCGCTCATAGCGGACTGAATCCTCTCAATCACCATACCCATAAGGATACGGTGTTCCTCAACAATGGAAGCACCTTGCAGCGCTTCCAATGGAGTATCCGGTGCCTCTGGATGGACAGAGGTCATCGGCAGAATAGGTGCACCTGCTTCCTTCGAAGGAGGCTGCTTGCCTGATTCCGGAGCCGTAAGGGCCTCCGGAATAGTATTCGGCTAGGGGCCGAATTGGATACGGCCCCCATCGCCAGTCTCCGGGGGGATTTGCTGCCCCATGTGTCCCGCGGCTGAGGTATCGCCCTCTGGCGCCGCCTTGACGGCCTCTGGTACTCCCTGGCCTGGGGAGGTCCTTCGGGACAACACCTCGTTGTCGTCCATGGCCTTGGGACAGGAGGCCGCCAGAACCGACCCGCTATCCATCACAGTTGGATCCAGCCAATTCCCCGAAGATGAGGATCGTTGGGGGCGGGCGTGGGCTGGACTGCAACACAAAATTTGACATATTAAAAACACGAAGTAAAGAAGATTAGATATACGTGTATATAAGTGCCTTTGAGTACTTACGATTCGGCCAGGGGATTCTCCCTGGGGCGCCACTCAGAACTGCTATCAGTGTCCAACGCGAAGTTGTCCGCGAGGGAGACCTTCCCCTTCTTTGATGCCTCCGCCTCCAGATTTGTGGAAGCCGCGCTTTTCTTTCTTCCCCCCTCGGGGGCAGAGTTGCTTTCCTCCTCCTCGTCGTCGTCCTCGGTGGCGGTGGAGGACTGGGTTTCGGCATCTTCGGACGTCACATCCGAAGTGCCTTTACAGCGGAGGCCACTTCGGGTCTCCTTGGCCTTCTTCTCCAGCGCCTGGTAGGGCGACCGAACCAGCATCTTTGTCAGAAGTGGGATTGATGGGTTTTCGGGCAGCGGAGCTGGACTCTAGATCCGCTCCGCCTTCGTTGTCCGGCCCTGAAAAGATATATAGGGAAACTTAGACATCTTCCTTGAATGTACAGGTGAAGGATACACCTTGGAATGCGAAAAACTTACCGGACTGGCGGGATGGGTCAGGTTGTACCCACGGTCCTCGGTCGTCTCCGGCCACGTCTCATTGGCCTTGAAAAGCACCTTCCAGATGCCTTCGTGCGTAGCGCCGAAGAACTGTTGCAAGGTCTAGTGCTTGGCCGGATCGAACTCCCCCAAATTGCAAGTCCGACTTTGGCAAGGAAGGATCCGGCGAAAAAGCATCACCTGAATCACATTGACAAGCTTGATGTTCTTGTCCACCATGCTCTTGACGCACGTCTGCAGCACTGTCAGCTTGTCCGACAAGGCCCAGTCCAGGCCCTTCTCTAGCCCGGAGGTGAGCCGTATTGGGGCCCCAGACTTGAATTTAGTAGCCGCGGCCCAGGCGGTGTCACGGGGCTCTGTGATGTAGAATCACTGCTGCTGCCACCCTTTGACAGACTCCACGAAGGTGCCTTCGGGCCACGTGACATCGGACATCTTGCTCACCATGGCGCCTCTGCACTCTGCGTGTTGACCACCCACCACCTTCGGGTTCACATTGAAGGTCTTTGGCCACAATCCAAAGTGGGGTGGGATGCGGAGGAAGGCCTTGCACACGACAATGAATGCGGAGATGTTGAGGAAGGAATTCGAGGCTAGATCATGGAAATCTAGCCTGTAGTAGAACATGAGTTCACGGACGAATTGGTGGAAGGGCAAATCCCAACCCGCGGACGAAGTGGAGAATGAACACCACCCTCTCACGGGACTTCGGGGTGGGGACGATCTGCCCCTTGGCCGGAAGCCGGTGGGCTATTTCTGGGGCCAAGTACCCCGCCTCCCGGAGCTTCGTAATGTCCTTCTCCGTGACGGAGGAGGCCATCCACTTGCCCTGTGCTCCGGATCCAGACATGGCTGGAGTGCTTTTTTGAGGCGGAAAAGATGGAAGCTTGGGCGCTGGAGCTCAAGAATGGATGGGCTGAGAGAAGGAAGGCGTGGGTGAAAGAGGTCAATCCTTATCTCTTTATAAAGGCAACGAATATCAAGCGCCTCCCCACTCGCCTTAAAACTCGCCTATTCCCCGAGGGCCGTGCAGGCGGTGCGGTTGGATTACCCACGCCCGTATTGATGAGAATCCCGCAATAAGGGGACATGATCTCTGCTTTGACAAGACGTGCCAATGAAAACCGCATCTCGAAACGTGGAGCGGGAGGCTAAAAAAAGGTTTGAAATAATGACCGTGCAAGGACTTGACGTCTCATTAGCAAAGATGTCAGTAGATGGGACTTGTTGATATTATACACTTTGCGGCTGTATGAGGAGCTTGTTTTGCAGAGCCGGACATGTTTTCTATGTTCGAGGACTACTTTGAAGTATTCGGAGGAGGAACCCGCCTTGCAATGCCGAAGACAATCTGCGTGCCGGACACATCGTCATTGAAGCCTGGTTCAGGGGCTACTGAGGGAGTCCTGGATTAAGGGGTCCTCGGGCGTCTGGCGTATGTGACGTGGGCCGGACTAATGGGCCATGAAGATACAAGATGGAAGACTTCCTCCCGTGTCCGGATGGGACTCTCCTTTGCTTGGATGGCAAGCTTGGCGATTCGGATGTGTAGATTCCTTTCTCTGTAAACCGACTCTGTACAACCCTAGGCCCCTCCGGTGTCTATGTAAACTGGAGGGTTTAGTCTGTTGAGGTAACCATAATCATACAGGCTAGACTTCTAGGGTTTAGCCACAACGATCTCGTGGTAGATCAACTCTTGTAATCCTCATACTCATCAAGATCAATCAAGCAGGACGTAGGGTATTATCTCCATCAAGAGGACCCGAACCTGGGTAAAACATCGTGTCCCCTGTCTCCTATTACCATCGTCCTTAGACGCACAGTTCGGGACCCCCTACCCGAGATCCGCCGGTTTTGACACCGACAGCTCTCTCGGACGTCGTGCTACCTCAAAGTCGGCGCCAGTGAGAGGTCGCCTCCGCTCTGGCCGGGCATTAATGCGGCACTGACGTTCCGGGGCGACGCTGACCGTTTCACGCGGCAAGCACGTGCCGGCAAGGGAGGGGTTTGGGTCGGCCAGGGCGGTCAGACACGGGCGTGGTGGTGGTATTTGTTTTGAACCGTTTCAGGTGTAGTACTGGTAGTTGGTAAAACTACTCAATTATTGCACTCAATTTCCTAAGAAAATGTGGTAAAAAACATTACTCCACAGCCCGGTTCCCTTCTCCTTCCTCTTCCTCCGCCCGCGCACGTCCGCGGGAAGCGACCGGTCAACCCTTATATAGGAGTGCTAGCACAAAAAGATGCATGCATGACCACTAAATCCAGATTAAAGCGCCGCTCCGGCGGGAGTATGGCGTATGTCGTTACCTTCGGTCGGGCCATGGCTACCGAGCTACGGCGACTAGAGAAGAGACGGCGGGAGGGGAATGAATGCAGCTACTGTTTGGGTTCGCCGTCCAGCTTAAATAAATGCGCACCACCACATGTACCCGCGGGTGCACAAATTGTAACATCCGTGTCTGCTTAAATGGGCGTAACTGGTGTGTGTAAGAGATTCTGAGAGACAGAGTGCGTGTGTGCGACTCTACTCTTTGGACATGTACTCAACATTTTGCATCGGGATATAAGTATAATGGTATTACACTTTAGCTAGTGATTTACGTGGCCATGTTAACATGGTTGTGTAAAATAAAATGTCACTTCCTGCTCGTGATTTGTGTTATATAATTACTAGCAAGATGCTCGTGCATTGCACAGAACATCAATATGCATTTTTTTTACAAAACACCTGTTGTGATTGACCCATCCAGGAGTAATCCCATGTGTAAAAACTAATGATATCTCGAGAATTTTATTGGAAAACTGGTATCTCGACAATTTCATCGAAAAAATGAAAGACGAGAGATAAGGTGAGGAGGAGTGGAGCATGGTGGTGACTAGTTGTCGGACTGGGTGGAGGCATGGGGATGGACGGCGCCGGTAGGCGGCAACGGCCACCATGCTAGATTGTTCCAGAGACTTCCTTTTTTAATTGCTCAGGAAGGAGGTTGTGGGAGATAAGGACGATGAACGAGGCAAGGCCTTTTCTGTAAATGTGGAGACAGGTGCGGGTATCTTTTGTAAAATTGCCATAGTTTGCTTTCTATCTGTCAGATATAGATCGGACGGTCTATATTACAAGATGGCAGGCACACCATCATCACCAACTTGTTTTTTATAAGAGTAGAGATGATAAGTTTGCTAACTACTAAAGTAAAGTGGAATTTGTCCATGTTATACAAGTAAATTAAGGTGATTCCTTATCATACGGGTAAGGTTCACTACTAGGAAAAGGCCTACTAGTGGCGCACCAGTTTTGCCTACTAATGGCGCACTACTGGTGCGCCACTAGTACCACGCCACTAGTATTTTTTACTAATGGCGCACCACTGGTGCGCCATTAGTATCTGGTATACTAATGGCGCACCAGGCAGTGCGCCATTAGTATAGGCCACGGTGCGCCATTAGTATATTTGAATTTAGAAGGCGGGAAAATAGTAGTGGCGCACCGTCTAACCCCCACCGTGCGCCATTGCTATTTTTGAATTTTTAATTTGGATCTGGATCGCGATTTTTTTACCCATTTTTTCCTCCTTTTTTTGCACTTTTTTTGCACGATATTTTTTCAAATTTTGTTCTCATTTTCGTATCTTGTACGTTCTTTTGCCACGTTCTTTTGCCGGAGAGGAGTTCGCCGGAGAGGAGGGCCAAGGTCACCGGAGAGGAGGAGGAGGAGGTCACTGGAGAGGCGCTCGCCTACATCGCCGGAGAGGAGGAGGAGGTCGCCGGAGAGGAGTTCACCGGAGCACCGGAGAGGAGGAAGGAGAAACCGTGAGGGTAGGGGAGGAGAGGAGGGAGGAGGAGCTCACCGGAGAGGAGGGAGGAGGAGATCACCGAAGAGGAGGGAAGAGGAGATCACCAGAGAGGAGGGAGGAGGAGATTACCGGAGAGGAGGGAGGAGAAACCGTGAGGGGAGGGGAGGAGGAGGTCGCCGGAGAGGTGGAGCAGGAGGTTGCCGGAGAGGAGATGGAGGAGGTCGCCGGAGAGGAGGAGGGTAGTTTGGTGGAGGAGAGAAGGGGAGATGGAGTGGAGGAGAGGAGGAGATGGAGTGGAGGAGAGGAGGAGATGGAGTGGAGGAGAGGTGGAGTGGAGGAGAAGAATGAAGAGGTAAGGAGGAGAGGACCACGCCCAGCCATATATACGGCATACTAATGGCGCACCGTGGGCAGGTGCGCCATTACTAACTTTTTATTTATTTATTTATTTATTTTGAATTTTGAAGGCGGGAAGATAGTAATGGCGCACCATGGGTAGATGCGCCATTAGTAAGTTTGAATTTTTTTTGAATTTTTTTGCCTCTACAGATCTTAAAAGCCCCGTATCTTTTTTTTCTGTAAGGTTTTTGAGGATTTTGAAAATGTTTAACGGGATTCCCCCTGTTAAATTCGGATGTAACTTTTCGAGTAGATGATTTTTCATATAAAAAACTTTTTCATCCGAGTTCGTATGCAAAAGTTATGCCCATTTTTACAAATTCTCGAGAGCTTTTGCAAAAAAGTCGAAAATTCATGTTTGTAAATTTTGCTAACAACTAGACCACATATCACATGGGAAACTTATTTTCTTTTATTTTTTTGACATTTCTATCATTTTCTTTTATTTTTTTGAAACTGAAAAGGCGGTCGACGGGGGGGGGGGTGCATTCGGGGGAATGTTTGGGCCAAATTACTAATGGCGCACCGTGGGAGTGGTGCGCCTTTACTAGTTTAAAAAATAAAATAAACTAAAATTGAAAAAAAATTGAAACATAATTACTAATGGCGCACCGTGGGAGTGGTGCGCCATTACTGGTTTAACTAGTAATGGCACACTATTCCCTGGTGCGCCATTACTAGTTTTGAAAAAAAATTACTAATGGCGCACCGTGGATGTGGTGCGCCATTAGTATTTGCACACTAATGGCGCACCAACACATGGTGTGCGCACCACATGCACAGTGCGCCATTAGTGGCCATTCCATCTATAGCCCTTTTCCTAGTAGTGGTTGGACGAAGGGTGGTGAGATGGAGTCTTGCTCTGTGGGAGGGTGGGGTGGGGCTGGGTGCGTGTGTGTGTGTGTGTGTTTGTGACACGGGGTCCTCGGTGGCGGATGTAATTTAGGTGTGCGTGGCTTCATCATATTGTATGTGACAAGGGCCACCAACGAGGGGGTGCGAGAGAGAAAAGGCCCGTAGAGAGGGAAGAGAAGGCGTGTGCGCGTGAGAGGAGTCGACATCGAGAGAACGTGTTTGTTCGAGAGACACCGAGGAAGACTACTCTATATCGATGGTGCATGTAGGCGGGAATTAAATGAAGGGATGGTCTTATTGGTTTCGGGGATAGAGTGGAAGAGTGAGAAAGGGGGGGTAGCTAGAAGGAGAATGTTAAGTGTGAGTGTGTGTTTTACCCATCCAGGCGGAAGTTATGTGCACACAAGAAGAGAACGATTCGATGTGGGGTTAAGGTTGAGGGTAATTAACTATGTATGGAGACATAGGAGACCTTGAACGTGCATGTGCGAGAGGTATACATGTATACGTGGGATGTGTGTGTGTCGGAGTAAATGACCACGGGTAGCCTCATCTGCTGCCCATGGTATTTCAAGACATCGGGGCCGGTTGCGCCCCTCAAGCCTCAAAGACGAAAAACCGCCTTCTCAGGGCCGGCTAGTCCAAGCGGCCGGCTGTAAGAAGGCCGTAGTCCCCAGAAGGCGGCCATGAAGTGGGCCGACTCCTAGCAGGCGGCCTCTAGAGAGGCAGGCTCCTAGCAGGTGGCCCCCTCTGTTCCCTTCAAGTTAGCACCACATTATACGAGACGGGGCGTGGCTATAGTGTAGCCTGCCGCCCCCGAATACAGGGAAAACATGGCCACAATGTGGCGTACCGGGCGGACATCCCTCGCCCGGTGCCGCGCTGTTGCCATGCAGCCCGTGACAACACCCATGGCAGAGGAAGCCATGCCCCCACGACGGGCTGTCGGTACGGCCCGCAGGCGGCGGGCCCTACCTGTCTGTGAAGAAGCCAGAAGGCGGCGAGCCCTCACTAGTCGGCACGAGGGAAGGCCGACTCCTACCAGGCGGCCCTCCCCCTCCCTTGAAGTCTGTGCGCCATTAATCAGAAGAGATGGGGAATGGCTACAATGAACGCCCGCCACGCGGCGGGATTGTAGCCATGCTCTCCCCGACAAAGCACACGTCATCAGTGGCATTGCCACAGTACTAAGCAGCCGGCTGGACCCGCAAGCGGCGGGCGCGGCCTGTCGGCCAAGTATGAGACAGTCGGAAGGAACCCACCAGGCGGCGGTTCCCAGCAGCCGGCGGAGAAGCCGGCCACCAGAGTCACTGACGACTGGATCCTACCCCAGCCAGATTACCATTGTACCCCCGAGGGGTAGGCCCATATAAACCCCCAGGGCACCCATGCAATGGGTTTCAGCATCATAGAGAACACACACACATAGAGAGAGAAGTAGAGCTAGCCTTGCCCTTATTCCTCCTCTAGCCAAACAGCTCAAGGAGCAAGCTTGTAGCTACCTTGTTGATTTAGTGATCATCTGGAGACCCCGTAGAGAAGGACTAGGGGTGTTATCTCCTAAGAGAACCCCGAACCTGGGTAAGATGCGTCGGCGTGCATGTATGCGCCTTATCCCGTTTCAAGGCGCCCGCGATGTATTACTCTCCCCCACCATGATAAGCCATCCTTAGGCATATGTAGCACGACACCCCCGACATTTGGCGCCCACCGTGGGGCTAGGTGCACCGTCGTCCGGAGATCTGTTCTGGACGGGAACCTTTTTCCTCCCTAGGGAGCGCAGCCAACCTGGCACGCCCGATGACGTTTACGCCGACGAGCTGCATGGCACGCAAGTTGCCTGCGCGGCGAGCTGCCTCACTGATCTCATCAGCGAGATCCGCCTCTCCAACGAGCCCACGCCCGACACGGGAGCAGCCAGCTCCGAGAGTTGCCTCGTCGACGTCCTTGGCAAGCTCCACATCGCCAACGAGCCGGCCTCCGACCTAGAAGTGATCAGCTCCACCGACACGATGCTTGTTGACTCCGACACGGCATCCCTCGATGCCTTCCCCACCAACATGGTAGCCATCAATGACCCGCTCCCTCGCGCGGACAGCGGCGGCAGCACCGTCACGGAGGTGCTTGTCATCAGTCACGACGGAGCCTCTGGTGGGGCTGCCCAAGACCCACTGCAGGCAGCAATGCGGGACCTGTCCGCACCCATCGCGGCAGACGCCAACGCCGAGACGCTAGAAGCCTGCCGCGTCTCGCTCGTCGAAAGCGCCAAGAAGTTTGCCACCATGAGATGCCTCTCCAAGGCCTACCAGTGCGAGATTGACCGCGCCGTCGGTGGCACGCCGGCTGCTGGCGGGCCCAGCCGCGTGGGCGTGGTCCGACAACGCGGCGCTGCCGTCGCCAGCATGTTCGGGGTAGACCGCCCTGTCTACGCCACGCCCATGGAGAACCTGCGTGCTGCCCAGGCGGCGGTAGACGAGCTGGACCACCTGGAAGGTGACGAGGGTCACTACATGACGGAGCGCGTTCAGTAGCTCATCGACGCGGCTGCCGCGCAGCAAGAAGCCGACTGCCGCGTGGGAGAACCTGGCCCGCGGGTTGAGAACCTTCCCTCATGCCGAGCAATGCATGACCTCCCGGACACCGAGAGACAGCGTCCGCGACAGACGAGACCGAGAGCCAGCTGCTAGCCGCAGCCGCACACGCCTCACCATTGAGCGCGACCAAGATGGCCGCCCACGAGCAGTGGAACGACGGGACGATTATCCGCCTCCTCCTCCTCCTCGCAGGGAGAGGCATGCCTCCCCGCCACCTGTTGAGCACCCGACTCTCGGAGAACGGCTGGGCCGCCGAGAAGGAGACAGAGAGAATGATGCTCACCACCGAATCGACTGCCTTGCTCGATCCCTGGCGCTAGAAGAAGAAGACGCGATGGGCCCGCCTTGTTTCGGACCCCGCGTCCATGACGAGCCCTTCGCCAAAAGGTTCTCGCTCCAACGAGACATGCGCAAGTACAACGGCTCCATGAAGCCGGAAGATTGGCTGGTTGACTCCTCCACAGCCGTCAACATAGCAAACGGCAGCAAGCGCGTTGCCGTGAAGTACGTTCCGGTCATCCTCCAGGGAACGTCCCGGACATGGCTGAACAGCCTCAAGCCCTACAGCGTCAACAGCTGGGTAGATTTCACCGAAGTATTCATCTGCAACTTCACCAGCACCTACAAGCGGCCGCCCAAGCCCCGCCAGCTCTCACTGTGCGTTCAAGGCCCGGCTGAGTCCACCCGCGACTACTTGACGCCGTGGGCCGAACTGCGCAACTCCTGCGAAGGGTGCATGAGGTGCAAGCCATAGAGTACTTCACCGCCGGGTGCCGAGAGGGCATCTTACTCAAGCACCGACTCCTCTGCGACGAGCCGGCCACACTCGACGAGCTGCTGATCATAGCAGACAAGTACGCCACCGCCGACTCCTCCATGAAGTCGGAGCTCCGAGTGGACGCTTCCGGGAAGGTACTTCCTCCGGCTCCTCGGACGCCGGCTGGTGACAACAATCGGCGCCAACAGCTAAACGACAACAAGCGCAAGGCACTGCTGCCGGCTTCCAGTAGCCGGCAGGTGGCAACAGTCGAAGACCAGCAGCCTGAGGGACAACCCGGCCCCAGGCGTCAAAAGGGTGGCAAGCCCGCTTGGCTGCCCGCCTTCTCCTTTGAGCAGACCCTCGATGCTCCCTGCAAGTTCCACAGTGGTGCGAAGCCATCCAACCATACAACCCGGAAATCCCATTGGCTCGTCCGCATTGCCAAGGGCGAGGGACTGCCTCCGCCGCCTGCTGGCCAGCCGGCTCCGCATCCCCAGCAGTCGGCGGCCCGTCCAGCAGTCGGTGCGATCCAGGATGAATTCCCTGAAGAACATGGTGCTTAGGTCGTCTTCAGCAGTGTGGCTGTTGACAGGCACAGCCGACGTCAGCAGCGCCATGAAGCGAACGCCGTTACCTCAACCGCCCCAGAGTTCATGCACTGGTCTGAGAAGCCTGTCAGCTGGAGCCGTGCGGACCACCTGGAAGTGATGCCTTCTCCGGGTTCCTATGCCCTGGTGTTGGATGCCACCGTTGCAACGGAGAGGCGAGCTACTCTTTTCTGCCGGATTCTGATAGATGGCGGTAGCAGCATCAACATCCTTTACCACGACACCATGGAGAAGTTGTGCATTAAAGAGAAGCAGCTCCAGCCCAGCTGAACCGTTTTCTATGGCATTGTGCCCGGCCTTTCCTGCTCACCAATCGGCAAGATCGAGATAGATCTCCTCTTCGGAGACAAGGATCATTTCCGCCGTGAGGTGATTTGGTTTGAGGTGGTTGACCTGGAGAGTCCTTATCATGTGCTCCTAGGCCGGCCAGCTCAAGCCAAGTTCATTTTTATAAGGGCTAAAATCACTTATTTTTTTGGCTTTTTGACCCCATATTGTAGGGTGGTCAGTACCTCATTATGCCTACCTCAAAATGAAGATGCCGGGAACCAAGGGCATTATCACGATAGCCGGGGACTATGAGAAGTCGGCCGTCTGTGTCGCGGCCAGCGGCCGGCTGGCCGAGTCCCTTGTGATTGCTGCTGAGAAGAAGATCCTGGACCGGGTGGTAGCCATGGCCAGCAAGCAGCCGGGCTTGTCACCAGATCCCAAAGAGTCGGAGACCCAGGGCTCCTTCCTGCCGGCCAAAGAAACAAAGTAGATCCCCTTGGACCCCGAGCACCCGGAGAGGCATGATGTCATAGGTGCCAACCTTGACAGCAAATAGGAAAGCGAGCTCGTTGATTTCCTCCGTGAGAACCGGGACATCTTCACATGGTCTCCCAAAGACATGCCGGGTGTTCCGACGGATTTCGCCGAGCACAAGCTACATGTCAGGCCAGATGCCAAACCAGTCAAACAACCCCTTTGCCGACTGTCAGAAGAGAAGAGAAGAATCGTTGGTGAAGAGAACGCCCGCCTGCTGGCAGCCGGCTTCATTATGGAAGTTTTCTTCCCAGAATGGCTTGCCAACCCAGTCCTTGTACTGAAGAATAACAACAAGTGGCGCATGTGCATTGATTACACCAGTCTCCACAAAGCCTGCCCCAAGGATCCGTTTGCCTTGCCTCGGATTGACCAAGTGATAGACTCCACAGCGCTCTGGTTACCACCAGATCAAGTTGAACCTGGCAGACTGCCTGAAGACCGCCTTCATCACACCATTTGGAGCCTTCTGCTAAATGACCATGATATTCGGCTTGAGAAATGACGGTGCCATGTTTCAGCGTTGCATGCAGAAGTGCCTCCTCAAGCAACTCGGTAGAAATGCCCACGTCTATCTAGACGATATTGCGGTGAAGATGGAGGAGCGCGGTACCCTTTTGGAAGATCTCAAGGAAACTTTTGATAATCTACGCCATTTTCAAATCAAGCTCAACCTAGAGAAATGTGTCTTTGGAATACCAGCCGGTCAGCTCCTTGGCTTCCTGGTCTCAGAGCGCGGCATTGAGTGCAACCCTGTGAAGATCAAAGGCATCGAGAGGATGGAGAGACCCACCCGACTGCAAGACGTCGAGAAATTCACTGGCTTCTTGGCATCCATCAGCCGCTCCATCAGTCGGCTAGGCGAGAAGGCCCTTCCCCTGTACCAGCCTTATGGAGCTCCGTCTTATGCCAGTCCGCCTGGTCAGCCAGCTCTTTGACCAGGCGGTCATGCTCCTAGGCCACCTTGTTGCACTTCTCCTTGGCGTGCAGTGCAGTTTGGGCTTCGCCTAGGCGCTGCTGCAAGTCGGCGACCGCTCCTGCAGAAGACAAGACAGAGAAGACAGTCGAAAAATCAACAAAGGGAAAAGTGGTTGCCGGAAGATCCGGCCCGACTGCTCAGCAGTCGGCCCGAATCTCGGGGTCTACACCCAGCGGGTGCGCTGGCGCGCCCCCGCGAGAATAAGGACGGAGTGCTTACTCCAGCTTTTGGCCAAATCGGTGGTCCGCTTGGACAGCTCCCGGACATGGGAGTTGAAGGCAGCCGCGCTGATGTTTTGGTAATCCTGCAACAAAGACAATAGAAGAAAAGAAAAAAGTTAGCACTCGGAACTTACCTTTAAGTTCCGAGCCGCCTGCTCAGCAGCCGGCACGAAACTCGGGGGCTACACCCAGTGGGTGCGCTGGCGGGCCCCCACAGAAGATTACAAGAATCAAAAAGCAAAGCACAAGAAACATACCCGGACGGCTGCTCGTGTCACCAAGAACTCCTTCGTGTACTGCTGGAGGGCGGCGCGTTGGGCCTGAAGTTGGGCTTAAACGTCCTGCGCGGCCTTGTTCAGGACGCCCGTTCCGCCCCTAGGAGTCCACCCCGGTGGGGCGGCACTGCTCGCCTCAGCGTCAGGGGCCGACGAGCTTGCGGTCCCGATCTCCATCGCCCGCGGTGCTGAAGCCGCCTTCACCGCACGACGCCGCACCGGAGTGCGGACCACGGGGGTCGTCCCCACCACCAGCTCGCCACTGACCGCTGGCACCAGTGGCACGTTAGGCTGACTGCCATGGGCCTGAACAGTCAGCACTTGCGGGGGCACCTCCGCCCCCAAGATGATGGCATCGCTCCCTCCCCTCTCCATGATCGGCTGATCATCGCCGGCCCCTCCAGTCGGCACCTGGGTCTCTAGCGCTGGTGGCACGGCGCGCAGAGGGATGATGAGTTGCGGAGTCCGGTCGCGTGCGGCCTCTTCCGCGTGCGCGTTGGCAGCCGCGTCCGCCTGGGCCTTGGCTACGGCGTCCGCCTGGGCCTTGGTCGCGGCGTCGGCTTGGGCCTTGGCTGCCGCATCCGCGTCCGCCTGTGCCGCCTTGGCCGCCACCTCCCGCGCGTTCCTCTCCGTCTGCTCCTGGAGGTCGGTGAGCGGATCCACGCGGCAGGTGTTGGCGAAGCCCTCTGCCGCCCTGATCATGGAAGGAGAGGCGGACCGCTCAAGAGAGAGCAGGGCCCTGTTCAAGCAAGACAAGAGGAAACTCAAAAAGAATTTGCAAGAAAGAAGAAAAGGAAACTGCCAGTCCGTCTCCGAGAGCTTGCAGTTGGAGAAGTAATTGACAGCAGGACCACCTCCACGTCCAGCAGCTCTCGCGTGTTCATCTGGCACGGGTCCCGGCGCCCGCTCATGCTGCTGATGATGTGCGGCCGGGCTTTAAGGGGAAGCACTCGGTGTGCCACGTAGGTGGCCAGCAGGTCCGAGCCCTTGAGGCCCTCCGACTCCGTCATCACCTGAAGTTGGGCGAGGGTAGCGTTGGAGGCAGCCGACAGAGTGGTCGGCTTGTACCGCCAGTTGGTGCACAGCTCAACAGGCAGGCCGGCTACATAAGCCGGCAAGTTGATGTAGTCCATCATCGGGTGGAGGTTCTTGATGTAGAAATAGGATTTCTACCACAGTTTGGCCGACTGCAGCAGGGAGATGGCTGGGAAGCGGTTCTCGGAACCCGGACGCTGCACCGCTACGCACGCTCCGCACTGAGCTGCCGTGCCCTTGGTGGCCGTGCTGAGCTTGTAATGTAGAAGCACTCTCCCCAGAGCTCGAGAGTGGGGAGGGTACCGAGGTAGCCCTCACTGAGGGTGACGAAGGCGTCCAGCAGCACCACCATCTTGGGCGTGAGGTGGTGCGGCTGGACTTGGTAAAAAATGAGGAAAGAGCGCAGAAAGCCGCTCGCCGGAAGGCTGAAGCCGTGAAGGAAATGGGACCGGAAGATGACGTGTTCGCCGTCCTCCGGCACCGGCGAGATCTCAGCCGCAGGAGGGACGCGTACCTTCATGTGCGCCTCGCGAGGTAACCACCGCGTTTGTTGAAGAAAAGAGAGGTGGTCGTCATGGACGTTGGAACCGTCCCAGTCACCGGCCCGTAAGTGCGCCATGGACGAAGGAGCTCGTCAGAGGCACGGCGCGGTGGCGAACAGACGAGGCCGCGGCGGAGCAGGAAAGCCGCGGCAAGGAGAGGCTCGGCAACAAGGAGCTGCGGTAGTGCTTCAGTGAGAGGTAGGGGCGCTGCGGCAGCAGAGAGAAACAAGAGAAGGAAAGGCAAAGGAAAGGGGAGAGGAGGGCGCGCGTGCGTTTGCCGCCCCCTCCACCCCCTACTTATAGCCCCACGCGGCGGAGCCGAGGGGGCGAGAACGTGGGGGGCCGTGAAATTAACTGCGCCCACTCCCCCATGATCACACAATTACCGCGCAGTAACAACGTGCACTTACTATGCCCCGGAATCTCAACCGTCTGCCTCGGCCGCAGCGGATCCGCGCGTGTGCCGAGGACCGGTAGTGGTAGGCCCCAGCCTGCGGCGATGTCCCGTCGCACGCGTGGGCTGGCAGATCGGCCCGGCTAGTTGGCGCCGCAAGGCGTGCGGACAGTGAGCAGCAAGACCAGCGCCCGGCTGGCATGCCACCTGGCTCCTGCCGCGACGTTTCGAAATCACCAGGCGGCCAGCCTGGTCACGGCCGACTCCTCCAGTCAGCACTTTAGAAGACGGACGAAGCAACACAACCAGACCACTCGGAGTAGGAAATTGTTGAGGCTCATCGCCTCTTCAGCCACGACGCCCCACCAGCTTCGGGGACTGCTGTCGGAGTAAATGACCACGGGTAGCCTCATCTGCTCCCCATGGTATTTCAAGACATCGGGGCTGGCTGCGCCTCTTAGTCCTGAAAGACGAAGAACCGCCTTCTCAGGGCCGGCTGGTCCAAGCGGCCGGCTGCTAGAAGGCGGCAGTCCCCAGAAGGCAGCCATGAGGTGGGCCGACTCCTAGCAGGAGGCCTCCAGAGAGGCCGGCTCCTAGCAGGCGGCCCCCTCCATTCCCTTGAAGTTAGCACCTCTTTATAACGACAAGACATGGCGTGGCTACAGTGTAGCCTGCCACCCCCGAATCCAGGGCAGAACATGGCCACAGTGTGGCGTACCGGGCGGACATCCCTCGCCCGACGGCGCACTGTTGCCACGCAGCCCGTGACATCACTCATGGCAGAGGAAGCAATGCCCCCACGACGGGCTGTCGGTACGGCCCGCAGGAGGCGGGCCCTACTTGTCCGTGAAGAAGCCAGAAGGCGGCGAGCCCTCACCAGTCGGCACGAGGGAGGCCGACTCCTAGCAGGCGGCCCTCCCCCTCCCACGAAGTCTGTGCGCCATTAATCAGCAGAGATGGCGAATGGCTATAGTGAACGCCCGCTAGGCGGCGAGACTATAGCCATGCTCTCCCCGACAAAGCACACGTCTTCAGTGGCACTGCCACAGTACTAAGCAGCCGGCAGGACCCGCAAGCGGCGGGCGCAGTCTCTCGGCCAAGTACGAGACAGCCGGCGGGACCCACCAGGCGGCGGGCCCCAGCAGCCAGCGGAGAAGCCGGCCACCAGAGTCACTGACGGCTGGGTTCTACCCCAGCCAGATTACCATTGTACCCCCGGGGGGTAGGCCTATATAAACCCCCCTGGGCACCCATGCAAAGGGTTTCAGCATCATAAAGAACACACACACATAGAGAGAGAAGTAGAGCTAGCCTTGCCCTTCTTCCTCCTCTAGCTAAACAGCTCAAGGAGCAAGCTTGTAGCTACCTTGTTGATTTAGTGATCATGCGGAGACCCCGCAGAGCAGGACTAGGGGTGTTATCTCCTAGGAGAGCCCCGAACCTGGGTAAGATGCATCGGCGTGCATGTCTGCGCCTTATCCCGTTTCCAAGCACCGGCGACGTATTACACTCCCCCACCATGATAAGCCATCCTTTGGCATATGTCGGACGACACCCCCAATGGTGTGTGTGCGCGCGAGCATGATCGAGATAAAAGAAAGAAGACATAAGTCATAAGATCAACGATAGGGGAGAGATCGGTATGACAATATGCATGCATGTGAGAGTGCAGGGAAGAAGGCTCGATAATTGAGCTGGTGTTTTTGTCTTTAAGAGATAGTGGCGTGGGCTGGAGCATGCATCTATGGCGAGCAGAGGGAGCGAGACATAGCGATTGTGCAATAGAGATCAACCTATAAATGCATGTATGGAGAGACATATATAGTGTGGGTGATAGGAAGCAAGAGTGTGTGCGAGAAAGAAATGTTGACGGAGAAACTACAGATAGATACAGAGATAGAGATGCTAGATAGAGGGACATTAGCTAGTTGGAGTGTTGGAGATGATCGTCGGGTGGTTCAGAGGGTGAAGTTATGTGTGTGTGAGAGAAAGATAAAAAGAGGGCACTTGACTGCATGTAGAGAGAAACATATATAGTGTGCGTGATAGGAATGAAGATTGAGGGCGAGAAAGAAGGTTGATGGAGAAACAGATAAATAGAAAGATAAAGATGCTAGCTAGCTAGTGTGTGTTATAGATAGGAGTCGAGTGGATCAGAAGGCTGAGTTACGTGTGTGGGTGTGAGAGAGATTGAGAGAGTGTGCATGTGAGTCACATACAAACAAATATCAGAGAGAAATGAGATCCCGAGAGACGGAGTTTTGTTTCTGCGAGAGAGAAAGATATTTCACAATGAGAGTGATAGCTAGAGAGACATATGAGCGAACGCAAGATATCTCTAGGGAGAGAGAGTGTGTGTGAGCGACATACAAGAGAATGGTGGAGAGATATGAGACCCTGGGAGACAGAGTTTGTGTTTGTATGTGAGAATGAGATATTTAAGAGGAAGAGTCATAGCTTCTCATATGAAAGGAGCGAAAGAAATCTCTGTGTGAGAGGGGGTGTGCGAGTGGCACATAGAGGAATAGTAGAGAGAAATGAGACCCTGGGAGACGAAGTTTGTGTTTGTGTGAGAGAAAGAGATTTCACATGGAGAATCATAGTTAGAGATACATAGCAGGGAGCGAGATATACTTAGAGAGAGATAGAGTGATGAAGGTCGAGGGAGAGAGTACCGTCAGTGTGTTGCGAAGATAAAAGATCATTGTCGACATACAGGTAGCACGAGAGATACCCGAGAGACGATGAACATGTATAGGTCCAGAGAGATACTCCTATATAAGCATGAGCTATAGCTATATGAGACGCACATCTGGATTAAAGGGAATTCAAATATTTAAACTGGAGATCACGACATCTATAATATGATAACGCAAATTGGTGTATGAAACATGCATATTCATTTGAATTTGGGGACACGTGCAATGTTATATAGTTTATCAATATTAGTGATCCATATATTCTTTAATTAGAGACAATGCATGATTTATATGCAATTAATGTCTAAACGGGATTACACTATATGTTGCGTGTGTGAAACACATTATACATGTTTGAGAACTAAAAAAACCCGCATGAAACACACATTAATTGGAGACAGTTAGCGAGGAATGCATACATTGGATTTCAACATAAAGTGGTTTCAAATATTTGGAAATCAAAATTAAGATGGATACAACCTTATGAATCTGAGATCATGCCATTTGTAAACCATATTTATGTATAAAGGGTGTTGTGCTTTTGAAAGTATATATAAAAAAATTATGTATATAGAAGTTTATTCCAGTCGCAAATGGATCCTGCCCGAACAAAAATAGAATACAAACTGGATTCGAATTGAGTTGGCACGGTAAAAGTGCACTCTTGCTCTGCAAAAATTTGAACGAAGCGGGGAAAGTCGCAGCAACCGCCCGAAACCAAAATCTGCGAGATAGTAATTACTGCCTATCCCTAACACGCAAAGCCTATCGGCTCGATTTCTATAGGTTTCGATAGGGGTAGGTCTGTAATTTCACTTAAACGTGACATAACCGCCTCTCACCCAGATTCATACACGGTGGGCACCAAACACAGTGTCTCCTTGGCGAAAATCGACTCCCTCCCCGATTCATACATGGTGGGCGCCAAAAACAAACTCTCGTCGGCAAATATTCGATGTATGTGAGATTACCGTCCTATCCCCAACCGACTAATATTGCTGTGATGTAGGAAATTTTAAAAGGGGGCTAAGTTTTAAATTTCCTCGCATTTGAGACAAGCGCGCCCTGAAGACATGGTTCCTCCCTTCCTCTCTCCCTCCATCTCCCCATTCGTACTGCGTGGGCGCCAAAACACCCTTTCCACCCCAGCCTCCTCCGTCCGCCACCTCATCCACCGCCGTCCTCCTCCACCATGCCGGAGCTAATACCCCGATGTCGTCGGCCATTACAAGAGATCGACCTCTCTCACCAACGGCTTCGGACCGGGATCCTTGCATCCCGTCCTCTCGCTTCATCCCCGCCGGCGTCCACCTTGCCGGAGCCGCTCCTACGACCGTCTCGTCCATCGTGCCCCGCCGCCACCGTCTACCCTCCTATATCTGCTTCCACGCTGCCGACAACCATCGCTACCGCAGGACCGTCAAATCCTCGGCAGATGAATACACGGTGCTGCACAAGGGGTGGTACTCTTTTGTATCTGCTCAACTCATTTATTGCAGCAAGAAAATAGATCGCCACTGCTTTACTCTGATTTCTTGTCCATCACTTACTTGCTAGTTGAAAGCAAACATTGGTTGCGAAGTTGCGTTTGTCCGGTTTGCACCTTCAGATCCGCCATGGCATGCTCAACACTATACTCGCAATGCGTATGGTTTCCCCTTTTATATTCCACACTAGTAAAATGATAGTAGACTAAATTTCAAAACTGGGTCAATCGATTTTTTAGAGCTCGCCGTAGTTCGCCGGTGCGAAGGAAGGGGCTCGGGTGGGGACGGTGGTTGTCGGGGGTGGTGGTGGGGCCTCGCTGAACGAAGAAAACTCGACGCGGGTGGGGGCGGGGTGGGGTGGGGTGGGGGTGGCGGAGGAACACAGGCGGTGGGGGCCGGTGGTTCGGCTGGCGGCCCGTGCGGTGTTCTGTATGGGAAGAATCAGAGACGAGGAAGAAGAAGGGTTAGGAGACGTAGGATCTTCATCCAACCACCTGAAATGGTCGACTGACCCAAATGACAAAAGTCACGCGACTTGCATGCAGACATGCAGAATATGCTTCCTCTTCTGTTCTTTAACATGTTCCTCTTCTATTCTTGTTTAGTAAGCACAATATGTTCCTTGTCAAGAAGGGGAGCACGGACATTTGCAGTCGACACCTCTATTGGGCCGGTTCTGCTAAATAATTTCGCACTTCGAGTTGGTCTGCCATAATACCCCGGAAATGGTGGGAGCCACGCGGTCTTTGATAGACTAAACTGATAGTAACAGCTGTGCACCTTCAGATGAATAGAGCTGGCCTATAGGTGATTGATAGGCTGCATATTAGTAGCGGCAAAACCCTAAGTTTTCTAGCCAGTTCCACTTCCCGATTTATTTATGGTGGTTATGGTGTACCCCTATTATCTACACTACGATCTGCCTACTGGCTCTGTGCTCTCGTTATCATGGTTTGGCAATAAAATTTCTATACGGTATATTATGAACCTATCGTCTGCCAACTATCCTTACATCTGGGGCCCCCAACAGGGAGCTTATTTTTGTGTGTAGTTGTGCCAGATTATATTAATCTAGTCACCATATTACAGCACACGTGGTCTCTCTCATCAGAATCCAGTGATAGCACACAATGGTTTACAGGGAGCCTCTATTATATTAAAATATCCTCTGCATTACAAAGATAATCTCACTGCTATTTGTGTTTTCATGCTTCCCATATATTGGACGTAATCACAATGAATATAAGAATGCGCACATCAGAAGAATATTGCGGAACATTTCAATGGGTAACAAACTTGGCATCAAGGGATTGAGGTCCATTGTGGATGCAATGAAACCCACATGCTCCCGACCTATAGATTCGAATTCAGAATATGATCCTAATGACTATTTTGAGCTCAAGGAGTCAAAGGCAGATGGCCTATCCTGTTCACCCAATAAGCTGCCTGTTCTAATTTGGCAAAGTTTTATTGGTTGCACATATCTTGCATAAGGTGTCTTGCATTTATTTTGCTTCGTTGCACCGCCATCTGCTTAGTTTATTCATGATATATGTGAAGATTCCATGCCCATCCATTATTAACACATATTCCATTTGTCGTCATACCATGTTTTTCCATTCAAATGCTATTCTTGTGTTTCAGACATCCAAAAGGAAGAGGGTGATTGCAGAACCTGAAGGAGTACAAGCAAAGTCCTTGAAAAAGGTGGTGCTACCGGAGAAATAACATAGCACCCGACATATATTGGCGATCGAACCAGCGCCGCAAAACCTAGGATATCGCAACTTTGCTGGTCGCTGCTTTGCTCTTGTGAGTACCTATTGTCCTATCGCTGTTCTTACATTCATACCTGGTGGATTATGTGACATCATTGTGCATTATAGCTTGCTTATCCACTGTTCGCTCCAAATTATCAGATCTATATTAATGCTTAAATTAATGTAGAATAAACCCAATGCCCATGAAGAAATTTAGTTCGGCATTGTTCTTGTAAGTATCTATTGTCCTTCATCACTGTACTTATATTTGTCAGCTAGTTCTTCATGTACACTTTGCAGCTTATTTTCCCTTGTCCTCCATTTTTCTACACATCAGATCTACATTTACTCTTGCCAAAATATTGAATAAAACCAATGTTACTGAAGAAGTTTAGCTCCGCATTGCTATTGTCAGTGCCTTCTGCATGTATGTTGTATTTACATTTGTACTCTGCATCTTAAGTTAAATAATCGCCATTTGTTCCTATATTTTCACATCTATATTTACTCTTAACAAAATTTAGAATAAAGGCAATACTCTTGAAGAAGAGTGTGCGGTAAACTTCTTGAATTGCCCCCCCATCAATATGGACAAGGCCTTTATAGAGCTTGTCTTCACTAGTAATGTAAGTTTGTCCTCCTCGAGCCTTCAAACTTTGTTGTTTTTATTTGGATAGCTATGAGTGCAAATGCTGTTTATTTTTGTCGTCTGCATCAAATTGCTTGTTCAAAGTTTATAAAGTAGAAGTACATAAACATAAGCTTGTCCTTCTCAATTTCAGTCTTTAGTTATACAATCTAGTTCCTTATTCGTACCATGTAAATAAACTAAACATAGCAGGTTATCTTCTTTAGCACTATGTGTATGCTGGTGTTCTTGATCTGTAATCCAGTGGTGTGGTGAGACTACCAACAACAACACAATGTCATATCCTGCTATGTCTCAACTATGAATAATGCCATATTATATTAATGTTATTTAAATCATGTCTCTTTGTTTACCAATCTGAAATGGTATAAATTGACAGTGCACTCACCATTCATGCTTATACGTTGTTTAGAACTACATCTATGCTTGTGTTCTTGATCTGTAATCCAGTTGTCTGGTGAAGCTGGCCGCTCTTGCAGAATGCCATTTCCTGCCGTCTTAACTATGAACAATGCCTATTATGTTAATGCTATTTTAAACCGTGTCTCTTTATTTATGACAAAGAAATGAGATGAATTGACAGCGATGATGCTTATACGTGCAAGACATGTTATCTACCTACTTGTTTCTCTTTCAGGGTGACAACACTGCTGCTAGGAAGAATTGCCACATGATAGTGAGACGAACCCATTGTTTGTCCCTCTAACACATATTCCAGAGGAGAAGGCAACACATATTGAGGGTAGGGATACAACCACGAAGTCACATCTTGATGTAGTGTCAAACTTACTCAGTGACACAAGCTCGATGAAGTCGCCGCCTGAATCTGTTCGACTTCTTCTGTCTAAAATTCAAGAAGAAATACATGCTTCCGCTCAAATACGACTGAAACTCCAATCTCTATGCAAGATTAACCGTAAGTACAGGACGTTTATTGATGCTATGCAGCTTAAGTTGGTGGATATGAGCGCCAAAGAAGCGCAGTCTCATCAGGTTGCTAAGCTGGTTGCGCTGCAGCTCCTGGCCGGGCTAACCTTTCTTGAACTGTGTTGAAGTGCTGTCGGTTGTGCCTATTATTTTTTCCGCCTGTTACCTTCCACTGGTGGCGACCTGCCCAGTTTATGTAATCTGCTGTCTGGTTGGCCTTTATTATCACTAGCGCCGATCTTTGATGCCGAGGGGATGTAATATGCTGTAATTTCTTTGTTGTATAATCTAGGTTTATTCTTGGTCAGTATGTTGTAATTTAGGCCGAAAGGTTCAGTGGATCTCAGTGTTGTCGGTCTTCAGGCCGGCCCGTAACTCATATGGGCCAAAACCTGGGCCTATAATCATCTTGGGCCATTAGCAGGTCTAAACCTATAGTTGTTTCCCGCCTTTAACAGGCCAAGTAAAGTTCTGTCCAGCTGGGCCAGGGAATACCATGGGCTTTTATCAGGCTAAAACCTAGATTGCGCTAGCGTTGAGCTGAAAAAATCACAGGCCAATACGGGCCGAAATTGCCTAAGGCCCATGTTTGGCCCAAATAGGACGAGTAGTTAACATGCTAAAATATATCTCGGGCCTGTTTGGCCCAATAAAACTATGGGCTTTAAGCAGGCCGGTATCTACGCGGGCCATAGGCCTAAAAGTGTCACGGGACATTATCAGATGGGCTGTAAGCAGGCCGGATTCAACGCGGGCTGTAATTAGGCCCAACTGTTACATGGGCCATTAACAGGCCGATAGGCCAGTTGGGCTGAAATTTATCCACAAAGACTACGGGCCGTTAAGAGGCCTAAAGTTACTTCGGACAAGAAATAGCCCAGTTTCTGCATGGGCCGTTAAATGGCCTAAAGTTAAACCGGGCCGACAACGTCCCAGATGCACCATGGGCCGCCTACAGGCCGAAACTATTATCGGGCCGAACTGGTAAACGGGCATTTAACAGGCTGAAATGCAGACCTGTCTTAGTATGGGCCCAAAAGAACAGTGGCCTGTTAACGGGCCTGATCCGTTATGGGCCGTAATTTGGCCCAAAACACGACAGGCTGTGAACGGGCCTGATCTGGTATGGGCCTCAATTTGACCCAAAACATGCGAGGCTGTTAACGGGCCAGCCCATTAGTGTCTGAAAAAACATGGTGGGCCTTTAGCTGGGCCGGCCTTTTCACCGAAATGGGCCTCTGTTGGGCCGTGCCACATGTCGACGTATTATAGGCGCCTCCTGTCCAATGAGTGGATGACATCTGTCTGAACGTTGAGCCAACACTTGTTTCCTCCGGCCAATGAGAATTTTACATGTGGAAAATCCCCATTGGTCCGGACTGTTAACGGGTTATTGGATCCAAAACCGGACCCGATAGCTTAACGGCGACCCGTTATGGTCGATGCCACGTGTCGGTCACCCTTGACGAAAGCACTTCTATGACGCGCGATTTATCGTCATGGAAGTGGACACTTCCATGATGATAATTTTGGTAATGTCATGGAACACTTCTATGACAGCACAGGTATGACTATCTTGATTCTGTCATAAAATTGTCATGGATGTACATGCATGACAGAAAACGTGACCTACTATGACAAACACGTATCATCACGGAATTGTCTTTTTTTGTAGTGATTGATGGCGGGTCTCCCGACGCCGCTCTATAGTGACGTGCGCATCTTCCCTCCGTCGATCTTCTAGGACCTGTCGCTGATCCTGGTGGGTCCGTGGGTTGGAAAAGGCCATCGACGCCTTATCGGGTTCGTGGGCGAGCTCCTCTTGCTGCTGTCGCCTCTGGGTCTGCTATCGCAGAGGGGACTGCACCATCAGTGCGGCCCCCTCGACACGGCCATCAACCTAGGCTATTGTTGCTGTTCGTGGGTACCGCGATGGCTCTACCTGCTGCGATCTTCCAGTTTCAGTGAAGCTGATCAAACTCTGGATGGTGGCCCTCCACTCATGCATTTGATCAGCCGCCAGTGGGAATCTCAGTAGGAGTTGGGCCCGCACCATGGCTTCCGTAGCTGTGCTTGGCATAGACGATGAGGCAGACCGAGATGTCGCTCAACTCCTGCTAGTACTGATACGCCTGCAACATACCTATAATTTTTGCTTGTTCCATGCTGTTATATTATCAATCTTGGATGTTTTATAATCATTTTATATGATTTTTTGGTACTAACCTATTGACATAGTGCCAAGTGCCAGTTGCTATTTTTTGCATGTTTTTTACATCGCAGGAAATCAATATCCGACGGAGTCCAAACGCAACGAAACTTCACGAAGATTTTTTTGGACCAGAAGGAACATAATGGGCCCTGGCTGTGCCTGGGTGGGGGTGCTCCGAGGAGAGCACAACCCACCAGGGTGCGCCAAGAGGCCCAGGCGCGCCCTGGTGGGTTTTGCCCACCTCGGGTGCTCCCTGGACCGCCTCTTTGCTCTATAAATACCCCAATATTCCCAAAACCCTAGGGGAGTCGACGAAATATTCATCCAGTCGCCGCAAAGTCCAGGACCACCATATCCAATCTAGAAACCATCTCGGATGGGGTTCACCACCTCCATTGGGGCCTCTCCGATGATACGTGAGTAGTTCTTTGTAGACCTTCGGGTCCGTAGTTAGTAGCTAGATGGCTTCATCTCTCTGTCTCTGAATTCTCAATACAATGGTCTCTTGGAGATCCATATGATGTAACTCTTTTGCGGTGTGTTTGTTGGGATCAATGAACTTTGAGTTTATGATCGGATCTATCTTTTTATATCCATCAAAGTATTTGAGTTTCTTTGATCTCTTTTATGTGTGATTGCTTATAGCCTCGAATTTCTTCTCTAACATTTGGGTTTTGTTTGGCCAACTTGATCTATTTATCTTGCAATGGGAAGAGGTGCTTTGTAGTGGGTTCGATCTTAGGGTGCTTGATCCAAGTGACAGAAAGGGAACCAACATGTATGTATCGTTGCTACCAAGGATAAAACAATGGGGTCTATCTCTACATAGATAGATCTTGTCTACATCCACTAGTAGAAAAAGGGCCTAATGTTCAGCTCATTAGTCCCGGTTTGTATTTGAGCCGACACTAATGTGACCATTAGTGCCGGTTCCAACGGCTAGGCGGGCCGCTCTCATTAGTACCTGTTCGTTGTGAACCTTTAGCACCGTTTCATGCCACGAACCTGTGCTAAAGAGAGTGGTGGCAGGATGTTGTCACTCTGGGGCCCCTCCACACCTTTAGTACCGGTTCGTGCCACAAACCGGTACTAAAGATCGTCCTATATAAACCTTTCGTCCACCCGCGATCGAGCTCGCTCTGTTTTCCCCCTTCCCCCTCTCCTCTCTGTTCTTCCCCTCTTCCTCGAGCTCATCACACATTTTGCCCAAATTTTGACAAGATTTGAAGGCCCCCATCCATTCAAGTGATCACAGAGGTAAGCAAGTTTGTCCTTTCATCTCTCATTGCTAGATTAGCTCTTGCAATGCTTTATATAGTGATTAATTTGTGGGTTTTAGTAATTTGGGAGGAATTATATGTGGTAGTTTATTTGATTTATATGCAATTTGAGCTCAAAATAACTCTTAGTTTGCATATGTAGGTGTGGTTTACTTAGTGCCTTCCCGTCTCCGTCCTAACCACCGTCGATCGTCCGCACCGTCCCGTTGCCGACACCACGTCCTTGTGGTGAGCCTCTTGTTCTTATCTTTTTTATATAAAAAATCATGTTTGTGTGATTTAGATATATAGTTACTTGTATAATTATCTTACCCGTACGTTATTTGTTATTCATAGTGCCATGGTTTTGATATCCATCCCCGTCGGCCCTCGTCCAGGTTATGATTCGGATGTGGTATATTTTCCTTTATAACTATTTGTTGCATTTCGTGTTTATGACAAATTATGCCCATCAAGTTGACATAGATATTTTTATCTAGGAGGTATGTGAACCGGGAATTCCAACCGACCCTATTGTCGAGAGGTTAAATTTAGTTGAAAGAGAAAACGGGTATTTGAAAGAAAAATTGAAAAGAATTGAGGGGGAGAAGATGGAATTGGAGTTGCATGTTGCCGATGTCGTCGATAATCACAAGATCAAGATGGAGAAAATGAGCTTGAAGATTAGCAAGATTAGAAAATATGCCATTGATAGTGAGGCTTGGTATCATTATGCTATTGGATCAATTGTTACCTTAGTTGCGATCTTGATCACATTTGTTGTTGCATTTAAATGCTTTAGCTAGAGAGTTATTTATATGTTTGTTTTATGAGAATAAGTGTTGTATGAACTTTATGTATGAACTTGTATTCATTTGGTCTATTCGGTGTTGTGTAATGAAGATGAGCCAACAATGGATGACCGATGCTCTCCCTAGTTCGTTGATGGCGTGCATACTTTTCTGATTGCGGCTCAGGCAAACAAGCGGGCGTATGGTTTTATGCCTTGTCCATGTGTTGGCTGTAAGAATGATCACAATTACTCTAACTCAAGAACCATTCACGTCCACCTGTTTGAGTCCGGCTTCATGCCCCACTATAATGTTTGGACCAAGCACGGAGAAAGAGGGGTTATGATGGAAGACAATGATGATGAAGAGGATGACGACGGCTATCCTGGCCATGGGTTCCCTGAATACGATATACAACAATCGGGGAAGAAGCTGAGCCGGCAATGCGGGAAGAAGCTGAAGAAAAGGCATCAGATGAGCCAGCTGATGATATAGGTCGGGCCATTGCCGACGCAGAGAGAAACTGCGCAAGTGAAAAGGAGAAGAAGAAGTTGCAACACATGTTAGAGGATCACAAGAAATTGTTGTACTCGAATTGCGAAGCTGACAAGAAAAAGCTGGGCACCACACTGGAATTGCTGCAATGGAAGGCAGAGAATGGTGTATCTGACAAGGGATTTGGAAAGTTGCTGGTAATGTTACAGAAGATGCTTCCAAAGGACAACGAATTTCCCGAGAGTACGTATGAAGCAAACAAGGTTGTCTGCCCTCTAGGGTTAGAGGTGCAGAAGATACATGCATGCCCTAATCACTGCATCCTCTACCGCGGTGAGTATGTGGATTTGAATGCGTGCCCAGTATGCGGTGCATTGCGCTATAAGATCAGCCGCGATGACCCTGGTGATGTCGAGGGCGAGCGCCCTAGGAAGAAGATTCCTGCCAAGGTGATGTGGTATGCTCCTATAATACCACGGTTGACACGTTTGTTCCAAAACAAAGAGCATGCCAAGGCGATGAGGTGGCACAGAGAAGACCGTAAGAAAGACGGGAACTTGAGAGTACCCGCTGACGGGTCGCAGTGGAGAAAAATCGAGAGATAGTACAGGGAGGACTTTGCAGGTGATGCAAGGAATGTATAATTTGGTCTAAGCGCAGATGGCATTAATCCTTTTGAGGAGCAGAGCAGCAACCATAGCACCTGCCCTGTGACTCTACGTATGTATAACCTTCCTTCTTGGTTGTGCATGAAGCGTAAGTTCATCATGATGCCAGTGCTCATCCAAGGCCCTAAGCAATCCGGCAATGACATTGATGTGTACCTAAGGCCATTAGTTGAAGAAATCTTACAGGTGTGGAATGGAAAAGGTGTACGTGCGTGGGATGAGCACATGGGGGAAGAATTTGACCTAAAGGCGTTGCTGTTCGTGACTATCAATGATTGGCCGGCTCTCAGTAACCTTTCAGGACAGACAAACAAGGGATACCGTGCATGCACGCACTGTTTGGATGATACCGACAGTATATATTTGAATAATTGTAAGAAGAATGTGTACCTGGGACATCGTCGATTTCTTCCGAGCAGGCATCCCGTAAGAAAGAAAGGTAAGCATTCCAAAGGTGAGGCGGATCACCGGACGAAGCCTCGCCACCGTACTGGTGCTGATGTACATGATATGGTCAAGGATTTGAAGGTAATATTTGGAAAGGGTCCTGGCGGACAACCTGTTCTGAATGACGATGACGGACGCGCACCCATGTGGAAGAAGAAATCTATATTTTGGGACCTGCCCTATTGGAAAGACCTAGAGGTCCGCTCTGCAATCGACGTGACGCACGTGATGAAGAATCTTTGTGTGACCCTACTTGGCTTCATGGGTGTGTATGGGAAGACAAAAGATACAGCAGAGGCGCGGGAGGAGCAGCAACGTATGCACGGAAAAGACAACATACATCAGGGTCATGCCAGCTACGCTCTTACCAAAGAAGAAACGGAAATCTTCTTTGAATGCCTGCTCAGTATGAAGGTACCATGTGGCTTCTCGTCGAATATAAAGGGAATAATAAATATGGCAGAGAAAAAGTTCCAGAACCTAAAGTCTCATGCACGTGATTATGACGCAACTGCTTCCGGTTGCATTAAGGGGGCTTCTACCGGAAAACGTTCGATTAGGCATTGTGAAGCTATGTGCATTCCTCAATGCAATCTCTGAGAAGGTAATCGATCCAGAAATCATACCAAGGTTATAGAATGATTTGGTGCAATGTCTTGTCAGTTTCGAGTTGGTGTTCCCACCATCCTTCTTCAACATCATCACACACGTCCTAGTTCACCTATGCGAAGAGATTAACATCGTGGGTACTGTATTTCTACACAATATGTTCCCCATTGAGAGGTTCATGGAAGTCTTAAAGAAATATGTTCATAACCATGCTAGGCTAGAAGGAAGCATCTCCAAGGGCCATGAAAATGAGGAGGTCATTGAGTTTTGTATTGACTTTATTCCTGACCTTAAGCCGGTTGGTGTTCCTGAATCGCGGCATAAGGGCAGATTGGGTGGAAAAGGCACGCTAGGAGGGGATCAAATAATATGTATGGATGGGCATTCTCGCACTCAGGCACACTACACAGTTCTACAGAATTCCGTGTTGGTGGCTCCGTATATGGAGGAAGACAAGAATTTTCTACGCTCCAAACACCTGGAGTAGTCTGACACTGGATTACATGTGAACAAATGGGGACTTTCGCCGGTTGGTTGTAGACACGTGCCCTGCATGACGCCGCTATTGAAGATGACATGTACTTGCCATCCAAGTTACCATCTTCGAATATAATGACTTTCAAAGGGTTCGAGATAAATGGGAATACATTTTACACGATCGCCCAAGATAAGAAGAGCACCAACCAAAAGAGTGGTGTCCGCTTTGATGCAGCAACCAAGACGGGAAAGGACACATATTATGGTTACATATAGGACATATGGGAACTTGACTATGGACGTGGTTTGAACGTCCCTTTGTTTCGGTGCAAATGGGTCAATATGACACGAGGCGGGGTAACGGAAGACCCGCAGTACGGAATGATGTGGCACGGGTTCTCTATGTGAAGGACATGTCTACCAAGCCGAGAAAAAGAAAAGATAAGGAAGCGAACATCATACGATGAGCCAAAGAGCCACATAGTTCTTTCAGGGAAAATAAACATTGTGGGAGTGGATGACAAGACAGACATACAAGAAGATTATGAAAAGTTTGATGAAATTGCTCCATTCAGAGTGAATATTGACCCGAGCATCTAGTTAAATGATGAAGATTGTCCATGGTTAGGGCGCAAAGGGACACACGTGAAGAAAAAGTTTCACACAACCCAAAGATCCTACTCTGGGATGTGATCGGCTTCACTGTCATCACTTTTTTCTCTAGTGAGTTTCCGGAGTTGTATATGTTTGTAATAGTTAGGGTGCTTATGTGTTGTGGCACTTGAAACGTGTACTTTTGTGCTTCGAACAAACGTGTACCTTTCTGACATCATTTGCTATTTTCATGCATTTACTCAATCTTTTGAGCTAAATGACCGTGAAATTGAAAAGCACTACAAATGAACTCTAAAAAGGTTGAAAATTGGCATGGTATCATCATTTCACCCACATAGCATGTGCAAAAAAGTAGAGAGGGTTACGACAAAAACTGGATGCACTTCGTGTACAAAATGGACAATCTCTTTCGGAGTATCAGGGTTTCAGACGAAAACTCATTTGTTACAAAGGCATCTCATTTTGTAAATAACCTAAGTATTACCAAGTTAAATATAATGATAAAACAGACTAATATTAAACATAAGAAAAAGAATCACTTAAAAATCTATTTTTAAAGTTAAGTTATTCACAAAAAATTCAAATTTAAACTATTCAAATTTGGAAACTACTGGCACTAACAGAAAGTTTGTAATTTTTTGTACCTAAAGCAAAAATATTCACAAAGAAACTCTAAATACAACAAAAAACAACTCAAAAATAAATAAAAGAATTTAAATTAAGCAGAAAATAAAAAAACTAAATAAAAAAGCCCACCTATTGGGCCAGAGCGGCCTGCATACGACTAGAAACCCAACCTGTAGTTGGGCCAGGATGCAGGCCCGCAAGCCCAGTAGGCCCCACAGGGCAGAGTAGTAGACTTAGGCCCAGAAGGCCTGCATTAGAGAGGAGCTCAATGCAGTGCCCGTGCCGGGGCTCATATACAGGTCTTGGGGCTCCTCGACTAGCGAGGTGGGACTAAACTTACCGCACCGCACCTGCGCTGGCGCACCCCCTTTAGTACCGGGTCGTGGCTCCAACCGGTACTAAAGGGGGGTCTTTAGTACTGGTTGGAGACACCACCCGGTACTAAAGGGGTGTCGTTCCCGCCGCTTGGCCTGGAAAAATTTGACCTTTACTACCAGTTGGTGGCTCCAACCAGTACTAAAGATCATCCCTATATATACAACACTTGCGAAAATTTCAGTTTCTTCTCCTCTGCTTCTTCGACCCCCTCGCTGCCCCCCCCCCCCCGTCGCGTCCCGTCGCCTTCGCCGCCCCCGTCCCCGTCGACTCCGCGCCGCCCCCGTCGCCGGTCCGTCTCCGTCGCAGCCCCCGTCGCCGCACCGGCCCATCGCCGTCCCCTCGCCTCGCCGTCACCGTCGCCTTGGACCTCGCCTCGTCGTCGCTGTCGCCGTCGGCTGGACCTCGCCGCGCTGTGAGCCCCTCTTCCCCCTGTCCTCCCTCCAATCGAAGCCGCCGCGCCGCCGTAGGTGCACACACGCGCACATACACAAATGCAAAATTTGTTCATGTTTTGCACTAGATGTTGTAGATGCCTTAGCCATAGACGTTTTTTGTTTTTAGTTTTTAGTTTTTTCTGTTTTTCTGTTTTTTATACAAAGGTTTTAGATGAATTAATTAATTAGATTAGATTAATGTCAAAGGTTTTAGATGAATTAATTAATTAGATACTTTTAGTTCGATGAATTAGATATATTAATTTGCATATAGAATTTTGACATATGCATGCAACGATATCATTTTTTAAATGTGTATATAAGAAATCACAATCCAATCATTTAAAAATGTTACGTTTGCATATAGTATTTATTCTCGACGATGCCCGGCCCCATCCTCGCCGTCGACCCATTCGCGACGACGTCCTGCTTCAGAGGACCCATGTCCGGGACTGGGCTCCGCCGGGCTAGCACTGGGAGGTGCTACCTTCAGCGGCACGCCGCTTGGTGAGGAACACGGCCCCGGGTCCCGTCGTCGACCCTGAGCTCCTTTGGTGGCGTTCGCGTGGGCCACTTTCCGTGCGGAGGGAGCCGGCCCCGCCGAAGGTGGTACGTCGCCGTGTCAGGGAGGAGGACGAGCACATCCGTCGCTACATGGCTGCTATGGACGTCAGGTTCTCTAATATCTGGCAGGTTCTTCGGGGATCTCACCCGAGCTATGATCCTGTGATGGTTCCTTCTCTTTGGGTGTCCACCGCCCGCGCCTCAGGAACCGCGAGTGAACTAGATTATTCTGTAGTATTCAATCTTTATTAGCAAGCTAGCTAGCTAGTGATGTATTCGATGTATAATATTCGAGACGATGTATCCGAGATTATATATATTATTCGAGACGATGTATTCGAGATTATATATATTATTCGATAAAATTCAAGACGATGTATTCGAGATTATATTCGATGATGCATATTATGTACTATGATTCAATTTTTCCTTATTGACTCCATGCATGCATTGTAATTTGAATACTAAATTGTTTTATATTTCTTCTGGATTTGTAAATAAAAGCTATGGCGGACAATACCAGCAGAGAAGGGGAAGAGGCCCTGTTCGAGATCATACGCTCCCCTGGCCGGCCAGATGATCAGAATGAAGAAGATGACGGCTCCCAATATCTGAACAATACCGGGGAGGGTGATATGATATTCGATCGTGACGACCGAATTGATGAAGTCCAGAACTATGATTATGATGACAAAGAAAATGTTGATCTTGAAATAACAGAGACCGGCAAGGTATATTTATATAAGCAGGCATCTGATGATCATCACATGTTTTAAATGATTTAAAGATATATTAACCAATCGATCTTTCTTCTTTCAACCCTCTGGATCGAGCAAATCTAACAGCAGGGCAGTGCGAGGCCCGGCCAAAAAGTTGAAGCAGGGCATAAAGTACAACAACGATGCAATCAAAACTGATGGCGAACCAATCTTGCCTAAGAAGAATGCGAACAAGTTCGTTCGTCAGTGCAGAGTTCTTGTGAAGGACCAACTCCCGATCTCCATGCAAGAATGGAAAAAGGCAGCAAAGCAACATCCAGATCTTACTTGGGTCGACGACAGAGCAAAAGATCTACTTTGGGAATCTCTCATGGAACATTTCACCCTACCAGATCATTTCACAGATGCAGATGTGCAGAAAGTGAAGGCCGCTGCTCTTAGGAAGATGGAAGTTTCATTCAACAACCATAAGAAAACTATATGGGCCAAGTACGTCGAAGGAGGAAAGAAGACTCCAGAGTTCAAGGGAACACTAGAGAAGCAAAGAGAGCACTGGCCCGATTTCGTGAAATTCCAGGAATCGGAATTATCTAAGGAACAGTCGAGAGCAAACAAGGCCAATGCCGCAAAAAAGGAGCAGTTCCATAAGCTGGGGCCAGGTGGCTACGCGGTGGCAATGCCTAAGTGGGATAAGTCTGAGCAAGAGATGCTGGATGCATAGGTCACTCCAGTTACATTGAGCTGGCCCCCCAGGTGGAGGACTTGGTTCTATGCGCATGGGGGCGTTGGACCCGAAGACAGGCAAGGTTTCGAAGAGGGCTAGTCTTAAAGGAGTCGAAGATAAGATACTTGTTGCAATAGAAGAGGCTCGAACGGGGGTGTTCACGCCCAACAGAGAGAACGACGAGCTTACGCGCGCCCTAGGAAATCCTGAACACCCGAGAAGAACACAAGGCAAAGGCGTTGTTCCGTGGTATGAGGGGTTTGCAGACTGGAACACCGACTACAGAAGCCGTGCGAGAAGGAAGATGGATGAGGAGAAGAAGAGGAAGCTGGAGGAGGAGCAGAGGAAGCAGAATGCCTTAAAGGCCTAGAATCAAAGCACCCGGAGTTGGCACTCCAATTCCAGCGGCAGCAGCAGCAAATCGACTCACTTAGCCAAGAAAGGGGGTCTCAGTAGTGGCAGCGGCTAGCGGATGGTCCAGCATTGGATAGCACCGTCCCATCCATGCCGAGAAGCGGCGTGGATTCCGCCCCAGGGGAGGCACAACTGCTGGATAGATACCCTATGGATGACATCATGGAGAGCACTAATTGTGAGCTACACTTCAAAATGAAGAACATATCCATGAAGGTGGCGGACGCCGTTGCTTATACAAATTCCCCCGAAGCAACCTTCCATTGCAACCAGATTCCAGCTGGCTATGCTCGTGTCGTGGTTGATGAAGTCGTGGACCAATATTCGAGGCTAGAGCTTGACATTCCTAGAGGTGACGAGGAGCACACACTGGGAGAGGCCAAACATCGTATCATCCTATGGAGAAAGGATTGCATCATCTTTCCAAGGCCACCGACACCGCATCAGCCGACTCCTCCTCGAAGTCCACCACCACGTCAGCAATCTCCCGCTCCTCCAAGTGATCATCAGCCACCGCCTCAGCACAGTCCTGCTCCTTCAAGTCCGCCAACGCCTCAAGCCACTCCTCCTCCTCCAAGTCCGGCACCGTGTCAGGCCACTCCTGCTCCGAGTTCGGCACCGCGTCAGCCCACTCCTCCTCCTCCAAGTCTGACACCGCGTCAGCCCACTCATCATCCTCCAAGTCAGCCACGTCAGCCGTCTCCACCAACTCAGCAACAACGGAAGAGAGCCGCTGTAGCTACTGTGCTAGCTGTACAAGTCGAGGTAGTATAGGAGGTACAGGCGGAGGCAAGCGATTTCAATATGGTCCAAGCCTCGTGCCTATTCCGCAGAGGCCTTACGACATGACCGAGGAGCAAAACGCAGCCATAGTGAAGGCCCAAGTGGACGCCCATTTTGGACTAAAACCACCACCGCTGCCAAAGGAGAAAGTGCCTGAGGAAATCGTTGACCACTTTATTCGTATGGAAAAAAACCCAGCTCCCACGCCTGTTGACTCAGACTATGAGTACCAAATCAGAAAGGCACATCGAGCACAACAACAGAAGGAGTCGAGCTCGAGCTCGAGCCAAGCAGCTGCCAAAAATAGCGGGAAAACCGTTCCCCAGCTGGGAGAACAGGCGGTGCAATCGATCCCCCCGCTCATTGTACCAACACATGCGAGTACCGGGGCCGATCAGCTAGTAATAAACGATGACCATATAAGGCAGGCTAAAGAGATCGGATGCACTGTAGAACAACTCCTATGCTTGGAGCCCATGGAAACTTTTAAAGAGGATGAGCTAAAACGGAAATATGTCTGCGACGAACCTATGGTCAGGCCTGGGGAGGTCAAGAAGCTCTCAACGAGAATGTATGAATTGCATCAATGGTACATGGAAATTACCAAGACTACCAATCAAGTGTCCCTCATGGTGAAAGTTAAGAAAGAGCATTACTTCCATGAGACAGCTCTATCTGTTGAGTGTACAGAATTGTTTCAGTTATTCAATCAAGGCGCACTCGACAAATCTATCGTCAGTTGCTATTGTCTGTAAGTGATTTCTTTCTGTAATTTAAGTCTCAAGCTAGCTGTAGTGCTCGTTGATCATTACCTGTAATTATCCTCACTATATTGTTTTTTGTGGTGTTATGCAGAATGAAGATCTATGAAATGAAAAAAGCTGGACGCTATGGCATTGGGTTCATTGACCCAACAATACCATTAATGAAGAGACATGGACATATGCATGGTATCGAGACGACGTAGAGAAAAAAATGCTAGAGTTCTTGAAGCGCCTCAATACCAATAAAGATATACTACTTCCTTACAACTTCCAGTGAGTCACACTGTCTTGTACTACAAATTCTGTTTTTGCTTACTAGCTAGATGTTAATAAGTGTATAGGGTTTAGGGTAGTTGATGAGTGTTATGCACATGCTTGCTTATTTATACATGCAAACGTATGCGCATGCAGTTACCACTGGATCTTGTTAGACATTCAAGTTGAAGAAGGAAAATTTGAAGTACTGGACTCGCTACTTAAAGAATCTAGTGAGTACTCAATCGTGAAGGGGATAGTCGACAGGTAATTTCAATCATTATTGAACTACATGTCGGCCTCTTTAGTTCGTCATTTCCTGATATCAACTCATCAATAACTCCTTTATTCATTTTCTTTGCCAGCGGGTAGGGCATGGCAAAATTTCATCAAAACGGTTCCAAGCGAATGGAAACAAAAGTTGTTTTGGTATCGACCCAGGGTAAGTAATTAAGTAGTACTAGCTAGCTACCATCTCTTTAATTCTAGTTTCAATACCATGAATTATCATGCTTCATTAATTATTATCTGATTGAATTTTATTCTCGTAAAGGCCATGAAGCAGGCGTCGGGGAATGATATATGTGCATACTATGTTTGCGATAACATTCGCATGATGGCATCCAAAAGGAGCACATCTTCTAGACAGCTATGGGTACGTTTGCCAGAACACTATTCACAATTTTTACATCGTTATCGATATCTAATCACACAACGACTAATACATGCATATTGATCTCCTTCTTAAAAGTTCAATGAGTTGCGGGATAAGCTCCTACCAACGGATCGCGTACGAGCAATTCAAGAGGAAATAGCGGGATTTTTGCTCAACCATGTCATAGATCCCAAAGGAGAATACCATTACCCGCTACCGCAGTAATGCCTCCATGTAGGAGAAATTGTATATACCAAATTGTATATGTATACATGTGTATGTGTGAATGGTGGTGCGAGATATTCGATGATATATATATATATATATATTTATATGATCGGTTCTACGAGAAATTATATTTATATATATGCATATAACGTGTACAATATAATATGTAGTGTCGTAAAATACAAGCAAATTAAAAGAATTAAATGGAAAACACAAAATTAAAGGAAAAAGAAATCATGAACCCAAAACCCCCCAAACCTTTAGTACCGGTTGGTGTTACCAACCGGTACTAAAGGTCTCCCCGCCCCCGGTGCTGGCTCGTGCCACGTGGTGGCCCTTTAGCGGCAGTTCATCCTGAACCGGTACTAAAGGGGGGACCTTTAGTCCCCACCGTTTAGTGCCGGTTGCATAACGGGCACTAAACGGCCTTACGAACCGGTGCTATATCCCGGTCCTGCACTAGTGATCATGTCATCGTTCTTATTGCGTTACTCCGTTTCTCCATGAACTTAATACACTAGATGCATGTTGGATAGTGGTCGATGTGTGGAGTAATAGTAGTAGATGCAGGTAGGAGTCGGTCTACTAATCTTGGACGTGATGCCTATGTAATGAACATTGCATGGATATCGTCATGAGTATTTGAAGTTCTATCAATTGCCCAACAATAATTTGTTCACCCACCGTTTGCTATTTTTCTCGAGAGAAGCCACTAGTGAAAGCTACGGCCCCCGGGTCTCTTTCTCATATATTTTGCCTTTGCGATCTACTTTTGTTTTGCATTTATTTTCAGATCTATTAAACCAAAAATACAAAAATACCTTGCTGCAATTTATTCTTATTTATTTTATTTGGCGTTCGATCTATCAATCTACTACAATTTTATCTCACGTCCGTTTGCCTATCTTGAGGCGCCGTACCCGGAAGGGATTGACAACCCCTTTAACACGTCGGGTTGCGAGGATTTGTTATCTCTGTGCAGGGGATGTTTACGTGTGTTGCTTGCTTCTCCTACTGGTTCGATAACCTTAGTTTCATATCTGAGGGAAATACCTACCGCCATTGTGCTGCATCATCCCTTCCTCTTTGGGGAAATACCAACGTAGCTTCAAGCGACATCAAGTACCAGCAGGGGCGTCGTCGCCTTCTTGCCGCTGCGAGCCGGTCGCCACGGCAATGTGGTGATGAGTGGGTCGTGCTCGGGAATTGGCAACCATGTTCGGTGCTCCGTCTTGATCGCCTACTCCGGGCAAGGCGTGTGTCCCATAGCCGCGTCTATGGCAGGTACGGCTAGAGGGTCACGGCTTATGCCGGAGCGGGCGTTGTTGCTGCGGCTGCGCCCGCTGGTGCGGCGGGGAGGTGGAGACTAAATGTTCCCTCCATCCGCGGCTTGTCGGCTATGCCCGTCAGGATGTTGCCCTCCCCCGGCGCCTCCAGCTCCAGCTTCGTCCATCGGGGACACAACGACGGCGCTGCCTGCGCCTGTCGCACCTCCCGCGGTACCCACCTCACCCAACGGCGCCGCGGTGCCTGAGGCGTCCGCGGCCGCGTGCGAGGGGGCCTTTGAAGTAGAAGGGTGCGCGGTAGCGCTGGATTTCTTCTTGGGCGCCGTGGATGAAGATGATGACGATGATGATTGAAGCGTTGTTCACAACCTTGGATTCGCGCAAAGCGATTCCCCCTACCTGGCGCGCCAAAGATGTCATGGGAGAACATGATCACCTATGGGGCCATCGGCCCCTTTGTGGTTCGGCAAGGGGGAAGATCACGTTGCACAAAGAGCGGAGGCCATGAAGCAGCATGACGGTGGTGACACTAGTGGTTTTTACCCAGGTTCGAGCTGCTGGGAAGCGTAAAACCCTACTCCTGCTTTGGTGGATTGGATGGAGGAACACAATGAAGACGCAGTGCTCAAACCCGGCATGGTGGCCTCGGGGAGAGCTGCTACGCGCGTACAAGTGCGCAAGGGTTCGAATCCTTTGCTAGGTTGCCTTGACCTCCTTTTATAGCTTAAGTGATTGCCACAGTGGTAAAACAGTCTTTATCTAGTGGTTAGATAGCAAACCGTGCTATCATACCTAACTCTACCAGTTAGGACAAAGTGCATTAAATGCACTGCTAGGTGTCGTGCTGAGGGTGAAGCCGGACAAGCCTGCCGTGCCGCTTAATCATCTTCTACATATCTGTTTGACATGCTTCTGGACGGGTGTCATATGAGAGTAATCTGTCTTCCAATGGAGTTCCATGTGCTTAGTGGAAGCCACTTAATCACTTGGGGGCTTGACACTGCATTGATAAGCGATTTGCGTTGTGGTGTAGTGGAGCGGTGGTGCCTTGGCAGGAGTCCTTTCCCTTGTCGGACCCGGCAAGCTTGCCGGGGAAGTCTTGTACTTGTCCCTGGGGCGGCCTCGACCTGACCAGGCTCTCCTACCCGGCAAGGGAGGCCTTCCCAAGGTGATGCTTTGCTGTCTTGTTTGTCTTGGTCTTCTTTATCCGCTCCTTGATCTCACGAAGAGTGGTTCTCTAGTTTGGTCTTGCTTTGTATGTTGGTGCCGGACGTGTGATGTTAGCAGGCCTATGTATAAGTCCGCGCAACAAACGTGAATGTTTGTTGCACCGACAACTAGGTATTACACCCAGATCGGATATGAACTCCTTCATGGGCTGCTTCTGAAGCAGCTATGTACTCCGCTCCACACGTAGATCCCGCGATGACGCTTTGCTTGGAACTGCACCAACTGACAGCTCCACCATTCAATACAAATATGTATCTGATTTGTGACTTAGATTCATCCGGATCAGTGTCGAAGCAAGCATCGACGTAACCAGTGATCTTTAGGCACCTAAGGATAATTTTGACCGCTGTCCAGTGATCCACTCCTGGATCACTTTCTACCCCCTTGCCAGACTCATGGCATGGCACACAACAGGTCTGGTACATAGCATGACATACATTATAGAGCCTATGGCTGAAGCATAGGGGACGACTTTCATCCTTTCTCTTTCTTCTTCCATTGTCGAGCCTTGAGTCTTACTCAACTTCACACCTTACATTACGGGAAAGAACTCCTTCTTTGACTGATACATTTTGAACTCCTTCAAAATCTTTTCAAGGTACGTGCTCTGTGAAAGTCTTATCAGGCATCTTGATCTATCTCTATAGATCTTGATGCCCAATATGTAAGCAGCTTCACCCATGTCTTCCTTTGAAAACTCCTTTCAAACAACCCTTTATGCTTTCCAGAAATGCTACATCATTTCCAATCATGAATATGTCATCCACATATGCTATCATAAATGCTATAGAGCTCCCACTCACTTTGTTGTAAATACAAGTTTCTTCATAAACTTTGTATAAATCCAAAAGCTTTGATCGGCACATCAAAGCGTATATTCCAACTCCGAGATGCTTGCACCCGTCCATAGATGGATCGCTGGAGCTTGCGTACCATTTTAGCATCATTAGGATCCACAAAACCTTTAGGTTACATCATATACAACCCTTACTTAAGGAAAGCGGCTTTCATATCCATCTGCCAGATTTCATAATTGAAAAATGCAGCAATTGCTAACATAATTTTAACAGACTTAAGCATTGCTACGAGTCAAAAAATCTCATTGTAGTCAACTCGTTGAACTTTTCGGATACGCTTTGCGGCAAGTTGAGCATTATAGACGGTGATATTACCATCAACGTCTGTCTTCTTCTTAAAGATCCATTTATTCTAAAATGGCTTGCCGGTCATCGGGCAAGTCCACCAAAGTCCATACTTTGTTCTCATACATGGATCCTATCTCGGATTTCATGTCCTCAAGCCATTTCTCTGAATCCGGGCTCATCATAGCTTCTTCATAGTTCATAGGTTCGTTGTTATCTAACAACATGACTTCCAGGACAGGATTATCGTACCACTCTGGTGTGGGACGTACGCTAGTCGACCTACGAAGTTTAGTAGTAACTTCATATGAGGTTTCATGATCATCATCATTAGCTTACTCTTTGGTTGGTGTAGGCATCACATGAACTGCTTTTTGTGATGTGCCACTTTCCAATTCGAGAGAAGGTACAATTACCTCATCAAGTTCAACTTTCCTCCCACTCACTTCTTTCGAGAGAAACTCCTTCTCCGGAAAGGGCCCATTCTTGGCAACAAAGATCGTGCCTTCGGATCTGTGGTAGAAGGTATACCCAATGGTCTCTGTAGGGTATCCCATGAAGACTCGCTTCTCTGGTTTGGGTTCGAGCTTATCAGGCTGAAGCCTCTTGACATAAGCATCACATACCCAAACATTAAGAAACGACAACTTAGGTTTCTTGCCAAACCATAATTCATACTTTGTCGTCTCAATGGATTTAGACGGTGCCCTATTTAAAGTGAATGCGGCTGTCTCTAACGCATAATCCCAAACCGATAGTGGCAAATCGGTAAGAGACATCATAGAACTCACCATATCTAATAAAGTACGATTACGATGTTCGGACACACCATTACACTGTGGTGTTCTAGGTGGCGTGAGTTGTGAAACAATTCCACATTGTCTTAAATGAGCGCCAAACTCGTAACTCAAATATTCACCTCCATGATCGGATCGTAGAAACTTCATTTTCTTGTTACGATGATTCACCACTTCACTCTGGAATTCCTTGAACTTTTCAACTGTTTCAGACTTGTGTTTCATTAAGTAAATATACCCATATCTACTCAAATCATCTATGAAGGTAAGAAAATCATGATATCCACCGCATGCTTCAACACTCATCAAACCGCAAACATCGATATGTACTATTTCCAATAAGTCACTAGCTTGCTCCATTGTACCGGAAAACGGGGTTTTAGTCAGCTTGCCCATAAGGCATGGTTCACATGTATTAAATGATTCATAATCAAGTGATTCCAAAAGTCCATCAGCATGGAGTTTTCTTCGCGCGCTTTACATCGGTATGACCTAAGCGACAGTGCCACAAGTATGTGGTGCTATCATTGTTAACTCTGCATCTTTTGGCATCAATATTATGAATATGTGTATCACTACGATCGATATTCAACAAGAATAAACCATTCACAAGGGGTGTGTCGGCGTCCTGGGACCGAGGGTACCCAGACTTGCCTGCCTGTGGCCCATGACGTGGCTCCATCAATGGCCTGGTACGGCCCAGCTCTAGCTTCAACAACTCAAGACCCTCGCGAGGGGCCAAGCCTCCCGAGGTGGACGACGCCAAGACCTCCTCGAGGGGCGGCATCCTCGGGATGGCTCCCAAGGAGTGGAGATTTCTATGCAAGGCTTACCTTGTGAGGTCCAGATGACGTGAGCCATGACAACCAGGGCCAGGCGGACGCCAGCGGGGGCAGTGTACCATTTTCCTCTTTGGTGCTAAGGAGGCAAGCGCAGGCGCAGAGTCCCAAGGAATCAAGCAAAGGTTTCCATTCTGGTGTAACAAGTCCAAGGCCGCCAGGACGGCAGGATGGAGGTCATCGCCGAGCCCACCACGGCGGCACGACCAGAGGCTTTTGCAGGCAAAGATTACTTTTGTCAGGATAGCTTGTACTAGCTGTCCCCCTTTGAATTTGGCTGTTGTGGGATCCCTTCCCGCCTACATTTGGGAAGAGGACCAATGCCACTATAAATAGGACTTAGCCACCACCATAGACGGGGACGGATCATTCAGATCATCCTCACACCCACTAGCTCATCGGGCACAAGAACACCTCACCTCCTGAGGATGTTCTACCACTTTCCTAGTTCATCCTGAGCCCCTCGAGGCAATCCGCCATAAAGCTAGAGTAGGTTATTACACACAGGGTGGCCCGAACCAGGATAAACTGCTGTGTCCCCTTTACATTCAGTTCATCGAGCTAGGCCGTGAGAGTACCGAGCATGCAGACTGGGGAGGACAAGTTCTTCGCAAGCACCCCAGAGTTCGAACCTCTCAAGGGTCTGCGGAACCCTGAATCCGACAGGGTGCATGACCATAAAAGATATTATCCATATAAATAGAACAACCATTCTGCTCTGACTTAAATGAATAACAGTCTCATAATAAATTAGATCCAGATATAATGTTCATGGTCAACGCAGGCACCAAATAACAATTATTTTGGTTCATTACTAATCCCGAAGGTATTACGAGCGTGCCAATGGTGATCATATCAACCTTGGAGACACCTCCAACACTCATCGTCACCTCGCCCTTAGCTAGTCTCCTTTTACTACATAGCTTCCGTTTCGAGTTACGAACAAGAGCAACTGAACCAGTATCAAATACTAAGGCACTACTACGAGTACTAGCAAGGTACACATCAATAACATGTATATCAAATATACCTTTGTTGATGTTGCCAGCCTTCTTATCTGCCAAGCACTTAGGGTAATTCCGCTTCCAGTGACCATTCCCTTGTAATAGAAGCACTTAGTCTCAGGTTTGGGTCTAGCCTGGGGTTGTTTACGGGAGCGACAGCTATCTTGCCATTCTTCTTGAAGTTCCCTTTCTTTCCCTTGCCTTTCTTGAAACTAGTGGTCTTATTAGCAATCAACACTTGATGTTTTTTCTTGATTTCTACCTCCGTGGCCTTAAGCATCGCGACTAGCTCAGGGATCATCTTCTCCATTCCTTGCATATTATAGTTCATCACGAAGCCCTTATGGCTTGGTGGCAGTGACTGGAAAACTTTGTCAATCATTGTCTTATATGGAAGATCAACTCCCACTTGATTCAAGCGATTGTAGCACCCAGACACTCTGAGAACATGCTCATTAACTGAGCTATTCTCCTCAATCTTGCAGGCAAAATAACTTGTCCGAGGTTTTATACCTCTCAACACGGGCATGAGCCTGAAATACCAATTTCAGCTCTTTGAACATCTCATATGCTCCGTGGCATTCAAAACATCTTTGGAGCCTTGATTCATAAGCCGTAAAGCATGGTGCACTGAACTATCAAGTAGTCAACAGAACGTGCCTGCCAGACGTTCACAACATCCACAGACGACGCTAGAGGGGTTGGCACACCAAGCGGTGCATCAAGGACATAAGCCTTCACTACAAAAAAAATACACTTCCGTGATGATACGTGTTTGTCACAGTAAGTCACGTTTTCTGTCATGTATGTACATCCATGATGATTTTATGACATAATCAAGATAGTCATACCTGTCCTGTCGTAGAAGTGTTCTATTACAATACCAAAATTATCATCAAGGAAGTGTTCACTTCTATGAGAATAAATGATGCGTCTTGGAAATGCTTTCGTCAAGGGTAACCGACACGTGACATCCACCGTAACGGGTCGCCGTTAAGCTACCGGGTCCGGTTTTGGATCCGATAACCCATTAACAGCCCGAACCAATGGGGATTTTCCACGTGTAAAATTCCCATTGGCCGAAGGAAACACGTGTCAGCTCGTCATTGGGTCAGATAGGCACCTATGATATGTCGACACGTGCGACGGACCAACACTGGCCCATTTAGCTTACAAAGGTCGGCCCGTTTGACTTGGTCCAAAGTTAGCGGGCTGGCCCATGAAAAGCCTGTTAATGGTATGTTTGCATATAGCCCATTTTACGGCCCGGTAACTCACGGCCCATTAGGGGCTTCCCAAAATTGGCCCAACAGCGTCATGTGGGCCGTCGAATATAACACCAGCCCTTTCCACTTTCGTCCCATGTATGGCCCATGATGTCTTTAGGCCCATGTGAGGCCTATCATATCTTTAGGCCCTTTAGTGGCCCAGAGTGACTCTGGCCCATAATATATAGTAAATTTCTTTGTACCCATTAACGGCCCATGATTCACATGGGCCGTTTCCAGCCCGTGTTAGCTTTCGGCCTACCGACGGCCCATACGTTCTTGGGATCCTTTCCGGCCGATGATTACTTCTGGCCCGTTACTGACCTATTCCCCTAATGGGCCAAATTCGGCCCGTGGTTAGAATCAGCCTGTTTGTGGCCTGTTTGCCCGTTGCGCCGTTCCCAGCATGTCCTATATTCTGGCCCATTAACGACCCGTTATGCCTGTGATAGAATTAAGCCTTTGTTGTCTTCCGGCCTGTTAACGGCCCGTTACCGTGCTGGCCCGATACCAATTACGCTCGTTTACGGCCCATGTGGACCCATTTATCCGACGGCCCGAGGCCCACCGATTGTACGACATGTTGGAGCACATTTATCCGATGGCCCGTAGGAGGCCCATGGATCCTACGGCCTATAGCAGGGTCAAGGTTACCATGGTCCGTATATGGCCCATGGTTGTTGCGGCCACTAGCAAACCAGGGAAAAAGAAGACAAGGAAATAAATAAGCCTAAAACTAACGCTAGGCTATTAAGGCGATTGCACAGATTACATCCACTGGGGATCAAAGTTCGCCACCAGTGCAAATATAGGGAACACCCTACACTATACAAAAATGGCTTGCTGTTTTCTTCAGCCGGTGGCTGCACGTTAAGAACAAATTTTGTATCGCAGCAAAACAAATTACAACCATAAAACAAAAGGAAGGTTGGCATAAAAGTTAACAGTCTGGCAGATAAATGCACCACCAGAAGTTCAGAAGCTCAGTTCATTTGACCTTACTGTTACGTTTTCATGCTGTACTGTCCGATGGAGCACCATAACCTTCGCGTTCATTTCTCCTTGGCTCCTGAACAACATAGCAAATGTCTGATAGTCTCGTTTCAAAACCATGCATATCTTGACGACATCGAACAATGGTTGTCCTTGTTTCACAAAGGGTCTCTGTTAGGGAACGTACTTGTGTCTGGAGCGCAGATACAACATTGTTTTGAGCTTGCATATCTTGATCATGAGGCAGCTTGGACGAGATTGCCTTAACAACCAACCCAGTATTATGCAGGACCGTGCTTTTGGCACTGTTAGTGGACAGGTACTAACCCACTGGAGCAAGAGGTGACATTGCGGTTATAGTTTCCTCGTCACCTTCAGAAGGTGGCGGTTCCACCATTTTTTCCATAGCTTGCTGAAAAGTTGAGTTTTTACATTAGTAGTACCAGAACAGAAGATATTAAGGAGGCAGCAAAACCAAACAAAATAGCTTTGGTCTATATACAAAACTTATTCTGGTGAACCAATGTAAAATATTTGTATTTTACTGCAAAGTACATAATAAAACCATGTTCCAAACATATGACCATGTACCATGGCTAATATATTGTCTATTTCTTCACATTGTATTGAGAGCTAAGGATAAAGAGACAAAGTTTATAATACGATAAGCATAGTATGCCATCATTCATATCACAAAACTACTGAGAGTAGACAAACAGGCAATTGTAACGTCGTGTGGGCAAGTCCAGCACGAAACTAGATTACAGATCAAGATCAAAGGAATATCACTCCTCTCTTTTAAACCTTGTAAGGTGCAATGATACGCTAAGACAATTGTGTATAAAATTGAAAAGAGTAATAGACATTGGCTGCAAACCATGCAATTCAATGCACGAGTCAGAGTAAGTAGTAGTTAAAAGGCATGAGGATTAAGGACTTACAACAGCGGCTTTGACTGGTGTAGTCACGCCCTTCGTCTTGCTGGTGTGACAGTCCTTGAAGATTTCCACAGCATTTGGTTCAGGTACTTTTTTGTCCTTGTGGGATTTCCTCTGCATTAGGAACAAGTCAATATAGATCTGATAATATGGCACGGCGAAACGAGTGAAACATCAGCTAATTACAAAAGCCTCGCAGTGTGCAATATAGCTACGAGATCCTGTTGTCTATTGGAATTTCACTTTCATACGGTTGGCCTTGTTCTTTGAACAGTTCACCTACAAGAAGATAGATTTGTGAGGCACATGCGTAAATAGGAGTTCAACATGTGATCTGATCACATACATATAACGTACTTGATACTTTGGATCAGAACATTGTTTAACGAGGCCTCTCCAGTCTTCATCCAATATATTTTGCACTGGAGATGTTTGGGCAAGTTCACTGTTAGCCTTGCCTTCAAAGTGAGTTTTCCTCAAGTTATACCGATACTGTCACAGAGCAAACTTTAAAACATGGGTGCAAGCTTGTCTGGTCGCATCATCTTGGCTATCCAACTTGAACCTCATCTGTTGAAAATTATGGGAGTCTCATTATCAGCAACCTAGAAAGTATGGGACAAAGCAAGATGATATTACTAGTTTCCATACATAACCATACATACAGATAAATGGTCGATGAAGGTGCTGAATTGGGTTTCGTCTTTGTCCTTCCCGTACTGAATCCATGTTGGGAGGATACGTGCATGACACCTAACAGCAACCGCTGCCTCTGATACTAACTTGGCTGACTCTGTAGCATCATGTGGCCTTTTTAAACCTGCCTCAAAATGGATCTCCATTCTTCCTCTAGATTTAGTTAACCTACCGAGCATTATCCCTGATGTTTGTTTCCTCTTGCGCCTAGGTGCTAGTCCAACAATGAACATAGGAACTGTTAGTGTACATCAAACTGTGAGACTACACATAAAGAAGCATGCAACTGTAACTTGACTCTAGCAACTACCATCTTGCTGTTGAAGCTCACAAGGTTCGTCTGATCTTCCCAACTCGTCTTCTATCAAGAGTGCTTCGGAAATAGTGTCAGGTGGCAAGGGAGCTTGGGAACATGCTGCTAGCTGAGTTGACAAACAAGTAACTCGTGAAGCTGGTGGTACTGTGGAAGGTTTTGCAACAACTAGGGTTGTCGCTGCTTGTTTGGTGGCAGCTATTAGTTTCCGGTTGGCTTGTTTTGCAGCTCGTGTAGCATGGAATACTGCGTTTGTACAATTTTCCGCTGGACTTTGACCTTCTATTGCACCATCAGTACCAGCAGAATCTGCATAATTCTTCCGCTTCCGTTTCCGTGTGTCCTTAGTAGTAACACCATCCCCTGTCATTCTGTGTTCCTTCCTCTTTCTCTGTGCCATGTTAAGTCAAGCCGACAAGAAAAAGGAATAAAAATTTAGTTCTTTAGAACAAATTGATGCTGATGCAGACGAACTGAACTTTGATGTTAGACAACCACATGATAGGAGGATGTAATATGTACGAAAACAGGACGACATGAGATATGCAAAACTATGATGTGTAAACTAAGCATAAGGCATTTCAATAAATTAGAAGCAGTGCAATGGAAGGTAGACACCATATGAAAGATGCTACAAATATCGCTCTTCCAAGTTAACAGTGTCTCGTCATAACTGGCGTTTAAACAAATGTGAAGCAGTACAAGAAATAAATCATATGCAGGATGCAAACAACATCACACTACCAAGTTAAAGGTCTCTCGTCATTAGTGCCATTGCATATTCACAGCTTATGATGTGTAAACTAAGCAGAAGACATTTCAACAAATTAGAAGCAATGAAAGCTAGGCACCATTTCAACAAATTGGTAGTACAAGCTAGAAAATAACGTGAAATGTAAACTATATCAGACTCCCAAGTTAAACGTGTCTTGTGAAAAGTGATTGTTGCATGTTACACAACAGTAGTACTCATCATCAACACAACTACTTTGAGTGTCTATGCATGTGTTATCTTCCAAATCTTGTCAGGGGGATGGCCGAGTAGAATGTGGAGAGGCCCTCCATTTGGAAGAAGCACCATTATCCACTGCCTTGCTAATTTCATTCTGCTTTATTGATTTTGCATTGTCAAGTAAAACCGGCAAGAAAAAGCAATAAAATTCACTCTTCAGAACTCATTCATCCATGATACTGACAATCACTGCCTTGATGTAAGGCAAACACATGATACGAGGATGGAATATGTACGAAAAACAGGACATCATGGCATATTCACAATTATTTGTGTAAACTAAGTTGAAGTAATTTAATCAAATTACAAGCAATACAAATGAGACACCGCATGCAACATGCAAGACAATATCACACTGCCAAGCTAGAGAAGCACCTGGGATGTCAGTTTAGCCGGAAGACCGCCGTCAGCCCCTGCCTTATTTTTTTTCCTTCCTATTTCTTAATTTTATTGCCTTGTCAAGTCAAACCCACAAGAAAAATGAATAAAAATTCACTTTTCAGAACTCATTGATGCAGGGTGCTAACGAGCACTACTTTAATGTAAGGCAACCGCATGATAGGACGATTAAATGTGTAAGAAAAAAGGACAACATTGCATATTCACAGCTATGATGTGTAAACTAAGCAGAAGGCATTTCAACAAATTAGAAGCAATGAAAGCTAGACACCATATGAAAGATGCAACGAATATCACCCTACCAAGTTAAAACCATATCATCATAAGTGCCATTTAAACAAATTAGATGTAGTACAAGCTAGAAAAGAAAGCGAGATGTAACCTATCACTGGTACAGCGAGGTGCTATACAAAAGGTTTTTAACCCCTTTCCACAACAGCGTTCGGAACCGTCACCTAGTGAGTGACCGCGATAGGGGGGGTCCTTCCCACACGACCCAGAAACCGTCGGGGATATGCCCTCCTGGCACACACGCTCGGCAAAATGAGGTCGTGTGCGACCGCCGAGCGACCAAATACGGTTATACGTACAGTAGTGCTAAAAATACAATTATACAGGAGAAATCATTTCCGGTCGTAAGTACATCCCACATAGTCCGTCCCCACTACATGTTTCCGTTCGTATATACATCCTACATGGTCCCTCCAAGGAAAACATGCGCAAGGTGGCCTAACACAAACAGTTTTCAAGAGAATGTTGTGTGTGATTGTTCGTTGATCCAACACGGTTTATTCCTACAAATTGTGTGTGTTTCCTGAGGTCATCGCCCATGGCGTTTTCTCAATAACCGTTTGCAATAGGAAAACCCAATTAGCAGGCTAATTGCCCTATTATTAATAATCCATTTATTAATCTAACTGACATTCATATTAAGCACATAATATATTTCATTTCCATATTAAGGAAGCAGGATTTCATAATTGAATACATCCGAGTAGAACATGATATAGCTTCAGCACTCAGCTACCCCATTACACAACTGCACCAGCACCAAGTTTCACATGCAACATCTAGAACCTTTTGAAATTAGCATCATAAATGGTAAATAGACTGATGCATCTCATCTGGAAAATGCTGAAGCGGAAGGCGAATATTGACCCTTCATTCATGTTACAGGTCTTTGCAACTTTAGGCCAGTGCCTGTGGATGATTGACTGTCCATCCTTCGTCCTCTTAAGGAACACTTCAATATTGAACCATGGGTGTTGTATGAAAACCTTCCTTGCCTCCTGACCATAGAGGTGGTTTGAAAGGTAATCATCAGTGAACTGCTCTGGAAAGGCTTGAAAACAAGGATGTGCAGAAGTATCTTCTCTATATTGGAAATGGGGCAAAGGAATAAAAAAGCAAGGTATAATAGTTAGTACCATCTTGTAGTGAACTGATGTCTCTTCTTCATTGTGCAAACAAAGATTTTGTTATTTTTTGTCGCTAATTTCTTTATGCTAACAATCTTTTTGAGTTTCTTGTCTTGATTGATATTCATGGACAACTCATTTCCCCATATGCAAAAAGGGTCGAACAGTGGGTCGAAACCTCTGACAGCAGGACCTACATGTGAACGACCAAATTGTTAAAAACCTAAATATAAGAATGGTTCCTGCAGTTGCACAATAATGTGCTATTAGACAACGGACCATGCACGTGCTAACCACGATTGTAAACCTCAATACTTCCCATTTTTTCCCTGCAACACATATAAGGTAGTTAGTCATCAGGTTAAGTAAGAGTTCGCATGCTATCAGTAAAATATCTTGATGAAAAATAAGCACATTGCAGATTTATCCGATTAATTCAAGCCACATGGAAAACCCATCTATCCAAACCAAGCATGATTAAGAACTATTAAATATAGCACTTGTATATGTTTCTCATGTATTGAGTGCAGCCAAATTTGATTTATTCCTCACATGCACAACAATACAAAATTCTACCCATGACAATTGGACATCGCATTGCAGAATTGAACCAAGTAGTTAACTAAACACCACAACAAATGAAACAAACGTTAACTGAGCACCGTATTGCACAATATAACATAGTCCTAATAGAAGATCAGACAGTTAACCAAACCAAGCATGCTTAACAACTTGGAAATATAGCAATTGTATTTGTTTCTCATGTATTTATTACAGCCAAATTCGATTTATTTCTCACATGGTATACAATAACAGAATGCAGCCACAACAATTGAACATCGCATTGCAGAATTGAACCAAGCAGTTAACTAAACACCACAACAAATGAACCAAACGTTAACTGAGCACCACATTGCACAATATTACATACTCCTAATAGAAGATCGAACAGTTAACCAAACCAAGCATGCTTGACAACTTGGAAAATTGCACCCTGAAGAATAGAACATCACATTTGCAGAATTGAACCAAACAGTTAACTGAACAGCACATTGCACGACATATAGAACATATGCACTAGAGTAGAAGATTGCATGGTAAATGTAGATAGCACAATTCACTAGAATTTGTTAAGGAAAGGCAGTAGCTAGCAAACTGAACATGGGTCCTTATAGTGAGCTAATAAGACAAGCTACTCCTCATTGTTGGAGATATCGATGACGATTGGCTCCTTGGACATGGAAGAGGGCGAGGCCTCCGCATCGTGGGTGCCCTCATTGTAGTGGTGAGTTGCCTGAGCCGCTTCGGGACCAACCTGCTGGCTCTCGAGATGAGGTAAGCACGTGCACACTGAGAAAACACCTCGTAGTCTTTGTCGAAGGCACCGAGGGTGGCCTCAAGAAAACGCCACGAACTGTCGTTTGAAGCAGCCAACCGCGTTGCGGCGCCGGCGCGCGAGGCGTCGACGGTGGCCTCGACAGCGAGGTGCTCCTCCAAGATCTAGGGGTCGGCACGAATGGCAGCCATCACGACCTGATCCGCGTGTGCGGCCACAATTTGCTTCTCCGCTGCCAAATGCTCCTTGAGATCATGGCTATACTGCGTGCTCCATGGCTTAGGGCGGCGCTTATTTGGTGGAGGGGTCGGTGATTTGGATGGAAGGTGTCGAGCCGGCGGTCGGGGCATGTGGGATGTGGAAGGAGGAGGAGGATGGGGGTCGGGTGTGGATTACCTACCTGGATAGGAGAGGCTGAGCAGCGTGAAGGAGGGTCGCTGGCGAGGAGGCAGCACTGCAAGCAAGGAGTGAAGGTTTCAAATTGGAAAGGAAGGCAGAAAGCGGGGAAATGTGGCTTTTGGTTGTCACGACCCCGATCCTAAGTCACACCGATCTAGCATGTAACACATCATATCACATTGCGGCCTCACGCACGGTATTCCCACGGGTGCCACCTTACCTGGCCCGGGACCGTTTGCGCCTTTTGGCTGACGTATATGATAGTGTCGCTAGTATCCATATGACAGAGAACCCGGGCCGACATGACTAGTCGTGAACCCAAAGTGGCATTGACTTACGGGGACAGACATACATGAACCAGCATCGAGCGTGTCGGTCATAAGCGTGTGAATCCGGGCTGTAGCAAGTGGGCTAACAGGACTCCGGAAGTCACCGCGTGACATTTTCCCGAAGGACAGACACAGGAACGAAGTGGATCACATGCCAGCCAGTCTAAGTGTTCCGGAGCAGTAGTAACTGGGCTAGCAGGACTCCGATAAAACCGGGCTGTAGCAGACTACCATGGCTCAGTGGAAGCACTAGACTACATTTCCCCATAAGAGAGGCTACCAAGGAGAAACAACTAGGTTGTCGGATCCCACACATACCAAGCATTTCAATCATACACACAATATGCTCGATATGTGTATATACAACATGGCATCACAACAAAACTCTACGACTCAAAGTATTTATTCATTAGGCTCCGAAGAGCCAGATATTACAAACATGGGTCTCATGACCCCACATTCAGAGCATACAAGTCAAAGCACATGTGGAAGCTTAACATATCTGAGTACAGACATCTACAAATGAAAAAGGCTAAGAAGCCTGACTATCTACAAGACCCTGCCGAGGGCACAAGATCGTAGCTGAGGTATCAAGCTAAACGTCGAAGTCCACACGGAACTACTAGCGAGACTGAAGTCTCTCTGCAAAAACATAAATTAAGCAAACGTGAGTACAAATGTACCCAGCAAGACTGTTTGGAAGTATCCGTGAGTCACGAGGACTCAGCAATCTCACACCCGCGAGATCAAGACTATTTAAGCTTATAGGTAGGATGGGGTAATGAGGTGGAGCTGCAGCAAGCACTAAGCAAATATGGTGGCTAACATACGCAAATAAGAGCGAGAAGAGAAGTAATGGAACGGTCGAGAAGCTAGAAATGATCAAGAAGTGATCTTGAAACTACTACTTACGTCAAACATAACCAAAACACCGTGTTCACTTCCCGGACTCCGCCAAAAAGAGACCATCACGGCTACACACGCGGTTGATGCATTTTAATCAAGTCAAGTGTCAAGTTCTCTACAACCGGACATTAACAAATTCCCATCTGCCACATAACCGCGGGCACGGCTCTCGAAAGTTCAAACCCTGCAGATGTGTCCAACCTTAGCCCATTATAAGCTCTCACGGTCAATGAAGGATATTCCTTCTCCCAGGAAGACCCGATCAGTCCCGGAATCCCGGTTTACAAGACATTTCGACAATGGTAAAACAAGACCAGCAAAGCCGCCCGAATGTGCCGACAAATCCTGATAGGAGCTGCACATATCTCGTTCTCAGGGCACACCGGATGAACACTACGTACAACTAAAATCAGACCTCAAGTTTCCCCGAGGTGGCGCTGCAAGTGGCTCTAGTTCGGACTAACACTAAGAGGAGCACTGGCCCGGGGGGGGGGGTAAATAAAGATGACCCTCGGGCTCCGGAAACCCAAGGGAAAAAGGCTAGGTGAGGCAAATGTAAAACCAAGGTTGGGCCTTGCTGGAGGAGTTTTATTCAAAGCGAACTGTCAAGGGGTTCCCATAACACCCAACCGCGTAAGGAACGCAAAATCAAGGAACATAACACCGGTATGACGGAAACTAGGGCGGCAAGAGTGGAACAAAACACCAGGCATAAGGCCGAGCCTTCCACCCTTTACCAAGTATATAGATGCATTAATTAAGATAAGATATATTGTGATATCCCAACATAAACGTGTTCCAACATGGAGCAATCTTCAACTTCACCTACAACTAAAAATGCTATAAGAGGGGCTGAGCAAAAGCGGTAACATAGCCAAACAACGGTTTGCTAGGAAAGGATGGTTAGAGGCTTGACATGGTAATATGGGAGGCATGATATAACAAGTGGTAGGTAGCGCAACATAGCGATAGAGAGAACAACTAGCAAGCAAAGATAGAAGTGATTTCGAGGGCATGGTTATCTTGCCTGAGATCCCGCACGGAAGAAGAACGAGTCCATGAAGTAGACAAACAGACGTAGTCGAACGAATCCTCACAACTCCGGAATGAAACTGAAGCTAACGAGAGAAGCAACCCGGAAAGAAGCAAGCAACATGGTAAACAACCATCACATAAGCATGGCATGATGCAAAATCAAGTATGATGCATGTCCGGTTTAATGAGGCATGGCATGGCAAGGTGCACAAACAATACTACAAATTAAGTGGAGCTCAATAAGCAACGAGTTGCCTATTGACGAAACACCACATTGACATATTTAGTTTAATCTCGTTTAAGCTACCAAACAATATTAAATGTTGTTAAGCATGGCAAGAGGTGAAATGTAAGTAAACTAACTATTTAGGCAAGTTTAAATGAGGACGGGCACAACAAACAACAATTCCGGAAAATCCTCATGTCCATATTTCGAATTTGGTACTGTTCTGCCTATTACATAATTTTAGAGTTGTTAAACAGTAAAACAAAGTGCACCAAGTTAATCTATGCATTTTTCCACCCCATTTACATATAAAGTTTATAAAAATTGGAGCTACGGTTATTTAGTTATGAAATAAATCATTTTAACATGGCATTTAAGCAAAATTTAAACAAACAGCAAGTTTAAACATTTTAAACATGGATGGAAGCAGCATATTGTGAAACTAGATGCAATTCTAAGCATTTTACATGATAAAATCATTTTAATCCGATGCACCATTTGTGAGTTATTAAATGCATGATCTAGGGGGACTTTTCCGCAAAACAGCGTTCTCTGGAAATTAGACAAATTCGCAGCGCACAGAAAAAAACAACTATGGGCTGAATCTGAGCGAAACTGGGCTGGGGGAGCTGCTCACATTGGGCCTTGAGGCCGGTTGGTGGAGAGGGAGGCTGGAAGGGGCGCTGGGCCTTGGCGCGATCGACGCGAGCGGGGCTTGGCGCTGGCGATGCGGGCAAGCAGAGGCGCGACGAGGGATTTGGCGCTGGCGACGGCTCCCTGGCGACGAGGTTCTGCAGAAGGGCAGCAACCATGGCAGGGACTTGAAGCGGGGCTTCCGGCGTCGGCGGACCTCCGGGAATAAGATGGCGGCGGCTGGGCGGAGCTGTGGGCGAGGAGCGGCAGCGCGGCGGCGGGATTCGGCCAGGAAGGGCCTGCAGGTGGCGAATCTGGCGGAATTGGAGGCGGCGCGACGAACTGAGGAGGCGACGGCCTCGACTCTTGCAGCAAAACGACGGCGAGGCGGAGAAGTCAGCAGCGGCGCGACTCATCTCCATGGACCGACGACCATGGCGAAAAACGAGACAGAGACGGGGTCGGGCAGAGGAGGCGCCCACGGCGCTGGACTTGGCGAAGCAAGGGAGCTCTGGGACGAGCGGGATGCAGGGGTGGATGCGGGAGGACGGATCCGTCTGTCTCCCGGCTGGGCCTGGTGCAAACGGCGGCGAGGGAGCTGCGGCCAACCATGGTTGTTCCTGGTACGGAGAGGGAGAGGCATGAGAGACGAGGGAGAGAACCAGAGGGAGGAGGGACGGAGAAGAAGAAGAGGGGAAGGGGCGACGGGGTCCTGGTGGTGCTGCTGCTCGTGATCCCATCGGGATCGAGCAGAGGAGGCGCTGGAGGATGGAGGGGGCTATTGATTGGTGGATTTGGGATCGGGAGGGATCCCGAGGGAGAGGTGGCGGCGCTAGGGGATTGGGTCGATGGGGAAAACGAGGAGGAGACCAGGGGAGGCGCTGGATGGTTCGCTGGTGATCAGGAGGGGAACCAGAGAGAGCGGCGGCGGGGAGGAGGATCCCTAGAAAATAGGGTTTGGTCCAAAAGACTAGGGGTAGATTATATATATGGGAAAAGAGGGGAGTTGGATCATCCGATCAAAATTCGACGGTCGAGAAGAGATAGGCTAGGAAAGTCTAAATAAGAAACGGAGATGTTTTAGAGATGTTTGGGGATGATCCGAATCCAATGGTGATGACTGCCCGAGTCAGGTTCGGAGAAGTTTCAGACGCGCACGCGAGGGGTTTTGAGAGAGATAGACAAGGACAAAGGGCCGACAAAAGATAAATGGAGACAAAGAGAGCAAGCGGCAACTACGAACGTCTACGAGTTTTATAAAAACATGCGATGCAACATGCATGATGACATGATGAAATGCAACAACAAATAAAACACACGGCAACAACAAAATAACTGGAAGGCTTCTGGAGCGTCGGTCTCGGGGCGTCACAATCCACTCCCGTCTCCCTACAAGAACGCCATCCATAGCACTCACGCTTATCTTGCGCATTTTAGAGTATCCACTTTCACTTGTCTATGAACTGTATAGGCAACCCAGAGGTCCTTTACCGCGGACGCGGCTATTCGAATAGATCATTTATAACCCTGCAGGGGTGTACTTCTTCACACATGTTTCCACCACTTAGCGTCTGCACACGACATGTGCTCGGCAGACTTCAAGCGAAAGCCGACGTGGGTGTAGACTATGACCTGACTAACCACACAAGTCTCTAGTCCAGGTTTATCGCCTATTCGGGTTCCATCTGCAAGGAAATCCGGCCGGGGTGTCCTCCACGGCCCCAAATGATGTGTGCAGGGTTCCCAAGACACCAAACGGGCGCCCGGTACACTGTGCCACATACCTACCGCATCATAGCCCACCCCACGGGTCAGCGCTGCGCACGGCCTCCAGTAAGCTACAAACACCAGAAACTACTTGCAACTCTTGGACAGAGGACAAGGGGGGTTAATAAGTCGAGCGCGGTCATATTTCAGGGCCCAACATGTGGTAGTAGTTGTTCATGGATCACAAACACAGATCTCAGTTCCTGAGGACGGCTTCAATGAGACAACCCACCATGTACTCCTACATGGCCTCTCACCGCTACCTTTACCAAATCGTGTTCACACACTTAGCTCATACACAGTAGGACATGTTCACCACTTTCCAATTCATCCCCGATGAATCAGACCTGACTCAACTCTAAGCAGTAGTAGGCATGACAAACAAGCATGAATGAGTAGGCACATCAGGGCTCAAACAACTCCTACTCATGCTAGTGGGTTTCATCTATTTACTGTGGCAATGACAGGTCATGCAGAGGAAAGGGGTTCAACTACCGCAGCATGTAACAGTTGAATCGTTGTTGTCCTAATGCAGTAAAAGAGAGCATAAGCGAGAGAGTGGGATTGTATCGGAATGAACATGGGGGTTTTGCTTGCCTGGCACTTCTGAAGATGATATAGCTCTTCATCGGTGTCATTGATCACATCGTCGAAACTAAGCCCACTGAGAGGGGACAAATACCGGCAAACAGAGAAAGAACACAATCAATGCAATGCAACAATATGATGCCTGATCATAACATGGCAATATGCTGTGATTTGACCTAATGCAGCAAGCAATGATTTAAATGGAGTTGGTTTGAACGCAAGATTCAAATTCAAACTCCACATAAGGCAATTCAAATGCCATTAATTCAAATTGTCATATACAGTAGCTTTAAGTTGCTCAAACATGGATGAAAATGCCATAAACAGATTCTTTGGATTTTTCTGATAATTTTTCATATATAAATTATTTCAATTTGAGCTACGGTTAAATTTCTGTGATTTTTTTGAAGTTTAAACCATTTTCTAGAATTAATAAATCATTTCTGATTTATTCAAAACCCCAGAAATTAGTTATGACATCAGCCCTGCGTCATCACTGCATCAGCAGGTCAATGGGGTCAAACAGGTCAAACTGACCAGTGTGGCCCACTGGTCAGTGACCCACTGGCTAATCCTGTGCAAATTTAGAGTTGACGGGGTTTGACCCTGCGGTAGGGCCCGCTGTCAGTGAATGTGGGTGGTCTAGCTGGCGGGGATTAGCACTAATCACGGTGCCACATCAGCAGTCGCCGGAGTTAGGCCGGCGACGACCAGAACCGCGGCAGCAACTCGCCGGACTTGCGCTACGAGCGGCTGCTGGACACGCAGAGACCACCTACGTGTTGCTGGTGCTCACGCGCATCTAGTGGTGGCTGCGGTTGGCCGTAGGGTGGCCGGAAACGAGCCCGGCGAAGAGCTATGGCGGCGGCCGGAGCTACGGGGTCGCAGCAGGCGACGCTACCGTGCACCAAACGGCGAATTAAGGACTGCGTTAGGCTCCTCAGGTGACGGTGAGAATGACGACGCGCTCGGATGCGAGCGGAAGCAGCTGTGTCCGCGGCGGCGACATGGCCGGAGGCGGAGAGATCTCGGCCTCAATGGTAACGATGACTACGCGGTGCAATCGGGCAAGGGGACAGAGAGGGACGAAGGAGGAGCTCACGTCGGGTCAGACGAGCGGCTCAGTGGGCTCGGGGGAGGCTTGGAGGCGACGGGGCGACGATGGTGATCTCCGGCGGCTGTGCAGAGAAGAAGAGCTCGATGACGAGGCTTCAGGGCGTCCGGCGATGCGTAGCTCGTAGGGGACGAAGAGGAGGTCGTAGCAGAGCTCCCGGACTCGACGGTGGAGCGAGGTGTGGCCGGTGGTCATGGTGGCAGCGAGCGGCTGTGACGGCGCGCTCGGGTGCGTACGAGTGAGAGGGCTAGAGGAGGGGGGAGAGAGAGGGAGAAGCCAGGGGGTGCGTGGCGACGCCAGAGGCGTCCAGGCCGTCGAGGGGGCAAGCAAGCAGGGTGGAGGTGGCGTGCGTGGGCGTGCGTGCGTCGGGCACACGCCCTCGTCCTCCTGGCAGAGGGGGGAAGACGATAGGGGCAGGCTGCTGGGCTCGGCCAGCCAGCTGGGCCGGCTTCTCTCCTGGGCCAGGTAAGCCAGGTGAGGTTTCTGCTCTGTTTTTTTTCTGTTCTGTTTTCTTTTTATGTATTTCTTTCTGCCACTCTTTTGAATTCAGACAAATTCAAAAAAATGCGAAAAAGTTTCTGAAATATTATATGATACATATACGGACCCAGCCAAATGCACATAATTGATTTCAGAAGTATTTGAATTTATATTCTAAATATATGAATATAAATTCAAACTCAAATACAATAGTGATTTAAATTTAGTGCCCAAAATGTTCCATAAAAATGTTCATCATTTTTGGTTTGTCTCAAAACCTTTGCCAAAATATAACCAACATTATTTAAGGCTATTTTGGAAACATTGAATGCTTTTTTAGGGGTTTCCCCCTTAATTGATTTTGAGGTTTTGAAATTCCCTCAATTTCAATTTCTTGAATTTAACAAGATGCATGATGCTGATGCAACTAGTTACAAACAAATTCTAGGGTTGTGACATTGGTAAGTGGGAGTGGGCGGGGAGGTAGATATTTCCACGGAAGCCCAAAATTTGGAATCGCTTCAGCAAAAAAACTGGTGCGCAAAGTGTCATCAGACACGGTCCCTTATTCAGAGCGGGTTGTGGACTATAGTCGTCGCACCTTCTTGCGTAAGCCGTATGAGTACTATACTCCGACGATGCTACAAGATATTTTGTGCTGCATCTCACACGGTTGGTGATAATAAATTGTGTGGGATCTACTTGATTTTTTTGTCTTGATTTGAATTACATAATTGGGTCACGACGACAATGGACGGTGTTTGAATTGCTAGACCTTTTATCTGCAGTGAATATGCAACTATATGTGTGTTGTAAAAGAATTGGAATTATTCAGGGTTCGTTTGGAAATTACATTAAATTGGTTTTCTAGCCATTTCAGGTGCACAATTAAAAATTAAAGCACATGCACATGCTCCGGTGCACCAACATGGGTTGTAAAACCATATATGTATCCATGGGTTTATGCTTACGTCCCATGCAAGAAGTGGGGATGAATTTCGAACACCATGGCACCGTGGCTCTCTGGCAAATGTTGAGGTACTTGCTTTTGTGATTCTAGTAAATCCAAAACCCGTCTGAAATTCATGAACCTTAGCATGCTATCATGGAATGGCATCAACATGCTGGGGTAAAAAATATTGTCCCATTTGGGGCAGGTTGTGGTATAAGCTTCTCACAAACCAGAGCTTCTCACAAGAAGCCTCATGGTTCCGTTATGGAAACGTGTCACCTTTGTGGACAAAACGATATTCATAGCCTCTTCTTCCTTTGAATTTTTTCCCTGGTGTCAACATAGAACAACAGGATTGTCGTGTTAAATTTTGGATTTTTTCGGGGATCATTTGGACATTTTTATATGTTAATTGAGTTTTCTAGGCATTTATGTGCATAATTCAAAATTGAACTACATGCACATGCTCCAGTCCATAAAAACAGCTTGCAAAATCAAATGTTTGTCCTTGGTTGCAAGATTAGGTAATACGTCTCCATTGTATCTATAATTTTTGATTGTTCCATGCCAATATTCTACAACTTTCTTATACATTTGGCAACTTTTTATACTATTTTTGGGACTAACATATTGATCCAGTGCCAGTTCCTGTTTGTTGCATGTTTTTTGTTTTGCAGAAAATCCATATCAAACGGAGTCCAAACAGAATAAAAACTGACGGAGATTTTTTTGGAATATTTATGAACTTTGGGAAGTGGAATCATCGCGAGACGAAGCCCGAGGGGGCCACGAGGCAGGGGGCGCGCCCCAGGGGCGCAGGCGCGCCCCTGACCCTCGTGGACACCCCGTAAGGCGGTTGGAGTCCTTCTTTCGCCACAAGAAAGCTAATTTCCGGATAGAGATCGTGTCCAAAATTCAGCCCAATCGGAGTTACGGATCTCCAGTTATAAAAGAAACGGTGAAAGGCCAGATGTGAGAGCGCAGAAATAGAGAGAGACAGATCCAATCTCGGAGGGGCTCTCGCCCCTCCCACGCCGCGGAGACCATGGACCAGAGGCGAAACCCTTCTCCCATCTAGGGAGAAGGTCAAGGAAGAAGAAGAAGAAGAAGAAGAAGGGGGGCTCTCTCCCCATCGCTTCCGGTGGCGCCGGAGTACCACCGGTGGCCATCATCATCACCGCAATCTTCACCAACAACTTCACCGCCAGCATCACCAACTCTTCCCCCCTCTACGCAGCAGTGCAACCCCTCTTCTACCCGCTATAATCTCTACTTAAACATGGTGCTCAATGCTATATATTATTTCCCAATGATGTATGGCTATCCTATGATGTTTGAGTAGATCTGTTTTGTCCTGTGGGTTAATTGATGATCGTTATTGGTTTGTGTTGCATGTTTTATTATTGGTGTTGACCTATGGTGCTCTCCGTGTCGCGTAAGCGTGAGGGATTCCCGCTGTAGGGTTTGCAATATGTTCATGATTTGCTTATGGTGGGTGGCGTGAGTGACAGAAGCATATACCCGAGTAAGTAGGTTGTTTGCGTACGGGAATAAAGAGGACTTGCTACTTTAATGCTATGGATGGGTTTTACCTTAATGATCTTTAGTAGTTTGCTTGCTAGAGTTCCAATCATAAGTGCATATGATCCAAGTGGAGAAAGTATGTTAGCTTATGCCTCTCCCTCAAATGAAATTGCAATAATGATTACCGGTCTAGTTATCGATTGCCTAGGGACAAATAACTTTCTCGTGACAAAAAGCTCTTTACTAAAACTAATTTAGTTGTGTATTTATCTAAACAGCCCCTACTTTTTATTTACATGCTCTTTATTATCTTGCAAACCTATCCAAAAACACCTACAAACTACTTCTAGTTTCATACTTGTTCTATGTAAAGCGAACGTTAAGCGTGCGTAGAGTTGTATCGGTGGTCGATAGAACTTGAGGGAATATTTGTTCTACATTTAGCTCCTCGTTTGGTTCGACACTCTTACTTATCGAAAGAGGCTACAATTGATCCCCTATACTTGTGGGTTATCAAGACCTTTTTCTGGCACCGTTGCCGGGGAGCAATAGCGTGGGGTGAATATTCTCGTGTGTGCTTGTTTGCTTTATCACTAAGTAATTTTTATTTGTTGTTATAAGTTGTTCTCTATCTTTAGTTATGGATATGGAACATGAAATACCAAAAAAATTAGGCTTACTTGCTTCTCATGGAGATGGGGAACCTCCTAAAACCCTCGATGCTCGTTATGTGATAGATATTATGTACTACTTTGATAATCCTGAGAAAACCCCATTGAATTTGGTAATGGGAGACACGTTGGATCAACATGAATACTTTGGTGATTATCGCTTGACTCAAAAAGGGAAACTATTATGGGATCAAATTTATATGTTGAAGTGGTATGCTAGGCAACTTGCTTGAGATATGATTATACTTGTTGCTCTAGGATGAAGGCTCCATACCTTCCCTTTTCATGCAAATTTAATGATAATGAAACCTTGGCTTCTTATGCTAGAGGTATATATGATTACTATCATGTGGAACAAATAGAAGAATTTGTTGCTTTTATGGGTGCTTATGAAATTGAATCTGTATTTAAAGAGTGTGAAAATCTTTATGATGCTGTTTATAGACCTGAAAATTTAGCTATCCTTAAATATTGCTATGAGAATTATGAATACAATGTCGATATTGATGCATTTATTGAGAAATTATCCGCTGTCCAAGAAGAGACTGATATTTTGCAGGAGTCTATGGAAGAAGAAATTGATGAAACTGCGAGCTCATTGGATGAAAAAGATGAGGAGGAGAGCGAAGAACAAAAGGAGGAAGAGCGGATTGATCACCCGTGCCCACCTTCTAATGAGAGTAACTCTTCAACTCATAAATTGTTTAATTTCCCTTCGTGCTTACCAAAGGATGATTGCTATGATGACTGTTATGATCCCGTTGATTCTCTTGAAATATCTCTTTTTGATGATGCTTGCTATGCTTGTGGCCAAGATGCCAATATGAATTATTCTTATGGAGATGAACTTACTATAGTTCCTTATGTTGAACATGAAATTGTTGCTATTACACCCACGCATGATAGTCCTATTATCTTTTTGAATTCTCCCGACTACACTATATCGGAGAAGTTTGCACTTATTAAGGATTATATTGATGGGTTGCCTTTTACCGTTGCACATGATGATTTTGATAGATATAATATGCATGTTATTGCTGCTCCTACTTGCAATTATTATGAGAGAGGAACTATATCTCCACCTCTCTATGTTTCCAACACGATAAAATTGCAAGAAATTGTTTATACTATGCATTGGCCTTTACTATGTGTGCAGGAATTGTTCTTTTATGACATACCGATGCATAGGAAGAGAGTTAGACTTTGTCATTGCTTGATATATGTTGCTTTGTGCTCACTAAATTCCAAGTCATTGTTAATTAAAATTGGCTTTGATATACCTTGGGATCCGGGTGGATTCACTACTTGAGCACTATATGCCTAGCTTAATGGCTTTAAAGAAAGCGCTGCCAGGGAGACAACCCGGAAGTTTTAGAGAGTTATTTATTTCTGTTGAGTGCTTTTATATAGTGTAAAAAAAAGGGGAACCCAAAACTTTTTCAAAAAGGGAAGTGAAACTGAGAGAGACAAGCATTGTTGAAGTGGGGGAGCTCCTTGAACTTTGTTCATGCTCACGGAAACTTTGTGAATCTTGATTACAGAAACTTTTCAACAAAAATAATTATCCCCTTGTACAATTCCATTGTATTATAAAAATAATGTGCCAAGGTTTGCCTTTAGGATGTTTACAATGCTTGTTGGTTTGTACGGTGCAGGACAGAAACTTTGGCTGTAGTGCGCGATTTTTCATTTTTTTACTGGAACGTCAAACGGTTCTGAAACCCTTTGCACAGTCTTTCTACAAAAATTGTTTACTTTTCCTAATTTTGGTAGAATTTTCGGGGTACCATAAGTATGGTGAATGTTCAGATTGCTACAGACTGTTCTGTTTTTGACAGATTCTGTTTTTGATGCATAGTTTGCTTGTTTTGATGAAACTATCAATTTCTATCAGTGGATTAAGCCATGGAAAAGTTATATTACAGTAGCTATAATGCAAAAACAAAATATGAATTGGTTTGCAACAGTACTTAGAGTAGTGATTTTCTTCATTATACTAACGGATCTTATCGAGTTTTCTGTTGAAGTTTTGTGTGGATGAAGTGTTCGATGATCGAGAAGGTCTCGATATGAGGAAAAGGAGGAGAGGCAAGAGCTCAAGCTTGGGGATGCCCAAGGCACCCCAAGTAAATATTCTAGGATACTCAAGCGTCTAAGCATGGGGATGCCCCGGAAGGCATCCCCTCTTTCTTCAACAAGTATCGGTATGTTTTCGGATTCGTTTCGTTCATGCGATATGTGCAAATCTTGGAGCATCTTTTGCATTTAGTTTTCACTTTTCTTTTATGCACCATGCTGGTATGAGATAGTCCTTGGTTGATTTATATAATTCTCTTTGCACTTCGCTTATATCTTTTGAGTATGGCTTTATAGAATGCTTCATGTGCTTCACTTATATCATTTGATGTTTGGATTGCCTGTTTCTCTTCACATAGAAAGCCGCTATTTGTAGAATGCTCTTTTGCTTCACTTATACTTGTTAGAGCGTGGGCATATATTTTTTAGAAAGAATTAAACTCTCTTGCTTCACATATATCTATTAAGAGAGATGACAGGAATTGGTCATTCACATGGTTAGTCATAAAATCCTACATAAAACTTGTCGATCACTGAATATGATGTGTTTGATTCCTTGCAATAGTTTTGCGATATAAAGATGGTGATATTAGAGTCATGCTAATGGGTAGTTGTGGATTGTATAAATACTTGTGTTGAAGTTTGTGATTCCCGTAGCATGCACGTATGGTGAACCGTTATGTAACGAAGTTGGAGCACGAGGTATTTATTGATTGTCTTCCTTATGAGTGGCGGTCGGGGACGAGCGATGGTCTTTTCCTACCAATCTATCCCCCTAGGGGCATGTGTAGTAGTACTTTGCTTCGAGGGCTAATAAACTTTTGCAATAAGTATATGAGTTCTTTATGACTAATGTGAGTCCATGGATTATACGCACTCTCACCCTTCCATCATTGCTAGCCTCTTCGGTACCATGCATTGCCCTTTCTCACCTGGAGAGTTGGTGCAAACTTCGCCGGTGCATCCAAACCCCGTGATACGATACGCTCTATCACACATAAGCCCCCTTATATATTCCTCAAAACAGCCACCATACCTACCTATCATGGCATTTCCATAGCCATTTCGAGATATATTGCCATGCAACTTCCATCATCATCATATACATGACTTGAGCATTTCTTGTCATATTGCTTTGCATGATCGTAAGATAGCTAGCATGATGTTTTCATGTCTTGTCCGTTTTCTGATTTCATTGCTACGCTAGATCATTGCACATCCCGGTACACCGTCGGAGGCATTCATATAGAGTCATATCTTTGTTCTAGTATCGAGTTGTAATATTGAGTTGTAAGTAAATAAAAGTGTGATGATCATCATTATTAGAGCATTGCCCCAAGAAAAAGAGAGGCCAAAGAAGCCCGCAAAAAAAAATAAAAAAATAAAAAGGGCAATGTTACTATCCTTTTACCACACTTGTGCTTCAAAGTAGCACCATGTACTTCATATAGAGAGTCTCTTGAGTTATCGCTTTTATATACTAGTGGGAATTTTCATTATAGAACTTTGCTTGTATATTCCGATGATGGGCTTCCTCAAATGCCCGAGGTCTTCATGATCAAGCAAGTTGGATGCACACCCACTTAGTTTCCAGTTTGTGCTTTCATACACTTATAGCTCTTAGTGCATCCGTTGCATGGCAATCCCTACTCCTCACATTGACATCAATTAATGGGCATCTCCATAGCCCATTGATTAGCCGCGTCATTGTGAGAATTTCTCCTTTTTTGTCTTCTCCACACAACCTCCATCATCATATTCTATTCCTCCCATAGTGCTATGTCCATGGCTTGCGCTCATGTATTGTGTGAGGGTTGAAAAGGCTGAAGCGCGTTAAAAAGTATGAACCAATTGCTCGGCTTGTCATTGGGGTTGTGCATGATTTGAATGCTTTGTGTGGTGAAGATGGAGCATAGCCAGACTATATGATTTGGTAGGGATAACTTTCTTTGGCCATGTTATTTTGAAAAGACTTGATTGCTTTATTAGTATGCTTGAAGTATTATTGTCTTAATGTCAAATGATAGACTATTTCTATGAATCACTCGTGTCTTAATATTCATGCCATGATTAGATTATGTGATCAAGATTATGCTAGGTAGCATTCCACATCGAAAATTATCTTTGTTATCATTTACCTACTCGAGGACGAGCAGGAATTAAGCTTGGGGATGCTGATACGTCTCCGTCGTATCTATAATTTTTGATTGTTCCATGCCAATATTCTACAACTTTCATATACTTTTGGCAACTTTTTATACAATTTTTGGGACTAACATATTGATCCAGTGCCCAGTGCCAGTTCCTGTTTCTTGCATGTTTTTTGTTTCGCTGAAAATCCATATCAAACGGAGTCCAAACGGAATAAAAACTGACGAAGATTTTCTTTGGAATATTTATGAATTCTGGGAAGTGGAATGATCGCGAGACGATGCCCGAGGGGGACACGAGGCAGGGGGGCAGGCGCGCCCCTGACCCTCGTGGACACCCCGTAAGGCAGTTGGAGCCCTTCTTTCGCCGCAAGAAAGCTAATTTCTAGATAGAGATCGTGTCCAAAATTCAGCCCAATCGGAGTTACGGATCTCCGCTTATATAAGAAACTGTGAAAGGCCAGATCTGAGAGCGCAGAAACAGAGAGAGGCAGAGAGACAGATGCAATCTCGGAGGGGCTGTCGCCACTCCCACGCCATGGAGACATGGACCAGAGGGGAAACCCTTCTCCAATCTAGGGAGAAGGTCAAGGAAGAAGAAGAAGAAGAAGAAGAAGAAGGGTGGCTCTCTCCCCCTCGCTTCCGGTGGCGCCGGAGTACCACCGGGGGCCATCATCATCACCGCAATCTTCACCAACAACTTCACCGCCATCATCACCAACTCTTCCCCCCTCTATGCAGTGGTGTAACCCCTCTTCTACCAGCTGTAATCTCTACTTAAACATGGTGCTCAACGCTATATATTATTTCCCAATGATTGTAGCGACCAGACCTCAAATGGTCTGTGCTGCTGTGCACCAGTGTCATCCCTGGATCAGTAATGCTGACAGGCACAGTACAAATGGAGGATTTATAACAGAGTAGCAATCACACACTTATTACATCGAATATCTCCAAAGAGAATAAGTATGATAAATATGGCTTAAGGCCATCTAAAAACGATAACAGCGAAAGACTTGGAAGATAAGTGAGTCCATCAACTCGAGCGGCATCACTGAGTATAAGACCACGACCTAAGCACCTTACTCGTCGTCTGAAAAGTCTGCAACATGAAACGTTGCAGCCCGAAAATGGGTCAGCACATAGAATATGCTGGCAAAGTAACACATAGAGAATAATGAACAATAATAAGGCTATACTACATGCATATATGGCTGGTGGAAAGCTCTATGGTTACAGTTTTGCGAAAAGCCAATTTTTCCCTACTGCAAAGGAATAAATTTTATTTAACTATCATGGTGGTTGTGAAACATTGAGATGGTTGACAGCATCTCAATCCCAATTAAGAATCATCATTAACCCAACAAAATTAATTAAAGTAACATGGTGATGAGATTCAAATGATAATCCAGGTACTAGATACTCAAGTTGTCCATAACCGGGGACACGGCTAACCATGATTAGTTTGTACACTCTGCAGAGGTTTGTGCACTTTTCCCCACAAGACTCGATCGCCTCCGCTTGATTCTCGCACTGCATGATGTTTGAGAAACGGATGACCGAGACACAGTCTTTCAAGAACAATCACTCTTTACTCCGGGTGGAACGGTACACCTACTTTCTCCTACATCTGCTAGCCCACCTCTTCAAGAGATCATGTAACCTACTCAACTATGCTAGAGCCCATATTAGCTTGTGGCTGCACACGGAAGTTTCTAGCATGAATAATCTTATGATCCCTTTGAGCCTGGGTGGCGGTCCTTATACAGACAGACAACACTGGATTCTCCAGGTGCCTCAATCCACCCAGATGTGAGTTTTAGTTGCCACCTTAGGTAAACCATTATTAACCATCTCACATATGTCATGAATATCACTCAAACCCAATCCACGTCTACGAGTATAGCATGGCAATATAATAGCAACGTAGAAGTAACTCCCAAGGGTTTGATAAATAAAACAGGTAATAGGTACTACCTCAACTACATCCCAATACCCACAGTTTAATTAGATCCTAGCCATGCAAGTGTTTGAGGAATAGATCTAATGCAATAAAGAAAGGATCTGATGATCCGCGAAACCTAGCGATTCGAAGTAACAAGCGGCACACTCCGGGTACTCTATCGCAAACAAACAAGCAGACAATCAGTACTCATCTAATGCACAGGTAAAACTCGAATGAAAGATCCAACCAGAAATTTCAACTTAAGAACTCCGGTTTGCAAAAAGAATCAACTCGAAAGAAGCAACGAAAGTCAAACTGCGAACGAAACAAGCTTCGTTTACTAATCTGGATCTAGGTCAAATTTTACAGTAGCAAAAACTTGTTTGAGTAGGTTAAACGGAAAGAGAATTTCGAGACGAAACTCTAGGCGCTTGAATCGCCTGATTCCGATAAACGAGCGAAAAGTTAAACAGAAACGAAGATTCGACCAGAAATCGAATCTGAGATAATCGCGGAAAAATCCGACGAAAAAGAAAAACACGGACGAACGGTTAAAGAACGGACGTTCGTTAACAGAGAAAAACCGACGAACGCGTTCGTTAAAACGAACGGTTCGGTGAACGTTCACAAAATAACAAAACCGAAAAAAAACCGATCTAGGTTTTTTTTTAAAATGAACGGTTTTTTTAAACAAAACCGGCAAAACGAGGCGAGGTCTACCTCGTCGGGACAGAGCTCCGGCGGGGCTCCCGTGCTCCGGCGAGGGGTGGCGAGGGCGGCGGGCGTCGGGTGGCGAGGGGCGGCTCCGGGGGCGGGGTCGGCGAGCGGCGGCGACGGCGCAAGGCGGCGGCGGCGCGGGCTTCCGGCGCGGGCGGCGGGGTGAGAGGAGGAGGCAGGGGGTATATATAGAAGGGGGGTTCGGCGGCTTGGGGAAGGGGGCACCGGGGTTCCCGTGCTCGCCATGGACACCGGGCGGCGGCGGGCGTCGTCGCGGGGAAGGAGACGGCGGGCGGGCCGGCGGCCTGGCTCGGCTGGGCTCGGCCCAGTCGGGCGCGGATTTTTTTTTAAATACGTTCCGCGGAAAAATTCATGGAAGAATAAATAAAAGTCCAAAAAAAATAAAACAAAATTTCCCCGTCTTAGAAAATCTAGAATAGGGTGAACATTTTTTTTGACACAAAATAAATTTTTGAAAACATGCAATATTTTTATAATGCAATAAAATTGCGAATAAAATCCGAATAAATTCCAATAAATGATTTTAACACTTTTCCTCCAGTATTTCAATTGTTTTGGAGAAGTCATATTTTCTCCTCTCGTTTATTTTTAAATGAAATATTTTTCCGGAGAGAAAATGATTAAAACCAAAATCCTCGTTTTATAATTTGATGAAAATCAAATATGAAAATTCGAGAAAATCCCCAACTCTCTCCGAGGGTTCTTGAGTTGCTTAGGATTTATCGAGGATTTGTCAAAATGCAATAAAATATGATATGCAATGATGATCTATGTATAACATACCAAATTGAAAATTTGGGATGTTACAAACCTACCCCCCTTAAGATGAATCTCGCCCTCGAGATTCGGGTTGGCTAGAAAACAGGTGGGAGTGGTCCTTCCGTAGATCTTCCTCTCGCTCCCAGGTGGCTTCATCTTCCGTGTGGTGACTCCACTGGACTTTGCAAAATTTGATAACCTTACTGCGGGTAACTCGGCTGGCATACTCAAGAATCTTAACTGGTTTCTCCTCATAGGTCAAATCACTTTCCAGCTGAATCGCTTCCAGTGGCACAATATCTCTCAGTGGTATCTCAGCCATCTCTGCGTGGCACTTCTTCAACTGGGAGACGTGAAATACATCATGAACCCCAGACAATCCTTCGGGCAATTCCAGCTTGTAGGCAACCTCTCCCATACGTTCCACAACTCTGTATGGTCCGATAAAACGGGGCGCTAACTTTCCCTTAACTCCAAAGCGCTTCACTCCTCGAAGTGGTGATACTCGAAGATACACTCTGTCTCCGACTTCGTGGACTGTCTCCTTTCGTTTAGAATCAGCATAACTCTTCTGCCTGGACTGGGCTACCTTGAGCCTATCGCTAATCAACCTTACTTTCTGTTCAGACTCCTTAATCAAATCTGGTCCAAACAACTGACGGTCTCCAACTTCGTCCCATAACAACGGTGTTCTACACCTCCTTCCGTACAAGGCTTCGAAAGGGGCCATCTTCAAACTGGTCTGATAACTGTTGTTATACGAAAACTCTGCGCATGGCAAATTGTCGTCCCAACTAGATCCATAATCTAGTGCACAAGCTCTCAACATGTCCTCCAAAATCTGGTTGACTCTCTCGGTCTGTCCATCTGTCTGCGGGTGGAAAGCTGTACTAAATTCTAGCCTGGTTCCCAATGTTTCATGTAACTGCTTCCAAAACTTCGAGGTAAATTGGGTTCCTTTTTCTGATACAATGGTCCTCGGAACTCCATGCAAACATACGATCCTGGTCATGTATATCTTTGCCAACTTAGCACTGGTGTAAGTGGTCTTCACTGGAATGAAATGAGCCACTTTCGTCAAACGGTCAACTACAACCCATATCGAGTCATAGCCTGAACGAGTCCTGGGTAATCCTGTGATAAAATCCATGCCTATTTTATCCCACTTCCATTCGGGTATCGGCAATGGTTGTAGCAATCCTGCTGGCTTCTGATGCTCTGCCTTCACTCTCTGACATACATCACAAACTGCTACATATTCTGCAATATCTTTCTTCATTCCGGTCCACCAGAAAGTATTCTTCAGATCCAAATACATCTTGGTATTCCCTGGGTGAATAGAGTACGGTGAATCGTGGGCTTCTTGCAAAATCAACTTCCTGATCTCCGGCTCATTTGGCACATATACGCGGTCCTCAAACCATAAGGTATCGTGCTCATCCTCATGAAATCCCTTGGCTTTTCCTTGGCTCATCTTCTCCTTTATCTCTTCAATTTCCTTGTCTGTCTTCTGAGCTTCTCTGATCTTATCCATCAAAGTAGACTGAATCTCCAGTGTCGCTAAATAGCCTCTTGGGACTATCTCCAAACATAGCTCGCGAAGGTCCTCGGCTAACTCCTGAGGTAACTCTCCTGTCATGAGGGTGTTGACATGACTCTTGCGGCTCAACGCGTCTGCTACTACGTTAGCCTTTCCTGGGTGATAATGCAATCTCATATCATAATCTTTAATGAGCTCCAACCATCTCTTCTGTCTGAGATTTAACTCCTTCTGCGTGAAAATATACTTCAAACTCTTGTGATCTGTATACACCTCACAATGGTTTCCGATGAGAAAATGTCTCCATGTCTTCAACGCATGCACCACGGCTGCTAACTCCAAATCATGCGTAGCATAATTCTTCTCATGGGGTTTAAGTTGTCGTGAAGCATATGACACAACTCTTCCTTCCTGCATAAGCACCGCTCCAAGTCCTCGACGAGAAGCGTCGCAATAAACTTCATAATCCTTGCGTTGATCTGGCAGAATCAGCACTGGTGATGTAACCAATCATTTCTTCAACTCCTGGAAACTAGCTTCACATTCCTCAGTCCAATTAAATTTGGTGTCCTTCTTCAATAGCTCAGTCATGGGCTTAGCAATCTTCGAGAAATTCTCGATGAATCTCCGGTAGTATCCTGCAAGTCCAAGAAAACTCCGGATTTCTCCAACTGTCGTGGGTGATTCCCAACTTGTCACTGTGTCAACCTTGGTAGGGTCTACTGCTACTCCTTCTCCAGAAATAATATGTCCAAGGAATCCAACTTCCTTCAGCCAAAACTCACACTTGCTGAACTTGGCGTATAGCTGATGTTCTCTGAGCTTCTCAAGTACCAATCGCAAATGCTCCTCATGCTCTTCCTCATTCTTGAAAAAGACTAAAATATCATCAATGAACACCACAACGAACTTATCCAAAAACTCCATAAACACTTTGTTCATCAGGTTCATGAAATAGGCAGGTGCGTTAGTCAGTCCAAATGACATAACAGTATACTCATACAATCCATATCTGGTGGTAAAAGCCGTCTTAGGTATATCCTGCTCTCGAATCTTTAACTGATGGTATCCCGATCGTAGATCGATCTTGGAAAATACTTTAGCTCCTTGTAGGCGGTCAAACAAATCATTGATCATCGGCAGTGGGTACCTGTTTTTGATGGTCACTTCATTCAATCCACGGTAATCAACAACCATCCTCAGCGATCCATCTTTCTTCTCCACTAGAAGTACTGGTGATCCCCAAGGTGACGAACTTGGGCGAATATAGCCTTTATCCAGTAACTCCTTGATCTGCTTCTTAATTTCCTCCAAATCTTTTGCGGGCATCCCGTACGGTCTCTTGGATATTGGCCCTATGCCTGGCAAAAGTTCAATCAAGAACTCAATGTCTCTATCTGGTGGCATGCCTGGCAACTCTTCTGGAAATACATCCGGATAATCCTTCACCACTGGTACTTCCTCCTGTACAACTCCTGATAAGGCATTCACTTGAATCCTCTTCGGCATATGCCGGGATACATACTTGATCCTTTTTCCTTCTGGGGTGGTAAGCAAAATCGTCTTGCTGGCACAATCGATGTTTCCTCCATACAACGATAGCCATTCCATTCCCAAAATCACATCCAAACCTTGCGACTCCAAAACTATGAGGTCTGAGGGGAAAACATGTCTACCAATGGCCAATGGTATCTGAAAACATCCTTGGCTGGCCATATACTCTGCTCCTGGTGAGGTTACTAACATAGGGGTTTTGAGAACTTGGGTGGACAGCTTAAACTTATTCACAAATCCCCTTGATATGTATGAATGCGATGCACCAGTATCGAAAAGAACGGTTGCAGTAAATGACTTAACCAAAAACTTACCTATTGCTGCATCAGGCTGAGCTTCAACCTCCTCCACGCTCACGTGGTTCACATGTCCTTTGTTGAACGGGTTCGGCTTCTTCCCAGAGCTTCCATTGCCATTCCCATTTTGGGCTTCAGGACAATCAGTAGCATAGTGTCCAGTCTTCTGGCACTTGAAACAAGTAACATGACTTAGATCCCTCTTGGCTGGGGTAGATGGGTTGTACGGTTCTTTCCGTTGGTTCCTCCATTCCCATTACCATTCTCGGAGCCATTATGGTTGTGCGAACTACCTCCTCCATGGGTATGCTGAAACTGTCCTCCCGGCTTCGGGGCAATTCGTGGCTTCTGCTGAGCTCCAGAATTGTACTTCCCTTGTCCATACTTCCTCTTACGGTTTTCAATCTGCTGTTGCTTCCCTTCAATCATGAGAGCTCTATCTACCAGCTCCTGGTAATTGTTGAAGGTTGCTACCATCAACTGCATACTCAGTTCATCATTCAGTCCTTCCAAAAATTTCTCCTGCTTGGCAGCATCTGTAGCAACGTCATCTGGTGCATAACGTGCTAACTTACTGAAATCCTCCACATACTGGCCTACGGTGCGTCCTCCTTGGCGTAGGTTGCGAAACTCGCGCTTCTTCATAGCCATAGCTCCTGCTGAAACATGAGATGTACGGAAAGCTTGCTGAAACTGGTCCCATGTGACAGTGTCAATAGGGTGCATGGCTGTATAATTTTCCCACCATGATGCTGCGGGTCCATCTAGCTGATGTGCGGCAAAACGCACTCTTTCCGCATCTGTGCATCCTGCAGTGGTCAAGTCCCTTCCAACTTCGCGGAGCCAATCATCTGCAACAATCGGCTCGGTGCTACTGGAAAACACCGGCGGGATTAGCCTTAGGAAACGGGCTAAGTGATCAACAGGTGGTGGTGGCGGTGGGTTGTTGTTGTTGTTGTTGTTGCCTTGGTTCTGTACTAACACTTGCATCAGGGCATTCTGTTGCTGAATCAACTGGCTGATCTCCGGTGGGAAAACAAATCCGGTGTCGCGTCTCGGAGGCATCTGATAGGTTAGAAAAGATGAGAGTTGAGAATAGAATGAGGTCTAGAGAGAAAACACTACCCATATGCTCATGAGACAAATACAATCAACATCACTCAATCAATTCAAACAAGGCATAACAATCGATCTAACTAGCGTTACAAAGTGCTTGAACTATACTATTAAATGGGGGAATACTACTACTGATATGGTAGTCTACTAGAAATTCTGATCAGTTGAAGACTCCATGATGTCTGCTCCAGCTTCGTCAACCCAGTCATCTTCACTTGGTTCCGAGTCGGTGTCGTCGATGATGATGTAGTTATCCGGACAAGTGCATTCGTCATCCTTTGCTTTTGGCACTGGATTTCCCATGAATACTCCAATCTTCTTCTCCAGGTCGTCATTTTTCTCGACTAGTGCGATGAATTCCTCCATATAATCCTCGCGTGTAGCTTTAAGTTCTTCTTGGAGCTCCTTGATCTTCGTTGATGCCTTCTTCAGTTCTTCCTTGTCCATGCACATCTGGTTCTCCTGACGACGAATATGTTGGTTTTGCTCCTGGATGAAAGCTGCGATTGATCCGTCCTTCTTGGTTCTGATCATCTCCCATTGCGCGTCTCGGCGTCCACAAATCTGATAAATTGTATCCTTAAGCTCCTGGTGGTAGACTTCTCCAATGCGTCCCATGGCGATGTGTGCGGCCATGCTCTTCCCTAAACTCCAGGTTGGTGCTTCGAAAACCAATCTTATGGGTTCAGTAACTGGCACAAACGTCCTTCTTGGAATGTGAACTTGAATCTTCCAGCTCTCCTCTTCGGGTAATGTGGCGTTGTAGGTTCCGGTGATGCTTGGTATTCCTATGTTCAAATACTTAGTGACTTCCTTCAAGTGTCGACCAAAAGGCGTGTCTTCATCTGGTTGCATGAACTTGCTCCTTGCATCCGCCATTCCTAAAAGAGTAGAAAGAGGAGAGGGGTCAGAAATGAGAAGAGAGAAGCTTTCTAGGGCTTAAGCTTAGCGGTCGTGTCCTACAGTCAGCGTGTGCTCTGATACCACCTTTGTAGCGACCAGACCTCAAATGGTCTGTGCTGCTGTGCACCAGTGTCATCCCTGGATCAGTAATGCTGACACGCACAGTACAAATGGAGGATTTATAACAGAGTAGCAATCACACACTTATTACATCGAATATCTCCAAAGAGAATAAGTATGATAAATATGGCTTAAGGCCATCTAAAAACGATAACAGCGGAAGACTTGGAAGATAAGTGAGTCCATCAACTCCAGCGGCATCACTAAGTATAAGACCACGACCTAAGGCACCTTACTCGTCGTCTGAAAAGTCTGCAACATGAAACGTTGCAGCCCGAAAACGGGTCAGCACATAGAATATGCTGGCAAAGTAACACATAGAGAATAATGAACAATAATAAGGCTATACTACATGCATATATGGTTGGTGGAAAGCTCTATGGTTACAGTTTTGCGAAAAGCCAATTTTTCCCTACTGCAAAGGAATAAATTTTATTTAACTATCATGGTGGTTGTGAAACATTGAGATGGTTGACAGCATCTCAATCCCAATTAAGAATCATCATTAACCCAACAAAATTAATTAAAGTAACATGGTGATGAGATTCAAATGATAATCCAGGTACTAGATACTCAAGTTGTCCATAACCGGGGACACGGCTAACCATGATTAGTTTGTACACTCTGCAGAGGTTTGTGCACTTTTCCCCACAAGACTCGATCGCCTCCGCTTGATTCTCGCACTGCATGATGTTTGAGAAATGGATGACCGAGACACAGTCTTTCAGGAACAATCACTCTTTACTCCGGGTGGACCGGTACACCTACTTTCCCCTACATCTGCTAAGCCCACCTCTTCAAGAGATCATGTAACCTACTCAACTATGCTAGAGCCTATAATAGCTTGTGGCTGCACACGGAAGTTTCTAGCATGAATAATCTTATGATCCCTTTGAGCCTGGGTGGCGGTCCTTATACAAACAGACAACACTGGATTCTCCAGGTGCCTCAATCCACCCAGATGTGAGTTTTAGTTGCCACCTTAGGTAAACCATTATTAACCATCTCACATCTGTCATGAATATCACTCAAACCCAATCCACGTCTACGAGCATAGCAAGGCAATATAATAGCAATGTAGAAGTAACTCCCAAGGGTTTGATAAATAAAACAGGTAATAGGTACTACCTCAACTACATCCCAATACCCACAGTTTAATTAGATCCTAACCATGCAAGTGTTTGAGGAATAAATCTAATGCAATAAAACTGGGTATGGAAAGTATGATCAAAGTGTTACTTGCCTTGCTGATGATCCGCGAAACCTAGCGATTCGAAGTAACAAGCGGCACACTCCGGGTACTCTATCACAAACAAACAAGCAGACAATCAGTACTCAATTAATGCACAGGTAAAACTCGAATGAAAGATCCAGCCAGAAAGTTCAACTTAAGAACTCCGGTTTGCAAAAAGAATCAACTCGAAAGAAGCAACGAAAGTCAAACTGCGAATGAAACAAGCTTCGTTTACTAATCTGTATCTAGGTCAAATTTGACAGTAGCAAAAACTTGTTTGAGTAGGTTAAACGGAAAGAGAATTTCGAGACGAAACTCTAGGCGCTTGAATCGCCTGATTCCGATAAACGAGCGAAAAGTTAAACAGAAACGAAGATTCGACCAGAAATCGAATCTGAGATAATCGCGGAAAAATCCAACGAAAAAGAAAAACACGGACGAACGGTTAAAGAACGGACGTTCGTTAACAGAGAAAAACCGACGAACGCGTTCGTTAAAACGAACGGTTCGGTGAACGTTCACAAAATAACAAAACCGAAAAAAAACCAATCTAGGGTTTTTTTTAAACGAACGGTTTTTTTAAACAAAACCGGCAAAACGAGGCGAGGTCTACCTCGTCGAGACAGAGCTCCGGCGGGGCTCCCGTGCTCCGGCGAGGGGCGGCGAGGGGCGGCTCCGGCGGCGGGGTCGGCGAGCGGCGGCGACGGCGCAAGGCGGCGGCGGCGCGGGCTTCCGGCGCGGGCGGCGGGGTGAGAGGAGGAGGCAGGGGGGTATATATAGAAGGGGGGGTTCGGCGGCTTGGGGAAGGGGGCACCGGGGTTCCCGTGCTCGCCATGGACACCGGGCGGCGGCGGGCGTCGTCGCGGGGAAGGAGACGGCGGGCGGGCCGGCGGCCTGGCTCGGCCCAGTCGGGCGCGGATTTTTTTTTAAAATACGTTCCGCAGAAAAATTCGTGGAAAAATAAATAAAAGTCCAAAAAAAATAAAAAAAAATTCCCCGTCTAGTTAGAAAATCTAGAATAGGGTGAACATTTGTTTTGACACAAAATAAATTTTTGAAAACATGCAATATTTTTATAATGCAATAAAATTGCGAATAAAATCCGAATAAACTCCAATAAATGATTTTAACACTTTTCCTCCAGTATTTAAATTGTTTTGGAGAAGTCATATTTTCTCCTCTCGTTTATTTTTAAATGAAATATTTTTCCGGAGAGAAAATGATTAAAACCAAAATCCTCATTTTATAATTTGATGAAAATCAAATATGAAAATTCGGGAAAATCCCCAACTCTCTCCGAGGGTCCTTGAGTTGCTTAGGATTTATCGAGGATTTGTCAAAATGCAATAAAATATGATATGCAATGATGATCTATGTATAACATACCAAATTGAAAATTTGGGATGTTACAATGATGTATGGCTATCCTATGATGTTTGAGTAGATCCGTTTTGTCCTATGTGTTAATTGATGATCATGATTGGTTTGAGTTGCATGTTTTATTATTGGTGCTGTCCTATGGTGCTCGCCATGTCACGCAAGCATGAGGGATTCCTGCTATAGGGTTTGCAATATGTTCATGATTTGCTTATGGTGAGTGGCGTGAGTGACAGAAGCATATACCCGAGTAAGTAGGTTGTTTGCGTATGGGAATAAAGAGGACTTGATACTTTAATGCTATGGTTGGGTTTTACCTTAATGATCTTTAGTAGTTGCGGATGCTTGCTAGAGTTCTAATCATAAGTACATATGATCCAAGTGGAGAAAGTATGTTAGCTTATGCCTCTCCCTGAAATGAAATTGCAATAATGATTACCGGTCTAGTTATCGATTGCCTAGGGACAAATAACTTTCTCGTGACAAAAAGCTCTTTACTAAAACTAATTTAGTTGTGTCTTTATCCAAACAGCCCCTACTTTTTATTTACGTGCTCTTTATTATCTTGCAAACCTATCCAAAAACACCTACAAACTACTTCTAGCTTCATACTTGTTCTAGGTAAAGCGAACGTTAAGCGTGCATAGAGTTGTATCGGTGGTTGATAGAACTTGAGGGAATATTTGTTCTACCTTTAGCTCCTCGTTGGGTTCGACACTCTTACTTATCGAAAGAGGCTTCAATTGATCCCCTATACTTGTGGGTTATCATTAGGTCACATGCAAGAAATGAGAACGAATGTCAAACACCTTGACACTGTCGCTCGGCCGCTAACATTGAGATACATGGTTTTAAAATTCTAGTAAATCGAAAACTCGTCTGAAATTCATGAAACTTGACATGATATCATGGAACGGCAGCGACATGCCGTGGTAAAAATATTGTCCCATTTGGGGCAGGTGTGGGTATAAGCTTCTCGCAAACCAGAGCTTCTCTCACAAGCCTCATGGTTTCGGTAGGGTACGTGCCACCTTGGGGGATGAAACGATATCTGTTGCCTCTTCTTACTTTCAAAATGTTTCTGATGTCAACATACAACAACACGAGTGTTGTGTCAATTTTTGGGAATTTTCGGGGTTCGCTTGGACAGTTTTATACATTAACTGAGTTTTCTATGCATTCATGTGCATAATTCAAATTTGAACTATAGGCACGTGCTCTAATGCATATAAATTAGTTGAAAAATCAAATTTGTGTCCTTGGTAGCATGCTTAGGTCCCATGCAAAAAATGAGAATGAATGTCAAACACCCTGCCACCATCACTCGGCCGCAAACATTGAGATACCTGGTTTTTAAATTCTAGTAAATCCCAAGCTCGTCTGAAATTCATGAAACTTGGCATGCCATCATGGAGCGGCATCAACATGCCGTGGTAAATTTTTTGTCTCATTTGGGGCAGGTTTGGTGATATGCTTCTCACAAACCAGAGCTTCTCACAACAAATCTGATGGTTTCGGTAGGGAACGTCCCACCTTTGGGGACGAAATGATATCCATTGCCTCTTATTGCTTTCACAAAATGTCTAGTGACAACATAGAACAACAGGAGTGTTGTGTCAATTTTTGGGATTTTTCGAGGTTCGTTGGACATTTTTATGCATTAATTGAGTTTTCAATGCATTTATGTGCATAATTCAAATTTAAACTACATGCACATGCTCTAATGCATATAATTTGGTTGTAAATTCAAATATGTATCCTTGGTTGCATGCCTAGATCCCATGTAAGAAATGGAAATGAATGTGTAAGAAAAAGGACATCATTGCATATTCACAGCTATGATGTGTAAACTAAGCAGAAGGCATTTCAACAAATTAGTAGCAATGAAAGCTAGACACCATATGAAAGATGCAACGGATATCACCCTACCAAGTTAAAACCATATCGTCATAAGTGCCATTTCAACAAATTAGAAGTAGTACAAGATAGAAAAGAATGCGAGATGTAACCTATCACTGGTACAGCGAGGTGCTATACAAATGGTTTTTAACCCCTTTCCGCAACGGCGTTCGGAACCGTCACCTAGTGATTGACCGCGATAGGGGGGTCCTTCCCACACGACCCAGAAACCGTCGGGGATATGCCCTCCTGGCACACACACTCGGCAAAATGAGGTCCTATGCGACCGCCGAGCGACCAAATACGGTTATATGTACAGTGGTGCTAAAAAAATACAATTACATAGGCGAAATCATTTCTGGTCGTAAGTACATCCCACATAATCAATCCCCGCTAAACGTTTCCATTCGTATATACATCCCACACAGTCCCTCCAAGAAAAATGTGCGCAAGGTGGCCTAACGCAAACAGTTTTCAAGAGAATGTTGTGTGTGATTGTTCGTTGATCCAACACGGTTTATTCCTAGAAACTGTGTGCGTTGCCTGAGGTCATCGCCCACGGTGTTTTCTCAATAACCATTTGCAATACGAAAACCCAATTAGTGGGCTAATTGGCCAATTAGCAGGCTAATTGCCCTATTATTAATAACCCATTTATTAATCTAATTGACATTCATAGTAAGCATATAATATTTTTCATTTCCATATTAAGGAAGCAGGATTTCATAATTAAAATACATCCGAGTACAACATGATATAGCTTCAGCACTCAGCTACCCCATTACACAACTGCACCAGCACCAAGTTTCACATGCAACATCTAGAACCTTTCGAAATTAGCGTCATAGATGGTACATAGACTGATGCATCTCATTTGGAAAATGCTCAAGCGGAAGGCAAATATTGACCCTTCATTCATGTTGAAGGTCTTTGAAACTTTAGGCCAGTGCCTGTGGATGATTGACCGTCCATCGTTCGTCCTCTTAAGGAACACTTCAATATTGAACCACGGGTGTTGTATGAAAACCTTCCTCACCTCCTGACAATAGAGGTGGTTTGAAAGGTAATCATCAGTGAACTGCTCTGGAAAGGCCTGAAAACAGGGATGTGCATAAGTATCTTCTCTAGATTGGAAATGGGGCAAAGGAATAAAAAAGCAAGGTATAATAGTTAGTACCATCTTGTAGTGAACTGATGTCTTCTTCATTGTGCAAACAAAGATTTTGTTATTTTTTGTCACTAATTTCTTTATCCTAACAATCTTTTTGAGTTTCTTGTCTTGATTGATATTCATGGACAACTCATTTCCCCATATGCAAAAAGGGTCGAACAGTGGGTCAAAACCTCTGACAGTAGGACCTACATGTGCAAGACCAAATTGTTAAAAACCTAAATATTAGAATGGTTCCTGCAGTTGCACAATAATGTGCTATTAGACAGCGGACCATGCACGTGCTAACCTCGATTGTAAACCTTAGTGCTTCCCATTGTTTCCGTGCAACACATATAAGGTAGTTAGTCATCAGGTTAAGTAAGGGTTCGCATGCTATCCGTAAAATATGTTGATGAAAAATAAGCACATTGCAGATTCATCAGATTAATTCAAGCCACATGGAAAACCCATCTATCCAAACCAAGCATGATTAAGAACTAGGAAATATAGAACTTGTATATGTTTCTCATGTATTAAGTGCAGCCAAATTTGATTTATTCCTCACATGAACAACAATACAAAATTCTACCCACGACAATTGGACATCGCATTGAAGAATTGAACCAAGCAGTTAACTGAACACCACAACAAATGAACCAAACGTTAACTGAGCACCACATTGCATAATATAACATACTCCTAATAGAAGATCAGGCAGTTAACCAAACCAAGCATGCTTAACAACTTGGAAATATAGCAATTATATTTATTTCTCATGTATTTAGTACAACCAAATTCGTTTTATTTCTCACATGGTATACAATAACAGAATGCAGCCACAACAATTGAACATCACATTGCAGAATTGAACGAAGCAGTTAACTAAATGCCACAACAAATGAACCAAACGTTAACTGAGCAGCACATTGCATAATATAACATACTCCTAATAGAATATCAGAGAGTTAACTAAACCAAGCATGCTTAACAACATGGAAATATAGCAATTGTATTTGTTTCACACGTACTTAGTACAGCCAAATTCGATTTATTTCTCATATGGTATACAATAGCAGAATGCACCCCACAACAATTGGACATCGCATTGGAGAATTGAACCAAGCAGTTAACTAAACACCACAACAAATGAACCAAATGTTAACTGAGCACCACATTGCACAATATAACATACTCCTAATAGAAGATTAGACAGTTAACCAAACCAAGCATGCTTGACAACTTGGAAAATTGCACCCTGAAGAATTGAACATCACATTTGCAGAATTGAACCAAACAGTTAACTGAACACCACATTGCACGACATATAGAACATATACACTAGAGCAGAAGATTGCATGGTAAATGTAGATAGCAGAATTCACTAGAATTTGTTAAGGAAAGGCAGTAGCTAGCAAACTGAACATGGGTCCTTATAGTGAGCTAATAGGACAAGCTACTCCTCATTGTCGAAGATATCGATGACGATTGGCTCCTTGGACATGGAAGAGGGCGAGGCCTCCGCATCGTGGGTGCCCTTGTTGTAGTGATGAGTTGTGTGAGCCGCTCCGGGCACCAACCTGCTGGCTCTCGAGATGAGGTAAGCACGTGCACGCTGAGAAAACACCTTGCAGTCTTTGTCGAAGGCACCGAGGGTGGCCTCAAGAAAACGCCATGAACTTTTGTTTAAAGCAGCCAACCGCGTCATGGCGCTGGCGCGCGAGGCGTCGACGGTGGCCTCGATGGCGAGGCGCTCCTCCAAGATCTGGGGATCAGCACGAATGGCAGCCATCGCGACCTCATCCGTGCGTGCGGACGCGATTTGCTTCTGCACTGCCAAATGCTCCATGAGATCCTGGCTATACTGCGTGCGCCATGGTTTAGGGCGGCGCTTATTTGGTGGAGGGGTCGGTGATGTAGGTGGAAGGTGTGGCGCCGTCGGTCGGGGCATGCGGGATGTGGAAGGAGGAGGAGGATGGGGGTCGGGTGTGGATTACCTGCCTGGATAGGCGAGGCCGAGCAGCGTGAAGGAGGGTCGCCAGGAGGATGCAGTGCTGCAAGCAAGGAGTGAAGGTTTCAACTTGGAAAGGAAGGCAGAAAGAGGGGAAATGTGGCTTTTGGTAAGGGGAAGCGGGCGGGGAGGTAGACATTTCCACGGAAGCCGAAAATTTGGAATCGCTTCAGCGAAAAACTGGCGCGCAAAGTGTCATCAGACACGGACCCTTATTCAGAGCGGGTTGTGGACTGTAGACGTCATACCTTCTTGCGTAAGCCGTATGCGTACTATACTCCGACGGTGCTCCAATATATTTTGTGTTGCATCTCACACGGTTGGTGATAGTAAACTATGTGGGATCTACTTGATTTTTCGTCTTGATTTGAATTACAGAATGGGGTCACAATGATAATGGATGGTGTTTGAATTGCTAGACCTTTTATCTGTAGTGAACATGCAACTATATGTGTGTCGTAAAACAATTGGAATTATTTAGGGTTCGTTTGGAAATTACATTAAATTGGTTTTCTAGCCATTTCAGGTGCATAGTTCAAAATTAAAGCACATGCACATGCTCTGGTGCACCAACATGGGTTGTAAAATCATATATGTGTCCATGGGTTTATGCTTATGTCCCATGCAAGAAGTGGGGATGAATTTCGAACACCACGACACCGTGGTTCTCCGGCAAATGTTGAGGTACTTGGTTTTGTAATTCTAGTAAATCCAAAACCCGTCTGAAATTCGTGAACCTTAGCATGCTATCATGGAATGGCATCAACATGCTGGGGTATAAAATATTGTCGCATTTGGGGCAGGTTGTGGTATAAGCTTCTCATAAACCAGAGCTTCTCACAAGAAGCCTCATGGTTCCCTTAGGGAAACGTGTCACCTTTGTGGACAAAACGATATTCGTAGCCTCTTCTTCCTTTTAATTATTTTCCTGGTGTCAACATAGAACAACAGGAGCGTCGTGTTAAATTTTGGATTTTTTCAAGGATCATTTGGACATTTTTATACGTTAATTGAGTTTTCTAGCCATTTATGTGCATAATTCAAAATTGAACTACATGCACATGCTCCAGTCCATAAAAACGGGTTGCAAAATCCAATGTTTGTCCTTGGTTGCAATATTAGGTCACATGCAAGAAATGAGAACGAATGTCAAACACGTTGACACTGTCGCTCGGCCGCTAACATTGAGATACATGGTTTTAAAATTCTAGTAAATCGAAAAATCGTCTAAAATTCATGAAACTTGACATGATATCATGGAATGGCAGCGACATGCCATGGTCAAAATATTGTCCCATTTGGGGCAGGTGTGGTTATAAGCTTCTCGCAAACAAGAGCTTCTCTCACAACAAGCCTGATGGTTTGGTAGGGTACGTGCCACCTTGGGGGACGAAACGATATCTGTTGCCTCTTCTTACTTTCAAAATGCTTCTCGTGTCAACATATAACAACACGAGTGTTGTGTCAATTTTTGGGATTTTTCGGGGTTCGCTTGGACATTTTTATACATTAACTGAGTTTTCTATGCATTCATGTGCATAATTCAAATTTGAACTATACACACATGCTCTAATGCATATAAATTAGTTGAAAATTCAAATATGTGTCCTTGGTTGCATGCTTAGGTCCCATGCAAGAAATGGCAATGAATGTCAAACACCCTGCCACCGTCACTCGGCCACAAACATTGAGATACCTGGTTTTTAAATTCTAGTAAATCCAAAGCTCGTCTGAAATTCATGAAACTTGGCATGCTATCATGGAATGGCATCAACATGCCGTGGTAATTATTTCCCATTTGGGGCAGGTTTGGGGATATGCTTCTCATAAACCAGAGCTTCTCACAACAAGCCTGATGGTTTCGGTCGGGAATGTCCCACCTTTGGGGACGAAACGATATCCGCTGCCTCTTATTGCTTTCAAAGATTTTCTAGTGTCAACATAGAAGAACTGGAGTGTTGTGTTAAATTTTGGAATTTTTCGGGGTTCGTTTGGACATTTTTATACATTAACTGGGTTTTCTAGGCATTTTATGTGCATAATTCAAATTTGAACTACATGCACATGCTCCAGTGCATATAAATTGGTTGAAAATCAAATCAGTGTCGTTGGGTGCATGCTTAGGTCCCATGCAGGAAATGGGAATGAATTTCAAACACCAGGGCACCGTTGATTGCCGGCAAAATGTTGAGATACTTTGTTTTTAAATTCTAGTAAATCCAAAACTCATCTTAAATTCATGAAACTTGGCATGCTATCATGGAATGGGGCCCGACATGCTGTGGTATTTTTTCTGTCCATTTTGAGAGAAGGCACACTCAAATAACAGCCAACAAAGGCATTTTGAAAAAATAGCTGCCACTTTAATATCTCAAACGTTTGTATAATTCAAATCGTGTGCATTCTGTTAACCATTTAGATGACGCCACATGTCTTCGCTTTAATGGCTATAGGAGGTGTCGTGCGGACAACTGCTTGATTGAACGGGCGCCACGTGTCTTTGTTTTAATGGCTATAGGAGGTGTCGTGCGGACAACTGCTAGATTGAACGGGAGGCGTGCGAGCGCAGTCCGGTGCGCAGGCTCACCGAGAGGCTCACCGGGAAGCGTGCGAGCTGTTCAACGCAGGATTTGTGCATCTCTTCAACGCAAACAGTACAGATTGTATACGGTATGCAAATTAAAGCCATACTTCGGCGCTAAGCCAAGAGACACTGCGATTTGTCAAAATAGGTAGCTAAAAGTCACTAGCGCTATCTAATTTTTGCAGCTAAAATCACTAGCACAATCTAATTCATGCGCGTGTTCGCTACGCTCTCACCATACGGAGCGTGCTAGTAGATGTGTGAAATGACGGTAGGCGTGCCAGCAGTCCACCGCACAGGCTCACCGGGAGGCGACGAGCCTGCCCTTTGACCGCCGCCCACCTCGCTTCCACTCCTCCATATTAATGGTGCGTCCGCCTCGCTCTGTGAAATGATGGTATAGGAATGCCAGAAGTCTGCCGCGCAGGCTCACCAGGAAGCAAGACAGCCTTTGACCGCCGCCGCCTCACTCCCACTGGTCTGTACTAATGGCGCGCCCGAGCGGCCGCACCACCCATCCTCGCCACACACAGAATCCTCTCTCTCCGCCCGCATCCTCGACGCCGCTCTCAGTCCTCAAAGTGGACTGGAGCACAACGTGAATAGTGAGAAAGAGGTTTCCGTCGCTGCCAACGAGGTGGAGAATGAGGCTGCCAACAAGCGGTGGCGCGTCGGGAATGAACCACAAGCGACTCCAGCAGGCCTAGACTTCATCAGCAACCTCCCAGATGATATGTTGTGAGTCATCATATCCCTCCTCCCAATCAAATGTGGGGCGAGGACAGCCGCCCTTTCCCGGCGGTGGCGCCCCCTATGGCTCCTCACCCCTGTCGACCTCCTCGACGCCCACGAGCTCTGCCATGGCTATCGCAAAAGCTTGGATGCGTTCTCCCAGATCCTCGGCAGTCACCATGGCCCAATCAGAGGCCTTGTCACGGGGAAGTTCCGTTCCAATGGAAAGGACCGAGCCAAGCTTGACGAGTGGTTCCGATCCGCCGCCATAGACCAGCTCGAGAAGCTCAGTTTTAATGATGGGCATATGCGCTCTCTGCCAACGTTTGCGCTCCGCTTCGCGCCCACGCTGCGCCTCGCCAAGTTCATGAACTGCCATTTTCCCCCCTTAATGACGCGCCCGCTCTTTTTCTACCACGACTGAAACACCTCGAGCTCGTCGTTGTCTGCATCCCAAAGGATGACATGGATTGCCTGCTCCGCGGCTGTACTGCACTCGAGTTCCTTTGTCTTCAGGCGATGAACTGGTCGAGTACCTTCCACATCACCTCTAGGAGTCTCCGGGCTATTTATGTGTGTTGTTGGTGCTGCAACGAGAGATCACAAAAGGTGGACCAGAATATGGTCATTGAGGACACACCTTCACTTGAGAGATTACTTGTAGTTGATCAACAAGGTCCAACAAGAATCAATGTCATTTCTGCGCTGAAATTGACAGTGGTGGGCTACTCGTCTGTCAAATACTACTACTTTCAGGTACAACAATCGCCTTGTACCTCTCTTTCTTGATATCACCATTATTTATAGTTTTGAAGATGTATGTTTGTCTGTCATCCAGCAAAGCTTCACCCAGATTCTGGGCACAGTGAAGGTCTTGGCACTAGAATCTATCGGCCCCAACCTGGACCAAGTTGTCAGTAGCCTGAGATGCTTTCCGTGCCTGAAGAAGCTATAAATCGAGGTGATGTTCCTTTCCTGTTAAATTTTAACCATAAGGGAGTTCAATTTCTTGCACCTTTTCCCAAGTTTACAATGACAATGTACTATGATTTCTGAAGGAATTTTGGAGATTTCAGGACATACACCCCCACCACATATTGGTTGCTTGATTCATATGGTTACAATCCATAAGATTTTTCCTTTGGATTCATCTGTACTAGTTTTCTTAGGGAATTTTCATCTAATCCAACCTCTTGTGAAGAAGGCTACATGTTTCTAGATTGTAATCAAATGCCCATGTTAATCATGTCAGATCGAAGATGGCACGTTGGTGCATGTTACAAATCCTGCAAACCAAATAGGCGTGTAGTAGTGTTCAAAACAGCATGTAGGCACTAACACGTTCTCTTCTTTTGCAGATAATAATAAGCCTAGAGGTGGATAATGTTTATAACGACAATCGCATCGCATGCCTGGATCTACATCTCTCAAATATTACTTTCAACTCCTACCGAGGGACCTTACCGAAGATTACCCTCGCCAGGTTCTTTCTTGCCAGAGCAAGGGTGCTTAGGGTACTGAGGTTGAACACACATTTAATTAGGAAAGATGAATGGTATGTCGATCAGAGCCGGCAGGTGATGAGGACATAGACCTGGGGTAGGGCAATAGGCCTGACCTATACCTCCTACCTAAGGTCCTTGTCCTAGAAGCAAAGAGGTTCAAGAGTAAATAGTGGGGACCCAACAAAGGTGTCGAGTGTAATCCACTCGACCTACCATTCACTCGGAGATCCCGCTTTGTTTCTCTCACTCGACCACTAAACCACTCGACGTGCAGAAGACCTAAAGCCACTCCGCGCAGCAACGGTCGGGCATTTACTCTTAGACTTAATAGTCATTTATATTACTTTACTACAGACGTTACCTGTAACGCTCCTGCTTTATGAACATTGAACTCCTTGTAACGTGGGTTGGCCGGGGTCCTGGCGCACTCTATATAAGCCAACCCCCTCCACTGGCACAAGGGTTCGCACCCCGGTAACACACACGCATATAATCCAGTCGACCGCCTCCGGGCTCCGAGACGTAGGGCTATTACATCCTCCGAGAAGGGCCTGAACTCGTAAAACTCGTGCGTACAGCTTCTCCATAGCTAGGACCTTGCCTTTACATCCCTACCCCCCATTCTACTGTCAGACTTAGAACCACGACAGTTGGCGCCCACCGTGGGGCAGGTGTTTTAGCGACTTGTTGGAGAAGTTGCAATTTTTCCAATCCCCATCAGCATGGTTTCAGGCGGAGGATTGACCGAGGGCCGCGAGATCCATCTCGGCGTGCTCGTGTTCGTCGCAGACGACTCCGCTTGGCTCCAAGAGGCTCCACTCGATGTTGAGGAGCTCGCCGTCCGCGGGGCAACGCACTTTCGCGCGTGCGTCCGTGGCGTCCTCCTGCGGCAGCCGTCGACCCAGTATCGGTCGGCTCCTGTGGCGTCTTCACTCCCTGCAGCCCGCCGGCACAAGCGTTCCAGTCGGTCGAGGCTCCAGCGGTGGGTGAGGCACGCGGTGGCTCGCCAGTCGGCCACCCCTCAAGTCACGGCAATTGAGCCCGACAAAACTCTCTACGGCCTGTTCGACTGGCTCCGTTGAGACCGCATCCGAGTGCGACAGCAGTGACCCTGCGGTGGAAGTCCTGATTGTCAACGGACCACGCAGTCCTCCTGGCTTTCCCCGCATCGACGGTGGTGATGGCGGAGGCGATCCGTCGCGTGCCCACGAGGAGTACCGCCCCGAGCCCCTCTCTTCACAGCAGAGGGAAGAGCTTCGCCGCTATAACATGGATGCACTTCACACTCCTATAGTTGGAGAAACCCCCAAGGCCCGGGCCTTGGAGAAGCTGCCCCTGGCCAACTTGGCTGAGCGCACTCGACTGGAGAATCTCCAGCACGCACTCGACGAGCGTGCTCGGCAGCGAGTTCCTGAATCCAGTCTACGTCAACTCTTTCCGCCTCCAACCCAGGTATATCGAACTCCGATCCAGAATCTCACAGCTGCTGCCCGAATAGTAGAGTCGATTCAGCCTTCCCGGTCGGAGGCTGGTAGGGGTTTGATGCAGATCCGGGCTTTGCTCCGGGCGGCGGGGGAGCAGAACAGAGCTGTGTCACAGTCTCGGAATAGGATTCATAGTAGGTCTGTGATGGCAGATACAGTTCAGTCGGCTCACAGCCCGATATCGCCTCCAAGGCGTGAGGGATGTGGAGATCGACATGATCAGTACAGGAACCATGAGCAGTACGATCGTCGTCGAGTACCCATGCCTCCCCCAAGGAGTGGGTCATACGTGCCTCGGAAACACGATGATAGACGCCCTCACAGTGGTGGGCGAAGGATTCCAGTCGACCCCCGGGAGCCGGGCTTTGACGCGAGATCCATTCTCGTTCAAGGTCTGGTTGACAAGAACAGAGCACACAGAGATGGCCACGATAGAGATTACCCGACCGGCAGCAGGGTGCATGTTTCAGGTCCCGAGTGTTTCAGCAGAGCCATCAGAGCAGCAGTGATTCCTCCCAACTTCAGGTTGGCGACTGGAGTCAGCAAGTTCACTGGTGAATCCAAGCCTGACACTTGGCTTGAAGACTACCGAGTGGCTGTGCAGATTGGTGGTGGTAATGATGAAGTGGCCATGAAGCACCTTCCTCTGATGTTAGAGGGCTCGGCCAGAGCGTGGTTGAATCAGCTAGCACCTGGCAGTATTTATAGCTGGGAAGAGCTTGCCCGAGTATTTGTCAGAACATTTGAAGGTACATGCAAACGGTCAGCAGGGCTGACAGAGCTACAGTCTTGTGTGCAGAAGTCGAATGAAACTTTGAGAGATTATATCCAGAGATGGATCACGTTACACCACACGGTGGAGAATGTGTCTGATCACCAAGCAGTTTGTGCCATCAAGGAAGGCGTCAAGTGTCGGGAATTGAATCTAAAGTTCGGTCGGACCGGAGATGTCTCTGAGTCGAATGATGGAAATTGCCACCAAGTATGCTAATGGTGAAGTGGAGGATCGGCTCCGGAGTGGCAAGCAAAAAACAGTCGCCCACAAAACCGGGGGAGGGAACTCCAGTCGGAAGCAGAAGTGCAAAGCCGAGCCAACTGCTCCCAGAGAAGCCTTAGCCGTGACTCAAGGAAAGTTCAAGGGGAAGCCCAAAGGGCCATGGAACCCCAAGAAGGTAAAAGATCAAGAGTGAAATGATGTGTTGGATTTACCGTGCCACATTCACATCAAAAAACATGAGGAGGGTAATCTCATTTACCCGAAGCATACCACTCGACAATGTCGTCTCCTAATCCAGCAATTCCGAGAGAAACAGCCCAAAGAGAAGGAGAAAGAATCAGACAAGGTTGAGGATAAGGAAGAGGACGATGATGGTTACCCCCACGTCAATTCAACTCTCATGATTTTTGCTGATGTTGAGAGCAAAAGTCGACTGAATGTCATCAACAGAGAAGTGAACATGGTCGCCCCAGCGACGCCCAGTTATTTGAAGTGGTCTCAGATTGCCATTACATTCGACCAGTCTGATCACCGAACACACATAGCCACCCCTGGGAGGCAAGCGTTGGTGGTCGACCCAGTCGTCGAAGGCACTCGGTTGACTAAGGTTCTGATGGATGGTGGCAGCGGCCTGAATATACTGTATGCAGAGACCTTGAAAGGAATGGGCATTCCGATGTCCAGACTCAGTGAAAGCCATATGAGTTTCCATGGAGTTATTCCTGGCAAGAAGGCTGAATCACTCGGCCAGATTGCCCTTGATGTGGTTTTCGGTGATTCCAAGAATTACCGCAAAGAAAAGTTGACGTTTGAAGTCGTCGATTTCTAGAGTGCTTATCATGCTATCCTGGGCAGGCCGGCTTATGCACGTTTTATGGCTCGACCATGCTACGTGTACCTCAAATTGAAGATGCCTGGTCCCAAAGGAGTGATCACTATCACTAGCAATCGGAAGAAGGCAGAAGAGTGCTTCCAGAAGGGCTCAAAGATCGCCGATGCACAAATGGCAGTAGTGGAATTGCAAGAGTATCAAAAGAATGCAGATCTGAGTGATTTGTTGCAAGCAAAGAAGCCTGCCATGGATTCAACATTTCAGTCGTCTGGTGAAACGAAGCCGATTCATATTCACCCGACCGATCCCAATGCTGCTCCGACTCACATTTCGACAACGCTCGACTCCAAATAGGAAGAAGCGCTCATCCAGTTCCTCCGTGAGAACTGGGACATCTTTGCATGGAAACCTTCTGACATGCCGGGTGTTCCCAGGGGCTGGCTGAGCACCGTTTGCGAGTCGACCCAAAAGTGAAACCAGTCAAAGAACATCTTCGACGGTCCGCCGTACAGAAGCGAAAAGCGATCGGTGAAGAAGTAGCTCGGCTCCTAGCAGCTGAGTTTATCCGAGAGATTTACCACTCCGAGTGGCTAGCCAATGTTGTCATGGTCCCCAAGAAGGACGACTCACTTCGCATGTGCATTGACTTCAAGCATATCAATCGGGCCTTCCCTAAAGATCACTTTCCTCTACCCCGCATCGATCAAATAGCCCACTCGACTGCAGGGTGTGAGCGCTTGTCCTTTTTGGACGCTTGTTCCGGGTATCATCAGATCCGACTGTATGGACCCGATGAGATAAAAACAGCTTTCATCACTCCATTTAGGTGCTTTTGTTATGTCACCATGCCATTCGGCCTGAAGAATGCTGGAGCTACATTCATGAGGATGATTCAGAAGTGTTTACTCACTCAAATCAGTCGGAATGTGGAAGCATACATGGATGACATTGTGGTCAAGTCACGTAAAGGTTCCGACCTGCTGGCTGACCTTGCTGAAACTTTTGCCAACCTTAGAAGGTATGATATCAAGCTTAATCCATCAAAGTGCACATTCGGAGTTCCGGGCAGAAAATTACTCGGTTTTCTCGTTTTCGAACGAGGGATCGACGCTAACCCAGAGAAAGTTGGTGCCATTCTCCGAATGAAACGCCCTGTGCGTGTGCACGATGTTCAGAAGCTTACAGGTTGTTTGGTCGCCTTAAGTCAATTCATTTCTCGCCTCGGTGAAAAGGCATTGCCTCTTTACCGACTGATGAAGAAGTCTGATAAGTTCGAGTGGACTCCTGAAGCTGATGCAGCATTTGCAGAGCTCAAAGCCCTGCTTTCCACCCAGCCGGTGCTTGCTGCCCCAATCAGCAAAGAGCCTTTACTGCTTTACATTGCAGCCACTGGACAAGTCATCAGTACAGTACTTACGGTCGAGCGGGAAGAAGAGGGAAAAGCCTATAAAGTTCAGCGCCCAGTATATTATGTTTCTGAAGTTTTGACTCCATCAAAGCAAAGATATCCACATTATCAGAAGCTTGTTTATGGGATTTATATAACCACGAAGAAGGTTGCACATTATTTCTCAGACCACTCCATTATAGTCGTCAGCGACGCTCCATTATCAGAGATTCTGAACAACAGAGATGCAACTGGTCGAGTGGCAAAGTGGCCGATTGAACTTCTTCCCTTGGATATCAAGTTTGAGGCAAAGAAAGCTATCAAGTCCCAAGCAATAGCAGATTTCCTCGCCGAGTGGATCGAACAGCAACTGCCGACTCAAGTCCACTCGGAGCACTGGACCATGTTCTTTGATGGTTCCAAGATGCTGAATGGTTCCGATGCTGGGGTGGTACTGGTATCCCCCCGAGGAGACAAGCTCAGATATGTTCTCCAGATTCACTTTGATTCCTCCAATAACGAAGCGGAGTATGCAACACTCTTATATGGGTTACGTATAGCCATCTCACTCGGCGTCCGTCGCCTCATGGTCTACGGCGACTCAGATTTGGTAGTCAATCAAGTGATGAAGGAGTGGGACGTCAGAAGCCCAGCTATGACTGGTTACTGCAATGCGGTGAGGAAGTTGGAAATGAAGTTTGAGGGGTTAGAGCTCCATCATATACCCCAACTGAAAAATCAAGCAGCTGATGATTTGGCAAAGATAGGTTCCAAGAGGGAAGCCATTCCCAGCAACGTGTTTTTGGAACACATTCATACACCTTCAGTTCAAGAAGATCCTTTCACTGAAGAGCCCCCGCAGCCTAAGAGCGCCACAGATCCGACTGAAGTCGAAGTCCCAGCCGTGGTCGACCTGATCATGGAGGTTTTGGTCATCACTCCCGACTGGACAGTGCCATACATTGCGTATATCCTGAGGAAAGAACTCCCAGAGGATGAAGAAGAGGCTCGACAGATCGTCCGTCAATCCAAAGCCTTTACTGTGATAAAAGGACAACTATTTAGGGAAAGTGTAACTGGAGTCAGCCAGAAATGCATCACATCAGAAGAAGGTCGAGTGATCCTCAACGACATCCACTCAGGGACCTGTGGTCATCATGCGTCCTCTCGGTCCATTGTGGCCAAAGCATACCGAGCCGGATTTTATTGGCCACGAGCAAATGAAATGGCAAAAGATATAGTCGACAAATGTGAAGGCTGCCAGTTTTACTCCAATATGTCCCACAAGCCTGCGTCAGCCCTGAAGACTATTCCACTCGCCTGGCCCTTTGTCGTTTGGGGGTTGGATATGGTTGGACCCCTGACGACTGGTAGGAGCGGCTTCACTCATGTGCTTGTAGCAGTCGACAAGTTTACCAAGTGGATTGAAGCCAAGCCTATCAAGAATCTTGAAGCCAGTACTGCCGTCAGCTTCATCAGAGAATTGACATTCAGATATGGAGTTCCGCATAGCATCATCACTAACAATGGGTCGAACTTCGATTCTGATGAGTTCAGAGCCTTCTGTGCTTCCCAAGGCACGCGAGTCGACTATGCTTCAATCGCCCACCCCCAGTCAAATGGACAAGCAGAAAGAGAAAATGGCTAGATTCTCAAAGGTCTGAAACCCCGACTGATGCGTGATCTCAAACACGCAGCAGGCGCCTGGGTCGATGAACTTCCATCAGTTCTTTGAGGATTGAGGACAACTCCCAATCGGTCGACTGGCGGAACTCCATTCTTCTTGTTTTATGGAGCTGAAGCTGTTCTACCGAGTGACTTGCTTCACAATGCACCCCGAGTCGAGCTCTTCTCTGAAGATGAAGCAGAACAGGCCTGGCAGGACGCAGTCGATCTGCTAGAGGAGGAAAGAGAGATGGCCTTAATCCGGTCGACCATTTATCAGCAAGACTTGCGTCGATTCCACGCCAGAAACGTGAGGGGCCGAGCCTTTCAAGAGGGAGACTTGGTTCTTCGAGTGGATCAGCAGAAACCACACAAGCTCGCCCCTGCTTGGGAAGGTCCCTTCATTGTCACCAGAGTTCTCCACAATGGAGCATACCATCTTTACAATGTCGAGCATCAGAAAGACGAGCCACAGGCTTGGAACGCGGAGCTGCTCCGCCCCTTTTATACTTAAGTACTCATCCGGATGAGATGTAATAAGAAGTACCTTTGTAGTTTGTTTATCAAAGACAAGAGCTTTACAGTCTTCCTAAATGGTTGTTGTTACTTTTGTTTACGTCTGAAATTTCCCCAGTGGGTGACTTTGCCGCGAATCCGTTTCGCCTAAGTTTGAAAAATCCTACCTAGTGGTGAGCAAGCCTCTCACTCGGGGACTTAGCCGCGAATCCATTTCGCCTAAGTTTGTAAAATCCTACCGAGTGGAGAGCAACCCTCCCACTCGGCGGCTTAGCTGCAGTCCAGTACTCGCCTAAGTTTGAAAAACCCCACCGAGTAATGAGCAAGCCTCTCACTCAGGGGCTTAGCTGTAGTCCAATACTCGCCTAAGTTTGAAAAATCCCACCGCGTGAGAGGCCGAGTGATGAGCAAGCCTCTCACTCGGGGGCTTAGCTGCAGTCCAGTACTCGCCTAAGTTTGAAAAATCCCACCGAGTGATGAGCAAGCCTCTCACTCGAGGGCTTAGCTGCAGTCCAGTACTCGCCTAAGTTTGAAAAATCCCACTGAGTGATGAGCAAGCCTCTCACTCGGGGGCTTAGCTGCAGTCCAGTACTTGCCTAAGTTTGAAAAATCCCACCGAGTGATGAGCAAGCCTCACACTCGGGGGCTTAGCTGCAGTCCAGGACTCGCCCAAGTTTGAAAAATCCCATCGAGTGATGAGCAAGCCTCTCACTCGGGGGCTTAGATGCAGTCCACAACTCGCCTAAGTTTGAAAAATCCCACCAAGTGGTGAGCAACCCTCCCACTCGGGGGCTTAGCTGCAGTCATGTACTCGCCTAAGTTTGAAAAATCCCATCGAGTGGTGAGCAACCCTCCCACTCGGGGGCTTAGCTGCAGTCCAGTACTCGCCTAAGTTTAAGAATCCTACCGAGTAGTGAGCAACCCTCCCACTCGGGGGCTTAGCTGTAGTCCACTACTCGCCTAAGTTTGTAAAACCCTACCGAGTGGTGAGCAACCCGCCCACTCGGGGGCTTAGCTGCAGTCTAGTACTCGCCTATGTTCGAAGTCCATCCCTATCCGCAAGGACGATGAGGTGCAGGTCTACTGCAACCTTCTCCTTCGGAGATGCGCCACAAGTACAACGTGTGCTCCATCCCTATCCGCAAGGACGACGAGGTGCAGGTCGACTGCAACCTTCTCCTTCGGAGCTGCGCCACAAGTACAACGTGTGCTCCTACCCTATCCGCGAGTACGACGAGGTACAGCTCGACTGTAACCTTCTCCTTCGGAGCTGCGCCACAAGTACAACGTACGCTCCATCCTCGTCCACAAGGACGACGAGGTACAGGTCGACTGGGATCTCCTCCTCAGAGCTGCATCTCAAGTACAAAGATTATTCCGAGTGAAGAGCCAAATCCACTCAAAGGCAAACACAAGCATATTCAGAGATAAACCAAGTTCAGATAAATCCTAAAGTTCCGGACGACGGATCAAAAGTATTCGAGCACCAAGCCCGAAGAAGTTTAATGACTACACAATCACTCAGCATTCCGAGGCAAATAAAAGTGGAGCATAATGTTTTTTGGTCACGCGTCAGGAGAAGGACTGGCTGGGTCGCAGAAACTGTCAAGGTCTATGCTGTCTGCAATGCGAGTGGCAGCGTCAAGAAAGGTGTCCATGAAGGATTGGAAGGTGTGCCTCTTTGTGTTAGCAACCTTGAGCTCCGCCATCTTGTCTTCTTTGACGTCTTTGCAGTGCACTAGGACCAAGGACAACGCGACATCAGTGCCACATCGAGCAGATGACTTCTTCCACTCTTGCACTCGGTCAGGTATTTGATTTAGTCGAGCCATCAGAGACTCAAGATCTTGAGATAGTTCCGCCTGAGGCCAGAGTTCAGCATCAACCCGAGTCATCGCTGCCTTCAGGCGAGCAAGATAAGCAACCACGCTGTCCATGCGAGATTCCAACCGCAGCACATTCATCGCAACATCATCCTTGACTGGAGAATTTATGGGATCGAGACCCATCTCGACCCGCCCAGTTTCCGCTTCAAAGTCTTGGCAAAGCTCCGCACAGTCGAGTAAACGATGAGTCGACGATATAATCAAGCTGGACAGTCGACCGTAATAAGTCAGTCAATCATCAGTACCTTCAAGTTTTAGGACCAGCTTTGCAGCAAGCTGGCCCAGATAAGACTCCAACTCGCCCTTCTTGGCCTTGAGACTCCCAAGCTCATCAGTCAGCTTGTCCTTGTCTTTCTTCAGTCGCTCGACCTCCCGATTGGCGTCAGAGACAGCAGCCTTTAGTTTGGAGTTCTCCTCTTCTAACTTACCGACTGAAGCAAGCTTCTTGTCAGCAAGCGCCGTTTTCTCTCGCACTTCCTTCTGTGCAGCAGCAAGATCCAGATCCTTCTTCTCCAAAGCCTGCTTCATTTTCTCTAAAGAAATAACATTCTTCAGATGGGCTTGGAGTTGACGGTTTTCACTACATACATTTGCTCGAGTGGAGTCACTCGGTTCAGAAAATGGAAAGGAGAAGGGCCGGCAGTGAGAAAGACAGTTGTCAATTGGTTACCTCCCATGGCAGCTACTTCATCACGAGCAGTCTTGAGATTCTTCTGGGCATATTCCAGATCAAGGTTGAGGATGATTTGCTGCTTGTTCATTGCGGAAAGCTTAGCCCCAAGATCACAAGATTTCTGCAGTTTAAGCCATATCAATTGACCAGGATAAAAAAGACATCACAGTGACAGCTACTCTAAGACTACCGCCGAATCAAACATTCAACGGCAGTCTCGGGGACTACACCCAGTGGGTGCACTTGGCGTGCCCCCACTGGTTTGAATAAACACTCGACATGGTCTGCCCAGTGCGAGAGTAAAAAAACAGTTCTCAGACCATAGTCGACTGCCCGCAGTCAACCACGGTCTCGGGGACTACACCCAGTGGGTGCACTTCGCGTGTCCCCACTAGTTCTGGTGTCATTCGACTTGGCCAGTCCAGACCGAGTGACAAAATTCAGATTCTCAGACCACAGTCGACTGCCCACAGTCAACTATGGTCTCGGGGACTACACCCAGTGGGTGCACTAAGAGTGCCCCCACTATTTCAAAAATTCAATCCAAGACGACTCAAATTGACTCGTGCAACTTCAAAACAGTCACACCCCAGTGGGTGATCAGACGAGAAATATGATCAATCGGAAATCAACTAACCTGGACATTGGTCTGCAGAGCAGCTCCGGCGTTGAAGGCCACCTGACTGGCCTCACTTTCATCTGCCCCATCACAAGGTTCAACTGAAGAAGAGCTTCCTTGGCGGTAGACGGTGGGTCATCCGGCGTTTGATACGCAATAAAAAGCGATGATGGCAGAGCAGTCGGAGCAACCGCTGGGTCTGATGCGTGGGGTTGTATTGGTACAGCAGAAGTCTGAGCAGCTGATCCTGATGGGCAATCAGTCGACAGTGGGATAGCGAAAGTGATGTTGGTACGTGCGGGATCTGACGATCGCTCGACGGCCATCCCAGGCATATCAGTCGACTGAGGAACCTGGGCCTCAGGCGCTTTCCCGCTCAGTTCCTTGTCCCTCCTCCTCCTTGCCCTCAGCGGCACTTCTTCTTCATCGTCCGGGAGCACAACAACGTCCCGTGGCGCTGCAACAAACAGAGAAAGTCAAGGAGATACCTGACAACAATCCAGTTGTCCAAATAAACTCGAGTCGGGCAAACTTACTGGCTTTGGAGGTAGCTGCGTCATCGGTTTCCTCATTGTCTGGGGTCTTGTTGATATCCATATCAGTCGCAGCCGAGGCTGGGCTGCAAAGGTTCATCATCCACTCGGTCAGTACAAGAGAATCTGTCAGAACAAGAAAATACGGAGAGAACATTTACCCAGAAGCAACAGGAACGTCCATCTTGATCCTAGGCAAGGTCTTCCGAGCCTTCAAAGGATTGATCTTGGGCTGCTTGGTGACCTTCTCAGCCAATTCTGGAGTCGAAGACCGAGCGCGCTTTTGAGATGGAGCGCTCGAGGCCACAGCCTTGCCGCACCTACCCGCGGGATCATGGCACTGCTTGGATCGAAGTTCAGAAAGAGGTGGTCAGTCAGCTACCACCTCGTCGTCCAACTCATCGCTCTCATCTTCATCATCATCGGCTGGTGACTCCCACTCGCCGCTCTCCTCCGCGCTGTCCTCGCCTTCATGGTACTGCTCCAGAGCTTGTTCGCCATTGGGCATTGAGTACATCTCTGTATAAATCTACAAAACAAGTAGCCGAGTGGAAATCAGTCAGATCAACAAACAGTCAGAAAACACATCCAAATTCAATCAGTTGTAATGGCCAAACCTTGTCTGGCTGGTTGCTGTCGCTGAAAGGTTTGACTCTCCTAGTGCCCCTGGGGTTGTTCTTGTTCCCGGTGATGCCGCTCAGCCACTCGGCCACCGTTTTGGCCATCACCTCCTCCGGATGAACCCGAGCGGTATCACCAGCCCCGGAGTACATTCACATGGAGTGGTCACGAGCTTGGAGTGGTTGAATGCGCCGACTGAGAAACACCCCCAGCAGATCCATGCCGGTGACACCTTGGTTGATCAGTCGAACTACCCTCCCGACCAACATGCCCGTCTCCACCTTCTCCGCGGCGGTCACTTTCAACGAAGATGGAGTCTGAACACGATCAAAAGAGAAAGGGGGAAGTCCAGTCGAGTGGCCTGGCGTCGCGATATCCTGGCAATAGAACCAAGTCGACTGCCAGCCCCTGACCAACTCAGGGAGAGTCATCAGAGGGAAGGAACTCCTCTTCCTCTTTTGAATACCCAGACCCCCACACATCTGGATAACATGGGTTTTCTCGTCGTTCGAGTTTGCTTTCTTCACTGATTGGGAGCGGATAGTGAAAATGTGCTTGAAAAGACCCCAGTGCGGTCGACACCCCAGGAAAATTCTCGCACATGGACACGAATGCGGCAAGATATGTGATGGTGTTGGGAGTAAAATGATGGAGTTGAGCCCCAAAGAAATTGAAGAAACCTCCAAAGAAGGGGTGTGGAGGAAGCGAGAAGCCGCGGTCGACATGGGTGGCGAGCAGAACACACTCACCCGGTCGCGGCTATGGCTCCGTTTCCCCCTCCGGCAGCCGCGCAGACTCGTGGATGATCAGCCCTAGCTCGGCCATATCGTCCAGGTCTTCCTGCTGAAGTGAGGATCGGATCCAATCTCCCTGGATCCAACCCGACGGCAGCCCCGAGCGCGATCAAGATCCCCGATTCGTCTTCTTGCTTTTCGCCGCCCCCGTCGCCTTCTTCACGTGTTCCAGCGTCGCCGTTCTCTCCTTCCCCATGGCGGCGTAGCGGCGGCATCGAGGGTGGAGAAGCCGAACGAGGTAAAGGAGCAAGAGGAAGAAGAGGGAGAATGGGCATGCACAGTGCGGACGCCTCGGCCTCGCCGCTTTTAAGGGCCTACTTCCGAGTGGCGGACGCGTGGGTCTGGGCGATCCTGTCAAATCCCTTAACAGTCACACACGGGATACGTGGCGAAAAAGGTGGCGCGGAAATAGAAACGCCCTGCTTATCCACTCCGCTTACCACGGCGCGCTCCGCCTGGCGCGCTTCCACCAAAATTTCGAATCCCGCAAAATCCAGGATCCTCTACAACCAATCACGCCAAAGATTCCATGTCAAAGATAACACTCGACGGATGACGTTATAAAACCAGTCGGTCATTTCTGAATCGATCAAGGCGACTGAAACGAAGCCGAAGTTCCAACAACTGGCATCCATTTGGAGATGAAAGCAAGAGCCAGAGCAAAGTCAACTTCAACCTTCTTTTCACTCGGACCTCAATCCATTCGGGGGCTAATGATGAGGACATAGACCTGGGGTAGGGCAATAGGCCTGACCTATACCTCCTACCTAAGGTCCTTATCCTAGAAGCAAAGAGGTTCAAGAGTAAATAGAGGGGACCCAACAAAGGTGTCGAGTGTAATCCACTCGACCTACCATTCACTCAGAGACCCCCCTTTGTTTCTGTCACTCGACTACTAAACCACTCGACGTGCAGAAGACCTAAAGCCACTCCGCGCAGCAACGGTCGGGCATTTCCTCTTAGACTTAATAGTCATTTATATTACTTTACTACAGACGTTGCCTGTAAGGCCCCTGCTTTATGAACATTGAACTCCTTGTAACGTGGGCTGGCCGGGGTCCTGGAACACTCTATATAAGCCACCCCCCTCCACTGCACAAGGGTTCGCACCCCGGTAACGCACACGCATATAATCCAGTCAACCGCCTCCGGGCTCCGAGACGTAGGGCTGTTACTTCCTCCGAGAAGGGCCTGAACTCGTAATACTCGTGCGTACAGCTTCTCCATAGCTAGGACCTTGCCTTTACATCCCTAACCCCATTCTACTGTCAGACTTAGAACCACGATAGCAGGTACTGCAGAATGGAAGAGGATCCAAAAAAGCTAAACTTCGTATAGGAAGAGCATATGACAGAACAATTGGAAGGCATTGTGTCAAACCCAAACATGACTTGTCAGCGGCTGATCCCTTTGCAGAAATGACGATGGTTGCAATGTTTGAATTTGGGCATTGTAATCTTTGAATTTGAACCTTGCAATATTTATGGTATTTGTTATATAACGTAATTAGATGTTTAATTTGGTATTGCAATCATGTCATGTTACAAGTATATATACATGTTCTTCTGTACACAGAGCATAGATGTTCTGCGGACAGAGCATATCACAACACACACGCACCGCACTAGGTAACCCATCAGCGATGAATTCATCAATCCCAAACAGTTCATCCAAGTGAACCGTATGCTGTATATCACACACAACTTCATCTGGCTGCCCGTTTCTGTTCATCTGCCTCATCGCAAACGGTTCATTGAACTAAACCGTATGCCCCTCATCGCACACACAACTAAATTCTAAACTGTGTTTGATGCATCCATCATCGCAAACGTTTTCCATCTTTTTGATGGTATTTCTACATCACTGTTTGCGATTATTGCATCAGACACAGTTTCGTCGAAAGGTCTCTGATCGTAGTGTCGCGTTAGCAGCATCCTGCAGTAGTGTATATCACACTCCCAAGTCAAACGTGTCTTATGATAAGTGATTGTTGGAGGTTACACAACAGTAGTACTTTGATGTAAGAACATGGTGTTATAGGCAAATATAGAACTGAATAATGAGTTCTTCATTCGAGTCACAGATGTCGGTGCAGAAGTTGAGCAATCCAGCGTCGTGAAGAACTCTGAGGATTGGGGTGAAGTAGGGCAGTGACTCCATATCCACATGAGGAATGTGCTCATGGTCAAAGATCTTGTCCTTATCGAATAGCAGTGAAGAATACAAGTTCATCTGACTCGCTGTCCAGAAGCGCTTGCGTCGAAGATGAGCAGAGTCATAGGGATTGAAGTCAGTGAAGAAAATGTGCTCGTTGAAGAACTCTTCAGCTTTGAACTTCTGTTTCTTGGAGAAGGGATTCTTGGGCTTGGCTTGAGGAGTGTCAGTCAAAGTCTTCACAGCCTCTGGAATCACAGTCTCAGGAGCCACATGCTCAGGAATTTCAGGTGCAATGTCATCAGTAGCAGCCTAGGTCTCCATTTCTTCAGCAACATTTACATCAGCACTAGTGGCTGGAACTTCTTCAGGGATGGTAAGAAGAGAAGCTTGAGGTTCTTCAGAGCCCGTGTGAATTTCTTCAGTTTGGACAGAGGACTGAGGAATCTGTTGCAGCGGGGTGAACATTGGTGAATTGGGGTGATGACTTTCCCAGTAGTCATCATTCAGAATTGGAGTGGTGCACCCAATGTCCATGTCTTCATCTTCTTCATCAATTTCCTCAACACCTGCCTCTTCAGGAGTGAACTGAGGCATGGGCGAGGATACCAGTGGGGTTGAAGGAATGTTATCCACTTCAATTTCTTCATCCAACTGCTCTGTCGAAGCAGCAGAAGGATCTCCTTCATCTGATTCATTGGGAATCTCATATTCTTCACCAAAGGGTACAATCTCCTTTGATGGCATGCTTGACACAGGAACAACATCGATAGGATTTTCATACGAGCTTGTCAAAGTCTTCACCTTCTTGGGAGCTGAAGACTCTGAGGAAGCAGATGCTTTCCTTTTCTTCACAGATGTTCTCTCTGCAGCCTTGGTTTTCTTCACTTCTGATGTAGAAGGAAGGTTGATGCTTGTTGTTGGTGCTGGAGGAGCAGAGGAAATTGGTTCAGTTTCTTAAGGCGCAACTGATGCAGTTGCCCTGGCATTGTCATTGTCTTCAGGCGCAACAACAGATGCTTCAGCTGGCCTGGATTGATCCTCAGGCGCAACACTAGAGGTTGCCCTGGCAGTTTCTTCAGTGGCTGAAATGTCTTCATCAGCCCTGGTGCTTTCATTTTCTTTAGCAGCCTGATTTTCATCAGCGGTGCTGGCATGTTCTTCAGTAGGCTGAGCAGATGCTGCAGCCTGAGGAGATTCATGTTGTGATTAGGCTGCAAAATTTGAGGTGAATCTTTCTACCATCTTGACGAATCTGACCTTGGCTCCCTGCCAATCTACACGGTAGACGTCAAATTCATCACTAAGGGTTTTGATCTCAGTTTGTATGGTCACTAGTTCATCAGTTGTCATTTTGACAACAATCTTCTTCAGGAAACGCTCCTTCTTGTACTGAGCTTTCTTTCAATTACCTGGCCTTTTCAAATTTCCATTTTTCTTCGCCTATGAAGGTTGTCAACATGTGACTTTGGCCAAGTGTGAGATTGAAGTCAGGCATAGGAGTGTTGGGGTCCTTGTGCCAGAGATCAATGAAGTCTAGGATCAACTTGGGATCCAACAAAAGAGGCACATATGTGCCTTTGGCTCTAGCGGCCCGTTGCTGTCTGTCTCTGAAGATTCAACGAGTTCTTCATCATCAGCTTCGTCTTCACTGGACGGCACATGAAAGGCAACCTGCTTCTTGTGAGGACTTGGTCTAGTGCCTTTTTGTCATCAGCAAAGTTGGGCTTGTTGAGGACTGCGGAGGAGCTGAAGAACTTGCAGATGCTCCTGAAGCAATTGAGATGCCTATGGTCCTTTGGCAAGAGGCGAGATGCGCAGGTGCCGAGGACTTTGTGGGAGCAGCTGAAGGTTTTGCAATAGTGGCAACTAGAGCTGCTTGAGGAATTTGCTGTGAGGGCTTTGACAAGCTTGACCGTGAGGGCATTTCTGAGGAACTAGGCTTGCGACCTGGCTTCTTGGGCATAGCCTTCTTGGGCCTGCTAGTAGAGGCCTCAATAGCAGCAGCAGAGTCTTCGTTGAATTTTCTCACTACTTGTTTGGCCACTTTGGCCAATTTAGCTTGTCGCTTCGCCCATTCAGCGGGAAAGTCCTCACCTCTTCTGATGCTAGAGGGATCAGCAACTTGGCCTGGTGCCAATGGAAGTCTTGGGCATGGAGGGTGTACAGCGAATTTCTTCATGTACATGGGAGTAACATAGCGATATTCCCTCCATTCTCTGGCCCATCCTCTCAATTTTCTGAATGCGCACTTTGCGCTCATTCTTCTTCATGAATTGCTTCATCAGGTGTGCAATACCCTGCATAGATATCTTCAGGGATTTCAAAAACAGTGTTAACTTCCAATTTCTTCCCTCCCTTCTGAGGTCTCTTGCCATCAGCCATTGTCTTCAGCTGAGGAATTTGAACAACAGAATTCTCTGAAGAGGTATGTAACTTGTCTTCGAGGAATGCTGCAAATGAGTTAAGTTCATGAGAACCTACTGATTCAGTAGCGGACATGAGTACCTGTGAACAGAGTATAGGTGCGAAGAATTTTGAGAGGTCATATGCATTCTCAGAAGTTTTTCAAAATTGAACAAGTTTGAGGAATTTGACCAGAGGTGTCTTGAGGAATTTCACTAAGTGTTCTTTGACTTAGGTGCCCGAGTTGTATAGATTTAAAAAATCCACACAATTGAGGAATCTTGAAGAAAAATGTTGCTTAGAGAAACAGATCAAGAATGGATGCATGTGAGGTGTTTACGTGTGTGGAAGTTGAAGAATAAACACCTTTTGAAGATTTTGTGGAAATCATCAGAATCAACAAGGGCATATTTTTTTTCTTTACCCTTGACGAAGAACACGACGAACTGGAAGTTGTAGATTGGAAGTTCGTCCGTTCAGATCTTCCACGCCCTAACTTGGTAGAGGAAGATAGCTACAGCAGCGGCGGAGTGAAGATTTCCGTGGCCGGCGCGAGTACGACGACGATAAGCTCGAGGCAGTGAAGCTCTTCCTCACCTGCGACGACGGAAGTAGTGGCGGCGCTAGGTCAGAGAGCTCAAGCAAGGGGAGTGAGGTCGAGCGGGGTAAATGAAGTCTGAGGAGGGTGAGGGGTATTTATAACCAAGGTGAAAAACCGCTCGCCCGAGGAAAATGGACGAACGTGCCCCTGACCCATCTCATCCTAGCGACATGTGTCACCCATGTACAGAGAGATGGCGATCGTGTGAGATCATGGGTGAATAGATAAGTCTTATCATGGGATGCAGAACGATTTGAGCGGCAAAAACCAAAAATTCAGATAAGAGTATTTTAAAGTTTCGTTTGCAAATTCTTCAGCTGTCAAGGACACAGTGAAGATTTTGAACGGGTTTCAAATAGAACGCACATGAAGAATTTGTGAACAGAGTAGGTTGAGTTTAGCATAGAGGGGGAAGGGTCCCATCACATTCACTTAGCGTAAAGGTCAGCTTGAAGAAATAGCAATAAGTGAATGCTGTAGAGGACTGGAAACTCAAATATATATATATATATATATATATATATGTATATATATATATATCACTGGTACAACAACGTCCTAAACAAACGGTTAAAAACCCCTTTCCGCGACGGCATTTGGAACCGTTGCCAAGTGAGTGTGGGCGATAGGGGGGTCCTTCCCACACGACCCAGTAATCATCGGGGATAGACCCTCGTGGGACCCAGGCTAGGGCTGTGTGCGATCAGGCGAGGCATGGAAACCCAATCATTTTCATAGGTACGTACATCCCACACGGTGAATCCTAGAAATCATTTCCATAGGTATGTACATCCCACACGGTGAATCCCATAAATCATTTCCGTAGGTATGTACATCCCACACGATGAATCCCAGAAATCATTTCCGTAGGTATGTTCATCCCACACGGTGAATCCCAGAAATCATTTCCGTAGGTATGTACATCCCACAGGGTGAATCCCAGAAAATAATTTCCGTAGGTATGTACATCCCACACAGTTCTTTGTGTGGAAACGTGTGTGCAAGGTGGCCTAACGCAAACTGTTCGCTGCCGGAAGCCGTGTGTGATTGTTAGTTGATCGAACACGCCTACTTTCTAGAAACCGTGCGGGTTGTTTGAGTTCATCGCCCACGGTGCTGTCTGAGTAACCGTTTGCAATAGAAAACCCCAATAAGCAGGGTAATTAGCCTATTATTGATAATCCATGTACTAATCAAATTGATATTTCTTATAAAACACGCCAGATATTTCATATCCATATAAAAGCAACCAGTATTTCATAATCGAATTACATCAGATAGCTTCGGCACTCAGTTACGCCATTACACAACAGCACCAAGTTTCACATGCAGCATCAAAAACCTTTGGAAAGTAGCATCATACACGTTAAATAGATAGATAAATGTCATCTGGGAAACTGCAGAAGCGGAAGGGAAATATTGAGCCTTCAGTGATGTTGAATGTCCTTGCAACTTTAGGCCAGTGGCTATGGATAATTGCCCGCCCAACCTTCATCCTCTTCAGCAAGACATCAATATTGTACCGTGGGTGTTGAATGAATACCTTCCTCGCCTCTTGACCATGCAGGTGGTTTGAGAGGTAATCATCGGTGAACTGCTTTGAAAAGTACTGAAAACAAAGCTATGCATAAATCGCTGTTGTAAATTTTGAAATGGCGCAAGGGGTAAAAATAAGTTAAAAGAGTAGGTACCATCCTATAGTTGACTGATGTCTTCTTCATTGTGCAAACAAAGATCTTGCTGTTATTCGTCGCAAGTTTCTTCGTCCTAACAATCTTTCTGAGTTTCTTGACTTGACTGATATTCATGGACATCTCATTTCCCCATATGCAAAATGGGTCGAACGGTGGGTCTAAGCCTCTGGCAGCAGGACGTACATGTGCAAGACCAAATTGTAAGAAACCTAAATATTAGAATGATTCCTGCAACTGCACAATAATGTGCTATTAGTCAAAGGACCCTGCTTGAACAAACCTCGATGGTAAACCACAGTGTCTCCCATTGTTTCCCTGCAACACACATAAGGAAGATCTTGATCAGATTAACTGAGAGTTCCATACTATCAGTAGAATATGTATTGAGTACAACCAAATTCGATTGGTGTCACATGCATAACAATACAAAATTGTACCCACAGCAAATGAAAATCAAATTGCAGAACTGAACCAAATAGTTAAATGGACAGCAGACCAAATGAACCAAAATAGTTAACTGAGCACGACATTGCAGAATAGAAACATGTACTAGAAGATAAGACAGTTAACGAAACAAAGAATGCTTGAGAACAGTACTACGAAATGTTGCAATTGTTGGACCAAAGTGTTAACTGAACATTACATTTCAGAGGACCAAACTGTTAACTGAACATCAGATTGCATATTAACATTACAGAGGACAAATCACTAGAAGGCACTGGCAGTGGCCTTGAGAAAACATCATGAACTGTATTTTAAAGTAGACAACCGCACGACGGTGTCGACGGTGGCCTCGAAGACGAGGTGCTCCTCCAAGATCTGGCGGTCGCCCGCATGTCAGCCATAGCGACCTCGTTCAAGCGTGCGGCCGCATGCTACTCAGCTCCATGTTATACTGCGTGTAAAATGGCTGTGGGCGGCGCTTAATTGGAGGAGCGGCGCAGTGATTTCGGTGGAAGGTGTCGCTCCGTCAGTCGGGGCATGTGGGAAGGGAAAGGAGGAGGATGGTGTGGGTGGGGTGTGGATTACCTGACCATATCGACGAGGCCACGCAACAAGAAGAAGAGTCGGCGGCGAGGAGGCCGCGCAGCAAGAAGAAGGGTCGCCGGCGAGGAGGCGGCGCTGTAAGAAGAAGGGTCGCCGACAAGGAGGCGGCGCTGCAAGAAGAAGGGTAGCCGGCAAGGAGGCAACGCTGCAAGAAGAAGGGTCGCCGGCGAGGAGGCTGAGCTGCCAGTAAGCAGCAGTGAAGGTTTGAACTTGGAAAGCAAGGAGGAACAGTGGAAATGTGGCTTTTGGTAGGAGAGAGGGGCGGGGAGATAGATATTTCCACGGTGGCAAAAAAAATTCGCTCGGTGCCACAAGAAACTGGCGCGCAAGTGTGGTTAAAGCGGGGGCGGTGGACTGTAGACGACGAAGCTTCCTGCGTAAGCCAGACAAGACGGTGCGCCAAGAATTTTATATCACATCCAACATGATTCTTTCTAGTAAACTGTCTGTGGTATACCTGATTTTTTAATTATGTTTTGAAAGAAAAAATGGTGTTACGAAGGGAAAGGATGGTGTTTGAATTGCTAGAACATTTACGTACAGTGAACATGCAACTAGTAGATGAGTTTCGTGTTTAAATTTGGAATTATTCCGGGTTCGTTTGGCATTTTTATGTATTAATTGAGTTTCTGGGCATTTAATGTGCATAATTCAAATTTGAACTACAAGCACATGCTCCAATGCACCAAAGTTTGCTGAAAAATCACATATGTGTCTTTGGGTGAATTTATAGGTCCCATGCAAGAAATGGGAATAAAATTCAAACATCTGGGTGTCGTGGCTCAGCGGGAATGATTTAGAAACTTGGTTTTTTAATTCCTGTAAATCCAAAACACGGGTGAAAATCATGAAACTAGGCATGGTGTAATGACATGGCACCAACATGCTGTAGTAATTTTTTTGGCTGAATTGGGACAAGCTTTGGTGTAAGCCTTCTTGCAAACCGGAGCTTCCCTCAAGTAGGCTCCTGGTTCCGAGAGGGAACGTGTCACCTCCGTGTGCAAAACGACATACGTACACAGCCTTCTCCCACCTTAATTTTTTTACACAGGCAGATTAGACCAAATAGAAGTATCGTGCTAAATTTTGGAATTATTCCGTGTTCGTTTGGCCTTTTTTGTACATTAATTGAGTTTCTGGGCAATTAATGTGCATCATTCAAATTTGAACTACAAGCATGTGCTCCGGTGCACCATAGTTGTTTGAAAAATCGCATGTGTGTCCTTGGGTGAATTTCTAGGTCTCATGCAAGAGATTGGAGTGAAATTCAAACATCTGAGCGTCGTGGCTCGGCCGGAAAGATTGAGAAACATGGTTTTTTAATTCCTGTAACTCCAAAACACGCCTGAAAATCATGAAACTTGGCATGGTGTCATGACATGGCACCAACATGCTGCGGTAATATTTTTGGCCGAATTGGGACAAACTTTAGTGTAAGCTTCTTGCAAAACGGAGCTTCCCTCAGGAAGGCTCGTGGTTCCGAGAGGGAACGTGCCACCTCCGTGTGCGAAACGACATACGTACACTGCCTTCTCCCGCCTTATTTTTCTTACACAGCCAGATTAGACCAAATAGAAGTACCGTGCTAAATTTTGGAATTATTCCGGGCTCATTTCGCCTTTTTTATACATTACTTGAGTTTGTGGGCATTTAATGTGCATAATTCATATTTGAACTACAAGCACATGCTCCAGTGCACCAAAGTTGTTTGAAAAATCACATGTGTGTCCTTGGGTGAATTTCTAGGTCCCATGCAAGAGATGGGAGTGAAATGCAAACATCTGGGTGTCGTGGCTCGGCCGAAAAGATTGAGAAACTTGGTTTTTTAATTCCTGTAATTTGCACTACAAGCACATGCTCCAGTGCACCAAAGTTGTTTGAAAAATCGCATGTGTGTCCTTGGGTGAATTTCTAGGTCCCATGCAAGAGATTGGAGTGAAATTCAAACGTCTGGGCGTCGTGGCTCCACCGGAAAGATTGAGAAACATGGTTTTTTAATTCCTGTAATTCCAAAAAACGCCTGAAAATCATGAAACTTGGCATGGTGTCATGACATGGCACCAACATGCTGCGGTAATATTTTTGGCCGAATTGCGACAAGCTTTGTTGTAAGCTTCTTGCAAAACGGAGCTTCCCTCAAGAAGGCTCATGGTTCCGAGAGGGAACGTGCCACCTCGGTGTGCGAAACGACATACGTACACTGCCTTCTCCCGCCTTATTTTTTTACACAGCCAGATTCGACCAAAAAGAAGTACCGTGCTAAATTTTGGAATTATTCCGGGCTCATTTCGCCTTTTTATACATTAATTGAGTTTGTGGGCATTTAATGTGCATAATTCAAATTTGAACTACAAGCACATGCTCCAGTGCACCAAAGTTGTTTGAAAAATCACATGTGTGTCCTTGGGTGAATTTCTAGGTCCCATGCAAGAGATGGGAGTGAAATTCAGACATCTGGGCGTCGTGGCTCGGCCGAAAAGATTGAGAAACTTGGTTTTTTAATTCCTGTAATTCCAAAACACGCCTAAAAATCATGAAACTTGGCATGGTGTCATGACATGGCACCAACATGTTGCGGTAATATTTTTGGCCGAATTGGGACAAGCTTTGGTGTAAACTTCTTGCAAACTGGAGCTTCCCTCAAGAAGGCTCGTGGTTCCTACACTGCCTTCTCCCGCCTTATTTTTTTACACTGCCAGATTAGACCAAATAGAAGTACCGTGCTAAATTTTGGAATTATTCCGAGTTCGTTTGGCCTTTTTTATACATTAATTGAGTTTCTGGGCATTTAATGTGCATAATTCAAATTTGAACTACAAGCACATGCTCCAGTGCACCGAAGTTGTTTGAAAATTACATGTGTGTGCTTGGGTGAATTTCTAGGTCCCATGCAAGAGATGGGAGTGAAATTCAAACATCTGGGTGTCGTGGCTCGGCCGGAAAGATTGAGAAACTTGGTTTTTTAATTCCTGTAATTCCAAAACACGCCTGAAAATAATGAAACTTGGCATGGTCTCATGACATGGCACGAACATGCTGCGGTAATTTTTTTGCCCGAATTGGGACAAGCTTTGGTGTAAGCTTCATGCAAACCGGAGCTTCCCTCAAGAAGGCTCGTGGTTCCGAGAGGGAACGTGTCACCTCCGTGTGCAAAACGACATACGTACACTGCCTTCTCCCGCCTTAATTTTTTTGCACATCCAGATTAGACCAAATAGAAGTACCGTCCTAAATTTTGGAATTATTCCGGGCTCGATTCGCCTTTTTTATACATTAATTGAGTTTCTGGGCATTTAATGTGCATAATTCAAATTTGAACTACAAGCACAGGCTCCAGTGCACCAAAGTTATTTGAAAAATCGCATGTGTGTCCTTGGGTGAATTTATAGGTCCCATGCAAGAGATTGGAGTGAAATTCAAACATCTGGGCGTCGTGGCTCGGCCGGAAAGATTGAGAAACATGGTTTTTTAATTCCTGTAATTCCAAAACACGCCTGAAAATCATGAAACTTGGCATGGTGTCATGACATGGCACCAACATGCTGCGGTAATATTTTTGGCCGAATTGGGACAAACTTTAGTGTAAGCTTCTTGCAAAACGGAGCTTCCCTCAGGAAGGCTCGTGGTTCCGAGAGGGAACGTGCCACCTCCGTGTGCGAAACGACATACGTGCACTGCCTTCTCCAGCCTTATTTTTCTTATACAGCCAGTTAGACCAAATAGAAGTACCGTGCTAAATTTTGGAATTATTTCGGGCTCATTTCGCCTTTTTTATACATCAATTGAATTTTGGGCATTTAATGTGCATAATTCATATTTGAACTACAAGCACATGCTCTAGTGCACCAAAGTTGTTTGAAAAATCACATGTGTGTCCTTGGGTGAATTTCTAGGTCCCATGCAAGAGATGGGAGTGAAATTCAAACATCTGGGCGTCGTGGCTCGGCCGAAAAGATTGAGAAACTTGGTTTTTTAATTCCTGTAATTCAAAAACACGCCTAAAAATCATGAAACTTGGCATGGTGTCATGACATGGCACCAACATGTTGCGGTAATATTTTTGGCCGAATTGGGACAAGCTTTGGTCTAAGCTTCTTGCAAACCGGAGCTTCCCTCAAGAAGGCTCGTGGTTCCGAGAGGCAACGTGTCACCTCCGTGTGCGAAACGACATACGTACACTGCCTTCTCCCGCCTTATTTTTTTACACTGCGAGATTAGACCAAATAGAAGTACCGTGCTAAATTTTGCAATTATTCTGAGTTCGTTTGGCCTTTTTTATATATTAATTGTGTTTCTGGGCATTTAATGTGCATAATTCAAATTTGAACTACAAGCACATGCTCCAGTGCACCAAAGTTGTTTGAAAATTACATGTGTGTGCTTGGGTGAATTTCTAGGTCCCATGCAAGAGATGGGAGTGAAATTCAAACATCTGGGCGTCGTGGCTCGGCCGGAAAGATTGAGAAACTTGGTTTTTTAATTCCTGTAATTCCAAAACACGCCTGAAAATAATGAAACTTGGCATGGTCTCATGACATGGCACGAACATGCTGCGGTAATTTTTTCGGCCGAATTGGGACAAGCTTTGGTGTAAGCTTCATGCAAACCGGAGCTTCCCTCAAGAAGGCTCGTGGTTCCGAGAGGGAACGTGTCACCTCCGTGTGCAAAACGACATACGTATACTGCCTTCTCCCGCCTTAATTTTTTTTGCATATCCAGATTAGACCAAATAGAAGTACCGTGCTAAAATTTGGAATTATTCCGGGCTTGTTTCGCCTTTTTTATACATTAATTGAGTTTCTGGGCATTTAATGTGCATAATTCAAATTTGAACTACAAGCACAGGCTCCAGCGCACCAAAGTTGTTTGAAAACTCGCATGTGTGTCCTTGGGTGAATTTCTAGTTCCCATGCAAGAGATTGGAGTGAAATTCAAACATCTGGGCGTCGTGGCTCGGCCGGAAAGATTGAGAAACATGGTTTTTTAATTCCTGTAATTCCAAAACACGCCTGAAAATCATGAAACTTGGCATGGTGTCATGACATGGCACCAACATGCTATGGTAATATTTTTGGCCGAATTGGGACAAGCTTTGGTGTAAGCTTCTTGCAAAACAGAGCTTCCCTCAAGAAGGCTCATGGTTCCGAGAGGGAACGTGCCACCTCCGTGTGCGAAACGACATACGTACACTGCCTTCTCCCACATTTTTTTTACATAGCCAGATTAGACCAAATAGAAGTACCGTGCTAAATTTTGGAATTATTCCGGGCTCATTTCGCCTTTTTTATACATTAATTGAGTTTGTGGGCATTTAATGTGCATAATTCAAATTTGAACTACAAGCACATGCTCCAGTGCACCAAAGTTGTTTGAAAAATCACGTGTGTGTCCTTGGGTGAATTTCTAGGTCCCATGCAAGAGATGGGAGTGAAATTCAAACATCTGGGCGTCATGGCTCGGCCAGAAAGATTGAGAAACTTGGTTTTTTAATTCCTGTAATTCCAAACACGCCTAAAAATCATGAAACTTGGCATGGTGTCATGACATGGCACCAACATGTTGCGGTAATATTTTTGGCCGAATTGGGACAAGCTTTGGTGTAAGCTTCTTGCAAACCGGAGCTTCCCTCGAGAAGGCTCGTGGTTCCGAGAGGGAACGTGTCACCTCCGTGTGCGAAACGACATACGTACACTGCCTTCTCCCGCCTTATTTTTTACACTGCGAGATTAGACCAAATAGAAGTACCGTGCTAAATTTTGGAATTATTCCGAGTTCGTTTGGCCTTTTTTATACATTAATTGTGTTTCTGGGCATTTAATGTGCATAATTCAAATTTGAACTACAAGCACATGCTCCAGTACACCAAAGTTGTTTGAAAAATCACATGTGTGTCCTTGGGTGAATTTCTAGGTCCCATGCAAGAGATGGGAGTGAAATTCAGACATCTGGGCATCGTGGCTCGGCCGAAAAGATTGAGAAACTTGGTTTTTTAATTCCTGTAATTCCAAAACACGTGTGAAAATTATGAAACTTGGCATGGTCTCATGACATGGCACCAACATGTTGTGGTAATTTTTCTGTCCGATTTGCGAAGGCTCACACATTAACAATCAACAAAGTCATTTTGGAACAAGTGTTGTCATGTTACAACTCGGAAACACAAGTATTATTGAAACCGTGGGCGTTCGACTTACCAATTACGTGCGGCCATGCGTCCCCTTTTTTATTGGCTAGGAGGTGTCGTGCGGGGTAGCTATTTGAGTACGGGAGGCGTGCGATCAGACCCCTGCGCGTGCTCATCGGGAGGAGAGCCCTTTGACCGCTACCCGCCGTGCACCTCCCTCCCAACGTCTCCATTAATGGCGCCCAAGCACTTGTTCTACGGCGTGGCTATATGTCTCACTAAACTGAGATTTAAGAGAGAAAAATGAAAATCTGAAAAGAAAGTTTTGCACGGATCTTGATGTAAGATCCGACAGACTATATAGCATCGACTGCGACTTATTGCAAGCATGATGAATATAAGGACGATGACAGTGGATAATAATTGGCTTACATATTTAGAAACATAATTAAAAAAAAGCCACATGCGGCAATGCCCGAAATACACAAGGGCAAAAGAAGAAGGAAGACAATGATCTGGGTCGCTGATCTCTACTTTCTTGATGCATTGCTGCAGGCCGCGGAAACTAGTCTCCGTGGCGAGCGGCGACGAGCTCTTTCTTGTCCTCAAGATGCTGCTTGAGAGCATCCACAGATTCCCCCACCAGCCTTCTACGCTCGATGCGCAGCTTGTTATTCTCGTCCATAAGTTTCTCGACGATGACGCCTATCCTCTTCAACAAGGCAGTGGTCTGCTCCTGCTGCTCCGCACTTCCTACGATCTTCGCCCTCGGCAGCCACACTCGGCCCGAAGCTTCGCATTGCTCTCATTTAGTTGCCAGATGACGTCGGTAGACTGTTCAAACGAGGCTTGCAGGTCATCCTACAACCTCGCCCACCTGGAGATCGGATCCATCTGCCTATGGACGAGGGCACGCATGCACCTGTAAGAGTCCTCGCCTGCCCGCGAGGCATTTTCCCATGCCGCCGCAGCAAGGGAGGACATCTCTGTTGCATCCGCGGCGCGGCCGGACCAGTCTACTGCATCGACGGCGCGGCGGGTCCTCCGTGCTGCTTCGGCGGTGCGGCGGGACCTCTCTGCTGCTACGGTCGTGCGGCGGGACATGTTGGCTGCTATCGTGGCGAGGCGGGACATCTCTCGTGCTCCCGCTTCCCGGCTCGCCTCTCCCTGGTGGCAATCTCTCGACCCAGAACTCACGCTGGCCATGGCGGACGCAAGGGAACGATGATGAATGACTTGTTTGTTTTTGATTTTTGGTGGATGAGGAGTTGAGGAGGAATGTGCAGTCATGTTGGAGTAGTAGTATTTATAACCGCGTAGTAATACACTCCTGAGTGGGAAACCGTTTAGGTTTTGATCGGTGTGAACAGGTTTGCAATTTGGAATGTGACGGGACGCATGCTCAAAATTTACTGATGGTTATAAGTGCGACACTATTCCCGGAAGGTGTAACGTGGGCACGTACGTTCTCGGCTGCTTATGTGGCATTTGCACCATAGGGTGCACCGCAATAGGTAATGTCAGCACATGTCTTTTAATTAGAATGGGTGTACCCATCTAGAGAACACAAGTTGATCTATCTAACTGTTTCAGTTTGTTGTGGCTAATCGCAAACAGTTCATCCATATGAAGTGTATGCCATCAATCGCAGACACTTTGATCTGGCTTACCCGTTTCTGTTATGTTGCCTAATCGCAAACAGTTAATCCATCTGAAGCGTATGCCCTCAATCACACACACCTTGATCTAGCTGACCGTTTCTTTTGTGTTGCCTAATCACAAATAGTTTATCCGAGTGAACCGTATGCTGTATATCGCACACACCTTCATCTGGCTGCATGTTTCTTTTGTGTTGCCTACAGTTCATCCGAGTGAACCGTATGCTCTATATCGCACATGCCTTCATCAGGCTGCCTGTTTCTTTTGTTCCGCCTCATCGCAAACAGTTCATTGGACTGAACCGTATGCCCTGGATCGCATACGCAACTAAAATCTGAACCATGTTTGATGCATCCTCCATCGCAAATGTTTTCACCTTTTTGACGGTTTTCATACAGCACCCTTTGCGATTATGGCATCGTACACAGTTTCTCGAAGGGTCTCTGATCGTAGTGTCGCGTTAGCAGCATCCTACAGTAGTGTGTGTGTATATATATACATACATATAAATAAATATATATAGTCGATGAAGAACAACAACGTTAAGGGTGAAGACAATGCAAAGTTAAAGAATTTGAACAACTGAAGAATTTCAAAAAAGAAGAAAACTCAAATTGAAGAATTTCAAATTTTGTTGGCGGCGTGACCCACCGTATAAGAATGATGATTACAGACGCCGCGTACAATTGTCGTGGGGCTCTGAGAATCAAATTCTTCGTTAATTTCTTCACACTTAGAGGGTTAGTCTTCATTGATTGAAGAAAAACGTTACTTCATGTGTTGCACATCTAAGTCATCAAATTTGCGTAAGTGTTAGGATGTGTGTCCTTTTAAGGACATTCGAAGATTCTAAGATATTTAGCTCACACCGCAACTTGCTAAATCTCGTCTCATCCAAGGGCTTTGTGAAGATATCGGCTAACTGTTCTTCAGTCTTCACATGCTCAATAGAGATGTCGCCCTTCAACACATGATCATGAAGAAAATGATGACGAATCTGGATATGCTTTGTCTTCGAGTGCTGAACTGGGTTATGGATAATCTTGATGGCACACTCATTGTCACAGTAGAAAGGCACGTTCTTCACATTGATGCCGTAGTCCTTGAGTGTTTGCTTCATCCATAGCAATTGAGCACAACACGAACCAGCAGCAATGTACTCAGCTTCAGCAGTAGAGAGCGATACGCATTTTTGTTTCTTCAAGGACCAACATACCAAGGATCGTCCGAGGAAATGACATGTGTCTAATGTTGACTTGCGGTCCACACGATCACCAGCATAGTTAGAGTCAGAATATCCAATGAGATCAAAAGTCGAGCCCTTGGGGTACCATAATCCAAGTGTTGGAGTGTGAGCTAGATATCGAAGAATATGCTTCACAGCCTTATGGTGTGATTCCTTTGGTGTAGCTTGAAATCGGTCACACATGCAAAAACTAAGCATAATATCTAGCCTAGATGCACATAGATACAATAAAGAGCCAATCATGGAGCGGTATACCTTTTGACCGAAGTCAATACCATTTTCATCAGTGCATAGATGGCCATTTGTGGGCACAGGGATTTTGACGCCTTTGCAATCTTGCATGCCGAATTTCCTCAATACATTCTTGAGGTATTACTCCTGAGATATGAAGATGCCATTGCGCTATTGTCGTATCTGAAGACCTAAGAAGAATTTCAATTCTCCCATCGTAGACATTTGATATTCTTCACTCATCATATAGGCAAATTCATCACTGTAACGTTGGTCCGTACAGCCAGAGATGGTATCATCAACATATATTTGGCACACGAATTATTCATCATCATAGGTTTTGGTGAAAAGAGTTGGGTCAAGTGAACTGGGTTTGAAGCCTTTCTTCATGAGGAATTCCTTCAAAGTATCATACCATGCCCGAGGGGCCTGCTTGAGGCCATAGAGGGCCTTGTTGAGTCTGGAGACTTTGTCAGGATGCTGTGGATCTTCAAAACCCGGGGGTTGAGCAACATATACTTCTTCCTCAAGCTTACCATTGAGGAATGCACTTTTCACATCCATTTGATATAAGATGATATTATGATGGTTATCATAAGCAAGTAATATGCGAATAGCCTCAAGACTAGCAACAGGTGCAAAAGTTTCATCGAAATCAATTCCTTCAATCTGTGTGTAGCCTGGAGCTACCAGCCGTGCCTTATTCCTCACCACAAGGCCATTTTCATCTTGCTTGTTGCGGTAGATCCATTTGGTGCCGATGATATTGTGCTTGTGTGGATCACGTCGCTTGAGAAGTTCCCAGACATTGTTGAGCTCGAATTGATGTAATTCCTCTTGCATCACCTAAACCCACTCAGGCTCCAGAAATGCCTCGTCTACTTTAGTGGGCTCTGTGATAGAGACAAAAGCAAAGTGCCCACAAAAGTTAGACAAATTTGAAGCCTTTGAGCGTGTGAGAGGACCTGGTGCGTTGATGTCACTGATGATTTTCTCGATCTGCACTTCATTTGCAACGCGAGGATGAGTGGGTTGACAACATTGAGTAGGCTCAGCATTTTCTTCAGAGCCATTTTCCTCAGGTGCACCGGCATGATGTTCTTCATGTTCTGGAATGACTTCTTTAGCAGATTCTTCGGTAGGAATGACATCCTCAGTAGCCTTGAACTTGATGGATTCCTCAGGTGACATTTCATCTAGCACAGGAGGTAGGTGCTCTCTTTGCGAGCCATTAGTTTCATCAAACCGCACATTACATTTTCAACAACCTTGTGATGAACGGTGTTGAAGACTCTGTAGGTGTGCGAGTCCTTTCCATAACCAAGCATAAAACCATCATGTGCTTTCGGTGCAAATTTAGAATTGTGATGAGGATCTCTAATCCAACATTTAGCACCAAAAACTTTGAAATAACGCACATTGGGTTCTTGTCAGTGAGGAATTCATATGAGGTCTTTTTGAAGAATTTGTGAAGATATATCCTGTTGATGATGTGGCACGCAGTATCAATTGCCTTAGGCCAGAAATGACAAGGCGTCTTGTATTCGTCAAGCATGGTGCGAGCCATCTCAACAAGAGTCATGTTCTTGCGCTCCACGACGCCATTCTGCTAAGGAGTATAAGGAGCAGATAACTCGTGTGTAATACCATGTTCATCAAGATAGTTATCAAGACCAGTATTCTTGAACTCGGTCCCATTGTCACATGTGATGTGCATGATCTTCACACAAAAGTTGGTTGAAGCCCTCGAGGAAAATCGTTTGAAGACTTCCTGCACTTCATATTTATAAGTGACGATATGCACCCATGTGTAACAAGAATAGTCAACAACAATAACAAAGCCATATAATGATGCGGCATTAGTACATGTGGCATAATGAGTAGGGCCAAAGAGATCCATGTGAAGCAATTCAAATGGATGAGTAGTAGTCATGATAGTCTTTGAGGGATGCTTGGCCTTGGTCATCTTTCCAGCTTCACAAGCTCCACACAGGTGATCCTTGAGGAATTTGACATCCTCGATGCCAATTACATGCTTCTTCTTCGCGAGAGTGTGCAAGTTCCTCGTGCCAGCATGACCAAGACGTCGATGCCATAGCCAGCCTTCTGAAGCTTTTGCAAGTAGACATGTAGCAGGTTGTGGTCCTATAGAGAAATCAACAATATACAAGTCTCCTCTCCTAAAGCCTTCGAAGACTTTGGAATGGTCAGCTTCCATGATCACAACACAACGATACTTGCCAAAGACAACAACCATATCAAGATCACAAAGCATTGAGACAGGCATGAGGTTGAATCCTAAGGACTCGACAAGCATGACTTTATCCATGTGTCGATCCTTTGAGATCGCAACCTTACCTAGACCCAATACCTTGCTTTTGCCTTTGTCAATGTAGGTGATATGCTTCTGATGAGATGGAGACAAAGCAGTGTCCATCAATAAGTTCCTGTCACCAGTCATGTGATTTATACATCCACTGTCGAGGACCCACTCAGTGGCTTTGGGTTGATCATCCTGCAGATGAATTAGTGCATCCTACGAAATCATATACTGAAGGAAATATGCCCTAGAGGCAATAATAAAGTTGTTATTTATATTTCCTTATATCATGATAAATGTTTATTATTCATGCTAGAATTTTATTAACTGGAAACTTAGTACATGTGTGAATACATAGACAAACAGAGTGTCACTAGTATGCCTCTACTTGACTAGCTCGTTAATCAAAGATGGTTAAGTTTCCTAGCCATGGACAAGAGTTGTCATTTGATGAACGGGATCACATCATTAGAGAATGATGTGATTGACTTGACCCATCCGTTAGCTTAGCACTATGATCGTTTAGTTTATTGCTATTTCTTTCATCATAACTTATCCATGTTCCTATGACTATGAGATTATGCAACTCCCGAATACCAGAGGAACACTTAGTGTGCTATCAAATGTCACAACGTAACTGGGTGATTATAAAGATGCTCTATAGGTGTCTCTGATGGTGTTTGTTGAGTTGGCATAGATTGAGATTAGGATTTGTCACTCCGATTGTCGGAGAGGTATCTCCGGGCCCTCTCGGTAATGCACATCACTATAAGCCTTGCAAGCAATGTGACTAATGAGTTAGTTATGGGATGATGCATTACGGAACGAGTAAAGAGACTTGCCGGTAACGAGATTGAACTAGGTATTGAGATACCGACGATCGAATCTTGGGCAAATAACATACCGCTGACAAAGGGAACAACGTATGTTGTTATGCGATTTGACCGATAAAGATCTTCGTAGAATATGTAGGAACCAATATGAGCATCCAGGTTCCGCTATTGGTTATTGACTAGAGATGATTCTCGGTCATGTCTACATAGTTCTCGAACAAGTAGGGTCCACATGCTTAACATTCGATGACAATCGGTATTATGAGTTTATGTGTTTTGATGTACCGAAGGTTGTTCGGAGTCCCGGATGTGATCACGGACATGATGAGGAGTCTCGAAATGGTCGATACATAAAGATTGATATATTGGACGATGTTATTCGGACACCGGATAAGTTCCGAGGGTCACCGGATAAATATCGGAGTGCTGGGGGGTTACCGGAAGCCCCGGGGGAACTAATGGGCCAACATGGGCCTTGTGAGAGAGAGATAGGAGGGGCCCTTAGGGCTGGCTGCCCCCCCCCCCTTGAGGAGTCTGAATTGGACTAGGAGGGGGCAGCGCCCCCTCTTTCCCTCTCCCTCTCTTCCTCTCCTTCCTTCCCCCTCTCTTCCCTTGTTGGAAACCTACGAGGAATAGGATTCCTAGTAGGGATCCTACTTGGGGCGCGCCCCATGAGGGCCGGACGGCCTCTCCCTTCAACCTTTATATACGGGGGTAGGGGGGCACCCTAGAACACACAAGTTGATAGTTGTCTTAGCCATGTGCGGTACCCCCCTCCACAGATTTCCACCTCGGTCATATCGTTGTAGTGCTTAGGCAAAGCCCTGCGTTGGTAACTTCATCATCACCGTCATCATGCCGGCGTGCTGACGAAACTCTCCCTCGGCCTCAGCTAGATCAAGAGTACAAGGGACGTCACCGAGCTGAACGTGGGCAGATCACGGAGGTGTCGTGCGTTCGATACTTGATTGGTTGAATCGCGGAGACGTTCGACTACATCAACCTCGTTACTTAACGCTTCCGCTTTCGGTCTATGAGGGTACGTGGACACACTCTCCCCGCTCGTTGCTATGCATCACCTACATGGATCTTGCATGTGCGTAGGAATTTTTTTGAAATTACTGCGTTCCCCAACAGTGCCATCTGAGCCAGGTCTATGCGTAGATGTTATATGCACGAGTAGAACACAAAGAGTTGTGGGCGATAATAGTCATACTGCTTACCAGCATGTCATACTTTGATTTGGCAACATTGTTGGGTGAAGCGGCTCAGACCGACATTACACGTACGCTTACGCGAGACTGGTTCTACCGACGTGCTTCGCACACAGGTGGCTAGTGGGTGTTTGTTTCTCCAACTTTAGTTGAATCGAGTGTGACTACGCCCGGTCCTTGTTGAAGGTTAAAACAGCAAACTTGACAAAAAATCGTTGTGGTTTTGATGCGTAGGTAAGAACGGTTCTTGCTAAGCCCGTAGCAGCCACGTAAAACTTGCACAAACAAAGTAGAGGACGTCTAACTTGTTTTTGCAGGGCATGTTGTGATGTGATACGGTCAAGACGTGATTATATAAATTGTTGTATGAGATGATCATGTTTTATAACACAGTTATCGGCAACTGGCAGGAGCCATATGGTTGTCGCTTTATTGTATGAAATGCAATCGCCATGTAATTGCTTTACTTTATCACTAAGCGGTAGCGATAGTCATGGAGGAAATAGTTGGCGAGACTACAACAATGCTTCGATGGAGATCAAGGTGTCAAGCCGGTGATGATGGTGATCATGACGGTGCTTTGGAGATGGAGATCAAAGGCACAAGATGATGATGACCATATCATATCACTTATATTGATTGCATGTGATGTTTATCCTTTATGCATATTATTTTGCTTAGTACGGCGGTAGCATTATAAGGTGATCCCTCACTAAATTTCAAGGTACAAGTGTTCTCCCTGAGTATGCACCGTTGCTACAGTTCGTCGTGCCAAGACACCACGTGATGATCGGGTGTGATAAGCTCTACGTTCACATACAATAGGTGCAAGCCAGTTTTGCACACTCAGAATACTCGGGTTAAACTTGACGAGCCTAGCATATGAAGATATGGCCTCGGAACACTGAGACCGAAAGGTCGAGCATGAATCATATAGTAGATATAATCAACATAGTGATGTTCACCATTGAAAACTACTCCATCTCACGTGATGATCGGACATGGTTTAGTTGATATGGATCACGTGATCACTTAGATGATTAGAGGGATGTCTATCTAAGTGGGAGTTCTTAAGTAATATGATTAATTGAACTTTAATTTATCATGAACTTAGTCCTGATAGTTTTTTTCATATCTATGTTGTTGTAGATCAATAGCTCGCGTATAGCTCCCCTATTTTATTTTTGATATGTTCCTAGAGAAAAACTATGTTGAAAGATGATAGTAGCAATGATGTGGACTAGGTCCGTAATCTGAGGATTATCCTCATTGCTGCACAGAAGAATTATGTCCTTGATGCACCGCTAGGTGACAGACCTATTGCAGGAGCAGATTGATACGTCCATTTTGTATCATGCTTTTATATCGATATTTATTGCATTATGGGCCGTTATTACACATTATGTCACAATACTTATGCCTATTCTCTCTTATTTTACAAGGTTTACATAAAGAGGGAGAATGCCGGCAGCTGGAATTCTGGGCTGGAAAAGGAGCAAATATTAGAGACCTATTCTGCACAACTCCAAAAGTCCTAAAACTCCACGAAAGTTATTTTTGGAAATAATAAAAAATACTGAGCGAAGAAAATACCAGAGGGGGCCCACACCTTGGCCACGAGGGTGGGGGGCGCGCCCTACCCCCCTGGGCGCGCACCCCTGCCTCGTGGGCCCCCTGGTGGCCCTCCGGTTCCCATCTTCTCCTATATGAAGTCTTTCGTCTGAGAAAAAATCATAAGCAAGCTTTCAGGACGAGATTCCGCCGCCACGAGGCGGAACCTTGGCGGAACCAATCTAGGGCTCTGGCAGAGTTGTTCTGCCGGGAACACTTCCCTCCGGGAGGGGGAAATCATCGCCATCGTCATCACCAATGCTCCTCTCATCGGGCGGGGGCCAATCTCCATCAACATCTTCACCAGCACCATCTCCTCTAAAACCCTAGTTCATCTCTTGTATCCAATCCTTGCCTCTAAGTCAGATTGGTACGTCTAGGTTGCTAGTAGTGTTGATTACTCCTTGTAGTTGATGCTAGTTGGTTTACTTGGTGTAAGATCATATGTTCATATCCATTATGCATATTAATACCCCTCTGATTATGAACATGAATATGCTTTGTGAGTAGTTATGTTTGTTCCTGAGGACATGGGAGAAGTCTTGCTATTAGTAGTCATGTGAATTTGGTATTCATTCGATATTTTGATGAGATGTATGTTGTCTCTCCTCTAGTGGTGTTATGTGAACGTCGACTACATGACACTTCACCATTGTTTGGGCCTAGAGGAAGGCATTGGGAAGTAATAAGTAGATGATGGGTTGCTAGAGTGACAGAAGCTTAAACCCTAGTTTATGCGTTGCTTCGTAAGGGGCTGATTTGGATCCATATGTTTCATGATATGGTTAGGTTTACCTTAATACTTCTTTTGTAGTTGGGATGCTTGCAACAGGAGTTAATCATAAGTGGGATGTTTGTCCAAGTAAGGATAGCACCCAAGCACCGGTCCACCCACATATCAAATTATCAAAGTACCGAACGTGAATCATATGAACGTGATGAAAACTAGCTTGACGATAATTCCCATGTGTCCTCGGGAGCGCTTTTCTCTATATAAGAGTTTGTCCAGGCTTGTCCTTTGCTAAAAAAAGGATTGGGCCATCTTGCTGCACTTTATTTACACTTGTTATTCGTTACTTGTTACCAATTATCTTATCACAAAACTATCTGTTACCTATAATTTCAGTGCTTGCAGAGAATACCTTGCTGAAAACCGCTTGTCATTTCCTTCTGCTCCTCGTTGGGTTTGACACTCTTACTTATCGAAAGGACTACGATAGATCCCCTATACTTGTGGGTCATCACAGATGCACACGTAACGTTTGACAAAGCTCAGTATGATGACTACTTGATAATTTAGTGCACCATGCTTTACGGCTTAGAACCGGGACTTCAAAAACATTTTGAACGCCATGGAGCATATAAGATGTTCTAAGAGTTGAAATTGGTGTTTCATACTCATGCCCGTGTCGAGAGGTATGAGACCTCTAACAGTACTTTGCCTACAAGATGGAGGAGAATAGCTCAACCAGTGAGCATATGCTCAGATTGTCTGGGTACTACAATTGCTTGAATCAAGTGGGAGTTAATCTTCCAGATAAGATAGTAATTGACAAAGTTCTCTAGTCACTATCACCAAGTTACTAGAACTTAGTGATGAACTATAATATGCAAGGGATGACAAACGTTATTCCCAAGCTCTTCGCGATGCTGAAATCGGCGAAGGTAGAAATCAAGAAATAGCATCAAATGTTGATGGTTAACAAGACCACTAGTTTCAAGAAAATGGCAAAGGGAAAGAAACAGGAACTTCAAAGAAGAATAGCAAGCAAGTTGCTGCTCCCATGAAGAAGCCCAAAGCTAGACCCAATCCTGGAACTGAGTGCTTCTACTGCAAAGGAAATGGTCACTGGAAGTGGAACTACCCTAGATACTTGGCGGATAAGAAGGATGGCAAAGTGAACAAAAGTATATTTGATATACATGTTATTGATGTGTACTTTACTAGTGTTTATAGCAACCCCTTAGTATTTGATACTGGTTTAGTTGCTAAGAGTAGTAACTCGAAACGGGAGTTGCAAAATAAACAGAGACTAGTTAAGGGCGAGGTGATGATGTGTGTTGGAAGTGATTCCAAGGTTGATAAGATCACCGTCGCACACTCCCTTTACCTTCGGGATTAGTGTTAAACCTAAAATAAAAGTTACTTGGTGTTTGCATTGAGCATGAATATGATTGGATCATGTTTATTGCAATATGGTTATTCATTTAAGTCAAAGAATAATTGTTGTTCTATTTACATGAATAAAACCTTCTATGGTCATCCACTCAATATAAATGGTTTATTGAATCTCGATCCTAGTGATACACATATTCATAATAGTGAAGCCAAAAGATGCAAAGTTAATAATGATAGTGCAACTTATATGTGGCACTGCCGTTTAGGTCATATTGGTGTCAAGCGCATGAAGAAACTCCATGCTGATGGACTTTTGGAATCACTTGATTACGAATCACTTGATGCTTGCAAACCATGCCTCATGGGCAAGATGACTAAGACTCCGTTCTCCGGAACAATGGAGCGAGCAACTGACTTATTGGAAATAATGCATACTGATGTATGCGGTCCGATGAGTGTTGAGGCTCGCGGCGGGTATCATTATTTTCTGACCTTCACAGATGATTTGAGCAGATATGGGTATATCTACTTGATGAAACATAAGTCTGAAACATTTGAAAAGTTCTAAGAATTTCAGAGTGAAGTGGAAATCATCATAACAAGAAAATAAAGTTTCTACGATCTGATCACGGAGACGAATATTTGAAGTTACGAGTTTGGTCTTCATTTGAAACAATGTGGAATAGTTTCGCAACTCACGGAACCTGGAACACCACAGCGTAATGGTGTGTCCGAACATCATAACCGTACTTTATTAGATATGGTGCAATCTATGATGTCTCTTACCAAATTACCACTATCGTTTTGGGGTTATGCATTAGAGACAGCTGCATTCACGTTAATATGGCACCGTCTAAAAATCCGTTGAGACGACACCGTATGAACTGTGGTTTAGCAAGAAACCTAAGCTGTCGTTTCTTAAAGTTTGGGGTTGCAATGCTTATGTGAAAAAGCTTCAACCTAATAAGCTCGAACCCAAATCGGAGAAATGTGTCTTCATTGGATACCCAAAGGAGACTGTTGGGTACACCTTCTATCACAGATCCAAAGGCAAGATATTTGTTGCTAAGAATGGATCCTTTCTAGAGAAGAAGTTTCTCTCGAAAGAAGTGAGTGGGAGGAAAGTAGAACTTGACGAGGTAATTGTACCTACTCCCTTATTGGAAAGTAGTTCATCATAGATATCAGTTCCAGTGATTCCTACACCAGTAAGTGAGGAAGCTAATGATGATGATCATGAAACTTCTAATCAAGTTACTACCGAACCTCGTAGGTCAACTAGAGTAAGATCCGCACCAGAGTGGTACAGTAATCCTGTTCTGGAGGTCATGTTACTTGACCATGACGAACCTACGAACTATGAGGAAGCGATGATGAGCCCAGATTCCGCGAAATGGCTTGAGGCATAAAATCTGAGATGGGATCCATGTATAAGAACAAAGTGTGGACTTTGATTGACTTGCCCGATGATCGGCGAGCCATTGAGAATAAATGGATCTTCAAGAGGAAGACGGACGCTGATAGTAGTGTTACTACCTACAAAGCTCGAATTGTCGCAAAAAAATTCGACAAATTTAAGATGTTGACTACGATGAGATTTTCTCACTCGTAGCGATGCTTAAGTCTGTCCGAATCATGTTACCAATTGCCACATTTTATGAAATATGGAAAATGGATATCAAAACTACATTCCTTAATGGATTTCTTAAAGAATAGTTGTATATGATGCAACAAGAAGGTTTTGTCAATCCTAAAGGTGCTAACAAAGTGTGCAAGCTCCAGCGATCCATCTATGGACTGGTGCAAGCATCTCGGAGTTGGAATATACGCTTTGATGAGTTGATCAAAGCATATAGTTTTATACAGACTTGTGATAGCCTGTATTTACAAGAAAGTGAGTGGGAGCACTACAGCCTTTCTGATAAATATATGTGAATGACATATTGTTGATCGGAAATGATGTAGAATTTTCTGGAAAGCATAAAGGAGTGTTTGAAAAGAGTTTTTCAAAGAAAAGATATCGGTGAAGCTACTTACATATTGAGCATCAAGATCTATAGATCAAAACGCTTGATAAGATTTTTTTAATGAGTATATACCTTGACAAGATTTTGAAGTAGTTCAAAATGGAACAGTCAAAGAAGGAGTTCTTGCCTGTGTTGCAAGGTGTGAAGTTGAGTAAAGGCTCAAAACCCGACCACGGCAGAAAATAGAAAGAGAATGAAAGGTCATTCCCTATGCCTCAGTCATAGGTTCTATAAAGTATGCTATGCTATGTACCAGACCTATTTTGTACCTCACCATGAGTTTGGCAAGAGGGGACAATAGTGATCCATGAGTGGATCACTGAACATCAGTCAAAATTATCCTTAAGTGGAATAAGGAAATATTTCTTGGTTATGGCGATGACAAAGAGTTTGTCGTAAAGAGTTATGTCGATGCAAGCTTTGACACCAGTCTGGATGAATCTAAGTCTCAATCTAGATACATATTGAAAGTGGGAGCGATTAGCTAGAGTAGCTCCGTGCAGAGCATTGTAGACATAGAAAATCTGCAAAATACATACGGCTCTGAATGTGGTAGACCCGTTGACTAAACTTCTCTCACAAGCAAGACATGATCACTCTTTGGGTGTTAATCACATAGCGATGTGAACTAGATTATTGACTCTAGTAAACCCTTTGGGTATTAGTCACATGGAGATGTGAACTAATCACATAAAGATGTGAACTATTGGTGTGAAATCACATGACGATGTGAACTAGATTATTGACTCTAGTGCAAGTGGGAGACTGAAGGAAATATGCCCTAGAGGCAATAATAAAGTTGTTATTTATATTTCTTTATATCATGATAAATGTTTATTATTCATGTTATAATTGTATTAACCGGAAACTTAGTACATGTGTGAATACATAGACAAACAGAGTGTCACTAGTATGCCTCTACTTGACCAGCTCGTTAATCAAAGATGGTTAAGTTTCCTAGCCATGGACAAGAGTTGTCATTTGATGAACAGGATCACATCATTAGAGAATGATGTGATTGACTAAACCCATCCGTTAGCTTAGCACTATGATCGTTTAGTTTATAGTTATTGCTTTCTTCATAACTTATACATGTTCTTATGACTATGAGATTATGCACCTCCCGAATACCGGAGGAACACTTAGTGTGCTATCAAACGTCACAACATAACTGGGTGATTATAAAGATGCTTTACAGGTGTCTCCGATGGTGTTTGTTGAATTGGCATAGATCGAGATTAGGATTTGTCACTCCGATTGTCGGAGAGGTATCTCTAGGCCCTCTCGGTAATGCACATCACTATAAGCCTTGCAAGTAATGTGACTAATGAGTTAGTTACGGGATGATGCATTACGAAACGAGTACATAGACTTGCTGGTAACGAGATTGACCTAGGTATTGAGATACCGACGATCGAATCTCGGGCAAGTAACATACCGACGACAAAGGGAACAACGTATGTTGTTATGCGGTTTGACCGATAAAGATCTTCGTAGAATATGTAGGAACCAATATGAGCATCCAGGTTCCTCTATTGGTTATTGACCGGAGATGAGTCTCAGTCATGTCTACATAGTTCTTGAACCCGTAGGGTCCGCACGCTTAACGTTCGATGACGATCGGTATTATGAGTTTATGTGTTTTGATGTACCAAAGGTTGTTCGGAGTCCCGGATGTGATCACGGACATGACGAGGAGTCTCGAAATGGTGGAGACATAAAGATTGATATATTGGACGATGTTATTCGGACACCGGATAAGTTCCGTGGGTCGCCGGATAAATATTGGAGTGCTGGGGGGTTATCGGAACCCCCGGGGGAACTAATGGCCCAACATGGGCTTTGTGTGAGAGAGAGGAGGGGCCCTTAGGGCTGCCCCCCCCCCTTGAGGAGTCTGAATTGGACTAGGAGGGGGCGGCGCCCCCTCTTTGCCTCTCCCTCTCCTTCCTTCCCCCTCTCTTCCCTTGTTGGAAACCTACTAGGAATAGGATTCCTAGTAGGAATCCTACTTGGGGCGCGCCCCATCTGGGCCGGCCGGCCTCCCCCTTGCTCCTTTATATATGGGTGCAGGGGCACTCTAGAACACACAAGTTGACAGTTGTCTTAGCCGTGTGCGGTGCCCCCCTCCACAGATTTCCAACTCGGCCATATCATTGTAGTGCTTAGGTGAAGCCCTGTGTCGGTAACTTCGTCATCAGCGTAATCACGTCGTCATGCTGACGAAACTCTCCCTCGGCCTCAGCTGGATCAAGAGTACGAGGGACGTCACCGAGCTGAACGTGTGCAGATCGCGGAGTTGCCATGCGTTCGATACTTGATCGGTTGAATCACAAAGACGTTCGACTATATCAACCACGTTACTTAACGCTTCCGCTTTCGGTCTACGAGGGTACGTGGACACACTCTCCCCGCTCGTTGCTATGCATCACCTAGATGGATCTTGCGTGTGCATAGGAATTTTTTTGAAATTACCGCGTTCCCCAACATATACTTCATCAGTGAAGAATATGAGATCAAATTCATCAGATCACGTTCATCAAGCAATAGAACAGATATAGCAGCAGGAGGACGTGAGAAATGAAAGTTCATATCATCATGATTAGCTTGCGTCCTATCAAGCATTATTTAGTCCTCCAGCAAATTCTTCAGACGATTAAGTTGGTCTGGAGACCTGACCCTGCATAAGAGATTAGTTTTTTTTCTTCACCACCCACATCTGGAGGGGTGGTAAAGAGTTCATCATTCTGGGAGCACCATAAGAGAAAGGTGGCATGGAAACCAATCCACTTTGTTTCACATAAGAGGGGTTAGAGTAAGCATATGAATAAGCAGAGAAATTCTTTGAGGACTTATGAACATAATGGTTTGAAGAACAATGCACATATTCATAGCCCTTGGATCTCTCCTGCGAAACAGAAGTGTTAGCACGATGATGTTCATATGAGGACTTTGATCCATATGAAGACTTTGGTCCATATGAAGAATTTGATCTGGGGTTCCTATTCTTCACAGGTGGTGTCATGATGACATTCACCTGAAGACTTTCAAGGCACCTTTTGGGAACCCAGATTTTCTTCATAGGGGGACAGTTCCTGCAGTTAGTGCCAACATATCTAGCAAATACTTCACCATTATGATTTTTGAACATTTTATAGTTGGAGTCAAATGACTCATCAGAAGAATATGAAGATTCACAAGTAAAGCAAGATAAAGTGGATGGATCTACGGGAGGTCCCTTTGCAGCAACCCATGAGGTTTTGGGATACTGCTCAGGTTTCCAGTAGGTCCCATCAGCATTGAGTTTCCTCTCAAAGGCAATACCCTCTTTCCTAGGGTTCCTATTGAGGATGTGCTCTTTAAGCACATACACATCACAAAGTGCCTGATGCCCTTTGAGGCTTTTGTACATGCCTGTCACATACAATTCCTTCAGCCCTGCATTGTCAGTGATACTAGTAGCATCCTCAGATGAGGAATTTGTGATAGCAAAGACAGTTGAAGAATTTGCAGCAATAGAAGCATTTGAACTCTCAAGTAAAGAATTAGCGGATTCATGTTCAATGCATTTCAAACATGGTGGAATGAATTCATTCTGAGCGGCACTGATCTGTTGAGCAAGCAATGAATCACGCTCCTTCCACTACAAAAAAAAGACACATCTGTGACATTTGGGGCCTAACGAAAAAAAATTGTCATACTTATGACACTTCTATGACAATAATTATGACAAAACACGGTATCATCATAGATGTGGTGGGGTCCTACTTCTATGACAAAAAATCATGACAGAAAATCGGCTATTCGTCCTTGGCGGGCCGGAGACGCAGCTGCATGACATTCTTTGGGCCGTCCATGACGGAAAAAACCGTGGTAGAAGCGAGGGCGACGAAAATATCGGGGTGTTCCCGGTTACGGTGGGTGGTCGGGTCCGAGCGATGCACGTTTCTCTCGTACACGCACGCACGTGGGTGCGAGGCATTGGGATCTAACTGAACCCGAGTGAGGCGTTGGGCTCTAACTGAACCCGAGTGATTGCACTGCAGGCTACGCGTTACTGAACCCAAGCGATCGACTGATGGCTATTAACTGAACCCGATCGAGCGATTCCTTCGCTACTGCTACTAACTGAAGCCGATCGATGCTGCCTCTGGATGAACAGTGAGCGTTGCTGGGGGGGGGGGTTTGGATGAACAGTTCCCGGTGGGGGTGGATGAACAGGACCCCGTGGCGTTGCCTCTGGATGAACAGTGAGCGTTGCTGGGGGGTTTGGATGAACAGTTCCCTGTGGGGGTGGATGAACAGGACCCCGATCGTTCGAGCCGGTTGGGGCTAGATGAACAGGACCCTGCGGAGGGCAGGATGAACAGGGCCACCCCGTGGACGGCAGGATGAACAGTAGACAGTGGAGGGCTGGATGAACAGTAGCCCGTGGAGGGGAGGTTGAACAGGAGCCCATGGAGAGGGCTGGTTGAAAAGTAGCCGGTGGAGTAGCGCGCAGTGGAGGCTGGATGAACAGGAGCCCGTGGAGGCTAGAGGGGGTCGACAGTGGATGAACAGTAGCCCGTGGAGGCTGGAGGGGGTCGACGGTGGAGATGAACAGTATCCCGTGGAGTCCCGTTTTGTGGTAAGCCACACCCCTCCCGATGAACAGGACCCCCGTTTCGACCGTAGCGCTCCAACGCAAGTCCGTTTCCTCCGTTTTGCGGTACGCCACAGCCCTCCCGATCAACAGGACCCCCGTTTCGACCGTAGGAGGTCCGTTTCCTCCGTTTTGCGGTACGCCAGACCCCTCCCGATGAACAGGATCCCGTTTCGAACGTGGCCGGTCGAACACAAGGCCGTTTCCTCTGTTGTGCGGTACGCCAGGCCTCGTTTCCATCGGCTGTTCCGTCCAAGCCGGTTGGGTCCCACGCGTTCCGTTGCCTCCCTATGAACACGACACATTCCGTTGCCTCCCCATGAACACGACGACGACGTTGTTTCTCCATTCCGACCCAGCCATGTACACGAGCCCTAGCCGTACGTACGCGTGAGTAGGCATTCGAGACCCCGCCCGTATGTACGTACGTGGCCGTATTTAGTTTCTTGCACCCTGGCCACTGTACGTACGTGTACATGCTACGTGCGCGCCTCTACTACGACACGTGTGCACCTCTACATCGACCAGTATGTAGTTACACGTTCGCGACCAGAATGACAACCCTACGTACGCTTCGACCAGGTGGGTCCCGACTGTTAGGCACTTCCTTGCCTGCGAAGATGTAGCTGGTGGGTCCCAGCAAACAGGGGGCGAATCGTTTTTTTTTTTGCCCGGACGCACTTCCTTCCGTGCGAAGATGTAGCTAGTGGGTCCCAGCAGTCAGGGGGAAACATTTTTTTTCATGATATACGGTGGCCCGTCCGGTGGGTCCCCGTTGTCAGGTGGAGGAATAATTATTTTGCGCGTAATAAGGAGGCACTTCCTTGCTGCGGCCGTGGACCCAACTGTCAGCCTCTCCACGTACAGTCCACGTCCGATGGAAGCCGTTCCTTGACCACGTTGACCACGCCGTGCCGAGAGCACTAGGGTGGTGGACGACGGCGAGGCCTAGGAAGGGGACGACGTGGAGCCGGGGAAGACGCGGCAGTGGAAGCCCGCGCGGAGAGGAGTACGAGGGTTCACTGGTTCGGCTGCGGTGTGAGGCTGCCGTCGCCGTAGGGCCTGGACAGCGGTGGGAATAGTAGGGGGCGGTGAGGCCTTCGCGGCAGCACAGCCGGCCACAGGAGGCAGGAGCATGCGGCACGACTGGCGCTGCTTTGGGCGGCTGGAGCAACAAGACGAGAGGTTGAAGAAGCACTACGGCCGTTGGATGGACATCGTACGGTCACTGGAGCTAGAATCGTTCATATTGAGTAAGTTGACAAAGCACTCTGTCCCCATCAACTTAGTAGGCCCACAAGTCAGCCTCCCACCAAGGTGGGTCCCAACTAGCAGGGGGAGTATTCATTTTTTTGTGCGTAATAAGGAGGCACTTCTGGTGGGTCCGAGCTGACAGCGGGGGCAACTTTTTTTCGTGAAATACGGTGGCTCATCTGGTGGGTCCCAGCAGTCAGGGGGAAACATGTTTTTCGCCAAATACGGTGGCCCGTCCGGTGGGTCCCTGCTGTTAGGTGGAGGAATAATTATTTTCCGCGTAATAAGGAGGCACTTCCTTGCGGCTGCCGTGGACCCAGCTATCAGCCTTTCCACGATAGTACTCTTCCGATGGAAGTCGTTCCTTGACCATGTTGACCACGCCGCGCCGAGAGCACCAGGGTGGTTGACGACGGCGAGGCCTAGGAAGGGGACGACGCGGAGCCGGGGAACACGCGGCAGTGGATGCCCACGCAGAGAGGAGTACGAGGGTTCACTGGTTTGGCTGCGGTGTGAGGCTGCCGTCGCCGCAGAATAACAGGGGGTGTGGATGAGTAGAGGGATGCCCTGGCCAGCGGCGGGAGTAGTAGGGGGCGGTGAGGCCAGGATAGGAGGCAGGAGCAGGCGGTACCGCCGGCGCTGGATTTGGTGGCTGGAGCAAGAAGATCAGAGATTGAAGAAACATGACGGCCGTTGGATTGACATCCAACGATTACATCTGCTAGAATCGTTTGTTGAGGTATATAATGTAACACCCCGGATGTAACTTTCCATATTTGTAACTCCGACTCTTGCCGTTTTCGGCTATGTGTTATGATATTCCCTCCGTGGTCGGGTTTTGTCTTTCGTTTTGCATTTTGTCCATGTCGTGCATTTCATATCATGTCATCATGTGCATTGCATTTGCATACGTGTTCGTCTCATGCATCCGAGCATTTTCCCCGTTGTCCGTTTTGCAATCCGGCGCTCCCATCTCCTCCGGCGCACCCCTCTTGTTTTCTTTCGTGAGCGGGTGTCAAACGTTCTCGGAATGGGCCGAGGCTTGTCAAGTGGCATTGGTACACCACCGGTAGACCACCGGTCAAGTTTCGTTCCATTTGGAGGTCGTTTGGTACTCCAACGGTTAACCGGGCATCCGCAAAGTCCATTTGTGTGTTCCAGCAAAACCCCCTCTCTAAACAGCCCAAAACCCAGCAAACTCTCTTCCATGCTCTAGGTCGTTCGATCACGATCGTGTGGGCGAAAACCGCACCTCATTTGGACTCTCCTAGCTCCCTCTACCTATACATTTGCATCCCCCTCCGAATACTTTCGCAGATAAAACCCTAACCATATCCCTCCGCGCCGCCGGACAAGTCCGCCGCCGGCCGGACGCTCCCGCCGCCGCCCGCGACCAACCACGGGCTGCCACGTGGCAGGCCGATCCCGCGCCGCCGCCGAGGCCCGCGAGCCCGCGGCCGGCCCTCCCCGAGCCCGCGCGCCCCGCCGCCGTCCTCCTCCAGCGCTCCCGTGCGCCGCCGCCGCCTCGCCGTGCCTCACCGCCGTGCCCCGCCGCCGCCACCTCACTGCCGGTCGGCGCTGCCGCCGCCGCCGCCCTCCGTCGCCGTCGCCTCCTCTCCTCCCTCCGGTCGCCGCCCGCCTCCTCCTCCTCCCTCTCCCTCCGGCCGAGCTCCGGCGAGCTCGAGCTCGGATCCGGCGAGATCCCGATCCAAAATCGCTGCGCGTTGACTTTTCCCGTTTCCCGAAATTTCCTGTCATTTATTTTTACAGCATGTTCCCATGTGCATAGCATCATAACTCTCTGCATATAGCTCCGTTTCGCGCGTGTAATATATCGAATTGTTCGTCTCGTGATGCTCTTCATTTTGTTCCATTGCACCATGTTCATTAGAGTCCATCTTGATGCCCAAATCTCTGATGCAAGAGTGCTAGTTGCTGTTATCTGCTGTTACTTAGCAGAACTTGAGGATTTGTTATTTTTGTATCTTTTAATCTGTGCATCTTATGGGCATGAGCTCTACATGTGTTTTGTTGTGTGCCATGCCATCTTTCCAGTGGTATATGCCATGTATTTTTGTGATCTCTGTGGTGGCTAGAACAAGCATGCAAACTAGGCCCCGTAATGTTTCTGATTTCAGGGACTTAGTGATTTCTCTAAGTCTTTGTCTGCTGTTATTTTTGTTGCCATGTAAACTTGAGGCTACAGAGAGATCCATGCAAATTTTGGAGATGTTCAGTGTTGAGGATATAACCCTTAGAGTCACCCGCCAGGAGGGACCGGGTTACTCATAATGGTCATCACGCGAAGCCCAGTACCGAGCTTGAAGACGGCGGGTCAATGATGGGCCTAAGACTCGGAGACGGCGTAAGGCCCGTAGTTATAAACTGCCGTATGGCAAGACTTGTAGTGTAAGGCAAGAATAATTGAGAGTTCGAGCCGAACACTCTTATGAGCCGGCCGGGACTCTGAGAGCCGCTGGGCGTCAACCTCTCTATATAAAGGGACGACCCGGCGGCGGTTTAGGGACAAGTAGGATCTCGTTGAGAACCAGGCATAGCAATTAAGCTCCCTGGTCATCGAAACCATAATCAATACCACCTCAACTAGACGTAGGCTTTTACCTTCACCGTAAGGGGCCGAACCAGTATAACCCCCGTGTTCCTTGTCCCATTTAACCCCTTTAAGCTTCCTAGTTGCGATGGCTCCACGACTAAGTCCTAGCTCGAGGACATCTGCCGTGACAATTCCACGACAGTTGGCGCCCACCGTAGGGACCGCGCACGGTGGATTTGTGTTCTTGAAGGGCAGCTTCGAAGGGCTCAAGGGATACGCTGTGGGCCGGATGACCAAGAGTCGTCGCGGCAAGCTCTACATCGACGATGCAAACTGGGGCCCCGACGCCGGCTCAATTGAGTACGGGTACTGGGTCCCCTTTGGCGGAATTCATGTCTTCATTGGCAAGATTGGTGAGCCGGGCCCTGAGCCAGATCTCTGCGCCGATCTCATCGAGACGGCTCAGCGTGCACGACCCGCCCGGGCTCTACCAGCCTTAAAGCATGCTTTTGTGGGATGTGTTCATGGAGGACTCTCTGAAGGGTCTGGATCTGGCGATGAGACGGCTGCCGGCTCTGACGGCGAGTCGTCTACAGATGAGTCAAATTCATTGTATCAACTTCAGGATGGCAGGCTCAGGGGTTGTTCCGATGGCGACAGCATTCCGGACCCTTTTGAACCGCCGAGCCGGGTTGGAATCCTCATGGCCGGCGCACAACCTGTTCAAAACCCTGCCTCCGGGTCAGGAAGCCCGGTGCCTTCACCGGCTCAGGTGCTGATGGATCTCACAGACAAGCTGACGGTCCTGTTGACCGCTACGGTGGCTCCGGCGGATCAAGTTCAGCATGACGCGGAGGTGGCACAGTTAAAGTTGGATCTAGCAAAGGCCAAGGAGGATCTGGCGGCGGAGGGGATCAGGATGGCTGCAGAGAGGGCGGCTCTCAACGCCCAGACTCAGCTGATTCAGGCACAGTCCTTCCGGCTCACGATGGATCAAAACGCATCCAATAGGTCATGAGAAGGAGGCATCAAAAGGCCCAATATCGACTCCCTCCGGTTTACGATCCTCGAAATCTCTTCAACACGCCGGGTGCAGGGTCTAGTAACCCGCCAGAGATCATAGTGCCCGGGGCTGGGACACCTATTCAGCCCCAAGTGATGGAGCCTCCCCGGGTGAACCCTGCCCCGCCTCAGTACGTGCCAATACCACCGGGTCATTATGCCAACCCGCTGGAAAACATGGTCGCCGCGACGGCACGGCTGGCGGCTCTCACAATTGATGGCGACTCTCCAACGGCTGTTGAAACCCGCCGGGTCAGAGAACTCCTTCAGACAGCTCTGGCGCAGCAAGAGGCGTACTCTTATAGCCGGGACAGGGTCCATTCAACCCCTCGTCCAGGCCGGAGCCCGAGTTATAGCAGACACATGGTCTCAGCGACCGGCTCAAGTAATGTCCGACGCCGTGACTTGCCACCTGGCCACGGCCCGGCTCATAACGGGACCTTTCACGCAGCAGACCAAGACAGAGCAAGGCAAGAGGCGGAGCAGGTGCCTCAGTTGACGGCTTACCAGACACCCCCGGCTTATCCGACGGCTTCCGTCGACGTGGGTATCCCTAGGAGGACTGGAGGTGTCCCTTGTTTAGTGCCGGCTCTCCGCAATGAACGTCTACCCAAGGACTTCAAAGGGCCTAGGAAGGTGCCTAATTACACGGCTGATTTACAACCCGGAGACTGGATTGAGAGTTACGAGATGGCCATGGAATTGCTGGAGGTCAGCGAAGCGGCGATGGCCAAGTACTTCACCATGATGTTAGATGGGACTGCCCGCACTTGGTTGAAAGGGCTGCCACCGAATTCTATCGGGTCTTGGGCTGAGCTAAAAGCCCGGTTCATCCAAAACTTCAAAGATACCTGTAGGCAGTCTATGTCAATTGTGGATTTGACTAACTGTAAACAGCAGGAGGGTGAGTCTACGACACATTGGGTTCGCCGGGTCAAAGAGATAATACATTCATCTGATAAGATGGATGCCGGCTCTGCAGTCTTGATGTTGGAGCAGAATTGTCGTTTCCTGCCCCTGAAGATGAAACTCGGGCGGCTCAAGCACGACTGCAATGATATGGGTACGCTGATGGCGGCTCTCGTCAAGTACGCCGACTCTGATAGTACCAAGGACCCCGCGTCAGATGATGAAAGGACAGGGAAGGGAAAGAAGAACGGCAATGGCAAGGGCCCTCAGCATAACCCGGCAAATCAAGGAGGTAACAAGCGTAAGGCTGATGGCAGCATGGAGTTTGTGGCCAATGCCAGCTCACAGGGTAACAACCAGCGACGTAAAGGGAGGCCACCTCCCCGAGCCGGCGGTTCAGACCCAACGCTTGAGCAGTTGTTGAATGAGCCTTGTCCAAGGCATGGCTCTAGGGAGAAGCCAGCTACTCATCTATGGAAAGATTGCGCAATCATGAAGGCCTTTAAGAATTCCAATGCCTTTAATGGCAATAATGGCTCGGGCGGCGGCTCAGGCGCCGGCGGCTTTCATGGCCCGGGCGGCGGCTCAAATTCCAATCCTCAGAATGTTCAAGGGGGCTTTAATCAGCAGTCCGGCCAGGGTCATTAACAACAAAAGGGGGGATACCAGACAAATCCAAAGCAGCTCAATGGTGGATAGTACCATGTGTTTACCACCAGTCTGTGTAAGCGAGATCAGAAGCTTCACAAGAGGCCTGTGAATGCTGTTAAGCCGGCGGTTCCACGCTATTTAAGATGGTCTGAGCAGCCTATTGTGTGGAGTAGGGAGGATCACCCTCCCCGGGTTGATAATCCGGGTCACTTGGCCCTGGTGGTGGCTCCTCAGGTGGGAGGATATAAGTTCACTAAGGTGCTCATGGACGGAGGCAGCAGCATCAACATCCTCTATTATGAGACCTTCCGTCGTATGGGGTTGATTGATAAGAACCTCAGCCAGTCCAATACTGTTTTCCATGGTGTGGTGCCTGGTAAGTCGGCTTATCCAGTTGGTAAGATCGAATTGGAAGTGGCCTTTGGAGATGAGTACAACTACAGGGTGGAAAAATTGACCTTTGAGGTGGTCAAGATAAGAAGTCCGTATCATGCCATATTTGGGCGGCCGGCTTACGCCAAGTTCATGGCACGGCCGTGTTACATATACCTACAGCTCAAGATGTCGGGTCACAATGGGACCATTACGGTTCATGGTAGCCGAAAGATAGCCTTGGAGTGTGAGGAAGGTGACGCTGCATATGCAGAATCTGTTTGTGCAACAGAGGAACTGAAGTTTTACAAGGATAATGTTGACCCAACAGATATGACATCTCTGAAAAAGCCGACCACGGAGCATGAGCCAGCAATGAAATTTAAGTCAGCTGATGAGACTAAACTTGTTGATTTCGTTCCAGGTGACTCATCTCAGCAGTTTAGCATCAGTGCCAATTTGGATCCGAAATAGGAAAGCGCGCTCATCGAGTTCATCCGTGAGAACAGGGACATCTTTGCATGGAAACCTTCTGACATGCCAGGTGTACCTAGAGAACTCGCTGAGCACACTCTCAATGTTGATCCGAAATTTAAGCCAGTCAGGCAATTCCTTCGGCGGTTTAATGAAGAGAGGCGGAAAGCCATTGGTGAGGAGGTGGCCCGGCTCTTGGCGGCCGGGTTTATTGTTGAAGTATTTCACCCAGAGTGGTTAGCTAACCCGGTGCTCGTGCTCAAGAAGAACGGCACCTGGCGGATGTGTGTGGACTACACAGACTTAAACAAGGCATGCCCGGCTGATCCTTTTGCCCTCCCCCATATTGATCAAATCATTGATGCTACGGCGGGTTGCGAGCGCTTAAGTTTCTTGGATGCTTATTCTCGATACCATCAGATTAAAATGGCAGTTAAAGACCAGGAGAAAACGGCTTTCATCACTCCATTTGGAGCCTTCTGTTATGTGTCTATGCCTTTTGGACTCAAGAGTGCACAGGCGACTTATCAGCGTTGCGTGCAGAACTGTCTTCATAACCAGATTGGGCACAATGTTCATGCTTATGTGGATGATATTGTGGTTAAGTCCAGGGAGAAGGAAACCTTGATAGATGATCTGAGGGAAACCTTTGACAATCTCTGGGTCTACAAGATGATGCTTAACCCAGCCAAGTGTGTTTTTGGTGTTCCTGCAGGCAAGCTCTTGGGTTTTCTGGTTTCTCATAGAGGCATTGAAGCTAACCCGGAGAAGATCAAGGCAATCACCTCTCTCGCTAAGTCGGCGTGTATAAACGACGTCCAGTGCCTGGCGGGTCGTATCACCGCTTTAAGCCGGTTTATAAGCCGTTTGGGTGAGAAGGCCATGCCACTGTACCGGTTGATGAAGAAAACTGATGACTTTATCTGGAATGATGCTGCTAATGCTGCTTTTGAGGATTTGAAGAGACAGTTGGCTGAGCCCCCAGTCCTTGCTGCTCCGGTTGACAAGGAGCCCTTATTACTGTATGTAGCTGCCAACACACGAGCCGTCAGTGTGGCTGTGGTGGTGGAGCGCAAGGAAGAGGGTAAGGAATATCCGGTTCAGCGGCCAGTTTATTACGTCAGTGAAGTGCTCATCGAGTCCAAACAGCGGTATCCACATTGGCAGAAGCTTGTTTATGGTGTGTTCATGGCAAGCCGGAAGCTTAAGCACTACTTTCAGGGTCACCCCATTACGGTGGTTAGTTCTGCTCCCCTTGGAGATATCATCCAAAACAGAGAAGCTACAGGGAGAGTGGCTAAGTGGGCTATAGAACTTGGGCCTCATGGTCTGAAATACGTACCGCGCACTTCTGTTAAATCTCAAGCTTTGGTGGATTTCATCAACGATTGGACAGAGCTACAGGTGCCTGAAGAAAAGCCGGATAATACATATTGGACTATTCACTTTGATGGGTCTAGGCAATTGGAAGGCTCGGGGGCTGGAGTTGTATTGGCTTCCCCTAAAGGTGACAAGTTTCATTATGTGCTATGGTTGATGTTTCCTTGTACTAACAATGTGGCTGAGTACGAGGCCTTGCTCCATGGTCTTCGGATGGCTAAGGAGATGAGCTTGAGCCGAGTAAGGTGCTTCGGCGACTCAGATTTAGTGGCACAACAAGTATCAGGCAAGTGGGATTCCAAGGACCCTCTCATGGCGGCTTATCGCCGTGAAGTCGATACCATTGCTGGACACTTTCAGGGTTACCAAGTAGAGCACATCGATCGCAGGAAGAACGAGGCGGCTGATGCATTAAGCCGGCTGGGCTCTCAGCGAAAACCGGTGCCGCCTAATACTTTCTTGGACATCTTGCATAACCCTTCTGTTAAGGTACCTACAGAAGAAGACTTGGCTGTCCCTGACCCGGAGGCACAGTTGGTGGCGGCTCTCCACATCACCCCGGACTGGACGGTGCCATACTTGGCTTACATGACCCGGGGAGATTTGCCTGAGGATGAAACTTTGGCCAGACAATAACCCGGCGGTCTAAGTCAATGGTTGTTATCGATGGTGAGCTGCATCGCCGCAGTGTTACGGGAGCGTTCCAGCGCTGTGTCTCCCCTGAGGAGGGTCAAGAAATCTTGCGTGAGATTCACGAAGGGGATTGTGGCCATCATGCCGGCTCAAAATCCCTTGTGGCCAAGGCTTTTAGTCATGGTTTTTATTGGCTGACGGCTCATGCTGACGCGGAGGACTTGGTCAGTAAATGTGATGGTTGCCAGAGGTTCTCGCGACGGGCTCATGTGCCGGCTCAGGAGCTGAGGATGATTCCAATTACTTGGCCATTTGCGGTCTGGGGGCTCGATATGGTTGGGCCTTTTAAAAGGTCCAAGGATAAGAAGACCCACCTCTTGGTGGCAATTGACAAATTCACAAAGTGGGTTGAAGCAGAGCCAGTTAGCAAGTGTGATGCAGCCACGGCGGTTCAGTTCATGAAAAGGGTGATATTTTGCTTTGGCTTTCCACACAGCATTATAACTGACAATGGTACCAATCTGTCTAAAGGCGCCATGGAGGAGTTTTGTCAACGAGAGCATATTCGACTTGATGTTTCATCAGTGGCTCATCCTCAATCCAATTGTCAAGCTGAGAGAGCTAATCAGGAGATTTTGAAGGGCATTAAGCCCCGGCTTTTAGTCCCTTTGCAACGGACGCTGGGTTGTTGGGTGGAAGAGCTACCCTCCGTGTTATGGAGCATCAATACTACTCCTAACAGGTCTACGGGTTACACACCCTTCTTCATGGTTTATGGAGCGGAAGCAGTCCTCCCTAGTGACATCCGTCACGACTCGCCTCGAGTGGCGGCTTATGTTGAGGCGGATAATGAACAGGCGCGCCAAGATGCTCTTGACCTGTTGGACGAACAGCGTGACGTGGCAGCAGCTCGTTCAGCGATTTACCAACAAGACCTGCGCCGTTATCACAGTCGCCGGGTTAAATCCCGGGTCTTCCAGGAAGGTGACCTGGTGCTCCGGCTCATCCAAGATCAAACAGATGCACACAAGCTATCCCCGCCTTGGGAAGGGCCCTTTGTGGTCAGCAAGAGCTTGCACAACGGGTCATACTACCTTATTGACGTTCGGGAGCATAAAGATTCACGCAAGTCGGAGGAGGAGACCCGTCGGCCGTGGAACATAGCTCAGCTTCGGCCTTATTACACTTGAGCCACCGGCTCTCATAATGTACATATCTCTATAGCCATGTATATATTATGTTAAATAATAAAGCAGGACCTCTGTCCTTTTCTCCTCAAAAGGTAAACGTATTATTTCCATTACACCATCACATGGTCACTTGGAGGTGGATCCGGCTTATGATCATATTCGAATCTAGCCGTAAGCAATATAATCACCTGGGGGCTTCCTATTCAAACATAGGTCGTATTCGAACCAAAGAGAGCATAGCTGTCGATACCCATTTGATTGGCAAAGTGCCGAGCTCATTGGGGAGTTTTCTTTGATCATATTTGAATCATAGCTCAACCCCCTTTGGGAACCGACGTGGATCGTATTCGAATCAGCGTCGTTAAACAACTCGTAAGGTCAATTGGGGGCTTCCTGTTCAAACATGGGTCGTATTCAAACCAAAGAGAGCATAGCTGTCGGTACCCTCTTGATTGGGATTGCCAAAGCCACTGGGGGCTATATGATCGCATTCGAATCTTAGCTTAACCCCTTTGGGACGGTTCTCTGGTCGTATTCGAACCGGAAGCCCCTACGTTTTTGATCTTCTGACTCATAACAAGTTCTGTTGGTCATATCAACAGTGTGCCAGGGCGGCTTTTATTTTGCTGACTTAATTTTGATTCACAACGTTGATAAACACATAGTAAGTATTCTTGATGCTAGTAAACCGGAATTGAGATCTTCATCTCATTATTCGGGTTACATAAACCGGAAGCATACTTGAAGGCTTGTAAGTATGCCATCATGGTTACATCAAAGACATAATTGAGGGCCAGTCTTTAGTGACTTTGGTTCATATTCCGGGTTATATATATATAAGGTCTATGATTCTCAGTGCGGTAAGCCGCCTAGAGACCTGTGACTTGTTTTCTATGCAGGATGGTTAAAGACAGCTATTCGCGCTTAAGGAAAATAACTGATCAATTATAACCCGGAGGAATAAGAAGAAGCAGCTTCAATGGAGTTAAGCATTCAACACGGGCACGATGGCACCACAAAATTAAGTGTTTATCTTACTCTATTACAAGACTCCCCGCGTCCAAACGGTGAGGCATTGCTCTAAGGTGCAACCATAAGCCGTCTAAAGATCAAGGTACTTGTGGAGTCGAAGCTTCCAGCTCATCCCTCTCTGCTTCTCCGGCTGTTCCCATGACCTGGAAGGTTGACGATTTCCAGTCAATGCCGCTCAAAGCTTCAAATTGAGCCTCCTCGTCAATTAACCCGGCCGGGTCAATTTCTGGGGCAAAGGTGTGCTTACGAGTCGGCGGGACCAAGCTGATGGCTTCATAACGCGGAGTGGGGATCCTCTGATTCTCTGCGTCGGAGCCCGGCTGGTACTTGGTAAGGTCGGTGTCATTCCCAATCAGGGTGGCCACCGGGCGCACGATCTTCACACAGGCAGCAAAGTCTTTTTGGTCGAAGGGGGTGCCGTCTTCCTTCAGGCTGGGGTATCCAAGTGCGATGTCAGCCGGGTCTAGCTCTGGAAGGAAAGCCTTGGCCCGGCTCAGAGCAGCTATGGCTCCGGCTCTTGCAGAGGCCCATCGCAGCTCTTGGAAACACTGAGGAAGAACGGCAAGCCGGCGAAGTACGTCCGCCAGGTGAGTCGGAACCTCATTGGACAGGGCCACAACGGCCAAGGCGCGCTGTGACCCGGTGTAGAGTTGCTCCACCAAAGTGTACACGGCCTTCAGCTTGGTCAGCACATTTTGATTGAGGTTGGCACTTCTGGGACCTATTTTACAACGTCAGGTAAGCCGCTAGCAATGATGGGACTTATGAGACATAGAGAATGTAAACTTGTTGAAAGTCTGCAGAATGACTTACCGAAGATTGCGGCGACCATCTGTGACACATGGCGCTTTAAGCCGGAGAGTTCGGCGGTTCTCTCCGTCAGAGCCGCCTCCGCCTGTTCGGCCCGGCTGACCAGAGCAGCCTTCTCTTCGGCCCAAGTCTTCCTTTTGGTTTCAAACTTCTTCTTCAGCTTCTCTTGAGCAGCAACACTGGACTCAAATTTAGCGTTGGCCTTCCGGGTCTCAGTTTCCTGAGTCTTCAGGCGGTTCTTCAGCTCAGAGATGTCAGCTTCAAATTTCTTGCAAGTAGCCTGTACAATTTCCGGGTTATAGTATGAATAATTATTATACAACTTTAAAGTCCCAAGCACTTTCCAAGCAAAGACACTTGGCACTTGGGGGCTAATGTATGTTGAAAGGTTCTATCTACAAATTGTCGGTTCATGAAAGTAAGCCGGAAGTTAAGTCTACAACATGTTCTATCATAAGTAGTAGACTTGGGGGCTAGTATGGTAAAGATGAGTATGCAGTAAGCAAGAGAGTGGTACCTCAGATTTCTGCTGTATCTGCTTCACCATGTCAATCTCCAGGTCCCGGCTGTTGTGCACCTGATTGACATAGCCGGAGATGATATCGCCAATGCTCAAGTTAGCGTAGTTGGTGATGTCCAGCTTGGCCCTGCGGCGCTCTAGCAACTCTTCCTTGGCAGAGCACTTAGCCAGCACAGTGGGTCTCCCCGGCTCGACAAACTCCGTCCGGGTCATCGGCCGGCTGAGCCGGGCTGGAGATGTCCGGATTGGTAGAAGTCTCTATGACTGGCTCGTCGGTTGGAGCGGTGGCTTCAGGAGCAGAGGTAGCTGGCCGCTCTTGAGGTGAAACCTCCGGCTCAGTCAAGACCGGCTCTTCGACCGGTTTATTCTTCTTCACCCTCTTGCTGAGCTTTGCCTGGGCACTGAAAGGACAAAAGGTTAGTACAAAAGCATGAGTAAAGATAAGCACAACACAAGATGATCATCGTTACCCGGGTGCGGTCTTGAAAGCCGGCAGGTTAGATTGCATAGAATCACCAGAGGAAGGTGAAGTTTCCTGATAATTTGAATCAGAAGAATTGAGCGGTTGACGAGTAACGCCCGCCAAAGGATGAAAAGGATATAAGTTGGAGATAACCTCGGTCCGGCGCTTCCTTGATGCTTCAGGTAAGCCGGAGGAGAGGTCTGCATCCTTGTTGGTCCGGGTGTGCCACCGGCTCTCATGAATCTGTTGCTTCAAAAGAAATTGAGGATCTTGATAAGCTAAAGGATGTGAAAATCTTACTTTCCAGGTTACTCTTCGGACTTTCGGCCTTGGCAAGGGCTCCGAGTCGGAGGAAAGTGTCATTACCTCTTCAGTCACCGGGTTACTTGCTCCGGTGTCATCCTGCTGATGATCAGTATCGATAAGGTGGATAGGAATAAACAAGAAACAAAACAAGAGCCTACAGTTTCAGGGGTTACCTCTGACTCGGAGCTGTCACTTAGCTGAAGCAGCTCTGAGGCAGTAGGCTTGCTTCCCTTCTTGCGGGGAGCGGCTCTCCTGGCGGCTTTCTTAGCCTTCCTGGCTTTTTTGGCCGCTTCATGGTCATATTTGACCTTCCAGAACTTGTCATTAGCCTGAAACATACAACAAAGATTTCTTAAGGTTCAGATGGAAACTATTAAAAAGAAAATCAAGGTGTTCAGGTCAGTGGCTTACCGCCGGAGCTGGGTTAGCTTGGCAGAAGGGGTTCAGGCCGGTTCTCCCACAGTCGGCTAAGCTCTCGTTCAGGAGAGACTTGGTCATGTCGTCCACAACGTCCTCAGGAAGATCGTTGGGGCTGTGCCGTAGAGGGTCATCCTTCTGGCCCGTGTAAGCACACAGTAAGCCGGGGCGGCGGCTCAAGGGGATCACCCGCCAAGAGATCCAAACCCGGACCAGATCAATGCCGTTGAGGCCGTTTCCCAGGAGAGCCTTGATCTTATTGATGGTGGGGATCAGAGGTTGACGCTCAGCTTAAGAGAGTTTGTCTGGCAAAGGGTGATTTGGCTCCAGACACAGGGCACGAAAGCCGGGCAGAGGGCTCTCGTCAGCTGGAGAAGTGTCCTGGCAATAAAACCACGTCTGGTTCCAGTCCTTTGGATGGCTTGGCGGCTCAGCATAAGGAAAGAGGCAGTCTCTCCGGCGTTGAATGGAGATTCCACCAAGTTCCAGGCTCGGCCCGTTGGCGCACTCATTCTGGCGGTTCAGATAAAATAGCTCTCTAAAGAGCAGCAGGCTGGGCTCTTCTCCAAGATAGACTTAGCAGAATACTTGGAAGTTGCATATATTTGACACGGAATTGGGTCCTATGTCTTGCGGCCACAGATCAAAGAAGTTCAGAACCTCTCTAAATAATCTTGAGCCGGGCGGTGCGAAGCCCCGGCTCATGTGATCAGCAAATATCACCACCTCACCATCTCTTGGTTGAGGTCTTTCCTCCGACGGGTCAGGGGCACGATAAGACATGATTTCCTTCTTGGGCAAGTAACCCGTCTTTACGAAATCAGCTAAAGTGTCGTCGGTGACATTGGATCTCATCCAGTTGCACGTGATGGGTGCCTTGGGAGCTTTGGGAGGCATTGTGAAAGATGAAGCCTATGACAAAAGGAAAATGTCCGGTTCAATTATAAGTCGGCAGACGTCTACAGTTTAATACTCAAATGGCGGCTTATGAGAGGGGCCTAATGACATATGGTTAAGTACATCAGGTTATCTAAGCCGCTGAAGGTATCGTGAGTAATTCAAATTGTCTACAGCTTTATCATAAATGAGCCGGAAATTTTACAGTGCGTGTCTTCTTTTAAGCCGGAAATGTGAGCCGCCATAGCTCAGCAGATGCAATTTTTGACTAAGTATGGTGAAAAAAAGTTTCACAGATCACAGTAATTATTTTGGATCAAACGGTTGGCTAAAGGGAAAAAATTTCTAGACCTAGAACAGACACAGGAAAAGTTCAAGGGTTTGAACGAAGCCTTTATGCAATGAAAGGGGATCTACGTACATTGGGAACGGGCGTGAAACAGCTACCGCAGCAGTACTGTACAGTCTAAAGATCAAAAAAAGGTGGTAATAATGGAATCTATCAAGAGCTCGCGATGAACGGCGAACACGGGAAGAACAGCAAAGAACCCTAATGTGGATCTACTTTATGGAGTGGCAAGGGCTTACGGGTGCTGGAGAATTGCGGAGGTCGCCGCCGTTTCTCTGGTCACGTCAGGTTGATGCAGCGGCCTGAGTCGGTGAAGACGAGGAGACCCGCGGCGGCGGCGGCGGAGGAGCTCGAGCGGCAGTACAGTGGCGAGAGGAGGAAGACGATGGAGGTGACAAGTAACTGGAGCCTCATGGGCCGGGCTATTTATAAGGTGAGGCTCATAAGTGGGCGCGAGAAACGAGGAGGCCACGGCGTGATTATCTCACCACAAAAACGCCTCGATTTTCGAGATGGCCTTTAAAGATAAGATCCGTTGAGGATATGGTGGGATAAAAAATGGACTTAATGGAAGATGACGTCATGGCGGGTTACCAGGAATCCAGAAGATGACGTCACGGTGGGTTATAACCTTCGCACGACCATAAGCCGGAAGATCTTTTCTCTCAAAAGAATTGAAGATTGACATGAACCGGTTCAAATCAATCTGGGGCCTAATGTTGAGGATATAACCCTTAGAGTCACCCGCCAGGAGGGACCGGGTTACTCATAATGGTCATCACGTGAAGCCCAGTACCGAGCTTGAAGACGGCGGGTCAATGATGGGCCTAAGACCCGGAGATGGCTTAAGGCCCGTAGTGATAAACCGCCGTATGGCAAGACTTGTAGTGTAAGGCAAGAATAATTGAGAGTCCGAGCCGGACACTCTTATGAGCCGGCCGGGACTCTGAGAGCCGCGGGGCGTCAACCTCTCTATATAAAGGGACGACCCAGCGACGGTTTAGGGACAAGTAGGATCTCGTCGAGAACCAGGCATAGCAATTAAGCTCCCTGGTCATCGAAACCATAATCAATACCACCTCAACTAGACGTAGGCTTTTACCTTCACCGTAAGGGGCCGAACCAGTATAACCCCCGTGTTCCTTCTCCCATTTAACCCCTTTAAGCTTCCTAGTTGCGATGGCTCCACGACTAAGTCCTAGCACGAGGACATCTGCCGTGACAATTCCACGACATTCAGTAAGGATGTTTTGTAGGTATTGTTGTAATTGATCCATTCCTGCCCTTGTTTGCAATTATGGAGTGCCATAGCATGACTCAATCTTGCTCTACTTTTGCTATAAAATATTTCTGGCAGATTGTTTACGTGTTATTCAATTTTGCCACGCTTGTTGTAGTTGTTCCACACATGCTATGTATTTTCTCTTGCCATGGATAGCTTCATAAACATGCCATCTTGCTGTAGGTATGCTTGTTTTGTCATGCATTGCTTTGTGGTGAGTGCATCAAGCTCACCAAGATGCCTTCATATTATCGTTTCTGCCATGCTTTGTTTTCTGCAAAGTCTGAAACCTGTTAACGAAACTTGCTACGTTTGCATGGTTGCCATCATATCTTCTGGTCCTTTTTGGCTTATGGTCAGTAAGGGACTTTTGTCATATGCATTTAGTACAACACTGCCATGCCTTGTTTTGCCATGTTAAGTTCCTGTATCTCTATGATATATTGGTCTTCTCCAAGAGTAAGAAGGACCATGCTAAACATTTGCGATTGGTGCTCGACAAGCTCAGAGAGTATAAATTCTATGCGAAGTTCTCCAAATGTGAGTTTTGGCTCGATGAAGTTCTCTACGTTGGTCACATCATCTCTGCCAAGGGCATCGCTGTTAACCCCGAGAAGGTGTCCGCATTTGTGAATTGGGAACCTCCTCAGAATGTCAAGCAGCTCCGCAGTTTTCTTGGTCTTGCAAGCTATTGCCGAAGATTCGTTGAGAATTTCTCTAAGATTGCAAAGCCTCTTTCCAACCTCCTCCAGAAGCATGTGAAGTATGTCTGGTCTCCTGAGTGTGACATTGCTTTCAACACTCTCAAAGAGAAACTAGTCACAGCTCCTGTCTTGACTCCTCCTGATTAATCCAAGCCATTTGAAGTTTTCTGTGATGCTTCTCTCCAAGGTCTCGGTGTTGTGTTAATGCAAGAGAAGAAAGTTGTGGCCTATACCTCTTGTCAGTTGAAGCCCAATGAGAAGAACTACCCACTCACGATCTTGAGTCGGCGGCAGTTGTCCATGCATTAATAACGTGGAGACATCTCTTGTTGGGAAGACAAGTGGACATATTCACCGATCACAAGAGTCTCAAGTACATCTTCACTCAGCCCAACCTCAACCTCAGGCAGACTCGATGGGTCGAAATGATTCAAGAGTACAATCTGAGTATTGAATATATTCCAGGCAAGGCCAATGTCATTGCAGATGCTTTAAGCAGGAAGGCTTATTGCAACAGCCTAATTCTCAAGCCATTCCAACCGGATCTTTGTGAAGCTTTCCGCAAGCTGAATCTCCAAGTTGTTCCTCAAGGCTTTCTTGCCAACCTCATAGTCTCTCCTACTTTGGAAGATCAAATTTGTGAGGCACAACTTCTTGATGCCATGGTGAAGAAGGTGAAACGTGGTATCGACAAGGGTCTTTCCAAATACAAGTGCTATCGCATTGATGACAGAGACACTTTATTCTTCGAGGACCGGATTGTGGTTCCTAAAGGTGATCTAAGGAAGTTCATAATGAACGAGGCGCACAATTCTCTTCTTTCCATTCATCCTGGAAGTACGAAGATGTACCATGACCTCAAGCAGTCGTATTGCTGGACTCGAATGAAGCAAGAAATTGCTCAATTCGTGAATGAATGTGATGTCTGTCGAAGAGTGAAAGTAGAACACCAACGACCAAATGGTCTCCTCCAACCTCTTGCTATCCCAGAATTGAAGTTTGATCATATCGAAATGGACTTCGTGACTGGATTTCCAAAGTCCAAGCGCGGAAATGATGCTATCTTCGTTGTCATCGACAAGCTTTCTAAAGTGGCTCATTTCCTTCCAATCAAAATCCATCACAGCAGCTCAGTTGGCAGAGCTATACACCTCCAGAATTGTCTCCTTGCACGGCATTCCACAATTGATATCTTCAGATCGTGGAAGCATCTTCACCTCTAAGTTCTGGGACTCCTTCCAGAAGGCCATGGGCACAAACATTCGCTTCAGCACAGCTTTCCATCCTCAAACGAGTGGCCAAGTCGAGCGAGTCAATCAAATTCTTGAAGATATGCTTAGGGCTTGTGTCATTTCCTTTGGCATGAAATGGGAAGATTGTCTTTCATATGCTGAATTCTCCTACAACAACAGCTTCCAAGCAAGTTCGGGCAAGGCCCCATTCGAGATTCTCTATGGCAGAAAGTGTCGTACTCCTCTCAATTGGTCAGAGACTGGTGAACGCCAACTTCTTGGCAATGACTTAATCACTGAGGCTGAAGAAATGTGTAAAGTCATCCGTGATAATCTCAAAGCCGCGCAATCGCGCCAGAAGAGTTACTATGATAGTAAGCACCGTGATGTGGCTTTCGAGATCGGAGACCATGTCTACCTCCGCGTCTCTCCAATGAAAGGCACTCGTCGCTTCGGTATCAAAGGGAAGCTTGCCCCTAGATACGTGGGCCCTTTCAAGATCATTGGCAAAAGAGGCGACCTCGCCTATCAACTTGAGCTTCCTTCCAACTTCGCGAACGTGCACGATGTGTTCCACGTGTCACAGCTCCGCAAGTGCTTCAAGACGCCTGAGCGCACCATCAACTTCGAAGAGATTGACCTCCAAGAAGATTTGTCTTATCATGAGCACCCCGTTGCTATTCTTGAAGAAACTGAACGCAAGACTCGCAATAAGTCAATCAAATTCCTGAAAGTGAAGTGGTCGCACCATTCCGACCGGGAAGCCACCTGGGAACGCGAGGACCATCTCCGTTCTGAATATCCGGAGTTCTTTCAGTCCTAGATCTCGGGACGAGATCCTCTCGTAGTGGTGGAGTGTTGTAACACCCCGGATGTAACTTTCATATTTGTAACTCCGACTCTTGCCATTTTCGGCTATGTGTTATGATATTCCCTCCGTGGTCGGGATTTGTCATTCGTTTTGCATTTTGTCCATGTCATGCATTTCATATCATGTCATCATGTGCATTGCATTTGCATACGTGTTCCTCTCATGCATCCGAGCATTTTCCCCGTTGTCCGTTTTGCAATCCGGCGCTCCCACCTCTTCTGGCGCACCCCTCTTGTTTTCTTTCGTGAGCGGGTGTCAAATGTTCTCGGAATGGGCCGAGGCTTGTCAAGTGGCCTTGGTATACCACCGGTAGACCACCGGTCAAGTTTCGTTCCATTTGGAGGTCGTTTGGTACTCCAACGGTTAACCGGGCATCCGCAAAGTCCATTTGTGTGTTCTAGCAAAAACCCCTCTCTAAACAGCCCAAAACCCAGCAAACTCTCTTCCATGCTCTAGGTCGTTCAGTCACGATCGTGTGGGCGAAAACCGTACCTCATTTGGACTCTCCTAGCTCCCTCTACCTATATATTTGCATCCCCCTCCGAATACTTCCGCAGATAAAACCCTGACCATATCCCTCCGCGCCGCCGGACACGTCCGCCGCCGGCCGGACGCTCCCGCCGCCGCCCGCGACCAACCACGGGCTGCCACGTGGCAGGCGGACCCCGCGCCGTCGCCGAGGCCCGCGAGCCCGTGGCTGGCCCTCCCCGAGCCCGCGCACCCCGCCGCCATCCTCCTGCAGCGCTCCCGTGCGCCGCCGCCGCCTCGCCGCGCCTCACCGCCGTGCCCCGCCGCCGCCGCCTCACTACCAGTCGGGGGCGCCGCCGCCGCCGCCCTCTGTCGCCGTCGCCTCCTCTCCTTCCTCCGGTCGCCGCCCGCCTCCTCCTCCCCCCTCTCCCTCCGGCCGAGCTCCGGCGAGCTCGAGCTCGGATCCGGCGAGATCCCGATCCAAAATCGCTGTGCGTTGACTTTTCCCGTTTCCCGAAATTTCCTGTCATTTATTTTTACAGCATGTGCCCATGTTCATAGCATCATAACTCCCTGCATATAGCTCCGTTTCGCGCGTGTAATATATCGAATTGTTCGCCTCGTGATGCTCTTCATTTTGTTCCATTGCACCATGTTCATTAGAGTCCATCTTGATTCCCAAATCTCTGATGCAAGAGTGCTAGTTGCTGTTATCTGCTGTTACTTAGCAGAACTTGAGAATTTGTTATTTTTGTATCTTTTAATCTGTGCATCTTATACACATGAGCTCTACATGTGTTTTGTTGTATGCCATGCAATCTTTCCACTGGTGTATGCCATGTATTTTTGTGATCTCTGTGGTGACTAGAACAAGCATGCAAACTAGGCCCCGTAATGTTTCTGATTTCAGGGACGGTGATTTCTCCAAGTCTTTGTCTGCTGTTATTTTTGTTGCCATGTAAACTTGAGGCTACAGAGAGATCTATGCATATTTTGGAGATGTTCAGTAAGGATGTTTTGTAGGTATTGTTGTAACTGATCCATTCCTTCCCTTGTTTGCAATTATGGAGTGCCATAGCATGACTCAATATTGCTCTACTTTTGCTATAAAATATATCTGGCAGATTGTTTACGTGTTATTCAATTTTGCCAAGCTTGTTGTAGTTGTTCCACACATGCTATGTATTTGCTCTTGCCATGGATAGCTTCATAAACATGCCATCCTGCTGCACGTATGCTTGTTTTGTCATGCTTTGCTTTGTGGTGAGTGCATCAGGCTCACCAAGATGCCTTCATATTATAGTTTCTGCCATGCTCTCTTTTCTGCCAAGTCTGAAACCTGTTAACTAAACTTGCTATGTTTGCATGGTTGCCATCATATTTTCTGGTCCTTTTTGGCTTATGGTCAGTAAGGGACTTTTGTCATATGCATTTAGTAGAACAATTCCATACCTTGTTTTACCATGTTAAGTTCCTGTAGCATGTTGGTTTCGTGCTCTGAACATTGCTACCTGATGCTGTTTCAGGCATGTCCAGTAATTTCACCAAGTCTGTGAACCTGTTATCTTTTGCACTTTTGCCATTCTTGTTTGAGCCTGTTATGTCGTGAACTAGCCATAGCTCAGTGTTCATCTTTTGTCAAGCATCTCCTGTAGATTACTGTCATATTCTTTGTTGCTATGTTGCTGTGCCGTAGCTTTGTTACTTGTTGCATTTTATGTTCTATCATGCTGTTAATCGCAGATTCGTGTCATTCTTGTTTTGCTTTCCATTTGCAAACCGTGCATCCGTTTCCGGTGATCTTTATATCGTTTTCGACCGAAATCATCTCATCTTTCCAGTGGCATGCTTGGTTTGCCAAGTTACTGCTTTGTTCATCATTTTCCTTCCGGAGCACGCATATGCATCGCATCTCATATCTCGCATATCATACATGTTTTGCATCATGTTGCTTGTGCATTTCCCGTGATTGATGTGGTTCCATTGCTTGTGTTCTTGTCTTGGGTAGAGCCGGGAGACGAGTTCGTGAACGAGGAACCTGTTGAGTACGCTTACGAGGATCAAGCTTTCGACAACTCTGAGAACCTTGCAGGCAAGATGACTACCCCTCGAAATCACTTATATCTTTGCTTTGCTAGTTGTTCGTTCTATTGCCATGCTGTGCTACCTACCATTTGCTATATCATGCCTCCCATATTTCCATGTCAGCCTCTAACCATCCTTTTCCTAGCAAACCGTTGTTTGGCTAAGTTACCGCTTTTGCTCAGCCCTTCTTATAGCGTTGCTAGTTGTAGGTGAAGATGAAGTTGGTTCCATGTTGGAACATGGATATGTTGGGATATCACAATATCTCATATTTAATTAATGCATCTATATATTTGGTAAAGGGTGGAAGGCTCGGCCTTATGCCTAGTGTTTTGTTCCACTCTTGCCGCCCTAGTTTCTGTCATACCGGTATTATGTTCCTTGAGTTAGCGTTCCTTTCGCGGTTGGGTGATTTATGGGACCCCCTTGACAGTTCGCCTTGAATAAAACTCCTCCAGCAAGGCCCAACTTTGGTTTTACCATTTGCCACCTAAGCCTTTTCCCCCGGGTTTTCGCGAGCCCGAGGGTCATCTTTATTTAAACCCCCGGGCCAGTGTTCCTCTGAGTGCTGGTCCAAACTAGAGCCACTTGCAGCGCCATCTTGGGGAAACTCGAGGATTGGTTTTAGTTGTACGTAGTGTTCACCCGGTGTGCCCTGAGAACGAGATATGTGCAGCTCCTATCGGGATTTGTCAGCACATTCGGGCGGCTTTGCTGGTCTTGTTTTACCATTGTCGAAATGTCTTGTAAACCGGGATTCCGAGACTGATCGGGTCTTTCCGGGAGAAGGTTTATCCTTCGTTGACCGTGAGAGCTTATGATGGGCTAAGTTGGGACACCCCTGCAGGGTATTATCTTTCGAAAGCCGTGCCCGCGGTTATGAGGCAGATGGGAATTTGTTAATGTCCGGTTGTAAAGAACTTGTCACTTGACCCAGTTAAAATACATCAACCGTGTGTGTAGCCGTGATGGTCTCTTCTCGGCGGAGTCCGGGAAGTGAACACGGTTTGAGTTATGAATGACGTAAGTAGGAGTTCAGGATCACTTCTTGGTCATTACTAGTTGACGACCGCTCCGTTTCTTTTCTTCTCGCTCTCTTTTGCGTATGTTAGTTACCATATATGCTTAGAGCCTGCTGCAGCTCCACCTCATTACACCATCCTTTCCTATAAGCTTAAATAGTCTTTATCTCACGGGTGTGAGATTGCTGAGCCCTCGTGACTCACAGATTCTACCAAACAGTTGCAGGTGCCGACGATGCCAGTGCAGATGATGGGATCGATCTCAAGTGGGAGTTCGATGAGGAACGTGGTCGTTACTATGTGTCTTTTCCTGATGTTCAGTAGTGGAGCCAGTTGGGACGATCGGGGATCTAGCATTTGGGGTTATCTTATTTTCATTTGGATCTTGACCGTAGTCGGTCTATGTGTGTATTTTGGATGATGTATGGATTATATTTATGTATTGTGTGAAGTGGCGATTGTAAGCCAACTCTTTATCCCATTCTTGTTCATTACATGGGATTGTGTGAAGATGACCCTTCTTGCGACAAAACCATAATGCGGTTATGCCTTTAAGTCGTGCCTCGACACGTGGGAGATATAGCCGCATCATGGGCGTTACAAGTTGGTAATCAGAGCCATCCCCGACTTAGGAGCCCCCTGCTTGATCGAATCGCTGGCGTTGTTGAGTCTAGAACAAAAATGTTTTGAGTCTTAGGATTATATATATATATCGGAGAGTAGGATTCTTTTTACTCCTCAGTCCCTTCGTCGCTGTGGTGAGGTCTCCTGACGTAAAAGTTTTGACTCTTCTGTCCTCAAATTTCACTAAAAAAAATTTAGGATCACGCGGGTATCTTAGAATCGTTCCGATGGTTTTGTGATGAGAACATTGTTCTTGGTGCCTCCTGACATTTAGGGGTTGTGGCAGTGTCCCGGGGAATTGAGCTCCGAGGTGTTGTCGTCACAATTTTATCGTTGCAGTTCTGGAATACCTGAGTTTCGCCGACATCAAAATCTCTTTTATGCAGTTGTTGGTGAGATCACCTCGACGCCACCCAGTACTGGGGCGGCAGTTCGGGAGTATTGCCATAACTTGTATAACGGATGCTTTTCGAAGGTTGAGGTACATGATTTCCGAAGGTTTCTTGGTTATGTGTTCACGGATGGATACAGCTGGATCTAGGGATTGTTAGTTTGGGTGATATATTTTGTGTCCCCTGTATCCCCAACACCAGATTGCATAACCAGAAAGTTTCGGGAGTTTATAAGTGGGAATTCAAGTAGCTGTTAGGATATTTTTCCGACAGTCGCATGATATGAGATTGGGGTTCGACGTCTAGTGGTCCGCCTGTACACGGTTGGTTTTACAGTGGTCTAGTAGTGTCTTAAAGAGTCCTTGGCTATGCCGACTCGGGGACGCTTCGTATGTCATGTGCACAGCCTTGTACATGATGGTGCTGTACGATCGAGCCCGTGTGGGCCCCACCACGAAAACTTCGGACGAAATATCTATCATATGTTTGTTCCGGCTCATTCTGCAAGCCAATACTTTGTTTTGTTTTGAATTGTGGTATTCGAGTTGCTTCGAAGCCAAATGTTGATTCCAGATCTTTTTCAAGTGGCTTCTCAACTTATGGAAGTGTGATGATTTACTATGGAATTCATTCGTTCATCTTCGTTCGAATGTTTATTGTGAAGACTATATGTTGCAATTTCTATCCGTTGATTCTACTTGTCTATTTGTCTATCAAGATGCTAACGGATGTCACCCTCTTCAGGATGGCTCCGCCAACGCGTCAGAATCCGGATCACAATGAAGGGAGTCAAGCAAGCCCTCCACCACCACCTCCACCTCCGGAGGCATGGCAAGCTATCATGGCAGCCACCAACGCCAATGCTCAGATGATTCTGCAACTCTTGCAAGAACGCACCCAAGGGCAAGGCAATCAAGGAAATCAAGGTCAAGGCAACAATCAGTCTCACTTTGCTACTCTCAACCAGTTTCTCGCAAATCAGCCCAAGTCTTTCAGCTACTGTGCCGAGGCCACGGATGCCGATGATTGGCTCGTGGACATCAACAAGCATTTTGAATGTAGCAATGTCAGGCCTGAGGACTATGTCAAGTTCGCTTCTTTTCAGCTCAAGGACCAAGCTGCTGATTGGTTTCAGCAATACAAAGATTCCAGAGGAGGTCGTGTGATCACTTGGACTGACTTCTGTCGGGATTTCAAAGCGCACCACATTCCACAAAGTGTTGTTGAGAGCAAGCGTGAGAAGTTCCGCAATCTCAAGCAAGGCAACATGTCTGTGTATCAATTCAACATCCAGTTTCAGAAACTTGCTCGCTTCGCTAAACAAGACGTTCCTGATGAAAAGAGCATGATCTATCACTTCAGAGGTGGCCTTAGAGAGGATCTGCAGTTAGCTCTCGTTCTTGTTGAGCCTACTCAGTTTGATCAATTCTATAACATGGCACTGAAGCAAGAGGCTGCTCAGCTCAAGTGTGAGGCTTCTAAGAAGAGAGTCAGAGACGTAGTTCAGTCTTCTTCTTCCTCACTTGTGGCAGCTAAGAAACAGAAGTTCTGGTTGCCTCCTCCTCCTCCGTTTCGTCAGCCTTACCAGCAGAAGAACAAAGGTGGCCATGGATCTTCCCACTCTTCCAACTCGGGCTATCAGAACAAGTCTCAGAATCAAGCTCCAAAGTCCAATGCTCCTTAGCATCGTCCACTCTCAGAGGTGACTTGCAACAAATGTCAGCAGAAAGGTCACTATGCTAACAAGTGCTTCAACCAAAGGCGTCTTCTGCCTCCTCCTCCTGTCAGATCTTCCAGCAATGCAGCGGTCAAGCATAATCCAAAGTCTGCAAAGGTGAACACGATGAATGCAGCTCAAGCGGAGGAATCTACTGATGTGATAATGGGTAATCTTCCTGTTAATGATATTCCTGCAAAAGTTCTTTTTGGTACTGGTGCATCGCTTTCGTTCATATCAAGACCTTTTGTTGCCAAGCATGAGCTTGTGACGGAAAAGATTCCTATCCCGTTGAAGGTTGTGTCTCCGGGCAAGCAAATGACATCTAATAATTGTGTCCCGGATGTTTCCATCAAGATGGGGAACTATAAATTTCTGTCTTCTCCAGTTGTTCTTGGTGACTCGGATATTGATCTAATTCTCGGGATGGACTGGCTTTCTAAGCACAAGGCTCAACTTGATTGTGCTGCCAGAGAAATTCAATTGACACACTCTTCTAAGGATGTTATCATTTATGCCGCTCGTGATGAAACCATTCGGTTATTTTCTCTTAATGAGAAGGGCGAATTGGATGCCATCTCTCAAATTCCAGTCGTTTGTGAGTACCAAGATGTCTTTCCAGAAGAGCTTCCGGGTATGCCTCCTCACCGGCCAGTTGAGTTCGTTATCGATCTTGAGCCGGGCACTGAACCCGTTTGCAAGCATCCATACAAGCTTGGACCCAAGGAGCTGAAGGAATTGAAGAAACAGCTCGATGAACAAGAGCGTCTGGGTTTGATCAGACCGAGTTCTTCTCCATGGGGTTGTGGTGTTCTTTTTGTAAAGAAGAAGGATGGCACGGACCGACTTTGTGTCGACTACCGTCCATTGAACAAGAAGACAATCAAGAACAAGTACCCACTTCCCAACATCAATGAGCTTTTCGAGCAACTCAAAGGTGCTAAAGTATTCTCCAAGCTTGACCTTCTTATGGGTTATCATCAGATTCGCATTCGTGAAGAAGATATTCCCAAGACAGCTTTCAGAACAAGCTTTGGTTCTTATGAATATATTGTCGTGTCTTTCGGCCTTGTCAATGCTCCTCCAACTTTCTCTCGGATGATGAATTTCATCTTCAACCCCTATACTAATGAATTCGTTCTGGTGTATCTCGATGATATATTGGTCTTCTCCAAGAATAAGAAGGACCATGCTAAACATTTGGATTGGTGCTCGACAAGCTCAGAGAGTATAAATTCTATGCAAAGTTCTCCAAATGTGAGTTTTGGCTCGATGAAGTTCTCTACCTTGGTCACATCATCTCTGCCAAGGGCATCGCTGTTAACCCCGAGAAGGTGTCCGCAATTGTGAATTGGGAACCTCCTCAGAATGTCAAGCAGCTCCGCAGTTTTCTTGGTCTTGCAAGCTATTGCCAAAGATTCGTTGAGAATTTCTCTAAGATTGCAAAGCCTCTTTCCAACCTCCTCCAGAAGCATGTGAAGTATGTCTAGTCTCCTGAGTGTGACGTTGCTTTCAACACTCTCAAAGAGAAACTAGTCACAGCTCCTGTCTTGACTCCTCCTGATGAATCCAAGCCATTTGAAGTTTTCTGTGATGCTTCTCTCCAAGGTCTCGGTGTTGTGTTAATGCAAGAGAAGAAAGTTGTGGCCTATACCTCTCGTCAGTTGAAGCCCAATGAGAAGAACTACCCCACTCACGATCTTGAGTTGGCGGCAGTTGTCCATGCATTAATAACGTGGAGACATCTCTTGTTGGGAAGATAAGTGAACATATTCACCGATCACAAGAGTCTCAAGTACATCTTCACTCAGCCCAACCTCAACCTCAGGCAGACTCGATGGGTCGAAATGATTCAAGAGTACAATCCGAGTATTGAATATACTCCAGGCAAGGCCAATGTCATTGCAGATGCTTTAAGCAGGAAGGCTTATTGCAACAGCCTAATTCTCAAGCCATTCCAAAAGGATCTTTGTGAAGCTTTCCGCAAGCTGAATCTCCAAGTTGTTCCTCAAGGCTTTCTTGCCAACCTCATAGTCTCTCCTACTTTGGAAGATCAAATTCGCAAGGCACAACTTCTTGATGCCATGGTGAAGAAGGTGAAACGTGGTATCGACAAGGGTCTTTCCAAATACAAGTGCTATCGCATTAATGACAGAGACACTTTATTCTTCGAGGACCGGATTGTGGTTCCTAAAGGTGATCTAAGGAAGGTCATAATGAACGAGGCGCACAATTCTCTTCTTTCCATTCATCGTGGAAGTACGAAGATGTACCATGACCTCAAGCAGTCGTATTGCTGGACTCGAATGAAGCGAGAAATTGCTCAATTCGTGAATGAATGTGATGTCTGTCGAAGAGTGAAAGCAGAACACCAACGACCAGCTGGTCTCCTCCAACCTCTTGCTATCCCAGAATGGAAGTTTGATCATATCGAAATGGACTTCGTGACTGGATTTCCAAAGTCCAAGCGCGGAAATGATGCTATCTTCGTTGTCATCGACAAGCTTTCTAAAGTGGCTCATTTCCTTGCAATCAAAGAATCCATCACAGCAGCTCAGTTGGCAGAGCTATACACCTCCAGAATTGTCTCCTTGCACGGCATTCCACAATTGATATCTTCAGATCGTGGAAGCATCTTCACCTCTAAGTTCTGGGACTCCTTCCAGAAGGCCATGGGCACAAACATTCGCTTCAGCACAGCTTTCCATCCTCAAACGAGTGGCCAAGTCGAGCGAGTCAATCAAATTCTTGAAGATATGCTCAGGGCTTGTGTCATTTCCTTTGGCATGAAATGGGAAGATTGTCTTCCATATGCTGAATTCTCCTACAACAACAGCTTCCAAGCAAGTTCAGGCAAGGCCCCATTCGAGATTCTCTATGGCAGAAAGTGTCGTACTCCTCTCAATTGGTCAGAGACTGGTGAATGCCAACTTCTTGGCAATGACTTAATCACTGAGGCTGAAGAAATGTGTAAAGTCATCCGTGATAATCTCAAAGCCGCGCAATCGTGCCAGAAGAGTTACTATGATAGTAAGCACCGTGATGTGGCTTTCGAGATCGGAGACCATGTCTACCTCCGCGTCTCTCCAATGAAAGGCACTCATCGCTTCGGTATCAAAGGGAAGCTTTCCCCTAGATACGTGGGCCCTTTCAAGATCATTGGCAAAAGAGGCGACCTCGCCTATCAACTTGAGCTTCCTTCCAACTTCGCGAACGTGCACGATGTGTTCCACGTGTCACCGCTCCGCAAGTGCTTCAAGACGCCTGAGCGCACCATCAACTTCGAAGAGATTGACCTCCAAGAAGATTTGTCTTATCATGAGCACCCCGTTGCTATTCTTGAAGAAACTGAGCGCAAGACTCGCAATAAGTCAATCAAATTCCTGAAAGTGAAGTGGTCGCACCATTCCGACCGAGAAGCCACCTTGGAACGCGAGGACCATCTCCGTTCCGAATATCCAGAGTTCTTTCAGTCCTAGATCTCGGGACGAGATCCTGTCGTAGTGGTGGAGTGTTGTAACACCCCGGATGTAGCTTTCCATATTTGTAACTCCGACTCTTGCCGTTTTCGGCTATGTGTTATGATATTCCCTCCGTCGTCGGGTTTTGTCTTTCATTTTGCATTTTGTCCATTTCATGCATTTCATATCATGTCATCATGTGCATTGCATTTGCATACGTGTTCATCTCATGCATCCGAGCATTTTCCCCGTTGTCCGTTTTGCAATCCGGCGCTCCCACCTCCTCCGGCGCATCCCTCTTGTTTTCTTTCGTGAGCGGGTGTCAAACGTTCTCGGAATGGGCCAAGGCTTGTCAAGTGGCCTTGGTATACCACCGGTAGACCATCGGTCAAGTTTCGTTCCATTTGGAGGTCGTTTGGTACTCCAACGGTTAACCGGGCATCCGCAAAGTCCATTTGTATGTTCCAGCAAAACCCCCTATCTAAACAGCCCAAAACCCAGCAAACTCTCTTCCATGTTCTAGGTCATTCGATCACGATCGTGTGGGCGAAAACCGCACCTCATTTGGACTCTCCTAGCTCCCTCTACCTATATATTTGCATCCCCCTCCGAATACTTTCGCAGATAAAACCCTACCCTTATCCCTCCGCGCCGCCGGACGCTCCCGCCGCCGCCCGCGACCAACCACGGGCTGCCACGTGGCAGGCGGACCCCGCGCCGCCGCCGAGGCCCGCGAGCCCGCGGCCGGCCCTCCCCGAGACCGCGCGCCCCGCCGCCGTCCTCCTCCAGCACTCCCGTGCGCCGCCGCCGCCTCGCCGCGCCTCACCGCCGTGCCCCGCCGCCGCCGCCGCCCTCCGTCGCCGTCACCTCCTCTCCTCCCTCCGGTCGCCGCCCGCCTCCTCCTCCTCCTCCCTCTCCCTCCGGCCGAGCTCCGGTGAGCTCGTGCTCGGATCCGGCGAGATCCCGATCCAAAATCGCTGTGCGTTGACTTTTCCCATTTCCCGAAATTTCGTGTCATTTATTTTTACAGCATGTGCCCATGTTCATAGCATCATAACTCTCTGCATATAGCTCCGTTTCACGCGTGTAATATATCGAACAGTTCGCCTCGTGATGCTCTTCATGTTGTTTCATTGCACCATGTTCATTAGAGTCCATGTTGACACCCAAATCTCTGATGCAAGAGTGCTAGTTGCTGTTATCTGCTGTTACTTAGCAGAACTTGAGAATTTGTTATTTTTGTATCTTTTAATCTGTGCATCTTATGGGAATGAGCTCTACATGTGTTTTGTTGTATGCCATGCCATCTTTCCAGTGGTGTATGCCATGTATTTTTGTGATCTCTGTGGTGACTAGAACAAGCATGCAAACTAGGGCCCGTAATGTTTCTGATTCCAGGGACTTGGTGATTTCTCTAAGTCTTTGTCTGCTGTTATTTTTGTTGCCATGTAAACTTGAGGCTACAGAGAGATCCATGTATATTTTGGAGATGTTCAGTGAGGATGTTTTGTAGGTATTGTTGTAATTGATCCATTCCTGCCCTTGTTTGCAATTATGGAGTGCCATAGCATGACTCAATCTTGCTCTAATTTTGCTATAAAATATTTCTGGCAGATTGTTTACGTGTTATTCAATTTTGCCAGGCTTGTTGTAGTTGTTCCACACATGCTATGTATTTTCTCTTGCCATCTTGCTGTAGGTATGCTTATTTTGTCATGTATTGCTTTGTGGTGAGTGCATCAAGCTCACCAAGATGCCTTCATATTATCGTTTCTGCCATGCTGTGTTTTCTGCTAAGTCTGAAATCTGTTAACGAAACTTGCTACGTTTGCATGGTTGCCATCATATCTTCTGGTCCTTTTTGGCTTATGGTCAGTAAGGGACTTTTGTCATATGCATTTAGTAGAACACTTCCATGCATTGTTTTGCCATGTTAAGTTCTTGTAGCATGTTGATTTTCTGCTCTGAACATTGCTACCTGATGCTGTTTCAGGCATGTCCAGTAATTTCACCAAGTCTGTGAACCTGTTATCTTTTGCACTTTTGCCATTCTTGTTTGAGCCTGTTATGTCGTGAACTAGCCATAGCTCAGTGTTCATCTTTTGTCAAGCATCTCCTGTAGATTACTGTCATATTCTTTGTTGCTATGTTGCTGTGCCGTAGCTTTGTTACTTGTTGCATTTTATGTTCTATCATGCTGTTAATCGCAGATTCGTGTCATTCTTGTTTTGCTTTCCATTTGCAAACCGTGCATCCGTTTCCGGTGATCTTTATATCGTTTTCGACCGAAATCATCTCATCTTTCCAGTGGCATGCTTGGTTTGCCAAGTTACTGCTTTGTTCATCATTTTCCTTCCGGAGCACGCATATGCATCGCATCTCATATCTCGCATATCATACATGTTTTGCATCATGTTGCTTGTGCATTTCCCGTGATTGATTGTGGTTCCATTGCTTGTGTTCTTGTCTTGGGTAGAGCCGGGAGACGAGTTCGTGAACGAGGAACCAGTTCAGTACGCTTACGAGGATCAAGCTTTCGACAACTCTGAGAACCTTGCAGGCAAGATGACTACCCCTCGAAATCACTCATATCTTTGCTTTGCTAGTTGTTCGTTCTATTGCCATGCTGCGCTACCTACCATTTGCTATATCATGCCTCCCATATTTCTATGTCAGCCTCTAACCATCCTTTTCCTAGCAAACCGTTGTTTGGCTAAGTTACCGCTTTTGCTCGGCCCTTCTTATAGCGTTGCTAGTTGTAGGTGAAGATGAAGTTGGTTCCATGTTGGAACATGGATATGTTGGGATATCACAATATCTCTTATTTAATTAATGCATCTATATATTTGGTAAAGGGTGGAAGGCTCGGCCTTATGCCTAGTGTTTTGTTCCACTCTTTCCGCCCTAGTTTCTGTCATACCGGTATTATGTTCCTTGAGTTTGCGTTCCTTTCGCGGTTGGGTGATTTATGGGACCCCCTTGACAGTTCGCCTTGAATAAAACTCCTCCAGCAAGGCCCAACTTTGGTTTTACCATTTGCCACCTAAGCCTTTTCCCCCGGGTTTTCGCAAGCCCGAGGGTCATCTTTATTTAAACCCCCAGGCTAGTGTTCCTCTGAGTGCTGGTCCAAACTAGAGCCACTTGCAGCGCCACCTTGGGGAAACTCGAGGATTGGTTTTAGTTGTACGTAGTGTTCATCTGGTGTGCCCTGAGAACGAGATATGTGCAGCTCCTATTGGGATTTGTCAGCACATTCGGGCGGCTTTGCTGGTCTTGTTTTACCATTGTCGAAATGTCTTGTAAACCGGGATTCCGAGACTGATCGGGTCTTTCCGGGAGAAGGTTTATCCTTCGTTGACCATGAGAGCTTATGATGGGCTAAGATGGGACACCCCTGCAGGGTATTATCTTTCGAAAGCCGTGCCCGCGGTTATGAGGCAGATGGGAATTTGTTAATGTCCGGTTGTAAAGAACTTGTCACTTGACCCAGTTAAAATACATCAACCGTGTGTGTAGCCGTGATGGTCTCTTCTCGGCGGAGTCCGGGAAGTGAACACGGTTTGAGTTATGAATGACGTAAGTAGGAGTTCAGGATCACTTCTTGGTCATTACTAGTTGACGACCGCTCCGTTGCTTCTCTTCTCGCTCTCTTTTGCGTATGTTAGTCACAGGTGCCGACGATGCCAGTGCAGATGATGGGATCGATCTCAAGTGGGAGTTCGATGAGGAACGTGGTCGTTACTATGTGTCTTTTCGTGATGTTTAGTAGTGGAGCCCAGTTGGGACGATCGGGGATATAGCATTTGGGGTTATCTTATTTTCATTTGGATCTTGACCGTAGTCGGTCTATGTGTGTATTTTGGATGATGTATGGATTATATTTATGTATTGTGTGAAGTGGCGATTGTAAGCCAACTCTTTATCCCATTCTTGTTCATTACATGGGATTGTGTGAAGATGACCCTTCTTGCGACAAAACCACAATGCGGTTATGCCTTTAAGTCGTGCCTCGACACGTGGGAGATATAGCCGCATCGTGGGCGTTACATATAATAACTAAAAAAATCTTGCATACGCGTCAACTTAATAGGCCCATAAGTCAGACCATTCCCTCTTTTTTTAATAATTTATATATAGCTCATTGCGACTTCTTATGCAATTTATTGCAGTCCGTTTTTTGGTTGGCCAGGGCCAATTTCGCATATTTCTGTGGGTTCCAAACTATTTTTAATACCGAAATGTCGAGCCAGATTTAAAGTACTTTGAAGATATATTTAAATTAGGTTAATGCCCAGTGAAATAGGAATATGAAAATGTGAAAAAATTCAGAAATTATAAAGTAATTGCCAATTTGTCATCAGTTTTTATATTTACAACCCATTTCATATTACTTTCAAGATTTGCCGGCGTCTTGAAAGAGTTGCAGCCCATCAGGGCATAGAAAAATAAGTAGGCCTGGATTGGGTATTCTTCAGAAAAAATAAACTGGGCTCATTTTCACAAAGAAAAAATAGCTGGGCTGATCACATGGTGAACATAAAATATAACCCTGGGATAGACGGGCCACAGCCCAGTTCAAACCGTGCTCCGTCTCAACAATAACAAAAAATACTACTCGAGCTGCTACGTCCCAGGTGTCAGCCGATCTTGTGATGTTCTCTTGTCTATTGACTATATACGCTCACAATGTCGTGGGTCCCAGATGTCAGGAAAACACTAGGAGGAAGCATATTATTTTTCCATACGCCGACATGGTGGGCCCTAATGTCATCCTCTCCACGTACTTCTGCCGATTCCTGTTGTTTGTTGACCATGTTGACAACGCGAGAGGGCGGCACCGCGGCGAGCGCACCAAAGCGCGCGGAGGACGACGGCGAGGCCTCGGACGTCGGCGTTAACGATTTAGGAGACGGTGGGGCGGCGATGCGTGCGCTGAAGCGCAGCCAGCCGTGGGAGGCGGAAGCAGGCGGCCCCGCCGGCGCTGGTTTGGTTTTGGCGGCTGGCGGAAGACAGGACTGAAGAAACACGACAGACTGTAAAAGCAGCAGGAGTACTTAACAACCTTAACTAAAAGCAGCAGGGGCACTTAACAACCATAGCTGAAAGCAGTATGAGTACTTATACAGGTTCAACCGTACAAAGCACACCTCGAACAGTGCTACTTTGCCTACAGTTAACCAAGGGTGAGGCCGCCAAGCCCCAGGACAAGGCCCAGGCGCCACCTCGCGCATCCACAACCTTCTGAAAGCGGGTTCATCTCGCAATGTGGTCAATAAACAGGATATTTGCTTTAGATACATGGAAAAGCAGGAACATAATCTTCTGTCCTATTCTCCAAGATGGACGGGCCTTCATTATTTGAGACCACCCATGAATAAGTATCTTTTCACCTCCAAGGGGAATGGAGTAGGTCGACATAAACATCATGTTGTGACCAAGCGCAAGTCTAAGCCGACCATGGTCAGGCATTTGTACAGGAACAATAGAACTGGGCAGTTTCTGTTTCAAGAAGATCACAACTATAAAACTGTGTAGAAGCAATAGTTTATGAACAACATATATAACAGAAAATAGCTCGTACCATAAGTTTCTCGACACAGTTGGACCTGTTCAACGAGTGCAGCAGTGGCACACATATCCCACGTGGCCTTCCACCATTGAAACGCCGCACAAGGACCTCAAGGCGATCAATAAAGTGTAGGAACTTGTGGATGTCGTCCCAGTCGACTTCAGTGCCATCAGTAACAGTCGAGTTGTTACAGAATAACAAACGAGCAGCCTGCTTAACTCTGAAAAACCTACATGTGCCACCAATTATAAGAAAATATTAGTTAGAAGTAGCATCTTTGTGAGAGATTCGTTGCTACTTCTAAAGTTAAAATGTGACCAGTTAGACAGAATAGGTGGATTAAGAAGTGATCGAGGCAACAAGCAAGAACCTGATACAAAACTAACATGGATGAACAATTGGAACGACGTCGGGGTGGAAGATCGCAGTGAAGATGAGACCAGGTTCTGCTATTTCCATCAACATTCGTGCGCCAACTTTCAGTCTGTAACACTTGAGAAAGTTTATCCAAGTTCGGCCATAAAAAAATGCACCGATCTTCTTGGTTCATGAACCCAACTCGAAACTTATATCCATGGCTTGTCTTCACTGTTACCATTAAATTGGTGTATTTAGTTATGGCAAGGCCGAGCATCTTGAGTACATGTGTTCTAGCACAACAAGGAATGCACTGCAGGAAAAATAATATGAGAACACAATGTATTCCCTATATCCAAATCCAGAAATACTTACCTCCTTCACGTCAGTGTTGACCATGGTACTAGTACCTTTAATCCAAATATAGCAATCCAAATTTCCAAATTAGTCGACATCATGTTCAAAAAACCCCACCCTCCCGGATAGAAAAGAGGATTCTAGGAACATACTGTGCGCGTTTTAAAATCTTGTGTTAGGATGAGAAGGAACAAGTGTGGCGTCTCGCCGAGGGTGCAGAAACCTATAGGGTCCTCGCATTTGGGCACTGCAAATGAAAAACACTAGATTCAGTAGGAAGAAAAATGCATCAACGGCGGCGGCTGCCATCCTAGGAGTACCCGCGACCAAGGGACTTGGATTTATCGGGGATGGATGAAGAATTCGTACCAGGTTCTCCATGAGAAAACCCTATGCAATCGCCGAGCGGGGGTTTTCTCTGAACAAGCAGACAAGGGAGAAGGGATTCAGGCCGAGTAAAATATTGCCGCTTCGTCCGTCCAGCTTACTGCTAAAGCTGGAAAGGTGGGGGTTTTGTGATTTGACGGCTCATTGGGCGTTAATGTGGCGCTACGACCGGGGTGTGTCTACCATTCAGTTGTGCACTCTAATTTGGTGCGTATGGCATGTGGACCCCGTTGCCGGATGCCCCACATATCAGCGCAAGGAAGTAGAAAGACAGGAGTAACTAGTTATTACACAAAAATATATTTTTGACAAAGAGATATTCCCTCTATAAAGAAATATAAAGATCTTTTATATCACAACTTTATACATAAGATAAATCAAGGGGAATATATATAACATATATAATTATAAAAAATAGAGTTTTTTTAACACGGTATAGACGAGTTGGTGATGATGGTGTGCCTGTCATCCTGCAATATAGGCCGTCCGATTTATATCTGACGGATAGGAAGGAAACTATGGCAATTTTGCAAAAAGGTACCCACACACCTCTCCGCATTTGCAAATAAGGCCTTCCCTCGTTCATCCTTTTCTCTCACAAGATAAAATACTCATACAAATGCATCTTGATGTTATGTGCAACGCACGGGCATTATGGGGGTTCAGCTGAGAAATACTCAGATAGGCTCACGGTTCTGGACTTTGGGCCATAGGCCGGTGGGCCTGCATGTTTGGGGGCCCATGTGTTCTACCTCAGCGCTTTTCATATTGCAAGCGGTCAGTACGGTGCTGGTTTTATATACTGTCGCAAGGCGAATACACAAAATTGAATAAAGCACAACAGCTGTTGGAATGAAATCAAACGACAGTTCCTAACCAGCAATCAGAGTTGCAATTCCATCAATGATACTTTCGTACTACTTAAACACACAGGACACTTGTTTCACCATACCAGAGTATTACATCAAAATCTCTCGGCGAATAGATCAGTTCGGCAGTACTGAAGAATTTCAAAGTTGATTTGGACCAGCTCTCCTTGCCGAGAAAGTTCGATTTTGACATCATCCCCTACCACAAGATATGATTTAGATTTGAACCTTGACCATCCTTTAGCATCAACCATCATGCAACCATCCTTTGTACTTACAGTATATTGAGCAGGTTCATTCACACCAAGGTTGTGCATGGTAAGAGAAACTTGGCCGCTGTCGCCCGGATTGTTGAACGATTCCCTCGTTGCTCTAGGAATTCTCTGTTTGCAAACAAGAAGACATACCCAAACAGTTAGATCAACACAGTGAATCATGCGAAACAACATGGAAATAAAAAAGAACGAAACACTTGGGCGGCCAATGCTTACCAAGAAGGTGGACATGTCGGTTTTTGTAAGGACTTTGGTATATGAAGTGCGAACTGCAGCCCAGTCTGTTGCCGGTGCAACTGCTCCTTCGGTTGCCGCTGCACGGGCCGGAGCATATGCAAGTGCAAGTGTTGGTGCAGGTGCCGAAGCCGCTGCTACTGCCGGAGATGGTGCTCCTTGTAGAGCTGGTGCCAGTGTCGGAGCAGGTGCCGGTGTCGATGCCCGATCCTCCGGTAGATCAGCCTGATCCACTGACGTGGTCGGTGCCCAATCCTCAGCTGGATCAGACTGAGCTACTGCCGCTGTCAGTGCTAGAGCAACTGCCGGTGCTCGATCCGTTGCTGAAGGTGGTACCGATGTGCGAGACAGCGGCGATCGTTTCTGGTCTGCTATGATCAGCTTTCTAACTTGATTAGGCTCCGTGACCGTGATCCAGTTTTTTTCTTCATTTCTTTTAAACGCTAGAAGGACTAATTGTGGCGTTTTTGTTAAACCAAACTGCAGTTCATCATAGGAATTCAGCTTGTACTCAGACAACAGACTAATCCAATTTTTTCCAGTAATACAAGTGATGGACAGTGCCTTCGTTACTGACACGACATAAGAAGTGAAACCTGCAAAAATAGCCATCGTAGAGCAAACCAAACGGTTCATTCTGTGATGAATGTCACATGGCAAAACCTGCATCGTAAAATTGCAGGAAAAGAAAGAAAACATCACATTAAATCAATAAGATTTAGACAGTAAATCAATAAAATTTACTTGATGTGACACGAGTGAATCCTTACCAGGAAATCACTATGTTGAAGTACTAAACAGAAGATTGATCGTCCAACTATGGGTGGCATGCAGGGGCCCCGCCTACTTCCACAAGCAGGACAGTCCAAAGGTCGTGACAAATCGTATGGACCGAACATCCATGGGACTGGAAATCCTGGTGGGTGCGATAAACCCTGCAATGCATACAGATATTGGAGTGTAACCATAATTTATAAACAGTCCTCATAAAAAAGATGATCTGGATACTTCAAAATATACAGACTGAATTGAGTGAACAAACATTAACATAGACCATTCTCAGGACTGACCACACACCAAAAGCGGCAGTACTAATAAACAATACAGGGTTCACAAACACAAATCAAGTACTGAACAATAGTACTTACTACAGACAAGCAAAGTTGCACTAATTAAACTCTGCAGACTATTTCTTGCCACCGACCTACGGGATGAACTCCGCATAACTGACTAGGCCATGGACTTCGTGAGAGATGTCTACATGCACCATCACCATCTTGTCAACCTTGGAGAACCTAACAGAGTGGTCTTTCCACTCATAAACATGATCATGAAGACAGGCCGCATTAGATTTGTTGGGAAGCTTTACAAGAACCACACCCTTCATAATCGAAGGCACAGCCAGGAAATTGTTGTGGTCAAGTACAGCCTCGAGAACACGCCTGACAACAATGCTACAGGAAAACACTAGTTCAGGACACGTGGCGACAAGGACACAGCAGCTGCATAGTTTAGCAGTAGAACTCATCCTCAGGTCTTCCAGTTCACACAGCATGACTTTGAGAACTTCATCTCCACCGCGAACCTGGTTCTAATTCAAACAGAAACCATATTTTATTACTACCTCCGTTCAGAAATACAAGTTACTGAGCCAAATATACCCTCTTCAAAGGTAGCATTGATGTTCATAAAGTACTCCCTCCGTCCCAAAATTCTTGTCTTAGATTTGTCTGGATACGGATGTATCAAGTCACATTTTAGTATTAGATACATCCGTATCTAGACAAATCTAAGACAAGAAATTTGGGACAGAGGGAGTAGTTGAAAGTAATCTATAAGAAATCAGTGTCAACCTCTTGCATGTTTTGGTCAAAAGAGGAATTTAGAACCGTCATTTGGCACACAAAAATCACATGCAAGATCACCCAGAAAGTTGGACTACTAGTACTAGTACTGCGTGTTAGATGAAAAAACATGATCAAGATCGAGAAAAAGATCGTCAAGAAGAGATATTACCCGGACTAGCTTAATGAGGGATCCCGGAGAGGGGGGCTTGGACAGGGCGATGGCTTCGAGCTTGTCTGCGGTAGTCTCGGCGGGGTGCTTGCGCTTCTTCGTACCATGAGCCTCGACGGTTTTGGCCAGAGACATAGACATCACTTCGGCCGGTGCTCCAGCGTCCATCAAGAAACTATCAAATAGAAATAAAAGAAAAGAAACCATAATCACAAACCCAAAAGAAGAATAGAGAGGGAGTTATAGGATTAGTCTCGGGGTTGCAAGACCGGGCCTTGGCCAGAATCAACACCATTGATGCGCTCACCTTTCCTTCTTTCGGAGAGAAGAACAATGGTAGAAGCAGGTCGTGGTTTTCTTGAAGAAACGAGGAACAAGATGAGGGAGAAGCGAGGGTTGGGTAGAGAGGAAGCTGAGAGAGAAGAGTGAAATGATGGTTGCTTCGTCCGTCCAACTTACTGCTGGAAAGGAGGGGGTTTTGTGATTTGACGGCTCATTGGGCATTACTGCGGCGCTTCGATCGGGGTTGTCTACCGTCACTCAACTACGGAGTAATTTAGTGCATGGCTGGTGGACCCCGATGCTGGCTGTCCCACACGTCGGCGAAAGTGAGTAATTTAGTGCATGGCTGGAGGAGGATCCGCACGGTAGAGCGTGTCCATTGTTTTTCTGAAGAAAAAATGATTATAGCAAGCGTTTCCGCTCTTACGACGGAGGAGTGCGAAACACGGCAGCCACTTGAACATACACAGTGCTCCTACTACTAGGCATGTGCAGTGTTTCAAACGTTAGTACTACATAATCTTGTTGCTAGTGTAGTAAGATATGACTACAACAAATGATGTTGTGCGCATGTCAACTATATGAACAGTAATGTAGTAACATAGTACCGCTTTCTCGACTGTCCGGTCGAGAATGAACGGTGAGATCAATGTTAACAAAACTAGGTCTACAGCGCACGGAGAGTATGGTGCTACAGTACTCCACGAAACATGAACCATATGAAGCACGAATAGTGTTAGGCAGGGTGTATGAAGGGTGCACGGGATGGGAGCAAAAGTTCCCTTCTCGACCCACTTTTGGGTGTTTGGCAGAGTGCATGAAGGGTGCATGAGTCCACACTAGTAGGTTAACACAAATACATGAAGAGGAAACAACTACTCCGTCTAGGTGTGTAAGTCATCTTACGTTGTGCACTGCGACCAAGGCGGAGAGGAAAACGAGAAAACTTAATGTCTTTTTGCTAATTAATAGCATTGCATGCAATGAACTAACCACTGCATGTCATGTTTATTAGTCTCAAGTCATTGAAAGCATGCACGGCCCACGTCTCTTATTGGTTGATATGTCACAAAACAAGAAACGAGGAGGGAGTTAATGTACCGTGCCTAAGTGTTTTGGGATTATTTGGTTTTCGTAAGGTGACTTACACACTATATTGAGATGAGAATGCAACCAAACACACCCACACGCTTTGTGCTACAGTGACTGATCTGCACCGTCTGAGTTTGATCCAACGGTCATGTTGCGCCGAGACATGGACATGCCCATGCAGAGGGCGCCTAAACACCACCGAAGTCCCTCTGCTTCTCGAGGCGCACGATGTTGGTGATGCAGGGGGCGAAATGGCTGAAAGGCAATGCAATCTACGGGAAGGCGGAGGGAGCCAGCCGAGGAGCGGAGAATCTTTTGGTTTTCACCATGGTAAAACACCAGTCGACGACTTCTCACATCAGGGAGCAGTGGGTTTTGCAGGCGGAGTCATCGTGACTAATTGCTGCCGCGCCTGCTCCCGTCAATCAAAAAATTAAAAATCCTACCGCGCCTGCTCCCGTCAATCAAAAAATTAATATCCTGCCGCACTCAAACACCAAAGCAACGCCGCGGTGGATGTTTAAATTTACCTATCGGCAAGTAGATAAAAAAGGGGTGAAAAAACAAATGTGGCGGCGGCCTAGCTAATCGGTCGAACTAGCCCAACTAGCTAGCCACCGTGCTTCACTTATGTACTCAGCGGGAAAAGTGGTCTTTCGTGATTTGACGACTCATTTATTTACTTGCTTCGGCGAAAACGCGCGGTAGGGCGTCCCACGTCAGGAAGAATATATGCGTGCACCACCCGGGAGGACCCCGAAACCGCGCGGTAGGGTGTGCCATGTCTCGGCACGGAGGGAAAATGTGCGTGTACAAATTTACTGTATCAGACGTAGTACCTATGGTTCGACCTCGGGACCCAGCCAGTCGGTCGAAAACACCCCACTAGCCACACAGCTTCATCATGCTAATGGCACGGAGGATAGGTGTGGTTAGCTTCGTGTCGACCAGCCACAATGTCTCTTGTTCTAGGCGATTCTTCTATTTTCCAAGCTTTTTTTAGTTGTAATAACAACACGGAAAGCTAGCGCCGCTCTTCGTGTGTGCCCGTGCAAAGGTTAGACGATGGAGAGAAGAGAGAGATCGCAGACCTAGGACCCACCAGTAAGTGAGTCAACGGTCATGCACGTGTAGACGAGGCACTCCCTCTACTCTACTCAACGTAATACTGTATAAAATCAAGTTATGGGACAAAGCCAACAACCGTTGTTGTTTCAGGCTATCGACTTACGCTTTGTAGTCCAGGTTGCCAGTTCGAATCTCGTCTTTCAGGTTTTAGTCCAGGTCAACATGTGGGACCCCCGTGTGTTGTTCCAATATTTCAGTGTAGGATGGTTTTTTTAACAAACACTTTGCGCAGTTAGACAAGTAACGGCACAAGTTACATGTATTTTGCAAGTTTACGAACAAAAATGACAGCGGCATAGAATATCACATCCACCCCGCAGCTTAGATGCTATGGTGATACGATTTTTTACACCGTTGGAAGTGAGATCCAATGGCTTGGGAGTAGCCTTTGTAATTATGCGCAATTTCCAAACTCTCCAAAGGTTTTTTGCAAATAAAACATTCAGGCCTCGTGTGTGCCGCTCCATCTTGGATCCAACGGCTCCCCGTTGCTCATATTAGGTGCTCCCCGTAGCTTAATTACCCGCTACGGTGATATGAGCATCTAGGTCGTATGATCAGTGATCAGATGGCACATGCGTAGTACTTGTACTTTCTGCGCAATTCCCAAACTCTCTCAGTCGTATATTGCAAAAACATTCAAACCTCCTACTGTGGGCCGTTAGATCTCCGTGAACTTGTATCACCATAGAATCTATGGTGCGGGAGCACCTCATATTCTCCCGTGCGAGCAAACATAAGGTGCTCTCGCAGCTTGGATGCTACGGTGATACGAGCTTCGAGGTCGTTTGATCTGAGATCCAATGGCATCTGAGCAGTCTTTGTGCTTGTAATCAGTGGCCGAACTCTTCGGGGGCTTTTCTGCAAAAAACCATTTGAACCACCGAGGAGGCGTTGGGTCACAAATCCAACGGCTCCGAAGAGCTTGTATCACCAAAGCATCTAAGGTGTGGTAGCACCAGATATTCTTACATACAGGAGAATATGATGTCCTCCTTCATCTTAGATGCTACGGTGATACGAGCTTCGAGGTCGTTGGATATGGGATCCAAGGGCATCTGAGTAGTTTTTGTACAAACTGTGTGCAATTCTCAAACTCATCAAGGTTTCCTGTAAAAATATTAAGACATCATGTGAGCTGCTATATCTCAGATCTACCAGCTCCAAGCAACTCGTATCGGCATATAGCATCTAAGGTATGGGGGCACATGATATTCTCCCGGGGAGGAGGGGTGGGGTGCACAACCAATCGGTGGTTGGGAGCGTGGGGACAAATATAATCTAAACAACCCTAAACAGAGCTTCACAATTTTATCTAAGGTCGAGGGGGTGACCCCCGACAATCATAGCTCCGCCTAATTAAACACAACATTTGCATGTACTGTAGTACTAGACTTAATATTCATGTTTCAGTTTCATGTTCGTTTTAAATATTGAATTGAGGACCATGCATGTCTTACATTTTACTCCCTTCGTTCCTAAATATTAGTCTTTTTAGAGATTTCAAGTGGACTGGCACATACGGATGTATATAGACATATTTTAGAGTGTAGATTCACTCATTTTGCTCCGTATGTAGTCGCTTGTTGAAATCTCTAAAAGACTAATATTTAGGAACAGAAGGAGTATTTTTTAATTTTTGTCATACATGCATGGTTTGGAAAAATAGATGCACTATACTTATTGGATTGTTGTTGTGTTCGTGTGTGGGTGTCTGTGGTCATATGCTTGATACATACAAAGTTTTCTCACCTCCATATTGTTCATCTTTTAAATTTGAATTTGCATTGAAAAACTTAGCAGGGATACCATGAAATGTGAAATCCACGTTGAGATCACTATATCACAAACTCACTCTAATTCAATAACTCGTCATAAATCAATTACCACGTTGAGATTAGAATTTGCAAGGAAAATACGGGCATTGTAATACACATAGATTCGTTCGGCAACTTAAAAGGTTCCTTTTGTATTCTCGAATGGTAGGACCCAACGGTGTACCAGCCAGACCTTGGCTCGTGTTGATCCTAAAAAAATAAAAAATAAAAATCCGGGCTCGTGTCCTTCTGGTGGCGTGCGTGGTACGCACATTAGGCAACCCCAACAAGTTGAGCCTCCGCGTTTCGAGTCGAAATATCTGGCGGCCAGAATTCCAGCCCTAGGAAATTCCCCTCATGTCCCTGGTCCATAATGACTACCGATGAACAACAGAGGTATGATTTAGTAACTAGACAACGTTGTGTTCAAAAAAAAGTAACTAGACAACGTTACCTACCGTGCCGAGCACGGTTCAATTCCCTCGGTCGCCGCTCGCCAAGGTCACCCGTCAACTACATTGCCTAGTACTACTACTACACCAGGATGAGCACAGAATTGAGCCCATTTGTTCGTGCCTAGTACTTGAGTTAATATATCAGGCAATGCACTCGTACGGAGGGATTATCCTTTTGCTCTGCATATATAACTTGTCTGAAGTCTAACTAAGCAAAATATTTGACCAAATCCTTTCTTAAGAAATACAACAGGACAGATGTATGGCTTGAAAATTTATTGCATGATGCAGGTTATGATATTGTTTCAAATCCTGGATCTTAAATTTCAGAAAATCCAAAAGTGACCATAAATTCTTGAAACTGAGCATGGTCACGTGATATGGCACAAATATTACTTCGTAATTTTTTTCTTCAATTTGAGACAAGTTGCTTATGACAAGTTGCACAAATGAAGAGCCAAGGTATTTTGGAACAAAGACATGTCACATTAAGGCGAACGCTTTCACTATTGAAACCGTGGGCGTTTACGTGCCGCCACGAGTCCCGCTTCTCATCGGCAGGTGCCGTCCGAGCAAGCGTGTGAGTCGACAGGAGGCGTGCGAGCAGACCGCTGCGCCGGCTGACAGGGAGGCGTGCGAGCAGACCGCTGTGCAGGCTCACCGGGAGGTGAGCCCTTTGACCAGGCGCCGCCGCCCACCTTCGTCCCAACTGCTCCCACTTTTAATGTCGCGGGCACCACAGTTTAAAATCAACCCCGCACTACCCGGTATCGCTACAATCTTCTCTCTTCCTCTCCGATTCTCCTGTAGTCTACCTCCAACCAGCCTGACCTAAACGTATGCCATGCCGCATCACGATGGTCTGCCCTTAGTCTTCCAGTTTCCTGAGGAAGACACTCAGCCGGAGTCTCAAGAACATAAGGCGCTTTGGGACGAGCTTGAACTGGCCTTGCGGGAAGACGCCGCGCCTGTCCCCGCTTCCGTTCCGGCTCCCGTCGCCCCGACTGCGCCAGCGCCCATCCCGGTGGCATTGATGGGCTGGGAGCCGCACATTGTCGCTGAGCTTGATGCCACGGGGTTCCACGAGGTCCCCGCCGACTTTCACGCGCCCGTGCATCTGCCAGGGCATGCGCCTACGCGTGCACTGACGCGCACGCCCGTGCCAGTGCCCATGCACCTGCCAGCGCATGCGCCTGCGCGTGCACTGCGTGCGTGCCCGTGCACACGAATGTCTCCGCCGCGCCGTTGACAGTGCATGTCCCGGCGCGGGTGCCAGTGCCCCCCTCAGCGGCATGGATGGCTGTCGTCGACCGCTTCCTTGCACCAATGCCAGTCGCCTCCTCCCGTCAGTTGACTCGCTCCTGGAGACCGAAGTCCAGAACATTGTGGCCTTCCTTGAAGCTAGGGCCAACGTCCAGGAGTACAACAACAACAGCGCAAGACGCCGCTGTCGCCGTCGGTCAGTGGACCGACGACACACAGAGCAGGCAGAGGAGCCGCTTCCCACCGCAAGACACCCCCGCCGCCGCCGCGTAATCTAAATTTGCCATGAAAAACATTCGGATTGCCATGCTTAAAATCCGAATGTTTATCATTTCCGTTTATTTTAGATCGATCGTCGTATAATTTAAAGTTGGAGTCAGAGTGAATAAAATCTATGGTTTGATCGATTGAATGTTCTGCTAGAGCCGTATCAAATTAAATATAAAACGTCATCAAGCCACATGTATTCCTTGTCATCCAACGACCTAGACTGCTTCAATGTCGAGCGCTCAACACGTTTAGCGTGCAGTTAATTTCATGCCAAAAATAGTGCTAATCACATAATAACATGCAAATAATATCCAACTTAATATCCCCATGCACTTAATATACTTCCAAATTAACGTGCATTGCACGTACACACTGACTAGTGCTGCTAGCACGTGAAACTGGTGCCGTAACTTATGAATGCGTCCAGATATGGTCAACGGCAACATCGCCCGTGAGTTCTTCGTGTTTGCCCGTGCGTCTAAACACAGAAGGGGAGGAGAGAGAGAGCACACATGGAACCCACCAGTAAGTGAAGGCGAATAGTACTAAAAATAATATTACATGTTGTCAATTAAATAGGCTGTGGTAATATAAAAAGCATTACGTGAACAAAGGGAGGTACAACAAGCATTGTTGTTCTACGTATGTTGCCTATTGATGTGTGGCTTGAAGGCCCTGGTCGCATGTTCGATCCTCGTCCTTTATTTTTTAATTTGTATATGGGTCCAAATTTGTTTCATGACATGTGGGCCCCTCGGTGTGTAGTTTGTAGAACTTTAATTTGTGGGTCCAAATTTGTTCCATTCCAAGTGGACTATCGGTGTGTAGTTTTGTAGCTTATTTATAATAATTAAAGAGAACAACAGAGTTTTTTGCAATAATACCATGGTGCGACGTTGAAGGCGAGAAAGGACGTGCGAGAGAGCGATGACCGAGCCAGAGGGAAATCAACTAGGGGAGTTGCGGGGGTTGCAACGGTGTTTCGAGTAGTTGTGGGCCGAATGCTACGAAAATATAATCTAAACCGACCGGAATAAATGCCTACACAAATTAATCCAAGGTTGGAGTGCCCCTCGCAATGTAAATAGCTCCGGCTTTGCGAGGGATGGAGAGGTAGCTTCAATGTGCGGAAGATACGGCGTCAGAAAGCGAGGTCAATCGAGAGACATACAGATAGAGAGACAAAGTGAGTGTGGTCCGACATTCATGGAACAAATATATATGCTCTGGAGAGATATTGTCCGATTGAGCTTTTGGCAAGGGTGAGGGCTGTAAGATAGAGCTTGAGAGATGATCCAGTCACATACGTGTAGATATATTTTGTGCGTGGGAGGAAGCAAGGTCGATCGATCACATAGGGTTGTCGTGCGATCGAAAGAGTGAGACGGGTTGGAGAGAGTGACCTAGATAGACAATGTGCGTGAGAGAGTATACAATGTGAATAAGTCGAATTGGGCTCAAACATGGTGATATATCGTTTTTGTCCGAGAAAGAGCGAGGTCAATCGAGACATACAAAGAGAGAGAGAGAGAGAGAGAGAGAGAGAGAGAGAGAGAGAGAGGTGTTAGAAATATGCCCTAGAGGCAATAATAAACTGGTTATTATTATATTTCCTTGTTCATGATAATCGTTTATTGTCCATGCTAAAATTGTATTGATAGGAAACTCAGATACATGTGTGGATACAGAGACAACACCATGTCCCTAGTAAGCCTCTAGTTGACTAGCTCGTTGATCAATAGATGGTTACGGTTTCCTGACCATGGACATTGCATGTCGTTGATAACGGGATCACATCATTAGGAGAATGATGTGATGGACAAGACCCAATCCTAAGCCTAGCACAAGATCGTGTAGTTCGTTTGCTAAGAGCTTTTCTAATGTCAAGTATCAATTCCTTAGACCATGAGATTTTGCAACTCCCGGATACCGTAGGAATGCTTTGGGTGTACCAAACGTCGCAACGTAACTGGGTGGCTATAAAGGTGCACTACAGGTATCTCCGAAAGTGTATGTTGAGTTGGCACGAATCGAGACTGGGATTTGTCACTCCGTGTAAACGGAGAGGTATCTCTGGGCCCACTCGGTAGGACATCATCATAATGAGCACAATGTGACCAAGGAGTTGATCACGGGATGATGTGTTACGAAACGAGTAAAGAGACTTGCCGGTAATGAGATTGAACAAGGTATCGGGATACCGACGATCGAATCTCGGGCAAGTAACATACCGGTAGACAAAGGGAATTGTATACGGGATTGATTGAATCCCGGACATCGTGGTTCATCCGATGAGATCATCGTGGAACATGTGGGAGCCAACATGGGTATCCAGATCCCGCTGTTGGTTATTGGCCGGAGAACGTCTCGGTCATGTCTGCATGGTTCCCGAACCCGTAGGGTCTACACACTTAAGGTTCGATGACGCTAGGGTTATAGGGAATAGATATACGTGGTTACCGAATGTTGTTCGGAGTCCCGGATGAGATCTCGGACGTCACGAGGAGTTCCGGAATGGTCCGGAGGTAAAGATTTATATATGGGAAGTCCTGTTTTGGTCACCGGAAAAGTTTCGGGTGCTATCGGTAACGTACCGGGACCATCGGGAGGGTCCCGGGGGTCCACCAGGTGGGGCCACCGGCCCCAGAGGGCTGCGTGGGCCAAGTGTGGGAAGGGACCAGCCCCTAGGTGGGCTGGTGCACCTCCCACAAGGGGCCCAACGCGCAAGGGAAGGGGGAAGGGGGAAACCCTAGGCTCAGATGGGCCTAAGGCCCACCTAGTGGTGCGCCCCCCTCTCTCCCCCCTTGGCCGCCCCTCCAAGTCCCATCTAGGGCTGGCCGCACCCCTTGGGGGGGAACCCTAGATGGGGGTGCAGCCCCTCCCCTTCCCCTATATATAGTGGGGGTTTTGGGGCTGCCATGACATGAGACTTCCTCTCTCTTTGGCGCAGCCCTACCCCTCTCCCTCCTCGTCTCTCGCAGTGCTTGGCGAAGCCCTACTGGAGTGCCACGCTCCTCCATCACCACCATGCCGTTGTGCTGCTGCTGGACGGAGTCTTCCCCAACCTCTCCCTCTCTCCTTGCTGGATCAAGTCGTGGGAGACGTCACCGGGCTGCACGTGTGTTGAACGCGGAGGCGTCGTGGTTCGGCCCTTAGATCGGAACCAACCGTGATCTGAATCGCTACGAGTACGACTCCTTCATCCGCGTTCTTGCAACGCTTCCGCTTAGCGATCTACAATGGTATGTAGATGCACTCCCCTTCCCCTCGTTGCTAGATTACTCCATAGATTGATCTTGGTGATGCGTAGAAAATTTTGAATTTCTGCTACGTTCCCCAACAGTGGCATCATGAGCTAGGTCTATGCGTAGTTTCTATGCACGATTAGACCACAAAGTAGTTGTGGGCGTCGATTTTGTCAATTTACTTGCCGTTACTAGTCTTATCTTGATTCGGCGGCATCGTGGGATGAAGCGGCCCGGACCGACCTTACACGTACACTTACGTGAGACAGGTTCCACCGACTGACATGCACTAGTTGCATAAGGTGGCTAGCGGGTGTCTGTCTCTCCCACTTTAGTCGGAACGGATTCGATGAAAAGGGTCCTTATGAAGGGTAAATAGAAATTGGCATATCACGTTGTGGCTTTTGCGTAGGTAAGAAACGTTCTTGCTAGAATCCCATAGCAGCCACGTAAAACATGCAACAACAATTAGAGGACGTCTAACTTGTTTTTGCAGGGTATGCTATGTGATGTGATATGGTCAAAAGGATGTGATGAATGATATATGTGATGTATGAGATTGATCATGTTCTTGTAATAGGAATCACGACTTGCATGTCGATGAGTATGACAACCGGCAGGAGCCATAGGAGTTGTCTTAATTTATTGTATGACCTGCGTGTCAAAGAAAACCCCATGTAATTACTTTGCTTTATTGCTAACCGTTAGCCATAGTAGTAGAAGTAATAGTTGGCGAGACAACTTCATGAAGACACGATGATGGAGATCATGATGATGGAGATCATGGTGTCATTCCGGTGACGAAGGTGATCATGCCGCGCCTCGAAGATGGAGATCAAAAGGCGCAAGATGATATTGGCCATATCATGTCACTTTATGATTTGCATGTGATGTTTGTCATGTTTACATCTTATTTGCTTAGAACGACGGTAGCATAAATAAGATGATCCCTCACTAAAATTTCAAGAGATGTGTTCCCCCTAACTATGCACCGTTGCGAAGGTTCGTTGTTTCGAAGCACCACGTGATGATCGGGTGTGATAGATTCTAACGTTCGCATACAACGGGTGTTGACGAGCCTAGCATGTACAGACATGGCCTCGGAACACAAGCAAAACACTTAGGTTGATTTGACGAGCCTAGCATGTACAGACATGGCCTCGGAACACAAGAGACCGAAAGGTCGAACATGAGTCGTATAGTAGATACGATCAACATGGAGATGTTCACCGATGATGACTAGTCCGTCTCACGTGATGATCGGACATGGCCTAGTCGATTCGGATCATGTATCACTTAGATGACTGAGGGATGTCTATCTAAGTGGGAGTTCATTAAATAATCAGATGAACTTAATTATCATGAACATAGTCAAAAGTTCTTTGCAAATAATGTCGTAGCTTACGCTTTAGTTCTACTAAGATATGTTCCTAAAGAAAATTTAGTTGAAAGTTGATAGTAGCAATTACGCAGACTGGGTCCATAAACTGAGGATTGTCCTCATTGCTGCACAGAAGGCTTATGTCCTTAATGCACCGCTCGGTGTGCTGAACCTCGAGCGTCGTTTGTGGATGTTGCGAACATCTAACATACACGTTTTGATGACTACGTGATAGTTCAGTGCGTAATGTTAAAACGGTATAGAATTGAGGCACCGAAGACATTTTGAAACGCCGCGGAACATATGAGATGTTCCAAGAGCTGAAATTGGGATTTTAGGCTCGTGCCCACGTCAAGAGGTATGAGACCTCTGACAAGTTTCTTAAGCCTGCCAACTAAGGGAGAAAAGCTCAACCGTTGAGCATGTGCTCAGATTGTCTGAGTACTACAATCGCTTGAATCGAGTGGGAGTTAATCTTCTAGATGAGACAGTGATGGTTCTCCATAGTCACTGCCACCAAGCTATTAGAGCTTCGTGATGAACTATAACATATCAAGGATAGATATGATGATCCTTGAGCTATTCGCGATGTTTGACACCGCGAAAGTAGAAATCAAATAGGAGCATCAATTGTTGATGGTTAGTAAAACCACTAGTTTCTAGAAGGGCAAGGGAAAAAGGGATACTTCATGAAACAGCAAATCATTTGCTGCTCTAGTGAAGAATCCCAAGGTTGAACTCAAACCCGAGACTAAGTGCTTCTGTAATGAAGGGAACGGTCACTGAAGCAGAACTACCCTAGATACTTGGTAGATGAGAAGGCAGGCAAGGTCGACAGAAGTATATTGGATATACATTATATGAATGTGTACTTTACTAGTACTCCTAGCAGCACCAGGGTATTAGATACCGGTTCGGTTGCTAAGTGTTAGTAACTCGAAATAAAAGCTGTGGAATAAACGGAGACTAGCTAAAGGTGAGATGACGATATGTGTTGGAAGTGTTTCCAAGGTTGATGTGATCAAGCATCGCATGCTCCCTCTACCATCGAGATTGGTGTTTGCGTTGAGCATAAACATGATTGGATTATGTTTATCGCAATACGGTTATTCATTTAAGGAGAATAATGGTTACTCTGTTTATTTGAATAATACCTTCAATGGTCTTGCACCTAAAATGAATCTCGATCGCAGTGATACACATGTTCGTGCCAAAAGATATAAAATAGTAATGATAGTACCACATACTTGTGGCACTGCCATTCGAGTCATATTGGTATAGAACGCATGAGGAAGCTCCATGTAGATGGATCTTTGGACTCACTCGTTTTTGAAAAGATTGAGACATGCGAACCATGTCTATTGGTATATATGCATGAAGAAACTCCATGCAGATGGATCGTTTGGCTCACTTGATTTTGAATCACTTGAGACATGCAAATCATACCACATGGGCAAGATGACTGAAAGGCCTCGTTTTCAGTAAGATGGAACAAGAGAGCAACTTGTTGGAAGTAATACATTTGATGTGTGCAGTCCAATGAGTGTTGAGGCACGCAGTGGATATCGATATGTTCTTACTTCACAGATGATTTGAGTAGATGCTGAGAATATTTACTTGATGAAACACAAGTCTGAATTATTGAAAGGTTCAAGTAATCTCAGAGTGAAGTTGAAGATCGTCATGACAAGAGGATAAAATGTCTATGATATTATCATAGAGATATCTGAGTTACGAGTTTGGCACACAATTAAGACATTGTGGAAAGTGTTTCACAATTAATACCGCCTGGAACACCACAATGTGATGGTGTGTCCGAACATCATAACTGCACCCTATTGGATATGGTGCATACCATGATGTCTCTTATCAAATTTACCACTATCGTTTATGGGTTAGGCATTAGAGACAACCGCATTCACTTTAAATAGGGCACCACACAATTCCGTTGAGACGACACCGTTTAGAGAAACCTAAGTTGTCGTTTCTTAAAAGTTTGGGGCTGCGATGCTTATGTGAAAAAGTTTCAGGCTGATAAGCTCGAACCCAAAGCGGATAAATTCATCTTCATAGAATACCCAAAACAGTTGGGTATACCTCCTGTTTCAGATCTGGAAGTAAACATGTCCTTTCTCGAGAAAAGTTTCTCTCGAAAGAATTGAGTGGGAGGATGGTGGAGACTTGATGAGGTTATTGAACCATAACTTCAACTAGTGTGTAGCAGGGCACAGGAAGTTGTTCCTGTGGCACCTACACCAATTGAAGTGGAAGCTTATGATAGTGATCATGAAACTTTGGATCAAGTCACTACCAAACCTCGTAGGTCGATAAGGATGCGTACTACTTCAGAGTGGTACGTAATCCTGTCATGGAAGTCATGTTGCTAGACAACAATGAACCTACGAGCTATGGAGAAGCGATGGTGGGCCCGGATTCCGACGAATGGCTCGAGGCCATGAAATCCGAGAGAGGATCCATGTATAAAAGCAAAGTATAGACTTTGGAAGAAATACTTGATAGTCGTAAGGCTGTTGGGTGCAAATGGATTTTAAAAGGAAGACAGACAATGATGGTAAGTGTCACCATTAAGAAAGCTCGGCTTGTCATTAAGATGTTTTCCGACAAGTTCAAGGAGTTGACTACGATGAGACTTTCTCACTCGTAGCGATGCTAAGAGTCTCTTGGAATTATATTAGCAGTTACTGCATTATTTATGAAATCTTGCAGATAGGATGTCAAAACATTGTTTCCTCGACGATTTTCTTGAGGAAAGTTTGTATGTGATACAACCAGAAGGTTTTGTCAATCCTGAAAGATGCTAACAAGTATGCAAAGCTCCAGCAATCCTTCTAAGGACTGGAGTAAGCATCTCGGAGTTGGAATGTACGCTTTGATGAGATGATCAAAGATTTTGGGTTTATACAAAGTTTATGAGAAACTTGTATTTCCAAAGAAGTGAGTGGGAGCACTATGGAATTTCTGATAAGTATATGTGATTGACATATTGTTGATCAGAGATGATGTGGAATTTCTAGAAAGCATACAGGGTTATTTGAAAAGTGTTTTTCAATGGAAAACCTGGATTAAGCTGCTTGAACATTGAGCATCAAGATCTATAAGGATAGATCAAAAACCGCTTAATAGTACTTTCAAATGAATACATACCGTGACAAGATTTTGAAGGAGTTCAAAATAGATCAGCAAAGAAGGAGTTCTTGGCTGTGTTACAAGGTGTGAGTATTGAGTAAGACTCAAGACCTGACCACAGCAGAAGAGAGAGAAAGGACGAAGGTCGTCCCCTATGCTTTAGACGTAGGCTCTACAGTATGCTATGCTGTGTACCGCACATGAAGTGTGCCTTGCCATGAGTTAGTCAAGGGGTAAAATAGTGATCCGGGAATGGATCACATGACAGCGGTCGAACTTATCCTTAGTATCTAGTGGACTAAGGAATTTTCTCGATTATGGAGGTGGAAAAGGAGTTCGTCGTAAAGGGTTACGTCGATGCAAGCTTTGACACTAATCCGGATGACTCTGAGTAGTAAACCGGATTCGTATAGTAGAGCAGTTATTTGGAATAGCTCCAAGTAAAGCATGGTAGCTACATCTACAAGATGACATAGATATTCGTAAAGCACACACGGATCTGAAAGGTTCAGACCCGTTGACTAATAACCTCTCTCACAAGCGAGATATGAACAAACCCCATGGATGTTGGATTCATTACAATCACATTGTGATGTGAACTAGATTATTGACTCTAGTAAACTCTTGGGTATTAATCACATGGCGATGTGAACTAGATTATTGACTCTAGTGCAAGTGGGAGACTGTTAGAAATATGCCCTAGAGGCAATAATAAATTGGTTATTATTATATTTCCTTGTTCATGATAATCGTTTATTGTCCATGCTAAAATTGTATTGATAGGAAACTCGGATACATGTGTGGATACATAGACAACACCATGTCCCTAGTAAGCCTCTAGTTGACTAGCTCGTTGATCAATAGATGGTTACGGTTTCCTGACCATGGACATTGGATGTCGTTGATAACGGGATCACATCATTAGGAGAATGATGTGATGGACAAGACCCAATCCTAAGCCTAGCACAAGATCGTGTAGTTCGTTTGCTAAGAGCTTTTCTAATGTCAAGTATCAGTTCCTTAGACCATGAGATTGTGCAACTCCCGGATACCGTAGGAATGCTTTGGGTGTACCAAACGTCACAACGTAACTTGGTGGCTATAAAGGTGCACTACAGGTATCTCCGAAAGTGTCTGTTGGGTTGGCACGAATCGAGACTGGGATTTGTCACTCCGTGTAAACGGAGAGGTATCTCTGGGCCCACTCGGTAGGACATCATCATAATGTGCACAATGTGACCAAGGAGTTGATCACGGGATGATGTGTTATAGAACGAGTAAAGAGACTTGCCGGTAACGAGATTGAACAAGGTATCGGGATACCGACGATCGAATCTCGGGCAAGTAACATACCGGTAGACAAAGGGAATTGTATACGGGATTGATTGAATCCCCGACATCGTGGTTCATCCAATGAGATCATCGTGGAACATGTGGGAGCCAACATGGGTATCCAGATCCCGCTGTTGGTTATTGGCCGGAGAACGTCTCAGTCATGTCTGCATGGTTCCCGAACCCGTAGGGTCTACACACTTAAGGTTCGATGATGCTAGGGTTATAGGGAATAGATATACGTGGTTACCGAATGTTTTTCGGAGTCCCGGATGAGATCCCGGACGTCACGAGGAGTTCCGGAATGGTCCGGAGGTAATGATTTATATATGGGAAGTCCTGTTTTGGTGACCGGAAAAGTTTCGGGTGCTATCGGTAACGTACCGGGACCACCGGGAGGGTCCCAGGGGTCCACCAGGTGGGGCCACCGGCCCCAGAGGGCTGCATGGGCAAGTGTGGGAAGGGACCAGCCCCTAGGTGGGCTGGTGCGCCTCCCACAAGGGGCCCAAGGCGCAAGGGAAGGGGAAGGGGGAAACCCTAGGCTCAGATGGGCCTAAGGCCCACCTAGTGGTGCGCCCCCCTCTCCCACCTTGGCCGCCCCTCCAAGTCCCATCTAGGGCTGGCCGCACCCCTTGGGGGAAACCCTAGATGGGGGTGCAGCCCCTCCCCCTCCCCTATATATAGTGGGGGTTTTGGGGCTTCCATGACATGAGACTTCCTCTCTCTTTGGCGCAGCCCTACCCCTCTCCCTCCTCGTCTCTCGCAGTGCTTGGCGAAGCCTTGCTGGAGTGCCACGCTCCTCCATCACCACCATGCCGTTGTGCTGCTGCTGGACGGAGTCTTCCCCAACCTCTCCCTCTCTCCTTGCTGGATCAAGGCGTGGGAGACGTCACCGGGCTGCACGTGTGTTGAACGCGGAGGCGCCGTGGTTCGGCACTTAGATCGGAACCAACCGCGATCTGAATCGCTACGAGTACGACTCCTTCATCCGCGTTCTTGCAACGCTTCCGCTTAGCGATCTACAATGGTATGTAGATGCACTCCCCTTCCCCTCGTTGCTAGATTACTCCATAGATTGATCTTGGTGATGCGTAGAAAATTTTGAATTTCTGCTACGTTCCCCAACAAGAGGGAGAGAGAGGGAGAAAGAGAGAGCGAGCGTGGCCCGCCACGAGGTTGAAAGAGTGAGGGCGGCTTCGATGGACTGACCTAGATAGACAATCTGTGTGAGAGAGTATAGAGTGTGTCAATCGAGGCCCGAACAGGGAGATATATCATTTGTGTGTGAAAGAAAACGTGGTTAAACGAGACTCAGATAAAGAGAGCGAGATTGAGCGAGTGTGGCCTGCCGTGCGGAAGAAAGAGTGAGACAGTCTCGAGGGAGTGACCTAGATAGACAACGTGCGTGTGTGCGCACGAGAGGTTGGGGGGCTAGATAGGCAATGCATGTATTTAGCGCGAGAGGGTGAGAGGGAGAGGGAGAGAGCTCGGCATGGGGTGCAATGGCGGGTGTGTGAGGTAAATACATTTCGTAACAGAGTGGAAAAAGGGGGGTTGTGTAGTTGAGAGAGTTAGAGATCGAAACATGGAGAGAAAGAATGGATGTGTGTTGGAAACCGATAGCTTCCTAAAGTGGTTAGGAGAGGAAGATTGACCGATACAGGAAGTATGTAGCATGTGTGCGGGGGGGGGGGGGGGCGGCTAAAAACAACATTTGAATGTAGATAGTACGAGACTTAATATCGATGTTTCAATTTGGTGTACATTGTAAGATTTGAACTGAGGACCATGCATATGGGTAATTATTTCGAATTCGTGCCATACTAGGTTTCGAAAAGTTGACATTGACTCGATTTGTTGTGCTATTTTGTAGGTCATATGTTTGAATCCATCCAAAAGTTTTCTCACTACCACGGTGTTCATCATATACATATGAATTTGTATTAGAAAAGTAGCGTGGATACAGTGAAATGCGAAATCCACGTTAGAATTGGAGATCGCTATGTGACACACACTCTAATTCAAATAACTAATTATGTGACACACACTCTAATCCACGTTAGCGTGGATACCGTTTCGATTTTGTTCAAATAACTCCTCATTAATTAATTTATAGTATCTCGTTTCGAATGACTAATTATTGCAAGGAAAACACGGGCATGGTAATACATACAGATTCGTTTGCAAATGAAAGAAGATTCGTTTGCATTCTCAAATGTAGGCGCACCAGGGTCGTGTCGTGGTGGTCGCGTGTGTCGGACGGACGCGTAGCACCCAGCCACCCACCCCCCTCCCTCACTCCCCCCTCCCCCCCCCCCAAAAAAAAGGACGACGACAAAATAAGTTCGCGCTTCCACATTTTGGATTGAAATATCTGGCGGCCCCAATTCCAGCCCTGCAAAATCTCCCTTCTCAACCGTTGCCTTCCGCGCCCAGATTGCTCAAATCCCTAATTCGCCGCCAACCCAAGCAAAGTTTGAATCACCCCTCATCTCGTCTCTTTCCCCACCTCTGTGCCGGACGACGACGACGAAGACGACGGTCGCGCTTCACCACCGCACCAGAGCTACCTCATCTACGCCCTCGTCAACCGCACCGGGTGGTCCACCGACAACATTGGCCGCCGCAACCGACGTGCCTCACAGACGCCGACTTCCACCGCATCAGCTGCGCTTCACCGATGCCGTCTCCCAGCTCACCGGGGCTACTTCACCGAGCACATTGTCGCGCCTCCGCCCCCCGAGGCCGCTGGGGCTTCACCAACGGTCTCGTCCACTGCATCGTAGCGCTCTGCTACCACTCAAGATCTGCATCCGTGCGCGGCCAGCCAACGCCAGCGCATCACCCTCAACGGCTCCGAAGTGACCCGCACTCTAGCTAGGCGAGCATGCCCAAACGCCGGCTCGAACTAGGTATCCACACATCACTCCCTTGTGCACTGTTCCGATGATGTTTGGATATCCTTTCACTGCTCTCTTAGCTTACACGCCTATCCAACTCTGACTTTAACTCTTATTTCTTCTGGAGATATCATTTGAAACAAGCAAATCCATTTTTTAGCGAAGCATGACGGCGCTACGGGATCTGGTACACATCCTGCACACCCGTATAACCTTGTAAGTATCTGTCCTCCGGTACAACAGCAAGGTCGATTCCTCTTATTTGATCAGCCATTCGCCGTGTCAAAAATGCAGAGGGGGATGCAAGGAGCACAAGGCATGCACATCCAAGCAAGTGGTAACATGGACTTGTACATGGAACATCCCAAGCGCAAGCAGAGCTGCAGTGAGCCTGTACAAAGAGCTAGCGTAAGTCCCTGCATTTCATTTAATTCATACTGGCATTCGTGTATGATTTGTGTGTAGTGGAGGATCCACGAATTCAAGTAACCAGGGGCGAACATTTAAGTTAAAAAATACGAAGGCACTTGCACTCCGGAAATCAACATAACTTGAGAAATGTGAAGCTACATGCACTTTGAAAACCAGCTAATGATCCAAAGTAGTTCAGATTATAAACACTAAATGATGCAAGCACCAAAAACACAAAATGCAATGGTGTACAAGGACTACAAACATGGTCTGTACCTGCTTGAATTATTCGTTCTCTGGCTGAAAATATCGAAGTGTAATTGCACCTATAACCAGTGCGCAAACTGCATATCAATATATCTATCCTACACAAGTATGCCAATAGTTTCAAACAACAGATTGGAAGAGTATTTATGCTACGTTGTCATGATACGGGGACTTTCTGGTAGATGGCCTCGACGTTTCCTCAAGCCATGAAAATGCACTATAATTCGCATGTCATCAATGCCTGCAAATCTCTATGTCTCTCTCAACATAGCAGATCATCATTAGACACTAAATCCTTCAATGGGAGCTTGCAAAATGCTTGCATTAGATGCCTCATTAGACACTATATGTTCATCACCAGGAGCATGTAAAATGTTTGCATCAAATCCTTCATTAGCAGTCTGTTCATTAGACACTTCAGGCTCAAGAACAACATGAGCATGGATGTTTGCACCGAAAACTTGATTAGATACATCAGATTCAGTCAGTTCAGTATTGATTGGGGGAGTTATAAAATAAGTAGAAATTGGTTTCATTTTCTCATAGATTCCCTACATACAAGCAGTTTTACAACACCGTCAGGTTTAACTATTGGCCAGAAGTTGAAGAGTTGAATTAGATATAATCAGGGATGTGATGTACCTGCTCGTTGCACATGCTACTCTTGCAAGCTGCGACTGTCCGTTTGCGCAAGCTCGATGCCATGCCCGTGCTACCACCGCTGCCTCCCATGCAGGCTACACCCAGGGTTGGATCTTCATCTTCTTGTCCTTCCGTTCACTTGAAGCCCGGCGACCGCCCTCCAACGAGGGCGCGAGGAAGTGCTGTGTCGGTCTGTCCAGTGGCGTCTAGGTTAGGAGCGAACCAGACTGGAGGCTGGAGCGGATGAATTGCGATTTTTCCTCCTGTCGATCGATATGGGAGGCGCTCGTTTGGGCCGCGAGCCTGCTATAGGGCCTACCTTGCACTTATGTTATTGGCCTATCCAAATTGAAACATTTTTCTTCATTTTTTACATTGCCTGCTCGTGCGTTGGGACGAACAAAACTAGCCTGGGCCAACCTGGACGACTCAAACTAGGTGCACACTTTTGAGCCACCCGAGGCGGCCGCCCATACCAGCCCCTATGGTGGCGTCACCCCTTTTTGCGTGTATGATAGGGGTAGTGAAAAATATTCCAGTGGCGCTTTTGATTTGCCCACAGAATGGTTGAATTGCTTGTTTCTATGAACTGAGTTCGCCAATAATGTGAAGGATGCCAGTCTTTTCATCCTATTGTAGATTGCTTAGATCTCGATATGCCAAAAGTAACCGCATGAAATATACAGTAAAAGCCAGTGTGATGTGTGTGGCTAGAACTAGTGTGACTACACGTCCTCATATAACATATCAAGGACGCACCATCTTACCAGATTAACCCTTCGACTTACCAATGCAGTGTGGGAAGAAAGAAGTATTGGGACTGCGTACCCAAGCAATTGATGCCATGGACTCCTTCGTACAACCTTGTAAGCAAAAAAGAAGTTGCAGTGTGCCTGTACAAAGAACTAGCATAAGTTCAGTTACCTGCTTCTCGGAATTTTAGTTACCCACTTATTGCAAAATTGTTCAATTATGTTGCTTGGCTTAATTTAGTTTGCTACTGATTACATAATGCCACAGCATGTTAATCCTATTATAGACTGCACCTATCTATGTGTTTGATACTTACTGTTAAGAATTACCTGTTTGCCTGAACTTAAATAGCTACTTGTTTGTTTAACTGCTTTGCTGCTGCAACAACGGGATACAATGATGTTAATAACTACTTTTCAGCATAGAATTGAAACTCTTTAATTCCTTGTTTGTTTAACTGGTTTGCTGTTATAACTCCCAGTTGAGATGTTTTGCTAACTTCAACTTTTCTGAATCCAATTGGAACTTTAATGGCAAAACAGGTTAGCCCAAGATCAAAGAGCGAGGTCCCCATGGACGTTGTATCATCCCACAGCAGTGGCACCGGCCCAATCGTGCATTATGAATTGCCAACTGTTGATGCTCTAGAGGCTAAACTAGTGGTAGAAAGAGATTCTACTTCTGCACTTAGAGATGAAGTTGACATGTTGAAGAAGCAAACAGCACAATCAGTAGCAGTACTCAAGACAACCATTAAATATTTGGTGGATTTCAAAACGAAGCAAGCTGAGACTGACCACATTGTTAAGGTCCTGAAGGAAAAAAGGAAATTAAATTCCCACTTGGTAAATCATAGGTGAAATGTTCTTTCCATCGTTGAATAACCTTTATGTTGTTTGTTCATGTAATCAATCAAACCATTTGTTTTAGAGATCATGTAATAATTGTTTTTGTTTTTTGTTTTTTGGTTTGTAATTTTATTTGAGCACAAGTCTGTATTAATTGATAAGACTCGGAGACATTTCATTTTGATTGTTGTGCCAGACCTACAAATATGCCAATCGGGCTGAATGTGCATTCAACAACAATAGTAGTATAGATGGACCATAAGTGGCACGCATTGGAAAGGGCCAAGATGCTGTAGTAGCTTGGCTAAAAAAAGGATGCTGTTGTAGCAAAGAAAAGTACAGCAGCCTGGCTTATGTATGTTAGTTGATATTCTTGATCCATATACTCTATAAGTGTTTATATCTCGGTTAGTTCTGTACTTTCTTGGTTGATTCACTCGGTATTTGAATCTTCATACATCGCTTGTGTACATATCTAAATGGGAGTACACATTATGCTGCGTGTGACATTTGAGTTAGACATGAAGTGTTCCAAATATTCGAATTCACCTTAAACTGGATTCTAGCTTCTGAATTTGAGTATCGGCATTTGTAAACCATATTCATATATGACAGTGGAATAAATCTTTGTCGTCCTTTTGAAGATATATAAAAACACATAGAATGATTTATAAAGATTCGTATAGGAATACAAAATGGATTCGAATTTAGTTGCCAGGGTAAACGTGGATGCTTATTGTCCCAAAATTCGAAAGAAGCGGCAAAATGTCCACTCCCACGTCGGCTGCCCGAAGCCAAGTGTTTGGGAGATGGAAATTACTGTCTACCCATTATACAGACAATCCATCGGCCCGATTTCCACTGCTCTAAATAGGGGTAGGATAGTAACTTCAATAAGACGTGACACAACCACCTCTGAGCCATTCCGACACGGTGGGCGCCAAACATGGGCGGCAAAACACATTTGATTCAAGCTCGTCCGAAAGACCTCTGTTTCTCCCTCCATTTCCCCATTCATACACGGTGGGCAGCAAAACAAACTCGACTTGGCCGAAATCAATGTAGGCAAATATTTTCAATAGGGGCAGGTTTGTAACTTCACTCAGACATGACACAACCGCCCTACCTGTCAGCCCCGTTCATACACCGTGGGCGCCAACCACCCTCTCCTCGCCCGAAATCGCTCTGGGCAAATATTGGCGAGATGCGAGATTACCGTCGTATCCCCAATCGACGAGACGTCCAAATTTTAAACGGGGGCTCAGTTCATAACTTTCCCATATTTCAGACAGGTGTGTCCCAAAAACATGGTTCCCCGTACCTCTCTCTCCATTCTCCCATTCATACACCGTCCGCGCTAGAACACCAGCCTCCGTCCGCCACCACATCCATCGTCGCCGTCCTCCACCACATCCATCGCCACCGTCCTCCACCATGCCGGAGCGCCTACCAAGACCGCGTCGTCCACTGCTAGAGATGGACGTTTCTCATCCACGGCGACGGACCAAGAGCCTTGCATCACGTCCTCTCGCTTCATCGGCGCTGTCATCCTCTTTGCTGGGGCCGCTCACACGACATTCTCTTCCACCGCAATGGGATTATCCCCCGATGCACTCATCTATCGTCGGAGATCTGCTTCAACGCCACCGACAGCCATCGCACCCCCGATGCCTACACGACGCCGCAAGAGAGGTGGTACTTCATATCTCCTCAACTTTTTGATCTCAACCAGAAAATAGATCTTAACTTGGTTACTCTACTTTCTTTTCAGCTCTTAGAATTTAGTTCTTAGTTCAAAGCAAACAATGGCTGCTAAATATCATTTCTCCGGTTTCCCCCTTTTATGATCACTATACGATCAGAATACGTGCTTCGTGTCATAATAGCACTGCTCGACCCATCAAGCTAAACAAGCTTAGTTGTTCAAATACGAATCTGATATTATTAAAACAGATTCGTTTAATTGGTCAGCTAAGTGTTCCTAAATTAGTTTCGAAAATGCATGTTCGCCGCTCGGGTGTGTATCTCTACAGGGTGCCCACGGTGGGCCGGCCCACCCTGGGATTTTGGGTAGTTCCAGGCCCCGATTCCCCTCTGTTCTACTGCGCGCTTCCGATCTCTACTCGCCCCCAGCCGCCTGCCTCGCCGGCGACTTGCTGTCCCCGGACGACATGACTCTAGGAGGAGACGCTGGACTAACAGGAGGTCAGGAGCCGCTCGCCCAACAGCGTCACCGCTGCCCGGGCGCGCCGCCGTGCCTACCTTCCCAGTCCGTTCAGGGCTCAGGCGTGCATCACCCACTAAGACAACCCGATTTATCCTGAGATAAGTCCTCAACACACAGCAGCCACTCCTCATCACCCATTTTCTAATTGATTCATTACTCATTAGGCAGGACTGGCATTAGGGTTTGTTGTGTGCTCAGTGCTACCTACACTTAATGGTTCAGATGTATTTCGGTAATATTTAGTACCTGTAAAGTTCAGAGGGTTTTCAAAATTCCGGCCCTAGGAACAGACACTAGTCATTTTGGATTGTTGGTCGTAGTAACATTGACCCAGATTACTACTGCAAGCCAGGTTTGTTGAAAATTTTACTTGTCTTTCTTACTCATTCGATATAATATCCAATTATCCACGTCGATTAGTTGCAAACAATAAGTGCTAGACAAACTTCTTGATTCAGATTTTGGACGGTCTCTTACTACAGTTACAATTCTGCATACTTGTCCTAGTGAGCTCACAAGTAAATGATTGATTCACTACATCTATGCTTGCCTTGTCATATTTGTTGTCAATATTCTTTTAGGGTGGACCACCCTGTTTCTAAATACTGCAACCGTAGACATGAGTGAATAGTATTTCTCTATGTGATCTCTTCCATCATGTGTGGGCAACGAACACTGCATTGTATAGAAAGAAAGTGTCATTTCCAGCTTTTACATAGCCTTCGATCTTTTACATGGAATACAATCTGCCTACTTGCTTTGTGTCGCACTACCAACACTCCACCCTTGAAGCTAAACATTATGCCACTCATAATTCCTTAGTTTATTTGTTCAAATACGAATTTCATATAATTCTAATGTTCCTACTTCAGTTTTGAAATGTGTGTCTGCCTGTTATAGAGACATAAGGGGTTTGTATTTCTGTGTGTGGTCTGGTCAGCACGGTTGGGGGTGAACTTTGCGTATGCTGGGGTTTATAGGGAGACATTCTTCGAGTTGAATCCGCAATGCATTCCATAGATAATCTGACTACTTTTTATGTTTTCATGAATCTCAGATTCTGAACAGCATCATAATGATTATGAGCTTGCGCACATGAAAAGAATAAAGCAGAACAATGCCATGGCTGCCAAACTTGGCATTAAGGGACTGAAATCAAGTCTGGATGCAATGCAATGCAAATGCTCTCCACCTACAGATTCATGCTCAGAATATGATCCTAACAGTGATTCTGAGCTAGAGGGAGACCTAAGTCAATGTAGCTCCCTAGTGGAGGAGTCAGAGGAAGATGCCCTATCTTATTCACCCATCAAGGTGCTTGCTCTAACTTTCCAAGGTTATATTTGTCGCACATATCTTGCAACTAATGCTTTGCATTGCTTCTACTTTGTTGAACTGCCATTAGCTTAGTTTACACATCGTGTATGTGAATACGGCCTGCCTATCCATTTTCAGTACATATTCCATCTGTCATCATACCATATTTATCCATTCAAATGTTGTTCTTGTGTATCAGACGTTCAAAAGGAAGAGGGCGATTGCTGATCGTGGAGGAGCACAAGCAAAGTATTTGGAAAAGGTAGTGGCACCTGATAAATCAAATATCCCATTAGGTGTAGTTGCAATATGACCTGACCCACAAAACACCCCAACTCTAGCAGACTCTAGCCCTACTACACTTGTCATTTCTGATGCCCCAACTCAGCAGACCCCAACTGCAGCAAACATTATGATTATGCCAGTTGACATAGCACCAGCTCTACGACGCAAAACCCCCATTCTAGCAAAGATTACACCAAATCCAGTTGCCAAATCCCTTTTCAAACCAGAGAGAGCCCCAATTGCAGCAAATAGGACCCCTGTTCCATTTCTTCCCAGTTTAGAAGACAAAGCTTATATTGTTGTCAGGAACTTTGTGCGCATCTTTCCTTCATGGAAAGATTATACCGCAGACACAGAACAATTTCCAGTCTTCCTCCGCAACTTATGCGTAAGTAATGTACTAATGTTATTCATGGTCATTACTGCATATGTTTCTGCTGACAAAAGACACAAGATTTCATTCTTTTAAATAGGCGAGGACCAAACTGGATTGTGAAGACGAGCAAGGGTTGGTTGCGCTTTTCAAGCACTCGTTGATGAAGTATCGTTCCTACCTGAGGCAAGCGCACTTTGATGGCAAGCCTCTAAACAAAATTTATGTAAAGTCTCCGGTGCTACATTTATCCGACGGTGACTGGAATAATCTTGTTACACATTGGTCTCGACTGCAGCGTAAGGTACTATCTATGATATCACATCACAATTTGAACTACATTTCTACATTTGCCTTAACATCTCACTTGTACGAAAACTGTTAGCAGAAGAACATTCGTTCTCAAGGGACCACAGAATCTTGCAACTATACTACACACTGCATTGCTCTTGTGAGTACCTCTTGCCCTGTATGACCATACTTACTTTCATAGTTGTTTGATTATATAGCATCACTACACATGTTAGCCTCGTTATCGTCCATTTGGTGGACATTATAAGATCCGTATGGACTCTTACATAAATTTAGAATCAACCCAATGCTTTTGAAGAGGTTTAGCTATGCGGTCCTCTTGTAAGGACTGAACGTCGTCTATCACTGTACTTACATTAACAGCCACTCCCTCCGTCCCATAATATAAGAACATTTTGTACAGTACACCAGTGTTCAAAACACTCTTGTATTATGGGAAGAGGGATTGGTTCATTGTGTATCATTCTGCATCTTATCTTCCTCGACCACCATTTACTAAAAAAGATCAGATCTATATTTAATCTTACCAAAAAGTAGAATACACAGACAATGCCAGTGCAGAAGTGTAGCCCATTGCTCTTGTCAGTACATTTTGTCCTATAATGCTTGTACTTCCAGGGATTGGTAGTTGATTATGTAGCATCAATCTGCATCTTATCTTCATTATCCTCTATCCCTTCCAGTATTATCATATCTATAATTACTCTCTACAAAATGTAGAGTACAGGCAATGCTTATGAAGAAGATTATGTGCAGAAATTCTTGAGTTATCCTTCCCTTGACATGGAGAAGGGCATTATAAAGCCGGTGTTAACTGTTAATGTAAGTCAGTCCTTCTAAAGCCTTTATCCTCAACTGCTGTTTAATTTGCTCATACTCCCTATCGTTTACTGCTGTTTAGTTTGCTGTTTCTACCAAAATGCATGTTCGCAAGAACCGTAAGTTCTAAGTTTTACTTGTAAAACCAAATTCCTTATTCATACCATGCACATTACTCAATACTCCCTATATGTATGCTTGTTTTTGTGGATCTATAATCCAGTGTGTGGTGAAGCAGCCCACGTTTGCACCTTGTCATCTCCTGTTTTATCTTACTGATGTGGCTGATGATATGAACAACATGCCATCCACATTAACCAAAATAGATACAATGATTTTCTTTGCCCTTCATCTATGCTTGTTATGTTGACATGGTAATCCAGTAGTGTGGTGAAGCTCCCCGCATTATGAACAATGCCAAATTATGCTATTGATATTTTGAACTTACTCTTTATTTTCTAATTTGAAATTGGATGGAATTGACAGCACAGTTATCATCTTTGTTTATACACGTGCAAAACCTGTCATCTCTTTGCTTTGTTTCAGGGTGATATGCCTGATGGCATGCACAAGTCTGCCGAAGGTTGTGCGACAAAACCAACATATATTGCACCAAAGAAGGCAAAACATCTTGAAGATAGCAAGACAACCCCAAAGTCTTGTCTTGATGCAGTGTTCAAGTTACTTGAGACTAGCAGTCAGACAAGCTCACAGAATTCGTTGTCTGAATCAGTTCAACTTCTTCAGTGCCAAGTTCTTGCAAAAAGGCATTCTGCAACTCAACTTCGACTTGAAGTCCTATCTCTAAGAAAGATTGCAGAGAACACCAATGAGAATCTCATCCCTAAACAGCTACACCTGGAAGCTATGACCGACATGCTAGGCCGGTCTCACAGCCTTGCTCAGCAGCTTGCGCAGCAGTTCCTGCGCCAGGCTAACCTTTCTTGAACTGTCTTGGAAGTGGTCTCGGTTCAGTATTATTTTGTTACGCTGCAATGGTGCCCAGTTTTTGTAATCTGCTTCTTCTTTGCGCTTTATGATCACTAGTGGCAAACTTCGATGCCCAGTGGATGTAATATACCATAAATCCTTTATTGTATAGTGTAGGTTTATTCTTAGTTAATATGTCGTAATTTATTTATTGTATAGAGTAGGTTTGTTCTTAATTCCTACTAGTTACTGCCATCATTCGCTATCTGAAAAAAATCAGATGTAGTCGACCGGGCCGAAACATTCGCCTCTAACGGGCCTGGTGTTTAGCGGGCCACAATTGGGCTGGCCTGCATCTTTCTTGGGCCCGAATGATTGGGGCCTTCACACTTTGCGCGAGGCCCACAACTTACACCGGCCTATATTTTAGTTGGGCCTTTTGTGGATCCAGCGCTTAGTTTGGCCCAGGTAGCGTTGGGCCATTAACAGGCTGAATATTGTACTGTCCTGTTATGGCCCAGATGAAACCATGGGCCTTTAGCAGGCCAAAATGCATATTGGGCCTCAATTTTCACTAGTCGTCGACGGGCCTTCAGCAGGCTGAAATGTAGACCGGGCCTTTTTGGGCCTAGTTATATCACGGGCAGTTACCAGGCCGAAACATATCTCGGGCCTTAGTTGGCCCACTGATATCATGGGCCTTTAAGAGGCCGAAAGCTTAGTCTAGACATCAACGGGCCGAATTATGCGACAGGCCTTTAACAGGCCCAAAGTCACGTTGGGCTTAACTGTTGCCACCTTTATCACGGGTCGTTAGTGGGCCCGATGTCCCGTCGGACCATATATGGCCCATGGGCAGCACGGGTCATTCCCAGGCCGAAAGTCACACCGGGCTGAAATGGGCCCATGTCTACATCGGGCCTCTAACAGGCCAAAAGTCACTGGGCTGTAATTGGGCCCAAATATTTGGTGAACAATTAACGGGCCAGATCTGGCTTCGGGCCGTAAATGGGCCCAAATATTCGGCGAACAATTAACGGGCCAGATCTGTCTTCGGGCCGTAAATGGGCCTTTATTAAGCAGGCCGTTATTGGGCTGGCCCACTAGTACCTGAGTAAGTACTACGGGCCTTTACTGGGCCGGCCTTTTTAACCTATATGGGCCTCTGTTGGGTCGTGCCACGTGTCGACGTATCATAGGCGCTTTGGGTCCAATGGGTGGATGACATCTGTCCCAACGCTGAGCCGAAATGTGTTTCCTCCAGCCAATGATGATTTTACATGTGGAAAATCCCCATTGGTCGGGGCTGTTAACGGGTTATCGGATCCAAAACCGGACTCGATAGCTTAACGGCGTTCCGTTATGGTGGATGCCACGTGTCGGTCACCCTTGACGAAAGCACTTCTGTGACGCGCGATTTATCGTCATGGAAGTGGACACTTCCGTGATGATAATTTTGGTAATGTCATGGAACACTTCTACGACTGCACAGGTATGACTATCTTGATTCTGTCATAAAATTGTCATGGATGTACATGCATGACAAAAAATGCGACCTACTGTGACAAACACGTATCATCACGGAAGTGTATTTTTTGTAGTGTTTTGAAGATCTTCATAACTCACCCTTAGCCTCTCAAGATCTTTCTTTCTTTGAAGAAATTCATAAGAAAGCTTCTAATGATTAGATAAGAGAGTGTTATGATGACTCTGAAGGTTATCAAACTTGGACTGAAGTCTCTGAAGATTATCAGTCAAGGTTTGAGTGCGATCCATTTCTTCACCCAACAGGTCATCGCTTTTGTCTAGCATATTTTGAACCTTTTGAAAAGTCTTTTGTTGTTTCACAGCAATCTTAGCAAGTTTAGAGTAGCTAGGCTCGAGGTTTTCATCAGATTCATCCTCACATGATTTAGATGAGGGATATTTGAGTACCTTGGCACCCTTTGCCATGAAGCAATAGGTAGGAGCATAGTCATCATTGCCGTCGTCACCAATGTTGGGGAAGTCATTCTCCTCAGAGTTGAAGATGGACTTGCTAACGAACGCAATAGCGAGGGCTAGGCTCACCACACCATATTCTGACTCCTCAGATGCCTCCTCTTCCTCGTTTTCCTCAGATTCTGTTTCAGAGTCCATGTCCTTGCCAATGAATGTCCGAGCCTTCTTGGAGCTACTCTTCTTGTGATATGAAGACTTCGAGGATTTTGATGATGAAGACTTTGAAGATTTCTTCTCCTTCTTTGTGTCATCGGAACTGTAATCCTTGTATTTCTTCTTCTTTGATTCTTTTTCCCGTAGAGGACAATCTTGAATGTAGTGGCCAGGTTTCTTGCATTTGTGGCAAGTTCTCTTCTTGTAGTCACGAGATGAGGAATCTGATTCATGTCATCACTTCTTGAGGATTTACCAAAGCGACCACGTCTTGAGAACCTCTGGAATTTCCTCACGAGCATTGCTAGCTCCTGGCTCAGTTCTTCAGGATCACCAAGGCTACTACCAGAATCCTCAGCTTCAGATTCAGAGACTGCCTTGTCCTTCAAAGTGCGTGTTCTGCCATAGCTTGATCCATAGAGATCTCTCTTCTCAGCAAGTTGGAACTCATGAGTGTTTAGTCTCTCGAGGATATCAGCGGGATCAAGTGCCTTGTAGTCTCCATGTTCTTGTATCATCATCGCAAGAGTGTCAAATGAGGAATCAAGCGATCTCAGCAATTTCTTCACCACCTCATGGTCGGTGATGTCAGTGGCACCAAGTGCTTGAAGCTCATTTGAGATGTCAGTGAGGCGATCGAAGGTTTGCTGAACATTTTCATTGTCGAGTCTTTTTAAGCGGTCGAAGAGATTGCGAAGAACGTCAACTCGAGAGTCACGCTGTGTTGAGACTCCCTCGTTGACCTTAGACAGCCTATCCCTGATAAGCTTAGCTGTCTCCAAAGCACTCACTCTACCATACTGCCCTTTGCTCAGATGGCCACATATGATGTTCTTCTCTTGAGATTCGAGTTTCTTGAATCTCTTCACGTCAGCAGCGTTGATGGAAGGAGTGACAGAGGGAACGCCATTTTCCACAACATACCAGAGATTGTTGTCAATTGCCTCAAGATGCATTCGCATCTTATTCTTCCAGTAGGGGTAGTCCGTCCCATCGAAGGTAGGACACCCAGCAGAGACCTTGATCATACCTGCGGTCGACATAACTAAAACTCTAGGCGCTTAAACCAAAATCACACACAACAAGGGAGTACCTTTCTCTGATACCAATTGAAAGTGCGTTATATTGACTAAAGGGGGGTGAATAGGCGATTTTTACAAATTCGTCACTGAGGAATTTCAAGGTGAGGAAATTCCTAAGTCACGAACAACTAGCAGTAGAATAAGTAATCAGAAGTAAGCATAACAAAGCAGTAGCATGGTCATCATGATGAAATGAAAACAAGCAATGAGTACAGGAAGCATAAACAGAGGATAAGCAGGCAGAAGACAAACTGACTGAAGAAATTGAACTGAGGAAATTGATAAAGTCTTCAGTCAAAGTCTTCAAACGGTAACGATCAAGTACAACAGTATCTGAATGAGGAAATGAAAGGGTTGAGGAAATATAACCAGTAGCTCAGTGAAGACAGTGATTTCGTAGACCAGTTCCAACAGTTGTGACAGTTGTACGTCTGGTTGGAGCGGCTAGGTATTTAAACCTGAGGACACACAGTCCTCACCATATTCTCCTTAGCTAAGGTCACAGCGACCTCGCCCAATCACTCGTGGTAAGTCTTCAGGTGACTTCCAAACCTTCATAGACTCGGTCACTCGGTGATCCACAATTTCCTCTTGGATGCTCTAGACCATGACGGCTAACCATCTGGAGGATGCACATTCCTCAAAGGTAACAAGCGTCGGTTCCACAAAGGAACAATCTCTTCAATGATGCTCAATCACTTTGGGTTTGTAGGTGTTTGGGTTTGGGTTTTCCTCACTTGATAATTTTCGCTCAAAGTCCTCGGAGGATGGGATGCTCTCAATGGCAAGTGTCAGTTTCTTGCGGAGCAGCCAACCAGCTAGTGGTTCTAGGGGCGGCTATTTATAGCTTAGGGAGCAGCCCGACATGATAAGACATAAATGCCCTTGAATGATATGACCGTTAGGTGGGTAGATATTTTGGGATAGCTGGCGCGTGGGACAGCAACGGTCGGAAATTTGGCTATCAAATTCCTCAGGGCTATCATGTTCCTCACTTGTAGGCAATCCGCACTGGCGAATTCCTAACTCCTCAGTCAGAACAAATTCCTCAAAGACCAGAAGATCTTCGTCTCTGTCACTAAAGAAATTGACTGAACTGTATGAGATTTTCAATGGCTTCACTCGAAGGGATTGGTAGGTGTAGGATTTTCGAGATGAGCATCACTTGGAAACTTTTCCTTAGTTTTACCTCGATCCCCTTTAACAGTATGGTGTTTCTATGACTCAAGAAAGAGAAAATGAAACTACGAAAACAAAAGTCTTCACGCTTCATGTTCCTCGCATGAATATCAAGTCTTCACGGTCACACCAATTTCTTCACTTTCAAAGTCTTCAGAAAGCCAAAGTCTTCAGTTGAAGACATTCATTTTTAGGGGTCGACTTTCTTTGTAAATATCAAACTCCTCATAGACTTATAGACATGTGCACATTCACAAACACATTAGTCCCATAACCTATAAGTCTTCAATACACCAAAATCACTAAGGGGCACTAGATGCACTTACAGTTACTTTTGTTCTTGAGGTCACGGGAGAAATCTTGTTGCAAGTAATCATGTGAACTTGATATGCATTCGATATTTTGATAGTATGTATGTTGTGATTCCCTTAGTGGTGTCATGTGAATGGCGGCTATGTAACACTTCACCATATTTGGGCCTAATGGAATGCATTATGGAGTAGTTATTAGATGATGGGTTGCGAGAGTGACAGAAGCTTAAACCCTAGTTTATGCGTTATTCCGTAAGGGACCAATTGGATCCAAAAGTTTAATGCTATGGTTAGAATTTATTCTTAATACTTTTCTCATAGTTGCGGATGCTTGCGAGGGGGTTAATCATAAGTAGGAGGTTTGTTCAAGTAAGAACAACACCTAAGCACCGGTCCACCCACATATCAAATTATCAAAGTAGCGAACATAAATCAAACCAACATGATGAAAGTGACTAGATGAAATTCACGTGTACCATCAAGAACGCTTTGCTTATTATAAGAGACTGTTTTGGCCTGTCCTTTGCCTCAAAAGGATTGGTCTGCCTTGCTGCACTTTTGTTACCGTCACCGTTACTTGCTCGTTACAAATTATCTTGCTGTCAAACTACTCGTTACTTATAATTTCAGTGCTTGCAGACAATACCTTGCTGAAAACCACTTGTCATTTCCTTCTGCTCCTCGTTGGGTTCGACACTCTTACTTATCGAAAGGACTATGATTGATCCACTATACTTGTGGGTCATCAGCTACCCCATGAACACCCAACGGCCTTGGCTTTGGCCTGGCCTATATCTGTTGACCGATGGAGCAGCCAACGACCGCCCTGCCTTGAACATCGCCAGAGCTTCACTAGAAGGCACCCAGCCGAGGAAAGAGGGGGAGGAAGAGCGAACGCATCTAGGCCGGTGCACCCCTACATCAGTGACAGGTGGCCCCACCATGTCGGTCGCCCATCCCATCCCTCCTGAAAACTCCCCTCGGACGCACCCTCGTGTCCCCTGACCGTGGCCGCCCAAGCAGCTCGATGTGAGGACACGAACGCCCGCACACCCATCAACAAGAACAACAAAGCCAGCCCTCACATGCAGCCAAGAGAGCTCACAGGATGGCCATCACGCACTGCCCACCTTCGTCCAGGATCTGGACCAGGGAGATCCCGTCTTGAACTCAGCCAGTACGCACCGCTATCGGCCCCTCCCACCGGGAGGCAGATCATCCGCCTCAGGCCCACCCCGCCGCGGCCGGCGCCACCAACCAGCCAGATCAGGCCGCCACACGGCCCTTCTCTCCCTTGCCACGCCCATGCTGAAGCAGCACACCGGCGCGCCGCTGCGCCGCGGTACCTCGCGCTCGCACCGCGCCTGGCCCGAAGAAGGCGGCCCGCGCCACCCCACCGCGCGAGAGGAAGACCGAACCCTGCCGGCGCCGGTCGGGCTTCGCCCAGCCGCTCCCACTGGAGGCGGCGAGGGAGGAGTAGCGAAGCAGAGGGGGGCTAGAGGAGGGAATCGAGGAGCCCACCCCGACCGCCTCATGGGTGGCGGCGCGGGAGGGATATGGTTCCTACCTAGGCTCTTCAGCAGTGATGATTGAAGGGCTTAATGATCCCGACATACTTGAGACAATGGCATGGTGTGAAGGGCTCTCTTTGGCTGCAGACCTACTGTTGTCCAGGGTTGATTGCCACAAATTGTGGGGAAGACTTGTATAAGATCTCACATTTAGGTGAGATCGTGATATCAACCCCAAAAAAAATTTAAACATTTCAGAAAAATCTGAAATTATTTGGCAACATCCATGTGGGGTATGTCTACAACTCCAAAAAAAATCAGCTCAAAACTATGGAGATTCAAAAAAGACAAAACCGAATGTGACACTATTCACATGCAATTTTGTCTTTTTTGTTTCTATTAATGTGAGTTGAATTAGGGGCTGAAACATTTTGAGGTTGTACATCAAACATTGATGTGTGTCTGCAAAATTTTGAGAATGTTTGAACATGTACTTCAAAAGTGTGGTTACTGGTCTGATAAAAAGGGCTCTTCACGAAGTAATGCAAACATCATCCACGAGATCAACCACCAAGCTTTATCTTTTATTTCTTGCTCCTTTGTTCATGAAGGACGCCTTTTAATTGCTGAGGATAATAGCTTAGCGTAACACACTCTTTCTCTACCTTAGGGTCGCAATGTCTGATTTTTGAACCGGAATAATCCTAATGTAATACCTATAAACATTTTATTCGAGGAATAAAGTGAGTGTCTTTCTCCTAAATAAAGGTGGCATGGCCTACCTTTTAGTCTCTAAAATGTTATCACATGTATTTCCCTCCGTATTATATATTGATCAATAGAATTGTCTAACCCGATGGAGAAGTTGTTATTTCTAGTTAAATCGACGGCCGAACATTAATTCCTGATATCTAATGGTTAATCGAGTTTCCAAACAACTATGTCGGTTAACAGATCAGTTGTATATTTTTCAAACTAGACAAGCTATAGTCGCATGCGATATATGCACGTTTTTAGAACATATATAAAGAAGGAGAAATAGATCGTCCAACACTACCCTTTGATATGCTGATTTTTTTCTAATTTTGCTCAAATTTACACTTAAGTATGTCGTAAAGAAGACATGGAAGGGGACCAACATCCAACAACGGAGAGAGAGATAGAAACGGCAAAGTGGTGTTTGGGGAATATAAATTTTGGCGAATAGAACTATTATTTCAAATAGTTAGATATAGTCGTGGTATAGCATCTTACCCTATCTTTGCACATTTGAGATAGTGCTTGCATCATTTAAAATTTCCAGCCAACTCTTACCTCAAATTTGTCGTAGTGTGTCGAATTTAATCCAATTTAACACTTTGCACAAGTTTTGACAAGCTAGATCCACTTGTTAAGTGGACATGTATAGCTTATGTGACCAATATTCAACTAGGAAGGGTAAACCAACAAGGTTTGTCCTTCCTACCTTGTAACCCGACCATCAACCCCTTGTCTCAGTGGCGAATCCGGTGATCACTGCCGGCAGCTCCGTCGTCGCCTCACTGCTCCTGCTTGCTGCCTTGTATTTAGCGCCAACCCATTGCTCGTGGCCTCACAGAGTGGGTCTATGTGTGGTCAAGTGAGTTGGTGCAGTCACAGAGTGGGTCTAACGTATGGTCAAATGAGTTCGGGCAGGGTTGTGGGTTGTGCCGGTGGATGGGGATGCAAGTTTGGTTGTGTGGTCAGCGAGGACTCGCATAACTAGTTTGCGCTTTCGAGTTGGCATCCAAAAGATAACACCAACATGAACAGTGGACAAGAGGACCTGCCTCCCTCCCCCCTCGAGTCGATGTTCCTGTGAGCAAGAAGAAGAAGTCCTCGGTTTAGAAGTTCTCGGCCAAGAGTAGGGCGTCGTCTGGCTCCAAGCAGTCGATCACTCGGCTATGTCGTCGGCTGGACGCGGATCTGGGTGCGGCTTCTGGTTCTGCTTCGGGTGCTGCCATGCCTTCGCCTACCGCACGCACTCCGTCGATTCGCTCTCCGGCCTCCACGGCTAGGAAGGGGCGCAGGGTTAGGGACAGTGGCGAGCCGGTGGCTGCGCATGCGGAGTAGCTTTCGTCTCTTCCTGACTCACACTTAGTTAAGGTACTGCCGGATGTTGGGGTTACTTTTCATGACGCTGTTGGTTCTCCTGCTTCTATCCTTTCTTTGGTTCGGGCTAATGAGATCGCGCAAGTTGCCATTGCTAAGGCCAAGGAGGCCGCCGCCTCTCGTGCTCCTGCCCCCGCGGCGGCCGTGCCTTTGGTGGAGAATTCTGGTAGAGGCTAGGATCCTTCGGCTTCTGCTATACGGAGGCCCGCCAAACGTGCTAAATCCTGCGTGGCCCCGTGCAGGTCGAGCCTTCGCATTCAAATCTTTCTGAAAATGAGAGCCCTATTCTGGAATATTAGAGGTTTCGGCGCTCCGGGGCGTTGGGATCAAATTAGAGATATTGTTCGAGGTGAGAATGTAGACTTGATTGGGCTTGTTGAAACTTTCAAGGAATCCTTTTCTTCTAATGAGTTTTCTGCGGTGGCGGGGGCCGATAGATTTGATTGGCACTATTTACCTTCTTCTGGACACTCGGGTGGTATCCTTATTGGATCCAAGAGGGACGTTTTTTACTTTGTTGCCTTTGATCATGGTGTCTTTTGGGCGAGTTCTGTTTTATTTCATCGACAGCTTAACTCTCTTTGGGAAGTTTTGGTGGTCTACGGTCCTGCGGACCACTCTCTATCCCCCCTCTTTCTTGATGAGATTTTGAATAAAATTGAGTCATGCTCTCTCCCAATGTTAATTGGGGGAGATTTTAACCTGCTCCGTTCTCCTAGTGACAAGAGCAGCAGTCACTTTTCTTGGCCTCTCGCGGATTCTTTCAATGGGTTCATACGGGACTGTGCTCTTCGTGAACTTCCTCGGGTTGGTGCTCGTTTCAGCTAGACTAGCCATCAGATCGACTCTGTTAGGTCGGTCTTGGACCGTGTTTTTGTCTGCTGTAGATGGGATTCTCTATTCCCTCATGCTACTTTGAAAATGAGGGCCATTATTGGCTCCGATCATTCTCCCCTTATCCTAGATGCGGGCCTGGACTCCCCTCCGTTGACGTCTCGGTTCCAGTTCGATGCTTCCTGGCTGTTGGTTGAGGGCATTTGCAATCTAATTTCCAATAAGATCTCCTCCTTACTTGCCCCTAATAGGCGCTCCTTCAGGCCTATGGATGATTGGCACCATTGTTTGTATTCCCTTAGGAAATTCTTCCGTGGCTGGGCTCGGAACAGGGCTGCTGAGGCCCGTAGGCGTAAGTCTGGTCTGCTGGACCAGATTTCGGCTTTACATGTGTTGGCTGATGGGCGTGGTTTGTCTGCGAACGAGTGGCAACTTAGGTACGATCTGGAGGAGGCCTTGGTGCAGCTGCACAGACATGCTGAGATCTACTGAAGGCAAAGGGGATCCCTGAATTGGACGCTTAAGGGAGACTCTCCCACTGCCTACTTCTTTGCTATCGCTAATGGTAGAAGGCGCCATTGCGCGATTGATAGTCTTGTTATTGATGGCACCAGAGTATCGGATCAAAACCTTATTCTTTCCCACGTGGTGGATTTCTTTTCCTCTCTTCTTTCTCCTAAACCTGCCTCTGGCTTCTCGATTTTGCCTTCTACGTGGGACGCTTCGGGGAGGGTGTCCCGGAAGGAAAATGAGGCGCTCCTCGTGCCTTTCTCCGAGGAGGAGATTGTTCATATTATTCGTTCTACTAACCCCAACTCGGCTTCGGGCCCTGATGGTTTTTCTATCCCCTTCTTTAAGAAGTTCTAGCCGTGTCTTTGATCCTTGGTTTACAATGTCATTCAGGGTTTTTGTTCGGGTACCGTGGACATTTCTAGACTTAACTATGCTATTATCTCTCTTATTCCTAAGCTCAAAGGTGTTGACCTCATTTCTCAATTCAGACCGATCGAACTCATCAACAACTTTGCTAAATTTCTTGCCAAGGGTTTTGCTCTACGCCTCTCCCCCACTGCCCACAGGGTACTCAGCCCCTTCCAGTCGGCTTTTGTTAAAGGAAGATTTATCCTTGATGGTATCATGTGCCTCCACGAGATTTGTTCATGACCGTAGGGCTCGTAAATCTAAGGCAATTATCTTGAAATTGGATTTCGAGAAAGCCTACCATTCGGTTAGTTGGGATTTCCTCCGTCAGGTTCTCCTCGCCAAAGGATTTGATGGTGCCTATGTGCATAGGGTCATGCAGCTGGTTACTGGTGTCACACATAGGTCTCGGTTAATGGAAAGATTAGCAACTTCTTTGCCAATGGTAGGGGCCTGTGGCAAGGAGATCCATACTCCTCCCTCTTGTTTAACTTCGTCGCGGATGCACTTTCATGTATCTTATCTAGGGCGGCTACGGCTGGGCACATCTCTCCTGTCATCTCCCACTAATTCCAGAGGGTGTTACCCACCTCCAATATGCAGATGATACGATTATCATGGTTGAGCAGAATGATGTTTGCATTGCCCATCTCAAATTTCTTTTGCTTTGTTTTGAATCTCTCTCGGGTCTCAATATTAACTTTTCTAAGAGTGAGGTTATTGTGACTAGTGCATCGGAGGCGGAGGCTTTGCGGGTCTCTCAGCTCTTAAATTGTTCGTTGGGCTCCTTTCCCTTTAAGTACTTGGGCCTTCCTATCTCTCCGGCCAGAATATTTGCTAAGGAATTCGCTCCTACTGTGTCCAAGGTCGGTAATAGAGTTATGCCTTGGAGGGACAGATATAACACAAATGCTGGCAAAGTGTGTCTCATCAATGCCTGCTTATCTTCCTTGCCGGTGTTTATTATGGGCTTCTATCTCCTTTCTGCTGGCACCCCACTGTGGGTTTGATAAGCATAGGGGTGCCTTCTATTGGAATGCCGCGGATACGTAGATACAGGATGGTCAAATGGAAGTCCATTTGTAGACCCAAAAACCTTGGGGGGTTGGGAATTCTTAACACCTCGGTCATGAATAAGTGCCTTATCATCAAGTGGTGGTGGAAAATCATGACTAGTGGGATGGAGTCCTGTGGTTCTCTATCCTTAAAGCTAAGTATTTTCCTTAGTCTAGCCCTATGTTCGCGGGAGCCCAGGGAGGATCCCAGTTTTGGAAGGACCTTGTTAAACTGCACCCTATCTTTAAAGAGCACGTCAAGTTTGTAGTGGGCAATGGTAAATCCGTTAGATTATGGACGGATTGGTGGTGTGGTAACTCTGCTATTGCTGTGGCTTTCCCTACGCTTTTCTCTTACTATTCGGACCCGGAGATCTCGATCTTTGAGCTCTCTGTTAATAATTGGGACTTTGCTTTCTGTCGTTCTCTTTCCCCAGAAGAGTTTGATGATTAGCAGTGCCTTGTTTCCCTCATCCCCGTGCTCTTGGAGAATGAGGACTCGGTGATTTGGCCCCATTCAGCCACTGGTCGCTTTTCGGTTAAGTCCTTATATGCTAGACTTATTTCTGGGGTTCCTACTACTAAGTTCCACCCCATCTGGCGTGCCCATAGACCCCCAAAAATTAAGATCTTCTTGTGGCAAGCCTTTAGGGGTCGACTTCCTGCTGCTGACCATATTCATAAGCGTAATGGGCCTAGCTCGGTGACTTGTGCATTATGTGGCGCTGTGGAGGATACGAATCATATCTTTTTCAGTTGTGTACTCTGGCCAGGATGGTTTGGTGTTGTATTCGTTCTTGGCTGGGTGTCACTTGGCACCCCACCTCCTTCTGGAAGCTCAGAACCTTGGCATCTGGCCTTTCTGGGATTACCGAACGCATGTTCTGAATTGGTTTTGCCACGATTTGCTGGTCATTATGGATGACTAGGAACAAGTTTACCATTGAGCATATCTTCCTTGCTAAGCCTGTTAATTGCTTATTTAAAGCTTGTATGTTTCTGCAGCGGTGGAGATTATTGACTAAGGTTGATGATCATGGTGCGTTCGACCTCCAGTGCGGCAAAATTCGGGCTTCGGCTTCTTCTATTTCGCAGTAGGTCCCAGCTAGCTAGTTGTCTTCGATCCTCCTTTTGCTCTAGGTAGTGGCCTAGGTGGTGCTTCATGTCACTTATCCGGCCTGCGTGTTGTTGATGTTTGGCTGTGATGTTGTGTATCTCCGTACTTTGTCCTTGCGTGTGGTTGTGGCCGTCTTTTTTCGTATGTGTGGTTTCGATGTACTCTGTCAGGTGGCTTTATTTATAAATTATTTATAAAGTCAAGCGTATGCCTTTCCTCTAAAAACATGACGAGTGGCCTAACTAGTCAAAGTCGAGGGAAATTGTTGAATGGGGTAAAGCTTGACCCAATGCAACAATCTGGGGGTTTTAAATGGGGTAAAAAGTTTACAAATGGGAGATATATAAAAAGTGGAATTCACTCTGAACTTATTATTATTACATGTATGCATCGTCCTCGATCCCATGCGTGCACAACTATTTGATTTCTACGTACGTACCAACATTTGACCAGGCAATTGTATATAGCTAGCTTAAGTACGCAACATGATGACAGAACAGCCTAAGACACACGACACACAATTGGAATCTTATCTTACATACATATAGCTCCCAAATTAAATAGTCGTCCTCATGCATGCATCATAAGGGTCAATCTTCCATCCACCGTGATCTTCTTCTTCCTAGAATCCATGAATCCAGAGAGCTCATGAATCAACCAATCCATCACCGGCGCCGCGTGATGATCAAATCTCTGCCAACAATGTTTCATATGATCAAACTCTATTTTTATATATCTGGCCGTGACTGAATCGACAGATGTGGGTGCATGCATGTGTTCTCGGTCGACTGATTCTTGATTTTAGTTACCAGAGGTGGAGGCCGTGGCCGGCGTGGAGGCTGCTGCACGCCGGGTCCTGCAGGTTGGGCTGCGTCGGCTGCAGCCGGAACCCGGCCGCTTCGGCGGCGTGGAGCTGAAGCTGCGGGGACGTCAACTGCAGCGCGGTGCTCGACGACTCCTCACCCGTATAGTACGGCGTCGCCGGGAAGGCTGGAGTCAGCATCGACAGCACCGGCGGCATCACCGCCATCTTCCCGTCGCCACCATGCTGGTTCTCGCTGATCTGTAGAACAAGCGCGCGCAGCACCCACAAATCATTATAAATTTACACGTATGCATGCATATGCTTGCTTCAACAGAAATTTCCCATTGGTTAAGGCAGGATTGATCGATTACCATGCGGCACAGGAAACTGTTCTGATCTTCCAAGATATGCTCCTGTCAATTGATCAATCAATTAGCAACGCTCACGTAGCGAACCATTTCACACATACAACCGATCCATAGCAGATGCCAAAAGGCAAAATGAGCAATTGATAATTCGTTATATACCTTGCGACGTAAGTTGTCGAGCTGCTGGTTCAGGAGCTGATGCTGCAACAAGCCAAGAACACGTACGGCAGTAACACAAGACATGAATTAGCAGGGTAACTAGTACAGTAAATTAACGATGGAACTAGTTCCTAAACAGGAGTAGTTCATGTGCTGCAAGTAAGTAAAAGTAACCAGTTCAGATCCTGGCATGCGTTGCCCTTTTTACCTTTCTTGCACGGACTTTGGCGACGGAGAACTCGAGCTGCTGCTCGATGTCATTGACGTCGGCGAGGGAGAGGGAGGAGAGGTCATCGCCCGTGTACCTCCGGATGGCGCCATCCAGCTTCTCCATCTCGTTCCTCATCCGTGTCATCTCCACAAATATTTGCTGCATCCATCCATGCATAGCAAGTAGTATTAAATTCCCAGTGCGCAGTTAGTTTGTACATGTGCTGAATGCAGGCAAATTAATTACTAACAGTGGTAATAAGTGATTTTTGGTGTGTGTTTGTGTTTACCTGATCGTGGTTAATCTCCTCGAACTGACTGTTGGTGGCGTTCTGGTACTGCTCAATGAGATCCCTTAAGCTACATCATCGGATAGTTGAACAAGTATGTTAGTTACATAATTCAGTCAACTAGTTTGCTGGTGATGGCTAGCGGCATCTACTTGTCAGTAATTTCATGCAAAACAGGGTCTAATTGTTGGCGAACATCAGATAAAGATTATCTGGGAAATTAGTTCAGTTTTGTGCATTTTCTTGATGCATGCCATGCATCCATCATGTGAATGACTGAACAGGTTTAGTTAGGATACCATCTGTTGGAGACTTGGAGCCAGCTGCACCAGATCTACAGTAACAAGCCCTAGCTTCTACTAAAAAAATTGGTGTTCTTCATAGTGATGTTTCATGGATTCACTACAAAACCGTAATTTATGATCATATAAATGTCTTCATGCATGCCCGCTGAATTAATTAATATAAGCAGCTAGCTGACACGTACGCGTACATGTTGATAACAAAAATTTAGCATCGATCTGTCTGAATAATGAGCTTGACTATCATCTCGGAATAAGAACACAGCATGCTTTGCTGACAGATTAACACACACAATTAACTTGATCCACACAGACCAGCAAATCCAGGTTTACGATGACATGCATATTCGACAAAAAAGACGAACAACACCACTCTCCCTAAGCAGATCGTAAAATCATACTAAAAGGTAGAAGACCCCATGCTAGAAGAAAGAAACATATACTAACGAGCTGCTAGTAGATCCGGCTCTCCAAAGTAGTCGAAAGAAAGAAGTACGTGGCAGATCGATGAAGAGAGGGGAACAAATTAAGAAAGACGGACCTGGAGGCGGGGCTGGAGTACTCGAACATCCTGCCGGTGCTGGAGAAGATGACGACGCCGACGCGCGCGTCGCAGAGCACGGCGAGCTCGTTGGCCTTCTTGAGCAGCCCGCCCCGGCGCTTGGAGAAGGTCACCTGCCGGTTCGTGGCGTTCTCGATCCGCTTGATCTCGATCTTCCCGCGACCCATCTCCGCAACCGCAACGATCGATGCAAACAGGAACGAAGCTATGGCTTTGCGCGTCTCCGGCCCCTTGGTCGATCTCTCTCCCGTCTGCTGCAGCAACAAGAACAACGAGGGTTAATCGCCTTCACGAGCTGGCGCTCTCTGATGCATCAGTCAAACCAACTGGATCTGATCGAACAACACAGTCGCACAAGTAGAAGAAAGAAAATAATGCTAAAAAGGCCGGATGCAGCACTCATAATTTTTGAGGAACCAAAGAACTAGGAGGCGGATGCTACAGCTAAAGTGGAATTTTTCACTAAATTTGCAAGGAACAAGGGGCATTCTTTCCGGCGCGGATCACAAGAACGGAGAGACAGGAGGGGAGGAGTAGTACTACTAGCTAGCTACCAGCGGTGGTGGTGGTGATATGCACATTACCTTGTGAAGTGGTTGCTTCAAAGGCTAAGGCAGGGGGTGCAGAAGGAGGGACATATATAGAAGGAGAGTGAGGTAGTGTCCTACTGGTGCTGCTGCTACCGCTTGGCTAGGTCTACTCGATCTCCTCACATCCTGCATGCCTAGCCAGCTGCCCCGAGCAAGCATGCAAAATAATGGTAAATGCCTGGCGGTACCAGTTGTTAACTGGCCCTCTTGACTGGCTGTAAATAACGTACGATGGCCGGCTATCCTGCTTCTTTTTGGTGGTGTTTCTTTCTTGCGCGGCAGTCTAGCTGCTACCAGCATGCAAAGTGGTTGCTTCTCTGGCTCTTGTTTGCAGTCAATCAATTTTTATTTTGTTTTTTGCCCTCCACATATGGAAGAGGTCTCTATATAGAATAGAAATGACGCGCAAACCCTTCTCTCCCCTTCATAATTGCTTCTAATTAGCTTTACTTTTTTGTCGACGCCTGCATGATTAATTGACTACCATGCATAAAGTTAGACTGACGTATATTTGCCCACAATAGCTATATGTACTATATGTAAGTCGTCTAAATTTGCAATTTGGGTTAGTCGATTTTTCGAAGAAGAAACAAGTTCGCCGAAGAAAAGGGAGGAAGGAAGGAACGAGCACTCTCCGGCAATCTATCTTAGGGTGGCAGGTTTGCCCACCATATATATCTTAGGGGTGTGGCGGGAGTGCATGTTCGCCGGGAAATTCGGTTCCTCGCCGGGGTTAGAGGATGGTTGTGGATGGTGCCAGCACAGCGGTGGGCGGTGGCTGAGTGAAGAGCGGGGCGGCGAGGTAGGCGCGGGAGCGCCGCCAGTCGCGGGCGGCGGCAACATCGGTTGGGCCGGTGGTACGTTCGGCGGTTTGAGGAAGAAGATGCACAGGAGATCTGGGCTGGAGGTTGAAGAAAGAGATCTGACCGTCCATTTTTCATCCAACGGCTTAAACCAAATTGGCTGGCCCCAAAAAAAAAATTTGGCTACTGTGATCTAACCACTCCCATATTTGCCGCTATAAACGAAAACTTGCATACACTATTCTTCATCTTCCCTTTTGTCGAAAACAGCAGCTAGAGCTGAATTTCACTGTATTAATTAAGAAGGCTGCATGCAAGTTTTTGAAACCATGGGATAGGAGTATACATGCATGTGTACAGATTCATGCATTCTTTCAACACGCGCGTGTACAAATGAACGAAGGTCACATTCTCATCCCAGATAAATTATGACCGGCACGAGCATGACCAGTTCATGCATCCAGAGTCATAGAGCATATATACAACTTTGAGCATCAGTGCATGCAATGCAATGATGCACCCGGCCTGCAACATGCACGAGCCGAGCCCCTGTGATACGCCGCAGGTCACACACACACACACACACACACAAAAAGTTGAGAGGCTGCACACACCAAATTCCGCTCCCTCTGCATCCACTGCGCAAGTCGACGACGACGATGTGCCATGAATACACATCAACACATGGGAGTGCGCGGGGGCAGAGGCCGGCCGGGTTGCCCAGCTAGCTACCTAGGCAAGGCAACGATCGGTCTGCATGGCCTCACAAGGCACCACGGAAAGCAACGTTCTCTGAGCTCCACCACTGCGTCCGTCCGTAGTGTGGGCTCGATCGTAACCGCCCTCTGGCTCTGGCCGCGTGGACCCTCCTCCGCAGCTCCAGGCCCGATATCGGCAGGTTTCTGAGGTGGCCGTGAACGTGACCGTGGTCGACAGCGACACTTGCCACTGCACCCATCGATGATCCATGGGTCACCAGGAATCAAACCCTAGCTAGCTAGCTGTAATGCATGCAGGGCATATTGACCGGCCTCCGGCAGTGGTTGCGCTGCTTGCCTTGATGGGGGTCGCCACCACGGGCGGAGCCAGCGCCGAGCTGCTTGATAAACAATTGGCAAATTTTACTGTTGGTCGTGGCTTACCCGGGCACCAGTACATGCAGGGATGGTTTCAAAAAATGTCTATGTATGCATGTATGTGATAAACAATGGGCTAGCTTATTTTTAGGGGTAACAATGGGCTAGTTAATTTTTCCTACTAAGAGTCTGACTAATATTTAAGTGTAATGGGCTAAATTATTTTTTTCGAGAGAAATTTCCAATCTATTGATCAATCGTGGCAGTACAGAGAACTCAAGAGGTAATAAAAATTACAACCAGATCTATGGACCACCTAACGACGACTACAAGCACTGGAGCGAGCCGAAGGCGCGCCGTCGTCATCGCCCCTCCATCACCGGAGCCGGACAAACCTTGTTGTAGTAGACAGTCGGTAAGTCATCGTGCTAACGCCCCAAAGGACCAGCACACCAGAGAAGCAACCATCGCCGATGAAGAGAGTTGTAGATCGGAAAAATCAAACCTGGAACCACACAAACGAAGACGTAACAAAAACTGGATTCAAATAGATCCCACAGAAGACCAGCACCGACCGAATCCCATGAGATCCGACGGAGATACACCTCCACACATCCCCCGACAACGCTATTCGCACCATCGGGGCGGGGATAGGACGTGGGAGACATTATTGCTACCGAGGGACATCGCCGCTGCCACACAGCCCCAACCAAGGCGTTCAACCTAGCAAAAACGAGAACGGGGTCCCTCCCGCCGGCAGGGGGCCGAGATCCTTCGCACCTCCACAGGCCAAAGGCCATTGGAGGCAGGGCGGATCCGCGGCAGCGCCGACAGGAGGAGGAAGGAGACTTTTCTTGGGGAGAAGGAAAGAAGCTAGCGATTTTCTTATTTATGCGGGCTAATTCATCAAATGGGGGAGGTGAAGGGTGCGGATGTAAAGTAAGGGGGATAAGGGGCGTAGTGGAAGGAAATGTGACCGGAAGGAGAGATTGGGTGGGCCGGGGGTGTCGGAGTCCTACGTGGTTGTTGTCCGGACTCCCGCAACCCTCCCCCCCCCCCCCACTTTACCTCCAATTTGCTGGAGAAAACGCGTCCGTAGGACCGTGTTGGATGGCTTCCGCGGTCCGGACATATGCGGGTGGTTTGAGGGTCGCCGTTGGAGATGCCCTTAGAGCATTTCTAGCAGACCCGTATAATACCCCGATCCGTAAAATAACCGTCAAAATACGGGTCCGTGGGGAAAATGCTGACCGATCAGACCCCGCAAACACGTCTGGCTGGTAAAAATATTTGCAGGGCGCGGCATAATGTGACGCCCCCGATTTGACCGTACACTAATCATTCACGCAAATGTGTACGACCAAGATCAGGGACTCACGGGAAGGTATCACAACACAACTCTAAAACATAAATAAGTCATACAAGCATCATAATACAAGCCAGGGGCCTCGAGGGCTCGAATACAAGTGCTCGATCACAGACGAGTCAGCGGAAGCAACAATATCTGAGTACAGACATAAGTTAAACAAGTTTGCCTTAATAAGGCTAGCACAAACTGGGATACAGATCGAACGAGGCGCAGGCCTCCTGCCTGGGATCCTCTTAACTACTCCTGGTCGTCGTCAGCGGCCTGCACGTAGTAGAAGGCACCTCCAGTGTCGTAGGTGTCGTCGTCGACGGTGGCGTCTGGCTCCTGGACTCCAACATCTGGTTGCGACAACCAGATAGGAAGGAAAGGGGGAAAAGAGGGAGAGAAGCAACCGTGAGTACTCATCCAAAGTACTCGCAAGCAAGGAGCTACACTACATATGCATGGGTATATGTATAAAGGGGCATATCAGTGGACTGAACTGCAGAATGCCAAAATAAAAGGGGGATAGCTAGTCCTGTCGAAGACTACGCTTCTGGTCATCTCCATCTTGCAGCAGGTAGAAGAGAGTAGATTGAAGTCCTCCAAGTAGCATCGCATAGCATAATCCTACCCGGCGATCCCCTCCTCGTCGCCCTGTTAGAGAGCGATCACCGGGTTGTATCTGGCACTTGGAAGGGTGTATTTTATTCAGTATCCGGTTCTAGTTGTCATAAGGTCAAGGTACAACTCCGGGTCATCCTTTTACCGAGGGACACGGCTATTCGAATAGATAAACTTCCCTGCAGGGGTGCACCACATAACCCAACACGCTCGATCCCATTTGGCCGGACACACTTTTCTGGGTCATGCCCGGCCTCGTAAGATCAACGCGTCGCAGCCCTACCTAAGCACAACAGAGCGGTCAGCACGCCGGTCTAACCCTATGCGCGCAGGTGTCTGGGCCCATCGCCCTATGCACACCTGCACGTTGCGAACGCGGCCGCGAGCAGACCTAGCAACCCACACGATCACGGCGGTTACGTCAAAGCGGTCCAACACGGCGCGCGCCACTCAGTCGCTGACGTCACGAAGGCTTCGGCTGATACCACGACGCCGGGATACCCATAACTACTCCCGCGTAGATGGCTAGTGCGTATAGACCAAATGGCCAGACTTAGATCAAATACCAAGATCTCGTTAAGCGTGTTAAGTATCCGCGAACGCCGACCAGGGCCAGGCCCACCTCTCACCTAGGCGGTCTCAACCTGCCCTGTCGCTCCGCCACAAAGATCCACTTGTGGGTACTCCTACGAGCCGACCCGACTTTAGTCATCACAGGTGTCATGTATATAGTATATAAGTATATACCCATGATCACCGCCCAGGTGATCACGGCCCGATAGTATAGCACAGCAGACGGACAAGAATGTAGGGCCACTGATGGAAAACTAGCATCCTATACTAAGCATGTAGGATTGCAGGTAAAGGTAACAACAGTAGTAGCAAGGATAGGCTATGCATCAGGATAGGATATCGGAAAGCAGTAACATGCTACTCTACTCTAATGCAAGCAGTATAGATAAGAATAGGCGATATCTGGTGATCAAGGGGGGGGCTTGCCTGGTTGCTCTGGCAAGTAGGAGGGGTCGTCAACTCCGTAGTCGAACTGGGCAGCAGCAGTGTCCGTCTCGTAGTCTACCGGAGAGAAGAGGGGGAAGAAACAGTAAATACAATGCAAACATAAACATGACGATGCGTGACATGACAATGAGCAGTGCGAGGTGTGTCCTAACGCGACAGTAGGTGGTACCGGCGAATGTAGGGGAACGCAGCGGAAAACAAAAAATTTCCGACCTACGCACCAGCCCAGGACCACTATGGAGACTGCATACATGGTTTGATCTTTTTCGTTACCGACTCGTAGCGCAGCGGGAAGTAGAGTCGATGACGATCGGCGGTGCAGATCCCCGCAGCTAGGATTTACAACCTCCCAACCGCGAGGATGTATACCCTCATCTGCTCCTCAGACAGCCCTCCAGGAGGCGGTCGAACAGCCCCCCGGACGGTGTCGCGGACAGCCCTTCGGGAGGACCTTCGAAACTCGAACGGTCACTCGAACAGCCCTTCGGGAGGACCTTCGAAACTCGGACGGTCACACGGACAGCCCTTCGGGAGGCACTCACGAACTAAGACCGAAACTACGATCTCTCTACAGAGTTGCACACATACGGTGTCATCTATCCGGCAGGGCTTCGCCGTCCAGAACTAGTTCCTGCCGGAACCCAAACAGCCTTACGGCTCTACGAAACTCTTTTCGTGGGAGGGAGAGAAGAAGCCAGATAATGCATGGCATGTGTATGAGAGCAAGGGATGAGTGTGGAGGGCTGCCCCTCCACCTCTATTTATAGGAAATCCCAAGGGGGTAGGGTAGTTTCACAAAAAACCCAAAATGCACATGAATGAAGTCCTTCCACAAGGACCTAGGAGTGAAACCAAGGAACAAGAGGGTCCCCAAGGGGGGATACCCCATGTGGCCGGCCACACCCCCATGAGGGGCCCAAAAAATGGCTCCTATCCATCCATGTCATCCCCAAGATCTTTTGGAGCAAAGCCCCAAAAGGTGGCTTTCCATAAAGTAACCATAAAGCTGATTTTCACTATTCACGACGACATTTTTCAGCGTCTGATCGAACTGAAAATATTTATGTGGGCTAAGAAAATTTCCAGTACCCACTAAAATGATTTTCAACGCGTTCCGAAACAATTGCGGTTTTAGTGATTTTCATCTGCGAAACGCATCTGAAGTGGCTCCGGCAGCTCCGGAACATTTCCGGTTTTTATCTCAGAAAATTCCAAAAAGCTTCCAGAATGATTCTGGCATCCTCAAAGAATTCTCAGGCATGTGCCGAAACCAATTCGACTTAATGGTGTATCCCGAAACAACTTTTCGGTATCATCGAAACTTATCCGATGACCTCTCTCTGCGGTACGATTCCGCTGTCCGACACTTTTCGGTGTCCGAAACTTTTTTGGTGATTTTCTCTCAGACTCCCTGTCTAGTATTCAGCAGATAGATGACCCTTAAGTGTGTGACCCTCTGGGTTCGGTGAAGTATAGACATGACCCGGAACCCCTTCCAATCAATGATCAACATCGGAGCCGTGGACACCCATATTGACCCCTATACCCACACGAATAAATATTCGAGTCAACCTCCAGTTGCCGTGTGCTATTCCTGTTGCTTCGCGATATGTTACAAATACCCGAGGTGAGACATGTTGGCATTCCTGTGGATCAACAACTTGTCCACTATGCTAGCTACCTCGTTACCGGTATTGTTATCTTTTCTCGTTATCGTGTTCCGGCATCCCCATGATCAAATCACAAAGTGTCTGGCCAGACGATGATGGATACCGTAACACCGAGAGGGCCCAGAGATATCTCTCCATCGTCGGAGGAGCAAATCCCAATCTTGAGCTATCAAGTTACTTGACACACTTTTCCATGAACCCGTAAGCCGCCGTAATAGCCACCCATTTACGGATGACGTTTAACAAACCCCAAAGTTCATCAAGCAAGCATGAAGAAACTCGATACTCTCATGGTCTAAGGAATCATGCAAACGTTAACCATCTCTGTGTTATATACCAATAAACTTGTGACGAATGAATCTCATAGCATAACATCATGCCGGGTCGATTCAACACAAATGTTCTCTTAACATTGTGCCCTCAAGGTTGCTGACATAGACATGCCCATGATCAGGAAAACATAACCATCATGCAACACTTGAGCTAGTCTTAGAGGCCAGACTAGGAATACATTTTACCGTTTATTATTCCACACGTGCATATGAGTCTTCCTCCGAGCCTCGTGGTTATTGCAGACTCGAGAACCATAGCAGATATAGCATGGAACATAAACATAATTATGAACTCGGAGATAAATAATATCATTTATTATTGCCTCTAGGGCATATCTCCTATAGACTCCCACTTGCACTAGAGTCAATAATCTAGTTAATGCTAATGCACTTTACACCTGTGGCACACCGGTGTAAATATGCTTCGCTTGTGGTATAGCCTGATATCCAACGGATCTGACGACTTCAGTTCCGTGTGTATCTTTGCATGTCCTCACGTTTTCACGTTTTCACAAAATTCATATTTTGTGTGGACTTGGCTTTGTATGTATGTGAATCACAGGTCGAACCTGGATTCCTTAGACTGAGTTATGGAGCAACTACCTGCAGTAGTGTCCCATTGTCAAAAGCCATCTTGGAACTATACTAAGTTCATGAATGAACTATATGATTCAACATCTTCTTTGTCGCTTCTAAAGCGTCAACATACTTAGCCCTTGTTATAGAATTCGCCACAATAACTAGTTTGAACAAATTCCAACTAACTGTGCCACCACATTGTGTGTTACACAAAACCCTTAACTTAAATCGAAAATCGCACGGTGAAAAGCTGAAGACTATCGATGTAACATTTTACAACGAACTCTTCATGATCTCCGCTTGCTAGAAAACATATCATCAGTACTTACTCTAGTACTCAATGACATCTTTCACTGTTGTCCCACGATCAGTACTTTGATCACTTTAGTATCCATACTCGCAACACCTTGGGAGTATCGGACATATCTGGTTGTTTTACATACCATGGAATACATGATTAATCCAAACACAAAAGTGTGTGGAATCTGCATCATGTATTTTACTCATCAGTGTTTTGGGACACCGAGTCTTGCAAAAACTCTTTCCATGTGACTTTGGCAAGAATCACTCCTTGGCGTTTTAAATGCTAAAAGGTTTTAGCATCTTGTCAATATGTATTCATTGCTTAGCCCCATTAGGTAAATCTATCTCCATAGATCATCATGCCTAATATTGAGGCTATTTAGCCTAAGCACTTCATCAAAAAACTATTTTCAAATGAAGTCCTAATTCGTGTCAAGAAATTTATTTCCAATTACCAATGTGCCAAGCACATAAGGTTTTTAGAAATATTATTACGCTCCCACTTACTTTCTTGAATTACAAGCATCTTCGTTACCCATTGATGAAGTCAAAACCCCCTTTGACCATTTCATCAAAACACGAAGATTCCAACTCCATTTTGCTCTCTTCTGTCCATTGCTAGAACTCTGAAGTTTGCATACCTACTAGCATCCTCTGGATCGACAAATTACTTTGGACTGTATCATATACAAGTCCTAGCTTTCATTTCCATCAGATGGAAATCCTTTTATCATCCATGTTTCATATCTCATGATTGAAATATGTATTAATTGCTAGTTCAACCCGAACCGACTTTAAGCATCGCTACGATGAAAACAACCTCATCGTAGTCAACTCTTGAACTTTTTATTTCAACAAGTCGAGCTTTATGGATAAAACATTTTATCCGTATCAGTTTTAAGTTCCATAAATATTCGTTAGACTCTAAGTCTTCCGAAAGGTGTATCAAGGTTTTAATCTTGAATCACTTATATGGAAACTAACTTGGGTTGTATTGGCATTTAGCCAATTCCGGAGTCAGGGCCCATCAACGCTTCCTTGTGTATCGTAGGTATAATGTTGTCTAACAACAATATCTTGTTTGCGCACCTGAGAGGTTTGCACGAGCCTTGCCTACGTGGTTCAGCTGCAAGTTCGACCGAAGTTCATACATTTTATTGTAGAGACTTCCGTATCAGTCGCAGTAGGAAACTCTGGAATTACTTCCAAGGTCTCTTTCCTTTGATCTGATGACGTAGATACTGTTTATCTCGTCGAGTTGCACTATTCTCCCACTCACCTTTCTGAAAGAACCATTCTCTTTAAAAGCACACCGTTTCGCGGCAAAACTATTTGCCTCGGTATAGTGAGGGAGGAATACCCAACATTTTGGTATAACCTACAAAGTAGCACTTGTCTGATTTGGAATAGGTTTGTAACCTTTTACACAAGCCCCATATTCCAAATGTTAAGAAAAGATATAACATGGTTGGGCGTACCATACCATGGCTTCATTTCAACAGACCCGATGTAGCTCTTTTCAGTGTAAAAGCCGCAGTCTCTAAAGCATCACTTTAAAAGGGATAATGGCAAATTTATTTATGTCATCTTTGACCGTACCATGTCATAAATGGTTTGATTACATCTCCACGGACTTTCCACTTGCAGTGGTGTTCCGGGAGGTGCAAGTTATGAAACCCCTTTCACAACTCATCAGACATTCGCTAAACATGTAACATAAATATTCCTTTGTGCAATCAAATTGCAGAAGCATAATTTTCTTGTTACAATAACTTTTACTTCATTTTTGAGAACCTTTCGAATGATTTCAAAAGATCCAGACTTACGTCTCATCAAGTAAATATCCATATATCTACTTGAGTCATTTCTGCAGATAAATAAATCCACCACTAACAACACTTATCGGACTACACACATCAAATTTATGATCACTAATAAGTTTGTTGTTCGTTCCTTATGGCCTGTGAACGGAATTTTAGTCACTTCACTTTTCGGAGGAAAGTTGCAAGTGTCAGATGATTCAAAATCAAAAAGACTTCAAAATCCATCATAATGGAATTTTCCATGCGGGTTTCTCAAATGTGACCAAATGTAGTGCCACACTTGTGTGGTATTCTTTTAGTCTTGCGACATTTAGCGTCAGTGTTATGGATGTATCATATTACCCTCAATATTCATAACATACGTCCCATCGATGATGGAAGTATGGCCCTTATGTTATTCATAATACTTAACAACAATTGTTGTTTTTATGAACAACTCTTTTGCAACAAACATTGTGCAATGGGCTAGAGTGTATGAAACTCTAAAATGAATTATGAAAGTAAACCCAGAGGTATTGTATTATTATCAATATTCATAACATACATCTCATTCATAATGAAAGTATGGCCCTTGTGTTATTCATAACATCGAACATAAAAAGTTCTCTTATGAACAACCTTCTTGCAAGATACCTTATGCAATGGGATAGAGTTTGTAAAACTCTAAATGAATTATGAAAATAAATACAGACGGCAATACACCGATGGAAGGTATAGTAACATTTACTATGTTCCCTGTGTATACCTTAACCTCATTTTTAGCTAGTCTTTCAGGCCATAGTAGTTCTTACATCGAGTTGCAACAGAATGCAATCGAGCGGGCATTTTTGTGATGAACTCACAATACCCAAGAATTAGTGATTAACATGTTTAACCATAATTCGCAAGAACTATATCTTTGACCAGCCTTCTATACATCAAAAACTTGTATGACATTCATACATGAGCTCGATATTCCAGTCTTCTTTCCTTTTGCCTTTATACTTCTAACAGTTTAACTTTTAGTATTTCTCCTACTCTCAGAAGAAGCACCCAACTTAAGAGTGGCATTAGCCCCGGACTTCCTAGGCGTGTAAGTCATACTAACACCCTTTGGACACTTCCTTTCTCTTTAAGTTGTTGTTTTATTCACCTTTCATTATATGATAGGCGTTCTTCTGGATCCCTTTCCCAACAGTCAAATGCATAGTAAACACTTTTACTAATACTTGCAAACAAACATTGCTTTGTTTGTATCTAAAAATAATTTTCAGTTCCATGAATATCATATAACTATCCCAACTTTCGAAGTTTGGGTTTCATGGAAGCAAACATATTCCACTTGACCATAACAGAATTCTAGCTTTTGGATCGAAGCACGAGAGTCACATGATCCATAACATTAGCGGGAGGATACGGAAAGCATGCGATAGGACAAAGTCCTTCTCGGCACTTTTGAGGACAATCCTCATATTACGTTACCAATCGTAAAGTTTTAACCAGATATTTAACAGCTATTCAATTTTAATAGGGAAGGTGGAAATGCGAGCCATTATTCTACAACTATTATGCAAGAAACACTTAGACAGTGTTCATAATTAATTGCACTGAGAATTAAACATGTTAATTCAACAGTGTGCTCCCACTCAAATCAATATCTCTCACAATTAATTTTGAGTGATACAAGATCCAGACTTCAATTCATCGCCATAGAATCATCATCTCATAACGGGAATTTTAATCGGTAGGCCAACTTGCCGATCACATCTCTATGTGACTCTTGCTCATCTTTCGATGCGCGTGTTCCGAGCTCAGGACGATCCTGCCATGAACGTCAAGACAACCAAGTGATCTTGCTGCGAGGTCTAACCTCACCCGCCTCACACTTCTCTAATCGTTCGTACCCATGCATCCATGGCGCACCCCGAAAAGATAGGTGCCGTGACGGTGCTACACTTGGGAGAACACTAACTACTTGATATTTTAAGTGAGAGATCACCCTAATAAAAGCGACTACCGCGCAATCAAGAAGGGTGCATCATAAGGGATAAACATCTCAGGCAATTCATAATAGCATGATATGGTATAGCCCTTTCTGACGGAGAAGTATTTCATTTCTTCGTCTTCGGCATTCGCGTCTGTGGTCACCTTCACGAAGATTGCCACCACCTTGTCGATGCACCAGATAATATTGCTATCTCTATAGCTAACAAAATAATGCATTACAACAAGGTTGACACGCAGGTCATTAAAATGCAATCATATGGCTCCAGCCATCATGCCGAATCATGACACGCAGGTCATGTTAATCAAATTACATCATATAGTCATCTCATACATAATCGAATTAGTATGAGCACTGCTATACCACATCACATGCACATCCTGCAAAACCAAGTTAGACGCCTCTAATAGGTTTATGCAAAAATTTATTTTACGTGGCTTCTAAGGTTTTGACTTAAACCGCCGCTACCAACGTTTTATCATCAAGTATGATTATTCAGGTTGCTAGATTAACATCTCGGGGTGTATGAAACACGGAATAATTAAATCTCGAGCCCCATACTAAACTTCGTCATACGCATGACCCCCGTGCAGATCATATCTGCAATGCCCTTTCATCTGCGAATTTCATCTTTCTTTTGACTACGGCAGAACCCAAAGAACTGATAGCACATCCATGATCAATCAGGATCACGGATTGCCAGAACTTTGTCAAATTCCACCATGCTGTCTCGAGATTGAGCAAACGCAAATTCTAGGGAAGCAACAAGAACCTCGGGTAACAGATTTCATCTGTCACCCGCATAAATAATTTTCAGCAATAGATCTCATCTACTACCTAATTATATTATGCAATACCCATACATCTCCATGTATTCTAGATCGAAACCTGCATCTACGCATAGCACGGCTCTTGATGCCACTGTAGGGGAACGCAGCAGAAAACAAAAAATTTCCGACCTACGCACCAGCCCAGGACCACTATGGAGACTGCATACATGGTTTGATCTTTTTCGTTACCGACTCGTAGCGCAGCGGGAAGTAGAGTCGATGACGATCGGCGGTGCAGATCCCCGCAGCTAGGATTTACAACCTCCCAACCGCGAGGATGTATACCCTCATCTGCTCCTCAGACAGCCCTCCAGGAGGCGGTCGAACAGCCCCCCGGACGGTGTCGCGGACAGCCCTTCGGGAGGACCTTCGAAACTCGAACGGTCACTCGGACAGCCCTTCGGGAGGACCTTCGAAACTCGGACGGTCACACGGACAGCCCTTCGGGAGGCACTCACGAACTAAGACCGAAACTACGATTTCTCTACAGAGTTGCACACATACGGTGTCATCTATCCGGCAGGGCTTCGCCGTCCAGAACTAGTTCCTGCCGGAACCCAGACAGCCTTACGGCTCTACGAAACTCTTTTCGTGGGAGGGAGAGAAGAAGCCAGATAATGCATGGCATGTGTATGAGAGCAAGGGATGAGTGTGGAGGGCTGCCCCTCCACCTCTATTTATAGGAAATCCCAAGGGGGTAGGGTAGTTTCACAAAAAACCCAAAATGCACATGAATGAAGTCCTTCCACAAGGACCTAGGAGTGAAACCAAGGAACAAGAGGGTCCCCAAGGGGGGATACCCCATGTGGCCGGCCACACCCCCATGAGGGGCCCAAAAAATGGCTCCTATCCATCCATGTCATCCCCAAGATCTTTTGGAGCAAAGCCCCAAAAGGTGGCTTTCCATAAAGTAACCATAAAGCTGATTTTCACTATTCACGACGACATTTTTCAGCGTCTGATCGAACTGAAAATATTTATGTGGGCTAAGAACATTTCCAGTACCCACTAAAATGATTTTCAACGCGTTCCGAAACAATTCCGGTTTTAGTGATTTTCATCTGCGAAACGCATCTGAAGTGGCTCCGGCAGCTCCGGAACATTTCCGGTTTTTATCTCAGAAAATTCCAAAAAGCTTCCAGAATGATTCTGGCATCCTCAAAGAATTATCAGGCATGTGCCGAAACAAATTCGACTTAATGGTGTATCCCGAAACAACTTTTCGGTATCATCAAAACTTATCCGATGACCTCTCTCTGCGGTACGATTCCGCTGTCCGACACTTTTCGGTGTCCGAAACTTTTTCGGTGATTTTCTCTCAGACTCCCTGTCTAGTATTCAGCAGATAGATGACCCTTAAGCGTGTGACCCTATAGGTTCGGTGAAGTATAGACATGACCCGGAACCCCTTCCAATCAATGATCAACATCGGAGCCGTGGACACCCATATTGACCCCTATACCCACACGAATAAATATTCGAGTCAACCTCCAGTTGCCGTGTGCTATTCCTGTTGCTTCGCGATATGTTACAAATACCCGAGGTGAGACATGTTGGCATTCCTGTGGATCAACAACTTGTCCACTATGCTAGCTACCTCGTTACCGGTATTGTTCTCTTTTCTCGTTATTGTGTTCCGGCATCCCCATGATCAAATCACAAAGTGTCTGGCCAGACGATGATGGATACCGTAACACCGAGAGGGCCCAGAGATATCTCTCCATCGTCGGAGGAGCAAATCCCAATCTTGAGCTATCAAGTTACTTGACACACTTTTCCATGAACCCGTAAGCCGCCGTAATAGCCACCCATTTACGGATGACGTTTAACAAACCCCAAAGTTCATCAAGCAAGCATGAAGAAACTCGATACTCTCATGGTCTAAGGAATCATGCAAACGTTAACCATCTCTGTGTTATATACCAATAAACTTGTGACGAATGAATCTCATAGCATAACATCATGCCGGGTCGATTCAACACAAATGTTCTCTTAACATTGTGCCCTCAAGGTTGCTGACATAGACATGCCCATGATCAGGAAAACATAACCATCATGCAACACTTGAGCTAGTCTTAGAGGCCAGACTAGGAATACATTTTACCGTTTATTATTCCACACGTGCATATGAGTCTTCCTCCGAGCCTCGTGGTTATTGCAGACTCGAGAACCATAGCAGTTATAGCATGGAACATAAACATAATTATGAACTCGGAGATAAATAATATCATTTATTATTGCCTCTAGGGCATATCTCCTATAGCGAAGGGGGGGAACATCCGGGAGAGTATCCCCGGTGTTTCGCGTTTCGGACAGATGAACCGGAGGTGAAATGTTACAGGTTTGCTATGCTACGGATGTGTGGCAGACGAACGGGCTGCGTATCCGGATTTGTCCCGTCGTTCTGAGCAACTTTCATGTAGAAAGTATTTTCATCTGAGCTACGGTTTATTTTATATGATTTTCTAAAGTTTTAAAACATTTTAGAATTTATTTAATTTATTTAATTCAACATTATCCAGAATAGTGCCTGCTGACGTCATCAACACGTCAGCATGACGTCAGCAGTCAACAGGGTGTTGACTGGGTCAAACTAACGTGCGGGACCCACCTGTCACTGACTGAATAATTAATTAACTAACAGTTTAATTAGTTTAGTTATTAGATTAGTTTAATTAATCAAAATTAATTAGGTTAATTAATTCTTTAATTAATTAATTATTTTTAATATATTATTATTATTATTATTATTATTATTATTTATTACTTTTTTAATTATTATTTTTTTCTCAGGGGCGTGGGGCCCCCTAGTCAGTGGCTCAGGAGGAGCCATAGCGGGTGTGGGCTACGGGCTCAGCCCGAACGGGCGAGGGGGATACGGGCGACGGGCGCCAGCCCATCGGGGCCCTTGCCCAGGCCAGCAGCAGGGCGCCGGCGGCCAAGGGCGGCGCTAGGCGAGGCCGCGGCCGGTGCGAGGAGTAAGGCAGGCGCGGCGGTTGCCGAGGTCGGGCGCGGGTGGAGGTGGCCACGGACGGCAGTGGCTGGGGCGCGAGGCAGGCGGGCGGGCACCGCGATGGTGGGCGCGAGGAGCGGGACGACGCGGGGACGGCTGGTGCGGTGCGCGCGCTGGAGCTAGGAGGGGATGGTGACCGCGACGGGGACAGCGCGGGCGCGTGGCCACGCACGGGCGACGGGTGTGTGCGAGGAAAGTAGCGGGAGGGAGGAAGGGGCTCACCCCCGATGCAGGGGTACGGGCGGCGAGGGTTGACGGAGTCCGTCGAGGGGGAGGGGTCGATGAGGCGAACGCCGTCGACGGGTGGGGACGGTGACGATGGGTACGGCATCGGCGCGGGCGCAGGGCGTCGGGGGCGTCGATTGCCCCCGACCAGATCCACGCAGGAGGGAGGGTTGAAGAGGCGGGCGCCGATGTCGAGGAGTGGGGCGGCGCGGTCGCCGGGGAGAGGCGGCGTGGTCGGGACGAGGCCGACGGGGCTTCCAGATCGGGAGGGGAAGAAGGGGATCGAGGAAGTGGGAGAAGTGGGGGAAGTTAGGTTTAGCGGGTGGGGGCGGCGGCCTTAGCAGGCCAGAGAGAGATGGGTGGCCGGCTGGCCGGGGTGGGCTGGCCGGCTGGGCCGTCTGGCCCGGTTGGCCAAGGGGGCTTTTATTTCCTTTTATTTTGTTTTCTGGTTTTCTTTTCTTTTATTCTTTTTCCTTTTCTGTTTTATTTTAGTTACACTTTATTCTTAGTTTAGTAAAATATGACAATAGCTCCAAATTAGTGTTCCAAAACAACCCACTACCCTAAAAAGTTTTACCTCAAGATAAAATAGTTTATGATTTTATAAAATATCAAAGGCATTTATTTAATAGTTTTACCTACTGTTTTAATCATTTAAGTGCATTTAAACTTTTTATAAAAATGTTGTTTCTCCACAATAATTACCTATGCATTATTTGGCAACACCCCAACATTTTAGTTTTAATATTTGAAAATCTTTACCGTTTGACTTTAATTCAATTTTAAATTTGAATCGGTTTTGAACTAACCCGAGATTAACTACAGTGATAGAGGTGACGTGGCATCATTAGCAAGGAATTACCGTAGTCTAATTATCCGGGCGTCACAATTCTCCTCCACTACAAGAAATCTCGTCCCGAGATTTTAAGAAGGGGAGTAAGGGGGAAAGTTATGGTTACGAAATTCTAGCGAGTCTTCTTGTTCTTGGCAGCTCTTCCCGAAGAGGACGATCCATTACGTTGATGTCTTCATTCCGCTGCTTCAAGTCATCATGATGAACTCGGCATCCTTTCTCCAGGAACTCCATCGTACTTACGAAAGAATAAAGGGGTGGGTATTCTGGGAGAACGGGCCTCGACAAGGTTGACTATCGGGTCGACAACATCGAGGAAGGTGGCGGAAAGTAACCCTCGAATCGAAACTTAAGAAAATATCGAGAGCAAAATAAGGAGGTAACCTGGGAAGTTTCGAGCGGCCAGGCAATCGTTCGATGCCTGTTATAGGGCGTGAAAGGGTCAAAGCAATCGGAATAAGTATTATGTCTGATGCCAGTATAGATCAGTAGGAAGGTGGTCCGTGAATTACATACGAGGCCACGCGCGATGAATAAATTTGGGAACAGGGGGTGCACAGGAGAGTCAGGTTTCGATCCTATGGAACTGTGGGTTATGGGCCCACCATGTGGTTTTTTTTATAGGAGCAGTGACATGTTGCACGGTCATGATAGCAAGGCATGTCCGAGAGTACCCTGTCAGTTATGTCGGCAACACGTTGGTACCAAGGGCGAGGGACGAAGAGAACCATTTTCCTGCTCATTGAAACGAGGCGGACCATAAGGCAAAGTTCTCGTCCATCGGTGGCTACCGGGATGTCATCAACAATAGTAACAGGGTCTTGCTGATAGAATTGTACACCGAGGTGTTTACATAAGCAGGAGAATATTACTGCTTAGATCATATAGATCACCAGAAAGGTTAAACCAAACAATGGAAATGAAAATATGATTATCAGATTAAACAGAAGAATGGAAAGGAAAATGTGTTTAAACACATATTTCAAGGGTGTATCCTTCCCAAGGACAAGCAGAGCATGATATCCAGGACAGGATATAATGTAGAAAACTCTTTAGGTAAGGTGAGAGAAATTTCATGAAATCACCCATACAACGGTGTTTGGATAATGGACAAAGAAAATTTTGCATTGTTCTTCAAATGCTCTTATTGAAAATCGAAGTACCACAGACATGCTTCGAGATAACATTGGCATGGTCTTCAAGCAAAGGTCAGACTTTGGATACAAAGGATCCATCGGAAACAACTTATAGAATAAGTCTTACAATTTCCTTACGGAAGAATGACTAACCTTGCCAAAAAGAAAACTATAACAATAGGTCCTCCGGCCAGGTGTGTTAGGAATGACATCACCTTACCGGGTCATAAATAGGACAATGTTATAACTCTTGGAAATATGTTCCAACCATCATATCTGACCGAGATTCAGATCTGATTGGTGTCAGGATAACTCAGACTCAGGATGCCTAAGAAGAAAAGGTGCAACACAAATTGTCGAAACGACATCGAAGATTCTTAGGAGATGAACTATGGAAGCGAGTCCCGAACAAGGGTTCATCATTAAATCAAGGGGAGGTGAGGAGGTGACTGATTGACGCAGCGACAATCCATTGAGATTTCCAAAAGATGGATTTCCACAACTATGTGAACAAGGAGATAACATTAGCTATATCGAATGACTTAATGAGGTATGCTCGAGGAAAACATACACAACTAAACATTGGTTGAAAGGTGCACCCGAATATGGGCTTAGGTAGAATGATCAATGTTAGAACGGTGATTCGATAACCAATGGTCTAAGAATGAAATATCGACCATTAACTTCAAAGCAATAGGGTTGCTAGAAGTTTTGAAGTCGCACATCATAGTTCAATTGTCGGTATTCAGGTTAGAAACAACACGGGGATCATAAAACAAATGGAGATGGCGAGAAGTATTACTATATCAAGAATTCTCAAGAGGTGGAGAAATTCTCACAATATCCTTGACATGAAGGACAGTAATACTTCAATGTAGAACATAACATAAGCTAGATAGGAAAGAGCTCCATATCATGATCAAGTCTGAATTGGAGGGGGGGCAATAACGTTGCCGATGATAACACAAATCATCGAGGGGCAAGGATGGTATTTCTCATCCTGAATTTCGACTGATATCCTGGAAGAGCTCAAAATGTTGGTGCTGATCACGACACATTTGTCGAGAGATTTCATGAAGATGTAATCTATCGGCGATGACATCAAGTCAGAGGAATGATGAAAGCGATAGGTTAATGGAACCAAGGGTACGGCACAAACTTGAAATCAAGCTTACTGTTCAAGGCGAACTAATATGACGAGGAAGATCGACGTAAGCTTAGCTCATCATCGAAAGTTGTGTTCCGGGAAGGACCGGGTAGCACAGTTAAAAAGTTTTCACGATAAGGATATAGCCGATAAGGCTAGTAATGACTTGAAGGATTATTAAACTCGTAAGCAACAAGAATTACTTAGAGTTATTGAATCAGAGTGCGGAATCGATTCACTTATCGGTGTTCTCGAGTGACTAATAACTCAGAGCCAGTGGAAAATTGGAATCACTGAGAATGTAGCACTTGATGAAAAACTCATAAGAAGTTATGCAGTTCCATGATAATCTCGAGATACCAGGGGGTAATACTCGACGACAGATCAAAGTAGAGGGTGGATTGGGGTATTGCTCTATAGAAGACAATTACTTAAACTTGCATAGGAAATGGTATTTAAAGGAGAACATGGTCGGAACCACGATCGCAAAGGATCCATTCACCGATACCAGATGATATTATACCAGGGAAATAGCTATTTTTATAAGAAGCTTCCATGATAGGATCTACATCGTGTCCATGGGCATGAACACAAAGGTTCAAGGTCGACTCCCACTTCTTCAATGCATAACCTTCCATTCGTCTCTCGTATTTTGATAATGACATTAGTTGTCGAAAGTTTTACCTGGTGCAATACCAGATAAGTATGTCCCGCGAAATCTTTCGGGTTCACACAGATTAAGGAAGGCATAGGTTCAACCCATCGGGGCATCGTAGAAAGATATACTACAAACTTCGGAGTAAATAATACAAGCTCGAAAGTAGAGCATGGTTCACAAAGCAGAGGATACAATTTACCAAAGGCATCATGTATCCGAGGAAAAGCTCACAAGCTTATTTAATATTGAGGACATTGTCGGATAAAATCCAACAAAGGAACCGATGGTCCACAAGGGATCTGATGTGAGCATCGGTACTCAACCAGAGGAAGAAGAATGCAAGGAGATCTGATTATAGAAGCAACTGACTAACTCAAAGCTCAATGCAAAGGAATTATAATTTCAAATTCAAGGGATCAGAAGCAAACGCTCTGATTAGGGATGGATAAGTTGAGTAGACTTAGGGGTACAATCGATGGCAAATTTGATTGGTCGAGATCCAGCTCACGTTTAAAATGACGTCTGAGCCGGAAGGATGAATACTAGGATCTGATTGAGGATTGCGAGCATTCGCAACAAATTGAATCAACGGTCTAATAATGATGATGACAAGAGATGCCAATAAGATTACGAGACTTATGGGATTAACCATAATGCAAGCAAACAAGAATTTCAAGAGCAATAGGTTGTTGAGGATTTTCGAAAGATCGAATGGTATTTCGAAGACTTTGTGTAATACATGAATCATTTGGGGATGAGTGGATACTCGATAAGTGCGAGTAACTATTCGTAGGGATATTCAGGTGGCAAAGAACTGCAAGGCAGTAGGCACAAAGTATTCTCGGGGTATTTTGTATTAACAAGATCGACTGTGAATAAAAGTAAGAATGACAGGTGTAAGTATTTATCCATAGGGCTATTTTGGTGGTAGGGAATTGCAAAGGCAACGGGCACAAGGTCTTGAGAGAATACCGGAGAGTATCTTCGAAATCTTCTGATGTAGTCGGCGATCATCCGGACTGAAGGGGCTCTCCGGGAGATAGTATTTTCGAGAACCTAAAGTTAGTTTTGTTTTTAGCAAAATCAATTTACCCGAATAGAAGAGAGCTCAGAGTCCCAGAGTATATACGAGGAATAAAAGATCCTAATACCACCCAATGGCGACGTGGGCCCGTAAGCCACACAGCCATGTTAGTAAAAGTTTTTCAATGACTAGACTCGACTTCGGCCAAGGAGTTGGAAAGGGGGATTCCTACAGGCAGTCGGCTCTGATACCAACTTGTGACGCCCCCGATTTGACCGTACACTAATCATGCACGCAAATGTGTACGACCAAGATCAGGGACTCACGGGAAGGTATCACAACACAAGTCTAAAACATAAATAAGTCATACAAGCATCATAATACAAGCCAGGGGCCTCGAGGGCTCGAATACAAGTGCTCGATCACAGACGAGTCAGCGGAAGCAACAATATCTGAGTACATACATAAGTTAAACAAGTTTGCCTTAAGAAGGCTAGCACAAACTGGGATACAGATCGACCGAGGCGTAGGCCTCCTGCCTGGGATCCTCCTAACTACTCCTGGTCGTCGTCAGCGGCCTGCACGTAGTAGAAGGCACCTCCAGTGTCGTAGGTGTCGTCGTCGACGGTGGCGTCTGGCTCCTGGACTCCAACATCTAGTTGCGACAACCAGATAGGAAGGAAAGGGGGAAAAGAGGGAGAGAAGCAACCGTGAGTACTCATCCAAAGTACTCGCAAGCAAGGAGCTACACTACATATGCATGGGTATATGTATAAAGGGGCATATCAGTGGACTGAACTGCAGAATGCCAAAATAAAAGGGGGCTAGCTAGTCCTGTCGAAGACTACGCTTCTGGTCATCTCCATCTTGCAGCAGGTAGAAGAGAGTAGATTGAAGTCCTCCAAGTAGCATCGCATAGCATAATCCTACCCGGCGATCCCCTCCTCGTCGCCCTGTTAGAGAGCGATCACCGGGTTGTATCTGGCACTTGGAAGGGTGTATTTTATTCAGTATCCGGTTCTAGTTGTCATAAGGTCAAGGTACAACTCCGGGTCGTCCTTTTACCGAGGGACACGGCTATTCGAATAGATAAACTTCCCTGCAGGGGTGCACCACATAACCCAACACGCTCGATCCCATTTGGCCGGACACACTTTTCTGGGTCATGCCCGGCCTCGTAAGATCAACGCGTCGCAGCCCTACCTAAGCACAACAGAGCGGTCAGCACGCCGGTCTAACCCTATGCGCGCAGGGGTCTGGGCCCATCGCCCTATGCACACCTGCACGTTGCGAACGCGGCCGCGAGCAGACCTAGCAACCCACACGATCACGGCGGTTACGTCAAAGCGGTCCAACACGGCGCGCGCCACTCAGTCGCTGACGTCACGAAGGCTTCGGCTGATACCACGCCGGGATACCCATAACTACTCCCGCGTAGATGGCTAGTGCGTATAGACCAAATGGCCAGACTCAGATCAAATACCAAGATCTCGTTAAGCGTGTTAAGTATCCGCGAACGCCGACCAAGGCCAGGCCCACCTCTCACCTAGGCGGTCTCAACCTGCCCTGTCGCTCCGCCACAAAGATCCACTTGCGGGTACTCCTACGAGCCGACCCGACTTTAGTCATCACAGGTGTCATGTATATAGTATATAAGTATATACCCGTGATCACCGCCCAGGTGATCACGGCCCGATAGTATAGCACAGCAGACGGACAAGAATGTAGGGCCACTGATGGAAAACTAGCATCCTATACTAAGCATGTAGGATTGCAGGTAAAGGTAACAACAGTAGTAGCAAGGATAGGCTATGCATCAGGATAGGATATCGGAAAGCAGTAACATGCTACTCTACTCTAATGCAAGCAGTATAGATAAGAATAGGCGATATCTGGTGATCGGCGGGGGCTTGCCTGGTTGCTCTGGCAAGTAGGAGGGGTCGTCAACTCCGTAGTCGAACTGGGCAGCAGCAGTGTCGGTCTCGTAGTCTACCGGAGAGAAGAGGGGTAAGAAACAGTAAATACAATGCAAACATAAACATGACGATGCGTGACATGACAATGAGCAGTGCGAGGTGTGTCCTAACGCGACAGTAGGTGGTACCGGCGAAGGGGGGGAACATCCCGGAAAGTATCCCCGGTGTTTCGCGTTTTTGGACAGATGAACCGGAGATGAAATGTTACAGGTTTGCTATGCTACGGATGTGTGGCAGACGAACGGGTTGCGTATCCGGATTCGTCTCGTCGTTCTGAGCAACTTTCATGTAGAAAGTATTTTCATCTGAGCTACGGTTTATTTTATATGATTTTCTAAAGTTTTAAAACATTTTAGAATTTATTTAATTTATTTAATTCAACATTATCCAGAATAGTGCCTGCTGACGCCATCAAGACGTCAGCATGACGTCAGCAGTCAACAGGGCGTTGACTGGGTCAAACTAACGTGCCGGACCCACCTGTCATTGACTGAATAATTAATTAACTAACAGTTTAATTAGTTTAGTTATTAGATTAGTTTAATTAATCAAAATTTAATTAGGTTAATTAATTCTTTAATTTATTAATTATTTTTAATATATTATTATTATTATTATTATTACTTTTTTAATTATTATTTTTTCTCAGGGGCGTGGGGCCCCCTAGTCAGTGGCTCAGGAGGAGCCATAGCGGGTGTGGGCTACGGGCTCAGCCCGAACGGGCGAGGGGGATACGGGCGACGGGCGCCAGCCCATCGGGGCCCTTGCCCAGGCCAGTAGCAGGGCGCCGGCGGCCAAGGGCGGCGCTAGGCGAGGCCGCGGCCGGTGCGAGGAGTAAGGCAGGCGCGGCGGTTGCCGAGGTCGGGCGCGGGTGGAGGTGGCCGCGGACGGCAGTGGCTGGGGCGCGAGGCAGGCGGGCGGGCACCGCGATGGTGGGCGCGAGGAGCGGGACGACGCGGGGACGGCTGGTGCGGTGCGCGCGCTGGAGCTAGGAGGGGATGGTGACCGCGACGGGGACAGCGCGGGCGCGTGGCCACGCACGGGCGACGGGTGTGTGCGAGGAAAGTAGCGGGAGGGGGGAAGGGGCTCACCCCCGATGCAGGGGTACGGGCGGCGAGGGTTGACGGAGTCCGTCGAGGGGGAGGGGTCGAGGAGGCGAACGCCATCGACGGGTGGGGACGGTGACGACGGGGTACGGCATCGGCGCGGGCGCAGGGCGTCGGGGGCGTCGATTGCCCCCGACCAGATCCACGCAGGAGGGAGGGTTGAAGAGGCGGGCGCCGGTGTCGAGGAGTGGGGCGGCGCGGTCGCCGGGGAGAGGCGGCGTGGTCGGGACGAGGCCGACGGGGCTTCCAGATCAGGAGGGGAAGAAGGGGATCGAGGAAGTGGGAGAAGTGGGGGAAGTTAGGTTTAGCGGGTGGGGGCGGCGGCCTTAGCAGGCCAGAGAGAGATGGGTGGCCGGCTGGGCCGGGGTGGGCTGGCCGGCTGGGACGTCTGGCCCGGTTGGCCAAGGGGGCTTTTATTTCCTTTTATTTTGTTTTCTGGTTTTCTTTTCTTTTATTCTTTTTCCTTTTCTGTTTTATTTTAGTTACACTTTATTCTTAGTTTAGTAAAATATGACAATAGCTCCAAATTAGTGTTCCAAAACAACCCACTACCCTAAAAAGTTTTACCTCAAGATAAAATAGTTTATGATTTTATAAAATATCAAAGGCATTTATTTAATAGTTTTACCTACTGTTTTAATCATTTAAGTGCATTTAAACTTTTTATAAAAATGTTGTTTCTCCACAATAATTACCTATGCATTATTTGGCAACACCCCAACATTTTAGTTTTAATATTTGAAAATCTTTACCATTTGACTTTAATTCAATTTTAAATTTGAATCGGTTTTGAACTAACCCGAGATTAACTACAGTGATAGAGGTGACGTGGCATCATTAGCAAGGAATTACCGTAGTCTAATTATCCGGGCGTCACACATAATTCCCATCCCAACCCGCGAAAACACGGGTTCCCCCCTCACCCCGTCGGCGCCCTGTATATAGTGGTAGCGGTTGGCGGTGGGGACATTTCAGCACGCGCTTTTCCCCACCCACCGCTGCCCCTCCCCCCCTCGCCCCGCGCTTTTCCCCACCCCCCGCCGCCTACGATTACGGCCAAACTAGCCGGCGGGATCACGCCGGAGGGCCGCCACACGGGCGAGCTTGCCGTCCGCCACTTCCTCCTGCGTCGGCGGGCCGAAAAGTTGCAGATCGGCAGCTGTTCGTCGCAGCGGCCGGATTTAGCGTTTCCGGCCACCGGTGGCTGCCCCAAGCCATGGATTGATCGGGAAGCACCCCGTGCAGCCCCGGCAAAGCCCCAACACCGCATGCAGGTACTGGTTCGTCCTGTAGCCGCCGTCGTCGGTTTGCCGGCAAGGATTCGGCCAGCCGTGGCCCGGGCTCGGCGCTCGCGCCGGCTCGCCGATGCCACTCATACAGTGCGACGACTGCACGCGGACAGTGCTGCAGCTAACTTCTAGCACGCCGAACCACCCCGGATGGGTATTCTTCAAATGCGAAAACAACGGGTATGTTGTTGTTTCCATTCGGCTCTGTCAACCTATTTGGTTCAATTTTGATAGCTTATGGAGATCTTCATGTGTGTAGAAAGATGGATGCTCATTTTGGTTTTGGGAAGGAGAATACATTGATTTGTTGATAGAAAGAAACTTAATAGATATTCGTGCACTCCTTAGTAGAATTGAGGCTAATGATGCGGCTGCATGTGCAATTAGAGAAAAAATTAGAGGGGAAGCAATGTCTATTTCTTTAGAATCAAAGAAGAAGAATGTAGAATGCAAGATCAAGAATCCGCAGATCAACAATGAAGGCATGGAGAAGATATTGGTCCAACTAGTGAGAGCGGTTATGAAAGTTGGATATCTTCTAAAATGCATAATTATGGTTCTTGTTTTCTTTGCTCTCGCTATTCTAGCAATGATTTGATGAATTACTATGTATCCAATACCATTGAAGAAATTAAAATAGCAAAGAAATGTGTTTTCATTTCTGAAATTGAAATGCAAATTAATGATTTGCGGGCCGGCGCGGCCGGAGGCCGAGCAGACCCCGCAAAGTGGACCTGTAAAAAAGGATATTGGCGCGGGCGGCGGTCCACTTTACGGGGTCTGCTCGGCCGCTGGCCGTGCTGGTCCGTAAATCTGATTTCCGCGAACTGTAAATGCATTTTGCGGGTCGCATTAGACGTGATCTGCTAGAGATGCTCTTACGAAGGTATATATGCTACTCTCTCCGGTTCATATTAATTGAAGTTGCTTTGGTACAATACTGAAGCAACGCCAATTAATATGGACTGAAGGGAGTATCAAAATTTGTGAATGACTTCTTAATAAAATATGTATCTAATTGTCAGTTTGATCAAATAGAAGGAGAAATTGCAAGTCCTGTTTGAGCAGCCGACCACGTGTAAAAAGATGTTTGTAGGATAATTGCGTTGGAGAAGAAAAAATAGGAACTATGATAACCATTCCTATGTATCTTCACATTTTAAGGCTAGCTAGTTACCATTGTAGGAGGCATGTCCCAAAATTAATGCCTGTGCTGTTGCGCATAACCCGAATGTATTCATGTTCGTGCAAAAACAACTGTTCACGTTGGAAATGTTGTTTTTATAAACAATCCTGTTCGAATTGAAATGTTAACAGTGCCATTTCTGAGCATATATGCACTATGAGCAAACAAACATGTGACCTGCAACTGCAAGCACGAAAAACCTGGATTCACAACTGTGTAAGCATGCTAGTTAGTTTTTAGATCGTCGCATCTCCGGAAGTAAATGTTGGTAAGTCAGCCTTCTCACCAGTATTCACACATGCATGAGATCCAAAAGCAATTCGCATATCTCACGCCTATCATCGAGTGATGTCTATACACAGGAGGGTAGCTAGGGTTTCCATTTATGATGCGCTGATGGAGATAAGAAACCGCCCCTCTTTTCTGCCATGTGATGGAGTGCAAGTGTAGGACAGTTCACAATAATCACCCCCTCTTTTCTGCCACTAACTAGGTTGCCATGGAATCAAAGGCATAAATGGGTGAGGTTGTGGACTTGTGGTGAGACGGTTTAGCAAGGAAGCTTATGCTATAAAATGCAGCAGCATCTCAGTTGCAACAACCACCGCTGCTTTACAGCAATGACAGAGGCAGAGCGATTGATGTGCCAACTGCCAACAAGTGATAAGAAAGATGGGATTATCTCTTCTTTTTTTCGCATACGAGAGAAACCAAGTAGTAGACATGTTTCTTAATTTTGGGTGCAAATATGATAGCTGGCCATCATAAAGTGAGTCTAACTAGTAGCTCCAACAGTTGAACAGACAAACTCAAGAACATCATCAGCTTGTCTCTGTTAGTTTTTTTTTTAGAAATGAAGGAGGACCCCGGCCTCTGCATTTGGACGATGCATGCAATCATTTTATTAATTATTCACACAAGATCTTACAAAGTCATACAACAGTAAGACTAAAGCCACCGTCTAGCAACATCTGTCGCTACTCCTATCCAGTTGATGTAGGAATGCTGATAGTCTGGGTCTAATACCAAACAGACCTCGCAGCCAAACCTAACATCTAAGACCTGAGGTCCCAACCAGGACGCCTGCCGGGTATGGGGCACCCACTAGTCCGGCGCACTCCTCAACCAGGACGCCTGCCATGTATGAGGCCGCCGCAGCCACCTGCCACCAATCCATCTTCAGTGTTGTACTGCTGCACCTACCTTGCCTGGTCTAGCTGCCATCGACGCCACCACGACGCCAGACAATGCCACCATCCTGCGCTCGTCCATCATCATACGCCCACCGGCGACACCCCGCTGCTTCGTGCCGCTGAGACCCGCCGTTGTCGACGTGCCAGATGCCACGCCACTCCTCCGACGCGAAACACCACCTGCTGCCATTGGTCCCATCCCCTCCGCCTGCAGTTCCTCAAACCGAGCACCCAAACGCCCCAGGCGGCGCCTCTAAGACGGGTACGACACACGCAATGCCGCCACCGCCCAATCTAAGGAAATTTAGGGTTTTCACCCGGGCATGGGGTCGGGGCGGAGGGCAGGGACCTCAACGGCGCCTGCAAGTAGGAGAACGGCGACCCTAGTCGTCGCCACCGTCGGGATGAATGAGTCATCCAGAGTTTTCTCCGGTCGGATGTCACCTCTACCAGCCCCCGCGAACGCACCGAGACCGACGACCGCGATCGTAAGCCACCAAGTGCAGCGGGAGAGCCTGCAGCGCGTAGGAGATCCACAGGCGACTCACCGCCCACGCGGTCAAGACGCCGTCCATCCACCCCCCGCGAACGTCGCCTGCCGAGGACGCCATCGCCATGCCTAACGGGGCCGCCGTCGCCGCCCCCGGTCCAGGTTCCTCCACGAAGGCCGGAGTGGCGAGTTCCGTCGTGAGCGACGAGATCCGGCACCACGCGGCCGACGCTATCGCCCAAGCCTGCCGTCGACCGATTCCGCCGCTGCCGGGAGCCCGCACGCTGCCGGGAGTCCCATACCATGGATCTGGGCACCCGTGCTCCGCCGCGAGTCCGCCGCCTTCGAGATCCGCCACACCATCGGAAGGGCCGCATCCCGCGGATCAGGACGCCCGCGCCGCCACAGATCCGGAAACGGGAGGAGAGACCCTCCGCCGCCACCCATCGGCAGCGGCGGAGGGGGAGAAGGGCGCTGGAGGGACTAGGCGGCGGCGGTGGCGGAGCCCTCCCGAGTCGCCCGCGGGGGAGGCGACGCAAGAGGGAACGAGAGAGATTTGGGAGATGTACTTGATACAGGTTGAAAGATCTCTGTTAGGTGCACAGGTCAAGCCACGAGTACGCGTATGATCTGCCCTCCATTATGCTAACTCGCACGTCGCCATTCCATTTGCTTCAGGTTGTATCTAGTATTGCTAGGTAGCTGTTGTTAGTGACAGCGATGCATGGACTTCAATTATGGTTTCAGATTACTATTAGGCTGATGATGTCCAATTGATAGCTACAGGCTGACACTTGCAGCAGTGTGTGATCCATATCTTACCTTTGGGAAAGGGAAAGCAAAACAGGAGAACCTAGCAGACTCGGCCTCCATTGCTAGCTTGTCGTCATCCCCTAACCTTGGTAATTGAGGTGCAAGAAACCAAACCAAGTAAAAAACCTGTCGTCCCTCTCTTTCTACTTGTTGGGATCTCAAAGCCTTGGTGGGGTTTGGTAACCCTTGCACCGCCGAGGACCTCGAGTTTTTCTACGCCTCTACAACTATCACTGTGGGTGACGGTGCAAAAACACCGTTCTGGGACTCCCCTTGGCTATTTGGGCGGAAACCCATGGATATTGCTCCATTAATCTACGAGGCATCAAGGAGAAAGAATTGGAAGGTGCGTGAAGCCCTCAATGAGAATGCATGGATTCTCAAAATCAATCCAAACACTGTTATCTCCATTCGCCACATTAGCGAATTCTTCACTCTTTGGATGCTTGTTCATGACTTCCCCCTTGACGACCAAGCCGAAGACGACATTACTTGGAAGCACGTGAATGATGGGATCTACTCGGCGGCCACTGCGTACAAGGCTCTGTTCCTTGGATTGACTCTCTCTCCCATGGACCGTATGGTTTGGAAGGCTTGGACACCCCCTAAGGTTAAATTCTTTGCGTGGCTTGCCCTGCAAGACCGAATTTGGACCGCCGATCGTCTGGAGAAGCGTGGTTGGGTCAATTGTGGTCTTTGTCCACTATGCAACAGAGAGCAAGAAACGGGGCCACACCTCTTCTTCAAGTGTCGTTACACTCTTAGGCTTTGGAGATCTATCATCGAGAAGCTTGGGCTACCTCACGTCAACATTCCCGATTGGCATCTTGATGAATCCGTCAAGGAGTGGTGGGTCAAGCGTACCGATGACCGAAACCCGAATTGGCATGCCATGTCCTCTCTCGTCATGCTCACCTCTTGGACCATTTGGAACGAGCGAAATGCTAGGGTATTTTCGGCAAAAATTTGCGCCACCGCCTATTCTCCTCCAAACCATCATTGATGAGGCAAAGTTATGGGTTACTGCCGGCGCCAAGAAGCTAGGGACTATCATTGTGTGTGAGTAATTGTCATGTCGCTTGTATGGGGTGTCCTGTAAAAATCTAAACTCTATTCTCTCCTTATTTAATAGATGAGGCAAATCTTATGCCTCCGTTTCCAAAAAAAAGGCTGTGTCTCAACCTTAGTACAACTTTGCACTAAAGCTAGTACAAAGTTGAGACACTTATTTTGAGACGGAGGGAGTATATAACAACAGTGGTAGGTGAAGTTGCTATGCGCCTATGCTTACATATGAACAAGAATCTGAATTTGTTGTTCCAAAGAGGGGTGACATTGCATGAACACGAGTAATTTATAAGCAGCAAAATGGAAATGTATATACTCCAAATTAAGCACGCAGATTCAACAGCCACACTGGAAAGCACAATAATTCATGTCCCCCGGTATTCCTCAAACAGGGAGCAGACAGGCACTTCTATCCTCTACACACATGCATAGGATCCACCACAAAGGAAGGAACCAACCTGTTTTTTCATCTTCAAAGAGTAGGTGGTCTTCATGCCCTTGGTGGTGACTGCCAAATCGGAAGGTAGGATTCTTGCGAAGCAGGCGGCATGATGACTGGTAAATGAGGCAAACAAACAGAGGCAATGACATCAGCCTCCACCAATCAATTCTTACAAGGTCACTCCATAGGCAGGCATTTGGAATATTTGATTAGAAACTAGGTCGAAAACAAAGGTACTGTTTACTAAATCAGTTTCAAATCACTTTTTTTGGAAAAGAAGGCTTGCCGCCGGACCTCTGCATCTAAGCGATGCATGCAGCCATCTAATTAAAAGTCGCAAAAAGAACACATGGTCTTAGATTCATTACAGCTCGCAAGCGGAGCAAAAAAAACAAAAATAAAAACTCAAAACCACAACCGGTATGTATAATAGGACAAGATCCTTAGACTCCTATTCTATTATGAGACCGCCATCCAAACCGGTTGAATATAGCCCGTGCTACTATCAGTTTTAAATCACCTAACAAACCACAATCTTTTTTCTACTAAATCGGATAAATTTTTCGTCCACAGAGATCGCGGGGGGTTTGGCTCACCATTTCCTTTCCTGGGCATTATTTTATGACCCCGAAACCTTAGAACAATTGTTCTACAGTAAATTTTCATTAATAAAAGTAACGCTTTTGCTTCGGTATACCCCTAAACACATTAACGGCTGGGATCTCTCTATACCCCTTCGTAATAAAGGGTAGGATAGTCTTTTCACCCTTGTCGATACGCGGCTCTCTATATCCCTTCATAATACCTGGTAGGATAGTCTTTTCACCCGTGTCGATACGCGGCCTGCGTACATATATGTGGCGCTGCTTTTTTCCCTCGCGGTGTCTTTTTCTTCTCGCGACGCCTACAGCTGTTTTTCAGCTTCTTTTTAAAAGAAAAAAAGATGTTCATTAATAAAAGTAACACTTTTGTTTCGGTACATCCCCCTAAACACATTAACGGCTGAGATCTCTCTATACCCTTCATAATAAAGGGTAGAGTAATCTTTTCACCCGCGCCGATGCGCGGCTCTCTATACCCCTTCATAATACAGGGTAGGATAGTCTTTTCACCCGCGCCGATACACGGCCTGCTTACATATACGCGGAGCTCTTTTTTTTCATGGCAGTGTCTCTTTTTTCTCGCGATGCCCTCAGATGTTTTTCAGCTTCTTTGTGAAAGAAAACTAGAACAATGCCCGTGCATTACAACGGGATATAAATATTCTAGTATGTTAGTTTTTGATTTACCTATCTGTTGGGGAACGTAGTAATTTCAAGAAAATTCCTACGCACACGCAAGATCATGGTGATGCATAGCAACGAGAGGGGAGAGTGTTGTCCACGTACCCTCGTAGACCGTAAGCGGAAGCGTTATATCAACGCGGTTGATGTAGTCATACGTCTTCACGATCCGACCGATCCAAGTACCGAAAGCACGGCACCTCCGAGTTCTGCACACGTTCAGCTCGATGACGCCCCCGCCTTCTCGATCCAGCAAGAGGGGCGAAGTAGTAGATGAGTTCCGGCAGCACGACGGCGTGGTGACGGTGTTGGTGAAGAACAATCTCCGCAGGGCTTCGCCTAAGCACAACGAATACTATGACAGAGGATAAACTAGAGGGGACGGGGTTGCCGGCACACGGCTTGGTGTTTCTTGATGTGTCTTGGGTGCTAGCCCTACCCCTTTATTTATATGTTGAGCCTTGGGGTCGAAACTTGGAGTAAAAGCCTCCACAAAGTCAGTTTCACCCGAAAGGCAAGAGTCCTTCTCGGACTCCAGGGCCAGACGCCAGGGTTCCCGGCGTCTGGACCCAGACGCCAGGGACCCTGGCGTCTGGCCCCTGGACTCTGCAAAACTTCCTTTTGCGCTTTCCAAAAACCTCGTGGGCTTTCCCCTTTGGCCCAGATAAAGTGTTCTCGTGCCCAAACATTTCAGGAAACATCTGGAACCCCTTCCAATGGATTCCAGAACCTTTCCGGAGATCAAACACTACTATCCACATATCAATCTTTACTTCCGGACCATTCCGGAGTTCCTCGTCATATCCGTGATCTCATCCAAAACTCTGAACAACATTCGGTCACCAACATACATATCTCATAGTACTATATCGTCAACGAACGTTAAGCGTGCGGACCCTACGGGTTCGAGAACTATGTAGACATGACCGAGACACCTCTCTGGTCAATAACCAATAGCGGGACCTGGACGCCCATATTGGCTCCTACATATTCTATGAAGATCTTTATCGGTCAGACCGCATAACAACATACGTTGTTCCCTTTGTCATCGGTATGTTACTTGCCCGAGATTCGATCGTCAGTATCTCAATACCTAGTTTAATCTCGTTACCAGCAAGTCTCTTTACTCGTTCTGTAATACATCATCCCGCAACTAACTCATTAGTTGCAATGCTTGCAAGGCTTATAGTGATGTGCATTACCAAGTGGGCCCAGAGATACCTCTCCGACAATCGGAGTGACAAATCCTAATCTCGAAATACGCCAACCCAACAAGTACCTTCGGAGACACCTGTAGAGCACCTTTATAATCACCCAGTTACGTTGTGACGTTTGGTAGCACACAAAGTGTTCCTCCGGTAAAACGGGAGTTGCATAATCTCATAGTCATAGGAACACGTATAAGTCATGAAGAAAGCAATAGCAGAATACTAAACGATCAAGTGCTAAGCTAACGGAATGGGTCAAGTCAATCACACCATTCTCCTAATGATGTGATCCCGTTAATCAAATGACAACTCATGTCTATGGCTAGGAAACATAACCATCTTTGATTAACGAGCTAGTCAAGTAGAGGCATACTAGTGACACTCTGATTGTCTATGTATTCACACAAGTATTATGTTTCCGGTTAATACAATTCTAGCATGAATGATAAACATTTATCATGAATAAGGAAATAAATAATAACTTTATTATTGCCTCTAGGGCATATTTCCTTCAGTCTCCCACTTGCACTAGAGTCAATAATCTAGATCACATCGCCATGTGATTTAACATCAATAGTTCACATCACCATGTGATTAACACCCATAGTTCACATCGTCATGTGACCAACACCCAAAGGGCTTACTAGAGTCAATAATCTAGTTCACCTCGCTATGTGATTAACACCCAAAGAGTACCAAGGTGTGATTATGTTTTGCTTGTGAGAGAAGTTTAGTCAACGGGTGTGCCATATTCAGATCCGTATGTATTCTGCAAATTTCTATGTCTACAATGCTCTGCACGGAGCTACTTTAGCTAATTGCTCCCACTTTCAATATGTATCCAGATGAAGACTTAGAGTCATCTGATCAGTGCCAAAACTTGTATCGACGTAACCCTTTTACGACGAACCTTTTGTCACCTCCATAATCGAGAAACATATCCTTATTCCACTAAGGATAATTTTGACCGCTGTCCAGTGATCTACTCCTAGATCACTATTGTACTCCCTTGCCAAAATCAGTGTAGGGCATACAATAGATCGGGTACATAGCATGGAATACTTTATAGAACCTATGGTTGAGGCATAGGGAATAACTTTCATTCTCTTTGTATCTTCTGCCGTGGTCGGGCTTTGAGTCTTAGTCAATTTCACACCTTGTAACACAGGCAAGAACTCTTTCTTTGACTGTTCCATTTTGAACTACTTCAAAATCTTGTCAAGGTATGTACTCATAGAAAAAACTTATCAAGCATTTTGATCTATCTCTATAGATCTTGATGCTCAATATGTAAGCAGCTTCACCGAGGTCTTTCTTTGAAAAACTCCTTTCAAACACTCCTTTATGCTTTGCAGAATAATTCTACATTATTTCCGATCAACAATATGTTATTCACATATATTTATCAGAAATGTTGTGGTGCTCCCACTCACTTTCTTGTAAATACAGGCTTCACCGCAAGTCTGTATAAAACTATATGCTTTGATCAACTCATCAAAGCGTATATTCCAACTCCGAGATGCTTGCACCAATCCATAGATGGATCGCTGGAGCTTGCACATTTTGTTAGCACCTTCAGGATTGAAAAAACCTTCTGGTTGCATCATATACAACTCTTCTTTAAGAAATCCATTAAGGAATGTAGTTTTGACATCCATTTGCCAGATTTCATAAAATGTGGCAATTTGCTAACATGATTCGGACAGACTTCAGCATCGCTGCGAGTGAGAAAATCCCATCGTAGTCAACACCTTGAACTTTGTCAAAAACCTTTTTCGACAAGTCTAGCTTTGTAGATAGTAACACTACTATCAGCGTCTGTCTTCCTCTTGAAGATTTATTTTCTATGGCTTGCCGATCATCGGGCAAGTCAACCAAAGTCCACACTTTGTTCTCATACATGGATCCCATCTCAGATTTCATGGCCTCAAGCCATTTTGCGGAATCTGGGCTCACCATCGCTTCCTCATAGTTCGTAGGTTCGTCATGGTCAAGTAACATGACCTCCAGAATAGGATTACCATACCACTCTGGTGCGGATCTCACTCTGGTCGACCTACGAGGTTCGATAGTAACTTGATCTGAAGTTACATGATCATCATCATTAGCTTCCTCACTAATTGGTGTAGGAGTCACAGGAACAGATTTCTTTGATGAACTACTTTCCAATAAGGGAGTAGGTACAGTTACCTCATCAAGTTCTACTTTCCTCCCACTCACTTCTTTCGAGAGAAACTCCTTCTCTAGAAAGGATCCATTCTTAGCAACGAATATCTTGCCTTCGGATCTGTGATAGAAGGTGTACCCAACAGTAACTTTTGGGTATCCTATGAAGACGCACTTTTGCGATTTGGGTTTGAGCTTATCAGGATGAAACTTTTTCACATAAGCATCGCAAACCCAAACTTTAAGAAACGACAGCTTAGGTTTCTTGCCAAATTATAGTTCATACGGTGTCGTCTCAACGGATTAGACGGTGCCCTATTTAATGTGAATGCAGCTGTCTCTAATGCATAACCCCAGAACGATAGTGGTAAATCGATAAGAGACATCATAGGTTGCACTATATCCAATAAAGTACGGTTATGACGTTCGGACACACCATTATGCTGTGGTGTTCCAGGTGACACGAATTTGTGAAACTATTCCACATTGTTTTAATTGAAGACCAAGCTCGCAACTCAAATATTTTTCCTCTGCGATCATATCGTAGAAACTTTTATTTTCTTGTTTACGATGATTCTCCACTTCACTCTGAAATTCTTTGAACTTTTCAAATGTTTCAGACTCATGTTTTATCAAGTAGATATACTCATATCTGCTCAAATCATCTGTGAAGGTCAGAAAATAATGATACTTGCCGTGAGCCTCAACACTCATCGGATTGTATACATCAGTACGTATTATTTCCAATAAGTCAGTTGCTCGCTCCATTGTTCCGGAGAACGGAGTTTTTAGTCATCTTGCCCATAAGGCATGGTTCGCAAGCATCAAGTGATTCATAATCAATTGATTCCAAAATCCCATCAGCGTGGAGTTTCTTCATGCGCTTTACACCAATATGACCTAAACAGCAGTGCCACAAATAAGTTGTACTATCATTATTAACTTTGCATCTTTTGGCTTCAATATTATGAATATGTGTATTACTACGATCGAGATCCAACAAACCATTTTCATTGGGTGTATGACCATAGAAGGTTTTATTCATGTAAACAGAACAACAATTATTCTCTAACTTAAATGAATAAGCATATTGCAATAAACATGATCAAATCATATTCATGCTCAACGCAAACACCAAATAACACTTATTTAGGTTCAACACTAATCCCGAAAGTATAGGGAGTGTGTGATGATGATCATATCAATCTTGGAACTACTTCCAACACACATCGTCACCTCGCCCTTAACTAGTTTCTGTTCATTCTGCAACTCCCGTTTTGAGTTACTACTCTTAGCAACTGAACTAGTATCAAATACTGAGGGGTTGCTATAAACACTAGTAAAGTACACATTAATAACATGTATATCAAATATACCTATGTTCACTTTGCCATCCTTCTTATCCGCCAATTACTTGGGGTAGTTCCGCTTCCAGTGACCAGTCCCTTTGCAGTAGAAGCACTTAGTCTCAGGCTTAGGTCCAGACTTGGGTTTCTTCACTCGAGCAGCAACTTGCTTGCCGTTCTTCTTGAAGTTCCCCTTCTTCCCTTTGCCCCTTTTCTTGAAACTAGTGGTCTTGTCAACCATCAACACTTGATATTTTTCTTGATTTCTACCTTCGCCAATTTTAGCATCGCAAAGAGCTTGGGAATTGTTTTTCGTCATCCCTTGCACATTATAGTTCATCACGAAGTTCTAGTAACTTGTTGATAGTGACTAGAGAACTTTGTCAATTACTATCTTAGCTGGAAGATTAACTCCCACTTGATTCAAGCAATTGTAGTACCCAGACAATCTGAGCACATGCTCACTGATTGAGCTATTCTCCTCCATCTTTTAGGCAAAGTACTGCCAGAGGTCTCATACCTCTCGACACGGGCATTAGTCTGAAATACTAATTTCAACTCTTGGAACATCTCATATGCTCCATGGTGTTTCAAAAACGTCTTTGAAGCCCCGATTCTAAGCCGCAAAGCATGGTGCACTAAACTATCAAGTAGTCATCATATTGAGCTAGCCAAACGTTCATAACGTCTACATCTGCTCCTGCAATAGGTCTGTCACCTAGCGGTGCATCAAGGACATAATTCTTCTGTGCAGCAATGAGGATAATCCTCAGATCACGGATCCAATCCGCATCATTGCTACTAACATTTTTCAACTTAGTTTTCTCTAGGAACATATCAAAAAATAAAACAGGGGAGCTAAACGCGAGCTATTGATCTACAACATAGATATGCTAATACTACCAGGACTAAGTTCATGATAAATTAAAGTTCAATTAATCATATTACTTAAGAACTCCCACTTAGATAGACATCCCTCTAATCCTCTAAGTGATCACGTGATCCAAATCAACTAAACCATAACCGATCATCACGTGAAATGGAGTAGTTTTCAATGGTGAACATCACTATGTTGATCATATCTTCTATATGATTCACGCTCGACCTTTCGGTCTCAGTGTTCCGAGGCCATATCTGCATATGCTAGGTGTTGGGAATCGTAGCATAATTTTAAAATTTTCCTACGCTCACCAAGATGCATCTATGGAGTATACTAGCAACGAGGGGAAAGGAGTGCATCTACATACCCTTGTAGACCGCGAGCGGAAGCGTTCCAATGAACGTGGATGACGGAGTCGTACTTTCCGTGATTCAAATCACCGATGACCGAGTGCCGAACGGACGACACCTCCGCGTTCAACACACGTACGGTGCAGCGACGTCTCCTCCTTCTTGATCCAGCAAGGGGGAAGGAGAGGTTGATGGAGATCCAGTAGCACGACGGCGTGGTGGTGGATGTAGCGGGATGCCGGCAGGGCTTCGCCGAGCTTCTACGAGAGAGAGAGGTGTAGCAGGGGAGGAGGGAGGCGCCCAAGGCTCAGATCTTACTGCCCTCCCTCCCCCCCTTTATATAGGCCCCCTGGGAGGGGGGGCGCCGGCCAAGATCCATCTGAGGGGGGGGGCGGCCAAGGAGGGTGCCTTGCCCCCCAAGGCAAGTGGGGCGCCCCCCCACCCTAGGGTTTCCAACCCTAGGCGCAGGGGGGAGGCCCATGGGGGGCGCCCAGCCCACTAGGGGCTGGTTCCCTTCCCACTTCAGCCCACGGGGCCCTCCGGGATAGGTGGCCCCACCCGGTGGACCCCCGGGACCCTTCCGGTGGTCCCGGTACAATAACGGTGACCCCCGAAACTTTCCCGGTGGCCGAAACTTGACTTCCTATATATAATTCTTCACCTCCGGACCATTCCGGAACTCCTCGTGACATCCGGGATCTCATCCGGGACTCCGAACAACTTTCGGGTTTCCGCATACACATATCTCTACAACCCTAGCGTCACCGAACCTTAAGTGTGTAGACCCTACGGGTTCGGGAGACATGCAGACATGACCGAAACGCCTCTCCAGTCAATAACCAACAGCGGGATCTGGATACCCATGTTGGCTCCCACATGTTCCACGATGATCTCATCGGATGAACCACGATGTCGAGGATTCAATCAATCCCGTATGCAATTCCCTTTGTCAATCTGTATATTACTTGCCCGAGATTCGATCGTCGGTATCCCAATACCTTGTTCAATCTCGTTACCGGCAAGTCTCTTTACTCGTACCGTAATGCATGATCCCGTGACTAACGCCTTAGTCACATAGAGCTCATTATGATGATGCATTACCGAGTGGGCCCAGAGATACCTCCCCGTCACATGGAGTGACAAATCCCAGTCTCGATCCGTGCCAACCCAACGGACACTTTCGGAGATACCCGTAGTGCACCTTTATAGTCACCCAGTTACGTTGTGACGTTTGGCACACCCAAAGCACTCCTACGGTATCTGGGAGTTGCATGATCTCATGGTCTAAGGAAAAGATACTTGACATTGGAAAAGCTCTAGCAAACGAAACTACACGATCTTTTATGCTATGCTTAGGATTGGGTCTTGTCCATCACATCATTCTCCTAATGATGTGTTCCCGTTATCAATGACATCCAATGTCCATAGTCAGGAAACCATGACTATCTGTTGATCAACGAGCTAGTCAACTAGAGGCTTTACTAGGGACACGTTGTGGTCTATGTATTCACACATGTATTACGATTTCCGGACAATACAATTATAGCATGAACAATAGACAATTACCATGAACAAAGAAATATAATAATAACCATTTATTATTGCCTTTAGGGCATATTTCCAACAGTGTCCCACTTGCACTAGAGTCAATAATCTAGTTACATTGTGATGAATCGAACACCCATTGCGTCCTGGTGTTGATCATGTTTTGCTCTAGGGAGAGGTTTAGTCAACGGATCTGCTACATTCAGGTCCGTATGTACTTTACAAATATCTATGTCTCCATTTTGAACACTTTCACGAATGGAGTTGAAGCGACGCTTGATATGCCTGGTCTTCCTGTGAAACCTGGGCTCCTTCGCAAGGGTAATAGCTCCAGTGTTGTCACAGAAGAGAGTCATCGGGCCCGACGCATTGGGAATCACCCCTAGGTCGGTAATGAACTCCTTCATCCAGACTGGTTCCTGTGCTGCCTCCGAGGCTGCCATGTACTCCGCTTCACATGTAGATCCCGCCACGACGCTTTGCTTGCAACTGCACCAGCTTACTGCTCCTCCATTCAAAATATACACGTATCCGGTTTGTGACTTCGAGTCATCCAGATCTGTGTCGAAGCTAGCGTCGACGTAACCCTTTACGACGAGCTCTTAGTCACCTCCATAAACGAGAAACATATCCTTAGTCCTCTTCAGGTACTTCAGGATATTGTTGACCGCTGTCCAGTGTTCCATGCCGGGATTACTTTGGTACCTTCCTACCAAACTTACGGCAAGGTTTACATCAGGTCTGGTACACAGCATGGCATACATAATAGACCCTATGGCCGAGGCATAGGGGATGACACTCATCTTTTCTATATCTTCTGCCGTGGTCGGGCATTGAGCCGTGCTCAATTGCACACCTTGCAATACAGGCAAGAACCCTTCTTGGACTGATCCATATTGAACTTCTTCAATATCTTGTCAAGGTATGTACTCTGTGAAAGACCAATGAGGCGTCTTGATCTATCTCTATAGATCTTGATGCCTAATATATAAGCAGCTTCTCCAAGGTCCTTCATTGAAAAACACTTATTCAAATAGGCCTTTATACTTTCCAAGAATTCTATATCATTTCCCATCAATAGTATGTCATCCACATATAATAAGAGAAATGCTACAGAGCTCCCACTCACTTTCTTGTAAACACAGGCTTCTCCATAAGTCTGTGTAAACCCAAACGCTTTGATCATCTCATCAAAGCGAATGTTCCAACTCCGAGATGCTTGCACCAGCCCATAGATTGAGCGCTGGAGCTTGCATACTTTGTTAGCATTCTTAGGATCGACAAAACCTTCCGGCTGCATCATATACAACTCTTCCTTAAGGAAGCCGTTAAGGAATGCCGTTTTGACGTCCATCTGCCATATCTCATAATCATAGTATGCGGCAATTGCTAACATGATTCGGACGGACTTCAGCTTCGCTACGGGTGAGAAAGTCTCATCGTAGTCAACCCCTTGAACTTGTCGAGAACCCTTAGCGACAAGTCGAGCTTTGTAGATGGTCACATTACCATCCGCGTCCGTCTTCTTCTTAAAGATCCATTTGTTTTCTATGGCTCACCGATCATCGGGCAAGTCAGTCAAAGTCCATACTTCGTTTTCATACATGGATCCTATCTCGGATTTCATGGCTTCTAGCCATTTGTCGGAATCCGGGCCCGCCATCGCTTCTTCATAGTTCGAAGGTTCACCATTGTCTAACAACATGATTTCCAGGACAGGGTTGTCGTACCACTCTGGTGCGGAACGTGTCCTTGTGGACCTACGAAGTTCAGTAGTAACTTGATCCGAAGCTTCATGATCATCATCATTAACTTCCTCCCCAGTCGGTGTAGGCACCACAGGAACATTTTCCCGCGCTACGCTACTTTCCGGTTCGGAAGGGGTGACTATCACCTCATCAAGTTCCACTTTCCTCCCACTCAATTCTTTCGAGAGAAACTCCTTCTCCAGAAAGGACCCGTTCTTGGCAACGAAGATCTTGCCTTCGGATCTGAGGTAGAAGGTATACCCAATAGTTTCCTTAGGGTATCCTATGAAGACGCATTTCTCCGACTTGGGTTCGAGCTTTTCAGGTTGAAGTTTCTTGACATAAGCATCGCATCCCCAAACTTTTAGAAACGACAGCTTAGGTTTCTTCCCAAACCATAATTCATACGGTGTCGTCTCAACGGATTTCGATGGAGCCCTATTTAAAGTGAATGCGGCAGTCTCTAAAGCATAGCCCCAAAATGAGAGCGGTAAATCGGTAAGAGACATCATAGATCGCACCATATCCAATAGAGTGCGATTACGATGTTCGGACACACCGTTTCTCTGAGGTGTTCCAGGCGGCGTGAGTTGTGAAACTATTCCACATTTCCTTAAGTGTGCACCAAATTCGTGACTTAAATATTCTCCACCACGATCTGATCGTAAGAATTTTATTCTCCTGTCACGTTGATTCTCAACCTCACTCTGAAATTCCTTGAACTTTTCAAAGGTTTCAGACTTGTGTTTCATTAGGTAGACATACCCATATCTACTTAAGTCATCAGTGAGAGTGAGAACATAACGATATCCTCCGCGAGCCTCAACACTCATTGGACCGCACACATCGGTATGTATGATTTCCAATAAGTTGGTTGCTCGCTCCATTGTTCCGGAGAACGGAGTCTTGGTCATCTTACCCATGAGGCATGGTTCGCACGTGTCAAATGATTCGTAATCAAGAGACTCCAAAAGTCCATCTGCATGGAGCTTCTTCATGCGCTTGACACCAATGTGACCAAGGCGGCAGTGCCACAGATATGTGGGACTATCGTTATCAACTTTACATCTTTTGGTATTCACACTATGAACATGTGTAACATCACGTTCGAGATTCATCAAAAATAAACCATTGACCAGCGGGGCATGACCATAAAACATATCTCTCAAATAAATAGAACAACCATTATTCTCGGATTTAAATGAGTAGCCATCTTGAATTAAACGAGATCCAGATACAATGTTCATGCTCAAAGCTGGCACTAAATAACAATTATTGAGGTTTAAAACTAATCCCGTAGGTAGATGCAGAGGTAGCGTGCCGACGGCGATCACATCGACCTTGGAACCATTCCCGACGCGCATCGTCACCTCGTCCTTCGCCAGTCTCCGTTTATTCCGTAGTTCCTGTTTTGAGTTACAAATATGAGCAACCGCACCGGTATCAAATACCCAGGAGCTACTACGAGTACTGGTAAGGTACACATCAATTACATGTATATCACATATACCTTTGGCGTTGCCGGCCTTCTTGTCCGCGAAGTATTTGGGGCAGTTCCGCTTCCAGTGACCACTTCCCTTGCAATAAAAGCACTCAGTTTCAGGCTTGGGTCCATTCTTTGACTTCTTCCCAGTAACTGGCTTACCGGGCGCGGCAACTCCCTTGACGTCCTTCTTGAAGTTCTTCTTACCCTTGCCCTTCTTGAACTTAGTGGTTTTATTCACCATCAACACTTGATATTCTTTTCTGATCTCCACCTCCGGTGATTTCAGCATTGAATATATCTCAGGAATGGTCTTTTCCATCCCCTGCATATTGAAGTTCATCACAAAGCTCTTGTAGCTTGGTGGAAGCGACTGAAGGATTCTGTCAATGACCGTGTCATCCGGGAGATTAACTCCCAGCTGAGTCAAGCGGTTGTGCAACCCAGACATTCTGAGTATGTGCTCACTTACAGAACTATTTTCCTCCATTTTACAGCTGAAGAACTTGTCGGAGACTTCATATCTCTCGACCCGGGCATGAGCTTGGAAAACCAATTTCAGCTCCTCGAACATCTCATATGCTCCATGTTTCTCAAAACGCTTTTGGAGACCCGGTTCTAAGCTGTAAAGCATGCCGCACTGAACGAGGGAGTAATCATCAGCACGCTGCTGCCAAGCGTTCATAACGTCTTGGTTCTCTGGGATTGGTGCATCACCTAGCAGTGCTTCTAAGACATAATCTTTCTTGGCTACTATGAGGATGATCCTCATGTTCCGGACCCAGTCCGTATAGTTGCTGCCATCATCTTTCAGCTTGGTTTTCTCTAGGAACGCGTTGAAATTGAGGACAACGTTGGCCATTAGATCTACAAGACATAGTGTAAAGATTTTAGACTAAGTTCATGATAATTAAGTTCATCTAATCAAATTACACAATGAACTCCCACTCAGATAGACAGCCCTCTAGTCATCTAAGTGAAACATGATCCGAGTTAACTAGGCCGTGTCCGATCATCACGTGAGACGGACTAGTTAAGATCGGTGAACATCTCCATGTTGATCGTATCTTCTATACGACTCATGCTCGATCTTTCGGTCCTCCGTGTTCCGAGGCCATGTCTGTACATGCTAGGCTCGTCAAGTCAACCTAAGTGTATTGCGTGTGTTCCGAGGCCAGGTCTGTACATGCTAGGCTCGTCAACACCCGTTGTATTCGAACGTTAGAATCTATCACACCCGATCATCACGTGGTGCTTCGAAACAACGAACCTTCGCAACGGTGCACAGTTAGGGGGAACACTTTTCTTGAAATTATCATAAGGGATCATCTTACTTACTACCGTCATTCTAAGCAAATAAGATGCAAAAAACATGATAAACATCACATGCAATCAAATAGTGACATGATATGGCCAATATCATTATGCTCCTTTGATCTCCATCTTCGGGGCACCATGATCATCTTCGTCACCGGCATGACACCATGATCTCCATCATTGTGTCTTCATGAAGTCGTCACGCCAACGATTACTTCTACTTCTATGGCTAACGCGTTTATCAACAAAGTAAAGTAATTTACATGGCGTTATTCAATGACACGCAGGTCATACAAAATAATAAAGACAACTCCTATGGCTCCTGCCGGTTATCATACTCATCGACATGCAAGTCGTGATTCCTATTACAAGAATGTGATCAATCTCATACATCACATATATCATTCATCACATCTTCTGGCCATATCACATCACATAACACATGCTGCAAAAACAAGTTAGACGTCCTCTAATTGTTGTTGCAAGTTTTTACGTGGTTTGTAGGTTTCTAGCAAGAACATTTCTTACCTACGTATGACCACAACGTAATTTGCCAATTTCTATTTACCCTTCATAAGGACCCTTTTCATCAAATCCGTTCCGACTAAAGTAGGAGAGACAGACACCCGCTAGCCACCTTATGCAACTAGTGCATGTCAGTCGGTGGAACCTGTCTCACGTAAGCGTACGTGTAAGGTCGGTCCGGGCCGCTTCATCCTACAATACCGCCGAAACAAGATAGGACTAGTAGCGGCAAGAAGAATTGGCAACATCAACGCCCACAACTACTTTGTGTTCTACTCGTGCATAGTAACTATGCATAGGCCTGGCTCATGATGCCACTGTTGGGAATCGTAGCATAATTTTAAAATTTTCCTACCCTCACCAAGATGCATCTATGGAGTATACTAGCAACGAGGGGAAAGGAGTGCATCTACATACCCTTGTAGATTGCGAGCGGAAGCGTTCCAATGAACGTGGATGACGGAGTCGTACTCGCCGTGATTCAAATCACCGATGACCGAGTGCCGAACGGACGGCACCTCCGCGTTCAACACACGTACGGTGCAGCGACGTATCCTCCTTCTTGATCCAGCAAGGGGGGAGGAGAGGTTGATGGAGATCCAGCAGCACGACGGCGTGGTGGTGGATGTAGCGGGATGCCGGCAGGGCTTCGCCGAGCTTCTACGAGAGAGAGAGGTGTAGCAGGGGAGGAGGGAGGCGCGCAAGGCTCAGATCTTACTGCCCTCCCTCCCCTCCTTTATATAGGCCCCCTGGGAGGGGGGGCCGCCGGCCAAGATCCATCTGAGGGGGGGCGGCGGCCAAGGGGGGTGCCTTGCCCCCCAAGGCAAGTGGGGCGCCCCCCACCCTAGGGTTTCCAACCCTAGGCGCAGGGGGGGAGGCCCATGGGGGGGCGCCCAGCCCACTAGGGGCTGGTTCCCTTCCCACTTCAGCCCACGGGGCCCTCCGGGATAGGTGGCCCCACCCGGTGGACCCCCGGGACCCTTCCGGTGGTCCCGGTACAATACCGGTGACCCCCGAAACTTTCCCGGTGGCCGAAACTTGACTTCCTATATATAATTCTTCACCTCCGGACCATTCCGGAACTCCTCGTGACGTCCGGGATCTCATCCGGGACTCCGAAAAACTTTCGGGTTTCCGCATACACATATCTCTACAACCCTAGCGTCACCGAACCTTAAGTGTGTAGACCCTACGGGTTCGGGAGACATGCAGACATGACCGAGACACCTCTCCAGTCAATAACCAACAGCGGGATCTGGATACCCATGTTGGCTCCCACATGTTCCACGATGATCTCATCGGATGAACCACGATGTCGAGGATTCAATCAATCTCGTATGCAATTCCCTTTGTCAATCGGTATATTACTTGCCCGAGATTCGATCGTCGGTATCCCAATACCTTGTTCAATCTCGTTACCGGCAAGTCTCTTTACTCGTACCGTAATGCATGATCCCGTGACTAACGCCTTAGTCACATAGAGCTCATTATGATGATGCATTACCGAGTGGGCCCAGAGATACCTCCCCGTCACATGGAGTGACAAATCCCAGTCTCGATCCGTGCCAACCCAACGGACACTTTCGGAGATACCCGTAGTGCACCTTTATAGTCACCCAGTTACGTTGTGACGTTTGGCACACCCAAAGCACTCCTCCGGTATCTGGGAGTTGCATGATCTCATGGTCTAAGGAAAAGATACTTGACATTGGAAAAGCTCTAGCAAACGAAACTACACGATCTTTTATGCTATGCTTAGGATTGGGTCTTGTCCATCACATCATTCTCCTAATGATGTGATCCCGTTATCAATGACATCCAATGTCCATAGTCAGGAAACCATGACTATCTGTTGATCAACGAGCTAGTCAACTAGAGGCTTTACTAGGGACACGTTGTGGTCTATGTATTCACACATGTATTACGATTTCCGGACAATACAATTATAGCATGAACAATAGACAATTACCATGAACAAAGAAATATAATAATAACCATTTATTATTGCCTCTAGGGCATATTTCCAACACTAGGCTCGTCAAGTTTAACCTGAGTATTCCGCGTGTGCAAAACTGTTTTCACTCGTTGTAGATGGACGTAGAGCTTATCACACCCGATCATCACGTGGTGTCTGGGCACGATGAACTTTGGCAACGGTGCATACTCAGGGAGAACACTTTTATCTTGAAATTTAGTGAGAGATCATCTTATAATGCTACCGCCGAACTAAGCAAAATAAGATGTATAAAAGATAAACATCACATGCAATCATAATATGTGACATGATATGGCCATCATCATCTTGTGCCTTTGATCTCCATCTCCAAAGCATCGTCATGATCTCCATCGTCACCGGCATGACACCATGATCTCCATCATCTTGATCTATATCAATGTGTCGTCACATGGTCGTCTCGCCAACTATTGCTCTTGCAACTATTGCTATCGCATAGCGATAAAGTAAAGCAATTATTTGGCGCTTGCATCTTATGCAATAGAGATACAATCATAAGGCTTTTGCCAGTTGCCAATAACTTCAACAAAACATGATCATCTCATACAACAACTTATATCTTCATCACGTCTTGACCATATCACATCACAACATACCCTGCAAAAACAAGTTAGACGTCCTCTACTTTGTTGTTGCAAGTTTTACGTGGCTGCTACGGGCTGAGCAAGAATCGTTCTTACCTACGCATCAAAACCACAACGATAGTTCGTCAAGTTAGTGATGTTTTAACCTTCTCAAGGACCGGGCGTAGCCATACTCGGTTCAACTAAAGTTGAAGAAACTGACACCCACTAGTCACCTGTGTGCATAGCACGGCGGTAAAACCAGTCTCGCGTAAGCGTACGCGTAATGTCGGTCCGGGCCGCTTCATCCAAAAATACCGCCGAACCAAACTATGACATGCTGGTAAGCAGTATGACTTGTATCGCCCACAACTCATTTGTGTTCTACTCATGCATATGACATCTACGCATAAAACCTGGCTCGGATGCCACTGTTGGGGAACGTAGTAATTTCAAAAAAATTCCTACGCACACGCAAGATCATGGTGTTGCATAGCAACGAGAGGGGAGAGTGTTGTCCACGTACCCTCGTAGACCGTAAGCGGAAGTGTTATATCAACGCAGTTGATGTAGTCGTACGTCTTCAAGATCCGACCGATCCAAGTACCGAAAGCACGGCACCTCCGAGTTCTGCACACGTTCAGCTCGATGACGTCCCCGCCTTCTCGATCCAGCAAGAGGGGCGAAGTAGTAGATGAGTTCCGGCAGCACGACGGCGTGGTGACGGTGTTGGTGAAGAACAATCTCCGCAGGGCTTCGCCTAAGCACTACGAAAACTATGACGGAGGATAAACTAGAGGGGACGGGGTTGCCGGCACACAGCTTGGTGTTTCTTGATGTGTCTTGGGTGCTAGCCCTGCCCCTCTATTTATATGTTGAGCCTTGAGGTCGAAACTTGGAGTAAAAGCCTCCACAAAGTCGGTTTCACCCGAAAGGCAAGAGTCCTTCTCGGACTCCAGGGCCAGACGCCAGGGTTCCCGGCGTCTGGACCCAGACGCCAGGGACCCTGGCGTCTGGCCCCTGGACTCCACAAAACTTCCTTTTGCGATTTCCAAAAACCTCGTGGGCTTTCCCCTTTGGCCCAGATAAAGTGTTCTCGTGCCCAAACATTTCGGGAAACATCTGGAACCCCTTCCGATGGATTCCGGAACCTTTCAGGAGATCGAACACTACTATCCACATATCAATCTTTACTTCCGGACCATTCCGGAGTTCCTCGTCATATCCGTGATGTCATCCAAAACTCCGAACAACATTCGGTCACCAACATACATAACTCATAGTACTATATCGTCAACGAACGTTAAGCGTGCGGACCCTACGGGTTCGAGAACAATGTAGACATGACCAAGACACCTCTCTGGTCAATAACCAATATCGGGACCTGGATGCCCATATTGGCTCCTACATATTCTACGAAGATCTTTATCGGTCAGACCGCATAACAACATACGTTGTTCCCTTTGTCATCGGTATGTTACTTGCCCGAGATTCGATCGTCGGTATCTCAATACCTAGTTTAATCTCGTTACCGGCAAGTCTCTTTACTCGTTATGTAATACATCATCCCGCAACTAACTCATTAGTTGCAATGCTTGCAAGGTTTATAGTGATGCGCATTACCAAGTGGGCCCAGAGATACCTCTCCAACAATCGGAGTGACAAATCCTAATATCGAAATACGCCAACCCAACAACTACCTTCGGAGACACTTGTAGAGCACCTTTATAATCACCCAGTTACGTTGTGACGTTTGGTAGCACACAAAGTGTTCCTCCGGTAAACGGGAGTTGCATAATCTCATAGTCATAGGAACATGTGTAAGTCATGAAGAAAGCAATAGCAGAATACTAAACGATCAAGTGCTAAGCTAACGGAATGGGTCAAGTCAATCACATCATTCTCCTAATGATGTGACCCTGTTAATCAAATGACAACTCATGTCTATGGCTAGGAAACATAACCATCTTTGATTAACGAGCTAGTCAAGTAGAGGCATACTAGTGACACTCTGTTTGTCTATGTATTCACACAAGTATTATGTTTCCGGTTAATACAATTCTAGCATGAATAATAAACATTTATCATGAAATAAGGAAATAAATAATAACTTTATTATTGCCTTTAGGGCATATTTCCTTCACTATCAATAATAATGTGATTGTGTAAATAAATATTTATCAAATTCTTACCGTGAATTACCTTATATTTTGATTAGAAGTTTGGTAAGTAGCTCCGCCACTGCATGGAAGGTTGGATGAAACAGTGGTGGTAAGAAAGGTGAAATGGAAACCTTACATCCTTTTTAAGTTGTAGAGAGAAAAGTGCAAGTAACATGAACTGAACTCAAGACCTTGGCTAAGGAGGACCATACTAACGAATTAGGACATTCTAATGCCTGTGTGTATTTACTTCTTGTTTTCTTCTACTTCAATTCGCGGATGGCCGGCCCATTGTTGAATCGGTCATTTTACCACTATTCTTTTTTTTCTATTCCTTTTTTCTTTTTCTTTTTTGTATATTTTTTCTTTTTCAAAAAATTCTCAAACTTATAAAAATAATTCAAAATTTTGAAAAAAGGTCGCTTTTAAAAACTTTGTTCATAAACTACAAATATTCATATTATAAAAAACGTACAGATATGTCAAAAAATGTTTATGCCTTTCAAAATTGCTCTGAATATCATAAGACAAACATATTTAAGAGTGAACAAAATTTGAACGTGAACATTTTTTTGAAAAACACTACAAAATTTGAAATTTCAAGCAAAAATCAGAAAACATGGAAAAAAATTATTTTGAATTTCCTCGTACCTTTTTTGTAATTGTGTAGAAAAAATTGAATAAATGACTATTTTATAAATTCCAAATAAATTTTGAAAGCAAGAACATTATTTGAAAATGCAGAATTGTCGAAATCACAAAAGCTTGGTATTGCGCCTTGGACTGGTGACACAAGGCCCTAGAATTTTTGTGGTATGTTTGAAAGATTTCGAAAATAGGTACTCTGAGATGTATCCTTCCGCCCAACCCGAACGCCCAACCCTAACTTTTTCCCATTTAAATTCCTGAAGATTTTCATAATTCGCAAACATTGTTTTCAAATTCATGATTTTTTTTCCATATCTAGGACCTCTTTTCAACTTTTACAAATGTTTTATAAAATCCCGTATTTTTTTGAATTCATAAACATTCTTTTTCAAAATTTCTGAACTTTTTCCAAATTGGTGAATGTTTGGGCCGGCCCAACAGGCACCCGACAGAAGCAATGTTGTCGCCCGGTTGGCCAAGGCCCGAGCGTATTTATACTTTTTTTTTCATTTTTTGTTAATTTTTTTTTCTTTTTGAACTTTATTACTCATGTTAAAATATGTTTTAAAATTTAAAATATTTTGGAATACTAAAAAATGTTACTAATTTCAAATATTTTTTAGAAATTATAAAAATGTTCTGGAATTAAAAAAATCCCTTTTTTGAATATTTTTTCATAAATTTAATAAATTTTTACGTCTTGTAAATGTTTATAAATTAAAGTATGTGGTCTGAATTTGTGTTAACATCAGTATTTGGGAATTTATTAACAATTTTGGAAAAAGAGTGCATGTTTATAAAGTTTCATGCACAATTTGAAATTCCAAAATTGTTGACAAATTTCAAGAAATAATTCAGATATAAGAAAACGTTCATTGTGATTGACAATTAGAGAAATTGCAAATAACAAAAGCCTTGCCCTACCGGCCTACCCGAACAACCACCTTTGAACGTGATGTGCTTCTTGACATGCATGGAATGACACCAAAATTTGGCGGCATGTGGGTATCCTCATGGCAGGCCTTCATGCAAAATTTAAAGGAATTCGGACACCGAAGGCACGTTGCGCCACATTCGGCTAGTGTTTTAGGGGTTTTCACCAGGAAAGCCGTACGAAATGCATGAAATGTTGTAACTCAATGAAATTTATCATGCATGCTTGGCATGGTGATACTTTAGTGTGTGGAAAAATTTGGGTCCACTTTATTGATGTGAAAAAAAGTGCATCCAGACTTGCCCTATCGGCCTACCCGAACCACCACCTTTGAACATGGTGTGCTTCTTGTCATGCATGAAATGACACCAAATTTTACCAGCATGTGGGCATGCTGATGGCAGGCCTCCATGTAAAATTTAAAGGAATTCAGACATCGAACGCACGTTGCATCACGTTCGGCTAATGTTTTAGGGATTTTCACTGGGAAAAACCTAGAAAATGCATAAAATGTCAGAACTAAATGAAATTTATCATGGATGTTTGGCATGGTGATGCTAGTGTGTGGAAAAATTTGGGTCCCTTATATTGATTTGATCAATTTTTTTGAAAAGAAAAGGTACAAAAAAGGAAAAATGAAAAGAAACAAGAATCAAAAGATAAATAAAAAAAATAAACTGGTCGCTGATTGATATATTTTCTTTTTTTTCTAATCAATAGATGTTCAGAAATTTTAAAGTTTTTGATTTTTTTATGTGAGCATGTTTCTATTTAAACGATCATTTTTGTTTAAACAAACAATTTTTCTATTTAATAGAGTTTTCAGAAATTTTATTATATTAATTTGAGCATTTTTGTATTTAAACGAACAATTGTTTGACATATCTGCACAATTTGTTAAATGCAAATATTGTTACTTTATGAACAAAATTTTAGAAAGCAAACATTTTTTGAAATTTTGAACAAAATTTTATAAGTGTGAACATTTTTAAAAAATAAAAAAGAAACAAAAAAGGAAAAGGAAAAAAAAAGAAAAAAAGAAAAAGTGATAAAAGGACCGGTTCAACAATGGACCGGCCCAGCCGCAAACTAAAGTAGGAGAAATAAAAAAATGTAAATAGGCACCAGCATTAGGATGTCGTAATTGGGTAGTGTGATTCTCCTTAGACCAAGAGGTCTTGAGTTCGATTCATGTCGCTTGCGCTATTTTTCGAAGTTCGATAAAAAACAGTGGGTATGATGCCTCGTACGTGTCACATATGCAGATGTGTATAGGGTTTGATGAAATGATCATAGTGCCCTTATACGGTTTGTGAGGGGGGGGTGGTGGTTACCGAAGCAAAAAAAACTCAAGTTTTCTCTAACATAATGAAATATAAAACTGAAAAGTATTTTCTGGGCATTATTGAGGAGGATTCTGTTTACAAGCCGAGTAGATCTCCAGTGAAAAACGGTTACACGACGGTAGACGGTTGTTCAATGATTAGGCTTGGAAGATACACGATCGTGAAAGAGTTGTTTCCTGCTGTCATGGGTTATCCCCTCGGTACCTACCCTTTGACACCGATTAACGGTCTTCGGAGGCCAACCGATGTGCCGGACAGGTTCCATTCGTTGTTGTTATCTATTTTTGTTGTGTGATTATCATGTGACCTCATCTTTACCTGTGGTTGTTGCCTCTGTTCTACGGCTATCAAGAGGTCATTTATTTGACGGATATTATGTGTTTATTTTTTTTATGAAAGCTACGACTGATATTAGGTGTTTTTGCTCGTCATATGTTTGGTCGCGCGTTAGGTTTCATTTTGTGATCTATTCGGTGATTTATTTCTTTTCTGCAGTGGTTTTCAGATCAGTGTTATTCTACCGGGGTGCGAGTCGCAACGTTCGATGGACCAGGCGTGCTTTGGGAGGCGGATAAAGGACTGGTCAGTGCATTTTTTGCGATGTCGTAGTAAAGTCCTCTGAAGGTTAGTTTTGCGAGGGGGCCAGGGGAGGAGTGTACCTGGGTGCTTTTTATATGTTTTGTGCTTTACATGGTGTTCTTACGAGAAGGTCGCAGGGGTTAGGTGGTAGTTTTTTCAGAACGGAGGTGCATGCCCGACCTTAAAATGTGGCCCTTATAGATGAGTTCGAAGACGAAATACGGTTGCGAACAAAACAAAAGTACAGACAAACGAGTTACGGATGATACATGACCCAGCAGGGCCCAAATAGACGACGTGTAAGAACTCCACATGACTAGGCCAGACGGGCGAGCAGGCGGGTCCCTACCCTGTGATATCGAGTAAATTGCAGAAAACCACCAGTTTAAGGGCTAGGTTAGCAGAAATCACTATGTTACAGTTTCTTGGCAGAAAAACACCACATATCTCGTAAACAATTTGCAAATACCACTGGTCGGCGGACCGGGCATCGATAAGTGGATTTATGACAGGTGGGGCCCATTTTTTGCCGACGTGGCACTGTTGGCTGGTCGGACAACCGTTAGACGCCGTTAGACTGCGCTCTCGCATTTTATGATTCGCTACTCTGTCTCTCACTCTCACTCTGCTCTCGCATGCTCTCGCTCTGTTCTTGCTCGTCGCCGCCGCTCCGCTCCGCATCGCGCCGCCGCCGCCGCATCGTCATGGTGTCCTCGAGACTGGAGTGAAAGCGACGACAGCAGCGAGCACACTAGGGTGTACATCAGCTCTGGTTCTGACGGTGGCAGAATGCAGGTAAAATCCTCGACCTAGGGTTAGGGTTAGGTTTGTTCGATGATTTGGGGATTTTTTTTTTCTCTCAAAGGAGCTTGTGTGTTAGCTGATGAAATGTTATGCATTTCTTTGCACCCCTACATGATGGTGTCTAGATTGGGTCTGGTGGTTTTGGACCCTGCGGCGGCTGGAATTGATTTCCGTTGACTTCCCTAGGGTTTTTGGAATATTAGGGTATTTATAGAGTAAAGAGGCGGTCCAGGGGGCACCGAGGTGGGCAGAACCCACCAGGGCGCGCCTGGGCCTCCTGGCGCGCCCTGGTGGGTTGTGCTCCCCTTGGAGCACCCCTCAGGTGCTTATTTGGCCCATTGGTTGTCTTCTGGTCCAAAAAAAATCTCCAAAAAGTTTCGCTGCGTTTGGACTCCGTTTGGTATTGATTTCCTGCGATGTAAAAAACATGCAAAAAACAGCAACTGACACTTGGCACTATGTCAATAGGTTAGTACCAAAAAAGATATAAAATGATTAGAAAACATCTAAGAATGATAATATAACAGCATGGAACAATAAAAATTTATAGATACATTGGAGACGTATCAACATCCCAAGCTTAATTCCTGCTCGTCCTCGAGTAGGTAAATGATAAAAACAGAATTTTTGATGTGGTTGCCTAACATGTCATCTCATATTCTTTTCTTTATAGCATGGACATTTGGACTTTTATATTGTTCAAAGCAATAGTCTAGTTTTGACATGATAACTTATATACTCAAGCATATCAACAAGCAACCAAGTCTTTCAAAATATCAACACTAAAATAAGTTATCCCTAGCCCATCATCCTCAATCATTGATCCATTCATGAAACACACTCGCATATTAGCTACACCCAATGCTCAAGTATGATCATAGTATCCCCTAGTTGGTGCTGTATAAGAGAAGATGGAGACTCAAATTCAAAAATAAAAATTACATAAAGTAAAAGAAAGGCCCTTCGCGGAGGGAAGTAGGGATTTGTACTGTCTTCCATTCTAATCCATACTACCTAGCTGCTGACAGTCTTCGTACTTTCACTACATTGCTTACTTGACTATGGCTTGTCTAGTGTAGTACATCTTCCGCTGCATATCAATAGGTTCATTTCATCTGCATGTCTTCAAAAACCTTGTGTTTTGAAGACTTTCATAAAAATTGCCTATTCACCCCCCTCTAGTCGACAACTAGCACTTTCAGTTGGTATCAAAGCAAGGTGCTCCCTTGTTCTGTGTAATTCGGTTTAACCACCTTGAGTTTTAGCTATGTCGATTGCAGGGATAATCAAGGTGTCCGTTGTGTGCCCTATTTTTGATGGTCATGATTATCCCAAATGGAAGGCCATGATGAGGAAGCGCCTCCTTGCGATGAACAGTGAGCTGTGGACCGTCAGGGAGATTGGTCTTACCGATCTATGCAAGATGGCGCATGCTGACGACATTCGCAAGTACACTCAACTGGATATCATGGCGAAGGATATAATATGCTCCTGCCTGTCTAGAGACGAGTTTTGGCGCATCATGCATCTCTGCAATGCAAAACTTATATGGGACCGGATTTCTGATGTCCATGAAGGTCACCGAACTCGTCAGGACCCCTGGTTCCACGAATTCAACGAGTCACTTAAAACGATGACTTTTGAACCCGAGTCATCTTCTCCAACCTACTGCTACATGGCACGAGGTGCCAAGGTAAATTCATGCGATGCTTACTTTCAGACATCCAGTGAAGATGACTCTGAATGTGAATCCAAACCTAGCTACAAGACTCTTGCTAAAATTGCAACTGAACAACAAACTGCTATGGAACATATTCAAAAGTTGCTAGACAAAAGCGATGACCCGTTGGACGTGGAAATGAATCAAACTCAGTCCTTAATGTAAGACATTAAAAATCTTCATGTTAAATACAAGGAACTTGAAAGTCATCATGAAACATTCTCAGCTACTCATGAGAATCTTTCCTATGATTATCTTCAAAGGAAGCAAGAACTTGAGAATCTGAGAGCGTCTCATGAAGATCTTCAAAAGGAGAACGATTCACTCGCGCTCAACAGATCAGTTCCGCTCAGGAAGACTTTGTGCCACCATGTTTAAAATGTCTTAAGCGTGATAATGTTGTGTCTGTTGCTGAATGTTCTACTGCTGCTAGTGTTGCAATATCTTCAACTGCTGATGTGGTGACTAACCCCTCTTCTGAGGATACCACTACTATTGTTGATGAAAATGCTAGGTTGAAGACATTGCTTGAAACAGGCATGTACAAAAGCCTCGAAGGGCATCAGACACTATGTGATGTCCTCAAGAAGCCGATTCTGAACCGAAACCCTAGGAAAGAGGGTGTTGGGTTCGAGAGGAAAATGAATGTTGATGGTTCATACTGGAAACCTGAGCAGTACCCCAAAACTACATGGGTTGCTGCAAAGGGCCCTTCAGTGGACCCATCTACCTTATCTGGCTTCACTTGTGCTAACCCCATTATCATTGATGAATCCTTTGACGCAAATTATAAGCTATTTAAGAATCAGAATGGTGAAGTGTTTGCCAGGTTTATTGGTACTAACTGCAGAAATTGACCACCTTTGAAGAAGATCTGGGTGCCCAAAAGTTGTCTTGAGAAGCTTCCTGTGAATGTCATCATGACACCACCTGGGAAGAAGACAAACCCCAGACCAAAGGCTTCATATGGTCCAAACTCTTCATACAGACAGAGGACCCCCCAGGGTCACCCTAATGCCAATGTTTTGCAGGGAAATCATACACAGACTTATGAATATGAGCGTGTTTCTTCAAACCGCTATGTTCCTAAAACCAAGAACTTTTCTGCTTATTCTTATGAGTATTATTCACCTCCTGCAAGGCTATTTGCTAGGGCTCCAAAGCCAAAGTTCTCAGATGCTGCACTTAGACTCATTGCTTCTAAGCCACCCCTGAAGATGTGGGTGGTTAAGAAGAATTAACTTTCTTTTGCAGGGAAAGGTCTCTCGCCGGAAATCATTGACTTCTGAAGACATTGCTGGGGACCTAAAATATCTAGTGGGACGCAAGATAAAGTGCCAAAATGGTCTTACTACGTATTTCGTCCTAGGATTTCTTGACAAACATCCTATCTACCCTAACAAGGATCTGAACTTTGATAGTATGCTTGTTCGTCAAATGTTTATGCTTCACACTTCTCTTTGTGAAGCCTATCTCCCTAACTGCACTGTAGGGTAAGGCTTAGAAGGCTATTGAGTGGATTATGGACATTGGATGCACTAACCACATGACTGGTGATCAAAGTCTTCTATGGATTCAACCCTATGTCCGTTTGACAAAAGTCACATCACATTTGCTGACACTGGTAAAAGCAAGGTATTGGGCCTAGGTAGAGTTGCAATCTCAAAGGATCAACACATGGATAAAGTGATGCTTGTTGAATCCCTTGGTTTCAACTTAATGTCTGTCTCAATGCTTTGTGATCTGAACATGATTGTGATATTTGGAAAATATTGTTGCCTTGTGCTTATGGAAACTAGAAAATCTCTAGTCTTCGAAGGGTATCGAAGAGACGATCTGTATATGGTAGATTTCTCCACAGGACCACAACTTGCCGTATGTCTTCTAGCAAAAGCTTCAGAATGCTGGCTTTGGCATCGGAGGCTAGGGCATGCGGGCATGAGGAACTTGCACACTCTCACGAAGAAGAAGCATGTCATTGGCATCGAGGGCATCAAGTTCAAGAAGGATCATCTGTGTGGTGCATGTGAAGCCGGAAAGATGACTAGGGCCAAGCATCCCTCGAAGACAATCATGACAACAACACGTCCCTTCGAGCTGCTTAACATGGACTTATTTGGCCCTACTCACTACTCTACCCTTACTACTACTGCATACCTCTATGGCTTCGTCATTGTTGATGATTACTCAAGATATACATGGGTGCACATAATTCTCTACAAGACTAAAGTGCAGGATGTCTTCAGACGATTCGCCAATCGTGCCATGACCAACTATGGCATCAAGATCAAGCACATCAGAAGTGACAATGGCACAGAATTCAAGAACACATGCATCGACACTTATCTTGATACATTGGGCATCACACATGAGTTCTCTGCTCCATACACACCTCAGCAGAATGGTGGAGCGCAAGAACATAACCCTCATTGAGATGGCACGTACGATGCTTGATGAATACAAGACTCCAAGGAAATTCTGGCCTGAAGCCATTGATACTGCTTGCCACATCATCAACTATGTTTATCTTCACAAGTTCCTAAAGAAGACATCCTATGAGCTCATGACTGGTAAGAAGCCAAATGTCAGCTATTACAGAGTCTATGGTGCTAGCTGCTGGATCAAGGATCCACATCACACTTCAAAATTTACACCGAAAGCACATGAAGGTTTTATGCTTGGATACATAAAGGATTCACAATCCTACAGACTCTTCGACCTCTTTCACTACAAAGTGGTTGAAACTATGGATGTGTGTGTCGATGAGACTAACGGCTCGCAAAGAGAGCACCTGCCAAATGTGCTAGGTGAAGCTACACCAAGTGAGTCTATCAAGCTTATGGGTATTGGAGAAATCATACCTATAGAGGAACATGCTGAAGAGGAAATCATCATTTCTGCACCAAATCAGCATGAAGACACTGCTCAGCCTGAAGCCAATGCTGAAGATGAAGACAATGATCAGCAAGGGCAAAATCTTCGTCCAGTTCATCCCCGTGTTACAAATGAAGTCCAGATTGAGAAGATAATTGATAGCATCAATGCACCTGGTCCACTAAACGTTCAAGATAAAACTCAGTTCACAAATTTTTGTGGGCACTTTGCATTTGTCTCTATATCTAAACCCAACAAAGTTGATGAAGCCTTCATGGAAGCTGAATAGATTCAAGCTATGCAAGAAGAGCTTCAACTGTTTGAGCTAAATAATGTATGGGAGTTAGTGATACGTCTCCAACGTATCTACTTTTCCAAACTCTTTTGCCCTTGTTTTGGACTCTAATTTGCATGATTTGAATGGAACTAACCCGGACTGACACTGTTTTTAGCAGAATTGCCATGGTGTTATTTTTGTGCAGAATAAGAAGTTGTCGGAATGACCTGAAAATCAACGGAAATAACTTTTGGAATTAATAAAAAATATTGGCAAAAGAATTAGTAGCAGGGGTCCCACACCCTAGCCACAAGGGTGGGGGCGCGCCCACCCACCTGGTGAAGGAAATATGCCCTAGAGGCAATAATAAAGTTGTTATTTATATTTCCTTATATCATGATAAATGTTTATTATTCATGCTAGAATTGTATTAACTGGAAACTTAGTACATGTGTGAATACATAGACAAACAGAATGTCCCTACCCTAGTATGCCTCTACTTGACTAGCTCGTTAATCAAAGATGGTTAAGTTTCCTAACCATAGACATGTGTTGTCATTTGATGAACGGGATCACATCATTAGAGAATGATGTGATGGACAAGACCCATCCGTTAGCTTGGCATAATGATCGTTTAGTTTTATTGCTATTGCTTTCTTCATGACTTATACATGTTCCTCTGACTATGAGATTATGCAACTCCCGAATACTAGAGGAACACCTTGTCTGCTATCAAACGTCACAATGTAACTAGGTGATTATAAATATGCTCTACAGGTGTCTCCGATGGTGTTTGTTGAGTTGGCATAGATCGAGATTAGGATTTGTCACTCCATGTATCGGAGAGGTATCTCTCGGCCATCTCGGTAATGCACATCACTATAAGCCTTGCAAGCAATGTGACTAATGAGTTAGTTACGGGATGATGCATTACGGAATGAGTAAAGAGACTTGTTGGTAACAAGATTGAACTAGGTATGAGGATACCAGCGATCAAATCTTGGGCAAGTAACATACCGATGACAAGGGAACAATGTATGTTGTTATGCGGTTTGACCGATAAAGATCTTCGTAGAATATGTAGGAGCCAATATGAGCATCCAGGTTCTGCTATTGGTTATTGACCAGAGATGTGTCTCGGTCATGTCTACATAGTTCTCGAACCCGTAGGGTCCGCACGCTTAACGTTCGATGACGATTTGTATTATGAGTTATGTGATTTGCTGACCGAAGTTTGTTCGGAGTCCTGGATGAGATCACGAACATGACGATGAGTCTCGAAATGGTCGAGAGGTAAAGATTCATATATAGGACGATGGTATTTGGACATCGGATGTGTTCCGGGTGATACCGGGTCACCAGAAGTGGTTCCGTGCAACCCCCGGCAAAGATATGGGCTTAATGGGCCAAGTAAGGGAACGCACCAGCCCCGGGCTGGTGCGCCCCCCTATAGGGCCAGCCATGTGGGGAGAAAGGGAAAGGATAGGAGGAAAAGGAAAGTATGAAGTAGGACTCCTACTTCCTTCCCCTCCCCCCTCCTTCCTTGCCCCCTTGTCCAAATATGGTAAGGGGGGGATTGGACTAGGGTCCCAAGTAGGATTCCTCCTACTTGGGCGCGCCCTAGGCTGCCTCCCTCCCTCTCCCTCCTTTATATATGTGGGGAGGGCACCCCTAGAAGACACATCAATTGTTCCTAGCCGTGTGCGGCGCCCCCCCCCTCCACAGTTAACACCTCGGTCATATCATTGTAGTGCTTAGGCGAAGCTCTGCGCCGGTAACTTCATCATCATCGTCGCCATGCCGTCGTGCTAACGGAACTCTCCCTCGGCCTCAACTGGATCAAGACCTCGAGGGACGTCATGGAGCTGAACGTGTGCTGAACACGGAGGTGACGTACGTTCGGTGCTTGGATCGGTTGGATCGCGAAGACGTTCGGCTACATCAACCGCGTTACTAAACGCTTCCGCTTTCGGTCTACGAGGGTACGTTCGTTGCTATGCATCTCCTAGATAGATCTTGCGTGATCGTAGGTAAATTTTTTGAAATACTGCGTTCCCCAACAGTGGCATCCGAGCCAGGTCTATGCATAGATGTTATATGCACGAGTAGAACACAAAGAGTTGTGGGCGATAATAGTCATACTACTTACCAACAACGTCTTACTTTGATTCGACGGCATTGTTGGATGAAGCGGCCCAGACCGACGTTACATGACCATGTTCATGAGACTGGTTCTACCGACGTGCTTTGCACACAGGTGGCTGGCGGGTGTCTGCTCCAACTTTAGTTGAACCGAGTTTGACTACGCCCGGTCCTTGTTGAAGGTTAAAACAGCACTTGACAAAAAATCGTTGTGTTTCTTATGCGTAGGTAAGAACGGTTCTTGCTAGAAGCCCGCAGCAGCCACGTAAAACTTGCAACAACAAAGTAGAGGACGTCTAACTTGTTTTTGCAGCACATGTTGTGATGTGATATGATCAAGAAATGATGTGATATAATTTGTTGTATGAGATGATCAAGTTTTGTTAAAGTTATCGGGACCTGGCAGGAGCCTTATGGTTGTCTCTTTATTGCATAAGATGCAAGCGCCATATAATTGCTTTACTTTATCGCTATGCGATAGCAATAGTTGCAAAAGCAATAGTTAGCGAGACAACCATGTGACGACACGTTGATAGAGATCAAGATGATGGAGATCATGGTATCATGCCGGTGACGATGGAGATCAGGACGGTACTTTGGAGACGGAGATCAAAGGCACAAGATGATGATGGCCATATCATGTCACATATTTTGATTGCATGTGATGTTTATCTTTTATGCATCTTATTTTGCTTAGTACGGCGGTAGCATTATAAGATGATCCCTCACTAAATTTCAAGGTATAAGTGTTCTCCCTGAGTATACACCGTTGCGACAGTTCGTCGTGCCAAGACACCACATGATGATCAGGTGTGATAAGCTCTACGTTCACATACAACGGGTGCAAGCTAGTTTTGCACACGCAGAATACTCTGGTTAAACTTGATGAGCCTAGCATATGCAGATATGGCCTCGGAACACTGAGACCGAAAGGTAGAACGTGAATCATATAGTAGATATGATCAACATAGTGATGTTCACCGTTGAAAATTACTCCATCTCACGTGATGATCGGACATGGTTTAGTTGATATGGATCACGTGATCATTTAGATGACTAGAGGGATGTCTATCTAAGTGGGAGTTCTTAAGTAATATGATTAATTGAACTTTAACTGATCATGAACTTAGTCCTGATAGTATTTGCATAACTATGTTGTAGATCAATAGCTCGCAATGTAGCTCCCCGTTTATTTTTGATATGTTCCTAGAGAAAACTAAGTTGAAAGATGATAGTAGCAATGATGCGGACTAGGTCCGTGATCTGAGGATTACCATCATTGCTGCACAAAAGAATTATGTCCTTGATGCACCACTAGGTGACAGAACTATTGCAGGAGCAGATGCACATGTTATGAACGTTTGACAAAAGCTCGGTATGATGACTACTTGATAGTTTAGTGCACCATGCTTTACGGCTTAGAACTGGGACTTCAAAAATGTTTTGAATGCCACGGAGCATATGAGATGTTCCAAGAGCTGAAATTGGTATTTCAGACTCATGCCCGTGTTAAGAGGTATGAGACCTCTAACAAGTACTTTGCCTACAAAATGGAGGAGAATAGCTCAACTGGTGAGCATGTGCTCAGAATGTCTGAGTACTACGATCGCTTGAATCAAGTGGGAGTTAATCTTCCAGATAAGATAGCGATTGATAGATTTCTCTAGTCACTATCACCAAGTTACTGGAACTTCGTGATGAACTATAATATGCAAGGGATGACGAAAATGATTCATCGAGCTCTTCGTGATACTGAAATCGGTGAAGGTAGAAATCAAGAAAATCGTCAAGTGTTGATGGTTGACAAGACCACTTGTTTCAAGTAAAATGGCAAGGGAAAGAAAGGGAACTTCAAGAAGAATGGCAAGCAAGTTACCACTCCCATGAAGAAACCCAAAGCTAGACCTGAGCCTGAAACTGAGTGATTCTACTGCAAAGGGAATGGTCACTGGAAGCAGAACTACCCCAAATACTTGGCGGATGAGAAGGATGGCAAAGTGAACAAAAGTATATATGATATACATGTTATTGATGTGTACTTTACTAGTATTCATAGTAGCCCCTGCGTATTTGATACTGGTTCAGTTGCTATGATTAGTGACTTGAAACAGGAGTTACAAAATGAACAGAGACTAGTTGAGGGCAAGGTGACGACGTGTGTTGGAAGTGATTCCAAGGTTGATAAGATCACCATCGCACACTCCCTTTACCTTCGAAATTAGTGTTCAACCTAAAATAAATGTTATTTGGTGTTTGCATTGAGCATAATATGATTGGATCATGTTTATTACAATACGGTTATTCATTTAAGTCAAAGAATAATTGTTATTCTGTTTACATGAATAAAACCTTCTGTGGTCATACACCCAAGGTGAATGGTTTATTGAATCTCGATCGTAGTGATACACATATTCATAATATTGATGCCAAAAGATGCAAAGTTGATAATGATAGTGCAACATATTTGTGGCACTGCCGTTTAGGTCATATTGGTGTAAAGCGCATGAAGAAACTCCATGCTGATGGGCTTTTGGAATCACTTGATTATGAATCACTTGATGCTTGCGAACCATGCCTCATGGGCAAGATGACTAAAAACTCCATTCTCCGGAACAATGGAGCGAGCCACTGAGAAAATAATACATACTGATGTATGCGGTCCAATGAGTGTTGAGGCTCGCGACGGGTGTTGTTATTTTCTGACCTTCACAGATGATTTGAGTAGATATGGGTATATCTACTTGATGAAACATAAGTCTGAAACATTTGAAAAGTTCAAAGAATTTCAGAGTGAAGTGGAAGATCATCGTGACAAGAAAATAAAGTTTCTACGATCTGATCATGGAGGTGAATATTTGAGTTATGAGTTTGATCTTCATTTGAAACAATGTGGAATAGTTTCACAACTCACGCCACCTGGAACACCACAGCGTAATGGTGTGTCCGAACCTCATAACCGTACTTTATTAGATATGGTGAGATCTATGATGTCTCTTACCGATTTACCACTATTGTTTTGGGGTTATGCATTAGAGACAGCCGCATTCACGTTAAATAGGGCACTGTCTAAATCCATTGAGACGACACCGTATGAATTGTGGTTTGGCAAGAAACCTAAGTTGTCGTTTCTTAAAGTTTAGGGTTGCGATGCTTATGTGAAAAAGCTTCAGCCTGATAAGCTCGAACCCAAATCGGAGAAGTGCGTCTTCATAGGATACCCAAAAGAAACTGTTGGGTACACCTTTTATCACGGATCCGAAGGCAAGATCTTTGTTGCTATGAATGGATCCTTTCTAGAGAAGGAGTGTCTCTCGAAAGAAGTGAGTGGGAGGAAAGTAGAACTTGATGAGGTAATTGTACCTTCTCTCGAATTGGAAAGTAGATCATCACATAAAACCGTTGCTGTGATGCCTGCACCAACTAGTGAGGAAGCTAATGATAATGATCATGAAACTTCGGATCAAGTTACTACCGAACCTCGTAGGTCAACCAGAGCACGTTCCGCACCAGAGTGGAATGGTAATCCTGTTCTGGAGGTCATGTTACTTGACCTACAAACTATGAGGAAGCGATGATGAGCCCAGATTCCGCGAAATGGCTTAAGGCCATGAAATCTGAGATGGCATCCATGTATGAGAACAAAGTATGGACTTTGATTGACTTGCCCGATGATCAGCGAGCCATTGAGAATAAATGGATCCTCAAGAGGAAGACGGACGCTGATAGTAGTGATACTATCTACAAAGCTCGAATTGTCGAAAAAGGTTTTCGACAAGTTCAAGGTGTTGACTACGATGAGATTTTCTCACTCGTATCGATGCTTAAGTCTGTCCGAATCATGTTAGCAATTGCCGCATTTTATGAAATCTGGCAAAATGGATATCAAAACTGCATTCCTTAATGGATTTATTAAAGAAGAGTTGTATATGATGCAACCAGAAGGTTTTGTCAATCCTAAAGGTGCTGACAAAATGTGCAAGCTCCAGCGATCCATCTATGGACTAGTGCAAGCATCTCGGAGTTGGAATATACACTTTGATGAGTTGACCAAAGCATATAGTTTTATACATACTTGCGGTGAAGCCTGTATTTACAAGAAAGTGAGTGGGAGCGCTACAACTTTTCTGATAAGTATATGTGAATGACATATTGTTGATCGGAAATGATGTAGAATTTTCTGGAAAGCATAAAGGAGTGTTTGAAAGGAGTTTTTCAAAGAAAGACCTCGGTGAAGCTACTTACATATTGAGCATCAAGATCTATAGAGATAGATCAAGACGCTTGATAAGATTTTTCAATGAGTACATACCTTGATAAGATTTTGAAGGAGTTCAAAATGGATCAGTCAAAGGAGTTCTTTCCTGAGTTGTAAGGTGTGAAGTTGAGTAAAGACTCAAAAGCCGACCACGGCAGAAAATAGGAAGAGAATGAAAAGTCATTCCCTATGCCTCAGTCATAGGTTCTATAAAGTATGCTATGCTGTGTACCAGACCTATTGTGTACCTCGCCATGCGTTTGGCAAAAGGGTACAATAGTGATCCAGGAGTGGATCACCGGACAACGGTCAAAATTATCCTTAGTGGAATAAGGACATGTTTCTCTGTTATGGAGGTGACAAAAAGTTCATCGCAAAGGGTTACGTCGATACAATCTTGACAATGATCCGTATGACTCTAAGTCTCAATATGGATACATATTGAAAGTGGGAGCGATTAGCTAGAGTAGCTCCGTGCAGAGCATTGTAGACATAGAAAATTTCCAAAATACATACGGCTCTGAATGTGGTAGACCCGTTGACTAAACTTCTCTCACAAGCAAAACATGATCACTCTTTGGGTGTTAATCACATAGCGATGTGAACTCGATTATTGACTCTAGTAAACCCTTTGGGTATTAGTCACATGGAGATGTGAACTAATCACATAAAGATGTGAACTATTAGTGTTAAATCACATACAATGTGAACTAGATTATTGACTCTAGTGCAAGTGGGAGACTGAAGGAAATATGCCCTAGAGGCAATAATAAAGTTGTTATTTATATTTCCTTATATCATGATAAATGTTTATTATTCATACTAGAATTGTATTAACCGGAAACTTAGTACATGTGTGAATACATAGACAAACAGAATGTCCCTAGTATGCCTCTACTTGACTAGCTCGTTAATCAAAGATGGTTAAGTTTCCTAACCATAGACATGTGTTATCATTTGATGAACGGGGTCACATCATTAGAGAATGATGTGATGGACAAGACCCATCCATTAGCTTAGCATAATGATCGTTTAGTTTTATTGCTATTGCTTTCATCATGACTTATACTGTGGCACCCCGGCTCAGAGCAACCGGTTTACCTTGCATTGCCAGCCCAGAGATCAAGTCTTCTTGCAACACACAACAACATGGTATAGAAACAACCGCTTTATTGAAGCTAGCGGATACATAAGTCTGATATTACATCGAGGTAAGAGGCCAAGTGGCACACATGGTGCGGCTGAACAGTATGTACATTATTCAGTGAACATGAAGGGGCCTCGATCACATAAACTACGCGGCAGCAGAATGACGACGAAATGGAACTCCAAGGCATAGGGACACCGACGTGGACACGGCCTAGACACGGGAAGCTCTCCGATGCGATACGACTTGCTTGAAATCTGGCATGACACGCCAGGTAAGTACATTGAATGTACTTGCAAGCTCACAACAAACATAAGCACGATGACAAACAATATCATGACAATTATTCAGGTTAATGCAATGCAAGTAATGCTACTAATGTGGTGAAACCAACATGTGCACCGAGTCCCTCGGACTCGCTTACCAGACGGGTTACCTCGTAACCAAACGGTGATCATACCCGGAGCACAACTAAAACCAATCACTCATGATCAGCACATGATCTCACAAATCATCACAAAGCCAGTGCCAACAATAATTATTTAGTGTGCAATTTATAAATGTTGATCCATGGTGTGACCTACTCCCGAGTTGTGTCCATAACCGAGGACGCGACTATCGATAGATTGAATACACTCTGCAGAGGTAGCACACTTTACCCACACCACAGAACCCATGGCCTCGCACTCCCATTCGGGTGGACCAACAGTGTTCCGACGAAACCCTCCCCTTGCCATGACACTCTCACGGCCACTCCGACCAATTCCATCCCCGGGCTAAGTCATGGGTGGCCCCATGCCTACCAAAGGCATCAACGGCCACCGTCGTGGCAAAAACGGTCCCAAACGGGGACAAGGTACCATAAAAACAAATGGGCACACAAGGTTATGCCTGCTTACCGGGCCAGGGTACCGCACGCCCATAACCTTCCCTCGTTGGAGGAACCGGCGAGAGGCACGACAAAGGACCGAATCAAGACCCCCCATAAAGGTAAATATGGTCGCACTAAGGAAAACCCGATTCAGTGGCACCATGACTTGATCAACGTTATATTCAAGTTGGATTATTATCAGGTTTAACTTTAAAATAAAAACTATTCCAAGTCATACGATGCCATGAGCATGCAACTAATCGATATGCAAAACATGCAACTCACAAGAACGGATCAACCTTATCAATATGACATTCTTGCACTAACTCATCATTAACCTTTACTGGTTCTACCTCACTATTTATTACCATGCAATATCTTGATTAACTCATAATTTATATGAAATTCTCATTTAGCAAAAAGAACTATCATTATTTATCATAGCAATATAACTAGTCAAACTCTACTAGACCAAACTAGTCCATGCATTCAACCAGTAACTTAAACAAACATTTCAAACATGACAACATAACAAATTTTTAAATGCATAAAAGAACTCATATTTAAGTAAGAAAAATCATAGATATTGAAATGACACCATCCAAATGCTGGTGTGGCTTGCCTTATTGCAGAGGAGGTTCACACTCCTCCTGGTTATCTTCAAGACAAGGCTCTCCCTTTGAAAATATTTAAAAACCACAAAACAAAATATCAAGAACAAATCTTAAAACCACCAGAAATTCTAGACAGCAAGACAAATTCCACTCTTTGGTGTGCTGCTAGAGGTCTCTGAAACAAACACAATGCAAAAAGAAACTCATTTGGACTTATAGGCTAAAAATTATCACTGGTCAAAGTTGTGGTCAAAATTTTGAATTAATTTGAATAAAACAGAAAACCTGGGGGGTGACGTCGATGGCGTAAAGGCGGAATACGCCTCCACTCGTACCGCTTTGGGTGCGAGTGGAAAGGCTGACACCGGGCCCCACCAGTCAGGAGAGAGAGGGGGAGAGAGGAAACATAGCATGGCGGTGCTCCGCTGGAGCTCACGCCGGCGAGGAGGGGTTCTTGGGCGAAGCCAGAGGGATAGAAGTGGAGAGGGGGTCACGGCGCACCTGCCTGTACCCATGGCTTGTCGGGGGATGGCCGGAGCTGCTCGCAACCAAGCTCGCAAGCGACGGTGGCTGTCGGGACTTGCCGGAGAGGAAGAAGGCGATGGCGAGGGGCGACTCCAGGGGCTCTGCTGCTTCCAAGCGACACTAGTGGACCTCCAATGATGCGCCTGAGGGGTTGGTTGAGCTCGAGGGGCTCTGGAGCAGGGTGGCTGAGTTACGGGGATCACCGACGAGCTCTGGTCGTGGTCGATGACCAGAGGCCTGCCCGACCGGGCTATGGCTGTGCTACGTGGTCGTGGTGGTTGAGAAGTGCGGTGTGAGGCTTCGTGGCGGAGGGAGGGGCTCTATATATAGCCGGAGTAGGAGGGGGGTACGTGGCACCGCCGGAGCTCTTTGGAAGCCGGCGAGCGATGACGAAGGGCGCCAGTGAGAGGGGGAAAGAGCTCAGCGATCACGGGGAAGCTGTCCACACTCGTGGACGAGCACAGGAAGCAGGGGAGAAGAAGACAAGGGCACGAGCGCACTGTGGCTTTTGTCCGCGACGTGCCCATGCTCGTTGGGGCGTCCCCAGCGTCGGCGAGCACCAGGGAAGGTCAAGGGTGAAGAGTCGAGGCTGGTGGCTCGGCGCGGCAGTCGTCGGCGAGCTCTGGCTCGAGCACGCGCCGAACAGAAGCATTGGCGCGACGCAGAGCGCGTCGAACACATGCCAGAACCCCTGTCCACACGCGGTCACCACCCTGGCATGGTCAAAACGACGCCCATGCTCGGCCAAACCTTCTCTGGGCTGTAGTTCGTGCAGTGTTAGGTCTAGGGAGGCTGAGAACTCACTGCCAGGCCGACCAGACGTGACTCAAGCTTATTGGCAAGTTTCTGGCCAGAAACTTGGATGCTACTTTTGGAGGGCTTCTAGAAGGCTATTAGGGCTGATCTCCTAGGGTTAAGGTTTACTTAGGAGTGTAACGAGGCTCAAGAAAAACTAAGACCAAAGGATCAAGGAAAAATACACTTGCTGAACAAAGTGCATTTTTGGGCCAAAAGAGAAATGATTTTCTGTAGCAAAAATATTACAAAAAGTCATGCAATATTTTTGCTTGGGGAGGTGGGCCAAGGTTCAAACAATATTCGGGAATTATTTCAAGAATTTTGGAGCAATAAAAATGAGGGTTTCTTTGGAGCACTAATTTCTAAAATGAGTTTCAGAAGAGAAAATGAATATTTTTCTTTTATGAAAAATATTCATTTGACCATTTTGGGATTTTTCAGAGAAATGAGATTGAATGAAAGGTAGACCGGTCACTTGGGTGAAAGTCAAGGGCATGCCCAAGTGATAAGTCCATTTGAATTGATTCCAAAAACTCAAATCCAAGGCAAAGACAAAATCAAGTCCGGAAAAAGAGAGAAGGCAAAATCCAGGCTGTCACATATACATGTTCCTCTGACTATGAGATTATGCAACTCCCGAATACCGAAGGAACACCTTGTGTGCTATCAAACTTCACAACGTAACTTGGTGATTATAAAGATGCTCTATAGGTGTCTCCGATGGTGTTTGTTGAGTTGGCATAGATCGAGATTAGGATTTGTCGCTCCATGTATCGGAGAGGTATCTCTGGGCCCTCTCGGTAATGCACATCACTATAAGCCTTGCAAGCAATGTGACAGTCAAAGTTCTGGGAACGGGGGTCCCCAGACTTGCCTGCCTGCGGCCCGCGGTGTGGCTGTGCTAGCAGGCCTCTACGACCCATCTTCATCAACAAGGCATTCAAGACCCTCGCGAGGGGCCAAGCCTCGTGAGGCGGATGACGCAAGACCTCCTCAGGAGCGGCCTCGCCAGGCAGGCTCGCGAGGGGCGGAGAGATCAAGTCAAGGCAAACCTCGTGAGGTTCTCGTGACGTGAGCCATGACGATCGAGACCAGGCGGGCGCCAGCGCGCGCAGCATCCTTGTTTCTTCTTTGGTGCTCAGGAGGCAAGCGCAGGCGCGGAGTACCGAGGCATCCGGCAAAGGTTTCCATATCGGTGCAACGAGACCAGGACCAACAGGACGGCAAGAGGGAGGTCACCATGGAGCCCAAGGCGGCGTCACCTCCAGAGCCTTTTGCAGGCGAAGACCACTTTTGTCAGGATAAGTTGTACTAGCTGTCCCCTTTCAAATTGGCCGTTGTTGGCTCCCTTCCCGCTCAATATTTGGGGAGAGGACCAGGGCCTCTATAAATAGGACTAGCCACCACAGTAGAAGGCAAGGAAGCCTGAGCTGATCGAATCCTCACACACACAAGTTCGCCAAGCACAAGAACACCTCAACCTCAGGAGGCTGTTCTTCCCCTTGTACTGTTCATCATCAAGCCCAAGAGGCAATCCACCACCACCACACTGGAGTAGGGTATTACACCACAATGGTGGCCCGAACAAGTATAAATCTCGTGTCCCTTGTGTTATGAGTTTGTCGAGTTAGTCCCCGAGATATTAGCAAAACTAGGGCGTGGATCGGTAGGGGGGAAGTCTTCGTGCGCACCCTAGTGTTCGAACTTTTAGGGTTTTGCCGGAACCCGTGATCCGACATTTGGCGCGCCAGGTAGGGGTGCGCTGAAGCTTCCTTTCCGCCGTTCCGCGTCCCGTTGCTCCATCATCTCCATGGCGGATGCTTGCCGCGCTCGTGCTGAGCGCCGGGCTGCCCTCGCCGCCCGCGTCGCTCAGACGGCTCCCGTCGGTGGGCCACCTCGTCGTTCCCCGTCGCCTGCCGCCAATGCCGCCACCGGCCCGGCAGGGAACAAACAGCAAGCATCCTCGCTGCACCCCTCGGTGCGGCGGGACGGCCGCACCGCCACTCCATCGCTGACCCCGGCCGGTTCGCCGTCCCACGCTCGTCGCGCTCCCGTGGATGCGCAGGCTGCTCTGTGCATGGCGTGCGAGCTCCTGCGCTACCGCCCCGTCGACGACCTCTACAAGGACTGGCTCGACCGCATCGCCGAGCTCGCCAGCGCCGCAGGGGGCTCCCCTGCACCGTCCGTCTCGCTGCCTCGCCCCCCGTCAGCCGCGGGCGGCGTGGCCCATGGAGCGCCTCCACCACCTCTGCCCCAAGACGGAGTATTGGCGCCAAGGCGAGCGGCCCCACGGCGCGACCTACCGCGTCCGGCGCCCGTGCAAGAAGAAAGAAGCTGCCAAGAAGTCCCTCGGCCATGAGAAAACGCCCCTGCGCTCCCTGTGCCACCACGGCAAAACTGCACGCCGCCTGCAGTGGCGGTGTGCGGACCCCATCAAGGGCAAGCTCTCCACCAGCATCGAGTCCCTGTGACCACGGCAGGCTGCCGCACCTTCACCCCTGAGCTGCGTAGCGTCGCCTGGCCTGGCAAGTTCAAGCCAGACCTGCCTCCTCGCTACGATGGCACCCCCGACCCCGCGGAGTTCCTGCAGCTCTACGAGCTGAGCATCGAGGCGGCCAACGGTGACAAGAAAGTCATGGGGAACTGGTTCCCCATGGCTCTCAAGGATGGCGCCCGCTCCTGGCTCCTGAACTAGCCCCCAGGCTCGATCTCCTCCTGGGACGAGATGCGCAACCGTTTCGTTGCCAACTTCCAGGGCACTCGCGACCACCCGCGGGCCATAGGTGACCTGCGCCGCGTCAAGCAACAACCAGGAGAGACCCTCGAGAAGTACATCCAGTGCTTCAACAACATTCGCCTTAAGATTCCCAAGGTGACGGATGAGGCCATCATCTCCGCATTCTCTGATTTCGTCCGTGACGTCAAGATGAAGGAGGAGCTCGCTATCCATGAGGAGTTGTGCACGTCTCTGGAGTTGTTCAACCTGGCGACCAAGTGCGCCAGAGCTGAGGAGGGGTGCCTCTCCCTCCTCGAGCTCCCGGTTGCGGACCCGGAGGAGAAGAAAGCCAAGGCCAAGGACGTGAAGCGTAAGGGAGCAACCGTGCTTGCGGCGGAGCCGGACACGAAGCGCGGCAGGGACCAGCCCGAGTCATCCAAGAGCAGCCGACCGTTCTGCGCCTTCCATAACCTGCATAGCCACAACACCCGCGACTACCAGGAGCTCAGAGCCATTCAAGAAGGACGCTTCGGTTGACGCCCCGAGCGCAACGGCCGGGGCTACGGCCGAGGAGGAGGATGTGGTGGCGGACGCTGGGACGACCGTGGCCCGTGCCAGGAGTGGCACGACCGAGGGCCGCTGGCAGGATCAGCCCCGCGAGGGCTCCTGGAGGGATCAGCCTTGTGAGGATCGTCCTCAGAGCAACGCCGGACTCCCTCCGCTGCCACCACCGCCAAGAAGGAATGACGACCACCATCAAGACGAGGGGGCTGGGGGCTTCCAGGAACCGCGCGCTATCGCCTGCATCTTGGGCGGAGCTCAAGACCCAGCCTCACAACGTATCTTCAAACAATTTGCTTGCGAAGTGAATGCAGTCCTCCCCAAGCTCGAGGCCACGCGCCCACTAAGATGGTCCAAGTACCCCATCATGTTCAGTTCGGCGGATCAGCTCAAGTGCGCAGCTACCGCTGGCGCCCTCCCAATGCTTTGTTCACCAGTCATCAGCAATGTGCAAATTACCAAGACCCTCATCGATGGCGGCGCAGGGCTCAACGTCCTGTCCGTCGACACGTTTGGCAACCTCCAAGTGCCATATGACCAGCTTCAGCCCACCAAGCCTTTCTCAGGAGTGACCGACGGTTCCACCACACCGATAGGGCAGGTCCGCCTCCCTGTCACCTTCGGGGAACGCAACAACTACCGCACCGAGCTCATTGACTTCGACGTCGCCTACATCCGCCTGCCATATAATGCGATCCTCGGGTACCCAGCCCTGGCCAAGTTCATGGCGGTGACCCATCACGGCTACAATGTCCTCAAGACGCCGGGAAGCGATGGAATCATCACGGTCCCGTGCGAAGAAAGAGACGCGGTGTGCTCCCTCGAGCATGCCTTCCAAGCTGCAGCAATCGACGACCCCGACAGCAAGGGCGAGTGCCCTCCTGAGGCCACCCCCAAGAAGAAGAAGCAGCTGCACCACGCAGGGCCTCAGGCGAGCGGCGCCTCGTCAGGATCGGCGCCAGCACCTGGGGCGCCCCCCTCCATCGCAAAGGAAAGCGCGCCCGGCGCCCCCCTCGGGCAGGGCTCGGGGGCTCTCTTCTGGAGGGCCTCAGACTTTGCCAACATCACGAGGGAGGCACTTGGGCACCACTTGGAGGCGTGCTTCACGGCACGTTTCCCTTAGTAGGACACAGGGCAAGGAGCGCCCACCACTCAGGAGTTCATCACCAAGACCACTCAGGAACCGCAAGACGTAAGGGCCATGCGCGGCGGCCGCCACTCACCAGGCGCAGCTCCCCATCCAGGCGAGGATGCCGGGATGCCCGTCTGCATCGACGTCCCAGGGCTCAACAGGGCCGCCTCTCAGGAGCTTTTCTGGCCTTCGCACGCGGGACGCTGCGAGGGCCCACCTCACAGCTACGTTCGCATGCCTTTTGGCCTGCCGAGCGTGGCGACCGCCTATCCGTTTAACCTGTGGAGCATCCTGGCGGCTCAGGAGGCCAGGCACCACGCTGTGCCAACGGAGATGGAGACGGTCCTCAAGGAACCACCTGGACCCCTAGAGCCTCCCGAGGCTCAGGGCCTCGGTGGCTCATGAGGAGCAACCCCTTCACCGCGTACCTTCAGCTGCCCCGACTCTCCTTCATCGACAGAACCAGGTGACATTTTCCAAGTTTATTTAGCTGGGAGCACCCATAGGGCTGCATCATTCCCAGGCCACGTGGGTCCGCCCCTGTGGCATGTATCCCTTTTTATGTCTTTAGCTTACCTTGCTGGGGGCGCCCCTCGGGCTGCATCATCCCCAAGCCGCTCGGGCCTGACCCAGTGGCATGCATCTCCTCACATTTACTTGAGCTAGTTTGTTTTCCATGCTTAACCTATCTATGACTATTACCTACTCGATCGTCACCCATCATGGGAGCCGCGCGCCGGCCGTCTTTCTTCAGGATCCTTCGCATGAGTAGGTTAGGCACGGCGTCTGTGCTCGGGCCCGTCCCTACAGCGTCGATATATCCAACGACTGCGCTCTGTCTGGCAGGCCGGCCCCGTTCACGTCACCTCCTGGGTCGTTGGTGCTTGGCTTTCTCACGCGATAACCTTAGGAGATTTGTTCGGCGCAGGTTGTCTGACCACCTCGCAGGACTAACACAGCGAACAAGAACCAAGACCAGGCGCAACCCGCCTTGAGGTAGGGCCTCGTGAGTCCCGCGCTGGCTCACGAGTGCCCAGATACACCTCGTCTAGCCCTTCCGTGCAAGCCATGTGTCAGGGCAGGGCTATACACGCCCCGGGGGCTCTCCGCAGTAGGGAGTCCCCCTCCCACGCCCTAGTGGAAGCACCATGCTCCGCGCTGGCCGTCGACACTACCGAGGAGCGGCTATGCCCATGCACAAGCGGAAGCACTATACTCCACGTTGGTGATAAACAACTAAGGGCGGCCTCACGGCCGTACCAACCTCAGGGAGCCCAGAGCTCAGTGTCCGGCCTCACCGCAACGCCTCCCCTCGGGAGAGTCGCGCGAGGGGGCTGGGCACGGGGGCTGCGCTCGGGTCACGCCCAAGCGTACGCCACCCAAGCCAGGTCCCTCGGACTTGGTCGTCGCACGCCCCTCCCGAGCCAAGCCTCGGCGAGGGCAAAGGTATGGAGATTGTTTGCACGTCAAGGGGGACTCTTGAGCATCGCGATTCAGGAGCCTAACTGGTCACGTAGCCCCTCACTCCTTGGTCCATCCTGGTCTCCGGTCGGCCCAACGATGGTTGAGGTATGCGCGGGGCCGGGCCCTGCCGACGTAGAACATTAACCTATCCTCGCGTCTCATTCCTATAAGCTGTTTGCGCGTTAAGGGGGACTCCTGAGCATCGCGACTCAGGAGCCTAACTAGTCACGTAGCCCCTCACTCCTTGGTCCATCCTGGTCTCCGGTCGGCCCAACGGCGGTTGAGGTAAGCACGGGGCCGGGCTCTGCCGACGCAGAACATAAAGCAAATAGGAAGAAAATCGCAAAATCTCAAAGCAAATATTACAAGCCATATCGTTCTCCAAAATACCAAGCACGAGTTTAAACGCCTCCACGAGACATGATGCATGTTGCAGGAATAAAATAGGGAAGCAGCCGCAACCAAGTCACCCCTGGATACTTGTTTCTTCTCCTTCTTCCCTTAGTTTAGTTTGATTACCTCTTGTAATCCCCCATAATACTTGTACTGGCTCTCTCTTTATCAATAAAGTTTTGATATGCTGTGGGGGTTTCCCCTCCAGTTCCCAGTCAAAAAAAAACCAAGTCACCCCTGAAACACCGCCATCACCCGCAGAAGGTGCTCCTCCCTTGGTGGCGTCGCCTTCGCCTGCACCGTCAGCCGGGGCCGCAGGGTCGGTGGCATCGCTGGTCGAGGGCGCGAGGACGAAGCCACGGAACTTCTTCGGCAGGGCCTCCACTTGACCTTTCACGGCTGCGGCGGCAGCCGTGTAGTGTTCATCAGCTACAGGCTCTAGCAGCTCGTCAAGACGAGCACTGGGGTCACGAAGGTGCAGATGGCTGAAGACACGCGTCAGTGCAGCTGAAGAAAGGACACGAGCCTCTGCCTCAGCCATGGGACCGATGCCCTCCACGACTTCCTCAAGCGCCTTCACCAAGTGGGGAAGAAGCTGAGCAGGGCCATCCTCGTCGGTGGTCAGCGGCCTCTCCAAGCCCTTCTCGTACAGTGACTTCAGCACCACACGGGACCTCTCCTCAAGAAGCGAGAAGGCCACATGGTCTTCAGCCAGGACCTTCGCCTTGGTGTCAAGATCAGCCTCCTTTGCCTTCGCCTTCCGCTCCAACTCCTCCAGCCGGCTGCGCTCCGCGGCCTGCGCCTTCGCCAACTCTCCCAGCTCGGCGTCGCGGCCCTTGATGGTGTCCTCCCGGGCCCTCATTTCCTCCTCCTTTGCCTGGCGACCACGTGCTTCTTCTGTGCGCTGGTCGCGCAGGCTCTTCAGCTCATCCTCCAGCTCTCGGCAGTGGTCGCGGGCGGCCTCGGCGTCCTTCAGCGCCGCCTCGCGATCGGCCGCACCTTTGGCGGCGGCCTGCTTCTCCTTCTCGGAGGCTGCCGTGGCCTGGCTCGGCGACGCTCGAACCGCCGAGTCGGAGTGAAGCCAGCCAGAGGCCAGCTCCAGGCGCCCGGCTACCAGGCGCGGTGCCCAGGAGATCTTTCCATAGCTGGGCCATCTCTGAAAGGACGCGCTCCAAGACAACAGAGGAAGCAGAATAACCTAGGGCCAGAGGCGCAGCAGGAGGAGGGGGCGGCGTTTTCACCAGAGCCTGGGAGGTCAAGGGCTCCTGAGCCTTTGGGACCTCATCAGCCGAGCCACGCACCGGCACTTCCGGAGCCAGCGGGGCCACGGGGGCTGACTCCTCCCGACGATGCTCCTCTTGGCCTTGCGAGGGCGACCGGGCTGGGAAGGTGCGAGTGCTATCGCCTCCTTTCTACGCAGAGGGGGGCGCGGCTGCTGTATCCTCCTTCCTTTTCTTCGCCAAAGGCATCGGCCTGATCAACCAAGGGTGAACGTCAGAAAATAGCAAGTACGAGCATGAACTAGACGAAGCTCGAAGCACTTACAGATCCACCGCGGCATAGTCCACCCTCCGCTTGGGGGGCCTGAAGCCCGAAAGCTTCGGAGCCTGAGGAGCGAGCACACGGGATCCGGGAGCAGAAGATGGCGCAGCAGAAGGGCCGGAGGCAGCGCCAGGCGGCGTCAAGGCGGAGGCAACACCTTGAGAAACCAGCGGCGACCTGCCCCTCGTCGGGATAGCGGGTAGCTCTCCCTCCTCCTGGCGGGCGTCAACCTCGGCGTTGTCAGGAAGGGCACGGAGGATGTCATCTTTGCTCAAGGGGGAGGTCTCCCCCATCTCATAGGGGGTCACCTCCGAGTCTTCCTCTTCCCCCTTTTCCTCCCCGTGGGACTCATCAGAAGACACCTCCACCGGCTTCGGCGCTGCAGAGCCCGCGGTAGGCGCCGGCAGCACCAGCCCGCGTGCGTCAAAAGTCGGCCGGGCGGCCACGATCTGCTCCCAGTCTGTGCAGCGGAACAAAGGAACGAAGGCGCTCGGTGGGTACTCTTGGTTGTCCCTGACCAAGAGGTGCAAAACTGCGGACAGCTCGTCGTCGGGCAAGGCCTCCGGGCTCAGGCGAATCTTGTCTTCTTCATCTCCAAGCCTCCACAAGGGGCGTGCACACGCCTGAAGAGGGGCAACGTGTAACGTCAAGAATTCCCTCAGGAGCATGGCCCCTGTCACTTTGGCCGCCCTCGCATTGCCCGGCTTCAAGTTGGTCTTCATCTGCGCCAACACCAACGACACCCGCTCATCAGTAAGCTCTGCACGAGACCACCCCTTGTCGGACTGGGGCGTCTCCGTCGGCAGCGCCAAGCGCGGGTGGACGCACTTGGCGCCCATCATGACCCATTTGGCCCTGAGGTTGTCGGCCTTCTTCCTGGTGTTCGAGATCAAGTTGGCCTTGCCAGCTGCAATGAAATTGGCGCACCCGGAGATGTGGCCCTCGCAGACGCGGAGGAAGAAGAAGTGGCACAGGAGAGTCACGGACGGCATCACGCCCAAATATGCCTCACAATAGTAGGCGAAGATGGACAAGAGAAGGATGGAGTTGGGATGGAGATGCAGCGCCTGCAGCCCGTAGTGGCCGAGGACCTCGTAGAAGAAATTGGAGAAAGGAGGAACCAACCCAGCGGCGATACTGCTCGTGAAGAAGGGGAAGAACGTGCTCCCCTCGGGCTCTGGCACGTCGGAGGCAACCCGGAGCTCTGTCTTCCCCCTCTCGTTACTCTCCCCCACCGTCAGCAAGCGCGTGGCGGCGAGGCTCTTCTCCGAGATGTTGGGCACGTCGAGAGCAGGTTCGTACCAAGCCGGCGACGCGGAGGGCTTGACCTTGCGCGGCGCCATTAGTCGCTGATGCAGGAGAAGATGGAAGCAGATCTGAGGATTTCAGAGGCAGGGCGCAAGAAAGGGGATCTGAGCAAAGCGAAGGGAAGCAGTGAAGACAAGCGCTGCCCACGCCAGCCTTTTTGTCAAGTCGGGTAGTTCTCGAGGCAGCATGGGGAAGCGGAGACGCCCATGTCCAATCAACCGCCACGCGTCGACCAAGGCCGCAGGCTATTGGGGCCCGCGGAGCTCCTCACTTGACCTTTGGCTTCGCCTCGAAGCCAAGCCCGAGCGCGCCTTGGGCCCGGGGGCTACTATCGGCGTTCTGGGAACGGGGGTCCCCAGACTTGCCTGCCTGCGGCCCACGGCGTGGCTGTACTAGCAGGCCTATACGGCCCATCTTCATCAACAAGGCATTCAAGACCCTCGCGAGGGGCCAAGCCTCGCGAGGCGGACGACGCAAGACCTCCTCAGGAGCGGCCTCACCAGGCAGGCTCGCGAGGGGCGGAGAGATGAAGGCAAGGCAAACCTTGCGAGGTTCTCGTGACGTGAGCCATGACGATCGAGACCAGGCGGGCGCCAGCGCGCGCAGCGTCCTTGTTTCCTCTTTGGTGCAAAGGAGGCAAGCGCAGGCGCGGAGTATTGAGACATCAAGCAAAGGTTTCCATATCGGTGCAACGAGAACAGGACCAATGGGACGACAAGACGGAGGTCACCATGGAGCCCAAGGCGGCGTCACCTCCAGAGCCTTTTGCAGGCGAAGACCACTTTTGTCAGGATAAGCTGTACTAGCTGTCCCCTTTCAAATTGGCCAGTGTTGGCTCCCTTCCCACTCAATATTTGGGGAGAGGGCCAGGGCCTCTATAAATAGGACTAGCCACCACAGTAGAAGGCAAGGAAGCCTGGGCTGATCGAATCCTCACACACACAAGTTCGCCAAGCACAAGAACACCTCAACCTTAGGAGGCTGTTCTTCCCCTTGTACTGTTCATCATCAGCCCAAGAGGCAATCCACAACCACCACACTGGAGTAGGGTATTACACCACAACGGTGGCCCGAACCAGTATAAATCTTGTGTCCCTTGTGTTATGAGTTCGTCGAGTTAGTCCGCGAGATCTTAGCAAAACTAGGACGTGGATCGGTAGGGGGGAAGTCTTCGTGCGCACCCCAGCGTTCGAACCTTGAGGGTTTTGCCGGAACCCGTGATCCAACAGTGACTAATGAGTTAGTTACAGGATGATGCATTACGCAATGAGTAAAGAGACTTGCCGGTAACAGGATTGAACTAGGTATGAGGATACCGACGATCGAACACCGGGCAAGTAACATACCGATGACAAAGGGAACAACGTATGTTGTTATGCGGTTTGACCGATAAAGATCTTCGTAGAATATGTAGGAGCCAATATGAGCATCCAGGTTCCGCTATTGGTTATTGACCAGAGATGTGTCTCGGTCATGTCTGCATAGTTCTCGAACCCGTAGGGTCCGCACGCTTAACGTTCGATGACGATTTGTATTATGAGTTATGTGATTTGATGACCGAAGTTTGTTCGGAGTCCTGGATGAGATCACAGGCATGACGAGGAGTCTCGAAATGGTCGAGAGGTAAAGATTCATATATAGGACGATGGTATTTGGACACCAGAAGTGTTCCGAGTGATACCGGGTCACCAGAAGTGGTTCCGGGCAACCCCCGGCAAAGATATGGGCTTAATGGGCCAAGTAAGGGAACACACCAGCCCACAAGGGGCTAGTGCGGCCCCTATAGGGCCAGCCACGTGGGGAAAATGGAAAGGAGAGGAGGAAAAGGAAAGTATGAAGTAGGACTCCTACTTCCTTCCCCTCCCCCCTCCTTCCTTTCCCCCTTGTCGAAATATGGTAAGGGGGGAGGGGGGGCGAATTGGACTAGGGGCCCAAGTAGGATTCCTCCTACTTGGGCGCTCCCTAGGCTGCATCCCTCCCTCTCCCTCCTTTATATACGTGGGGAGGGCACCCCTAGAAGACACATCAATTGTTCCTAGCCGTGTGCGGGGCCCCCTCCACAGTTAACACTTCGGTCATATCATCATAGTGCTTAGGCGAAGCCCTGCGCCTGTAACTTCATCATCACCGTTACCACGCCATCGTGCTGACGAAACTCTCCCTCTGCCTCAACTGGATCAAGAGCTCGAGGGACGTCATCGAGCTGAACGTGTGCTAAACACGGAGGTGACGTACGTTCGGTGCTTGGATTGGTTGGATCGCGAAGACGTTCGACTACATCAACCGCGCTACTAAACGCTTCCGCTTTCGGTCTACTAGGGTACGTGGACACACTCTCCCAGCTCGTTGATATGCATCTCCTAGATAGATCTTGCGTGATCATAGGTAAAAAAATTGAAATATTGCGCGCCCTCCGACCTTGTGGGCCCCCTGGACCTCCATCGACCTCAACTCCAACTCCATATATTCACTTTTGGGGAGAAAAAATAAAAGACAAGGATTCATTGCGTTTTACAATACAAAGCCGCCGCCAAGCCCTGTCTTCCTTAGGAGGGAAGATCTGGAGTCCGTTCGGGGCTGCGGAGAGGGGAATCCGGCGGCATCGTCATCATCAACCATCCTCCATCACCAATTTCATGATACTCACCGCCGTGCGCGAGTAATTCCATCGTAGGCTTGTTGGACCGTGATGGGTTGGATGAGATTTACCATGTAATCGAGTTAGTTTTGTTAGGGTTTGATCCCTAGTATCCACTATGTTCCAAGATTGATGTTGCTATGACTTTGCTATGCTTAATGCTTGTCACTAGGGCCCGAGTGCCATGATTTCAGATTTGAATCTATTATGTTTTCATGAATATATTTGTGTTCTTCATCCTATCTTGCAAGTCAATAGTCACCTACTACGTGTTATGATCCGGCAACCCCAAAGTGACAATAGTCGGGACCACTCCTGGTGATGAACGTAGTTTGAGGAGTTCATGTATTCACTAATTGCTAATGCTTTGGTCTGGTACTCTATTAAAAGGAGGCCTTAATATCCCTTAGTTTCCAATAGGACCCCGCTGCCATGGGAGGGTAGGACAAAAGATGTCATGCAAGTTCTTTTCCATAAGCATGTATGACTATATTCGGAATATATGCCTACATTACATTGATGAACTAGAGCTAGTTCCATGTCACTCTATGTTATAACCGTTGCATGATGAATGCCATCCAACATAATTATCCATCATTGATCCATTGCCTATGAGTTTTTCACATATTGATCTTTGCTACTTTACTTTTCCGTTGCCACTTTTACAATTGCTACAAAACTGCTACTATTACTTTTGCTACTGTTACCGTTACTTCCATACTACTTTGCTGCAGATATTAAGTCTTTCAGGTGTGCTTGAATTGACAACTCAGCTGCTAATACTCAAGAATATTCTTTGGCTCCCCTTATGTCGAATCAATAAATTTGGGTTAATACTCTACCCTCGAAAACTGTTGCGATCCCCTATACTTGTGGGTTATCAAGACCTTTTTCTGGCGCCGTTGCCGGGGAGCATAGCTTTATTCTCTAAGTCACTTGGGATTTATATCTGTTGATCACTATGAGGAATTTGAAGGATCAAAGAACTAAGATTTTTTCCTCAACTACGAGGGGAGGTAAGGAACTGCCATCTAGCTCTGCACTTGATTCTCCTTCTGTTTTGAGTAAACTTGTGACACCTACACCTATTATTGATTCCAATATGTCGCATATAATTGATGATGCCACTTCTACTATGAATCATGCTTATGATACTACTTTTGTGCTTGATAATACTGTGCCACTAGGTGAATTCCTTGATGAACAACTTGCTAGGGTTAGAGATAATGAAATTACTTAAACTGGTGATATTATAGAAGATTATGATTATGATTCTCCCCCTAGATATGAATTTCCTGTTATGTCTGAGGGTTATGTTATGGATGAAGAAACTGCTAGAGACTTCTTTGCTTGTAATGATAGAGAGGATCTTAAGAAATTGTTAGCTAAGCTGAAAGAAAAATCCTTGAATACTAGAATGAAATATGATCCTACTTTTGCTACTTCACCTATCTTTGTTACTGATAAGGATTATGAATTCTCTGTCGATCTTGAGTTAATCACTTTGGTTGAATCTGATCCTTTTCATGGTCATGAATTTGAAACTGTTGTGACACATCTTACTAAATTGAATGATATAGCCACCCTATTTGCTCATGAGGAAAAAATTCGTTATTACTACATCCTTAAATTATTTCCTTTCTCACTAAAGGGTGATACTAAGTTATGGTTTAATTCTCTTGCTCCTGGTTGTGTGCGTAGTCCCCAGGATATAATTTACCACTTCTCTGCAAAATATTTCCCCGCTCATAAGAAACAAGCTGCTTTAAAGGAAATATTTAATTTTGTGCAAATTGAAGAAGAGAGTCTCCCACAAGCTTGGGGGAGGCTTCTCCGGTTACTTAATGCTTTGCCTGATCACCCTCTCAAGAAAAATGAAATACTTGATATCTTTTATAATGGACTAACCGATGCATCCAGAGACCACCTGGATAGTTGTGATGGTTGTGATTTCAGGAAAAGTACTATTGAGCAACCTGAATTGCTATTGAATAATATATTGAGTAATGAAAATGATTGGACACTTCCTGAACCAACTCTGAAGCCAACTCCGAAGAAAAGGGGTATTCTATTTCTCAGTCCTGAAGATACGCAAGAGGCAAAGAAATCTATGAAAGATAAATGTATTAAAGCTGAAGATGTTAAGAATCTACCACCTATATATTGAAGAAGTACATGGTCTTGATAACCCGACACATGTAGTAGAGGTAAACTCTCTCCATAGATTTGATGAAGGTGATATTCCTCATAATAAGTCGGCTAGTCAATGCTTTGATGAGTTTGATAATTTTATTGTTAAACAAGAAACTTCAATGCTTATGTTAGTAGACAATTGAAACGTAATGCTTACATGCTTGATCACCTAAGTAATTATATGAATAGTACTGTTAATGATCTTAAGCTTATTAGTAAACATGCTTCCATGGTTACAACTCAAGTAGAACAAGTACTTAACGCTCAGGATGATTTTCTTAATGAGTTGAATAGTAAGAATAATGATAATGCTGTCAGGGTTATGACTCGAGGTGGTAAAATGATCCAGGAACCTTTGTATCCTAAGGGTCAATCTAAGAGAGTTGAGCAAGATTCTGAGAGAATTAATACTGATGCACCTAGTCCTCGTACTAAAAAGAAAAAGAAAACTGATAGGACTTTGCATGCTAGTGAACCTGCTATAGACACACTTGAGAATCCCAATGATATTTGTATTTCTGATGCTGAGACACAATCTGGTGATGAACATGAACCTAGTGATAATGTTAATAATGATGTTCATGTTGATGCTCAACCTAGTAATGATAATTATGTAGAGATTGAACCTGCTGTTGATCTTGATAACATACAATCAAAGAATCAACGTTATGATAAGAGAGAATTTGTTGCTAGGAAACATGGTAAAGAAACAGAACCATGGGTTCAGAAACCCATGCCCTTTCCTCCTAAGCCATCCAAGAAAAAGGATGATGAGGATTTTGAGCGCTTTGCTAAAATGATTAGACCTATCTTTTTGTGTATGTGTTTGACTGATATGCTTAAAATGCCTCCTTATGCTAAGTATATGAAAGATATTGTTACAAATAAAAGAAAGATACCGGAAGCTGAAATTTCCACAATGCTTGCTAATTATACTTTTAAGGGTGGAATACCAAAGAAACTTGGAGATCCAGGAGTACCAACTATACCATGCTCCATTAAAAGAAACTATGTTAAAACCGCTTTATGTGATCTTGGAGCCGGTGTTAGTGTTATGCCTTTCTCTTTATATCGCAGACTTGAATTGAATAAATTGACACCTACTGAAATTTCTTTGCAAATGGCTGATAAATGAACTGCTATACCCATCGGTATTTGTGAGGATGTGCCTGTTGTGGTTGCAAACGTTACTATCTTAACGGACTTTGTTATTCTTGATATTCCCGAGGATGATAGTATGTCGATTATCCTTGGTAGACCCTTTTTGAATACTGCAGGGGCTGTTAATGATTGCAACAAAGCCAATATCAGTTTTCATGTTAATGGTAATGAGCATACGGTACACTTTCTGAAGAAACAACCTCAAGTTTATAGTATCAAATCTATTGGAAAATTTCAACTATTACTATTGGAGGTTTTGAATTCCCTCTTCCTACTATCAAAAAGAAATATGATATTCTTATTGTTGGGGAAATGCATATCCCCGTTGAGGTAACCTAGTGTTATTCGAAAGTTCTCCGGTTTCATGTCATTCGGAAGAAGTTTGTTAAAAAGACTTGATCAACCTTGTTAATGGATTCCTTTTGATGAGCATGAGATGGATGAATTTAGAAAGCACAAGTCTCTGTATCCATCTTTTACTTTCTGTTATTTAGTTTAAATAAAGCAAAAGTAGTATTTTCTGTCTGTTTTCTGAATTATCCATGCAATAAAAAATGTCCCGAAAATAAAAGTTCTCCAAATGCCCTGAAAATTGGATATGATTTTTATACAATATTTTAGAATTTCTGGTGCAAAGAACACACCAGGGGGCCTCACCAGCTGGCCACAAGGGTGGAGGGCGCGCCCACCCCCTGGGGCGCGCCCCCTGACCTTGTGGGCCCCACATGGCCCCCCTCCACTTATTCCAGCACCCATCCACTCCTTCTTCCTCTAGAAAAAATCACTCCATAGCTCAAATTCGTGTTCTTGCTCATCTTGCTGCCATTTTCGATCTCCTTGCTCAAAGCTCCATTCACAAAACTGCTTTGGGGGATTGATCTTCGGTATGTGACTCCTCCGATAGTCCAATTAGTTTTTTTTCTAGTGCTTTTATTCATTGCAAATTTTTGCTGCCGTGGTGACCTTGTTCTTGAGCTTGCATGTCAAATTTATATGGTCCAAAGTAGTTTTGATGCATGATATAGCCTCTAGGCACTTGTAGGAGTAGTTGCTATCAATTTTGTTGAGTTTGGTTCACTTTTATTTCCAGTCACTAAAAATTTCAGAAATTTTTCAGAGAAAGAAAATGTCTAGGAGAATGTACCAAGGTGGTTCTTCAAGGAAGCAAGCACCGAGGCGTGTGATACGCGAACTGGACCCTGAACCACCAAGGGAAGCTTAAGTGAAGCCGTGTGAATGGCCGTCGGATGAATGTATGGATCATGCAGGGTTCAAGGATGAATTCTATGCGTACGTACAAAATGCCGGCCTCGAGGATTTCTTATCGGACAAGTGCTTACAATGTTATTATCTCACCGATTCCTTCATGCGGAGGTTTGAGTTTTCATCCAAGTGCAATACTCATACTGTCCCGTTTGATCTTTATGATGAATCTCATACCATGGTCCTAGAAGATTTTTGTGATGCATGCAAAATTCCGCAATGGGGTAGTCTTAGTGAGCCTCACAAATCTGAATATAGTGATTTCCTTGCTAGCATCACTGTTGGAGAAACTAGAAATATCACACAAGCAACCGTAGGGAGCATTCATTTTCCTGCCATACATTATTTTGCTCTCTTTATCGGTACGTGTATTAATGGTAAACATGAGTAGTGCCACATCTGCGTTCCAGATCTTAGTGTCCTCAAGTGTGCGGTGTTAGGTGATAAACAATATAATTTGGGGGCCATTATTGCTAGAAGGATACATCTTAATGCTAAGGATGCAGATTTATTTGGTGGGATTTATGCAACTCGTTTAGCTAATCATTTGGATGTACCTATTAGAGGTTATGATATTGAGTTGCCACCTGCTTTTCTGGATTATGAGGCTATGGTACGCCACCAGTTTCTTAATAGGAACGAACAGATCCTCCAGTACCGACTAATCTTTGACAGATGGCGTGTCGTCCTTCTTCCTGCTCCTACTTTCTTTAACTTTCAGGAAAATGGACGATATTTTATAACTAGAGAGGAGGCAAACGAGTATGAGAGAACAGCGGAGGCTGCTCGTCTTTAGGAGGTAGCTCGCCAAGCGGTAGCTGCCGCAACACAGTACGACCCCAGCTACAACTTTGGATATCCACCAGGCCAGCCGTGGGCTTAGACCAACTTAGGCCAAAAGCCTAAGCTTGGGGGAGTACGTATTTCTCACCGACATTATATTCATGTTCACACACTCATTTCAGTTGTCGGTGTTCATACTTTTTCATTGTAATATCCATGCTAGTTTATTTCTTTTTCCGCTTTCTTCTTGTGTGTTTGAAAAACCTTAAGTAAAACCAAAAAATTAGTTGTAGCTAGTTTACTTTCTATGCATGCTTAGTAGTAAAATTAAAAGAAATTCCAAAAAGATTTCTCGTTCTTGTTTTGCTTGTTGGGAGCTTTCCTGTGTAAATAAATTTTCTTGTTCTTGTTCTTCTTTCTTCAAAAAAAAAAACAAAAACTCCAAAAATATTTCAGTGTGTTTCTTTGAAATTCTTTTCTTTTCTTTGGGGGTCGAGAGGACAAGACCACGATGAAAATGTTGAGTGGCTCTCATATGCATTACTGTTGATCTAACAAAGAGCCCATATTACCTTGTCTTCTCCTTTGAATAAATGTTTGCAGATTCCAGCTTAGTCCAATGGACGTGCACTATTATTATTATCCACACCGTTCGGACGTGCAAGTGAAAGGCAATAATGACGACATATGATGAAATGATTGAGATGAGGAAAAGCTGGTATGAACTCGATCTATCTTGTTTTTGTAAATATGATTAGTTCATCGTTCCTGATTCAGCCTATTATGAATGTAACATGTTTGCAATGACAATTAGAGATTATAGTTATTCATGCCATGCTTAATTAGCTAGGAGTTTATAATGGTTTACCTTGCGTGCCAACATGGAAATTAAAATGGTTGTGATGTAGTATGATAGGATGGTATCCTCCTTTGAATGATTCGAGTGGCTTGACTTGGCACATGTTCACGCATGTAGTTGAAACAATATCAACATAGCTTCTACGATATTTATGTTCATGGTGATTTATATCCTACTCATGCTTGCATTCAATGTTGGTTAATCTCAATGCATGTTTATAACTGTTGTCGCTCTCTAGTTGGTCGCTTCCCAGTCTCTTTCTAGCCTTCACTTGTACTAAGCGGGAATACTGCTTGTGCATCCACTTCGATAAACCCCAAAGTTGTTCCATATGAGTCCACCATACCTTCCTATATGCGGTATTTACCTGTCGTTCTAAGTAAATTTGCAAGTGCCAACCTCTAAACCTTCAAATGATAATCTATTTTGTATGCTCTAATAGCTCATGTACAAACTAGGGCTGTCAATATCTTCCATGCTAGGTGGGTTATTCTCACGATGAGTGGACTTCGCTCATCATTCATGAGAAAATGACTGGTAACCGGGATGCCCAATCCCATGCTCAAAGCAAATCAAATCAAAATAATTGCAAACAAAACTCCCCCAGGATTGTTGTTAGTTGGACGGTACCCGTTGTTTTGGACCAGCCATGGAGTGTGCTTGTTGGTGGTGGGGGAGTATAAACTTTACCATTCTGTTTGGGAACTGCCTATAATGTATGTAACATGGAATATACCGAGATCTCTTAGTTGTTATGTTGACAATGAAAGCATACCGCTCAAAATATTATTCAATCTCTATTTCAAAACTCGAGCTCTGGCACCTCTACAAATCCCTGCTTCCCTTTGCGAAGGGCCTATCTATTTACTTTTATTGTTGAGTCATCATCCTCTTATAAAAGCACCAGTTATAGAGCACCACTGTCATTTGTATGCATTGTTATTAATTTATATTGAGTACGACTGTGACTGGATCTCTTTTACCATGAATTACAATGTCTAGTCAGTCCTTGATCTTCAGGGATGCTCTGCATTTATGTTTTGCGGTCTCGGAAAGGGCTAGCGGGATACCATCTTGTTATATCATATCATGATTGTTTTGAGAAAGTGTTGTCCTCCGAGATTTATTATTATTGCTCGCTAGTTGATTATGTCATTGATATGAGTAAATGTGAGACCTAACACTTATTGTGAATATGGTTTGTTCATGATCTATGCTGAAAACTTGAATACTGGCTTTACATATTTGCAACAACAAGATCAAACAGAGTTTGTAAAAGTTTTTCTTTACCACTTTTAGTTTATCAACTGAATTGCTTGAGGACAAACAAAGGTTTAAGCTTGGGGGAGTTGATACATCTCCAACGTATCTACCTTTCCAAACTCTTTTGCCCTTGTTTTGGACTCTAACTTGCATGATTTGAATGGAACTAACCCGGACTGACGTCGTTTTCAACAGAATTTCCATGGTGTTATTTTTGTGCAGAATGAAAAGTTATCGGAATGACCTGAAAATCAACGGAGATAACTTTTGGAATTAATGAAAAATATTGGTGAAAGAATCAGCAGCAGGGGGCCTACACCCTAGCCACAAGGGTGGGGCGCCCACCCCCCTGGGGCGCACCCTCCGACCTTGTGGGCCCCCTGGACCTCCATAGACGTCAACTCCAACTCCATATATTCACTTTCGGGGAGAAAAAAAATAAAAGAGAATGATTCATCGCGTTTTATGATATGGAGCCGCCGCCAAGCCCTGTTCTTCCTCGGGAGGGAAGATCTGGAGCCCGTTTGGGGCTCCAGAGCGGGGAATCTGTCGCCATCGTCATCATCAACCATCCTCCATCACCAATTTCATGATGCTCACCGCCGTGCGTGAGTAATTCCATCGTAGGCTTGCTGGACCGTGATGGGTTGGATGAGATTTACCATGTAATCGAGTTAGTTTTGTTAGGGTTTGATGCCTAGTATCCACTATGTTGTAAGATTGATGTTGCTATGACTTTGCTATGTTTAATGCTTGTCACTAGGGCACGAGTGCCATGATTTCAGATCTGAACCTATTATGTTTTCATGAATATATTTGTGTTCTTGATCCTATCTTGCAAGTCAATAGTCACCTACTACGTGTTATGATCCGGTAACCCCGGAGTGACAATAGTCGGGACCACTCCCGGTGATGACCGTAGTTTGAGGAGTTCATGTATTCACTAAGTGCTAATGCTTTGGTCCAGTACTCTATTAAAAGGAGGCCTTAATATACCTTAGTTTCCAATAGGACCCCGCTGCCACGGGAGGGTAGGACAAAAGATGCCATGCAAGTTCTTTTCCATAAGCACGTATGACTATATTCAGAATACATGCCTACATTACATTGATGAAATGGAGCTAGTTCTGTGTCACCCTATGTTATAACCGTTGCATGATGAATGCCATCTGACATAATTATCCATCATTGATCCATTGCCTATGAGCTTTTCACATATTGATCTTTGCTACTTTACTTTTCCGCTGCCACTGTTACAATTGCTACAAAACTGCTACTATTACTTTTGCTACTATTACCGTTACTTCCATACTACTTTGCTACTAAATACTTTGCTGCAGATATTAAGTCTTTCAGGTGTGGCTAAATTGACAACTCGGCTGCTAATACTCAAGAATATTATTTGGCTCCCCTTGTGTCGAATCAATAAATTTGGGTTGAATGATCTACCCTCAAAAACTATTGTGATCCCCTATACTTGTGGGTTATCAGTTTGTAAAGCGCCCTGATCCTCACAAGCACAATATCATTGGCACCAAATGGATCTATCGCAACAAACAAGATGAGCATGGTCAAGTTGTCAGAAACAAAGCTCATCTCATTGCTCAAGGTTACACACAAGTTGAAGGGATTGACTTTGATGAAACCTTTGCTCCTGTGGCTAGGCTTGAAGCCATTCATATACTGCTAGCCTACGCCAACCACAACAAAATTCTTCTATACCAAATGGATGTAAAGAGTGCCTTCCTTAACGACAAAATTGAAGAGGAAGTGTATGTTGCACAACCACCTGGTTTTGAAGACCCAAAGCATCCTGACATGGTATACAAGATCAACAAGGCACTGTATGGCCTCAAACAAGCACCCCGCGCTTGGTATGACACACTCAAAGACTTCCTGAAGAGCAAAGGCTTCAAACCTGGTTCTCTAGATCCCACTCTCTTCACGAAGACATATGACAGTGAACTATTTGTATGCCAAATCTATGTGGATGACATTATCTTCGGCTGCACTGACAAGAGATACAGTGATGAGTTTGGGCATATGATGCAAGAGCTATATCAGATGTCCATAATGGGTGAGCTGAAGTTCTTCCTTGATCTTCAAATTCGTCAGCAAAGAAATGGCATCTTCATATCACAAGATAAGTACCTCAAAGATTGCCTGAAGAAGTTTGGAATGCAAGACTGCAAAGGGTACACGATGCCAATGCCAACCAAAGGCCAATTGGGCCTCAACGACAATAGTAAAGAGTTCGATCAAAAGGTATACCGCTCCATGATTGGTTCTTTACTCTACTTATGTGCATCTAGGCCTAATATAATGCTTAGCGTTTGCATGTGTGCCCGATTCCAAGCGGCACCAAAGGAATCGCATCACTTAGATGTAAAGCGAATTCTTCGATATTTGGCTCACACCCCAACACTAGGATTATGGTATCCAAAGGGCTCAGAGTTTGATCTAGTTGGATTTTCAGATGTTGATTATGGTTGTGACAACGTTGATCGCAAGTCCACATCAGACACATGTCACTTTCTTGGATGATCTCTTTTCTGTTGGTCTTCAAAGAAGCAGAACTGTGTATCACTCTCCACTGCTGAATCCGAATACATTGCTGCTGGATCTTGCTACGCTCAGCTTCTCTGGATGAAGCAAATTCTCAAGGACTATGGCATCAACATGAAGCATGTGCCACTCTACTGCGACAATGAAAGCGCCATCAAGATTGCTCACAACCCAGTTCAGCACTTGAAGACAAAGCACATTCAAATCCATCATCATTTTCTCAGGGATCATGTGTTGAAGGAAGACATTGGTATCATACACGTCAACTCTGAAGAGCAATTGGCAGATATCTTCACAAAGCCCTTGGATGAGAAAAGGTTTTGCAAGCTGCGGTGTGAGCTAAATAACTTAGAATCCTCGAATGTCCTGTGAATGGACACACATCCTAACGCTTATGCATGTTGATGACTTAGATGTGCAACACACGAAGTAACGTATATCTTCAATTAATGAAGACTTACCCCCTAACTGTGAATACATTAATGCGGAAATTGACTTCGGAGCGCCACGATAATTGTGTGTCGTGTCTAGGTCTAATACTTCCTATACGGTGGGTAACGCCGCCACCAAACTTTCTTGAAGATTTTCATTTTGCGTCATGATTGCATTATCTTCATATTTGGTTTGTCTTCAACATTAATTTGACTTCAGAGTTTATCTTCGCAATGTTGATTTGGTATTCTATGATTTGTGTGTGTGTGTGTTCTGTCCTCTACAGCATTCACTTATAGCTATGTCTTCAAACTTGCCATTTTCTGAACTAACTGAATGTGATCGGACCCTAACCCCTTCTGTGCTTCTACCTCAAATTCTTTTTGTCCAGCCATATGAATTCTTTTGACACGTGTTGAATGTCTTCACTGCGTCCTTGTTAGCCAAAGATAGAGAGACACACATTTAAAGTTGTTTTAATGTTATATCTCTTTTGCCTGAATACCGGAGAAGCCGGAACGACTACCTGACGAACCAAGCGCGCGTGGTAACATGGAACAACTCTCAATGAGTTGCATGCATACCACGTGTCCACCAGATTTGAACCGTTAGGGGCACCTACGTAATTGCGTTGCGCAGCCTTTGACCTTATAAATACACACCCGCGTGGTCATTATCTCCTCTTCCACCTCGCCATGTCGCTCAAACCCTAGCGCCACCGCTAGCTCGCGTCGACGCCGGAGACGAAGCACTTAGCTGCCGCGACCTCTTCGACGCCGTCCTCACGCCACCCGCGAACCTCGTCTTCTCCGCCGCCGCCATAGGTGTCTTCCGCCGCCAAGTTAGGGCGCGGGAGATTGGACTGCTCGGCATCTGTTCTGCCCCGTCTAGTAGTTCTTCAAGTGGTAAATAAACTCGCTTTTTTACTGCCTTTTCGATCTTCAAATCCGCCCACTTCACCCAAAAGTGGTTTCTGCACTTCCAAATATGGACCTTTCTATTTCCGAATCTCATATCTTGCAAAGCATATTCACTTATGCTTCACAACTAGTTAGATTCTTCACTTGTACTTATTCAAGGATTCGTACAAATCTGGAACCAACTCACTTAAAATAAGTGAATTTCTTCGCACTATGAGGTCTGTCTTTAAACTGATTTATCTTCAAAATCTTCTGAGAATGCATATGACCTCTTCCCCTTCCCTTGCATCTCTAATGTTGACATTGGTACATGTCCGTGGGAGAATCCCTTGGTTCTCATAGTATGCATTCAGATGCAAAATACTTACAGCATCATATTGAATCTCCTGAAGCCAGTTCTTGTTTGACAAGTCGTCGGAAGCCTTTCACTGTTTCGAAGCCTCTCTGTCTGAATATTATGGCAACTGAAAAATCTGCAAGGAAAGGTGGCAGGCAACACCGTGGCAATACTGCTATGGACCTGCCCCCAGATCTGTATGAACTTTACAAGTCTGATCCTGAGGAGAACTAAAATCCGCATAAGACCATAATACAGTGGATCCGAAGATATTGGGCTGAGCAATGGTTCAAGTATAACTTCGTCACTCCTGAGTATGCAGAAAAGAATGTTGTCAAGTGCCCGTGGGGTGATATTCTTTACAGGAATTTGCCACCCAAGACGAAGCCTGAAGCTATTTCTCAAGGCTTCTATCCATGAATGGTCCGAGGCCCTCTGCCTGAAAATGCCAACCCATCATCTCTTCGATGGTGTCGTGATGATGATCTCTTCAAGCACAACTTCTAGTTTGCAAAGGAGTCTGCTGCCAAGAACAAAAAGGCATTCAGACTCAACTTCAACCCTGGCCCGTCTGTGATACGTCCATTTTGCATCATGTTTTCTTACAGTTATTTATGATGTTTTTATCCATAATAATGCTTTTAGGAGTAGTTATAATGCCTTTTCTCTCATAATTTGCAAGGCATTATGAGAGAAAAGGCATTATAACTACTCCTAAAAGCATTATTATGGATAAAAACATCATAAATAACTGTAAGATGAAATCTGGACCTGGAAAAGCTACGTCAGGCCACCTATTCTACACAACTCCAAACAAGATGAAACTTCACGGAGATTTCTTATGGAATATTTAAGAATTATTGGAGCAAATAACTACCAGAGGGGGCCCACCAGGGGGGCACAACCCGCCTGGGCGCGCCAGGAAGCCCAGGCGTGCCCTGGTGGGTTGTGCTCACCCAGGCCCACCTCTGATGCCCATCTTCTGGTATATAGGTCATTTTGACCTAGAAAAAATAAGGAGAGAACTTTCGGGATGGAGCGCCACCGTCTTGAGGCGGAACTTGGGCAGGAGCACGTTTGCCCTCCGGTGGAGCGATTTCGCCGGGGAACTTCCCTCCCGGAGGGGGAAATCATCGTCATCATCATCACCAACAACTCTCCCATCTTGGGGAGGACAATCTCAATAAACATCTCAACAGCACCATCTCGTCTCAAACCCTAGTTCATCTCTTGTGTTCAATCTTGTTACAAGAACTATAGATTGGTGCTTGTGGGTGACTAGTAGTGTTGATTACATCTTGTAGTTGATTACTATATGGTTTATTTGGTGGAAGATTATATGTTCAGATCCAATATGCTATTTAATACTCCTCTGATCAGGAGCATGTTTATCATTTGTGAGTAGTTACTTTTGTTCTTGAGGCCACGGGAGAAATCATGTTGCAAGTAATCATGTGAACTTGATATGTGTTCGATATTTTGATAGTATGTATGTTGTGATTCCCTTAGTGGTGTTATGTGAACGTAGACTACATGACACTTCACCATATTTGCGCCTAAGGGAATGCATTGTGGAGTAGCAATTAGATGATGGGTTGCGAGAGTGACAGAAGCTTAAACCCCAGTTTATGCGCTATTCCGTAAGGGACCGATTGGATCCAAAAGTTTAATGCTATGGTTAGAATTTATTTTTAATACTTTTCTCGTAGTTGCGGATGCTTGCGGGAGGGTTAATCATAAGTAGGAGTTTTATTCAAGTAAGAACATCACTAAGCACCGGTCCACCCACATATCAAATTATTAAAGTAGCAAACACAAACTAAACCAACATGATGAAAGTGACTAGATGAAACTCCCATGTACCCTCAAGAACGATTTGCTTATCATAAGAGACCAGTTTGGCCTGTCCTTTGCCTCAAAAGGATTGGGCTACCTTGCTGCACTTTTTTTACTACTACCGTTACTTTCTCGTTACAAATTGTCTTGCTATAAAACTACTCCGCTACTTACAATTTCAGCACTTGCAGACAATACCTTGCTGAAAACAACTTGTCATTTCCTTCTGCTCCTCGTTGGGTTTGACACTCTTACTTACCGAAAAGAGCTACAATTGATCCCCTATACTTGTGGGTCATCAATGCTATTTTCTAGCGCCGTTGCCGGGGAGTGAAGCGCGTTTGGTAAGTGGAATTTGGTAAGGAAACATTTATATAGTGTGCTGAAATTTATTTTCACTTGTTACTATGGAAAACAATCCTTTCAGGGGTTTGTTTGGGGTATCTTCGCCTTGTCCGGAACCACAATTTGCTACCCCTCAACCTACTTCACCTACTGAAAAAATTGAATATTAAATTCCTTCGGGTATGATAGAACAACTGCTAGCTAATCCTTATGCAGGAGATTGAACCGAACATCCTAATATGCACTTGATATATGTAGAACAAATTTGTGGATTGTTTAAGCTTGCAGGTTTACCCAGAGATGAAGTTATGAAAAAGTTTTTCCCTTTATCTTTGAATGGAAAAGCATTGGCATGGTATAGGTTATGCGATGATATTGGATCTTGGAATTGGAATCGTTTGAAATTGGAGTTCCACCAAAAAAATTATCCTATGCATCTAGTTCACCGTGATCGGAATTATATATATAATTTTTGGCCTCGTGAAGGAGAAAGTATCGCTCTAGCTTGGGGGAGGCTTAAGTCAATGTTATATTCATGCCCCAATCATGAGCTCTCAAGAGAAATTATTATCCATAATTTCTATGCTCGACTTTCTCGTAATGATCAAACCATGCTTGATACTTCTTGTGCTGGTTCTTTTATGAAGAAGACTATTGAACTCCGGTGGGATATTTTGGAAAGAATTAAATGCAACTCTGAAGATTGGGAACTCAAGGAAGGTAAAGAGTCAGGTATTAAACTAAAGTATGATTGTGTTAAATCTTTTATGGATACCGATGCTTTTCAAAAGTTTAGCACTAAATATGGACTTGACTCTGAGATAGTAGCCTCCTTTTGTGAATCATTTGCTATTCATGTTGAACTCCCTAAAGATAAGTGGTTTAAATATCACCCACCTATTAAAGAAGAAATCAAAGAACTGGTACCAATTAGAGAAGAAATTATACTTTATAATGTTGATCCAGTTGTTCCTTTTGCTTATATTGAGAAACCACCTTTCCCTGTTAGGATAAAGGAACATGCTAAAGTTTCAACTGTGGTTAACAAAAGCTACATTAGAACACATAAAACTGATGAACAAATTAAAGTAGAACCTAGCATAGCTATGGTTAAAGATCTCTTAGAAGAAGATATAGATGGGCATGTTATTTACTTCTATGAAGAAGCTGCTAGAATTGCCAAACCTGATAAAAAGGATAAACATAGACCTGTTGTTGGCATGCATGTCATCTCAGTTAAAATAGGAGATCACTGTTATCATGGTTTATGTGACACTGGTTCTAGTGTGAGTGCTATTCCTTACACTTTATATCAAGAAATTATAAAAGACATAGCACCTGCAGAGATAGAAGACATAGATGTTACTATTAAACTTGCTAATATAGACACCATATCACCAATTGGGATTGTTAGAGGTGTTGAAGTCTTGTGTGGGAAAATAAAATACCCTACTGATTTCCTTGTTCTTGGTTCCCCACAAGATGACTTATGTCCCATTATTTTTGGTAGACCTTTCTTGAACACAGTTAATGCTAAGATAGATTGTGGGAAACAAACTGTCAGTGTTAGTTTTGGTGATGACTCTCATGAGTTTAATTTTTCCAAGTTTAGTAGAAAGTTTCATGAAAAAGAATTGCCTAGTAAGGATGAATTAATTGGTCTTGCTTCTATTGCTGTACCACCTACTGATCCTTTAGAACAATATTTGCTAGACCATGAAAATGATTTTCATATGCATGAAAGAAATGAAATAGATAATATTTTCTTTGAACAATGTCCTCTGCTTAAACACAATTTGTCTATTGAAACTCTAGGAGGTCCTCTCCACCTAAAGGTGATCCTATGTTTGAATTAAAACAATTGCCAGACACTTTGAAATATGCTTATCTTGATGAAAAGAAGATATATCCTGTTATTATTACTGCTAACCTTTCAGAACATGAAGAAGAAAGATTATTGAAAGTTCTAAGGAAGCACCGAGCTGCTATTAAAAGGCATTAGTCCCACTCTATCTTGTTGTTGATCACCAATGTCGGTTAAATCCAAAGATGAAAGAAGTGGTAAGAACTGAAATATTAAAACTTCTGGAAGCAGGTATAATCTATCCCATTGCTGATAGTAGATGGGTAAGTCATGTTCATTGTGTCCCTAAGAAAGGAGGTATAACTGTTCTTCCTAATGATAAGAATGAGCTTATTCCACAAAGAATTCTTACAGGTTATAGAATGGTAATTGATTTTAGAAAATTAAACAAAGCAAATAGAAAAGATCATTACCCTTTGCCTTTTATTGATCAAATGCTTGAAAGATTATCTAAGCATACACACTTTTGCTTCCTTGATGGATATTCTGGTTTTTCACAAATACCTGTTTCTCAACATGATCAAGAAAAGACCACTTTTACTTGTCCCTTCGGAACCTATGCTTATAGACGTATGCCTTTTGGTTTATGTAATGCACCTACTACCTTTCAAACATGTATGACTTCTATATTCTCCGATTTTTGTGAAAAGATTGTTGAGGTTTTCATGGATGACTTTTCTGTTTATGGGAAGTCTTTTGATGATTGTTTAAGCAATCTTGAGCGAGTTTTGCAGAGATGTGAACAAACAAGTCTTGTCTTGAACTGGGAGAAGTGCCACTTTATGGTTAATGAAGGCATTGTCTTGGGTCATAAAATTTCTGAAAGAGGTATTGAAGTGGACCAAGCTAAGGTTGATGCAATTGAGAAAATGCCATGTCCTAAAGATATAAAAGGTATTTGTTATTTCCTAGGTCATGCTGGTTTCTATAGGAGATTTATCAAAGACTTTTCTAAAATTTCTAGGCCTCTCACTAGTCTCTTGCAAAAGGGTATTCCCTTTGTTTTTGATGATGATTGTTTAGAAGCCTTTGAAACACTCAAGAAAGCCTTAATTTATGCACCTATTGTTCAACCACCTGATTGGAACTTGCCTTTTGAAATTATGTGTGATGCTAGTGATTATGTTGTTGGTGCTGTTCTAGGACAAAGAGTTGATAAGAAACTGAATGTTATTCATTATGCTAGTAAAACTCTAGACAGTGCTCAAAGAAATTATGCTACTACTGAAAAAGAATTCTTAGAAGTGGTGTTTGCTTGTGATAAATTTAGACCTTATATTGTTGATTCCAAAGTAACTGTTCACACATACCATGCTGCTATTAAATATCTTATGGAAAAGGAAGATGCTAAACCTAGACTTATTCGATGGGTTCTCTTGTTACAAGAATTTGATTTACATATCATTGATAGAAAAGTAGCTGATAATTAATCTAGGCTTGAAAATGTGCCTGATGACCCACTACCTATTGATGATAGTTTTCCTGATGAGCAGTTAGCTACAATAAATGTTGCCCACAATACTCCTTGGTATGCTGATTATGCTAATTACATTGTTACTAAATATTTACCACCTAGCTTTACATACCAACAAAAGAAAAAATTCTTCTATGATTTAAGACATTACTTTTGGGATGACCCACATCTTTATAAAGGAGTAGATGGTATTATTAGACGTTGTGTACGTGAGCATGAACAGGGACAAATCCTACGGAAATGTCACTCTGAAGCTTATGGAGGGCATCATGCTGGAGATAGAACTGCTCATAAGGTATTGCAGTCTGGATTTTATTGGCCTACTCTCTTCAAAGATGCCCGTAAATTCGTCTTATCTTGTGATGAATGTCAAAGAATAGGTAATATCGGTAAGCGTCAAGACATGCCTATGAATTATTCACTTCTTGTTGAACCATTTGATGTTTGGGGATTTGATTACATGGGATCTTTTCCTTCCTCTAATGGGTATACACATATTTTGGTTGTTGTTGATTATGTTACTAAATGGGTAGAAGTTATTCCAACCAGTAGTGCTGATCACAACACCTCTATTAAAATGCTTAAGGAAGTTATTTTCCCAAGGTTTGGAGTCCCTAGATATTTAATGACTGATGGTGTTTCACATTTTATTCATGGTGCTTTCCGTAAAATGCTTGCCAAGTATGATGTTAACCATAGAATTGCATTACCTTATCATCCTCAGTCTAGTGGTCAAGTTGAACTTAGCAATAGAGAAATAAAATTAATTTTGCAAAAGACTGTCAATAGGTCCAGGAAGAATTGGTCTAAGAAATTAGATGATGCACTTTGGCTTATAGAACAGCATATAAAAATCATATGGGTATGTCTCCATATAAAATGGTTGACGGAAAAGCTTGTCATTTGCCTCTTGAGTTAGAACATAAAGCATTTTGGGCAATCAAAGAACTCAATTATGATTTCAAACTAGCCGGTGAAAAGAGGTTATTTGATATTAGCTCATTAGATGAATATAGAACCCATGCTTATGAAAATGCAAAATTATTCAAAGAAAAGGTTAAAAGATGGCATGACAAAAGAAACCAAAAGCGCGAGTTTAAAGTTGGAGAATATGTTCTCTTGTACAACTCTCATTTCAGATTCTTTGCAGGAAAACTCCTCTCAAAATTGGAAGGCCCCTATGTTGTCGAGGAGGTTTATCGGTCTAGAGCCATCAAAATAAATAACTGCGAAGGTACTAACCCGAAGGTTGTCAATGGGCAACGAATAAAGCATTATATCTCAGGTACGCCCATTAATGTTGAAAGTAATATTATCCGAACTTTGACACCGGAAGAACACATAAAAGAGTCCTTCCGAAACACTCAAGAATCGTGAAAATAAGGAGGTACGTGATACGGTAAGTAAGCGGACTCCAAAAAATCCGCAAAAATATTTTTTATCAGTTTTGGAATATTTAAAAATTTAAGAAATAAAGAAACTTCCAGGAAGCGTACCCTGGTGGGCACAAGACACCAGGGCGCGCCAGGCTTGCCTGGAGCGCCCAGGTGGGTTGTGCCCACCAGGGACACCTTACGGACTCCGTTTTTCTACCGTATGCTTGTCCTCCAAGATAAAAAAAATCTATATATACTTCCCCAACTTGTTGATCACTGTATCGCGGAGAAATCCTCTGTTCTCTTTTCTTGTTGTTTTCTGACAGATTCAACTAGACCAACGTCATGTCTTCCTCACCCTTCAACAATGGAGAAGGAGACATAAGGTTGGTTCAGGAAGATCTAAGGAGGGATGGAGCTGAAGAGGTTGCTATGGAAGAAGAAGAGGAAAGTCCCTCTGGGATTCACCCTCCAGCCTCCGAGAGGGGTACACTAGCTGGCATCTCCACTCACCCTAATCCTCATCAAGCCATGGGATCATCGAACAATCAAGCGAGCCTGGAAGTGCAACAAGAGCTCCCACCGAGGAGGCCCTTACTTAGGTTACATCGTAACAATTTTCATAATTTTATTCACAATTATGGGTTCGAGAACATTCCTCGTAGGCACATACCGTCCAACTGGGACATATCTCGGCCAAGAGAAAACAGTGCAGGAACCAAATCGTGGGGCCCTAAGAATAAACACATAATGGTTGAGGTGAAGAAAAATAGTGAATTAATTCATCAAGCCTTTCGGGAGATTCAAGGTTTGAAGGATCTACTCATGGTTATATTGTAGAATACTACTTCATCACCATCATCATCTTCACCACCAAAGGAGAACTGAGTATCGGGTATGGGCACTCCCCTTGGCTTCTGCCAAGCTTGGGGGAGGTGCCCTGGTATCGTATCATCCCACTATCTTTTTTTTCTTTTACTTATTTTAGTTCGATCTTTTTTGCTTTAGATGAATAAAAGTTAGTTCGATCCTTTCTTCTTTGAAGTTTGCTTAGTGATCTATCCTTGTAATCGTGTGCAAGTTATATAATAAAGTTTAGTGTGAGTTTTTGCTTTCTTTACTCTCATGTTGCAAATAAAGAAAAGATAAAGGAAATAAATAAAAGGAAAGAAATAAATCAATAAGATCATATACTAATCCTATGGTAGGTGATATCACCACATAAGGAAAAGTATAAGTAGAAAATTTTATTAGAGATTGACAAACATAGCATTAGTCAATGATGCAACTCATGAAAGAATTAATAAGGGAAGAGAAGATTCACATGTAAATATACTATCCTAGAAATCTTTTGTGATTGTGAACCCTCATAAAAATATTATATGCCAAAATTGTTGACGTTGGACAAGGAAGACAACGTAATGGTTTATGTTTGTTTATATTCACATAGAAGTCATATTGTCATAAATCCTTCAACATGTGGTGCTTGCCCCTATCTTTTGCTAGCCAAAAATTACGCACTAAGTAGAGATACTACTTATGCATCCAAAAACCCTTAAACCCAAATCTTATTTTCAAGTGTCCACCATACCTACCTAGGGATTGAGCAAGATCCCTCAAGTAAGTTGTCATTGGTGCAAAAAGGCAATAAAAATTTATTCTAAAAGTGTGAGATCATTTAGTGTAAGAGAAAATTGAGCGTTGTACGAACTTGGATGACAAAGAATAAAAGCGACAGACTGCATAATAAAGGTTGTCATCTTAAGGGGCAATACAATGTGACGTTCTTTTGCACAAAGGGATTCAGCATACAAACAAATAAGCACATGACAACCTCTGCTTCCCTCTGTGAAGGGTCTATCTTTTACTTTTATGTATTTACTTTTATGCAAGGAGTCAAAGTTTTTCTTCTACTCCTTTTTATTTTTATCCTTTGGCAAGCATCATGTGGCGAGGAAAGATCTAGGCACATATGTCCAGTTGAATATAGATAGCATGAGTTATTATTGTTGACATCACCCTTGAGGTGAGTACGTTGGGAGGTGAAACTATAAGCCCCTATCTTTCTATGTGTCCGGTTGAAACGTTTTGCTCATGTGTACGCGATGAGTGTTAGCAATCATAGAAGACTATATGACGGTTGAGTATGCGGACTTGCCTAAAGGCTCCGATACGTGACCCTTCCTGAAAAGATGATGAATTGTAGTTGCAAAGTTAACTGAGAACATAGTTTCTTGGTTTCTAATAGAGTTTTTGCTGTATACTTTGATTGTGTGATGAACTGTTACTTATTCATGAGAAGTATATGATAAAAAGTTCTATGATAAAAGTCTGATGTTTAATTTTTTTCTGTTATAATAATCAACATGATGCTTCTATATCTGTATTTTGTTTTTATCAACACCTCTCTCTCAAAGCATGTGGACATGTTTTCGATTTCAGTTTTCGCTTGAGGAGCAAGGTCTAAGCTTGGGGGAGTTGATACGTCCATTTTGCATCATGTTTTCTTACTGTTATTTATGATGTTTTTATCCATAATAATGCTTTTTGGAGTAATTCTAATGCCTTTTCTCTCATAATTTGCAAGGTACACACCAAGAGGGAGAATTCCGGCAGCTGGAAATCTGGACCTGGAAAAGCTACGTCAGGCCACCTATTCTGCACAACTCCAAACAAGCTAAAACTTCACGAAGATTTTTTATGGAATATTTAAGAATTATTGGAGCAAATAACTACTAGAGGGGGCCCACCAGGTGGGCACAATCCACCTGGGCGCGTCAGGGATCCCAAGCGCGCCCTGGTGGGTTGTGCTCACCCAGGCCGACCTCCAGTGCCCATCTTCTGGTATATAGGTCATTTTGACCAAGAAAAAATAAGGAGAGGACTTTCGGGATGGAGCACCACCGTCTCGAGGCGGAACTTGGGCAGGAACACTTTTGCCCTCAGCCGGAGCGATTCTGCCGGGGGAACTTCCCTCCCGGAGGGGGCAATCATCGTCGTCGTCATCACCAACAACTCTCCCATCTTGGGGAGGGCAATCTCCATCAACATCTTCAACAGCACCATCTCATCTCAAACCCTAGTTCATATCTTGTGTTCAATCTTGTTACCAGAACTATAGATTGACGCTGGTGGGTGACTAGTAGTGTTGATTACATCTTGTAGTTGATTACTATATGGTTTATTTGGTGGAAGATTGTATGTGCAGATCCAATATGCTATTTAATACTCCTCTGATCATGAGCATGTTTATCATTTGTGAGTAGTTACTTTTGTTCTTGAGGTCATCGAGAAATCATGTTGCAGTAATCATGTGAACTTGATATGTGTTCGATATTTTGATAGTATGTAAGTTGTGATTCCCTTAGTGGTGTCATGTTGAAACGTCTCCAACGTATCTATAATTTTTGATTGTTCCATGCTATTATATTATCAATCTTGGATGTTTTATATGAATTTATATGCTATTTTATATGATTTTTGGGACTAACCTATTAACCTATAGCCCAGTGCCAGTTTCTGTTTTTTCCTTGTTTTTTAGTTTTACAGAAAAGGAATACCAAACGGAGTCCAATGATGTGCCAATTTTTTATGATTTTTTATGGACCAAAAGAAGCCCCCGGAGTAAAATAGTTGGGCCAGAAGAGTCCCGAGCCGTCCACGAGGGTGGAGGGTGAGCCCTACCCCCCTGGGCGCGCCCCCTGCCTCGTGGATGACTCGGAGACCCCCCCTGACGTGAGACCGACGCCAAAAATTCCTATAAATACGGAAACCCCCGAAAAGAAACCTAGATCGGGAGTTCCGCCGCCGCAAGCCTCTATAGCCACCAAAAACCAATCGGGGCCCTGTTCCGGCACCCTGCCGGAGGGGGATCCGTCATTGGTGGCCATCTTCATCATCCCGATGCTCTCCATGACGAGGAGGGAGTAGTTCACCCTCGGGGCTGAGGGTATGTGACAGTAGCTATGTGTTTGATCTCTCTCTCTCTCTCGTGTTCTTGATTCAGCACGATCTTGATGTATCGTGAGCTTTGCTATTATAGTTGGATCTTATGATGTTTCTCCCCCTCTATCTCTTGTAATGGATTGAGTTTTCTCTTTGAAGTTATCTTATCGGATTGAGTCTTTAAGGATTTGAGAACACTTGATGTATGTCTTGCATGTGCTTATCTGTGGTGACAATGGGATATTCACGTGATTCACTTGATGTATGTTTTGGTGATCAACTTGCGAGTTATGTGACCTTGTGAACTTATGCATAGGGGTTGGCACACGTTTTCGTCTTGACTCTCCGGTAGAAACTTTGGGGCACTCTTTGAAGTTCTTTGTGTTGCTTGAATAGATGAATCTGAGATTGTGTGATGCATATCATATAATCATACCCGCAGATACTTGTGGTGTCATTGGAGTATCTAGGTGACATTAGGGTTTTGGTTGATTTGTGCCTTAAGGTGTTATTCTAGTACGAACTCTAGGATAGATCGAATGGAAAGAATAGCTTCGTGTTATTTTACTACGGACTCTTGAATAGATCGATCAGAAAGGATAACTTTGAGCTGGTTTCGTACCCTACAATAATCTCTTCGTTCGTTCTCCGCTATTAGTGACTTTGGAGTGACTCTTTGTTGCATGTTGAGGGATAGTTATATGATCTAATTATGTTATCCTTGTTGAGAGAACTTGCACTAGTGAAAGTATGAACCCTAGGCCTTGTTTCGAAGCATTGCAATACCGTTTACGCTCACTTTTACCACTTCTACCTTGTTGTTTTTTATATTTTCAGATTAAAAAAAACCTATATCTACCATCCATATTGCACTTGTATCACCATCTCTTCGCCGAACTAGTGCACCTATACAATTTACCATTGTATTGGGTGTGTTGGGGACACAAGAGACTCTTTGTTATTTGGTTGCAGGGTGTTTGAGAGAGACCATCTTCATCCTACGCCTCCCATGGATTGATAAACCTTAGGTCATCCACTTGAGGGAAATTTGCTACTGTCCTACAAACCTCTGCACTTGGAGGCCCAACAACGTCTACAAGAAGAAGGTTGTGTAGTAGACATCAAGCTCTTTTCTGGCGCCGTTGCCAGGGAGGCTAGGTAAGCGACACTCACATCCCAACCGGGGAGGTGAGTGCTTGAACGTATATCTTTAGATCTTGCAACCGAATCATTTAGTTTCTTGTTTTATCACTAGTTTAGTTTATAAAAGAAAACTACAAAAAAATGGAATTGAGGGTGCCTCATATGCTTCATCTTTTTAATATCTTTCGTGAAAATGATGGAAAGGTAAATTGTGCTCAAGTGTTAGAAGAAGAATGCATTAAAATGTTTGGCACTAAATATTTGGATGATGAGCATGATTGCAATGTTGTTAATATGAATTCTTTGAATATCCATGATGCTAATAATATGCAAAGCCACAAGCTTGGGGATGCTATGTTTGATGAAGATGATATTTTTTGTCCCCCACGTTTTGATGAGCAAATTTACTATGATGAAAGCATGCCTCCTATCTATGATGATTATTGTGATGACATGTATGCTATAAAGAATAATGATAACCATGAAACTTTTCATCTTAATTTTAATTTTCAATCACATGATAGTTATTTTGTTGAGTTTGCTTTGCTCCCACTTCTATTCATGAGAAGAAATTTGCTTCTGTGGAGAGTAATAAAAATTCTATGCTTGTAGATCATGAAAATAATGCTTTATGTGATCGTTATATTGTTGAATTCATTCATGATGCTACTGAAAATTATTATGAGGGAGGAATATATGCTTGTAGGAATTGCAATAATATCAAGTTTCCTCTCTATGTGCTTAAAGTTTCAAAGTTATGCTTGTTTTGCCTTCCCATGCCAGTTGATTATTGTTCCCATAAATTGTTTGCTCACAAAATCCCTATGCATAGGAAGTGGGTTAGACTTAAATGTGCTAGTCATATTTTTCATGATGCTCTCTTTATGTTTCAGTTCTTATCTTTTATGTGAGCATCATTGAAATCATCATGCCTAGCTAGGGGCGTTAAACGTTAGCGCTTGTTGGGAGGCAACCCAATTTTACTTTTGTTCTTTACCTTTTTCTCCTGTTTAGTAATAAATAATCTATCTAGACTCTGGTTAGATGTGGTTTTATGTTTTAATTAGTGTTTGTACCAAGTAGAACCTTTGGGAAGACTTGAGTGAAGTCTTTGCGATCTTGCTGTAAAAAACAGAAACTTTTGCGCTCACGAGATTAGCTGCCAATTTTTACTGGAGAGTGATTTTAGGTTGATTATTCTTGAAGATGATTAATAGACAAATTCCTCACGTCCACCAATTTATTTCAGAATTTTTGGAGTTTCATAAGTATTGGAACAAAACAGATTACTACAGACTGTTCTGTTTTTGACAGATTCTGTTTTCTATGTGTTGTTTGCTTATTCTGTTGAATCTATGAGTAGTATCGGAGGATATGAACCATAGAGAAGTAGTAATATAGTAGATATTACACCGATACGAATTTATAATGAGTTCACAACAGTACCTAAGTGGTGGTATTGTTTTCCTATACTAACGGAGCTTACGAGTTTTCTGTTGAGTTTTGTGTTGTGAAGTTTTCAAGTTTTGGGTAAAGATTTGATGGACTATGGAATAAGGAGTGGAATGAGCCTAAGCTTGGGGATGCCCAAGGCACCCCAAGGTAATATTCTAGGAAAATCAAGATCCTAAGCTTGGGGATGCCCCGGAAGGCATCCCCTCTTTCGTCTTCGTTCATCGGTAACCTTACTTGGAGCTATATTTTTATTCACCACATGATATGTGTTTTGCTTAGAGCGTCATTTTGTTTTAATTTGTTTTGCTTGATGTTTGAATAATATCCCAAGACTGAAATTCTTTAATGTTAGAGAGTCTTCACATAGTTGCATAATTATTCGACTACTCATTGATCTTCACTTATATCTTTCGGAATAGTTTGTCATTTGCTCTAGTGCTTCACTTATATATTTTTAGAGCACGACGGTGGTTTTATTTTGAAGAAATATATGAACTCTCATTCTTCACTTATATTATTTTGAGAGTCTTAAACAGCATGGCAATTTGCTTAGGTTATGAATTTAGTCCTAATATGATACGCATCCAAGAGGGATATAATAAAAAGTTTCATATAAAGTGCATTGAATACTATGAGAAGTTTGATTCTTTATGATTGTTTTGAGATAAAAAGATGGTGATATTAGAGTCATGCTAGTGGAGTAGTTGTGAATTTGAGAGATACTTGCGTTAAGGTTTGTGAGTCCCGTAGCATGCACGTATGGTGAACCGTTATGTAACGAAGTTGGAGCATGAGATATTTTTTTATTGTCTTCCTTATGAGTGGCGGTCGGGGACGAGCAATTGTCTTTTCCTACCAATCTATCCCCCTAGGAGCATGCGCGTAGTACTTTGTTTTGATGACTAATAGATTTTTGCACTAAGTATGTGAGTTCTTTATGACTAATGTTGAGTCCATGGATTATACCACTCTCATCCTTCCACCATTGCTAGCCTCTCTAGTACCGCACAACTTTCACCGGTACCATAAACCCACCATATACCTTCCTCAAAACAGCCACCATACCTACCTATTATGGAATTTCCATAGCCATTCCGAGATATATTGCCATGCAACTTTCCACCGTTCTGTTTATTATGACACGCGTCATCATTGTCATATTGCCTTGCATGATCATGTAGTTGACATCGTATTTGTGGCAAAGCCACCATTCATAATGTTTTCATACATGTCACTCTTGATTCATTGCACATCCCGGTACACCGCCGGAGGCATTCATATAGAGTCATATTTTGTTCTAAGTATCGAGTTGTAATCCTTGAGTTGTAAATAAATAGAAGTGTGATGATCATCATTATTAGAGCATTGTCCCGTGTGAGGAAAAAAGAGTGAGGTCAACAAAGCCAATGACAAAAAAGAGTGGCCAAAGAAGCCAACAAAAAAAGAGAAAAACAGAGAAGGGACAATGCTACTATCCTTTTTCCACACTTGTGCTTCAAAGTAGCACCATGATCTTCATGATAGAGAGTCTCCTATTTTGTCACTTTCATATACTAGTGGGAAATTTTCATTATAGAACTTGGCTTGTATATTCCAACGATGGGCTTCCTCAAATGCCCTAGGTCATCGTGAGCAACCAAGTTGGATGCACACCCACTTAGTTTCTTTTGTTGAGCTTTCATATATTTATAGCTCTAGTGCATCCGTTGCATGGCAATCCCTACTCACTCACATTGATATCTATTGATGGGCATCTCCATAGCCCATTAATACGCCTAGTTGATGTGAGACCATCTTCCTCTTTTTTGTCTTCTCCACAACCACCATTCTATTCCACCTATAGCGTTATGTCCATGGCTCACGCTCATGTATTGCGTGAAAGTTGAAAAAGTTTGAGAATACTAAAGTATGAAACAATTGCTTGGCTTGTCATCGGGGTTGTGGATGATTTGAATATTTGTGTGATGAAGATGGAGCATAGCCAGACTATATGATTTTGTAGGGATAAGCTTTCTTTGGTCATGTTATTTTGAGAAGACATAATTGCCTTGTTAGTATGCTTGAAGTATTATTATTTTTATGTCAATATTAAACTTTTGTCTTGAATCTTTCGGATCTGAACATTCATGCCACAATAAACAAGATTACATTGATAAATATGTTAGGTAGCATTCCACATAAAAAATTCTATTTTTATCATTTACCTACTCGAGGACGAGCAGGAATTAAGCTTGGGGATGCTTGATACGTCTCCAATGTATCTATAATTTTTGATTGTTCCATGCTATTATATTATTAATCTTGGATGTTTTATATGAATTTATATGCTATTTTATATGATTTTTGGGACTAACATATTAACCTAGAGCCCAGTGCCAGTTTCTGTTTTTTTCCTTGTTTTTGAGTTTTACAAAAAAGGAATACCAAACGGAGTCCAATTGACGTGCCAATTTTTGATGATTTTTTATGGACCAAAAGAAGCCCCCAGAGTAAAATAGTTGGGCCAGAAGAGTACCAAGCCGTCCACGAGGGTGGAGGGCGAGCCCTACCCCTGGGCGCGCCCCCTACCTCATGGACGAATCGGAGAGGCCCCCCCTGACGTGAGACCGACGCCAAAAATTCCTATAAATACAGAAACCCCCGAAAAGAATCCTAGATCGGGAGTTCCGCCGCCGCAAGCCTCTGTAGCCACCAAAAACCAATCGGGACCCTGTTCCGACACCCTGCCGGAGGGGGATGCATCATTGGTGGCCATCTTCATCATCCCGACGCTCTCCATGACGAGGAGGGAGTAGTTCACCCTCGGGGCTGAGGGTATGTACCAGTAGCTATGTGTTTGATCTCTCTGTCTCGTGTTCTTGATTCGGCACGATCTTGATGTATCGCAAGCTTTGCTATTATAGTTGGATCTTATGATGTTTCTCCCCCTCTATCTCTTGTAATGGATTGAGTTTTCCCTTTGAAGTTAGCTTGTCGGATTGAGTCTTTAAGGATTTGAGAACACTTGATGTATTTCTTGCATGTGCTTATCTGTGGTGACAATGGGATATTCACGTGATCCAATTGATGTATGTTTTGCTGATCAACTTTCGAGTTCTGTGACCTTGTGAACTTATGCATAGGGGTTGGCACACGTTTTCATCTTGACTCTCCGGTAGAAACTTTGGGGCACTCTTTGAAGTTCTTTGTGTTGGTTGAATAGATGAATCTGAGATTGTGTGATGCATATCATATAATCATACCCGCAGATACTTGTGGTGTCATTGGAGTATCTAGGTGACATTAGGGTTTTGGTTGATTTGTGCCTTAAGGTGTTATTCTAGTACGAACTCTAGGATAGATCGAATGGAAAGAATAGCTTCGTGTTATTTTACTACGGACTCTTGAATAGATCGATCAGAAAGGATAACTTTGAGCTAGTTTCGTACCCTACAATAATCTCTTCGTTCGTTCTCCGCTATTAGTGACTTTGGAGTGACTCTTTGTTGCATGTTGAGGGATAGTTATATGATCTAATTATGTTATCCTTGTTGAGAGAACTTGCACTAGTGAAAGTATGAACCCTAGGCCTTGTTTCGGAGCATTGCAATACCGTTTACGCTCACTTTTACCACTTCTACCTTGTTGTTTTTTATATTTTCAGATTACAAAAACCTATATCTACCATCCATATTGCACTTGTATCACCATCTCTTCGCCGAACTAGTGCACCTATACAATTTACCATTGTATTGGGTGTGTTGGGGACACAAGAGACTCTTTGTTATTTGGTTGCAGGTTTGTTTGAGAGAGACCATCTTCATCCTACGCCTCCCACGGATTGATAAACCTTAGGTCAGCCACTTGAGGGAAATTTGCTACTGTCCTACAAACCTCTGCACTTGGAGGCCCAACAACGTCTACAAGAAGAAGGTTGTGTAGTAGACATCACATGTGAACGTCGACGACATCACACTTCACCATATTTGGCCCTAAGGGAATGCATTGTGGAGTAGCAATTAGATGATGGGTTGCGAGAGTGACAGAAGCTTAAACCTCAGTTTATGCGCTATTCCGCAAGGGACCGATTGGATTCAAAAGTTTAATGTTATGGTTAGAATTTATTCTTAAAACTTTTCTCGTAGTTGCGGATGCTTGCGGGAGGGTTAATAATAAGTAGGAGGTTTGTTCAAGTAAGAACAACACCTAAGCACCGGTCAACCCACATATCAAATCATCAAAGTAGCGAACACAAATTAAACCAACATGATGAAAGTGACTAGATGAAATTCCCGTGTACCCTCAAGAATGATTTGCTTATCATAAGAGACCGTTTTGGCTTGTCCTTTGCCTCAAAAGGATTGGGCTACCTTGCTGCACTTTTGTTACTACTACCATTACTTGCTCGTTACAAATTATCTTGCTATCAAACAACTCCGCTACTTACAATTTCAGCACTTGCAGACAATACCTTTCTGAAAACCACTTGTCATTTACTTCTGCTCCTCGTTGGGTGCGACACTCTTTCTTATCGAAAAGAGCTACAATTGATCCCCTATACTTGTGGGTCATCGGTCTACTCCAAGGCCTGATGGCACACATGATGCTTATCCCAATGTCATTGGCCCCTTCAATGGCTTCGGTGGGCTCCTCTCCCATATTGCTGCTCAAAGGGCCATAGTAGAACAATCTGCTGATGATGCAGACTCTGAGGATGCTCCTGCACCACCGAAGCAGAAGAAGTCAAAAGCTTCAAAGCCCTTTGCTGCACCAAAAGCTTCGACTGTGAAGCCATTGAAAATTGCACCTCCTGAACCCAGTGTGCAGTCTGAAGATTTATCTCGTGTCTCCAAGAAGACCAAGAAGCCCAAGAAGATTTCTGGGCGTGACCATACTCCTGCTGCCATTCTGCGCAATGAGGATAATACCATCGATTTGTCAAGTGATGAAGATCTTGGAGATGATGCTCTGGAAATGTTGATCAAGAGCAAGCAAGAGGCCGAGGTCTTCCATGATCTACCTCTGTTTGATGCTAATATTCTCAATAAATTCATTGATGAATGGTTTGAGGATCAAAGCATCAACATTGATGATCTACAGCTCCCGTAGACATTAGCTTCACCTTTCAAGGAGCCATTGCCAATGAACTCGCTATAGCTCAGAAAATCGTTGAGCTGAAGAACAAGATTGATTATGAGAAGGCTCAGTTCAAGAAGCACATGGCCAAGCTCAGTGTGGCTGATGTGCAAAATTTCAAGCAAATGATGAATGACCTCAAGGCACAGTTCAACCAGAAGTGTGATGAAGCCAAAGGCTCACGCGAGCGCATGAAGTATTATGTGCAAAAGTGTGTGCAAGCGTACAATGAGGCTGAGAAGAGAAAGGCACTTGGGCGTCCTGGCATTGACCCCAAGATGGCTGCCAAGAAGAGCAAGAAGTCTGCTGAAGCTGAACCAAAATCTTCAAGGCAGGGCCAACCAAGCATTGTCTTCCCTGCCAGCATGACTGGCTCGAAGCCAAAGGTCCCCTCAGTAGCTTCTGAGCAGAAGAAGACAAGGCAAGCTGAGGCTGAAGCTAGGAAGAGGAAGCACAAAGACACCTCTGATGATGTTCCCTCAAAGAAAAAGTGGAAGACTAAGGCTTCAAAGTCTTCAAGAAAAGAGCGTGCTTCTGCCCAAGATCCCCTCAATGTTGAACCCATGTGTGTTGCTCCACCTGCTAACCGCGAGCGCCGCCTTGTGATTCATGAGGCGGCTTCCACAGAGGCTCCAGAAAGTGAAGAGATTCCAGCTGTTGACCCCAACACAGCTGAAAACATTGGTCGTGAAGACAATGTTGATGATGATGAAGTCCTTCCTTAGCTTGAACCCAATCCAGTATCATCACCTGCTCCCACGAGCAGTGAACTCATTAGCATTGGTCGTCCCTTGATGCCAGTTGCTCAAGATGATTCATGGGTAGAGAAACAACAAGACACCCCCTGCAAGATGAGATCCCGTGTACTCCACCAGCTCAAGTCACCACTCCGGTGCTTGATGATGATTACATGGAATAGACCACTCCCTCTCCAAAGGCGTCACCAGCATTCCGCAGGCTTCGCAAAGGCCTCAAGCCTCAGGTCTCCATGTCAATCATTCCAGAAGAGGATGTGCAACAAACAAGCTCAGTAGCACGTCAAGTGTTCCTTGAAGCCATCCCTTCTGTGTCTGCTTCTAAGTCTGAAGCTAAAGGTGGTGAAGACATTCCGGCTGCATCAGCCGAAGAAGAGAAAGAAGAAGAGAGAGAAGCTACTCCCCCTGCCAGTGATCCAGTCCTACAAGAAGAGAATGTGATTGTGCCAGACCCACTAGTCGTTGAAGAGAAGGAGGTTGAAAACAATGAGGCTGCCTCCACCGACACCACTGAAGTCAATGACACTATCATGTCTGAAGACAATGTGGAGCCCGAAGTCAATGCTGCTACTGACGACATTGTGCAGCCTACCACTTCTGATGTAGCTGTTCCTCCACCAAGGCCTCATACAATGGAACGCGCATAGAATTGTGGTGGTGAGCTTGTCACAGTCAGATGGCCTATCATGGTTCCACCCACTGCTCCTAGTCCTCAATATGATTATCACGTGGAGCAAAGGCCTCAGGTTCAGAAGCCAAAGCCAAGGTTGCCTAGGCTTCCCAGTGCTGCAACAACTCAAGGCTCGTTCAGTGTGCTCAGCTTTAGAGAGCACAACACATTCTTTGACAGTGCCAAGAACCCATACACGAAGCCCGAGATCTCCTCTGACAGGTTTTGGAGCCATCAGCAACGAAGCTACTACTCCTGCATCTTATACAACCAAGACCGGATTTTTCCTCATAAGCGTCTGGATTGTGATGCTATGGCTGGGCTGCCATGCCTTGAAGAGGCCCTTGACTATTTTAGAGACGTTGGGCTGCTACCATTCGTGACTGACAAAGAGCACTGGAACGAAGAGCTTCTGCTGCAGTTTTATGCCATATTGCACATTCAAGGCCACAACAAGGATCGGAAGACTTGGATCCTTGAGTGGATGACAGGTGACATTCATCATGAAGCCAAAACTCATGACATCATTGAGCTTACTTCCCTGCCCACTCCAGGTGAGTTGTTTGAACCTGGTTGTCAGCTTCATCAGAATGAACTGCAGAGCATATTCCAGAAGCCAGAGCCCAACATGAGCCAGATGCTGAGCATGATGAAGCCATTGCCCCATGACACCGAATACCCGAAGGAGTTCTTTGTTAAGGACCTTGAGTACTTGCCCCGCACAGTATATCACATTCTGAGGCGTACTCTCTAGCCAATCAAAGGCAACTCTTCAGAAGCCAAACTTGAGGGCGCCATGAAGACATTGGTCTTCTATATCATCAATGGCATCAGTTCCAATATTCAGGATTTCTTCATCCAACAACTTGCAGCTACAGGCATTGATCTCTTTGGACTGAAATTTTATGCTCCCTGGGTGATGCGTTTGATCAAGCTTCATTCAACAATCAACTATCAACCTTCAACGCGCAACCATGTTGTATTTTTTCCTGATGTTGATATGTACTTTGAATCCATCTATCCTGAGCATGCCAAGAAGCCACTCCATCTTCAAAATGTCGAACACCAAAGCTTCACACAGCCAATTGAAGGCATTCATGTGCCAAATTCTACTACTCATGCTTATCCTCTGGCTGGCAACTTGCATCTACCGCATCATGCCAATACTGAAGCCACTGCCAGCACAATTGCTCAAAGGCCTCAGAAGCGTCCTTGTGTCCTCAACGACCGTGAGCTTCTGGTATCTTTACATCAAAAGTAGGATAGGCATCATGACTGGCTGAAGCGCCAAATGTAGAGTCTCTTGGTAGATGTAAATCGTATTCGCAACTTGGCCACCAAGAACTCATCCGTCGCGCATGAAGCCTGTCGGCGGTCCTGGAAGAGCCTCACACTTCTCTGCTCTGAAGATGATCTTCATGAAGATGGCTTCACAGAGAACTTCAAGTTTGACTCTAGGCCTCAACAATCTACAAGTTGGCGTCGAACACCTTCAATTGAAGATTCTGAACATTCATCTTCAGCTGCAACTGTTGTTGCAAGAGTCGTCGATGAAGAAGATGACGCCACTTCACCAACTCTAGCTTCACTGCACCATGATTCTGCTTCAGGCCCCTCTGCACCGCCCAACTCCAACGTTGACCCTGCTCCAACATCTTCTCCACCTGGGAACGAGTAGATCCTCTATGTCTTCAAACCTTTTTGGTCCTTACTGACAAAAGGGGGAGAAGTATATGAGGTTGATAGTCTTCTAGCGGGTCCATATGGGGTGGTTGCATTATTTTTGCTAAGTTCTTACAACTCCCTTTGAAACTATTTGGCTCTTGAGTTGTAACACTTAAGCTTGATGGTCGTCTGCTACTCTTGCTGCTACTTTGTGATGCGATGATAAACTCCGCATGAAGTCATTCTGCAGACGCCCATTTCTCATTATGCATTTCATTATCTTCGCTATTCTTATATATGCATGATGAATTGTCTTCGTATGTTGAAGAGGATCTCCATAAAGTAAAACCTGTCATCTGCATTTGCATTCAAGAGCAAACTACTTATATGCACATCTTCAGGGGGAGCCTTTTGCAACTGATGAAGACAATGACTTTGATCTTTAACTTTCACATACTTTTATCCCCGTTGAAAACTTCAACCAGTTTGTCATCAATCACCAAAAAGGGGTAGATTGTAAGTGCATCTAGTGCCACCCCTAGTTGGTTTTGGAGTATTGACGACAAACCTGGTTGAGGGACTAATGTGTTTGTGAGAATTGCAGGATAACACAGGTAGTAGTCCCTTATTGATTCGGTTTACCTACCAGAGATGACCCCTAAAGATGTGTGAAGACATTGAATACAATGGTGGTTCGTTAAGACATTCACGATGAAGATTATGACATATGAAGACATTCACTTGAAGACTATGGAGTGTGAAGACATAGTTGTTTTGTAGTTTCCTTTTCTTCTTTATTGAGTCATAGGAACCACCGTACTGTTAAGTGGGTTCCAAGTGAACAAAGTCAGAGTGACTGATGTGATGCTCAACCAAAATCCTATGTCTACGAGCGAAGACAATGAGAGCAAATCTTATCCAGAGCTGGATGAGTCAGCTTTACTTATAGCCTTTCCAAAGCAGTTCACTGATGATTACCTCTCAAACCACCTGTATGGTCAAGAGGCGAGGAAGGTATTCATACAACACCCACGGTTCAATATTGAAGTGTTCCTGAAGAGGACGAAGGATGGACGGTCAATCATCCACATGCACTGGCCTAAAGTTGCAAGGACCTTCAACATCAATGAAGGCTCAATATTTGCCTTCCACTTCAGCAGTTTTCCATATGAGATTCATCTGTCTATGTACTGTCTATGATGCTAATTTCCAAAGGTTATATATGTTGCATGTGAAACTTGGTGCTGGTGTAGTTGTGTAATGGGGTAGCTGAGTGCTGAAGCTATATGATGTTGTACTCTGATGTATTTCAATTATGAAATCCTTCTTCCTTAATACGAAAATGAAATATATTGTGTGCTTAATATGAAATGTCAATTAGAGTAATAAATGGATTATTAATAATAGGCCAATTAGCCTACTAATTGGGTTTTTCTCTTACAAACGGTTATTGAGAAAACATCGTGGGCAATGACCTCAAACAACACACACAGTTTCTATGAATAAAACGTGTTGGATCAATGAACAATCACACACGACTTCCTCTTGAAAACTGCTTGTGTTATGCCACCATGCGCAAACGTTTACCACATAAAAATTTTGTGTGATGGACAGCCTATGCCACACAGTTTCTTGTACGCACCGTGTGTGATGCATTCAATAGTGTAAATGGTAAAATTGTTAATACCATCTGCAACGGCAATGCTATCACAAACGATTTAATGGGGAAAATTGTGTGTGATGTATGTACCAACGGAAATGTTTTCCCTGGATTGACTGTTCGGAATGTACATAGGAACGAAAACGTACTTCTTGGATTGACTATGTGGGATGTACATACGAATGGAAACATATTCCTTTGATTGACTATGGGGAATGTACATACCTACAGAAGCGCTTGTCTGAGACTGACTGTGTGGGATGTACTTACGACCGAAAACGATTGGGCCTGTATAATTGTATTTTTAACACAACTATACATATAACCATATTTGATCGCTCGCCCATCGCACACGACTTCATTTTGCCTAGCGTGTGTGCCAGGAGGGTCTATCCCCGACGGCTTCTGGGTCATGTGGGAAGGAACCCCCTATCGCACACACTCACTTGGCGACGGTTCAAAACGCCGTTGTGGAAAGGGGTTAAAAACCGTTTGTATAGTACCTCACTATAATAGTGAGACCTCCACTGTAGATGACTCTGAATGTGAATCCAAACCCAGCTATAAAACTCCTGCTAAAATTGCAACTGAACAACAAACAACCATGGAAAAGATTCAAAAATTTCTAGACAAAAGCAATGACCCGTTGGACGAGGAAATGAATTGAACTCAGTCCTTCATCGAAGACATAAAAAAATCTTCGTGTTAAGTACGAGGAACTTGAAAGTCGTGATGAAACCCTCTCAGCTACTATTGATAAGCTCTCCTATGATTATCTTCAAAGGAAGCAAGATCTAGACAAACTGAGAGAGTCTCATGTAGATCTTCAAAAGGAAAATGATTCACTACTCACTCAACAGATCAGTTCCGCTCAGGAAGATTTTGTGCCACCTTGCCTAAAATGCCTTGAGTGTGACAATGCTATCTCTATTGCTGAATGCTCTACTGTTTCTGAAAGTGCAATTTCTTCAACTGTTGACGTGGTATCTAACCCCTCTTCTGAGGAAGCCACTACTAAAGTTGATGAGATGCCAGCTTGAAGACATTGCTTGAAATAGGCATGTACAAAAGCCTGAAAGGGCATCAGACACTATGTGATGTCCTCAAGAAACAGATTCTGAACCGAAACCCTAGGAAAGAGGGTGTTGGTTTCGAGAGGAAAATGAATGTTTATGGCTCTTACTAGAAGCATGAACAGTACCCCAAAACCACATGGGTTGCTGCAAAAGGCCCTTCAGTGATAGGCGCTCCCACCCCCACCCCGGCGATCGCCACCACCTCCGGTGATCTCCTCCCCTAGCCACCAAATTTCATTTCCTTTCCAATAGATCTCTCTGGCGCACTGAGATCTACGTTTTAATACCCATCTCTATGGGTTCTGCTAATGGATCCACCCTTGGCTTGGACTTCTCCAAGGGTCTGGTTTTTGCGGAGAAGGTTTTTCAATCTACGGGTTTTCCGGTGCACCCCATGGATGACACGGGATTCTTCACCATGGTAATTTCTTTTGGCCGACATGATTTTCGTTTGACCGAGGATTCGGTGCCAGCGGCGCTTGAGGCGGCCATCGGGGGTTCTGCTATTGAGTTCCTGGTTTTTATGATCACGGAGAGGGTTTTTGGTTTTCACGTTTCTTGCAAGGCTGTGGCTTTAATCATTCTCAGGCTCCGTTCTTTCTCTTGTGATCATTTTAAATGTTTCTTTCATCTTTGGGGTAATGGTGGCCCAAATTGGGGTCGTGAGTTCAAGCTTTGGAAATTGGAATGTGATGCCGAGTGGATCATTGTTAGCCCTTCCAAACGTCGAGCTACCCTTGGCATGTTGGCTATGCACACCAAGCCCCGTAAATCTTCGATAAAGTCATCGCATGCCCCTGCCAAGAAGCTTTCGTTTTCACAGTTCCAGAATTATCCTGCTTGTCGTGGTTATCGTTATCCGGCACGCAGACTTGCATTCAAACTGTTGAGGATGCGGGGTACACGCTTCCTGCGCATGAACGGGTGGTCATCCACCCTTCGCCGCCGGCTGAGCTCCGGTGGACGACAACTACCCCCTCCATTTCTTTTGGAACGGTTAGGGATCTTCAACCAGCTGCGAATGGGTCGCCGTCTATCTCGGGCGGAAATTTTGGCTCTCTGAATGTGGACGTGCCATCCCATGTTGGGCCGTCTTCTTCACGGTCCTCGGTCCAGGTGGAGCCGGTGCTATCTTCTGGGCCTTCCATTCCGTCTTCTCAGCAAGCAGACGAAGATTTTGATAAATTGGTTACGGGCATGGTCGATGAAGTTTTAACGTGTCAGATTTGCTTGTCTAAGGGTCATTTTGCTGCGGCGTGCACGTCTAAATTGTGTTGTACCTCTTGTCTGCGGGTGGGGCATGGTAAAAAGGATTGCAACAAGTTTGCTAGCATTTTGGGTTTGGTTTGGAAACCAAAACCCGGTAACGGTGCAACTTCCGAGGATCGCTCAGCTCCCACCGAGAATATCTCCCTGACACAGCTTTTACCAAACTTGGACTCCTCTTGCACTTCCGCATTTACTGCTTCGCCCTGTTCCATCAGTCCTGGTCCCAAAACGCCTTCGACCGCGCCGCCTGAGACCCCTCCTCCGCCGGAGTTCTTGCCGTCTGCTTCCAGCCCGGGTTGTTCCTCTCCGATGGCCAACTTCCCTCTTGACCCCTTGTTGTATGTGCCGGCTGGCCATCACATTGTGGACGGCGGTGATGCTCGTCTGCCTCGGACCTATGTGACGCCACATACCCCACTTGTGCGCCGCCATGAGGAATTCATGCTTGCTGAGGTAATGCCCATCCCCCCTCCCGATCAGATTGGTGCTGCTAGAGAGGAAGTGGTTCAGTGGTTGCAAGCTCATGGGGTGTTGGTGAGGTCTGCTCAGCCTTGGATTAGATCGGTGGGTCTTTTCGAGCTTCGGGATGCTGCAGTCAGGTTTTCTCTTCTTCAGATGCCGCCCCAACCTCTAGGTAATGATCGTTTTGTGCGTTTTATGAAGCACGATGAGGGTGATTCGTTTAGAGGTGCTCAGGGTTTCCGTCAGGGACTGCTCATGTTCTTGGGGATTCCGCTCGATCTTCGCAATGAGGAGAGTATCCGGGCAGCGGTCAACACATTTGGGAAGTTTCAGCATTGGATTAGTGAGGATCCATACCTTGTGCGCACTTTGGTCTTTGCGTCTTTTCCAGAAGATATTTTAGTACCAAGAGATGTGGTGTTCATGGATTATGCTACCTGGGGTGGTGCCCGGGTGTCTTGGACGGTGCCTCTGTATATCCTGGGGGCCAATTTTGTTGAACAGATGCCCCAAGATGAAGACTGGATGCCCATGAATGGCAATCCACATCCCATGCCTGGTGTTCCCTTCCCGGAGATGCCACCTTTTATTCTGCCTCCGTTCCCGGCCCTGGGGTGGAACGATGTGCCACCACCTCCGCCTGAACCTGCACATAATGAGGTGCATGAGGACAATTGGGGCAACTGGGAGGAACCTGCTGCGGAGCCTGCTGTGGAGGATCAAGAATCTGTGGTATTGAATGACTCGGCTCAACCTAGTTCGGCTCACCAAAGTTCTGAAGCTCAACCTCAGGTGCCCCCTGCTCTTATCGTTCTCATTGATGGGGCTCCACCTGCTATTTTGCATGTTCAGATGGCAGCACCGGACCTGGAGGATGCTAATAATTGGGCAATTGTGGTCTATCAACCTCCTCCTTTTGATGTCCGCACTTTGGAGCAGCCTGTGGTTCCGATTCCCTTTGGTCCCCCTCTACCGCCTGAGATGATTTGGAGGCGCTCGTTTGAAAATCTGCTGAATGCTCCAATGGTGTTTCAGGTGCCTAAACCCCTGTCGCCTGTTATTTTGAACAAGAGAACCTGGGACTTTGCTTCCCAGCAGGATGCCCTTCCTTTGCTGACATGGAAGGAGTCGGTACCTGCTCGACCTGTGGCTAGAGCATTATTTGTGGATGAAGCTGATAGGGTTGTGCCTGTTGTTCCTTCTCCTCCTGAGCGTGCACCTGCAAGGAGGCCACGCAAAGTTTTGGCGCCAACTCCACTTGTTGAAACTTCTGTTCGTAGGTGTACCAGAAGTTCGACCCAGCGGGATGGGTTTAAGCCCACTTTCCATGAGCTGGTTCTGCAGCCCAAGAAGAAGAAGCCCAAGGCCAAGCCTCTTTCTGCGGAGATGTCTGAAGACCCTGCTTTTGGAGATGTTCCTCCGCCTACCCCCATCAGTCACCTGCAAGCTATTGGCAAGGAGCTGGAGATTGATGCAGCTCTGCTCACGGAGGATGCACTTATGGTGGACCCCTCTGCTACTACAAATCAAGACTCCAATGAATAGTGTGCTCCTATTCTGCTGGGTTTGGCGAGCCCAAAAATCTGCTTTATGTGTTTGGTTTTCTTTTTCTGATCCGGGGCTATGTAATAATGCTGGTTTGAAACTCCTATGTGCTTTTGGGCATCTGACACTGTGTGTCATGTGCATGGGTGACTTGATTTTGTTATTCCTTTATGAATAATCTCTGTAGAAACTGGAATGTCCTGTGCTGGAATGACAGGGGTTTAAATTCTGAGGCTAGGCAAAGAGCTGTTAGACAAAAGATTGACGAAAGCCACTGTGCTATTGCTTGCCTGCAAGAAACTAAATGTGCTTCATTCGATTCCCGAATGATTAAAAGCTTTTGCCCCAAGCGATTTGACAGCTTTGCTTTCTCTCCTTCCTTGGGGGCCTCTGGTGGAATTCTAGTTGTTTGGAACTCGTCTATATTTGGTGGGACTCTATTGCAAGTCCAACAATTTGCAGTGGTAATTGAGTTTGTTTCTCGGCACAACAATGAGCGGTGGACTCTTGTGGTGGTTTATGGACCTTGTCAGGGGGAAGCCAGGGATAATTTTGTAAACTGGTTGTGTCACCTGAACATTCCTGTGGATGAAAATTGGTTGTTACTGGGGGATTTTAATTTCTTACGATCTATGGATAACAGGAATTTACCTGGTGGTGATTTGAATGACATGTTCATCTTTAATGAGATAATTGGACACCTTGGCCTTTTGGAGTTGCCCATCAAAGGCAGGTCCTACACTTGGTCCACTATGCAGGATGATCCACTCCTTGAGCAGCTTGACTGGTTCTTCACTTCTGTTGATTGGATCTCTGATTATCCCATGACTGAGGTGCTGCCTCTTGCCAGAACTGCTTCTGACCATGTGCCTTGTATGGTTACAATTAAAACTTCTATTCCCAAGTCTAATATCTTTAGGTTTGAGAATTATTGGTTGGAGTTGGAGGGTTTTATGGACTGTGTTGATTCCTCATGGCAGAAACAATCCAGAAAGGGCCATATTACTGCCAGGATAGCTGACAAATTTAAGTCCTTGAGAATGTGTCTTAAAAGGTGGCAGAAGAGCATTTCTAAACTGAAAACCCTAATTTGTAAATGCAATAGTGTTATCCTGCTCTTGGATGAGCTTGAGGAATATAGAACACTCTACAGACAGGAATCAAATTTCAGGATTGTAGTTAAATCCCATGTTGAGAAATTGCTCCACCTTCAATGTCTCTATTGGAGGAAAACATGTACTATCAGATACATCAAAGTGGGTGGTGAGAACACCAAGTTCATTCACGCTATGGCCACGGAGAGATACCGAAGAAATTCTATTGCTAGCTTAAAACTGCCTGATGGTACGGTAGTGACTAATCATTCCCAAATGGAGGGTATTATCTGGGATTGTTTTAAGAACAGAATGGGTTCTTCCAGGGGAATTATCATGGGATTTGATCTTTCTTCCCTTATTGAACCAGTTGTGGGATTGGATGTTCTCACTAAGCCTTTTGAGAAGGAGGAAATGGACTTGATTGTCAAGAACATGCCAGTTGATAAAGCTCCAGGTCCAGATGGTTTTAATGGTCTTTTCTTCAAAAGGTGCTGGCACATAATTTCTCAGGATTTTTATGAACTGGCCCAGGCTTTCTTTCAGGGTACTGCCCATCTGGAGAATATCAATGACTCTTACATAACTTTGGTGCCCAAGAAGCCCTCCCCTGAGGAGGTGGGTGACTACAGACCTATCTCTTTAACAGGAATGGGTCTTAAGTTCTTGTCTAAGATGGCAGCCAATAGGTTTCAAGAGGTGATTATGCAGTGTGTTCACAAGAACCAATATGGTTTCATAAAAAGTAGAACAATTCAGGATTGTATTGGGTGGACCTTTGAGTATTTGCACCAGTGCCACCAGTCCAAGAAACCTATTGTGATTCTAAAGTTGGATTTTGAAAAAGCTTTTGACTCCCTTGAGCATGAGGCCATTGTGCAAATTTTGAGATATAAGGGCTTTAATGAGAAGTGGATCCTTTGGATGAAGCAACTTCTCTCCACAGGTACCTCCTCTGTTCTGCTTAATGGTGTCCTTGGTAGGAAGTTCAGGTGCAAAAAGGGTGTCAGACAGGGTGATCCAGTCTCTCCTCTCCTTTTTGTCCTAGCTGCTGATCTCCTGCAGACTGTAATTAATGACATGTTCAGAAGGGGCATTCTTCAGTTACCTATTCCTTGTCATGATCAGGATTACCCTGTGATTCAGTATGCTGATGATACTCTTATTATCTTGCCTGCTGACAAGGACCATCTTCTAGCTCTCAAGGATATGCTCAGGATCTTCTCTGAGTCCACTGGTTTGGATGTGAATTATCACAAATCCTTTATTATTCCCATTAATGTGGACACTACTGTCATGGCTGAATTAGCTTCTGCATTTGGCTGCCAGATTGGGAAAATGCCCTTTACCTACCTTGGGTTGCCAGTGGGAACTACAAGGCCTAAGATGCTGGATTTTATGCCACTGGTTGATTGCATGGAGAGGAGAATGACAGCTAGTTCATCTTTTCTGAATCAGGGGGAAAGGCTACAGTTCCTTAACTCTGCTCTGTCATCTATGCCCATTTTCTTCTTGTGCAGTTTGGCTGTCCCAGCTGGAGTTCTTAAACAATTGGAAAGAATCCAGAGACAATGCCTCTGGAGGAGGAATAGGGGTCAGCCTGCCCCCTCCCTAGCTGCGTGGGACCTTATTTGCAGGCCAAAAAACAGGGGAGGTCTTGGCATTCTCAACCTTGGTTCCCAGAATGTTGCACTTTTGATTAAACATGCCAATAATTTCCTTAATAAACAGGATCTCCCTTGGGTTTCTTTAATTTGGGATACCTACTACCATAATAGGGTCCCTCAGGGAACTTCTGATTGTGGCTCATTCTGGTGGAAGGATATTTGCAAGGTCATGCATCATTTTAGGGAGTGTGCTTGGGTTCAGATTAATGCAGGGAACACTGCCCTCATGTGGTCAGATAACTTGCAGTTTGATGGTCAGGTGTCTAGCCTTCAGCTCAGATTTCCCAGGCTTTATTCCTATGTTAAGGACCCCTGGGTTACTGTTATGGAATTCTTGGGCTCTCAGGACATTTTCCAGCATTTCCACCTTCCTTTGTCCAGCCAGGCTTTTGATGAACTGACTATTCTCCAGTCCATGTTGGGTGGCCTTATTAGAGCACCTGGGTCCAAGGATATCTGGTTTTGGAGGGGCACTGCCAAGGGATACTCACCAAAGTTGTTTTACTCACATACTTTTGTCTCAGCATCTTTCAATCCTTTGACAGCTTGCATCTGGAAGTCCTCTTGTACAATGAAAATCAAAGTTTTTGCTTGGATGCTTATTATGGACAGATTGAACACCAAGGACATGGTGGATAGGAGGCATTGGCATTTGGAGGATGGAGTGAGCTGTGTCCTTTGCCCTTTGCAGACTAGGGAAACAAGGGATCATTTGTTCTTCAATTGCAACTTTAGTGTCAGAATTTGGAACTATCTGCAAATTGATTGGTCTTCTGGTGACTCCATGGCTCATTTGGTCCATCATGCTAGCAGGAGTTTTAGGAAGCCCTTCTTCACTGAAGTGGTGTTCATTGCTTGCTGGAATATCTGGATCATCAGGAATGCTAAGGTCTTCAGGCATGAGAGAGCTAGATTTAATAAATGGAGATCTGCTTTCATCCATGACATCATCTTAATGCAATATAGAGTGAAAGCTGCCTACAAAGATGATCTTCTACGCTGGATTTCATTCTTGCCACCTTGAGGCCATTAATATGTATCTTCTAACTTGTTTTTCTCCTTCTTCCCCTAGATTCTTTGATTACCACTTGTAATCCCCCCTTTTTTGTGCTTGTACTGTATGCTGTTTTCTCAATAAAGTTTTGATATGCTGTGGGGGTTTCCCCTACAGTTCCCAGTCAAAAAAAGGCCCTTCAGTGGATCCATCCACCCTATCTGGTTTCACTTTGTGCTAACCCTGTTACCATTTATGAGTCATTTGACTCCAACTATAAATTGTTCAAGAATCAGAATGGTGAAGTGTTTGCCAGGTTTATTGGAACTAACTGCATGAATGGGTCACCTATGAAGAAGATCTGGGTACCTAAAAGTTGTCTTGAGAAGCTTCCCGTGAATGTCATCATGACACCACAAGGGAGGAAGACAAACCCTAGATCAAAGGCTTCATGTGGCCCAAAGGCTTCATACAAACAAAGGACCTCTCAAGGTCTCCCTAACACCAATGTTTTGCAGGGAAACAGTCGTCAAACTCATGAATATGAGTGTGTTTCTTCAAACCGCTATGTTCACAAATCAAAGAACTTTTTGCATATTCGTCTGAGTATTATTCCCCACCTGCAAAACTATTTGCTAGGGCTTCAAAGCCAAAGTTCTCAGATGCTGCACTTAGACTCATTGCTTCTAAGCCAACCCTTCAGATGTGGGTGGTTAAGAAGAATTAACTTCTCTTGCAGGGTCGGGTCTCTAGCCGGAAATCATTGACTTGTGAAGACAATGTTGGGGACCTAAAACATCTTGTGGGATGCAAGATAAAATGCCAAAATGGTCTTACCATTTACTTTGTCCCTGGATTTCCTGTTGAACATCCTATCTTACCATCCAGGAATCTTACATTTGATAGTATCCTTGTCGTCAAATGTTTCTCCTTCACAATACTCTTTGTGAAGCCTATCCTACTTACTGCACTATAGGGTACAACTCCGAAAGCTACTGAATGGATCATGGACAGTGGATGCACTAACCACATGACTGGTGATCGAAGTCTTCTCATGGATTCTACTCTTCGACCATCTACTAAAAGTCATATCACATTTGCTGACACTAGTAAAAGCAAGGTATTGGGCCTAGGTAGAATTGCTATCTCAAAGGATCAACACATGGATAAAGTGATGCTTGTTGAATCCCTAGGATACAACTTAATGTCTGTCTCAATGCTTTGTGATCTTGACATGATTGTGATGTTTGGAAAATATTGTTGCCTTGTGATAATGGCTTCTGACAAATCTCTAGTCTTCAAAGGTTATCGAAGAGGTGATCTGTATATGGTAGATTTCTCCGCAGGACCACCGCTTGTCGTATGTCTTCTAGCAAAAGCTTCTGAGTGCTGGCTTTGGCATCGAAGGCTAGGGCATGCGGCCATGAGGAACTTATACACTCTCGTGAAGAAGAAGCACATCATTGGCATTGAGGGCGTCAAGTTAGAGAAGGACCATATAAGTGGTGCTTGCGAAGCCGGGAAGATTACTAGGGCAAAACATCCCTCGAAGACAATCATGACGACTTCACGACCCTTCGAGCTGCTACACATGGACTTATTTGGCCCTACTCACTACTCTACCCTTACTACCACTGCACATCCTTATGGCTTCATGATTGTTGATGATTATTCTAGATATACCTAGGTGCACATAATTCTCTACAAGACTGAAGTGCAGGATGTCTTCAGACGATTTTGCAACCGCGCCATGACTAACTATGGCATCAAGATCAAGCACATCAGAAGTGAAAATGGCATAGAATTCAAGAACACATGCCTCGACACTTATCTTGATACACTGGGCATCACACATGAGCTCTCTGCTCCATACACTCTTCAGCAGAATAGCATCGTGGAGTGCAAGAACAGGACCCTTATTGAGATAGCTTGTATGATGCTTGATGAGTACAAGACTCCAAAAAAGTTCTGGCCTGAAGCCACTGATACTGCATGCCATATCATCAACGGAGTTTATCTTCATAAATTCTTCAAGAATACATCTTATGAACTACTCACTAGTAAGAAGCCAAACGTAAGTTATTTCAAAGCCTTCGGTGCTAGGTGCTGGATCAAGGATCCACATCACACTTCCAAATTTGCATCGAAAGCACATGAAGGTTTTATGCTTGGTTACGGAAAGGATTCGCACACCTACAGAGTCTTCAACCTCTTTCACGATAAAGTGGTTGATGTCGGTGTCAAAACCGGCGGATCTCGGGTAGGGGTCCCGAACTGTGCGTCTAAGGTCGACGGTAACAGGAGACAGGGGACACGATGTTTACCCAGGTTTGGGCCCTCTCTATGGAGGTAATACCATACTTCCTGCTTGATTCATCTTGATGAATATGAGTATTACAAGAGTTGATCTACCTCGAGATCCTAATGGCTAAACCCTAGAAGTCTAGCCTGTATGACTATGGTTATCTGTCCTCCCCTCCAGACTAAGTCCTCCGGTTTATATAGACACCGGGGGTTCTAGGGTTACACAAGGTCGGTTACAAAGAAAGGAATCTAGATATTTGGTTGCCAAGCTTGCCTTCCACGCCAAGGAGAGTCCCATCCGGACACGGGTGCAGTCTTCGGTCTTCGTGTTCTTCATAGCCCATCAGTCCGAACCATGTCTATCAGGCCGGACGCCCGAGGACCCCTTAGTCCAGGACTCCCTTAGTAGCCCCCGAACCAGTCTTCAATGACGAGGTGTTCGGCACATAGATTGTCTTCGTCATTGCAAGGCGGGTTCCTCCACCGATGATTTCCAAGTAGTGTGTTCGGCCTTCCATTTAATGTTGCTCCTCTCGGCTTTTGTGTATCAACAACTTCAGTTTCCACGCGTCAAGCGAATGCGAGAGGTCAGGGTATTTTTGCACATAACACCCCAGCCACGCGAGGGACAGCGTCTATTTAACGAGATTGGATCCCAGATCCATTCAACATCTCGCAGAGAAAATCCTCAAAGGTTGCTAGGAAAGAACACTCCAACATGTCTAGCGTCCCCAGCACCTCCTCCCGTCCCTGCGGCCCAGAGAGAGGCGCGTGGGAGAAGTGCTCCGTATCCCACGGTCAGCTGGAGAAGCTGCAAACGCAGGGGTTTCTCCCCCCTGCAGATCTGGTCCCTGTTCGAGCAGGGCTAGCTTCCTTCAACGGCAAAACCCCGGCGGAGGATTTCCCCAATCCATCTGCGGGGGAACGAGTGTGCTTCGTCCCCTCTCTGCTAAGGGGCGTGGGATTTCCAATTCACCCATTCCTCCGAGGGCTTCTAGAATATTATGGCCTCTAGCTGCACAACTTTACCCCAGCCTCCATCCTGCACATTGCGGGTTATGTCGCTTTATGCGAACTATTCCTGGGTTGTGAGGCCCACTTTGAACTATGGAGAAGGTTATTCTGCCTTGTCCCGCGTAACCACGAGGGATCAATATTTGAAGTGGGCGGAGCCGAAATATGGCGCATTGCCGGGACCGGATACCTATCCGGCACACCGAAGAAGGCTTCTGAAGAGTGGACCTCCGAGTGGTTCTACATCGAGGACGTCGTACTTCCAGACCCAGTCCGAAGGGGTCTTCCCGAGTTCACAAGGGCTCCTTTGAAGAAACGCCAGAGCTGGCGCCCTCGGTGCCTCGAGGAGGAAGATAGTGCAGAGGTTTGCCAACTCTTGAGCAAGATAAAGATACTCGCCCAGTCCGGGTATACAATAGTCGAAGTAATGGCGACTTCCATAGTGCGGGGGGTCCAGCCACTCCAATACAGAGGACTTCCCATGTGGCACTACAACGGGGAAGATGACGCCTCTCATTGCGGCCGGAAGGGTCCAGACACCCCTCCCGCCCTGGCCAAAATATTGGCCAAACTGTTCAAAGGGGAGGAAGAGGAGTTCCTGCGCATCAAGCACAGGGAAGGATACTCTATGTATAGTCCTCCTAGCTGGGCAAGTCCCCACCTCTTCTGCTCTACTCATTCTACTCCCTGAGCTATGTTCAATGAATGTTAACCCATCCATTTATAACAGCACTGGCGAAAGACTTCCGAGGGGCTTTATAGCCCCGCCCCGCAGCCCGAGGGCCACAATCGGGACCTTGACCCCGGATCCGAAGAGGATCCGGATATATTCGTGGTGCTCGAGAATGGTGTGTTTTACCAAACGAGCTATGACGGCACAGAAGTGGCCATCATCGCTGACTATCCCGGTCTTCTCCCCGCTTCACACGTAAGTAATCAGGAGATGCCTTGTCCAAGAGAGTTTTCTCAATCTTCCTTACCCACCGCACTGTCCTGTGCTCAAAAGGGGAGGCGTTCGGAGCGTCGTGCTGCCCCAGGGGCATCTCCAAAGAGAGAAACCCCCACGCCGGGCCGGCCTTCGAAGAGGAAGGCAAACAAGGATACAGCCGAGCCTTCATTGAAGAGGTATGGGTTCGCAACTATGTTCTGTAGCAGTTGCGTCCAACTGTGACTCTTTATGTTCGTCTTGTATCAGGAAAAAGGTTCGACAGACTGTGTCCAGGGACCCAACCAGTCGTACTCCTAATAGCCAGGATTCGGTCCCAGCCGAGGAGACGGGGCCTGATATGGGAGTGGCGCCGGACTGTCCTTCTGCCGAGGGTTCGGAAAATATGTCTGTCACCAATTCGGAACTGGAGAGCACCATGAATCATCGGCGCCGGAGGGCCGTTTTACAAAATCCCCGCTTCTCAAAAGAGGCGTTCGGTGCCTTCAGCTCGGCTGATGCATACATCCGGGCTGCTCGAGACGGGCTTAATAGAGCTACAGAGCGGCATTTAAAAGATGTGCAGGTAGGTTTATCTTGTCCGAATTTGATAACCATGTGCCAGTAGACCCCGAGACTTGAAGCAGTTGGTACAAATGATTTAAGGATCGTTGTATAACCAGGTTCTTACGGAGAAGAACGAGCTGCTAGCCCAAGAGCTGGAAAAGTGTCGGACACAGCTAACTGTTGTTACCGCCGAACTGGAAAAGTCCAAGAAGACATCTTCTGGTAATATTTCCCTCCATCGAGAAACAGTAATTGTATAGCGACTGTGTTAACACTGCGGCTTATCTCATAACAGGATCGTCAGATCAACTGGAGGAAAAAGAGTCAAAAAGACTACATGCCGCAGGCGAGCGGGTGCTAGCCCAAGTCAGGCAGGAGAAGAACAAACTCCAAGATTCAAATACCCAATTGGGCAAAAAACTGAAAGATGTGCGGGCCCAGTTGGCCGACTCCGTAAAGGAGAACAAAAGGCTGCGAGGCAGCATATTCAGTATGTGGCCGAGCTTACCTTGTGATAGTTCGGAGACTAAAGGTACTGATAGATTTTATGTTTCTAGGTATGCTGGCAGGCCGTCCCGAGGAGGAGATGTCCGAATTCTCGGGCGATCCGCTACAAGAGTTGTCGCGCATGCATGAGCAAGCTCGGCAAGCGATGCGAAGTGTTTCCAAGGCATTGTGGCCATATGTCTCTCCTCCAGGAAAGATGGAGGAGCTCCTAGAGCTAATCAAGGGAGCGCGGCGGCGCTTTCGATTGTGGAAATTATCAGCCTGCCGGGAAGGTGCGCGAGAGGCCTGGGCCATGGTGAAAACGCGGTACACCAAGCTTGATCCGAATCATATGGCTCGAGTCGGACCTCTAGGGTCAGATGGGAAAGAAGTTCCCGTTAGTTTGGTATATGACCAAGTAAAAGTAGCCGCCAAGTATTCCCAGCAGAATTGTAAGTTAGATAGCCTACTGGACGGCATAGAGGAGGAAGTTTTTGAGTCCTAAGCGACTATGTACTTTCCTTTGCATACACAACTCTAGCTGAATTAAACGATTGTCATGGCAGACCTTTTCGCTTCAACCTCTGGACCCGAAGGTGCGGAGTGTTTCTGAATACCAGAGCGGCCGAGTAGAGCGGGTATGCATGGAAACCAGGCGTATGGGTCATAGCTGCTTGAACAGACAAGTATCCGGCTAGTTATGTTATATTACATTAAGATTGTAAGAAACATCTTCCAGAGAGAATAGTTCCGTTAAGGGTTCCTTTCCCTGGGTGTGCATGTGTTAATGCGCATGTCCGAACTGTGATTGAAAAATCGCAGTGTGTTTTAACTTCTGGGGGTTCACAATGTAGTAAATGCAAAAATAGTCTTTAATCCACCGACCGAATATTCCCTTAAGAACGCTAGCTTTCGGCTTCGCCCAGTCTGAGGTACACATCCGGATGACCCGGCAGTAACAATCGCAGAGGTGCTCCCTTTATGCCCTAGCCAAACTAGCGGAAACGTAGGGCATAAGCACAGGAGCCAGGCAACCCAGCCTGGCCAAAACTTAAGTCATATCGATGCATATAATGGTGAAGAAAAGGTACATATGGAAAAAGGCACATATGTAGTGAGCTTGATGCTCGGGGAATAATAATAGCAACCTTCTTATCAAGAAGCCCCCAGGTATAATGGACGAACATTTCTAAAGATGTGTGCATCAGGCGTGCATGGTCTAACCGCACAAAAGTTGTAAGGCTGAATAGAAAAAACAAAAAGAGGGAAAAATGAAGGAAACAACAGGGGGAAGGGGACGAACAAAGAGTTCGGCTCTAGGCATAGAATCTTTGGAGTCTGGCCGCGTTCCAGGGGTTCAGCTCTAGGCGATTGTCTGATGCATCATGCAGGCGGTACGCTCCTCCGGTGAGGACCTCGTCAATGATGAAGGGACCCTCCCACTTGGGCTTGAGTTTGTCCTTTTTCTTCTGCGGCAGGCGTAGAACGAGTTCGCCAACGTTATAAGTCTTGGCCCGCACTTCTCTGCTTTGATACCTGCGAGCCTGCTGTTGATAAAATGCGGAACGGGCTTTTGCGACGTCGCGCTCCTCCTCCAGGACATCTAAACTGTCCTACTGATCAAGCTCGGCCTCTCTCTCTTCGTACATGCGCACTCGATGTGAGTCATGAATAATGTCGCAGGGTAACACTGCCTCTGCGCCGTACACCGTGAAGAAAGGTGTGTATCCGGTAGTGCGATTGGGCGTGGTCCGCAGCCCCAGAGTACGGAGTCGAGCTCCTCAACCAAGTGCTTGTCTGACTGTTTCAATGACCACACTAGTCTAGGCTTGATGCCGCTCATAATAAGACAATTAGCTCGTTTGACTTGACCGTTTGTCTGCGGATGATAGACAGAGGCGTAATCGAGCTTGATGCATAGATTAGCGCACCAGGTTTTCACTTCGTCGACTATGAAGTTGGAGCCGTTATCAGTGATGATGATGTGTGGAACAGCATAACGGTGTACGAAGCCGGATATGAATTCTATTACCGGCCCGAACTCGGCCGTTTTAACTGGTTTGGCCTCTATCCACTTAGTGAATTTATCCACCATGACCAGCAGATATTTTTTCTTATGGCTTCCTCCTTTAAGGGGTCCAACCATATCCAGTCCCCAGACCGCAAAAGGCCAAGTGATGGGGATCGTTTGTAGGGCCATGGGGGGCATATGGCTTTGGTTGGCGAAGAGTTGGCATCCGATGCAACTTTGGACAAGGTCTTGTGCATCTGCTCGGGCAAGTCGGCCAATAAAACCCTGTACGGAAGGCCTTGCTAACAAGGGCCCGAGCTGCGGCGTGGTGCCCGCCGAGACCGGCATGAATCTCAGCTAGGAGCTCCCGCCCCTCCTCCTCGAAGATACATCTTTGAAGGACTCCGGTAGCACTTTTCTTGTAGAGCTCTCCGTCGTGAACCTTGTAGGCCTTCGAGAGTCGGACAATGCGGCGGGCCTCATTCTGATCCTCAGGAAGTTCCTTCCTATTAAGGTAGGCCAGAAAGGGTTCGGTCCATGGGGCAATGACTACCATAATGAGATGGGCCAACGGTGTTATTTCGGTGGCTGAGCCTCCGATGATATCGGTGTGTTCGGAATCTGGGGTTGTGTTCGGATCCGGACTAGTGTCGCCGTTTTCCCCCTGCCACACCACGGATGGCTTAAAAAGCCTTTCCATAAAGATGTTAGGTGGGACGGGTCGCGCTTAGCGCTGATACGAGCAAGAACGTCCGCCGCTGGATTACTTTCTCGGGCCACGTGATGGAACTCGTGATCCTAGAGTTCGTACTAGAATAACACCTTAAGACACAAATCAACCAAAACCCTAATGTCACCTAGATACTCCAATGTCACCTCAAGTATCCGTGGGTATGATTATATGATATGCATCACACAATCTCAGATTCATCTATTCAGCCAACACAAAGAACTTCAAAGAGTACCCCAAAGTTTCTACCGGAGAGTCAAGAAGAAAACGTGTGCCAACCCCTATGCATAAGTTCACAAGTTTACTGAACCCGCAAGTTGATCACCAAAACATACAACAGGTAGATCATGTGATATCCCATTGTCATCACAGATAAACACATGCAAGACATACATCAAGTGTTCTCAAATCCTTAAAGACTCAATCCGATAAGATAACTTCAAAGGGAAAACTCAATCCATTACAAGAGAGTAGAGGGGGAGAAACATCATAAGATCCAACTATAATAGAAAAGCTCATGATACATCAAGATCGTGCTGAATAAAGAACATGAGAGAGAGAGAGAGATCAAACACATAGCTACTGGTACATACCCTCAGCCCCGAGGGTGAACTACTCCCTCCTCGTCATGGAGAGCGTCGGGATGATGAAGATGGCCACCGGTGCGGGATCCCCCCTCCGGCAGGGTGCCGGAACAGGTCTAGATTGGTTTTTGGTTGCTACAAAGGCTTGCGGCAGCAGAACTCCCGATCTAGGTTTCTTTCTAGAAGTTTGGGTATATATAAGAGGTTTTGGCGTCGGGAACAAGTCAGGGGGGTCTCCAAGGCGGCCACGAGGTAGGGGGCGCGCCCCCCACCCTCATGGTGGCCTCGGGACTCCTCTAATCCATCTCCGGTACTCCGTGGGCTTCTTCTGGTCCAAAAATAAGCTCCGTGAAATTTCAGGTCAATTGGACTCCGTTTGGTTTTCCTTTTCTGTGATACTCAAAAACAAGGGAAAAACAGAAACTGGCACTAGGCTCTGGGTTAATAGGTTAGTCCCAAAAACCATATAAAATAGCATATAAATGCATATAAAACATCCTAGATGGATAATATAATAGCATGGAACAATCAAAAATTATAGATACGTTGAAGACGTATCAAGCATCCCCAAGCTTAATTCCTGCTCGTCCTCGAGTAGGTAAATGATAAAAACAGATTTTTTTTTTATGTGGAATGCTACCTAGCATATTTATCAATGTAATATTCTTTACTGTGGCAAGAATATTCAGATCCATAAGATTCAAGACAAAAGTTTAATATTGACATGAAAACAATAATACTTCAAGCATACTAACAAAGCAATCATGTCTTCTCAAAATAACATGGCTAAAGCAAGCTATCCCTACAAAATCATATAGTCTGGCTATGCTCTATCTTCATCACACAAACAATTTAATCATGCACAACCCCGATGACAAGCCAAGCAATTGTTTCATACTTTTGACGTTCTCAAACTTTTTCAATCTTCACGCAATACATGAGCGTGAGCCATGGACATAGCACTATATGTGGAATAGATGGGTGGTTGTCGAGAAGACAAAAAGGAGAAGATAGTCTCACATCAACTAGGCGTATCAACGGGCTATGGAGATGCCCATCAATACATATCAATGTGAGTGAGTAGGGATTGCCATGCAACGGATGCACTAGAGCTATAAGTGTATGAAATCTCAACAAAAGAAACTAAGTGGGTGTGCATCCAACTCGCTTGCTCACGAAGACCTAGGGCATTTTGAGGAAGCCCATCATTGGAATATACAAGGCAATTTCTATAATGTAAAATTCCCACTAGCATATGAAAGTGACAACATAGGAGACTCTCTATCATGAAGATCATGGTGCTACTTTGAAGCACAAGTGTGGAAAAAGGATAGTAACATTGTCCCTTCTCTCTTTTTCTCTCACTTTTTTGGGCCTTCTCTTTTTTTTGTGGCCTCTTTTTTATCCTTTTTTTTATTTTTCGTCCGGAGTCTCATCCCGACTTGTGGGGGAATCATAGTCTCCATCATCCTTTCCTCACATGGGACAATGCTCTAATAATGATTATCATCACACTTTTATTTACTTACAACTCAAGAATTACAACTCAATACTTAGAACAAAATATGACTCTATGTGAATGCCTACGCCGGTGTACCAGGATGCTATGAATCAAGAGTGACATGTATGAAAATCATGAACGGTGGCTTTGCCACAAATACGATGTCAACTACATGATCATGCAAAGCAATATGACAATGATGGAGCGTGTCATAATAAACGGAACGGTGGAAAGTTGCATGGCAATATATCTCGGAATGGCTATGGAAATGCCATAATAGGTAGGTATGGTGGCTGTTTTGAGGAAGGTAATGGTGGGTGTATGGTACCGGCGAAAGTTGCGCGGCACAAGAGAGGCTAGCAATGGTGGAAGGGTGAGAGTGCGTATAATCCATGGACTCAACATTAGTCATAAAGAACTCACATTCTTATTGCAAAAATCTATTAGTTACCAAAACAAAGTACTACGCGCATACTCCTAGGGGGATAGATTGGTAGGAAAAGACCATCGCTCGTCCCCGACCGCCACTCATAAGGAAGACAATCAAAAAATAAATCATGCTCCGACTTCATCACATATCGGTTCACCATACGTGCATGCTACGGGAATCACAAACTTTAACACAAGTATCTCTAAAATTCACAACTACTCCACTAGCATGACTCTAATATCACCATCTTCATATCTCAAAACAATCATAAAGAATCAAACTTCTCATAGTATTCAATGCACTTTATATGAGAGTTTTTATTATATCCCTCTTGGATGCCTATCATATTAGGACTAAATTTTATAACCCAGGAAAATTACCATGATGTTTAAGACTCTCAAAATAATATAAGTGAAGCATGAGAGTTCATCTATTTCTTCAAAATAAAACCACCGTGGTGCTCTAAAAAGATATAAGTGAAGCACTAGAGCAAATGACAAACTACTCTGAAAGATATAAGTGAAGATCAATGAGTAGTTGAATAATTATGCAACTATGTGAAGACTCTCTAACATTTAAGAATTTCAGATCTTGGTATTTTATTCAAACAGCAAGCAAAAAAAAAGAAAATAAAATGACGCTCCAAGCAAAACACATATCATGTGGTGAATAAAAATATAGCCTCAAGTAAAGTTACCGATAGACGAAGACGAAAGAGGGGATGCCTTCCAGGGCATCCCCAAGCTTAGGCTCTTGGTTATACCTGAATATTACCTTGGGGTGCCTTGGGCATCCCCAATCTTAGGCTCTTGCCACTCCTTATTCCATAATCCATCAAATCTTTACCCAAAACTTGAAAACTTCACAACACAAAACTCAACAGAAAATCTTATGAGCTCCGTTAGTATAAGAAAACAAATCACCACCATAAGGTACTGTAATTAACTAATTATTTATTTATATTGGTGTCAAACATACTGTATTCCAACTTCTCTATGGTTCATACCCTCCGATACTAGCCATAGATTCATCAAAATAGGCAAACAACACACGAAAAACAGAATCTATCAAAAACAGAACAGTCTGTAGTAATCTGGATCAAACGTATACTTCTCGAACTCCAAAAATTCTGAAATAAACTGCTGGACCTGAGGAATTTATCTATTAATCATCTGAAAAAAGAATCAACCTAAAATCACTCTCCAGTAAAAAATGGCAGCTAATCTCGTGAGCGCAAAAGTTTCTGTTTTTTACAGCAAGATCGCATAGACTTCACCCAAGTCTTCCCAAAGGTTCTACTTCGCACAAACACTAATTAAAACATGAAATCACATCTAAACAGAGGCTAGATGAATTATTTATTACTAAACAGGAGCAAAAGCAAAGGACAAAAATAAAATTGGGTTGCCTCCCAATAAGCGCTAACGTTTAACGCACCTAGCTAGGCATGATGATTTCAATGATGCTCACATAAAAGATAAGAATTGAAACATAAAGAGAGAATCATGAAGAATATGACTAGCACATTTAATTCTAACCCACTTCCTATGGATAGGGATTTTGTGAGCAAATAACTTATGGGAACAATAATCAACTAGCATAGGAAGGCAAAACAAGCATAACTTCAAAACTTTTAACACATAGAGAGGAAACTTGATATTGTTGCAATTCCTACAAGCATATATTCCTCCCTCACAATAATTTTCAGTAGCATCATGAATAAATTCAAAAATATAACCAGCACATAAAGCATTCTTTTCATGATCTACTTGCATAGAAATTTTACTACTCTCCACATAAGCAAATTTCTTCTCATGAATAATAGTGGGAGCAAACTCAACAAAATAATTAACATGTGAGGCATAATCCAATTGAAAACTAAAATCATGATGAAAAGTTTCATGGTTATAATTATTCTTAATAGCATACAAGTCATCACAATAATCATCATAGATAGCAACTTTGTTCTCATAATCAATTGGAACCTCTTCCGAAATAGTGGATTCATCACTAAATAAAGTCATGACCTCTCCAAATCCACTTTCATAATTGTCACAATAAGATTCAACACCCTCCAAAATAGTGGGATCATTACTTCCTAAAGTTGACACTCTTCCAAACCCACTTTCATCAATATAATCATCATAAATAGGAGGCAAGCTATCATCATAATAAATTTCCTCATCAAAACTTGGGGGGATATCATCTTCGTCAAACATAGCATCCCCAAGCTTGTGGCTTTGCGTATCATAAGCATCATGGATATTCAAGGAATTCGTACTAACAACATTGCAACCATTCTCGTCATTCACATATTTTATGCCAAGCATTCTATGTAATTCTTCTTCTAGTACTCGAGCACAATTTTCCTTCCCATCATTTTCACGAAAGACATTAAAAAGATGAAGCATATGAGGCACCCTTAATTCCATTTTTTTGTAGTTTTCTTTTATAGACTAAACTAGTGATAAAACAAGAAACTAAAAGACTCGATTGCAAGATCTAAAGATATACCTTCAAGCACTAACCTCCCCGGCAACGGCGCCAGAAACTGCTTGATGTCTACTACGCAACCTTCTTCTTGTAGACGTTGTTGGGCCTCCAAGTGCAGAGGTTTGTAGGACAGTAGAAAATTTCCCTCAAGTGGATGACCTAAGGTTTATCAATCCGTGGGAGGCATAGATTGAAGATGGTCTCTCTCAAACAACCCTGCAACCAAATAACAAAGAGTCTCTTGTGTCCCCAACACACCCAATACAATGGTAAATCGTATAGGTGCACTAGTTCGGCGAAGAGATGGTGATACAAGTGCAATAATGATGGTAGATATAGGTTTTTGTAATCTGAAAATATAAAAACGGCAAGGTAACTAATGATAAAAGTGAGCACAAATGGTATTGCAATGCTTTGAAACAAGGCCTAGGGTTCATACTTTCACTAGTGCAAGTTCTCTCAACAATAATAACATAATTGGATCATATAACTATCCCTCGACATGCAACAAAGAGTCACTCCAAAGTCACTAATAGCGGAGAACAAACGAGGAGATTATGGTAGGGTACGTAACCACCTCAAAGTTATTCTTTCTGATCGATCTATTCAAGAGTCTGTAGTAAAATAACACGAAGCTATTCTTTCCGTTTGATCTATCCTAGAGTACGTACTAGAATAACACCTTGAGACACAAATCAACCAAAACCCTAATGTCACCTAGATACTCCAATGTCACCTCAAGTATCCGTGGGTATGATTATACGATATGCATCACACAATCTCATATTCATCTATTCAACCAACACAAAGAACTTCAAAGAGTGCCACAAAGTTTCTACCGGAGAGTCAAGACGAAAACGTGTGCCAACCCCTATGCATAAGTTCACAAGGTCACTGAACCCGCAAGTTGATCACCAAAACATACATCAAGTAGATCATGTGATATCCCATTGTCACCACAGATAAGCACATGCAAGACATACATCAAGTGTTCTCAAATCCTTAAAGACTCAATCCAATAAGATAACTTCAAAGGGAAAACTCAATCCATTACAAGAGAGTAGAGGGGGAGAAACACCATAAGATCCAACTATAATAGCAAAGCTCGCGATACATCAAGATCGTGCCGAATCAAGAACACGAGAGAGAGATATCAAACACATAGCTACTGGTATATACCCTCAGCCCCGAGGGTGAACTACTCCCTCCTCGTCATGGAAGGCGTCGGGATGATGAAGATGGCCACCGGTGAGGGATGCACCCTCCGGCAGGGTGCCAGAACGGGTCTAGATTGGTTTTTGGTGGCTACAGAGGCTTGTGGCAGCGGAACTCCCGATCTAGGTTTTTTTCTGGAAGTTTGGGTATATATAAGAGGTTTTGGCGTCGGGAACAAGTCAGGGGGGTCTCCGAAGTGGCCACGAGGTAGGGGGCACGCCCAGGGGGTAGGGCGCACCCTCCACCCTCATGGTGGCCTCGGGACTCCTCTGGTCCATCTCCGGTACTCCGTGGGCTTCTTCTGGTCCAAAAATAAGCTCCGTGAAATTTCAGGTCAATTGGACTCCGTTTGGTTTTCCTTTTCTGCGATACTAAAAAACAAGGGAAAAACAGAAACTGGCACTGGGCCCTAGGTTAATAGGTTAGTCCCAAAAATTATCTAAAATAGCATATAAATGCATATAAAACATCCTAGATGGATAATATAATAGCATGGAACAATCAAAAATTATAGATACGTTGGAGACGTATGAGCCCGCTAGCCAGCATGCATCTAGTGTATTAAGTTCATGGAGAAACGGAGTAATGCAATAAGAACGATGACATGATGTAAACAAGATCTATTTATGTAGAAATAGACCCCATCTTGTTATCCTTAATAGCAATGATAGATACGTATCGGTTCCCCTTCTGTCACTGGGATCAAGCACCGTAGGATCGAACCCATCACAAAGCACCTCTTCCCATGGCAAGAAAAATCAATCTACTTGGCCTAACTAAACCAAAGATTCGAAGAAGAAATATGAGGCTATAAGTAATCATGCATATAAGAGATCAAAAGACTCAAATAACTTTCATGAATAAAAACATAGATCTGATCATAAACTCAAAGTTCATCGGATCCAAACAAACACACCGCAAAAAGAGTTACATCAAATAGATCTCCAAGAGACCATTATATTGAGAATCAAAAGAGAGAGAGGAAGCCATATAGCTACTAACTACGGACCCGTAGGTCTACAATGAGCTACTCACGCATCATCGGAGAGGCACCAATGAGGATGATGAACCCCTCTGTGATGGTGTCTAGATTGGATCTGTGGTTTCTGGAACTTGCGGCGAGTGGAATTGATTTTCGTCGACTCCGCTAGGGTTTCTGGAATATTGGGGTATTTATAGAGCAAAGAGGCGGTGCAGGAGGCCACCGAGGTGGGCACAACCCACCTGGGCACGCTTGGGCCCTGAGGCGCGCCCTGGTGGGTGCTACTCTTGAGCACTGCATTGGTTTTCCCTTGAAGAGGAAAGGGTGATGCAGCAAAGTAGCATCAGTATTTCCCTCAGTTTATGACAACCAAGGTATCAATCCAGTAGGAGGCCACACGCAAGTCCCTCGTACCTTCACAAACAAATAAGAACCTTGCAACCAATGCGATAAAGGGGTTGTCAATCCCTTCACGGCCACTTGCAAAAGTGAGATCTGATAAGATGATGTCACAGCCCCAGAATTGTTTGTAATTCGTTGCATCAGCATCCATGCATCATGTTTAAATTTCAATGAAATTGGAATTGAGGGAATTCCCAAAGCCTCAATAGAATTATCTTAAAAGAAGGGCAAGCACCCTTAAAAAATTGCATTCAGTGAATCCAAAATGCCCTAAAAATAGTTTTAAGAATTTTGGCAAGATTTATATATCAAACCAAAATTCTGGAACATTTTTAAGGAATTATTTTTGGCACTGAATTTAAATCATTATTGTATTTGAATTTGGAATTATATTCATAATATATAGGATATATTTTCAAATAACTTTGAAATGTTTTATGTGCTGTTGGAAAAGTCCATCTAGGTCACCGCCGGCGCGCCGCCGTGTTTGAACGCCGGCGAGCTGACGTGGCAACGCCAATAGCTGCTAATGAGCCCACTAATTACCCCTCTAGAGCCACTGACGTCTGGGTCCTAGAGCCTAATCAGGTTAGTCTAAATTTTCTGTTAGATTAGTGCTAATCCTGTGTACCCCACGTGTCAGCTTTGACTTTGGTCATGTCAACGTTGACCAGTCCCACCTGTCATCCACCCAAACCAGCCTGAGACACTGACGGATGGGTCCCATAGGTCAGGTTTGACCTGGCCGACCCAGTTGACCTGCTGACGTCACACCGATGTCATGCTGACGCAGTAAGTGATTTTCTGGATTTTTAAATAATTCAGAAAATTCCAGAAAATAGTTAAAACTTCTAAAAATCATAGAAATTCAACCGTAGCTCAGAATGAAATAAGTTATATATGAAAAATGATCAGAAAAATCCAATCTATCCATCTGTACTGGTTTCATGCATGATAAAGCAACTTAACCTTGCTGTTTAGTGCAAAACATGATAAGGCACTATTTAAATTCATAAATTGAGTTTGGGATTGAACCTTTGGTTCAAAATGACCCAAACCCATTTGGTTGTAGTTGCATTAGGCCAACACACTCATATTGCCATGTCACATTCATGCATCATATTGTTGCATTGCATTGATTGTGTCCTTCTCTGTTTGCCGGTAACCGTCCCCTCTCAGTCGACGATGTTTCCGACGACGTGATCGATGACATCGATGAAGAACTATACTATCTTCAGAAGTGCCAGGCAAGCAAAACCCCCTTGTTCATTCCGATACAATCCCACTCTCTCTCTCCTGCTCTCTTTTACTGCATTAGGACAACAACGATTCAACTGTTACATGCTGCGGTAGTTGAACCCCTTATCCTCTGCATGACCTGTCATTACCACAGTAAATAGATGAAACCCACTAGCATGAGTAGGAGTTGTTTGAGCCCTGATGTGCCTACTCATTCATGTTTGTTTGTCATGCCTGCTACTGCTTAGAGTTGAGTCAGGTCTGATTCAGTGGGGATGAATTGGAAGTGGTGAACATGTCCTACTGTTGAGAGCTAAGTGTGTGAATACAATTTGGTAAAGGTAGTGGTGAGAGGCCATGTAGGAGTACATGGTGGGTTGTCTCATTGAAGCCGTCCTCAGGAACTGAGTTCTGTGTTTGTGATCCATGAACAGCTACTACCATGCATTGGGCCCTGAAATATGACCCCGCTCGACTTCTTAACCACACTAGTCCTCTGTCCAGGAGTTGCAAGTAGTTTCTGGTGTTTGTACTATACTGGAGGCCGTGGGCAGCGCTGACCCGCGGGGTGGGCTGTGATGCGGTAGGTACGTGGCACGGTGTACCGGACGCCCGTTTGGTGTCTCGGGAACCCTGCACACATTGTTCGGGGCCGTATGTGGAAACCTCGGCCGGACTCCCTGCGGATGGAACCTGGATAGGCGATAAACCTGGACTAGAGACTTGAGTGTTTAGGTAGGTCGTGGTCTACACCCACGTCGGCTTTTGCTTGAAGTCTGCCGAGCACATGTCGTGTGCAGACGCTAAGTGGTGAAAACATGTATGAAGAAGTACACCCCTGCAGGGTTAACATCATCTATTCGAATAGCCGTGTCCGCGGTAAAGGACTTCTGGGTTGCCTATAACAGTTCATAGATAACTTGAAGTGGATACTCTAAAACTCGCAAGATAAGCGTGAGTGCTATGGATGGCGTTCTCGTAGGTTGACGGGAGCGGATCCATAGTGGTGTATTGATTGGTGAATATGTGGACTCGTGTGCGCCACCTCAAAGAGTTGCTTGCAGTCGTAGTTTAGGTTAGCCACTGAGTCAAAGCTGGCTTGCTGCAGTTAAACTCCACTACCCCCTTTGTTGATACCGATGCATATGTAGTTAGTTCTGATGTAAGTCTTGCTGGGTACATTTGTACTCATGTTTGCCTATTTTATGTTTTTGCAGAGAGACGTCAGTCTCACTAGTAGTTCTGCGTGGACTTCGACGTTTAGCTTGTTACCTCAGCTACGATCTTGTGCCCTCGGCAGGGTCTTGTAGATAGTCAGGCTTCTCAGCCTTCTTCATTTGTAGTTGTCTGTACTCAGACAAGTTAAGCTTCCGCATGTGCTTGTTGTTTGTATTCTCTGTATGTTGGGTCATGAGACCCATGTTTGTAATACTTGGCTCCTCGGAGCCTAATGAATAAATACTCTGAGTCGTAGAGTGTTGTTGTGATGCCATGTTGTATTTGCACATATCGAGCATATTGTGTGTATGATTGAAATGCTTGGTATGTGTGGGATCCGACAACCTAGTTGTTTATCCTTGGTAGCCTCTCTTATGGGGAAATGTAGTCTTGTGCTTCCATGAGCCATAGTAGTCCGCTACAGCCAGGTTCACCGGAGTCTTGCTAGCCCAGCACAACTGCTCCGGAACAATTGACTGGCCGGCATGTGATTCACTTCGTTCCTGTGTCTGTCCCTTCGGGGAAATGTCACGCGGTGACATCCGGAGTCCTGCCTAGCCTGCTACAGCCCGGGTTCCCGGAGTCCTGTTAGCCTAGTGCTACAGCCCGGATTCGCTTGCTGCTGACCGACATGCTTGATGTTGATTCATGTATGCCTGTCCCCGTAAGTTAGTGCCACTTTGGGTTCACGACTAGTCATGTCGGCCCGGGTTCTCTGTCATATGGATGCTAGCGACACTATCATATATCTGAGCCAAAAGGCGCAAACGGTCCCGGGCCATGGTAAGGCGACACCCGTGGGAATACCGTGCGTGAGGCCGCAAAGTGATATGAGGTGTTACAGGCTAGATCGGTGTGACTTAGAATCGGGGTCCTGACAGCTGATAAGATAATATTTTTGGTATTTTTATGATAAAGACTAAAAGTAAAGAAAGCAAAATAAACGGCGACAGAAATAGCTCGTTGACGGGAGATTAACATGATGGAGAATAGACCCGGGGGCCATAGGTTTCACTAGTGGCTTCTCTCAAGATAGCATAAGTATTACGGTGGGTGAACAAATTACTGTCGAACAATTGATAGAAAAGTGCATAATTATGATAATATCTAGGCATGATCATGTATATAGGCATCACGTCCGCGACAAGTAGACCGACTCCTGCCTGCATCTACTACTATTACTCCACACATCGACCCATCTAGAGTATTAAGTTCATAAGAACAGAGTAACGCATTAGGTAAGATGACATGATGTAGAGGGATAAACTCATGCAATATGATATAAACCCCATCTTTTTATCCTCGATGGCAACAATACAATACGTGTCGTTTCCCCTACTGTCACTGGGATCGAGCACCGCATGATTGAACCCAAAGCTAAGCACTTCTCCCATTGCAAGAAAGATCAATCTAGTAGGCCAAACCAAACTGATAATTCGAAGAGACTTGCAAAGATAACCAATCATACATAAAAGAATTCAGAGAAGATTCAAATATTGCTCATAGATAATCTTGATCATTAACCCACAATTCATCGGATCTCGACAAACACACCGCAAAAAGAGTTACATCAAATAGATCTCCAAGAAGATCGAGGAGAACTTTGTATTGAGATCCAAAGAGAGAGAAGAAGCCATCTAGCTAATAACTATGGACCCGAAGGTCTGTGGTAAACTACTCACACATCATCGGAGAGGCTATGGTGTTGATGTAGAAGCCCTCCATGATCGATGCCCCCTCCAGCGGAGCGCCGGAAAAGGCCCCAAGATGGGATCTCACGGGTACAAAAGGTTGCGGCGGTGGAATTAGGTTTTCGTGGTGCTCCTCGATGGTTTGGGGGTATGTAGGTATATATAGGAGAAAGAAGTAGGTCGGTGGAGCCACGAGGGGAGCACTAGGGTGGAGGGCGTGCCCAGGGGGGTAGGCGCGCCCCCTGCCTCGTGGCCTCCTCGTTGATTGCTTGACGTCCACTCCAAGTCCTCTAGATCACGTTTGTTCCAAAAATCACGCTCCCGAAGGTTTCATTCCGTTTGGACTCCGTTTGATATTCCTTTTCTGTGAAACACTGAAATAGGCAAAAAACAGCAATTTGCACTGGGCCTTGGGTTAATAGGTTAGTCCCAAAAATAATATAAAATTGTATAAATAAGCCCATTAAACATCCAAAACAGAATATATAATAGCATGGAGCAATCAAAAATTATAGATACGTTGGAGACGTATCAAGCATCCCCAAGCTTAATTCTTGCCCGTCCTCGAGTAGGTAAATGATAAAAACAGAATTTTTGATGTGGAATGCTACTTAGCATATTCTTCAATGTTATTTTCTTTATTGTGGCATGAATGTTCAGATCCGAAAGATTCAAGATAAAAGTTTAATATTGACATAAAATTAATAATACTTCAAGCATACTAACAAAGCAATTATGTCTTCTCAAAATAACATAGCCAAAGAAAGCTCATCCCTACAAAATCATATAGTTTGGTCATGCTTCATTTTCGTCACACAAAATGCTCTCATCTTGCACAACCCCGATGACAAGCCAAGCAATTGTTTCATACTTTAGTAATCTCAAACTTTTTTCAACTTTTACGCAATACATGAGCGTGAGCCATGGATATAGCACTATGGGTGGAATAGAAGATGATGATGGGGGTTGTGTGGAGAAGACAAAAAAAGGAGAAAGCCTCACATTGACGCGGCTAATCAATGGGCTAGGGAGATGCCCATCAATTGATGTCAATGCAAGGAGTAGGGATTGCCATGCAACGGATGCACTAGAGCTATAAATGTATGAAAGCTCAACAACAGAAACTAAGTGGGTGTGCATCCAACTTGCTTGCTCACGAAGACCTAGGGCATTTGAGGAAGCCCATCGTTGGAATATACAAGCCAAGTTCTATAATGAAAAATTCCCACTAGTATATGAAAGTGACAAAACAAGAGACTCTCTATCATAAAGATCATGGTGCTACTTTGAAGCACAAGTGTGGAAAAAGGATAGTAGCATTGTCCCTTTTTTTGGGCCTTTCTTTTTTTTGGCCTTTCTCTTTTTTTTGGGCCTTTTTTTGGGACAATGCTCTATTAATGATGATCATCACACTTCTATTTATTTACAACTCGATGATTACAACTCGATACTTAGAACAAAATATGACTCTATATGAATGCCTCCGGCGGTGTACCGTGAAGGGCAATGAATCAAGAGTGACATGTATGAAATAATATGCATGGTGGCTTTGCCACAAATACGATGTCAACTACATGATCATGCAAGGCAATATGACAATGATGAAGCGTGTCATAATAAACGGAACGGTGGAAAGTTGCATGGCAATATATCTCGGAATGGCTATGGAAATGCCATAATAGGTAGGTATGGTGGCTGTTTTGAGGAAGATATAAGGAGGTTTATGTGTGATAGAGCGTATCGTATCACGGGGTTTGGATGCACCAGCGAAGTTTGCACCAACTCTGAAGGTGAGAAGGGCAATGCACGGTACCGAAGAGGCTAGCAATGATGGAAGGTTGAGAGTGCGTATAATCCATGGACTCAACATTAGTCATAAAGAACTCGCATACTTATTGCAAAAATCTACAAGTCATCAAAAACCAAGCACTACGCGCATGCTCCTAGGGGGATAGATTGGTAGGAAAAGACCATCGCTCGTCCCCGACCGCCACTCATAAGGATGACAATCAAAGAACACCTCATGTTTCAAATTTGTCACACAACGTTTACCATACGTGCATGCTACTGGACTTGCAAACTTCAACACAAGTATTTCTCAAATTCACAACTACTCAACTAGCACAACTTTAATATTACCACCTTTATATCTCAAAACAACTATCAAGTATCAAACTTCTCTTAGTATGCAATGCACTTAGAAGTTTTTATCTTGGATGCCTATCATATTAGGACTAATTTTATAACCAAAGCAAATTACCATGCTGTTCTAAAGGACTCCCAAAATAATATAAGTGAAGCATGAGAGATCAATAATTTCTATAAAATATAACCACCACCGTGCTCTCAAAGATATAAGTGAAGCACTAGAGCAAAATTGTTTAGCTCAAAAGATATAAGTGAAGCACATAGAGTATTCTAATAAATTCTGAATAATGTGTGTCTCTCTCAAAAGGTGTATACAGCAAGGATGATTGTGGGGAACTAACAAGCAATGACTCAAATCATACAGGACGCTCCAAGCAAAACACATATCATGTGGTGAATAAAAATATAGCTCCAAGTAAAGTTACCGATGGACGAAGACAAGAGAGGGAATGCCTTCCGGGGCATCCCCAAGCATAGGCTTTTTGGTGTCCTTATATTTTACCTTGGGGTTCCTTGGGCATCCCCAAGCTTAGGCTCTTGCAACTCCTTGTTCCATAATCCATCAAATCTTTACCCAAAACTTGAAAACTTCACAACACAAAACTTAACAGAAAATCTCGTGAGCTCCGTTAGCGAAAGAAAACAAAACACCACTTCAAGGTACTGTAATTAACTCATTCTTTATTTATATTGGTGTTAAAACTACTGTATTCCAACTTTTCTATGGTTCATAACCTCCATTACTAGCCATAGATTCATCAAAATAAGCAAACAACACACGAAAAACAGAATCTGTCAAAAACAGAACAGTCTGTAGTAATCTGTAACTAACGCAAACTTCTGGAACTCCAAAAATTCTAAAATAAATTTCTGGACGTGAGGAATTTATCTATTAATCATCTTCAAAAGTAATCAACTAAATAGCACTCTCCAGTAAAAAGTTGTAGCTAATCTCGTGAGCGCTAAAGTTTCTGTTTTTTACAGCAAGATCGCAAAGACTTTCCCCAAGTCTTCCCAAAGGTTCTACTTGGCACAAACACTAATTAAAACAAAAAACCACATCTAAACAGAAGCTAGATGGATTATTTATTCCTAAACAGAACCAAAAAGCAAAAAAAAATTGGGTTGCCTCCCAACAAGCGCTATCGTTTAACGCCCCTAGCTAGGCATTGATAATTTCGATGATGCTCACATGAAAGACAAGAATTGAAGCACAAAGAGAGCATCAAATAGCATATGAAAAACACATCTAAGTTTAACATACTTCCTATGCATAGGCATCTTACAGGCAAATAAATTATCAAGACAAGCAAAAACTAGCATATGCAAGGAAGCGAAAGAAACAATAGCAATCTCAACATAACGAGAGGTAATTTAGTAACATGAAAATTTCTACAACCATATTTTCCTCTCTCATAGTAATTACATGTGGGATCATAAGCAAATTCAACAATATAGCTATCACAAAACAAATTCTTAACACTCTTCCAAAATAGTGGGATCATGTATGCAAAGTTGACACTCTTCCAAAATAGTGGGATTAACATTAACTAAAGTCATGACCTCTCAAACCCACTTTTATCAAAAACTTCATAAGATTGAACATTCTCCAAATATGTGGGATCTAAAATTGACACTCTTCCAAACCCACTTTGAATATTATTGCAAACATTATTATCAATCTCATATACATCATGGGGCTTAAATAAATTTTCAAGATCATAAGAAGAATCACCCCAATCATGATCATTGCAACAAGTAGTGGACACGGCAAAACTAGCATCCCCAAGCTTTTTTTGCATATTATTAGCACAATTGACATTAATAGAATTTATAATAACATCATTGCAATCATACTTTTTATTCAAACATCTATCGTGAATCACTTCATAAGTTTCTTCTTTCAACACTTCATCACAATTTTCAGATTCACGAATTTCAAGCAAAACCTCATAAAGATAATCTAGTGCACAAAACTCACTAGCAATAGGTTCATCATAATTGGATCTCTTAAAGAGATTAGCAAGTGGATGAGGGTCCATAATCTTTTAGCAAGCAAAGATGCAAGCAAAAAGAAGGCACATGGTAACACGAGCAAACAGAAGGACGAACGGAAGAGGGGCAAATAAAACGGCAAAGGTGAAGTGGGGGAGAGGAAAACGAGAGGCAAATGGCAAATAATGTAATGTGAGGGATAAGAGTTTGTGATGGGTACTTGGTATGTCTTGACTTGTGCGTAGACTCCCCGGCAACGGCTCCAGAAATCCTTCTTGCTACCTCTTGAGCACTGCGTTGGTTTTCCCTTGAAGAGGAAAGGGTGATGCAGCAAAGTAGCGCAAGTATTTCCCTCAGTTTTTGAGAACCAAGGTATCAATCCAGTAGGAGGCCACACGCAAGTTCCTCGTACATACAAAAACAAATAAGAACCTTGCAACCAACGCGATGAAGGGGTTATCAATCCCTTCACGGCCACTTGCAAAAGTGAGATCAAATAGAGATGATAAGATAATATTTTCGGTATTTTTATGATAAAGACTAAAAGTAAAGAAAGCAAAATAAACGGCGACAGAAATAGCTCGTTGACGGGAGATTAATATGATGGAGAATAGACCCGGGGGCCATAGGTCTCACTAGTGGCTTCTCTCAAGATAGCATAAGTATTACGGTGGGTGAACAACTTACTGTCGAGCAACTGATAGAAAAGTGCATAATTATGAGAATATCTAGGCATGATCATGTATATAGGCATCACGTCCGCGACAAGTAGACCGACTCCTGCCTGCATCTACTACTATTACTCCACACATCGACCCATCTAGAGTATTAAGTTCATAAGAACAGAGTAACGCATTCGGTAAGATGACATGATGTAGAGGGATAAACTCATGCAATATGATATAAACCCCATCTTTTTATCCTCGATGGCAACAATACAATACGTGTCGTTTCCCCTACTGTCACTGGGATCGAGCACCGCATGATTGAACCCAAAGCTAAGCACTTCTCCCATTGCAAGAAAAATCAATCTAGTAGGCCAAACCAAACTAATAATTCGAAGAGACTTGCAAAGATAACCAATCATACATAAAAGAATTCAGAGAAGATTCAAATATTGCTCATAGATAATCTTGATCATAAACCCACAATTCATCGGATCTCGACAAACACACCGCAAAAGAGTTACATCAAATAGATCTCCAAGAAGATCAAGGAGAACTTTGTATTGAGATCCAAAGAGAGAGAACAAGCCATCTAGCTAATAACTATGGACCCGAAGGTCTGTGGTAAACTACTCACACATCATCGGAGAGGCTATGGTGTTGATGTAGAAGCCCTCCGTGATCGATGCCCCCTCCGGTGGAGCGCCAGAAAAGGCCCCAAGATGGGATCTCACGGGTACAGAAGGTTGCAGCGGTGGAATTAGGTTTTTGTGGTGCTCCTCGATGGTTTGGGGGTATGTAGGTATATATAGGAGGAAGAAGTAGGTCGGTGGAGCCACGAGGGGAGCACTAGGGTGGAGGGCGTGCCCAGGGGGGTAGGCGCGCCCCCTGCCTCGTGGCCTCCTCATTGATTGCTTGACGTCCACTCCAAGTCCTCTAGATCACGTTTGTTCCAAAAATCACGCTCCCGAAGGTTTCATTCCGTTTGGACTCCGTTTGATATTCCTTTTCTGTGAAACACTGAAATAGGCAAAAAACAGCAATTTGCACTGGGCCTTGGGTTAATAGGTTAGTCCCAAAAATAATATAAAATTGTATAAATAAGCCCATTAAACATCCAAAACAGAATATATAATAGCATGGAGCAATCAAAAATTATAGATACGTTGGAGACGTATCAAGCATCCCCAAGCTTAATTCTTGCCCGTCCTCGAGTAGGTAAATGATAAAAACAGAATTTTTGATGTGGAATGCTACTTAGCATATTCTTCAATGTTATTTTCTTTATTGTGGCATGAATGTTCAGATCCGAAAGATTCAAGATAAAAGTTTAATATTGACATAAAATTAATAATACTTCAAGCATACTAACAAAGCAATTATGTCTTCTCAAAATAACATAGCCAAAGAAAGCTCATCCCTACAAAATCATATAGTTTGGTCATGCTTCATTTTCGTCACACAAAATGCTCTCATCTTGCACAACCCCGATGACAAGCCAAGCAATTGTTTCATACTTTAGTAATCTCAAACTTTTTTCAACTTTTACGCAATACATGAGCGTGAGCCATGGATATAGCACTATGGGTGGAATAGAAGATGATGATGGGGGTTGTGTGGAGAAGACAAAAAAAGGAGAAAGCCTCACATTGACGCGGCTAATCAATGGGCTAGGGAGATGCCCATCAATTGATGTCAATGCAAGGAGTAGGGATTGCCATGCAACGGATGCACTAGAGCTATAAATGTATGAAAGCTCAACAACAGAAACTAAGTGGGTGTGCATCCAACTTGCTTGCTCACGAAGACCTAGGGCATTTGAGGAAGCCCATCGTTGGAATATACAAGCCAAGTTCTATAATGAAAAATTCCCACTAGTATATGAAAGTGACAAAACAAGAGACTCTCTATCATAAAGATCATGGTGCTACTTTGAAGCACAAGTGTGGAAAAAGGATAGTAGCATTGTCCCTTTTTTTGGGCCTTTCTTTTTTTTGGCCTTTCTCTTTTTTTTGGGCCTTTTTTTGGGACAATGCTCTATTAATGATGATCATCACACTTCTATTTATTTACAACTCGATGATTACAACTCGATACTTAGAACAAAATATGACTCTATATGAATGCCTCCGGCGGTGTACCGTGAAGGGCAATGAATCAAGAGTGACATGTATGAAATAATATGCATGGTGGCTTTGCCACAAATACGATGTCAACTACATGATCATGCAAGGCAATATGACAATGATGAAGCGTGTCATAATAAACGGAACGGTGGAAAGTTGCATGGCAATATATCTCGGAATGGCTATGGAAATGCCATAATAGGTAGGTATGGTGGCTGTTTTGAGGAAGATATAAGGAGGTTTATGTGTGATAGAGCGTATCGTATCACGGGGTTTGGATGCACCAGCGAAGTTTGCACCAACTCTGAAGGTGAGAAGGGCAATGCACGGTACCGAAGAGGCTAGCAATGATGGAAGGTTGAGAGTGCGTATAATCCATGGACTCAACATTAGTCATAAAGAACTCGCATACTTATTGCAAAAATCTACAAGTCATCAAAAACCAAGCACTACGCGCATGCTCCTAGGGGGATAGATTGGTAGGAAAAGACCATCGCTCGTCCCCGACCGCCACTCATAAGGATGACAATCAAAGAACACCTCATGTTTCAAATTTGTCACACAACGTTTACCATACGTGCATGCTACTGGACTTGCAAACTTCAACACAAGTATTTCTCAAATTCACAACTACTCAACTAGCACAACTTTAATATTACCACCTTTATATCTCAAAACAACTATCAAGTATCAAACTTCTCTTAGTATGCAATGCACTTAGAAGTTTTTATCTTGGATGCCTATCATATTAGGACTAATTTTATAACCAAAGCAAATTACCATGCTGTTCTAAAGGACTCCCAAAATAATATAAGTGAAGCATGAGAGATCAATAATTTCTATAAAATATAACCACCACCGTGCTCTCAAAGATATAAGTGAAGCACTAGAGCAAAATTGTTTAGCTCAAAAGATATAAGTGAAGCACATAGAGTATTCTAATAAATTCTGAATAATGTGTGTCTCTCTCAAAAGGTGTATACAGCAAGGATGATTGTGGGGAACTAACAAGCAATGACTCAAATCATACAGGACGCTCCAAGCAAAACACATATCATGTGGTGAATAAAAATATAGCTCCAAGTAAAGTTACCGATGGACGAAGACAAGAGAGGGAATGCCTTCCGGGGCATCCCCAAGCATAGGCTTTTTGGTGTCCTTATATTTTACCTTGGGGTTCCTTGGGCATCCCCAAGCTTAGGCTCTTGCAACTCCTTGTTCCATAATCCATCAAATCTTTACCCAAAACTTGAAAACTTCACAACACAAAACTTAACAGAAAATCTCGTGAGCTCCGTTAGCGAAAGAAAACAAAACACCACTTCAAGGTACTGTAATTAACTCATTCTTTATTTATATTGGTGTTAAAACTACTGTATTCCAACTTTTCTATGGTTCATAACCTCCATTACTAGCCATAGATTCATCAAAATAAGCAAACAACACACGAAAAACAGAATCTGTCAAAAACAGAACAGTCTGTAGTAATCTGTAACTAACGCAAACTTCTGGAACTCCAAAAATTCTAAAATAAATTTCTGGACGTGAGGAATTTATCTATTAATCATCTGCAAAAGTAATCAACTAAATAGAACTCTCCAGTAAAAAGTTGTAGCTAATCTCGTGAGCGCTAAAGTTTCTGTTTTTTACAGCAAGATCGCAAAGACTTTCCCCAAGTCTTCCCAAAGGTTCTACTTGGCACAAACACTAATTAAAACAAAAAACCACATCTAAACAGAAGCTAGATGGATTATTTATTCCTAAACAGAACCAAAAAGCAAAAAAAAATTGGGTTGCCTCCCAACAAGCGCTATCGTTTAACGCCCCTAGCTAGGCATTGATAATTTCGATGATGCTCACATGAAAGACAAGAATTGAAGCACAAAGAGAGCATCAAATAGCATATGAAAAACACATCTAAGTTTAACATACTTCCTATGCATAGGCATCTTAAAGGCAAATAAATTATCAAGACAAGCAAAAACTAGCATATGCAAGGAAGCGAAAGAAACAATAGCAATCTCAACATAACGAGAGGTAATTTAGTAACATGAAAATTTCTACAACCATATTTTCCTCTCTCATAGTAATTACATGTGGGATCATAAGCAAATTCAACAATATAGCTATCACAAAACAAATTCTTAACACTCTTCCAAAATAGTGGGATCATGTATGCAAAGTTGACACTCTTCCAAAATAGTGGGATTAACATTAACTAAAGTCATGACCTCTCAAACCCACTTTTATCAAAAACTTCATAAGATTGAACATTCTCCAAATATGTGGGATCTAAAATTGACACTCTTCCAAACCCACTTTGAATATTATTGCAAACATTATTATCAATCTCATATACATCATGGGGCTTAAATAAATTTTCAAGATCATAAGAAGAATCACCCCAATCATGATCATTGCAACAAGTAGTGGACACGGCAAAACTAGCATCCCCAAGCTTTTTTTGCATATTATTAGCACAATTGACATTAATAGAATTTATAATAACATCATTGCAATCATACTTTTTATTCAAACATCTATCGTGAATCACTTCATAAGTTTCTTCTTTCAACACTTCATCACAATTTTCAGATTCACGAATTTCAAGCAAAACCTCATAAAGATAATCTAGTGCACAAAACTCACTAGCAATAGGTTCATCATAATTGGATCTCTTAAAGAGATTAGCAAGTGGATGAGGGTCCATAATCTTTTAGCAAGCAAAGATGCAAGCAAAAAGAAGGCACATGGTAACACGAGCAAACAGAAGGACGAACGGAAGAGGGGCAAATAAAACGGCAAAGGTGAAGTGGGGGAGAGGAAAACGAGAGGCAAATGGCAAATAATGTAATGTGAGGGATAAGAGTTTGTGATGGGTACTTGGTATGTCTTGACTTGTGCGTAGACTCCCCGGCAACGGCTCCAGAAATCCTTCTTGCTACCTCTTGAGCACTGCGTTGGTTTTCCCTTGAAGAGGAAAGGGTGATGCAGCAAAGTAGCGCAAGTATTTCCCTCAGTTTTTGAGAACCAAGGTATCAATCCAGTAGGAGGCCACACGCAAGTTCCTCGTACATACAAAAACAAATAAGAACCTTGCAACCAACGCGATGAAGGGGTTATCAATCCCTTCACGGCCACTTGCAAAAGTGAGATCAAATAGAGATGATAAGATAATATTTTCGGTATTTTTATGATAAAGACTAAAAGTAAAGAAAGCAAAATAAACGGCGACAGAAATAGCTCGTTGACGGGAGATTAATATGATGGAGAATAGACCCGGGGGCCATAGGTCTCACTAGTGGCTTCTCTCAAGATAGCATAAGTATTACGGTGGGTGAACAACTTACTGTCGAGCAACTGATAGAAAAGTGCATAATTATGAGAATATCTAGGCATGATCATGTATATAGGCATCACGTCCGCGACAAGTAGACCGACTCCTGCCTGCATCTACTACTATTACTCCACACATCGACCCATCTAGAGTATTAAGTTCATAAGAACAGAGTAACGCATTAGGTAAGATGACATGATGTAGAGGGATAAACTCATGCAATATGATATAAACCCCATCTTTTTATCCTCGATGGCAACAATACAATACGTGTCGTTTCCCCTACTGTCACTGGGATCGAGCACCGCATGAGTGAACCCAAAGCTAAGCACTTCTCCCATTGCAAGAAAGATCAATCTAGTAGGCCAAACCAAACTAATAATTCGAAGAGACTTGCAAAGATAACCAATCATACATAAAAGAATTCAGAGAAGATTCAAATATTGCTCATAGATAATCTTGATCATAAACCCACAATTCATCGGATCTCGACAAACACACCGCAAAAGAGTTACATCAAATAGATCTCCAAGAAGATCAAGGAGAACTTTGTATTGAGATCCAAAGAGAGAGAACAAGCCATCTAGCTAATAACTATGGACCCGAAGGTCTGTGGTAAACTACTCACACATCATCGGAGAGGCTATGGTGTTGATGTAGAAGCCCTCCGTGATCGATGCCCCCTCCGGTGGAGCGCCAGAAAAGGCCCCAAGATGGGATCTCACGGGTACAGAAGGTTGCAGCGGTGGAATTAGGTTTTTGTGGTGCTCCTCGATGGTTTGGGGGTACGTAGGTATATATAGGAGGAAGAAGTAGGTCGGTGGAGCCACGAGGGGCCCACGAGGGTGGAGGGCGCGCCCTCCTGCCTCGTGGCCTCCTCATTGATTGCTTGACGTCCACTCCAAGTCCTCTGGATCACGTTTGTTCCAAAAATCACGCTCCCGAAGGTTTCATTCCGTTTGGACTCCGTTTGATATTCCTTTTCTGCGAAACACTGAAATAGGCAAAAAAACAGCAATTTGCACTGGGCCTTGGGTTAATAGGTTAGTCCCAAAAATAATATAAAAGTGTATAAATAAGCCCATTAAACATCCAAAACAGAATATATAATAGCATGGAGCAATCAAAAATTATAGATACGTTGGAGACGTATCAATGGGTTGTACTCCCCTAGGAGCTCCCCTTAGGTAGTTTCTTGGCCCAACAGGTGTCTTCTAGTACAGAAAAAATCACCCAAAAGTTTCGCTGCGTTTGGACTCCGTTTGGTATTGATTTTCTGTGAAGTAAAAAACAAGCAAAAAACAACAACTGGCACTGGGCACTATGTCAATAGGTTAGTCCCAAAAAGTGATATACAGTTGCTATAAAATGATTGTAAAACATCCAAGATTGATAATATAACAGCATGGGATAATCAAAATTATAGATACGTTGAAGACGTATCAATGTGCATCTAGGACACATATAATTCTTAGTGTTTGCATGTGTGCCCGATTCCAAGCGGCACCAAAGGAACCGCATCACCTCGCAGTGAAGCGAATAATTCGATATCTGGCTCACACCCCAATGCTATGATTATGGTATACAAAGGGCTAGAGTTTGATCTAATTGGATTCTCAGACACTGATTATGCTCGTGACAAGGTTGATCACAAGTCTACCTCAGGCACATGTCATTTTCTTGGACAATCTGTTGTCTGTTGGTCTTCAAAGAAGTAGAACTGTGTATCACTCTCTACTTCTGAAGCTGAATGCATTGCTGTTGGATCTTGTTGCGCTTAGCTTCTCTAGATGAAGCAAACTCTCAAGGACTATGGCATCAACATGAAGAAGGTGCCCCTCTACTGCGAGAATGAAAGAACCATCAAGATTGCTCACAATCCAGTTTAGCACTTGAAGACAAAAGCACATTCAGATAAGTCGTCATTTTCTCAGAGACCATTTGTTGAAGGAAGACATTGATATCATTCACGTCAACACTGAAGAGCAATTGGATGATATCTTCACAAAGCCCTTGGATGAGAATAGGTTTTGCAAGCTGCGGTGTGATCTAAATATGCTAGAATCCTTGAATGTCCTGTGAATGGATGATGTCTACTACACTGAAGAGCAATTGGCTGATATCTTCACAAAGCCCTTGGATGAGAATAGGTTTTGCAAGCTGCGGTGTGAGCTAAATATGCTAGAATCCTCGAATGTCCTGTGAATGGATGATGTCTACTACGCAACTTTATTCTTGTAGACACGTGTTGGGCCTCCAAGCGCAGAGTTTTGTAGGACAGTAGCAATTTTCCCTCAAGTGGATGACCTAAGGTTTATCAATCCGTGAGAGGTGTAGGATGAAGATGGTCTCTCTCAAACGACCCTGCAACCAAATACAAGAAATCTCTTGTGTCCCCAACACACCCAATACAATGGCAAATTGTATAGGTGCACTAGTTCGGCGAAGAGATAGTGATAAAAGTGTAATATGGATTGTAGAAATATATTTTTATAATCTGAATAAATAAAAACAGCAAGGTAGCAAATAGTAAACGGGCACAAAAATGGTATTCCAATACCTGAAAATGAGGCCTAGGGTCCGTACTTTCGCTAGTGCAATCTCCCAACAATGCTAATATAATTGGATCATATAACCATCCCTCAACATGCAACGAAGAATCACCCCAAAGTTCCTATCTAGCGGAGAACATAAGGCGGAATTGTTTGTAGGGTACAAAACCACCTCAAATCTATTCTTCCTGATCAATCTATCCTAGAGTTCGTACTAAAATAACACGAAGCTATTCTTTCCGATCGATCTAACCAAGAGTTCGTACTAAAATAACACCAAAGAAAATTCAGATTCATAATATTCAATCCAGCACAAAGAACTTCAAAGAGTGCCCAAGATTTCTACCAGAGAAACAAAGACAAGAACGTGCATCAACCCCTATGCATAGATTACCCCAATGTCACCTCGGGAATCCATGAGTTGAGTGCCAAAACATATATCAAGTGAATCAATACGATACCCCATTGTCACCACGAGTATTCAATTGCAAGATATATATCAACTGTTCTCAAATCCATAAAAGTATTCAACTCGATAACAACGAAATCTCAAAGGAAAAAAACTCAATTCATCACAACAAGATAGAGAGGGGAAAACACCATATGATCCGACTAGATTAACAAAGCCCGCGATACATCAATATCGTGACATCTCAAGAACACGAGAGAGAGATATTAAACACATAGCTACTGGTACAAACCATCAGCCCCGATGGTGGACTACTCCCTCCTCATCACGGTGGCCGCCAGGATGATGAAGATGGCCACCGGAGATGATTCCCCCTCCGGCAGGGTGCCGAAAAGGGTCTTGATTGGTTTTCGCTGGCTACATAGCCTTGTGGAGGCGGAACTTCTGATCTAGGTTAACCCCCGATGGTTTCTCTATTTATAGGAGTTTTTTGGCGTTGGTTTCATGCTAAGATGGGCCTCGAGGTGAGCACAACCCACCGGGGCAAGCCAGGCCCACCAGGCGCGCCCTGGTGGGTTGTGCCCTCCTCGTGGCTCTTCTGGCCCTCCCACGAACTTTGGGGGTCTCTTTTGTTCCAAAAAAATCATCAAAAAGTTTCAGCTCATTTGGAGAACTTTCATTTCTACACAAAAAACAACACCACTGTAGTTCTGCTAAAAACAACGTCAGTCCGGGTTAGTTCCATGCAAATCATACCAAGACCATTTAAGATTGTTGTAAACATGGCATGAATACTTCATAAATTATAGATACATTGGAGACGTATCAATGGACACACATCCTAACGCTTATGCATGTTGATGACTAAGGTGCGCAACACACAAAGTAACGTATGTCTTCAATTCATGAAGACATACACTCTAAGTGTGAATACATTAATGCGGAATTTGACTTCGGAGTGCCACGATAATTGTGTGTCGTGTCTGGGTATAATACTTCCTATATGGTGGGTAACGCCACCACCAATCTTGAAGATTTGAGTTTGGCGTCATGTTGCTTTATCTTCATAATTGTTTTGTCTTCAACATTGGTTTATCTTCATGATTTATATTCACTATGTTTGTTTTGGTGTTCATTGCCTATCTATATACATATAGGTTCTGTCATCTACATCATTCACTTGTAGCTATGTCTTCAAGTTGCCATTTTCTGCACTAAGTGAATGTGATCGGACCCTAATCCCATCTGTGCTTATCTCTCCTACTCTCTCCAAATCTTCATATGCATTCTATTGACACATGTCGATTGCCTTCACTGTGTTCTTATCAGTCGAAGATTAAGAGACAAACATTTAAAATGCTTTTAATATCCCTATCTTTTTTTCCTGAATCCGGACAAGCTGGAACAACCACCCAACAACCCGGGGTTGTGGCTCAATATTTAAGTTGTTGCATGCATGCCACGTGTAGCTCAGATGTGAACTGCCAGGGGTAGCTTAGTAAATTCACCACGCCATTCCCCTACTTATGAATACTCAGCCACCACAATCATTAAATCTTACTCCCCTCGCTTTCTTGCTCAAAACTCGAGCGTCGTCGCTAGCTTCCGTCGTCACCGGAGGCGAAGCGCTTGGCTGCCTTGACTTCTCCGTCGTCGTCTTCACGCCGGCCGCATAACTCTCCTTCTCGCCGCCACCGTAGGTGTCTTCCGCCGCCAAGTTAGGGCGCGGCAGATCGAACTGCTCGGCCTCCGTCCTTCTTCGTCTAGCAGTTCTTCAACTGTTCTTGGCAGTAAATAAAAGCTTACTTTTTACCGCTTGTTAGATCTGATGAACTTTCTAAATCTTCAGGAAGTTGCTTTACTACTTCCAAATCTAGATCTTTCCTTCTCTACATCTCATTATTTGCAAGAGCTTTCACTTATGCTTCACAACTATGACGCCCCTGATTCAATCGTACACTAATCATGCACGCAAACGTGTACGATCAAGATCAGGGACTCATGGGAAGATATCACAACACAACTCTAAAACATAAATAAGTCATACAAGCATCATAATACAAGCCGGGGGCCTCGAGGGCTCGAATACAAGTGCTCGATCATAGACGATTCAGCGGAAGCAACAATATCTGAGTACACACATAAGTTAAACAAGTTTGCCTTAAGAAGGCTAGCACAAACTGGGATACAGATCGAAAGAGGCGCAGGCCTCCTGCCCGGGATCCTCCTAAACTACTCCTGGTCGTCGTCAGCGGGCTGCACGTAGTAGTAGGCACCTCCGGTGTAGTAGGAGTCGTCGTCGACGGTGGCGTCTGGCTCCTGGGCTCTGGCATCTGGTTGCGACAACCAGGTAGAAGGAAAAGGGGGAAAAGCGGGAGAAAAGCAACCGTGAGTACTCATCCAAAGTACTCGCAAGCAAGGAGCTACACTACATATGCATGGGTATATGTGTAAAGGGCCATATCGGTGGACTGAACTGCAGAATGCCAGAATAAGAGGGGGATAGCTAATCCTGTCGAAGACTACGCTTCAGGCCACCTCCATCTTGTAGCATGTAGAAGAGAGTAGATGGTAACTTCACCAAGTAGCATCGTATAGCATAATCCTACCCGGCGATCCCCTCCTCGTCGCCCTGTTAGAGAGCGATCACTGGGTTGTATCTGGCACTTGGAAGGGTGTGTTTTATTAAGTATTCGGTTCTAGTTGTCATAAGGTCAAGGTACAACTCCGGGTCGTCCTTTTGCCGAGGGACACGGCTATTCGAATAGATAAACTTCCCTGCAGGGGTGCACCACATAACCCAACACGCTCGATTCCATTTGGCCGGACACACTTTCCTGGGTCATGCCCGGCCTCGGAAGATCAACACGTCGCAGCCCCACCTAGGCACAACACAGAGGTCAGCACGCCGGTCTAAATCCTATGGCGCAGGGGTCTGGGCCCATCGCCCATTGCACACTTGCACGTTGCATGGGCGGCCGGAAGCAGACCTAGCCTAGCAGGCGTTCCAGTCAATCCGGCGTGCGCCGCTCAGTCGCTGACGTTACGAAGGCTTCAGCTGATACCACGACGTCGGGTGCCCATAACTGTTCCCGCGTAGTTGGTTAGTGCGTATAGGCCAGTGGCTAGACTCAGATCAAATACCAAGAACTCGTTAAGCATGTTATTTTAAAGTAACCGTGAACGCCGACCAGGGCCAGGCCCACCTCTCGCCTAGGTGGTCTCAACCTGCCCTGTCGCTCCGCCACAAAGATCCACTCGCGAGTACTCTTACGAGCCGACCCGACTTTAGTCACCACAGGTATCATGTAAAGTATATAAGTATATACCCGTGATCACCTCCCAAGTGATCACGGCCCGATAGTATAGCAAGGCAGACGAACAAGAATGTAGGGCGACAGATGGAATACTAGCATCCTAGACTAAGCATGTAGGATTGCAGGTAAAGGTAACAACAGTAGTAGCAAGGACAGGCTATGCATCAGGATAGGATTAACGGAAAGCAGTAATGCTACACTACTCTAATGCAAGCAGTAGAGAGTAGAATAGGCGATATCTGGTGATCAAGGGGGGGCTTGCCTGGTTGCTCTGGCAAGGAGGGGTCGTCAACACCGTAGTCGTATTGGGTAGCAGCGGCGTCGGTCTCGGTATCTAGCGGGAAAGAGGGGGAAGAAACAATAAATACAATGCAAACAAATGCATGACGATGCATGACATGACAAAGCGTGATGCTAGGTGTGCCCAATCGCGGTAGTAGGTGATACCGGCGAAGGGGGGGAAACATCCGGGAAAGTATCCCCGGTGTTTCGTGTTTTCAGACAAATGTACCGGAGGGGGAAAGTTGCGTGTTTGATATGCTAGGGGTGTGTGGCGGACGAACGGGCTGCGTAACCGGATTCGTCTCGTCGTTCTGAGGAACTTTCATGTACAAAGTTTTTCCATCCGAGCTACGGTTTATTTTATATTAATTTTAAAAGATTTAAATCATTTAAGGATTTATTTAATTACTTTAATTCAACATTATCTAGAACAGTGTTTGCTGACGTCAGCATGACTTCAGCAGTCAACAGAGGTGTTGACCGGTCAAACTGACGTGTGGGCCCAGTGGGACCCACCTGTCATACACTGTTAGGTTAATTAGGGTTTAGGTTAAACTAATTACTGTTTATTTAAACTAACGGGTTAATTAGATTAATTAAATAGGATTAATTAATTTAGTTAATTAATTAATTAATTAACTAAATTTATTTTTATTATTAATTTTTTTAATTCATTTAATTCTAGTTTTTTTACACGTTCTGTGGGCGGGGCCCATATGTCATAGGCCCCAGGGGGCCATAGCGGTTTTGGGCGCGGGTGCGGGCACGCGCCCGTCAAGGCGATCCCGGGTGAGCGGGCGACGGTTACGAGCGTGCGGGTGCGCAGGCCCGAGGCCACCAGGGGGGCGCCGGCGACAGCAGGGCACAGCGAGGCCGGCCGCCGAAGGCGACAGCAGCGAGGCCACGGCGGGGCAGCGCCAGGGTGCGGCTGTAGAGGCGGGGGCCGTGGCGGTGTGCAGCGAGCATCAAGCTGCGGCGGCGCGCGGGGTAATGGTGCGGGAGGGCACGACCAGGCGGAGGTCTACGGCAGCAGCGGCGAGCACGCGGGGAGCAAGGGCGAGGGCGAGGCAAAGAGGCCTCAGCGGGGCGAGGCGCTGGGCGCAGCCAGCGCGCGGGCTGCACGCGGCCAGGGGCAGGACGGAGCAGGAGCAACGGTGGGCGCGGCAGGAGCGCGACAGGCGAGGTGAGCGGGGGCCGCGGGCGCGCGGGAGCGCGTACAAGCACGCGCTGGGCGCGGCGGGGGAACGGCGCCGGCGACAGAAAAGGGGGGGTAGTGAGGAAGCTCACAGCGGGGAGTAGGGATCGGGGCAACGGGGGTTGAGGAGGAAGTCGGAGACGACGTCGCGACGGAGAGGAAGCAGGCCGGTGATGGCGTCCGTCGAGGTAGCTCCGGCGACGAGGTGACGGCGATGACAGCGGGGCGACGTCGGGCGGCTCAGGGGTCGAGCCCTCGATCTCGATCCAGATCGAGGGGGGAGTGGGCGACGTGGGGGGGGGGAGTGTGCGGTCTGGGTGGGGTTAGGGTTACGGGGTCCAGGGGATAAGGGGAGTGGGCGAGGCCGGTTGGGCCGGCCTGCTAACAGCTGGGCCGACTGGCCCGGTGGGGGGGCTTCTCTCTTTTATTTTATTTTGTTTTCTGTTTTGCATTTTCTTTTATTTATTTCTCTTTTCTGTTTTATTTCATTTTAATGTATTTAGGCATTTTCTAAAAAGGTGTTTGCTGCACTATAATTACCTATGCCATTTTTGGCACTGCCCGAACATTTTTGTTTCAATGTTTGAAGACATTTGTTTGTTTGCCATATTTTTAATTGATTTTTGAATCGGTTTGAACTAACGAAAGATTAGCAACAGTAATCGTGGATGACATGGCACCATTAGCATAGGTTCACTGTAGCATAATTATCCGGGCGTTACAATTCTCCTTCACTACAAGAAATCTTGTCCCGAGATTTAGGAGGTAGATGGAAACAGTGCAGGATATTCATCACGTAGGCGATCCTCACGTTCCCAAGTGGCTTCATCTTCAGAATGGTGCGACCACTGGACTTTGAGGAACTTGATCGCCTTCTGACGAGTGCGGCGTTCAGCTTGGTCGAGAATGCGGACCAGACGCTCTTTATAGGAGAGGCCCTGTTGCAATTCGAGCACTTCATGATCCACTGCTCGGATTGGGTCCTTAAAGCAACGGCGGAGCTGTGACACATGGAACACATCGTGAACCTGAGAAAGGTTCGGCGGAAGCTCCAGTTGATATGCCACTTTTCCACGCCTTTCCAGAATAGTGAATGGGCCAATATAGCGAGGAGCTAGCTTGCCCTTGATCCCGAAGCAGTGAGCACCCTTCATTGGTGTAACTCGAAGATAGGCCTTTTCGCCAGGTTGATAGACCATGTCTTTATGTTTACGGTCATACTGACTCTTCTGACGTGACTGAGCAGTCTTGAGATTCTTGCGAATAATGCGGACTTGTTCTTCGGCATGTTGGATAATATCGGGACCAAAGAGTGGACGTTCCCTAGTTTCTGACCAGTTCAGAGGGGTTCGGCACTTTCGTCCATATAACACTTCGAAGGGGGTCATCTTCAGACTAGCTTGATAGCTATTATTATAAGAGAACTCAGCATACGGGAGAGATTCCTCCCATTTCTTGCCGAAGGAAATAACACAAGCTCGAAGCATGTCTTTGAGAACTTGGTTGACACGTTCAACTTGCCCTTGCGACTGAGGATGAAACGCAATACTGAATGACACATGAGTTCCCATAGCTTCTTGGAAACTTGCCCAAAACCTTGATGTGAATAAGCTGCCATGGTCCGAACTGATAACCAGTGGAATACCGTGAAGTGAAACAATTCTGGACATATAGAGCGTTGCCAGCTGACTAGCAGTGATCGTTTCTTTGACTGCCAGAAAATGTGCAACTTTAGAAAGTCGGTCAATGACGACAAGAATAGCATCATTACCTTTCTGCAATTTGGGAAATCCAGTGACGAAGTCCATTTCAACATGGTCCCATTTCCATTCAGGAATAGAGATAGGTTGCACAGTTCCAGCAGGCCTTTGATGTTTTGCTTTGATACGACGGCAAACGTCACACTCAGCAACATAACGAGCAATGTCTTGCTTCATATTAGACCACCAGAATCTCTGACGGATGTCTTGGTACATCTTTGTACTACCAGGATGGATAGACAAAGGCGTATCATGAGCTTCTTTCATAACTTCCTGAGTCATATCCAGGTTTTTCTCTGCACATGTCACCACTAGGCGGCCTTTGAAGTACAAAGTGCCATCATCAGCAATAGTGAAGAATGAGGGCTTTCCTTCTGCGAGGTAGCGCTTAATCTTGTGGGCTTCAGAGTCATATCCCTATATTCTCTTGATGGAGTCCAAGAGATCTGGTTCGACAGCCAGGGTACTGAGGGAACCCTGGGAAACAACCCGGAGGTTCATCTTGCGAAACTCCTTAGGAGGGGGAGTGAGTGCACCCGGAGGAACAATATGGAGGTTCAGCTTTTTGAATTCTTCAACAAGCGAGGGCTGAACTTTGTGAACCTGGAGATGGTTGCAGTAAGACTTGCGGCTCAACGCATCATCCATTACATTAGCCTTGCCTGGCGTATAGGAAATACCCAAGTCAAAGTCTGCAACAATCTCCATCCATCTCTGCTGACGGAGGTTCAGGTCTGGTTGGGTAAACAGATACTTCAGACTTTGGTGGTCGGTGAAGATCTCGCAACGATTACCGAGAAGGTAATGTCGCCACTGTTTTAGCGCATGAATGACAGCAGCAAGCTCGAGGTCGTGAACTGGGTAATTCTCTTCATGAGGGCGCAATTGCCGAGAGGCATAAGCAATCACTTTGCGGTCTTGCATTAGGACACAGCCTAATCCTTGACGAGAAGCGTTGCAGTAAATGACGAAGTCCTTCTTAGTATCAGGTGGAGCTAGCACTGGGGCAGAAGTCAACTTGTCTTTGAGTGCCTGGAAACTTTCCTAACATTTATCTGTCCATTGGAACTTGACGCCCTTATGCAATAGGTTAGTCAGAGGCCTGGCGATCTTGGAGAAGTTCTCGACGAATCGAAGGCAATAGCTGGCGAGACCGAGAAAACTTCTGACTTGCTTAACGTTCTTCGGAGGAGTCCAATCAAGAATAGCCTGGAATCATTCAGGGTTGACGGCAATACCATCCTTAGAGATGACATGCCCAAGATAGGTTACTTCGGGTAGCCAGAATTCACATTTGGAGAACTTGGCATATAGTTGATGCTCTCTAAGCTTTTCCAGAACAAGACGAAGATGTTCAGCATGTTCTTCTTCGTTCTTGGAAAATACTAGGATATCATCCAGATAAACCACGACGAACTTGTCGAGGTAATCCATGAATATATAGTTCATCGGACGAGAGAAGGTGGCTGGAGCATTGGTTAAGCCGAAAGACATGACGGTGTACTCGTATGAACCATATCGAGTCACGAAGGCGGTCTTCGGGATATCCTCTTCACGAACACGGATCTGGTGGTAACCCAACCTCAAGTCGAGTTTAGAGAACACTGATGAACCAGCCAGTTGATCATACAGATCGTTGATCCGAGGAAAAGGATATTTGTTCTGAATGGTAGCTTGGTTAATAGGACGGTAATCTTGGAGAAATCGGTTTGTCCCATCCTTCTTCTTGACAAAGAGAGAAGGTGCTCCCCAAGGAGAGCAACTTGGGCGAATGAAACCACTTTGAAGAGATTTGTCGATTTCCTCCTTAAGCTCAAGGAGTTCATGCGGCGGCATCTTGTAGGGTCATTTGGCTATAGGAGTGGTGCCTGGTTTCAAGTCGATGATGAATTCGACAGCTCTAGCAGGGGGAATCCCTGGAAGTTCTTCAATAAATACGTCGAGGAATTCACGCACGACGGGAATGTTTTCAATGCCCTCGAGTGGTGCAGCGTTCAATGCATTCAATGCATAGAGCCTTGCCTCGGCATTCTGAACCAGACGAGCATTGTAGCTTAATATTTCATCGGAAGGGTGTAGCAGATGGACGGTCTTAGTGGCGCAAACTATAGAAGCAGTATGCGCTTTTAACCAATTCATTCCCAGAATGAGATCAATGCTACAGGACTTCAGTACGATGGGAGAGACAAGGAATTCCAGTCCTTCGATTTCAACGGGGACGTCGTTGCAAATCATGGAGGTCCGACATTGGCCCGCAGGGGTGTGCACTAATAGCGAAGCGTTCATGTCCTCACATTTAATGTCATGCAAGCATGCAAAATCTTGTGACATGAATGAATGCGATGCATCTGTATCAAATAAAACGGTACTGAATTTACGAGGAGTGTACCCATCACAATAGCAGGCTGGTCTTGAGCTTCATTGAGATCAACGTGGTTGGCATGAACACGACCATAAGACTTGGCACTGTTACGCGGGGCTGGTTGCTTCCACGGCCAGTTGCTGGAAGGGCCAGTTGGTTCTGGTTCTGGTTGCATTCTCCAGCACGGTGTCCTGGTTGACCACACCTGAAGCACAAACCATTATTGGGAGCGGGAGCGGGAGCAGGAGCTCGGGGTGGTGGTGCTGGAAGCCTTGGCTGCCTAGATGGTGGAGGAGGCAGACAAGGTGTAGCATAGGTCTGCCTGGGGGCAGGTGCAGTTGGCTGGTACGTGCTGTTGGGAATCCATATCTTATGCTTCTGTGAGGGTGGACCCGAAGATGAGCCCGTGTCACGGTTGCGCCTGTGAGAGCTCTGGTATTCCTGCAGACCAGTTTCGACATTGATGGCCTTGTTCACCAAGGTGGCGAAATCAGTAAAGTCATGCACTAGAAGTGCGAGCTTGATGTCAGCTTGAAGGCCGTCACGGAACTTCTCCTGTCTACAGGCATCAGTTGCAATGTCCTCTTCAGCATAGTGAGACAAGTCCAGAAACTCCCGCTGATAAGCTTCAACAGCTTTGTTGCCTTGGGTGAGGTTGCGGAACTCACGGTTTTCCGGTCCATGACTCCCTGAGGAATGAAGCGGGCACGGAAAGCAGCTTGGAAATCTGGCCAGGTGATGATTGTTCCAGCTAGCAGAGTACGCCTATGGTTGTCCCACCATTGAGCTGCGGGTCCCTTCAGGAAGAAGGAAGCAAAGGTGACATAGCTGGCAGGGGCTACATCGGCAGACTCCATCTCATAGGTGATGTCACGGATCCAGTCATCAGCATCCAGAGGCTGAGTTGAGCTGCGGTACATAGTTGGGTTGAGGCGCATGAAATCCTGCAGAGTTACTGGGGTTGGCTGCTGGTTCATATTGGGGCGAGGAAACTGAGCCATCATATTTTCCATGAATTGGCGGTTCAGTTCGAACTGTTGGATCATACCTGCCATGTACTCAGGCGGTGGTGGGGCGTTGCCACCACTACCACGACCACCTGGTCTAACCATCCTGCTAATATATAACAGGGGTTGTTCAACATTGAGAAATTTGCAAAGACAAGAATCATTCATGATGAAACATGCATAATGAAAGGAGCACGATAGCTACTGCATAGTAGTCGGCATAACTTACAAAAGGGGTCATGCATAGAGTTCAGTACATAGACTAAAAACACCATAGGCAGCACGCAGGCTCGCGGCAAATGCATCTAACACTAACAAGCAAGCCTACATCAGTCCCAGGAGGAACTGTGGAGGTAGGTGTAGCCTGAAAGCTGGTAGTGTCGCATCGGGAACTCCACGTCAGCAACCTGGGGTCCGCGGATACTCTGGTGCAGAACCTGACGCTCAGGTGGCAGAAGAGGACCAAGTGCGGGAGAGTAGCCTCCCACATCTGGCCAGCCGACACCCTGGGGCATCACAGTCCTGGCTGGGTAGATCGCAGAACGGGGCAGCTCTATACATCGGACAAAGGGGTGCAACAGCGTCAGAGCACGGTAAAAGGTGCTGACGGGTGGTGTACAACTCGTGGCAAAGAGCTTGGTTAGCACGATCCAGCCCATCAGCATGCAGAACCAGGTTCTTATGGTAAAAGGGCTCTCGGGTGACAGTGGAGTAGGCAGCAGTGTAGTAACCCTCCGCACCAACATCGGATGCGATAGCAATGTGCCTGAAAGGGGAGGTGTCCAACTCCCGATACTCTCCACGAAGACGTGTCAGAGCAGCATAAGCAGCATCGTGGACAGCCATATCGATGGTCACTCCAACACCATGAGCGGTGTGCAGCACAGTAGTGGAGTCATACTCCCGAGAGTAGAGGTGGACGATGGCACGATACTGCTCCTGGTTAAAGTCCTGGTACTCCTCATAGACGGTGTACTCAGGGTGCCAGCGATAACCCAGATAGGTCATCATCTCAGCTAGCACAGCAGGTGATCCCGAGGCACCAATGGCCGTCGTGTGGCGCACGACCTGCCTCGTGGGTTCCATCTGAAAGCAAAGATGTTTCAAAGGAGTCAAATGACAGTGTGGGAATTGTTCAAAATACTATTCTAAGGAATAACTATGGCTTATCCAACTTTGGGGTGAATGTGGTCACGGGATCCTAGTGTTAGAGTTAGTAAATTCGTTTAACCCGAGTAGAAGAGAGTTCAGAGTCCCAGAGTAAAGGTCGAGGAGTAAAAGATCCTAGTACCACCCAATGGCGACGTGGGCCCGTAAGACACACATCCATGTTAGTAAAAGTTTTTGCAATGTCTAGACTCGACTTCGGCCAAGGAGTGTGGAAGGGGGATTCCTACAGGCCGTCGGCTTTGATACCAACTTGTGACGCCCCCGATTCAATCGTACACTAATCATGCACGCAAACGTGTATGATTAAGATCAGGGACTCACGGGAAGATATCACAGCACAACTCTAAAACATAAATAAGTCATACAAGCATCATAATACAAGCCGGGGGCCTCGAGGGCTCGAATACAAGTGCTCGATCATAGACGAGTCAGCGGAAGCAACAATATCTGAGTACAGACATAAGTTAAACAAGTTTGCCTTAAGAAGGCTAGCACAAACTGGGATACAGATCGAAAGAGGCGTAGGCCTCCTGCCTGGGATCCTCCTAAACTACTCCTGGTCGTCGTCAGCGGGCTGCACGTAATAGTAGGCACCTCCGGTGTAGTAGGAGTCGTCGTCGACGGTGGCGTCTGGCTCCTGGGATCCGGCATCTGGTTGCGGCAACCAGGTAGAAGGGAAAGGGGGAAAAGAGGGAGAAAAGCAACCGTGAGTACTCATCCAAAGTACTCGCGAGCAAGGAGCTACACTACATATGCATGGTATATGTGTAAAGGGCCATATCGGTGGACTGAACTGCAGAATGCCAGAATAAGAGGGGGATAGCTAATCCTGTCGAAGACTACGCTTCAGGCCACCTCCATCTTGCAGCATGTAGAAGAGAGTAGATGGTAAGTTCACTAAGTAGTATCGTATAGCATAATCCTACCCGACAATCCCCTCCTCGTCGCCCTGTTAGAGAGCGATCACCGGGTTGTATCTGGGACTTGGAAGGGTGTGTTTTATTAAGTATCCGGTTCTAGTTGTCATAAGGTCAAGGTACAACTCCGGGTCGTCCTTTTACCGAGGGACACGGCTATTCGAATAGATAAACTTCCCTGCAGGGGTGCACCACATAACCCAACACGCTCGATCCCATTTGGCCGGACACACTTTCCTGGGTCATGCCTGGCCTCGGAAGATCAACACGTCGCAGCCCCACCTAGGCACAACACAGAGGTCAGCACGCCGGTCTAAATCCTATGGCGCAGGGGTCTGGGCCCATCGCCCACTGCACACCTGCACGTTGCGTGGGCGGCCGGAAGCAGACCTAGCCTAGCAGGCGTTCCAGTCCAATCCGGCGCACGCCGCTCAGTCGCTGATGTCACGAAGGCTTCGGCTGATACCACGACGTTGAGTGCCCATAACTGTTCCCGCGTAGTTGGTTAGTGCGTATAGGCCAGTGGCTAGACTCAGATCAAATACCAAGAACTCGTTAAGCGTGTTATTTTAAAGTAACCGCGAACGCCGACCAGGGCCAGGCCCACCTCTCGCCTAGGTGGTCTGAACCTGCCCTGTCGCTCCGCCACAAAGATCCACTCGCGGGTACTCCTACGAGCCGACCCGACTTTAGTCACCACAGGTATCATGTAAAGTATATAAGTATATACCCGTGATCACCTCCCGAGTGATCACGGCCCGATAGTATAGCAAGGCAGACGGACAAGAATGTAGGGCCACAGATGGAATACTAGCATCCTATACTAAGCATATAGGATTGCAGGTAAAGGTAACAACAGTAGTAGCAAGGACAGGCTATGCATCAGGATAGGATTAACGGAAAGCAGTAACATGCTACACTACTCTAATGCAAGCAGTAGAGAGTAGAATAGGCGATATCTGGTGATCAAGGGGAGGGCTTGCCTGATTGCTCTCACAAGGAGGGGTCATCAACACCGTAGTCGTACTGGGTAGCAGCGGCGTCGGTCTTGGTGTCTAGCGGGAGAAGAGGGGGAAGAAACAATAAATACAATGCAAACAAATGCATGACGATGCATGACATGACAAAGCGTGATGCTAGGTGTGCCCAATCGCGGTAGTAGGTGATACCGGCGAAGGGGGGAAACATCCGGGAAAGTATTTCCGGTGTTTCGCGTTTTCGGACAGATGTACCGGAGGGGGAAAGTTGCGTGTTCGATATGCTAGGGGTGTGTGGCGGACGAACGGGTTGCGTAACCGGATTCGTCTCGTCGTTCTGAGCAACTTTCATGTACAAAGTTTTCCCATCCGAGCTACGGTTTATTTTATATTAATTTTAAAAGATTTAAATCATTTTAGGATTTATTTAATTACTTTAATTCAACATTATCCAGAACAGTGTTTGCTGACATCAGCATGACGTCGGCAGTCAATAGAGGTGTTGACCGGTCAAACTGACGTGTGGGCCCAGTGGGACCCACCTGTCATACACTGTTAGGTTAATTAGGGTTTAGGTTAAACTAATTACTGTTTATTTAAACTAACAGGTTAATTAGATTAATTAAATAGGATTAATTAATTAATTTAATTTATTTATATTATTAATTTTTTTCTAATTCTTTTAATTCTATTTTTTTACACGTTATGTGGGCGGGGCCCATATGTCATAGGCCCCAGGGGGCCATAGCGGTTTTGGGCGCAGGTGCGGGCACGCGCCCGTCAGGGCGATCCTGGGTGAGCGGGCGACGGTTACGGGCGTGCGGGTGCGCAGGCCGGAGGCCACCAGGGGGGCGCCGGCGACAGCACGGCACGGCGAGGCCGGCCGCCGGAGGCGACAGCGGCGAGGCCACGGCGGGGCGGCGCCAGGGCGCGGCAGCAGAGGCGGGGGGCCGTGGCGGTGTGCAGCGAGCATCAAGCTGCGGCGGCGCGCGGGGTAACGGTGCGGGAGGGCACGACCGGGCGGAGGTCTACGGCAGCAGCGGCGAGGACGTGGGGAGCAAGGGCGAGGGCGAGGCAGAGAGGCCTCAGCGGGGCGAGGCGCTGGGCGCGGCCAGCGCACGGGCTGCACGCGGCCAGGGGCGGGACAGAGCGGGAGCAACGATGGCGCGGCAGGAGCGCGACAGGCGAGGTGAGCGTGGGCCGCGGGCGCGCGGGAGCACGTACAAGCACGCGTTGGGCGCGGCGGGGGAATGGCGCCGGCGACAGAAAGGGGGGTAGGGAGGAAGCTCACGGCGGGGAGTAGGGATCGGGGCAACGGGGGTTGAGGAGGAAGTCGGAGACGACGGCGCGACGGAGAGGAAGCAGGCCGGCAATGGCGTCCGTCGAGGTAGCTCCGGTGACGAGGTGACGGCGACGACAGCGGGGCGGTGTAGGGCGGCTCAGGGGTCGAGCCCTCGATCTCGATCCAGACCGAGGGGGGAGTGGGCGACGTGGGGGGGAGTGTGCGGTCTGGGTGGGGTTAGGGTTACGGGGTCCAGAGGATAAGGGGAGTGGGCGAGGCCGGTTGGGCCGGTTGGGCCGGCCTGGCTAACAGCTGGGCCGACTGGCCCAGTGGGGGGCTTCTCTCTTTTATTTTATTTTGTTTTCTGTTTTGCATTTTCTTTTATTTATTTCTCTTTTATGTTTTATTTCATTTTAATGTATTCAGGCATTTTCTAAAAAGGTGTTTGCTGCACTATAATTACCAATGCCATTTTTGGCACTGCCCGAACATTTTTGTTTCAATGTTTGAAGACATTTGTTTGTTTGCCATATTTTTAATTGATTTTTGAATCGGTTTGAACTAAAGAAAGATTAGCAACAATAATCGCGGATGACATGGCACCATTAGCATAGGTTCACTGTAGTATAATTATCCGGGCGTTACAACAACTAGTTTGATTCCTCACTTGCACCTATTTGAGGATTCGTACAAATCTGGAACCAACTTATGTCTATAAGTGAATGTCTTCGCACTATGAGGTCAATGTCTTCAAACTAAATTTATCTTCAAACCTCTGAGAATGCATATGACCATGGGCGAGTCTAATGTTGTCACAGGTACATGTTCTTGGGCTAGTCTCTTGGTTCTCATAGTCTGCATTCATTTGCAGAATTCTTACAGCATCACATTGAATCTCCTGAAGCCAGTTCTTGTCTAACCAGCAAAGCGAAGCCTATCCCTTTTGTGAAGCCAATCAGTATTGCGAAGCCAATGGCAAGTGGCAAATCTGCAAAGAAAGGTGGCAGGCAGCACCGTGATAATACTGCAAAGGACCTGCCTCCAGATCTTTTTGAGATGTACAAGTCTGATCCTGACGAATCTTATGCAGAGCGCAAGTCGCGAGTTCAATGGATTCGTTTTTAGGTATTGGGCAGAGCAGTGGTTTCTATACCACTTTGTGACTCCTGAATATGCTGACAAAAACGTTGTGAGGCCACCTTGGGCTGATATTGTGTACAAGAAACTTCACCCCAAGACCAAGGATGAAGCCATTCAGAGAGGCTTCTTTCCTTGTATGGTCAGAGGGCCAATGCCTCAGAATGCCGACCCATCTAGTCTTCGTTGTGTCGTGAAGATGATCTGTTTGAAGCAACCCTTCAGTTTGCAAGAGCTTCAGCTGTCCAAAACAAGACAGACCTTGCGATTGACTTCAACCCAAGTCCAGCTGAGCCCAGGCCCGATGGCAGTCGTGAAGCCGAACCAAATCTTATTGGCCCCTTCAACAAATTTGATGGACTTCTCACAGACATTGCCGAGCAACGAGCTAGTGTTAACACTGCTTAAGATGAGCCGCAATCTAAAGACTCAAAGCCTACAGCTGCACCAAAAGCTTCAAGAGTGAAGTCGAGCACAACACCTTTTTCAACAAGGCCAAGAACCCCTACAAGAAGCCCAAGATTTCTTCTGACAGATTCTGGAGTCATCTTCAAAGAAGCTATTACTCATGCATCTTATACAACCAGGACCGGATTTTCCTGCACAAGCGCCTCTGCTGTGATGCCATGACTAGACTGCCATGCCTGGAAGAAGCCCTTGACTGCTTCAGAGATGTTGGCTTGCTCCCATTTGTCATCGACAAGGAGCACTGGAATGAAGAGCTTCTGCTCCAATTTTATGCCTCTGTGCACATATCAGGCTACAATAGGGATCCGGAGACATGGATCTTTGAGTGGATGACAGGAGATGTTCATCATGAAGCCAAAGCTCAGGATTTCATTAAGCTTACTTCCCTGCCCACTCCTGGTGATCTTTATGAGCCAGATTGTCAGCTGTATGAGAAGGAAATTGAGAGCATCTTCGAGAAGCCAGAGCCTAACATGAGCCAAATGTTGAGCATGATGAAGCCATTGCCTGTAGATGCTGAGTACCCAACACACTTCTTCGTCAATGACCTCGAGTATTTGCCTCGCACCATCTACCACATTGTGCAGCATACTCTATGGCCAATCAAAGGGCACTCTCCTCATGCAAAGATTGAAGGCACAATGAAGACTTTGGTCTTCTACATTCTCAATGGCATCCGCTTCAACACTCATGACTTTTTCATCATGTTGTTGGCAGCTTCAGGCATTGATCTATTTGGCCAAAACTTCTATGCACCATGGATAACGAGGCTGATTAAGCTTCGCTCTTAAATCAACTATCAAGCTTCAGCGCGCAATCATGTTGTCTTGTTGCCTGAAGTTGATATGTCTCATGAAGCCATCTATCCAGTACCTGCCAAGGAACCCATTCGCGAAGACTATGCTGCCTTCCAAAGCTTCTCAGCACCCCTTGAAGCCATTCATGTGCCAAATCCCACAACTATTGTTGGTCCCCTCGTCGGTCAGCTTAGGTTGTCGCATCATGCCAACACTGATGCAACAGCTAGTACAGTACCTCAAAGGCCTCAGAAGCGTGCTTGTGTCCTAAATGACAAAGAATTCTAGTTTCTCTCCATCAGAAGCAGGATAGGCATCATGACTGGATGAAGCGTCAGATGCAAAGTCTTCTTGTGGATGTCAATCGCATTCGCAACCTCTCCACCAAGAATTCTTTTGTTGCACATGAAGCCTGTCGGCGTGCCTGGAAGATCCTCACTCAACTCTACTTTGAAGCCGAACTCACAACAGATGGCTTCACTAAAAGATTCTAATGGAGGATACGCTGTTATCTGGTAAACTTTTGCTTGCATGGATTTCATTGAGCTTACTTTCCTGCCCACTCCACAATAATATGAAAAGAGATAAAACACATGTCAGTGAAATATTTGACATTTTCATGGAGGACATTCTCTTTTGTGGTAAACTGTAGTTTGACAAGTACAAGAAAATAATATGTAAACGGGTTGTACTGTAAATGGATGAAAGACATGCATGTGAAATATTTGGCTATCCAGCAAGAGAAGCATCAATGCAAATATAAATGGAGACAACAGGACAGCCGGAAACTTTGACATTGACTAAAAAAAAGATTTCAATAGGAACATGTACATACAGGTTTTAGGGTCTGCCTGGACCAAGTAGTTTATTTTATTTTAATATCTTAACTCGGCCAACCTAATTATTATTTTAACTTGGCCAGCCTAATGACAAGTACGGGGCACATCCAGGCTATGCAAGTATTTTCTTTCTTAGGACTAGGATGCCAACCAAAGAATCTCTAAGAGCATCTCTAGCATATCTCATATATCGTCGACCCGCAAAACTTGTTTACAGTTCGTGGAAAAACAATTTTGCTAGCCGGCGCAGACGCCGCATAGCGGAACTGTAAAACCGAGTATTCGCGAATATTCTGTTTTACAGTTTCGCTATGCGGGGTCTGCTCGGCCGTCGCATGCGCGGCCCGTAAATCAGATGCGGTTTGATCTGAATTTGACACATATGCACATATTTAGAGAAAATATCAATACCACAATACAACAATCATTCACAATACAAATAATTATTCAAATCACCGAACTAAATAATCCAATATAAAACTTGTCACTAATACAAATCACACATGAATTAAATGAAAATGAATAGAAAAATGAATTTTGTTACTGCCCAGCCCTTTGCCAATGGTGCTCAATGAGATCCTGCTCAAGCTGAAACTGCGTGTTTGCATTTTCAATCTCCTTGTAGGTCCGAAGAAAAGCTCTAATGCGGTTAGGGTCTCTAACTGGTTTGACACGGATACCCACATTGTCGTAGAAGAACTCCAAGTTCATGCATCTCTCATCTTCGATAATCATATTGTGAAGAATAACACAGCATGTCATGATGTTTTACAAGGCCTGCTTGTCCCCAAAACAAGCAGGACCATGAACAATGGCAAACCTAGATTGCAAACCCCCGAATGCTCTTTCAATATCTTTTCGGGCCGCCTCTTGCACCCTTAAAAATTCACATTGTTTCCTAGTTTTGGGTTCTTTGATGCTCTTGACAAATGTGCACCAAGGAGGGTATATACCATCTGCAAGATAGTACCCCTTTGTGTATTCATGTCCATTGATAGTGTAATTGCAAGTAGGAGCATCACCACTAGCAAGCCTAGCAAACAAATGAGACCGTTGCTACACATTGGTATCATTGAGAGTACCCGGCATAGCAAAACGGCAATGCCAAATCCATAAATCCAAGGATGCTACGGCCTCTAGCACAATTGTTGCATCACGAGACTTGCCACAATACATTCCCTGCCATGCCTTCGGGCAATTTTTCCAAGTTCAATGCATACAATCAATGCTACCTAGCATGCCAGGCCAACCTCTTCTCTCATTAGATGCCATCAATTTTTTTGTGTCTTCCTCGTTGGGTGCCCGAAGATATTCAAGACCAAAGATACGGACAATCACTTTGGCAAACCTACGCACTGACTCAATTGTGGTATCTTCACCAATGCGAAGGTACTCATTGACATAGTCAGCCGGAATGTCGTATGCAATTACCCGCATAGCTGCCGAGATTTTTTGATATGCACTAAATCCCTTCAAGCCCGTGGCATTTCTTCTTTGAGTAAAATACCGACAATTGGCCTCGCAAGCTTGAACAATTTTCACAAAGAGAGATCGGTGCATTCGGTACCTTCTACGGAAGAGGTGCGAAGGATATGTTGGATTCTCCGCGAAGTAGTCTTGCATCAACATCTCGTTCCCGAGATGGCAATTTCGAGGAATGCAAAGACGGCCGACGGTCGATCCTCGCCGCCTCTTTCGGTTCTCATCTCTATGCTCCTTCACGGCAAGGGCCATCACCAACGTCTGCTGCCGATAGTTGACAACCAACGTCTCAACATCCGAGTCATCCGAATCGGACGAATCGTCAAGCAAAAACTTCTCGCACGGGCTCAATTCCATCTAAATTCACAAAAAGACACGCTGCGTTAACCAACTATGCATACCGCTCGGCACAAGCACAAGTAAAAACTCACCGGCTGCTCGGGGGCGGTGGCTCTCCGGTGGCTCGGGGGCGGTCGATCCCGGGCGGCGACGGCGACTAGGGGCGGCTCGGATCGACGGATCCGGGGGAGCTGGTGCAGCGTCTCATGGAAGAGGGTAGGGGCACCCGCAGATTTGGCCGGAATCGTCGGCGGCGGACGGGCGAAACCAATGGCGGGCGGCGGCGGAAGGAGGTGGGGAAAGGTCGCAGGCAGAAATATCTCTCCCACCAACTGCTTTCCTGGGATACGGGGCACCATAGGGGCGAGGCGGAAAACTGCGTATTTGCAGGTTGGGGATGAGATTTTGCCGCACCCCTCAAAAATATTTACGGGTCGGACGCGTTTGCTGGGTCTGGTCGGGCAGGATTTTCTGCGACAACCCGTATTTTGGCGGTTATTTTGCGGGTCGCGGCTTTATACGGGGTCTGCTAGAGATGCTATAAGGCTACTCACAGTGGGGGGTGTCATATACCAATATCATGCATATCATACTACCTTCATAGTGCATAGTACATGGACAATCATCACAAAGGCAACATGTACGACTATTTCATGCAAAATTGTTTTCTCAGTTCAGACTTTTCACTCCTGGTGCTTGCATTATTCTTGGATTTATTACAAGATTTTCAGTGATGCGCTTTCAGTGGAAGGAGACGTTCCCGTCGACGACGAGGCGCTTATGGTGACTTCGTAAATCTCAAGATGATATTGCCGGCTCAGTCTCTCAAAGGTGCTCATAGGGGTAGTGTGTGTGCGCGCGCGCGTTCATAGGGGTGAGTGTATGCGCGTATGTATGAGCACTTGCGTCTGTACTGTGTTAAAAACCGCATATTACCAATTTTCCTACGGGATGTGATCTGATGCACACAAAAAATTGTTCTACCCCCTCCATCAACACATCAAACAAGAGAAACACACAAGAATTGCATAGAGGTTGTTAGGAAGATGAAGAAAGCTACGAAACTCCCAACAGCAGTGTCTCACTTGAAGACACCAAAAAGGGTCATCCATTCAGGGCTGAAGAAAGGAATCCCACATGTAAAAAAAATCTCAAGGAACAAGGCACCAGCGGGGATCACTGCCAAGAAAATTTAAGCACATATTATGATATTTATCCTATGAAAATGTTATGCATCCATCAAATAATCAAGTAAAATAAATTCATTACTTCATTTTTGCTGAACCAAAATTCATCTAAATTATCACAACTAATTCCCAGCAACACGTGGAGAATTGTCTAGTTACATAAATAACAATACCGGGTTCTCTTGTCGGTGTTTGTCTGTTTAGGCAAGTGAAGGACGGTGGTTTGTTCCGTGATCTGCCTAAGGTCTGGGCCATAGGGCAGGTTAGATAGAAAAGCTATCTTTGTGTGAATTTGGGGTGAACCTCACGCACGCATGATGCATTATTGGTTCCTTCACTCACGATAAAAGTTGAGACATGAGCTACTAATCTCATCGTAATTGGCGTGATAAATCGAAGTCAAATTAAACAAAATTCTCTTGTGTACGCATGATCGTCAGCGTGCCGCAAGCGGACGTTTCCGTCGGTTGTGTCGCTTGTCTCGGCTGACTAGGACGGACGGGGTCGAGCGAGGAGAAACGAATCAGGCCAAAAACGCAGCCCAGAAACCGATCCTACACTAAAGAAAACCTACCGACCGACCTGTATGAAATCGCAACGATAAACGAAAAAATTGCACAGCTCCACGTCACCGGTACGACCGAGGTTGGCAAAAAAAGCGCCCAACAAAAAAAAACAATAATTTGCTCTGTGATGACAAGTTTATTAAATCTTTCGCATCAATCAGTACATTTTGCAGCAACACTGGCACGTGTAGCGTTTGTCACAGAATTGGAGGTAACTTAAGTCCGCATTGTAGATACTGCCAAGTGCAAGGCAAAGCTCTCTGCACCTCTCGGTCGTAGTGTTACCGCCAAGCATGTACCTACACATATGTCTAATCCCACCTTCTTCAACACCTGCGCATGCAGATCGACACATGCATGAATTACTTTGGCATGCATCCCTGGTACCAAGTGTTGATCGATTTGAACGACCAACACCGAGATAAAAAAAAAGGTAGAATGAAAACTGACGTAGTATTACCTATATGGCCCTCGGATGCATGACAAGGCCAGTACTGCAAGGTAGACAAAGCAATCAGAAGTACAAAGCATAAAGCCTTTGTGTTGTTCATCCCCATGGTCACAAGCTAGCTAGCCTTTTCCTTGGTCTGGAGGTGTTCTTCTTCTTACGGCTAATGTGTGATGGTCGTGTCTCTTCTTATATAGAGGCAAAAACAAATCGTGTAGTATCAATCCCATTTTATTTTTCCTATTTTGATTCCTCGTGCATTGATGTTCTCTTGCGTATATAGTAGAAGGATATATACACAAATCGTGGACTGGAGTTGACTGTAGCCAATGTAATGTGGGACTATTGAAATATAGAAAGGTAATTAATGAGAAGGTAAATGAAAGGAACATTTTGGATATCATGCACGTTAGCTGCTACGTAGTACTTATCAAGCGGATAGCGATCCTGTAATTGGTGATCCACCCATCTGAAAAAACACCCAGTACTTAACCAAAATGATACTGTACGATTTCCCGTGCAGATTTTTACTTGGAGTAAAAGATATTATTTGTTGTAACTTTGATCAAAATTGCTTTGCGTACGACTCTTCTTATATGGATATACTCATGGTTGGCAGTGTGTTTCATACGGAAAGATACGATTTGATTTACCAAATATTATTCTTTTCTTGGTAGGGCTCATGTCACATGTAAGTTTTGTTTGTGGCCTTTCTATTTGTTCATTGTTGTGTTTATTCTTGTGCTTTCCTTGTCCGGGTCACTAGAACCGGAGGTCCGGCCAATTTGCCCCTTGATAAAAACCAAACTCAAACTCAAATTCAAATTGCAAGTCAAATTATAATTTCTTCAAACAGTAAAAAAATGTTGATAGTGTTGTAAATATTCACCAAGTAATTTTCATGATAATAGTAACATGAATTGAATTAATAAAATGCCCTTAACATCATTAAAACTGTACCAGCTGCACTAAGTTGAGCCATTTCAATTTAAAGAAATATTTAATCATTTTAAAATAAATTGAAACAATGTGTGCTAGCTTAATAGGTTGCCTACTATTTATGCGCTAAATATCACGTTCAACAAAAATCTCTTGGTATTAAATTAAAATGCAAAACAATGAAGAAAGAATAAAACAAAAAAAAAGAATAAAACAAAAAACTTGTCACTGTGCAACTGGGTTTGAGTAGCACAGGCCTAGCCCACCAGGAGGTCTTCTCCTTCCTCCTATTCAGCCGAGCACGGTGGACGCCCGTACGGCGTCCATGGCTGGACCAGCCACGGGGTAGCCATCCCGTGCCCCCTGGTTGATAAGGAGGCCACCCCCAACCCCCCTGCAAACCCTAGCACCATTTCCCCATTTCCCCGCGCCGTTTTCGCTCAATCTCGAGCTTCACAGAGAGAGCCACGGGCGCGCCATCGCCACCACTGTCGCCTGTGCGCCTAGCCACCGTCTCTACAAGCTCCACTGTCGTCCGCTACGTCGTCTACAACCACCCATTCGTGCTGGGAGCCCCTACATCGATCGCTGGATCGCCATGGTCTTCTTCCTCAACCCCGCTGGCGATTTTCTTCGAATTCGACGCCATCTGCTACTACTGGCCCTCGACAAGCATTTCTTGCGCTCCACGATAAGCTCCCGCTCGAAACCCCTCACTGCCACGTTCGTTTCTATGCCCGTAGCCGTCGTAGCGTAGGAGCCGAAGCTTATCGCCACAGTCGGCAAAGCTCACGCCTGAGCTTTGTACCGTGCTCCTGGGCTCCCCAGGAAGCCAACGCTGCCTCCCCCCTCCCCCCCCCCAGATCGTCATGTCGTGCTCCCTAGTGGCATTCGCCATCGCACCCGACTCCAACCAGTGCCTCCGCTCGACGTCGTTGACGTCTCCGGCCATCCCAGCCAATGTCAACACCACCATTCGACTCGGCATGGTGCCCGCATTCGAACATGCCCACACACACATCGAACCGTGCCCTGTGAACGTTTTTCTGGCGAAGTTGTGCGTCTCCGTCTCTGTTTTGGTCATTGGAGCTCCACCGCCCTGGGTCACTGCCATCTGGACCCTGGCCGGTAGGCCAGTTAATCTCTACTCCTAATGTCTTAGTTGATAGTCTTCGCGGTTAATTTTGGTCCCACCATTTTCGTCCGTTTTTTTTTGGTATTTTTAACGTTCCGTCCATCACCTCCCCTCCGTTGGTTTTACCGTCGCGACAGAACCCATGGACTCCCCCTGTCAATCCCTCGCTAGCCCTACCTCGTCTCCCGTCTCCAGTCGCAGCCGCCGCCACACCTGCCGACCCCTGCGCAGCACACCCACCCCTGCGCTCGGCCACAGCGGCGGCGGCGGCGGCCGCGGTCCGGCTCCAGCGCGCCGGCGGCCGCGACGGAGGCCCCGGAGGCGGTCGTCGGGGCGGGCGGCGCGAGGTGGGAGCCGATGGGCACGCGGGAGTACTACGACTACCGGCGGGCCATCTACGGCGACATCACGCACAAGGCCATCCTCGTCGACGCCGCCGGCACCCTCCTCGCCCCCACCGAGCCCATGGCCCAGGTCGGCCTACGCCCTTCCCCCATATACCGCAGCTCCAATTCATGTTCCTCTGTTTGTTTCGCTCGATTCTGCTGGCCGTTCCCATGGTTGACGGAGGCCGACATGTTTTCTATGCGGTGCACAAGCTGAGACAATGCGTGGCGTTTGGAACGACCTGATCCATGCTCCCGTAGCCCGTTCCATTCGTGTATGTTCGTAGATTCGGGTTGTGAGAACCTGGGCAGATTTGTTTCTGCTGTTCATTTCTGGGTTGTGTGGATTTGTTTCTCCATGCATAACGAATTACTGATAAAAATCTCCCTTTCCTCTGTTAATTGGATATGCATACGGTGGTTTGACTAATATGGCTTGGCGTTCTGAATGTTAATTCAGGTGTACAGAACAGTAGGCGATAAGTATGGGGTGAAGTACTCGGAGGATGATATCTTGATGAGGACCTCGAGGCCTCGGAGAGCCCCTCCGAACAAGACGCTCACGGGAGCTCTGCCTTGATGGGGAAAACAGCGGAGTTGGTGCAGTGGCGAATGTGGGCGGGGTCGGCCGTGGAGGGAGACTTGCTGGTCGGAGCAGCAGGAGCAAGAAGATTGAGGCGGTTCAGGTTTGTCTCTATCTTCCTCCCCCCTCTCTTTTCCCCCTTGTCTCATGGATGAGGTCGTTGGTGCACGCAAGGAGTGGGTCGAACACGAACCATAGCAAGAGCAAGGAGCTGCACGTGGTTCATGGTTTTCCTTTAGTTCCTCTCTCTCTAGATCTCTAGACGTGGGTCTTTTTGTCCATATACTGAACCATTAAGTTGTAAGTTCATGTTCTTTATATTTGTACAGATATTTAACTGCATTAGTGAATGTTCTGGGTCTGATACAGCAGCTAAGCTTAGGTGATTCCTCATGTTCTATGTGGATCGCATAGAAAATAGAAATCCTAATTTCTGAAAATAGACTGAATCATGTATATATTTGCAGGGCAAGACAAGAACATTAGTTGGATCCAAAGTATTGAGATTGCAGAGGACTCAACAAAGGGTCTGCACTTATTCTATAAATTCAGTATCAGGTTAGTGCCTCTGTTTAGTGATTATATAGAACTACCTTTTGAACTTGCAGAAACTGAATGCATATAAGAATGGAGGACCTTTACAGTTGATGCATGATGATGATCATCCACCGAGCAGCACATCATCTTGGAAAAGCAGATGCGAATTTCTGCTAGGTATGCTTCGGTTGTCCCTCCCATCAACTCTCTCAACTCCCAAACCATTAACCCCGTCCTGGTTGTTCCTATATTTTCTTTTTGTTTTGTTTTTACCAATGCACTTTTCTTGGCATGTTTTAGTGTGTTCCTTCCTACGGCCAGCTCGACCATTTGCTCTGCAGGGAGCTTTTTAGCTCAGAAGGAGCAAATAATTTGAGAATGCATTGGTCTTTTCTGCAATCTGTTGTACAGGGGGATCTTTCATGTTTTTCTGCAGTTCTTTCTTCTCTTTGGCAATTCATTTGGATTGTGTCTCTCTCAAGCTTGGGCATATTAGTTGTATGGTTGACTTTTTTTAGTAGCAGGGAGTAACTAAGTAGTTCACAAGCCAAGCATTTGTAAACTTTGATCATTTATTTGTGGAGAGTATATTTCTTTTTTTGCTCACCGTTTAGATATACATTTTTTGCTTGGCCTGCTGTATTTTCTTGAAGTAAACACTTTATTAGCTCTTTTACAGTTAAAAATGCATGCTTGCAAGTTGCAATATATAGCTGCTAATCTGATGCTCCAATCTTTAATTTGCTAATCTGATATTCAACTTTACTTTCAGGGATAAGCTGGTCAATGCAGGAAAATCTAAAGAAAGCGACTAAAATCAACATTTGAAGGTACATCCTGTATTACGTTACTGCAGAAATTAATATTGTGGTCTGTTATTGGGAATCATGAGTTTCCTGATAATGAGACCCATTAGTAAGGGTTTGTTCAGAAGGCACTGCCTATATAAATGTGATGTACTGATGTTTTGATCGATTGTCTCTTCACCTATCTGGATTACTTAGCTCGAGCAATTTACAGAATCTTATACTTTAATAAGTACAACATTATTAATTTTTGGAGTAGTAGAGTAGTCATATATAGGTATATAAAGTTAGTCATGATCAGATTCCTATATGTTATGTAGGTTCGGCATATCCTAAATAGTAGAGCATAAAATCGGTGCCATGAAATATTAATTTGAGAAAATTTAATTTACCATTTCTTTCATATGAACTTAAGGAGAAGGCGCTTATTTCATCGGCTAAGGTTTCTGTTGGTTACTTCTTTTCGTCCTTCAGTTCATCGAAAAATGAAGAGGATCATGCCTTTCTGTTGGAATTGCTTTTCTGGTTTAAGCAATCATTCAGGTTATTGAAACACTCTCATGCCTCTTTTGTTCAGTCATTACTAATGATGAGTGTCGTGTGTCTGATATGGTTTCATGAGAGTAATTACCAGTAGTGAGAGGGTTCAGATTAGGGATTACAAATATGAAGTAGATGCCTTATATATAGATGCCTAATGATTCAAAAACTAATACTTATCTCTAATCATCCTTACATGCATGCGAACTATCTCTCTTTTCAGACCCTCTCTCTGTTACACATTTGCATTAAAACAAAAAGTAAACGGGAAAACTTACTTTGGGTTCATATGGTGCAGACCAACAACAAGATGATTGTTAATGAAAGGTTTGGGTGTAGGTATACTCAAATCAAGGTCTAATTGTTTGGATGACTACTTTTCAGGTCTATGCCTTTAAGTAAAACTATGCATTTAATTATTGTTCTGTTGTGTTATTGATTTAACCGTTTTTATGTCAGCCAATTAGTTCTGAAGGATCCCACATCAGCTAATTTAGATCATGCTACTTTCGACCAAAAATTGCTTTCAGTGAGGCATGCCCTGAAGATGATACAATATCATTCCTCTTGGTGCCCGTGCTAATATAACTCTTATTTTGAAAAAAATAACAATTTCTTTGTATTTGGGAGCAGGATATTAGGTAGAAAAAAAACAATTTCTGGCGAGTTCTTTGTTGGTCTGCTCCACCTCCCTTGGCGCTTGACCTAGCAGATGTGTGTGCGTGTGCAGATCACCCATGCCTCCACTACGCCACCTGCTGTTGGATGGCACTGGCCGTCCAAGCATGTGGAACTGGAAGGACTGTCCGTCATGGCGGCACAGCTCATCTCAGAGGAGAAAAGACCAAGGTCCTGCAGGTAACATCCCATCAACTACCTGTCTACTAAATAGAAAGCTTCCATCTTGATGTAATTTTCTGGAGGTTAATCCTACTTGCTTGTTTGATAAACCTTGTCATATGCTTCATGTGAGGTTTCTTGTATTGGTAGCAGGCAATGAGTTACTATATATGATATCATATTCCAAATACAATTATTGAACTCTATCAGTTCAGCAGATCCTACATAAAAGGTGAAGTGAACAAACAGCATGCATTTGCTTTGGTTTATGGTTTTTTACAGCATCACTGAGTTTGCCAAAAGAAATTCGCCCAAAACAAACATCACGACACTCTGTTTTAGCCTAAACAGAAGTGGCTTTAGTTTATGACATCTCTGAATTTTGAGAATAGTAGGACAGGATCTGCAATTGCACTTTGCAAGTTTTACTGATTTCTTGTGCAAGATCCTAAAACAGTTTACCATTTGATCCCTAGATTTTCTTATATTGTTGAAGTTTCTATAAATATACAATATGTTTGGGGTTTATCTGTGTGCCTAGCATTGTGCAATAGTTATATTTTTCTTCAAGGACGGTGAAAGAGCTATAACTTATACCGATCTCCGATTCAAGTTCTTTTTTTGTATGGAGGGCACTGTAACTATCTCATGGTCAGAACATTGATCTTGTTAGTAATTAGTCTATATTATTTAGTTTCAAAAGAAAATTTCTCTTCAGTGAGAAGTTTCCATTTCTCTTGAGTGAGAAATTTCCGGAGGGCGGCGGTGTTGAAGGGACCCGCGGGCGCTGGCCAAGATCCCGATCGATGGACGCGCCTGGTCGCTGGAGCCAGATCACGCGTCGGCTTGGGGACACCTCGGGGATGTCCACAACAGTGCGGGATGGGGACCGAGCGTCGGGGCATGTCGCGGGTTCCGGTTGAGGGCTTGATCATATAACTGAATTATTATTGCTTGCTTTCTGACATTGTGACATTGAACACTAGAGCTGAATTGACTCTCTTCACAAGATTCACTTTGATACAGCCATTTTCTTAATGACAGTCTTCATGTGAAGGTTTCAAGTACTACATATAGGAGGAGGCAGGAGTGGCTGCAATCTTGCTACGAAATGACACTTACGGAGCTTCTTTACCTAACATGGCCAAGAAGTCCGCAAAATCCAGTGAGCGTAGAGTATGCCGGTTGGATACATATCTGCAGAGTGCATGTAGTGTGTGTGTCAGATATACAGTGGGAAAACACCACAATGCAAGTGTCAGATCCTGTTCTTGATGCAATTTTGCGACTCTATTCTGGACTGTAAGCAATTGGTTGAAGTTCAGCTGAAACTCAGATCAGTCTTGTGGCTCTTCTGTACCTATATGCCTAGATTATTTGCTAATGGTATATGAACGATATCTTCCTGTATAGGATGATCAATTGCCAGGAATAGAAAGACTATGGTTATGATTTTTATCATGTTTTTGTGATTAGCTTCCTGGTAGACTGGACTTCCAGTTATCCGCTAGACTAAATAATTTCTAGCTATTTTTTAACTATTGATTAGTACACACAGATGAATTATGTTTGTCTCAAAATGCAACACATTTCTTGGATGCCTTGACTGTATGCATACTTGTGTTATATGTGATGCGCTCATGATATATGCTAGATGGTGTCTTCCTTTTTATAGCTTGATTAGATGCAACTGTGGACGTTTAATTATAACTAGACATGGTGGCGAGCTCCGCCGCGCCCCGCGAAAGAACTGTAGTTTGTGGGAGACGTAGTTTGTGGGAGACTTCAGGTGGCCTGGTCCTTACAGCATCGTTGGGGGCCTGATTTTCTGTGTGGCTGGTAGCTTGTCTATTTTTTCATGGGAACGATCAAAATGAGTTGTATGCTGCTAACTCTGGACGGGAAAATACATGGATGAACCCAAGTACATCTGCACCCACTTCGAAAGACACCTTTATAAGTTAAAAAAAAATCTGAAAATTGTTGCACATGTACAGCTTCACATTCTATGTGTGCACCAAAAGTTTTGAAGGATTTTTTTTCATGTGCAAATAAGACAAAAAAACTGTCTCATGGAACACTATTTTCAACCATTGAAATTTGTCTTTTTTGTGGAGGCAAAATAAAATGATGTATTTTTACAAAAGTTTGTGTCGCGCACATATTTTTGCAGAGCTGTAGACGAGATTTTTTTTTGGAATTATTTATAACATTTAAAAATGCGTTTAACATGCATTTCTAAGAGATGGATGCATATAGACCTAACAGGCGGTGGTGGATTGACACGAATAGGGGCAGGGGGGGTTCAAGGCAGAGAGCGTGGTGGTTGGCGGGATACTCCTCCTTGGCGGTCCATGGGGAAATATGGCGTGAAGGAGATAGGGTGTCATGGGGAAGATGATATGGGCATCATTTGGTTTTAAAGGAGAGGGTTCTAGCGAGCAATGTCCCGCTTCGGCGGGATACCGAGCAGGAAGAGGAGGGTCCACCAAAAAAGAGAAGGGCTCATCATGGGATGGTTATTTTTTTTGTGCTGGGCCAGTGTGTTGAAGATAACATGGCGGACCACCATATTCCTCTCACACATATGGTCTGGATTTGGGATAGCATGAACTGTCCAGACGGTTGAATTTTGAGAAGCCCGCTAGGCAACCGTTTCACGTCCGAACATGGTCGGGCGTACAAGAGAGAAATGAGCGTCGGACTTGGAGACGACCCTAATCATTTGTTCAATTCATTTATATACATCATAGCCCGTAGCAACGCACGGGCACTCTTCTAGTTTAGGCCTAATGGCCCACTGCCATGTGGGGCCCTTCCACTAATTAGCTTAACTAATACAATAATTAAAATCAGTTTAGCCAATGTTACTGACTGTTCACTACTTCAGGATGCTGCTAACGCGACACTACGATCAGAGACACTTTGATGAAACTGTGTGCGATACAATAATCGCAAACAGTGGTGTAAAAAACCCGTCAAAATAGGTGCAAAAGGTTTGCAATGACGGATGCATCAAACACGGTTCAGATTTTAGTTGCGTGTGCAATACGGGCATACGGTTCAGTTCAACTAACTGTTTGTGATGAGGAAGAACAAAAGAAACTGGCAACCAGATGAAGGTGTGTGCGATATACAGCATATGGTTCACTCGGATGAACTGTTTGTGATTAGGAAACACAAAAGAAACGGTCAGCCAGATCAAGGTCTGTGTGATATATGGCATGCGGTTCACTCGGATGAACTGTTTGTGTTGAGACAAGAGAACAGAAACGGTTCAATATAACAAGATGTGTGTGATACGCGGCAAACAGGTCTGTAATCAGAAATGTGTGCGAAGACCGATAATAACACAGACAATTGCTTCTAATAACACGTATGTGATATGCTTTGTCTACACAACATCTATCGGCCATTGGGCGGCGGGCGGTCATCCGGGTACGCAATAAGGATACGAAGAAGTATCCTATATCAGCAAGGACTAGTTGTTTCACCAATAGCTCATCTAAGAGAACTCTCAAGTTAACTATGCTTAGGCTGGAGCAGCCATCAGATGGGTGACTAGATGGGAAGTTGTCTTGACGTTAAATTATCTGATGGGATGGGTCATACAGGTCAAATTAAATGACCTCTATGATCCATCCTATCAGTTAAATTAACCTCGAGGTCTTTGTTTTTTTTAACACATGTTAAATAAGGTCTACCGCATTACTTTTTGACAATGTGCGATACGTGGCATACAGTTGATCCATCCGACCTGTTTGTGATGGAATAAGCCATGTGTGTTGTGGGAAAACACTTGCTAGTATACAACCGTTTGCGATTGATGAATTCATCACCGACGGGTTCCCTAGTGTGGTCTGTGTTCATCTGATCATCATCTACTTCTTGTGCTAGCTCGATGTTCCTTATATGCTAAGTTTCCATTAATTGATGGCATTTTATGAACACGCCACCGTTTCCCGCCATTTCCTCACCTGTTTCCCGTCACCCAGCGATATTGCACATAAACCTAGGCGGCGCGCGACGCACGGAGGCAACAAGCGCAGCCTGTAGCACATCCACCTTTCCCAAGCATGCCAACCCACCAAAGCGCCGCCTCTGCCATCAATCTCGTCAACGAGGAAAACGAGCAGGCGCCATGGCCCGTCGAGGCCGAGGCGCTCCCCAGCAACGCGATGGACGACGTCGTGATGCGCGTCATCGCCAGGGTTGAGCAGACCCTTGGCGCATGGCGCTTCAGCGCTGCGGATCAAGATAGGCATGTCAACGCTGTCAGCGCCAAGAGGCTGCAGCTCGCCACACAACATGATCGATGGCGCGGCGCAGAGCAAGCTAGGTGTGTCCACGCCGATAGACTGCGGCTCGCCGCACGACAAGAGGCGCGACGTGCCGCACAACAAGAGCGGATCCATCGGCGCTTGGCTGCTGTCGACAGGGCGTCGCAGCTGGATACACATCCCGTCAATACCCCCATTCCTCGCCAGGAGGGGGCAGAGGCCCTCTGCGTCGTACTTGTACCAGAGGCCGGCTGCGACGTACTTGCACCGTTCACATGGGTTGTGCCGTTCGCCTTGTGTGCGGCCCGCTCGATGCCAACGCGCTGGTTGGTAGGCTCAACCGCCTCCTTGGCCCAGGTGTCCACCGGGGCGCAGTAGAGGAACATGGCCGTCGCATCCTCGAGCTGATGATCTCCGATGAAATAGCCAACTTGGAGCTCGAGATCGCGCTCCAGATGTACCGCGAGCGTGCGCTTGGACGAACGCATGCACGAGTTCTTGCAGAGCCAAGAGCTACCGTAGGCAAGGGCTGCTGGTCATGTGATGACCCACAAGTATAGGGGATCTATCGTAGTCCTTTCGATAAGTAAAAGTGCCGAACCCAACGAGGAGCAGAAGGAAATGACAAGCGGTTTTCAGTAAGGTATTCTCTGCAAGCACTGAAATTATCGGTAACAGATAGTTTTGTGATAAGGTAATTTGTAACGGGTAACAAGTAACAAAAGTAAATAAGGTGCAGCAAGATGGCCCAATCCTTTTTGTAGCAAAGGACAAGCCTGGACAAACTCTTATATGAAGGAAAACGCTCCCGAGGACACATGGGAATTATCGTCAAGCTAGTTTTCATCACGCTCATATGATTCACGTTCGTTACTTTGATAATTTGGTATGTTGGTGGACCGGTGCTTGGGTGCTGCCCTTTCTTGGACAAGCATCCCACTTATGATTAACCCCTATTGCAAGCATCCACAACTAAAAGAGAAGTATTAAGATAAACCTAACCATAGCATGAAACATATGGATCCAAATCAGCCCCTTACGAAGCAACTCATAAACTAGGGTTTAAGCTTCTGTCACTCTAGCAACCCATCATCTACTTATTACTTCCCAATGCCTTCCTCTAGGCCCAAATAATGATGGAGTGTCATGTAGTCGACGTTCACATAACACCACTAGAGGAAAGACAACATACATCTCATCAAAATATCTAACGAATACCAAATTCACATGACTACTTATAGCAAGACTTCTCCCATGTCCTCAGGAACAAACGTAACTACTCATAAATCATGTTCATGATCATAATCAGAGGGGTATTAATATGCATAATAGATCTGAACATATGATCTTCCACCAAATAAACCAACTAGCATCAACTACAAGGAGTAATCAACACTACTAGCAACCCACAGGTACCAATCTGAGGCTTTGGGACAAAGATTGGATACAAGAGATGAACTATGGTTTGAGAGGAGATGGTGCCGATGAAGATGTTGATGGAGATTGACCCCCTCCCGATGAGAGGATCGTTGGTGATGACGATGGCGATGATTTCCCCCTCCCGGAGGGAAGTTTCCCCGGCAGAACAGCTCTGCCGGAGCCCTAGATTGGTTCCGCCAAGGTTCCACCTCATGGCGGCGGAGTTTCTTCCCGAAAGCTTGCTTATGATTTTTTCCAGGGTAAATGACTTCATATAGCAGAAGATGGGCACCGGAGGCCTGCCAGGGGGCCCACGAGGCAGGGGCATGCCCAGGGGGGTAGGGCGCGCCCCCACCCTCGTGGCCAGGGTGTGGGCCCCCTCTGGTACTTTCTTCGCTCAGTATTTTTCATTAATTCCAAAAATGACTTCCGTGAAGTTTCAGGACTTTTGGAGTTGTGCAGAATAGGTCTATAATATTTGCTCCTTTTCCAGCCCAGAATTCCAGTTGTCGGCATTCTCCCTCTTCATGTAAACCTTGTAAAATAAGAGAGAATATGCATAAGTATTGTGACATAACGTGTAATAACAGCCCATAATGCAATAAATATCGATATAAAAGCATGATGCAAAATGGACGTATCAACTCCCCCAAGCTTAGACCTCGCTTGTCCTCAAGCGGAAGCCGATAACGATAAATATGTCCACATGTTTAGAGATAGAGGTGTCGATAAAATAAAGTACGTACATGAGGGCATCATGATCATTCTTATAACAACAACATATATGGATATTGTCATATTATTTCTTATGCTCAAGTAATAATCTATTCACAACGTCAAGTATGAATCAGAAACTTCATTGAGAACCAACAAACTATAATCTCAGTCATTGAAGCAATTGCAATTTATCATAACATCGGAAAGAGTCAATATAAGAGCTTTTCAGCAAGTCCACATACTCAACTATCATTTAGTCTTTCACAATTGCTAACACTCACGCAATACTTATGGGTATGGAGTTTTAATCGGACACAGAGAAAGATAGGGGCTTATAGTGTTGCCTCCCAACCTTTTACCTCAAGGGTAATGTCAACAATAATAATTCATGCTAACTTACATCCAATTGGATATATATATATATATATCAGGATCTTTCCAACACAATGTGCTTGCCAAAGGATAAAATGTAAAAAGGAAAGGTGAAGATCACCATGACTCTTACATAAGGTAAAAGTAAAAGATAGGCCCTTCGGAGAGGGAAGCAGAGGTTGTCATGTGCTTTTAAGGTTGGATGCATGAAATCTTAATGCAAAAGAACGTCACTTTATATTGCCACTTGTGATATGAACCTTTATTATGCAGTCCGTCGCTTTTATTGCTTCCATATCACAAGATCGTATAAAGTTTATTTTCTCCACACTAATAGATCATACTCCCTCCGTTTCTAAATATAAGTCTTTCTAGAGATTGCACCAAGTGACTACATACGGAGCAAAATGAATGAATCTACACTCTAAAATATGTCTACATACATCTGTATGTTGTATTCCATTTGAAATGTCTAAAAAGACTTATATTTAGGAACGGAGGGAGTACATATTTAGAAAGCAATTTTTATTGCAAGCAACATGACAACTTACTTGAAGGATCTTACTCAATCCATAAGTAGATATGATGGACTCTCATGGCAAAACTGGGTTAAAGGATATTCGGAAGCACAAGTAGTATCTCTACTTGGTGCAAAGAATTTGGCTAGCATGAGGGGGAAAGGCAAGCTCAACATGTTGGATGATCCATGACAATATACTTTATTTCAGATATAAGAAAACATAACCCATTACGTTGTCTTCCTTGTCCAACATCAACTCTTTAGCATGTCATACTTTAACGAGTGCTCACAATCATAAAAGATGTCCAAGATAGTATATTTATATGTGAAAACCTCTCTTTCTTTATTACTTCCTATTAATTGCAACGATGACCAAAACTATGTTTGTCAACTTTCAACAACTTTTATTCATCATAGGCTTTATATGTGAATTCATTACTCTCCATAAGATCAATATGATCTCTTTATTTCTTTTTATTCTTTCTCTTTTCTTTCAAGATCAAAGCAAGATAATCAAGCCCTTGACTCAACACTAATCTTTATTATATGTAGCTCACGGACTCGGTTACATAGAAGGATCATAAGGCAAAACTCAAAACTAAATCACACTAAAACTTTATTCTATAGATCAGGATATTACCAAAAGGATCGAACTAAGAAAAAGGGTAAAGATAGGAGTGTGATGGTGATACGATACCAGGGCACCTCCCCCAAGCTTGGCAATTGCCAAGGGGAGTGCCCATACCCATGTGATTATGTCTCCTTCTTTGGAGGTGATGAGGATGGTGATGATGAAGATAATTGTGCCCTCAGCTTTTTCATATTGTACTCAAGAAGAGCAATTTCCTCCTTTAAATCATCGACCTCCGACTCCAGCTTCAAGATCTTGTCACATAAATCTCCTTTGCTTTTCTGCCGAAAACGAGAAGGAATAGATCGGTTGTTAGACAGTTTAGCCCTCTTAGGAAGACTAGACTTCTTGAACTTCACGTGCATATCCCCAGGTTGAGGTAAAGGGACATCCTCCTCCTCCGAACTTGAATCATTGATCCTCATCAAATGAGCATCCTCCTCATCATACGTAGTTCGACCACAAGGAGATAGATCCCCATAGCTCTTTGGGTCAGCAACGAGATGTGAGATATAGCTCTCTCCGTCAGAATGCTGAGATGACATCTTGCTCCAAACCTGCTACAGAAACAACTCGAAACAAAAACAGATGATACTTGCGTGATACGAGGGTCAAAACCTTCGGGAGATTATATAATGAATTTTTTACCGACCAAAAGAAGTATCGTGCAAGAAAATGGAGTCCGGAGAGCGCAGGAGGTGCCCACGAGGCAGGGGCGCGCCCAGGGGGGTAGGGCGCGCCCTCCACCCTCGTGGAAGCCTCGTGTCCTTCCGGGACTACTTCTTATTTTCCTATTTTCTTAAATATTCCAAAACGGAGAAAAATTGCCATTAGAACTGTTTTGGGGTCGGTTTACTTACCGTACCACATACCTATTCCTTTTCAGAGTCTGAAACGTTATGGAAAGTGTCCCTTATGTATTCCTCCGGGGTTACAATTTCAATAATATTAGTTTCAACATTTATGGGATTACCTGAGATATAATGTTTGATTCTTTGACCGTTCACCACCTTCGGATTTGTGCCTTCAAAGTTGTTGATTTTTATGGCACCGGAACGATAGACCTCTTTGATAACGTAAGGACCTTTCCATTTAGAGAGAAGTTTTCCTGCAAAAAATCTTAAGCGAGAGTTGAATAGCAACACATAATCACCTACATTAAACTCACGCTTTTGTATCCTTTTGTCATGCCATCTTTTAACTTTTTCTTTAAACAGTTTAGCATTCTCATAGGCTTGGGTTCTCCATTCATCAAGTGAGCTAATGTCAAATAACTTCTTCTCACCGGCAAGTTTGAAATCATAATTGAGCTCTTTAATGGCCCAATATGCCTTATGTTCTAGTTCGAGAGGTAAGTGCCATGCTTTTCCATAAACCATTTTATACGGAGACATACCCATAGGATTTTTATATGCAGTTCTATAGGCCCATAATGCATCATCAAGTTTCATGGACCAATTCTTTCTAGATCTATTAACAGTCTTTTGCAAAATTAATTTGAGTTCTCTGTTACTCAACTCTACTTGACCACTAGACTGCGGGTGATATGGAGATGCAATTCTATGATTAACATCATACTTAGCAAGCATTTTACGAAAAGCACCATGAATAAAATGTGAACCACCATCAGTCATTAAATACCTAGGGACTCCAAACCTCGGAAAAATAACTTCTTTAAGCATCTGAATAGAGGTGTTGTGATCAGCACTACTAGTTGGAATAGCTTCTACCCACTTAGTAACGTAATCAATAGCAACTAAAATATGTGTATACCCGTTAGAGGAAGGAAACGGTCCCATATAATCAAAGCCCCAAACATGAAATGGTTCAATAACGAGTGAATAATTCATAGGCATTTCTTGACGTCTACTAATATTACCAATTCTTTGACATTCATCACAAGATAAGACAAACTTACGGGCATCCTTGAAGAGAGTAGGCCAATAAAAACCGGATTGCAATACCTTATGTGCAGTTCTATCTCCAGCGTGGTGTCCTCCATAAGCTTCGGAGTGACACTTGCGTAGGATCTGTTCCTGTTCATGCTCAGGTATACAACGTCTAATAACACCATCTACTCCTTCTTTATAAAGATGTGGGTCATCCCAGAAGTAATGTCTTAAATCATAGAAAAACTTTTTGTTCTGCTGGTATGTGAAACTAGGTGGTATGAATTTAGCAACAATGTAATTAGCATAATCAGCATACCATGGAGCAGTACGAGAAGTATTTATGACAGCTAATTGTTCATCAGGAAAGCTATCATCAATAGGTAGTGGGTCATCAAGAACATTCTCTAACCTAGACAAGTTGTCTGCAACAGGGTTCTCAGCTCCCTTTTTATCAGTAATATGCAGATCAAATTCTTGTAGCAAGAGAACCCATCTAATAAGTCTAGGTTTAGCATCTTTCTTTTCCATAAGATATTTAATAGCAGCATGATCAGTGTGAACAGTTACTTTAGAATCAACAATATAAGGTCTGAACTTATCACAAGCAAATACAACTGCTAAAAATTCTTTTTCAGTAGTAGCATAATTTCTCCGGGCATTGTCTATAGTTTTACTAGCATATTGAATAACATTTAATTTCTTATCAACTCTTTGTCCTAGAACAACACCTACAACATAATCACTAGCATCACACATAATTTCAAAGAGTAAATTCCAATCAGGTGGCTGAACAATAGGTGCAGAAATCAATGCTTTCTTAACTATTTCAAATGCTTCCACACAATCATCATCAAACACAAAAGGTATATCTTTTTGTAATAGGTTAGTCAGAGGCCGAGAAATTTTTGAGAAGTCCTTAATGAACCTCCTATAAAAACCGGCATGACCAAGGAAACTTCTTATACCTTTGATGTCCTTGGGACACAGCATCTTTTCAATGGCATCAACTTTAGCTTTATCAACTTCAATACCTCTTTCTGAAATTTTATGCCCCAAGACATTGCCTTCGTTAACCATAAAGTGGCATTTCTCCCAATTCAAGACAAGATTAGTTTCTTCACATCTCTGCAAAACTCGATCCAGGTTGCTCAAGCAATCATCAAAAGAGGATCCATAAACAGAGAAATCATCCATGAAAACCTCACAAATCTTTTCACAAAAGTCAGAGAATATAGCCATCATGCAGCTTTGAAAGGTAGCAGGTGCATTACATAAACCAAAAGGCATACGTCTATAAGCAAAGGTACCAAAAGGGCAAGTAAAAGTGGTCTTTTCTTGATCCTCAGCTGACACAGGTATTTGAGAGAAACCGGAGTAACCATCTAGAAAGCAAAAATGTGTATGTTTGGATAATCTTTCTAGCATTTGATCAATGAAAGGCAAAGGGTAATGATCTTTTTTAGTAGCTTCATTTAATTTGCGGAAATCAATTACCATCCTATAACCTGTAATAATTCTTTGCGGAATCAATTCATCTTTATCATTAGGAACGGCAGTAATACCTCCCTTCTTAGGGACACAATGGACAGGACTTACCCACTGACTATCAGCAACGGGATAAATTATACCTGCTTCAAGGAGCTTTAATATTTCCTTTCTTACCACTTCTTTCATCTTAGGATTTAGCCGTCGTTGGTGATCAATAACTGGTTTGGCATCTTTCTCCAAATTTATTTTGTGTTGACATAGAGTGGGACTAATGCCCTTAAGATCATCAAGAGTATATCCAATAGCAGCACGGTGCTTCTTCAGAGTTTTTAATAATTTCTTTTCTTCATGCTCTGAAAGGTTAGCACTAATAATAACAGGATATATCTTCTTTTCATCAAGATAAGCATATTTAAGAGTATCAGGTAATGGTTTAAGCTCAAACACGGGATCACCCTTGGGTGGAGGAGGATCCCCTAGGATTTCAGTAGGCAAGTCGTGTTTCAGAATAGGTCCATGTTTAAAGAATACTTCATCTATTTCCCTTCTTTCATTCATAAACGTATCATTTTCATGGTCTAGCAAATATTGTTCTAAAGGATCACTAGGAGGCACGGCAATAGAAGCAAGACCAATAATTTCATCTTTACTAGGCAATTCCTCATCACGGGGTTGTCTACTAAATTTAGCAAAATTAAACTCATGAGACATATCACCCAAACCAATAGCAACGACATCCTTTTCGCAGTCTATCCTAGCATTAACAGTGTTCAAGAACGGTCTACCAAATATAATGGGACAAAAGCTATCTTGTGGGGAACCAAGAACAAGAAAATCAGCAGGATATTTAACCTTCCCACACAAGACTTCAACATCTCTAACAATCCCAATCGGTGAAATAGTATCTCTATTGGCAAGCTTAATTGGAACATCAATTTCTTCTATCTCAGCAGGTGCAATATCATGCATAATTTCTTTGTATAAGGAATGAGGTATTGCACTTGCACTAGCACCCATATCACATAAGCCATGATAACAATGATCTCCTATTTTAACAGAAATAACAGGCATGCCTGCAACAGGTCTATGTTTATTTTTAGCATCAGGTCTAGCAATTCTAGCAGCTTCATTACAGAAGTAAATAACATGCCCATCAATATTATCGGCCAAGAGATCTTTAACCATAGCAATTTTAGGTTCAACTTTAACTTGCTCAGGGGGTTTGTGTGTCCTAATATTACTTTTGTTGACTATAGTTGAAGCTTTAGCATGATCCTTTATTCTAATAGGGAAAGGTGGCTTCTCAATATAAGCAGTAGGAACGACAGGATCATTATAAGTGATAGTCTTTTCTTCAACTTTAATAGGTGCAACTACTTTTACTTCAATGGGAGGATTATATTTAAACCACTTCTCCTTAGGGAGATCAACATGAGTAGCAAAGGATTCACAGAAAGAAGCTACTATCTCCGAGTCAAGTCCATATTTAGTGCTAAATTCACGGAAAACATCAGTATCCATAAAAGATTTAACACAATCAAACTTAGGTGTTATACCTGACTCCTTACCTTTGTTGAGGTCCCAAGCTTTAGAGTTGCGTTTAATTCTTTCCAATAAATCCCATTTGAATTCAATAGTCTTCATCATAAAAGAGCTAGTACAAGAAGTATCGAGCATGGAGCGATTATGGAGAGAAAGCCGAGCATAATTTTTTTGAATAATCATTTCTCTTGAGAGCTCATGATTGGGGCATGAATATAAGATTGACTTAAGCCTCCCCCAAGCTTGAGCGATGCTTTCTCCTTCGCGAGGCCAAAAATTATATATATAATTACGATCACGATGAACAAGATGCATAGGATAAAACTTCTGATGAAGTTCCAATTTCAATCGTTTGTAGCTCCATGATCCCATATCATCACATAGCCTATACCATGTCAATGCCTCTCCCTTGAAAGATAAAGGGAAGACCTTCTTCTTGATAATATCATCGGGCATACCTGCAAGCTTAAATAATCCACAAACTTCATCCACATAGATTAGGTGCAAATTGGGATGCAATGTTCCATCTCCTGCAAAAGGATTAGCTAGCAGTTTCTCTATCATACCCGAAGGAAATTCAAAGTAAACATTTTCAGTAGGTTCAGTAGGTTTAGGAGAAAATCTTTGCTCTACTGGTCGGGGTGAAGATACCCCGAACAAGCCCCTCAAAGGATTATGTTCCATAGTAACAGGTGACAGTAAATTTCAGCACACTATATAAAATTTTCCTTACCAAATTCCACCTACCAAAGGCGCTTCACTCCCCGGCAACGGCGCCAGAAAAGAGTCTTGATGACCCACAAGTATAGGGGATCTATCGTAGTCCTTTCGATAAGTAAGAGTGTCGAACCCAACAAGGAGCAGAAGGAAATGACAAGCGGTTTTCAGTAAGGTATTCTCTGCAAGCACTGAAATTATCGGTAACAGATAGTTTTGTGATAAGGTAATTTGTAACGGGTAACAAGTAACAAAAGTAAATAAGGTGCAGCAAGATGGCCCAATCCTTTTTGTAGCAAAGGACAATCCTGGACAAACTCTTATATGAAGGAAAACGCTCCCGAGGACACATGGGAATTATCGTCAAGCTAGTTTTCATCACGCTCATATGATTCGCGTTCGTTACTTTGATAATTTGGTATGTGGGTGGACCGGTGCTTGGGTGCTGCCCTTTCTTGGACAAGCATCCGACTTATGATTAACCCCTATTGCAAGCATCCGCAACTACAAGAGAAGTATTAAGGTAAACCTAACCATAGCATGAAACATATGGATCCAAATCAGCCCCTTACGAAGCAACTCGTAAACTAGGGTTTAAGCTTCTGTCACTCTAGCAACCCATCATCTACTTATTACTTCCCAATGCCTTCCTCTAGGCCCAAATAATGGTGGAGTGTCATGTAGTCGACGTTCACCTAACACCACTAGAGGAAAGGCAGCATACATCTCATCAAAATATCGAACGAATACCAAATTCACATGACTACTTATAGCAAGACTTCTCCCATGTCCTCAGGAACAAACGTAAATACTCACAAATCATGTTCATGTTCATAATCAGAGGGGTATTAATATGCATAATAGATCTGAACATATGATCTTCCACCAAATAAACCAACTAGCACCAACTACAAGGAGTAATCAACACTACTAGCAACCCACAGGTACCAATCTGAGGCTTTGGGACAAAGATTGGATACAAGAGATGAACTAGGGTTTGAGAGGAGATGGTGCTGGTGAAGATGTTGATGGAGATTGACCCCCTCCCGATGAGAGGATCGTTGGTGATGACGATGGCGATGATTTCCCCCTCCCGGAGGGAAGTTTCCCCGGCAGAACAGCTCTGCCGGAGCCCTAGATTGGTTCCGCCAAGGTTCCGCCTCGTGACGGCGGAGTTTCTTCCCAAAAGCTTGCATATGATTTTTTCCAGGGTAAAAGACTTTATATAGCATAAGATGGGCACCGGAGGCCTGCCAGGGGGCCCATGAGGCAGGGGGGCGCGCCCAGGGGGTAGGGCACGCCCCCCCACCCTTGTGGCCAGGGTGTGGGCCCCCTCTGGTACTTTCTTCGCTCAGTATTTTTTATTAATTCCAAAAATGACTTCCGTGAAGTTTCAGGACTTTTGGAGTTGTGCAGAATAGGTCTCTAATATTTGCTCCTTTTCCAGCCCAGAATTCCAGCTGCCGGGATTCTCCCTCTTCATGTAAACCTTGTAAAATAAGAGAGAATAGGCATAAGTATTGTGACATAACGTGTAATAACAGCCCACAATGCAATAAATATCGATACAAAAGCATGAAGCAAAATGGACGTATCATCATGGTCTCATGGACGCGTTTTATTTTGTTGAGTCGTTTCGACGTGGATAGCTATGTATTCACAGCAATCATAGTATTGCTCTGTTTCAATGTGTACTCTGTTTTCCGTTCTTATATGTTCTGTTTCAATGTGTGTATATAGGCTTTTTATTCTGTATATGTGGATGATAATACCTAGATTCAAATTAGTATAAAAAATAGATAGAAAATGGAATTTATAATACATATATTAATTGTTCATTAGTTTATCACAGAATATATATAATATCATCACATATACGTGATGATACTTAACTACTAGGTACAATGCATAAAATTGAAAACGAACAATACTAAAATTAATAATCCCTCCTGGGGCCAGTATTCCAGCAGCCCCTCGCCAGCAGCTCCCTGGTGCGCGACGTCTTCCCAGTGCGGAGGCAGTACTCCGCCTCCTCCGCCTCGCAGCGTTTGACGTACCGATCTGCCTCTTGCTGGTGGACGAGCGCGAACGATCTTGCCATTTCATTGGGCGCCCACCGGAGCTCCTCGTCGGTGGCACGCTGGAGCTTATCGGCCCACCTTCATGCAGCGATGAGGCACCCGATGCCTTTGACCTTCCTCGCGATGTACCCGTCTTCGTACACCTCCTCCGTACGACGACGCGCCTGCCCCCATAGCTCTGCCGCCTCCTTTTTCTAGGCGGCATCACGGGATTCGCCGGCCGCCTGGTACTTGGTTTCCTCCTCCGCCATCTCCTTCTTGAAAACCACTTGCCTGGCTTTCTCAGCCGGCGGCAGCGACTTCCACAAACAAAGATTGTACTGGCCCCAAAACCAATCCAAAGTTGGGGGTTCGGCGCAACCTCGTCCAGCAGCACGTAGGTGTCCTCATTGCTGCTATTCGAGTGAGCATCCTCGGGGGGCGGCGACTCCTCGTCGGCGCGTGGGCAGACCGGCGGCGCCATGGCAGATATTTGAGAGAGAGAGAGAGAGAAAGAGAGGGCGAGTGAGGGGAGGATGTAGATAAGAATGCAGGCGGGACGACGTGAGCAAGGTAGTATTTATTGGCAGCCGGAATCTAGATCGACGGGAACAGTACACACGCCGGTCGCCGGAATTTACGAGTACTGTAGTTTGAATTACACACGATTCCCGTAGCAAAACCCGTGTGTGAACTTAATAGCTAACGGTTTCCAATACAGAACCGTGTCTCATTAATGACCCCTCCCACTCACCTACCAAACCTCGAGCCGCAAAATAGAGTGCCAATCGTGTGGAGGCCGGTTGTCTTGCCAGATCTTTACATTTTCTTTTTTGAACACCAAATATTTACATCGTCTGATGATTTTTAACTCGCACACAAGTACACAAAAATATGATTTTTCAAACCGTTATGGTTAGCCATTGCATGTAGATGTAGTTCAAATTTGAATTACGGTCATTAAATGGCTAGAAAATCACTTAAATGTCTTTAAAAGGTCAAATGGCCCCTAGAATTTTCCAAATTTTCACATGACAGTTGTAGTAGTGCACGTTAAACGTAGAAAACATTTGAAGGCCGTAAGAGGAAGCTATCTCCCGTTCGTCATCAAACATGCATTGTTTCCTCTCGGAACCACGAGCGTTCTAGTGAGTTGCTCCGGTTTGTGAGGGGTGTGTGTCCAAACTTTTGTCAAACAGGCCAATTTTTTTTACCACATCATCTTGGTGGCATGACATTACATCAAGCAAGGTTTCATGTTTTTCTGATCATTTTTTTAATTTTTTGGAATTAAAATGCCAAGGCACTCCATGCATGTGTCCATGTCGAAAGACCAATATGCTTGAAAATTACTTTTAATTTACTGCACATGTAGTTAACTCGCACACAAGTACACAAATATGATTTTTCAAACTGTTATGGTTAGCCGTTGCATGTAGATGTAGTTCAAATTTGAATTACGGTCATTAAATGGCTAGAAAATCACATAAATGTCTTTCAAAGGTCAAATGACCCCTGAAATTTTTCAAATTTTCACATGACAATTGTATTAGTGCACGTTAAATGTAGAAAAAAATTTGAAGGCCGTAAGAGGAAGTTATCTCCCGTTCGTCATCAAACATGCATTGTTCCCTCTCGGAACCACGAGCCTTCTAGTGAGTTGTTACGGTTTGTGAGGGGGGTGTGTCCAAACTTTCGTCAAACAGGCCAATTTTTTTACCACATCATCTTGGTGGCATGACATTACATCAAGCTAGGTTTCATGTTTTTCTGATCATTTTTTAATTTTTTGGAATTTAAATGCCATGGCACTTCATGCATGTGTGTCCATGCCGTGAGACCAATATGTTTGAAAATTCTTTCTAATTTACTGCACATGGAATTAACTCGTACACAAGTACACAAATATGATTTTTCAAACCGTTATGGTTAGCTGTTGCATGTAGATGTAGTTCAAATTTGAATTACGGTCATTAAATGGCTAGAAAATCACTTAAATGTCTTTAAAAGGTCAAATGACCCCTGGAATTTTTGAAATTTTCACACGACAGTTGTATTAGTGCACGTTAAATGTAGAAAAAACTTGAAGTCCGCAAGGGGAAGCTATCTCCCGTTCGTCATCAAACATGCATTGTTCCCTCTCGGAACCACGAGCCTTCAAGTCAGTTGCTCCGGTTTGTGAGGGGGTGTGTCCAAACTTTCGTCAAACAGGCCAATTTTTTTACCACATCATCTTGGTGGAATGACATTACATCAAGCAAGGTTTCATGTTTTTCTAATCATATTTTATTTTTTGTAATTTAAATGCCATGGCACTCCATGCATGTGTCCATGCTTTGAGGCCAATATGTTTGAAAATTCCTTCTAATTTACCGCACATGGAATTAACATGCACACAAGTACATAAATATGATTTTCCAAACCATTATGGTTAGCTGTTGCATGTAGATGTAGTTCAAATCTGAATTACGGTCATTAAATGGCTAGAAAATCACTTAAATGTCTTTAAAAGGTCAAATGACCCCTGAAATTTTCCAAATTTTCACATGACAGTTGTATTAGTTGATACGTCTCCAACATATCTATAATTTTTTTATTGTTCCATGCTATTATATTATCTGTTTTGGATGTTTAATGGGCTTTAATATGCTCTTTTATATTATTTTTGGGACTATTTAACCGAAGGCTCAGTGCCAGTTTCTTTTTTTTGCCTATTTCAGTGTTTTGCAGAAAAGGAATACCAAACGGAATGAAACCTTCGCGATGATCTTTCTTGGAACAAACGCAATCCAGAAGACTTGGAGTTGAAGTCTGGAACTCCGCGAGGCGACCACGAGGCAGGAGGGCGCGCCTAGGGGGGTAGGCGCGCCCCCACCCTCGTGGGCCCCACGGAACTCCACCGACATACTTATTTCGCATATATATATATATATATATATATATATATATATATATATATATATACTCTTATACCCTAAAACATTAAGGGGAGCCACGAAACCACTTTTCCACCGCCGCAACCTTCTGTACCTGTGAGATCCCTTCTTGGGGCCTTTTCCGATGATCTGCCGGAGGGGTAATCGATCACAGAGGGCTTCTACATCAACACCATAGCCTCTCCGATGAAGCGTGAGTAGTTTACCACAGACCTTCGGGTCCATAGTTATTAGCTAGATGACTTCTTCTCTCTCTTTGGTTCTCAATACAATGTTCTCCTCGATGTTCTTGGAGATCTATTCGATGTAATACTTTTTGCGGTGTGTTTGCCGAGATCGGATGAATTGTGGATTTATGATCAAGATTATCTATGAATAATATTTGGTTCTTCTCTGAATTCTTATATGCATGATTTTATATCTTTGCAAGTCTCTTCGAAATTATCGGTTTAGTTTGGCCTACTAGATTGATCTTTCTTGCAATGGGAGAAGTTCTTAGCTTTGGGATCAATCTTGCGGTGTCCTTTCCCAGTGACAGTAGGGGCAGCAAGGCACGTATTGTATTGTTGCCATCGAGGCTAAAAAGATGGGGTTTATATCATATTGCTTGAGTTTATCCCTCTACATCATGTCATCTTGCTTAATGCGTTACTTTGTTCTTATGAACTTAATACTCTAGATGCATGCTGGATAGCGATTGATGTGTGGAGTAATAGTAGTAGATGCAGAATCGTTTCGGTCTACTTGACACGGATGTGATGCCTATATTCATGATCATTGCCTAGATATTCTCATAACTATGCGCTTTTCTATCAATTGCTCGACAGTAATTTGTTCACCCACCATAATACATGCTATCATGAGAGAAGCCGCACCACTAGTGAAACCTATGGCCCCCGGGTCTATTTTACATCATATTAGTTTCCCGTCAACTTGCCAATTTCTGTCGCCGTTTATTTTGCAATCTTTACTTTCCAATCTATACAACAAAAATACCAAAAATATTTACTTTACTATCTTTATTAGATCTCACTTTTGCGAGTGACCGTGAAGGGATTGACAACCCCTTTATCGCGTTGGTTGCAAGGTTCTTGATTGTTTGTGCAGGTACTAGGTGACTTGCGTGTAATCTCCTACTGGATTGATACCTTGGTTCTCAAAAACTGAGAGAAATACTTATGCTACTTTGTTGCATCACCCTTTCCTCTTCAAAGGGAAACCAACGCATGCTCAAGAGGTAGCAAGAAGGATTTCTGGCACCGTTGCCGGGGAGATCTACGCTCAAGTCAAGACATACCAAGTATCCATCATAAACTCTTCTCCCTCGCATTACATTATTTTCCATTCTCCTCTCTTTTTCCGTTCGCCTCTTTTCGCTTGCTTCTTGTGTTCTTGGGTGTTTGTGTGGCTGTTTGCTCTGATGGCTTTACCAAAAGCGTTGATCCTCATCTTAGAAGGTTGGAAGAAATTCAAAACAATGTTAGAAGCTTTATGTCTTTGCAGTTTGTGCATAATAATTTCTTTAGAAACAAGCTTAAAGAACAACAAGGTTTTATGGAGTACATGAATAAAGAGCTTGATCATATGTCTAAGGAATTTTATGGTTTGAAATCTCAATTTGCTCATCTTGAAAATTTAGTAGGCCAAATTTCGGATAAGCAGGCCACCTTAGTTAATAAGATGGCCGCTAAACCGGAGGATTGAGATGATAATAAAGATGAAGATATAAAAGTAATTGATGTGACTCCTATTAAATCTTTGTTTTCCAATATGAATCTTGATAAAGATGGGACTGGAGATGAGTCAACTTTAGTTAAAAGGCGTCCGAGTGATTCGGAGTTTTTAGATCTTGATGCTAAAATTAATAAAAGTGGGATTGAAGAGGTCAAAACTTTACATAGCAATGAACCCACTATTATGGATTTCAAGGAATTTAATTATGATAATTTCTGTTTGATAGATTGTATTTCCTTGTTGCAATCCGTGTTGAATTCTCCTCGTGCTTATAATCAAAATAAAGCTTTTACTAAACATATCGTTGATGCTTTAATGCAATGTTATGAAGAAAAGCTTGAACTAGAAGTTTCTATTCCTAGAAAACTTTATGATGAGTGAGAACCTACTATTAAAATTAAGATTAAAGATCATGAATGCTATGCTTTGTGTGATTTGGGTGCTAGTGTTTCCATGATCCTAAAAACTTTGTGTGATGTGCTAGGTTTCCGTGAATTTGATGATTGTTCTTTAAATTTGCATCTTGCGGATTCCACCATTAAGAAACCTATGGGAAGGATTAATGATATTCTTATTGTTGCAAATAGGAATTATGTGCCCGTAGATTTCATTGTTCTTGATATAGATTGCAATCCTACATGTCCTATTATTCTTGGTAGACCTTTCCTTAGAACGATTGGTGCAATTATTGACATGAAAGAAGGAAGTATTGGATTCCAATTTCCGTTAAGGAAAGGCATGGAACACTTTCCTAGAAAGAAAATTAAATTGCCTTATGAATAAATTATGAGAGCCACTTATGGATTGCATACCAAAGATGACAATACTTAGATCTATTCTTGCTTTATGCCTAGCTAGGGGCGTTAAACGATAGCGCTTGTTGGGAGGCAACCCAATTTTATTTTTTGTTCTTTGCTTTTTGTTCCTGTTCAGTAATAAATAATTCATCTAGCCTCTGTTTAGATATGGTCTTACGTTTTAATTAGTGTTTGTGCCAAGTAGAACCAATAGGATCTTCTTGGGTGATCGTTGTTTGATCTTGCTGAAAAAGACAGAAACTTTGTGCTCACAAACATAATTGTTAAAATTCACCAGAACGTGATAAAATACCAATTCTTTTTGCAGTAGATCAATATACAAATTATCCAAGTTTTCCTATTTTTCAGAATTTTTGGAGTTCCAGAAGTATTCGAACAAATCAGATTGCTATAGACTGTTCTGTTTTGACAGATTCTGTTTTTCGTGTGTTGTTTGCTTATTTTGATGAATCTATGAGTAGTATCGAGGGGTATGAACCATAGAGAAGTTGGAATACAGTAGGTTTAACATCAACATAAATAAATAATGAGTTCATTACAGTACCTTAAAGTGGTGGTTTATTTTCTTATACTAACGGAGCTCATGAGATTTTCTGTTTAAGTTTTGTGTTGTGAAGTTTTCAAGTTTTGAGTAAAGGTTTGATAGATTTTGGAATAAGGAGTGGCAAGAGCCTAAGATTGGGGATTCCCAAGTAACCCCAAGGTAAAATTCAAGGACAACCAAAAGCCTAAGCTTGGGGATGCCCCGGAAGGCATCCCCTCTTTCGTCTTCGTCTATCGGTAACTTTACTTGAGGCTATATTTTTATTCACCACATGGTATGTGTTTTGCTTGGAGCGTCTTGTATGATTTGAGTCTTTGCTTTTTAGTTTACCACAATCATCCTTGCTGTACACACCTTTTTGAGAGACACGCATGAATTGGAATTTATTTGAATACTCTATGTGCTTCACTTATATCTTTTGAGCTAGATAATTTTGCTCTAGTGCTTCACTTATATCTTTTTAGAGCACGGTGGTGGTTTTATATTATAGAAATTATTGATCTCTCATGATTCACTTATATTATTTTGAGAGTCTTTTAGAACAGCATGGTAATTTGCTTTGGCTATAAAATTAGTCCTAATATGATGAGCATCCAAGATGTGTATAATAAAAACTATCATATAAAGTGCATTGAATACTATGAGAAGTTTGATGCTTGATGATCGTTTTGAGATATGAAGGTAGTGATATTAGAGTCATGCTAGTTGAGTAGTTGTGAATTTGAGAAATACTTGTGTTGAGGTTTGCAAGTCCGGTAGCATGCACGTATGGTAACCATTCTGTAACAAATTTGAAGCACGAGGTGTTTCTTTAATTGTCTTCCTTATGAGTGGCGGTCGGGGACGAGCGATGGTCTTTTCCTACCAATCTACCTCCTAGGAGCATGCGCGTAGTGGCTTGGTTTTGACTACTTGTATATTTTTGCAATAAGTATGTGAGTTCTTTATGACTAATGTTGAGTCCATGGATTATACGCACTCTCACCTTTCCATCATTGCTAGCCTCTTCGGTACCGTGCATTGCCCTTTATCACCTCGAGAGTTGGTGCAAACTTCGTCAGTGCATCCAAACCCCGTGATATGATACACTCTATCACAATAAGCCTCCTTATATCTTCCTCAAAACAGCCACCATACCTACCTATTATGGCATTTCTATAGCCATTCCGAGATACATTGCCATGCAACTTTCCACCATTCCGTTTATTATGACAGGCTTCATTATTGTCATATTGCCTTGCATGATCATGTAGTTGACATCGTATTTGTGGCAAAGCCACCGTTCATAATTTTTCATACATGTCACTCTTGATTCATCGCACATCCAGGTACACCGCCGGAGGCACGCATATAGAGTCATATTTTGTTCTAGTATCGAGTTGTAATTTTTGAGTTGTAAGTAAATAGAAGTGTGATGATCTTCATTATTAGAGCCTTGTCCCATGTGAGGAAATAAAAAAATAAAAAAAAGAGAGAAAGGCCAAATAAAAAAAAGAGAAGGCCCAAAAAAAGTGAAAGGCCAAATAAAAAAAGAAGGCCCAAAAAAATGAGAGAAAAAGAGAGAAGGGACAATGCTACTATCCTTTTTTCCACACTTGTGCTTCAAAGTAGCACCATGATCTTCATGATAGAGAGTCTCTTGTTTTATCACTTTCATATACTAGTGGGAATTTTTCATTATAGAACTTGGCTTGTATATTCCAACGATGGGCTTCCTCAAATGCCCTAGGTCTTCGTGAGCAAGTAAGTTGGATGCACACCCACTTAGTTTCTTGTGTTGAGCTTTCATACATTTATAGCTCTAGTGCATCCGTTGCATGGCAATCCCTACTCACTCACATTGATATCTATTGATGGGCATCTCCATAGCCCATTGATACGCCTAGTTGATGTGAGACCATCTTCCTCCTTTTTGTCTTATCCACAACCACCATTCTATTCCACCTATAGTGCTATGTCCATGGCTCGCGCTCATGTATTGCGTGAAAGTTGAAAAAGTTTGAGAATACTAAAGTATGAAGAAATTGCTTGGCTTGTCATCGGGGTTGTGCATGGTTTGAGCCTTTTTGTGTGACGAAGATGGAGCATAGCCAAACTATATGATTTTGTAGGGATGAACTTTCTTTGGCCATGTTATTTTGAGAAGACATGATTACTTTGTTAGTATGCTTGATGTATTATTATTTTTATGTCAATATTAAACTTTTGTCTTGAATCTTTCGGATCTGAACATTAATGCCACAATAAAGATAATTACATTGAAAATTATGTTAGGTAGCATTCCACATCAAAAATTCTGTTTTTATCATTTACCTACTCGAGGACGAGCAGGAATTAAGCTTGGGGATGCTTGATACGTCTCCAACGTATCTATAATTTTTGATTATTCCATGCTATTATATTATCTGTTTTGGATGTTTAATGGGCTTTAATATGCTCTTTTATATTATTTTTGGGACAAACCTATTAACCGAAGGCCCAGTGCCAGTTTCTGTTTTTTTTGCCTAATTCAATGTTTTGTAGAAATGGAATACCAAACGGAATCCAAACGGAATGAAACCTTCGCGATGATCTTTCTTGGAACAAACTCAATCTAGAAGACTTGGAGTTGAAGTCTGGAACTCCGCGAGGCGGCCACGAGGCAGGAGGGCACGCCCAGGTGGGTAGGAGCGCCCCCACCCTCGTGGGCCCCACGGAGCTCCACCGACGTACTTCTTTCGCCTATATATACTCTTATACCCTAAAAATATTAGGGGGAGCCACGAAACCACTTTTCCACCACCACAACCTTCTGTACCCCTGAGATCCCATCTTGGGGCCTTTTCCTGCGATCTGCTGGAGGGGGAATCGATCACGGAGGGCTTCTACATCAACACCATAGCCTCTCCGATGAAGCGTGAGTAGTTTACCACAGACCTTCGGGTCCATAGTTATTAGCTAGATGGCTTCTTCTCTCTCTTTGGTTCTCAATACAAAGTTCTCCTCGATGTTCTTGGAGATCTATTCGATGTAATACTTTTTGCGGTGTGTTTGCCGAGATCCGATGAATTGTGGATTTATGATCAAGATTATCTATGAATAATATTTGGTTCTTCTCTGAATTCTTATATGCATGATTTGATATCTTTGCAAGTCTCTTCGAATTATCGGTTTAGTTTGGCCTACTAGATTGATCTTTCTTGCAATGGGAGAAGTGCTTAGCTTTGGGATCAATCTTGCGGTGTCCTTTCCTAGTGACAGTAGGGGCACCAAGGCACGTATTGTATTGTTGCCATCGAGGATAAAAGATGGGGTTTATATCATATTGCTTGAGTTTATCCCTCTACAGCATGTCATCTTGCTTAATGCGTTACTCTGCTCTTATGAACTTAATACTCTAGATGCATGATGGATAGCGGTTGATGTGTGGAGTAATAGTAGTAGATGCAGAATCGTTTCGGTCTACTTGACACAGACGTGATGCCTATATTCATGATCATTGCCTAGATATTCTCATGACTATGCGCTTTTCTATCAATTGCTCGGCAGTAATTTGTTCACCCACCGTAATACATGCTATCATGAGAGAAGCCACTAGTGAAACCTGTGGCCCCCGGGTCTATTTTACATCATATTAGTTTCCCGTCAACTTGCCAATTTCTGTCGCCGTTTATTTTGCAATCTTTACTTTCCAATCTATACAACAAAAATACCAAAAATATTTACTTTACTATCTTTATTCGATCTCACTTTTGCGAGTGACCGTGAAGGGATTGACAACCCCTTTATCGCGTTGGTTGCAAGGTTCTTGATTGTTTGTGCAGGTACTAGGTGACTTGCGTGTAATCTCCTACTGGATTGATACTTTGGTTCTCAAAAACTGAGGGAAATACTTACGCTACTTTGCTGCATCACCTTTTCCTCTTCAAGGGAAAACCAACGCATGCTTAAGAGGTAGCATTAGTGCAGGTTAAATGTAGAAAAAAAATGAAGGCCGTAAGGGGAAGCTATCTCCCGTTCGTCATCAAACATGCATTGTTCCCTCTCGGAAACACAAGCCTTCTAGTAAGTTGCTTCGGTTTGTGAGGGGTGTGTGTCCAAACTTTCGTCAAACATGCCAATTTCTTACCACATCATCTTGGTGGCATGACATTACATCAAGCAACGTTTCATGTGTTTCTGATCATTTTTTAATTTTTTGGAATTAAAATGCCATGGCACTCCATGCATGTGTCCATGTCGTGAGACCAATATGTTTGAAAATTCCTTCTAATTTACTGCACAAGGAATTAACTCGCACACAAGTACACAAATATGATTTTTTAAACCGTTATGGTTAGCCATTGCATGTAGATGTAGTTCAAATTTGAATTACAGTCATTAAATGGCTAGAAAATCACTTAAATGTCTTTAAAAGGTCAAATGACCCTTGAAATTTTCCAAATTTGCACATGACAGTTGTATTAGTGCACGTTAATAAACATAGAAAAAATTTGAAGGCCGTAAGTGGAAGCTATTTCCCGTTCATCATCAAACATGCATTGTTCCCTCTCGGAACCACGAGCGTTCTAGTGAGTTGCTCCGGCTTGTGAGGGGTGTGTGTCCAAACTTTCATCAAACAGGCCAATTTTTTTACCACATCATCTTGGTGGCATGACATTACATCAAGCAAGGTTTCATGTTTTTCTCATTATTTTTTAATTTTTTGGAATTAAAATGCCATGGCACTCCATGCATGTGTCCATGTCGTGAGACCAGAATGTTTGAAAATTCCTTCTAATTTACTGCACATGGAATTAACTCGGACACAAGTACACAAGTATGATTTTGAAACCGTTATGGTTAGCCGTTGCATGTAGATGTAGTTCAAATTTGAATTACGGTCATTAAATGGCTAAAAAATCACTTAAATGTCTTTAAAAGGTCAAATGACCCCTGAAATTTTCTAAATTTTCACATGATAGTTGTATTAGTGCACATTAAATGTAGAAAAAATTTGAAGGCTGTAAGGGGAAGCTATCTCCCATTCTTCATCAAACATGCATTGTTCCTTCTTGGAAACACGAGCCTTCTAGTGAGTTGCTTCGGTTTGTGAGGGGTGTGTGTCCAAACTTTCATCAAACATGCCCAATTTATTACCACTTCATCTTGGTGGCATGACATTACATCAAGCAAGGTTTTATGTGTTTCTGATCTTTTTTTAATTTTTTGCAATTTAAATGCCATGGCACTCCATGCTTAATTGTGTCATAGCCGTTAGACAAATATGTTTGAAAATTCCTTCGAATTTACTGCACATGGAATTAAATTGCACACAAGTACACAAAATATGACTTTTGAAACCGTTATCGTTAGCTGTTGCATGTACATGTAGTTCAAATTTGAATTACTGTCATTAAATGGTTAGAAAATCACTTAAATGTCTTAAAAGGTCAAATGACCCCTGAAATTTTCCAAAATTTTACATGACAGTTGTATTAGTACTACAAATTTCTCATACATTTATAACACCATCCGCTGCCACTTTACTCCAAATTTGTCTTTCATAGCTAATAAAAAATATCCACAACATCACACACAATTTTTTTTGTAGGAATTGTTTGTGATGAAAATTTCTGGGTCTATTTAAGTCTTCCTCCTTAACCTTCGCCGGCTCGTCTGCTCCAGTGCCGGCAACCCCCGAATCCACGAATCCCGATCCCCATTCCCACACCCCCTTCTTGCAAAGATGACGCCGTGGAAACGCTTCGTGAAGGCCCGTACGATGGTCGCGTCCTCCCCGAGCGTGGCCGCCTGCGCTGAGAGCGCAGCCGCCTACGCCGAGAGTGCCGCCGCATCCGTATTGAGCACGGCCGCATCCGCCGAGAGGGCGTCTGTGACAATTGACAGGGCAGCTGCAGCAGCCGAGACAGCTGCAGCTGCTGCTGCGACGGCGGCTGCAAATGTCGAGAGCGCCCTTGCTGCCGTCCATGCCGCCGATGTCGCCCTGACCTGGGTCAAGGCCATCCACGCCAAGATCGAGGACGCACATGCCAAGATATTCCAGGCCACCTCGGAATCCAGCAAGCAACCCACGTACGAAAAGGCGGTGGTGGCCATGGAGCACCTACTTGCTCATGAGATCGCCGAGCGGGAGCTTGAGATGCAGGAGGCGGCGGAGATCGAGGAGCGCCGGGAGGAGGAGTTGCGCGTGGCCGAGGTCGAGGTAGAGAAGAGTCGGTCTGTCGAGGAATCTGCGGTGGAGTACCAATGCAATCTCTGGTGCAGCCACTACTACGAGTACTAGAACCTTGAGGACAGCACCGAGGACGAGGACGAGGACGAGGACGCGGTCGACTTCAGCAGGGGGGACGCGGAGTCCACCAACGGCGGCATTTCGCCAGGACAAGTCATCGACGTCTCATCTCACACCGGCGATGCATCGGCCGGCGCGGCGGCGGATTTGTTAAAATTATGTGTACTTAGGCTTTGTTTTTAATGCTGGTCTTTTGTTAGAGCAATGTTTATGTCAACTGGCTCTGCTTAATTACTAAAATTGCTCGATTCAGTAAGTGTGGTATGTGTGTTGTATACTCTTTTGTGTGCTGAAATTAGCAAGCGATGTTAAATTATGCAATGACGTACCCGGGGAAATTTCCACCAAAATTTGAATTATCAAACTCATCCCATGCGCGTAAAGCAGAAGAATCGTTTGCGATGCACACAATCGTTCAAAGTGAATGGTGTCCGGCGGCACCGCACACAAAGTTTCCCTCCACATTTCTAAAATTTTAGCCTACCGCCAAAATATCTACCCCCGCCCCCTCCCCCCTTCCCCACCCCCTTTTCTCCCCGACCACAAGTCACATCTCCCCTGTTTCCTCCTTCCTTCCTTCCTAAGCTGTAGCCACTTCCTCGCTTGCTTCCTCGCTCTCGCCGTCTCGCATCCTACCGCCGGGGTGGCCATGGTCTTCTTCAGTGAATTCTCCAGCGGTTCCTCCTCCTCCTCCAACTCCTTCACCACCCAGGTATGCCTCTCTTCTCTCTCTCAGGCTATGCCTTGGAATGAAGGATTTTAACCCGGCGGTCGATTTGAGTCATTTCTTCCTCTTGTAGCTCCCTAGGACCATCAGTTGCAACGAATGGAGCAGGGTGGCTGAAGATCTGTCTGTTCGTTGTCACCACCAATCTCCATGCGTGAAGCTAGTTGCGTTTGAATCTGTGGACAGTGGGAGGAAGTTTCTGGCATGTGCAGAGAAGGTGAGACCCTCTTTCGTTGTTACAAATCATTTGTTAGATGTGATTCAGACACTGTCACGGTCCCAACCCATTCATACCACACCTTCAACCAACGCATCCTAAGACAGTGTCACAGTTTGTACCTAGTATCTAAAAATGTTGCCATCTCATCAGCGGTGCCATTAGAAAATTATTTGGCACTGCTTCAGCAGTTTGTGCAGCCAACTTTGGTCCACACATCCGAGCAGCCAAGCAGTAAAATACTAAATCTTTATGGCACAAAGGAACTAGGCATCGGAGCAACTAGGTGCTCCGGAGTCCGGGTCACTGATTTTTTTCCGCTGCATCCGCTCGCTAGTGCAGGGCACTGGTGCGAGATGTAGCAACAGTTGTCTTTACACCGGTTTTGGCATACATAGGACGGACTTAGTGCTATTAGTTCTTTGTTACTAAATTTGTGCATGTACACACCTGTTAGCATCAATTTACTGTCATCCAAACACTGTCGCTGCGTTGTTGCAGTTATATTTACCTTCCTCATAAAATGTTCAATTTGTTATTTATAGTACATGAGTAAGAACTTGTAGCGTTGTTGTAGTTAATTATAGCTTCTGATGTTTTAGAATTTGGTTGTTGTCTCAGTAGCAATTAATTCATTTGCACATTGATCTTTTTGAGAAGATATGCCATAATTAACCTGTTTCTTCAGTTTTTCAAAATAAGTATTGGTGAGTTTCTATGTTGCTAACGGAAGTGTTCTTACTTGGAGTGGGTTGATCAAGAGTGGCCATAGTCTTTGAAGATGTGCCTAGCAAAGCTCTGGAGCATGTATGAGGAAGAGAACAGAGGTAGGCTTAGAGAAAGTGTTGTCAACACTGAAGAATATTTGAAGATGCGGGATAAAAAGAGGACGTGGAGAATTAGCTCAGATTTTTAAACCAGACTTTGCTAAGATGGTGTTGGCGACGGAGGAGGCACTTTCCCAGTTGGACAGTGCAAAATAGGTTCTTACTGAACTGAAAGCAGAGGTGGATAAGACGTGCCTGGATGATCTCGATTAGGGAAATTTATATATTGTTCTAATATTGTTCTTATGAAGTTGAACTAGCTATATGTTGTACTGTGCTGTTTTCAGGTAGCTATCGTACTGTGATGTAAAAATATATTTACGTACCTGATATGAAATTGGCAAACAGATGTTCGATATGAAATGTGAATTTGCGTAATACTAGAATTATTAATTGTAAACTAATAAACCTGCTAAATGGGTCATGGAACTTTGCAAACGGTTCTAGCAGTAAAAGCGCTTGTGATGGATAGCCCAGTGCCACACAGTTTTCTTCATCAAATCGTGTGTGATGTAGTTGATAAAAGCAAACGGTTAACCAAGGTAGAGCGTGTGTGATAGTTACACCTTTCACACACGAGCCTATACATAGAACTGTGTGGGATGTACATACGAACGGAAACGTTTTCCCTGGATTGACTGTGTGGGATGTACATAAGAACGGAAACATATTCTTTGGATTGACTGTGTGTGATATACATACGAACAGAAACATTTTCCCTGGATTGACTGTGTGGGATGGACATAAGAACGGAAACATATTCTTTGGATTGACTGTGTGTGATATACATACGAACAGAAACATTTTCCCTGGATTGACTGTGTGGGATGTACATAAGAACGGAAACGTATTCCTTGGATTGACTGTGTGTGATATACATAAGAACGGGAATGTTTTTCTAGGATCCACCGTGTGGGATGTACATACGAACGGAAATGACTGGGTTTCGATGCCTCGCCCGATGGCACACGAGCTCATTTTGCCCGAGCCTGTGTGGCAGGAGGGCCTATCCCTGACGGTTTCTAGGCCGTGTGGTAAGGACCCCCCTATCGCCCACACTCACTTGGCGACGGTTCCAAATGCCGTCGCGGAAGGGGGTTAAAATCCGTTTGTATAGCACCGACGCGTACCAGTGGTTGGGCCCCACACTACTGCAGGATGCTGCTAACGCGACACTACGATCAGAGACCCTTTGACGAAACTGTGTGCGATGCATTAATCGGAAACGGGGATGTAAAAAACCATAAAAAGGTGTAAAACATTTGCGATGGCGGAGCTATCAAACACGGTTCAGATTTTAGTTGCGTGTGCGATGGAGGGCACACGGTTAATCCATTCGAACTGTTTGCGATGAGGCAGAACAACAGAAACGGGCAGCCATATCAATGTGTGTGCGATATACGACATATAGTTCGCTCCGATGAACTGTTTGCTATTAGGGAGTGCAACAGAAATGGTTAGCCAGATCAAGGTGTGTGTGATATATGACATACGGTTCACTCGGACGAACTATTTTCGATTAGGGAACACAACAGAAACGGTTCAACTTAACAAGATGTGTGTGATACGTGGCAAAAAGATGACTCAGATGAACTATTTCTGATGAGAAATTACAACACTGGCGGTTAATACAGTTGGTTCGTGTGCGATTCTGTGTGTACAAAAAACTTTGAAAATTGCAAACTAGTCGCTTGAAGTGGCTAGGAGTATCGCACACGATGCGTCTGTGAGTACTCGTGTGCGATGATTAGTAAGTTACACATACGTTTCCTTATGTTAACACTTGTGTGATAAATAACACGTGGCACCGGATACGGTATTCGGGTGGTGTGTGTGCTCCAGCGAATGCTTCCCGCGCTCCACATGGGTGAATTGTAAATTCCACGCCTCTTCCCTCATCGGTTTCCCGCCACCAGCTAATGGCTTGCTGCATATAACCCAGGCGGCAACGCACCGTCGCGACACCTTGTGTAGATCTAGTCCTCACCCATCTACCATTAGTTATTCCAAGCATGCCAGACAACGACCAAAGCTTCGACATCGACGCCTACCCGCGTTACATCTTCGACGAGGAGAACGAGTCAGAGCAGGTCGGGGAGCAAGAGCTTCATCGGCCGGTGCAGGCATCATGGCCCATCGGCAGCGATATCGGTGTGACAGTCCTTGGGTGCACAATCAACATATTGCAGAGGAGGTGTGATGAGCGGTTTGCCATCCACCGTGCAAAAGATCTAGAGCTGCTCGGCGACATGATCGATGACCCACCCGAAGAGCCGCCGTCACCAGTGCTCATCGAGAGCCTGATGCCCCACAAGGAATGGGCAGAGGACCTCTGCGATTCAGTCAAGAGACAGGAAGCCTGTGGCTTCATCATTGCCCGTGGTGGCCGTGTCAACCTCGATCCCGATGGTGTTGTGGCCAGGCTAGAGCGTATCCTTGGCATAGTTGACGTCCCCGACGAAGTAGAACATCGCCAACGTGATATCTTGAGGATGCAGGTGATGGACGGAATTTGCTACCAGGCCAAAGACATGGAAATGGAGCTATTCCGCGGAGATGTCATGCGCGCAATTGCACGCTATCAAGCTCTTCTAGAAGAGGCCCAGCAGCCCCAAGAGCCTCCCAGTGCCAGCAGCTCCGTAGGGGGAGGCGGGTTGGGACACTTGGAGTGAACGGCCGCAAGGGTGCTATGCTGATCATGGAGTCCGAGAAGACCATCGTCGGTAGGCCGCCAGCTCAGCTTTTTAGCCTATATTTTTATTATAATTGTATGCATATGTAGGACGTGAGTGTTCTGGGCCTTGCGGCATGTGGCATTTTAAATTATCCTGAATATGTAAGACAATTATTAAGAATTATTAACGGTTGCCATTGTAAATTTGCCTCAACGGCGAGCAGAGCGCGCGCAGGGACGCCAGAGCGGAGCGCACCACGGCCGCCTCAATGGTGAGCAAAACACGCAGACGGACGTGAGCAGAGCGTGCCGCGGCCGCCTCAACGGCGAGCAACCACGTGGTCAACCTTCTGCCATCAATAAATTTTGACCTTGTTTTTCGTCACATTGCATATTACAACGGAATAAGCAATTGCAAATCTGTTCACACCGATCAAACTAATATGTGTTTTCACTTAGCACCGGGCTATAAAAACTACCCACTAGAAAATTACTTCACAGTTCCTCTCCCCATCACCCACAAAACTGGTCTTTCCTATCAAGTCGTTCCGCCATGACCGGTAGGAGGAGTTTCGGGTGGACATATAACCATGCAGCAAAGACCAAGGCCGCGGAAGCACTAGAGAGGCCCCGCTATGAAGCCGCAGCCGCAGCAGAGATGTCCCAGCGCACCGCGGAGCCCTCAAACGAGCTCTCACGGGCACGCGAGGGCTCTCACAAGCGCACTCGCCGTGTCGGCGATCGCGATGAGCTGGCGTTGCTGAAGTCCTTGGCTGGCCACGACGACATTCTCGCTGGCCTCATTAAGCAGCAAGGCTGGTCGACAGCTTGATGAAGCTGCTCGAGATCAGCGATGCCTCGGATGACAAGGCGACCGGCCTCGTTGAGCAACTCATGGGTGACAATGCGAAGCTCCTCAAGGCACTCGCCGAGAAGGAGGAGGAGGCCTCCGGCTGGAAGATGCTGCATGAGCAGAGCAGTGCCTCGAGGATGACGCTAATAGCGGTCGTCGAGGAACTGATGGGTGACTTGAGGAAGCTCCGGATCGAGCGCGAGCAGGAGGTGGAGGAATCCATCGCTGCTTTCAAACAAAGTCGTGAGGAATTGAAGAAGGAGCTGGAGGATGTTGTTGCTCGGCGATCCATTGCTGAGTAGAGACAGTAGCGATCCAGATCGTTGTCTGCGATTTCCTTCTTCTCTTGCCCCCGTGTCTTTCGTGCTTTGCCGCATGTGGCATTTTAAATTATCCGGAATATGTAAGACAATTATTATCTGCGCCATTGTAAATTTGTCATCGTATTATCCTTTGCCATTTTATTTGTGGTCGTATTATCCGTTGCCCTATGTGACAATTTAAATTAGGCCGGAATACGAGTTGAAAACACAAACAAAGCAAATGTTGCCATGGGATCACAAGCAAACACCCTCCGTCTAGGTGCTTTAATTAACCCATTAATGGAGAAGTTGTGAGCGAGGCGGGCGGCGGCTGGTGCATGGAGGTCAAAGATCTCGCTTCCCGGTGAGCATGGGCGGCCTTGCTACTCGCTCGTGTCCCGTCGAGCCTGCGAGGTGGACATGATGCACACATCCCGTCGAGCCTGCGCGGCGGACTGCTCGCACGCGTCCCGTCGAGCTTGCACGGCGGACAACTTGCGCTCATCCCATCTAATCAAACAGCTGCACGCACGCCACCGAGTGTGGTTGAATTTCGACAGGGTTAATATAATACAACCGTTTGCGATATTAATGTGTCAGCTATTTGTTTCAAAAAGGACTTCATTGGCAATTAATGTGTGCGCCTTGTCTCAAACTGGACGATTTTTTTTACCATGGCATATATGTGCCATGTCATGAAACCATGCCAAGTTTGATGTTTTTTGGGTGAGTTTTTGATTTACTGGGATTTAAAAACCGAGATTCTCAATGTTTCAGGACGACAAGAAGTTTGTAATTCATTCCCGTTCCTTAAATCAGACCTAAACATGCACCCAACGACACATTTACAATTTCCCACCAATTTTGCTTCACTTGAGCATGTGCTTGTAGTTCAAATTTGAATTATGCACTACATTAAATGCCTAGAAAACTTAATTAATATATACAATGGCCAAACGAACCCTGAATAGTTTGAAATTTTAGCACGACACTCTTGTTATTCTATGTTGCATGTAGAAAACAAAGTTCAAGGCGAGAAGAGGCGACGATTATCGTTTCGCCCACAAGAGGGGCATGTTTCCCTACCGGAACCGCGAGGGTTGCGATAGGCTCCGGTTTGTAAGAGGCTTGTAATATAGCTTCGCCCAAATTGGACAATTATATGTACCATGTAGTGACACCATGCCAAGTTTCATTATTTCCTGGTGAGTTTTGGATTTACAGAGATTTAAAAACCAAGATTCGCAATGTTTGTGGCCAAGCCAGGACGGCAAGACGGTTGAATTCATTCCCATTCGTTCCATGGGACCTAAACATGCACCCCAAGGAAACATGTATGTTTTTTCTAGCCATTTTGGTGCACTGGAGCATGTATTTGTAGTTCGGACTTGAATTGTGGACATTAAATGCCTAGAAAACTCAATTAATGAATAAAAAAGGTCAAACGAACCCTGAATAATTTCAAAGTTCAGCACGAATCTCCTGTTGTTCCGTGTTGCATGTAGAAGAAAATACGAGGCTAGAAGAGGGAGTGATTATCGTTTGGCCCACAAGGGGACACGTTTCCCTATCGAAACCACGAGGGTTCTTGCGATAGGCTCCGGTTTGTAAGAGGTTTGTAATAAAGCTTGGCCCAAATTCGCAATGTTTTTACCACGACATATATGTGCCATGACGTGACACCATGCCACCTTTGATGACTTTCTGGTGAGTTTTGGATTTATGGGGATTTAAAAACCGAGATTCGAAATGTTTGAGGACGAGCCAGGACACCGGTACGGTTGTAATTCGTTCCCATTCCTGGCATGGGACCTAAACATGCACCCAAGGACACATGTATAATTTTTCTAGCCATTTTGGTGAACTGGAGCATGTATTTGTAGTTCAGATTTGAATTATGGACATTAAATGCCTAGGAAACTCAATTAGTGTATAAAAAGGCCAAACGAACCCTGAATAAATTTAAATTTCAGAACGGATATCCTATCGTTCCATGTTGCCCGTAGAAGAAAATACAAGGCGAAAACAGACAGTGATTATGTTTCGCCCACAAGGGGGACACATTTCCCTATCGGAACCATGAGGCTTCTTTGAGAGAAGCTCCAGTTTGGAAGAGGTTTGTAATAAAGCTTGGCCCAAATTGGACAATGTTTTTACCACGACATATATGTGCCATGACGTGACACCATGCCACCTTTAATGACTTTCTGGTGAGTTTAGGATTTACATGGATTTAAAAACTGTGATTCCAAATGTTTGAGGACGAGCCAGGACGCCTGTACGGTTGTAATTCGTTCCCATTCCTGGCATGGGACCTAAACATGCACCCAAGGACACATTTATAAATTTTCTAGCCATTTTGGTGAACTGGAGCATGTATTTGAAGTTCAGATTTGAATTATGGACATTAAATGCCTAGGAAACTCAATTAGTGTCTAAAAAGGCCAAACGAACCCGGAATAAGTTTAAATTTCAGCACGGATATCCTGTAGTTCCATGTTGCCCGTAGAAGAAAATACAAGGCGAAAAGAGGCAGTGATTACGTTTCGCCCACAAGGGGGACACGTTTCCCTATCGGAACCATGAGGCTTCTTTGAGAGAAGCTCCGATTTGTAAGAGGCTTGTAATAAAACTTGCGCCAAAATGGACGAAAAAAATTCCTCGACATATATGTGCCATGTCGTGACACCATGCCAGGTTTCACGATTTTCGGGTGAGTTTTGGATTTATGGGGATTAAAAACCGGGATTCTTCTCACAAAATGTTTTCAAATAGCACACGGTTCACTCACGAAAGCCGTGTTCCTACCAAACCATGGCCGATGCTCCCTCCCCCCTTGCCGCGTGCGCGATCTGAGTCGTGCGTTCTGATTGGCCAGAACCCAAACCCCACGGATCATACGTGTGTACCGTTGGATGCTCCCAGATCGAACGGCAACCTTGAGCCCTTTCGACAGCACATGTGGTACATGGGTAAGCACTGTGCGCATGCGTCGTGCTAGCTCATGCTTCCTTCTCTACTAGGTTTTCTAAACAGGTTACCGTTTCTCGCCACTCCTCTCATCTGTTTCCCGCCTCTTCTCCCATTGTTTTCCCGCTACCAGTGTTAGTGCTCATTGAAGGCTAGCGGTGACACACCGGCCATGTAAATATCCCACACAGTTTCTAAAAGCACAAATGTGTGTGATAGGAGGGAGTAGGTCCCATAGGGTGACCAGAGTGAAACGCCTTAATGGCAACGAGGCAATTCCTATCAGCAAGGGGCGGCTTCCCATCCGCTAGCCTAGTCGAATAGAACGCAGAAGTTAAGCGTGCTTGGGCTGGGGTAGTCAAAGGATGGGTGGCCCGGTGGGAAGTTGCATATCTCAAGCTTCATTTAAATGCCATGACACAGTCATTATAGAGATATAATATATCTCTATAGTGACATATCATGGCAATTATATAAACCTTGGGATCCTTGTTTTGCTAATTTGTAGACTATGTTTTTATGGGTTATCTTTTGCTCTAAAAAATTAAAGAATTATTGACTTGACCTGTCATGGCGATTTATATAAACCTACTATGTTTTTATGGGTTATTTTTTGCTCTAGAAATTAAAGAATGATTGACTTGACATATCATGGTGATTATACAAACCTTTTTTAGGTTGTATGCACGGTATAGGGGGCAGGGTGTTCTTCTCAAGCATGCCTCCCTTGTGCGGCTTATAGATGCGGCACATATCTGTGGGCTCCCCGAGGTATATATACTATCCTTTACCGACAATTAGGGGGGCCCACAATCTATCCCTTTGACCCAACAACGAGAAGGGTTTGACCATGATGGTTTCCTATTGATACTAGTAAGGTACACGTGCATCGCACGCATGAGATTTGGTAACCAAATTATGAATAAATACCACACTATAGCATGTAAGCTTTGAGTCATATATGCATGATGTAGATGTTCATTTAATTCTTATAGTTCATCTCATCCAAAATCAATTAGTTTTATAAAAAATCTATTTGAAGATTCATGAAATTGTGCATTGTAAAGCATAAAGTAAAAACAAAAAGTGACAATTCATTTAGAAAAAAAAAGTTTGGGCAATTAAGATATACATGGAAGATTCTAGAACAAAGGAGAAGTGCTTATGTTTTGAGGTTTGTGCATTATGCTTAAGTTCAACCATGGAGTCTTCTAAATTGTACATGTGGTAGAATCTGGTGAAATGTAGATGATATCCAACAGCCAGTAGTGCTCGGATTTGCCATCTCTGTACCGTAGGATTGGCTTCATCCAACGACCAACTTTTAAAGTTATTCGCACACTATATAGGGGTATAGATATAGATGTGTCCCATGCTAGTCCAAAGAAAGTTTGAGCGCATGCATGGTACGACCCCCCCGCCCGCCGCCGCCTCGAATTTTTGAAACCGACATCGTACGTATTGAACCAGGCTTGGAGTCGGGTACGGTGTTCGGTTTGTAATGTAGTTGGTGGCCCATCAAAGTTGTGCATTCGGGATTTAAACACATCACACACCACCGTACCCATACATATTTTCGGGCCGCATGCAGTGTATACGGGGTTTTCTGATCGACCCCGTCTCCCTTGTGCGGTTTTTTGTGATGACACGCATATCTATGGGCTCCTCGAGTGTATATATATCATCCCTTTGACCGATAATGAGGGGTATGTGTTGGCCATGAATGGATTCCTCCTAGTTTGTGTTAGGGCCGGTCACCGTCACATGTCGCTCAACAAAAGCTCGAGCTCATGCGTTGTTAGAATTCCCTCCCACATGCTCGGATTGCTGGGTTCGACCTACATCATACCCTGCGTATCTCGTCCTTAACTACCTTGCCTTCATGGTTGTTGTCTGTATCGAGAGGTAGGCACCTGATACGTCTCCAACGTATCTATAATTTTTTATTGTTCCATGCTATATTATATTCTGTTTTGGACATTATTGGGCTTTATTATACACTTTTATATTATTTTTGGGACTAACCTATTAACCGGAGGCCCAGCCCAGAATTGCTGTTTTGGCCTATTTCAGAGTTTCGCAGAAAAAGAATATCAAACGGAGTCCAAACGGAATGAAACCTTCGGGAACGTGATTTTTGGAACGAACATGATCCAGAGGACTTGGACCCTACGTCAAGACATCAACCAGGAAGGCACGAGGTAGGGGGGCGCGCCCTCCACCCTCGTGGGGCCCATGTTGCTCCACCGACGTACTTCTTCCTCCTATATATACCTACGTACCCCCAAACTACCAGATACGGAGCCAAAAACCTAATTCCACCGCCGCAACCTTCTGTACCGGTGAGATCCCATCTTGGGGCCTTTTTCGGAGCTCTGCCGGAGGGGGCATCGATCACGGAGGGCTTCTACATCAACACCATAGCCTCTCTGATGATGTGTGAGTAGTTTACCTCAGACCTTCGGGTCCATAGTTATTAGCTAGATGGCTTCTTCTCTCTGTTTGGATCTCAATACAATGTTCTCCCCCTCTCTTGTGGAGATCTATTCGATGTAATCTTCTTTTGCGGTGTGTTTGTTGAGACCGATGAATTGTGGGTTTATGATCAAGTTTATCTATGAACAATATTTGAATCTTCTCTGAATACTTTTATGTATGATTGGTTATCTTTGCAAGTCTCTTCGAATTATCAGTTTGGTTTGGCCTACTAGATTGATCTTTCTTGCAATGGGAGAAGTGCTTAGCTTTGGGTTCAATCTTGTGGTGTTCTTTCCCAGTGACAGTAGGGGCAGCAAGGCACGTATTGTATTGTTGCCATCGAGGATAACAAGATGGGGTTTATTTCATATTGCATGAGTTTATCCCTCTACATCATGTCATCTTACTTAAAGCGTTACTCTGTTCTTTTGAACTTAATACTCTAGATGCATGCTAGATAGCGGTCGATGTGTGGAGTAATAGTAGTAGATGCAGGCAGGAGTCGGTCTACTTGTCGTGGACGTGATTTGTTCAATTCTGTCAATTCTGTCAATTCTGTCAATTGCTCAACAGTAATTTGTTTACCCAACGTAATACTTATGCTCTTGAGAGAAGCCACTAGTGAAACCTATGGCCCCCGGGTCTATTTTCCATCATATTAATCTTCCAACACTTAGCTATTTTCATTGCCTTTTATTTTACTTTGCATCTTTATTATAAAAATACCAAAAATATTATCTTATCATATCTATCAGATCTCACTTTCGTAAGTGACCGTGAAGGGATTGACAACCCCTTTATTGTGTTGGTTGCGAGGATTTTTATTTGTTTGTGTAGGTGCGAGGGACTCGTGCGTGGCCTCCTACTGGATTGATACCTTGGTCTCAAAAACTGAGGGAAATACTTACACTGCTTTACTGCATCACCCTTTCCTCTTGAAGGGAAAACGAACGCAGTGCTCAAGAGGTAGCAAGAAGGATTTCTGGCGCCGTTGTCGGGGAGGCTTACGCAAGGACAAGTCAAGATTTGACTCCCGACAACTATCCATTTCTAGCACCGTTGCCGGGGAGTCTACGCAAAAGTCAACATACCAAGTACCCATCACAAACCCTTATGTCCCGCATTACATTATTTGCCATCTGCCTCTCGTTTTCCTCTCCCCCACTTCACCCTTGCCGTTTTATTCGCCCTCTCTTTTCCGTTCGCCTCTTTTTTTGCTTGCTTCTTGTTTACTCGTGTTGCCATGTGCCTTCTATATGCTTGCATCTTCGCTTGCTGAAAATCTATTGATATGGATCCACTTAAAGTGTTCTACTTGGATCATCTTCGATCCTTATGCGCTCGTGCTGAAACCCCAACTAGCCTAGTTGATGGGAAATCTTTAGATGAGCATGCTTATTTTGTGCGTCATCGTTTGTCTGAAAAAGGGAAGCTCTTATGGTATCATATAAATAGTTTGCTATGCTATGCTTGGAATCTTTGTGAAATTTGTGATTTTACTTGTTGCTCTAAGAACCCTAAAAAACACCTTCCCTACCTATGTGAGTTCAATGATAATGAAATCTTATCTTCTTATGCAAAGGGTGTTTATAGTTACTATGATATCGAACAAATTGAAGAATTTGTCGTTTTTAAGGGTGCTCATGAAGTTGCTTCTTTGATTGAAAAGTATGATTTTACTCTCAACAAATCTGAAAATTCCGTCATACTTAAATATTGCAATGAAAACTTTGCTCATAATGTCTATGTCCAAGAATTTATTGAAAGAATGACCGTTGCTTTGGAAGAAAATAATGATATGCATGAATCTATAGATAATGATGATTCCGATGATTTGGTTGAAATATCCCTTGATGAACATGATGCTTGCTATTCTTGTGGCCATGATGCCAATATTTATGAAGACGAATTTGCTATAGTTCCTTATGTTAAAAATGAGATCGTTGCTATTGCACCCATGCTTGATAGTTCCTTCGATGAAAAGCATGATTTCAATGATTTTACTATAAATTCTCTTGATGTCAATTGTGCTAATAATATGCAAAACCCTAAGCTTGGGGATGCTAGTTTTGCTATGTCTACTACTTGTTGCAATGATCATGATTGGGGTGATTCTTCTTATGATCTTGAAAATTTATTTAAGCCCCATGATGAATATGAGATTGATAATAGTGTTTGCAATAATAGTGGGTTTGGAGGAGTGTCAACTTTAGATCCCACATATTTGGAGAATGTTTAATCTTATGGTATTTTTGAGAAAAGTGGGTTTGGAGAGGTCATGACTTTAGTTAATGTTAATCCCACTATTTTGGAAGAGTGTCAACTTTGCATGCATGTTGATCGTGTTGAAAATATTTTATGTGATAGCTATTATGTTGAATTTGCTTATGATCCTACATGTAATTATTATGAGAGGGGAAAATATGGTCGTAGAAATTTTCATGTTACTAAATTACCTCTCGTTATGTTGAGATTGCTATTGTTTCTTTCCGCTTCCTTGCATATGCTAGTTTTTGCTTGCCCTGATAATTTGTTTGTCTATAAGATGACTATGCATAGGAAGTATGTTAGACTTAGATGTGTTTGTCACGTGTTTTATGATGCTCTCTTTGTTGCTTCAATTCTTGTCTTTCATGTGAGCATCATTGAAATCTTTATGCCTAGCTAGGGGCGTTAAACGATAGCGCTTGTTGGGAGGCAACCCAGTTTTATTTTATTTTAGTTTTTTGCTTTTTGCTTCTGTTTAGGAATAAATATTTGATCTAGCCTCTGTTTAGATTTGTTTTTATGTTTTAATTAGTGTTTATGCCAAGTTTAACCTATAGGATCTTTTTGGATGATAGTTATTTGATCTTGCTGAAAATTCCAAAAACTTTCTGTTCATGAAAATAATTGTTAAAAATCACCAGAACGTGATAAAATATTGATTCCAATTGCTGCTGATCAATAAACAAATTGTCTAGGTCTTCCTATTTTGGCTGAATTTCTTGAGTTCCAGAAGTTTGCGTTAGTTACAGATTACTACAGACTGTTCTGTTTTTGACAGATTCTGTTTTTCGTGTGTTGTTTGCTTATTTTGATGAGTCTATGGCTAGTAAAATAGTTTATAAACCATAGAGAAGTTGGAATACAGTAGGTTTAACAAAAATATAAATAAATAATGAGTTCATTACAGTACCTTGAAGTGGTGTTTTGTTTTCTTTCGCTAACGGAGCTCACGAGATTTTCTGTTAAGTTTTGTGTTGTGAAGTTTTCAAGTTTTGGGTAAAAGATTTGATGGATTATGGAACAAGGAGTGGCAAGAGCCTAAGCTTGGGGATGCCCATGGCATCCCAAGATAATCTAAGGACACCTAAAAGCCAAAGCTTGGGGATGCCCCGGAAGGCATCCCCTCTTTTCGTCTACTTCCATCGGTAACTTTACTTGGAGCTATATTTTTATTCACCACATGATATGTGTTTTGCTTGGAGCGTCTTGTATTATTTGAGTCTTTATTTGTTAGTTTGCCACAATCATCCTTGTTGTACACACCTTTTGAGAGAGACACGCATGATTCGGAAATTGTTAGAATACTCTATGTGCTTCACTTATATCTTTTGAGTTAGATAGTTTTTGCTCTAGTGCTTCACTTATATCTTTTAGAGCACGGCGGTGGATTTGTTTTGTAGAAACTATTGATCTCTCATGCTTCACTTATATTATTTTGAGAGTCTTAAAACAGCATGGCGATTTGCTTTAATTATAATATCATGAGAAATTTGATGCTTGATAATTGTTTTGAGATATAAAGGTGGTAATATCATAGTTGTGCAAGTTGAGTAATTGCGGAATTGAAAAATACTTGTGTTGGAGTTTGTGATTCCCGTAGCATGCACGTATGGTGAACCATTATGTAACGAAGTCGGAGCATGAGTTATTTATTGATTGTCATCCTTTGTGTGGTGGTCGGGATCGCGCGATGGTTAATTCCTACCAACCCTTCCCCTAGGAGCATGCGTAGTAGTACTTTGCTTTGAGGGCTAATAAATTTTTGCAATAAGTATATGAGTTCTTTATGACTAATGTGAGTCCATGGATTATACACACACTTACCTTTCCGCAATTTTCTAGCCTCTTCGGTACCATGCATTGCCCTTTCTCACCTTGAGAGTTGGTGCAAACTTCGCCGGTGCATCCAATCCCCGTGATATGATAAGCTCTATCACACATAAACCTCCTTATATCTTCCTCAAAACAACCACCATACCTACCTATTATGGCATTTCCATAGCCATTCCGAGATATATTGCCATGCAACTTTCCATCGTTTTGTTTATCATGACACGCTCCATCATTGTCATATTGCTTTGCATGATCATGTAGTTGACATTGTATTTGTGGCAAAGCCACCATTCATAATTCTTTCATACATGCCACTCTTGATTCATTGCATATCTCGGTATACCGTCGGAGGCATTCACATAGAGTCATATTTTGTTCTCAGTATTGAGTTGTAATTCATGAGTTGTAAGTAAATAAAATTGTGATGATCATCATTATTAGAGCATTGTCCCAAGTGAGGAAAGGCTGATGGAGACTATGATTCCCCCACAAGTCGGGATGAGACTCCGGACTAAAAAAAAAGAGGCCATAAAAAAAGAGAAAAGGCCCAAATCAAAAAAATAAAAAAATGAGAGAAAAAGAGAGAAGGGACAATGTTACTATCCTTTTACCACACTTGTGCTTCAAAGTAGCACCGTGATCTTCATGATAGAGAGTCTCTCATTTTGTCCTTTCATATACTAGTGGGAAATTTCATTATAGAACTTGCCTTGTATATTCCAATGATGGGCTTCCTCAAATGCCCGAGGTCTTCGTGAGCAAGCAAGTTGGATGCACACCCACTTAGTTTCTGTTGTTTGAGCTTTCATACACTTATAGCTCTAGTGCATCCGTTGCATGGCAATCCCTACTCCTTGCATTGACATCAATTGATGGGCATCTCCATAGCCCGTTGATTAGCCTTGTTGATGTGAGACTTTCTCCTTTTTTTGTCTTCCCACATAACCCCTACCATTATACCTATTTCGACCATAGTGCTATATCCATGGCTTGCGCTCATGTATTGTGTAAGAGTTGAAAAGGCTGAAGCGCGTTAAAAAGTATGAACCAATTGCTTGGCTAAAATCGGGGTTGTACATGATGTGAATATTTTGTGTGGGGAAGATGGAGCATAGCCAGACTATATGATTTTGTAGTGATAACTTACTTTGGCTATGTTATTTTGATAAGACATAATTGCTTGGTTAGCATGCTTGAAGTATTATTGTTTTTATGTCAACATTAAACTTTTATCTTGAATCATATTAAATCTGAACATTCATGCCACAATAAGAAGAATTACATTGAAATTATGCTAAGTAGCATTCCACATCAAAAATTCTGTTTTTATCATTTACCTACTCGAGGACGAGCAGGAATTAAGCTTGGGGATGCTTGATACGTCTCCAACGCATCTATAATTTTTGATTGTTCCATGCTATATTATATTCTGTTTTGGACATTACTGGGCTTTATTATACACTTTTATATTATTTTTGGGACTAACCTATTAACCGGAGGCCCAACCCAGAATTGCTGTTTTTGCCTATTTCAGAGTTTCGCAGAAAAAGAATATCAAACGGAGTCCAAACGGAATGAAACCTTCAGGAACGTGATTTTTGGAACGAACGTGATCCAGAGGACTTGGACCCTACGTCAAGACATCAACCAGGAAGGCACGAGGTAGGGGGCGCGCCTACCCCCTGGGCGCGCCCTCCACCCTCATGGGGCCCACGTTGCTCCACCGACGTACTTCTTCCTCCGAATATATACCTACGTACCCCCAAACTACCAGATACGGAGCCAAACACCTAATTCCACCGCCGCAACCTTCTGTACCCGTGAGATCCCATCTTGGGGCCTTTTCCGGAGCTCCGCCGGAGGGGGCATCGATCACGGAGGGCTTCTACATCAACACCATAGACTCTCCGATGATGTGTGAGTAGTTTACCTCAGACCTTCGGGTCCATAGTTATTAGCTAGATGGCTTCTTCTGTCTTTTTGGATCTCAATACAATGTTCTCTCCCTCTCTTGTGGAGATCTATTCGATGTAATCTTATTTTGCGGTGTGTTTGTTGAGACCGATGAATTGTGGGTTTATGATCAAGTTTATCTATGAACAATATTTGAAGCTTCTCTGAATACTTTTATGTATGATTGGTTATCTTTGCAAGTCTCTTCGAATTATCAGTTTGGTTTGGCCTACTAGATTGATCTTTCTTGCAATGGGAGAAGTGCTTAGCTTTGGGTTCAATCTTGCGGTGTCCTTTCCCAGTGACAGTAGGGGAAGCAAGGCACGTATTGTATTGTTGCCATCGAGGATAACAAGATGGGGTTTATTTCATATTGCATGAGTTTATCCCTCTACATCATGTCATCTTACTTAAAGCGTTACTCTGTTCTTTTGAACTTGATACTCTAGATGCATGCTGGATAGCGGTCGATGTGTGGAGTAATAGTAGTAGATGTAGGCAGGAGTCGGTCTACTTGTCGCAGACGTGATGCCTATATACATGATCATACCTAGATATTCTCATAACTATGCTCAATTCTGTAAATTGCTCAATAGTAATTTGTTTACCCACCGTAATACTTATGCTCTTGAGAGAAGCCACTAGTGAAACCTATGCCCCCTGGTCTATTTTCCATCATATTAATCTTCCAACACTTAGCTATTTTCATTGCCTTTTATTTTACTTTGCATCTTTATTATAAAAATACCAAAAATATTATCTTATCATATCTATCAGATCTCACTTTTGTAAGTGACCGTGAAGGGATTGACAACCCCTTTATTGCGTTGGTTGCGAGGATTTTATTTGTTTGTGTAGGTGCGAGGGACTCATGCGTGGCCTCCTGCTGGATTGATACCTTGGTTCTCAAAAACTGAGGGAAATACTTATGCTGCTTTACTGCATCACCATTTCCTCTTCAAGGGAAGACCAACGCAGTGCTCAAGAGGTAGCAGCACCACATCTAAATTGTACATTATTCTGTATTGAAAACACACATCACCCCTTCCCAACGTACATCATTTTGGGCCACATGCAAGAGGTGTTGGTTTTGTGGTCCCTCTCGTGCGATTTTTATGATGGTTCAATCTATTCACTACTGCAGGTTGCTGCTAACGCGACACTATGACCAGAGACCCTTCGACGAAACTGTGTGCGATGCCATAATCGCAAACGGCGGTGTAAAATAACCGTCAAAAAAGGTGCAAAACGTTTGCGATGGAGGATGCATCGAACACGGTTCAGATTTTAGTTGCATGTGCGATGCAGGGCATACGGTTCAGCTCAATTAACTGTTTGCGATGAGGAGGAACAAAATAAACGGGCAGCCAGATGAAGGTGTGTGCGATATACAACATACGGTTCACTCGGATGAACTGTTTGTGATTAGACAACAAAAAAGAAACGGTCAGCCAGATGAAGGTGTGTGCGATATACAGCATGCGGTTCACTCGGATTAACTGTTTGCGTTGAGACATGAGAACAGAAACGGTTCAACTTAACAAGATGTGTGTGATACGCGGCAAACAGGTCCGTAATCAGAAATGTGTGGCAAATAAGACGAACTGTGCGAGCGATGTCGGAGACATCAAGCACGAATCAGATTAGAGTTGCGTGTGCGATACGTGGCATAGAGTTGATCCATCCGAGCTGTTTGTGATGGAATAAGCCGTGTGTGTTGCGGGTAAACGCTTGCTGGTATATAACCTTAAGTTTAACCGAAGAAGTGTTAATGCATGTTACAAAAATTGTATAGCTGGAAACTATGTTCAAATACGACTCCAACGATATAATCTTTGGCGACATGCATTCATATTTTTTTAGTTAAATCCTACTTATAAACCAGGACGAGGGTATAATAGGTAATTAAATCACAAACTTTCTTCTATTAACCGTATGTGTACGTGTCCTTTCATCCTCCTCTCGCATGTCTTGTCACCCTGCTGCCGCAGACCGCTTATAGCGCAAGCTTGCTCAGCACGCGGGGGCGTTCTTTTGGCCAAACGGTGGCGCTAATGAATCATGGGTGAGCCCGTTCCCGTGCAAGCTTCCCGCCCGACTCGGTGAAATCCCCCAAAATCCCAATGCTTACCGGCCTACTATAAAACCCTCACGGCTGGCGAGTCCTGCATCGCATTTTCCCTGCCTCTGTAGCTTACCTCGTCTGCTTCTCCCACAATCACCCATGGCACCGGTCCGTCGTCGTCGCTCAGCCACTCCGCCCTCATCAGAGGACAGCTCAAGCTGGGAGGCTACAACGCGGCGGCGGCGCAGTCCCCGGCGTAGTGTAGTGCGCGTGGCGTCCCTGCTGGGTCTGCGTGGAACACCCACCACACGCTTCGCCACCGCTGCCCGTCACCGCGGGCCGATGGTGGGAGGTGGACATCGTGGCCGCCACCCCATTGCCTGCCACCATGGCCATCACCCGCTCCGCCACCGCGGCCCGAAGGCGGGAGGTGGTGGTCGTGGCCGCCACCCCATCATCGGCCGCCGTGGCCGCCAGCCCACCGTCGACTGCCGGGATCATCACCCGCTCCGCCACCACCGCCGGAAGGAGGGAGGTGGAGGTGGAGGGCCGCACGTGCGTCAGCGACCTTGCGTGCTACATCGAGTTCCTGCGGGAGGAGGAGGAGCGCCTCGTCGAGCACGCAAAGAGCCTTACCGCAACCGTGGCCGCAACACACGCCCACGCAGAGGCGAGGAATCAGGAGATCTACGAGCAGTCCGGCCGCTTCGAGAGGGATCGTCTGGAGCGGCAGTGGGCGTTCAAGCTGGCGAGCGTCGCTGAACGTGTAGCAGCGGCAGGCACCGTATTGCATTTCTCCAGCTCGTCGGTAGGCTCCTCCTCGTCCTCTGCCTCTTACTGAGCGTGCTCGGCAGAGGAGAGCCTGCCGGAAGTAGCACAAAGCCCCTCCATGGTAGTAATAGTATTTAGGGGCTATTTTGTTCAGTTCATCTGACTATAGATGTGTGGTCGAACTGTACAACGTACTTAAAATTAGCTAGTATATATAGTTGAACTAGCTATTTCAGTACGTGGTTGGCAACAATTGGGGAAAAGTTTGGTCGGTTCAGCTGTCGAGTTTAACTGTTTGTATAAATTAAGAACGATTGCTTAATCTATGAATGAAATGTATGCTTAATTACTGAATTTTAGTTGCAAAAATTAGATAGTGCTAGTGATTTCTAGCTGCATATTTTGACAAATCGCAGTGTTACAAGGATTGACAAATGGCAACGTTACTAGATCAACAAATGTAAATCTTTCCAGTTTGACAAATGGCAACATACCCAATATGACAGATGCAAATGTTACCAAATTATTTGTACGTTGTTGCACACGGGTCATCCAAAACAACCGTTTGCGTTAAAGGGATGCACAAAACCTGCGGTACGGATTTTCCCTCGACTTAAGGGGGAAGACCATAGCTCTCACTTTGCATACGGGTGTTCTATCTAAAACGTTTGCGATCAAGAGCTGCACAAATCCTGCTCAACACATTTTCCCTTGGCTTCCTGGGGAAGTTGTCGGTTTCCATACGGGTGTTCTAACTAAAACGTTTGCGATGAGTGTTTTATATTTAAAAACCAAATTAAACTATGGCTTGGGCGCCATTAATGGAGAGGATGCGAGCAAGGCGGGCGGCCATGGAAGTCAAAGGGCTCGCTTCCCGGTGAGCCTGCGCGGCGTACAACTCACACGCTTCCTGTTGAGCCTCCGCATTGGAGTACAGCTCGCACGCCTTCCGTTTAGTCAAGCACTCAAGCACCTGTCCGCATGGCACCTCCTAGCCATTAAAAGGCGTGGCGTCACGTGAATGGTTAACAGAACGCACACAATTTAAATTATACGAAATGTTTGAGATGTTACAGTGGCAGCTATTTGTTTCAAAATGCCTTTGTTGGCTGTTATTCGAGTGCGCCTTCTCTCAAAATGGACATGAAAAATACCACAGCATGTCGGGTGCCATTCCATTATAGCATGCCAAGTTTCATGAATTTCAGACGAGTTTTGGATTTACTAGAATTTGAAAACAAAGTATCTCAACGTTTTGTCGGCAATCAACAGTGCCCTGGTGTTTGAAATTCATTCCCATTTCTTGCATGGGACCTAAGCATGCCCCGAAGGGCACATATTTGATTTTTCAACCAATTTATATGCACTGGAGCTTGTGCATGTAGTTCAAATTTGAATTATGCACATGAAATGCCTAGAACAACCCAGTTAATGTATAAAAATGTCCAAACGAACCCCGAAAAATTCCAAAAGTAAACACAACACTGTTTAGCCAGGCATCATATATGTGAATTTTGCAATGCCACCCTGGTTAGCCAGTCATCTTATATGTGAATTATATCATGACATCATTTTTTATTACGTGTTAAATTTGTCAACAATTTTAGTACATTCAATTACTCTTCCTGTGCATCAGCCATTCGGCACGGTCATGGAAAGATCTGGAGTGGAAACAAGGTCTTCAGAGCAGACAATGCTATCTGACGAAGCGCATGTCTTGCTGGTTACAGATAGCTCCTCAGAGGAGGATTCAGAGACAGATGACCAGTCCTATCCCCCCCAAGGTGCATGCTCTAACTTGGCAGGGTTATGTTGCTCATATCGTGCGTATGGTATCTTGCATTGCTATGTCATTTTCTTAGTTTAGACATGATTTGTGTGAATGCCACCTGTTTAGTGTCTAATTACCATATATGTGAATTATGCAATGCCATCTTTTTGCAAGACATTATATATGTGAATTATGCAATGCTATCTTGTTGCAAGGCATTATATATGTGAATTATGCAATGCCATGCTGTTTAGCCAAGCGTCATATATGTGAATTATATCATGCCATCCTTTTTTTGTATTTGTCACTGCTTTTGTCGACAATGTTTGTATATTCAACTGCTCTTCCTGTGCATCAGCCATTTGAATTGGCGACGGAGAAATCTGGAGTGAAAACAAGGTCTTCAGAGCAGACAATGCTACCTGGTGAAGTAGATATGTTGCTGGTTACATATAGCTCTTCAGAGGAGTATTCAGAGGTAGATGACCAGTCCTATTATCCCCCTGAGGTGTATGCTCAAACTTGGCAGGGTTATATTACTCATATCATGCATATGTTGTATTGCAATGCTTAGTTTTTACATCATATACACGATATTGAATGCCATCTCCTTAGTTGACACATCATATATGTGATTGCCCTCTGCTCACTTCCTTAGTATATAAATCATATATTTGAATTATATCATGCCATGATGTTTACATAGACAGCATGTATCTGAATTATGGCATGCCAACCCATTTTCTAAAGACATAATATAGTTATATCATCTCATCCTGTTCACATAGTCATCATATTTTGAATTATGTCATTCTATCCGTGAATTATATCATGCCATCATGTTTCCATCGACGGCATGTTTGTGATTTATGGCATGCCAACCACTTTAATAGACACATCGTATAGTTATATCATGTCATCCTATTTACATAGTCATCATATTTTGAAGTATGTCATTCTATCATGTTTAGTTAGCCATCATACATGTGAAATTGTGTCATGATATCCTGTTTAATTAGCCATCATATATTTGAAATTATGTCCTGTTATTCTGCTTGGTTAGACAACATAAATGTGAATTATTTCATGCCCTGTTTTCTTCCCTACTATCAATTGCACCTGTCTATCTTACAATGTCTATACATTCAATTACTTTTCTTGTTTATCAGCCATTTCAATTGGAGGGGGTGATGGAAGTATCTGTGGGAGTAAAAACACGGTCTTCAGAAAAGATCGTGCTACCTGTCGATGGAGATAGAACCATGGTTGTACTTGCCCAAGAACCAGCCCCCACCACACATAACCCAGAATCACGCAGATTGTACCCCTACCCAGTTGGACAGAGAACCAGCTACACCCCTTCTAACCCCAACCCCAGCAGATAGTAACCCAGTTCCCGTTGACACAACATCATCTCCACCACAGAGCACCCAAACACGAGCAGTTAGTAAGGCAACTGCAGTGCCCAAAGCATGAGGACCACCACTCCGAACCCCAAGTCAACGCTTAAAGCAGGAGAAGAATTGTTCTCAGGTCAGGTTCCGTAGCTATGGTTCATTCTACTTTGCTCTTGCATCACTGTATTTACTCATACCAACTAATTTCAAATTTGAAGGATGCAATTGAAACTCCAATGGTGCAACAGGTATGTTTTAAACTTGTTTCTTTAACGTGTTTGCTGTTGTAACTTGCTCTATGTTGATTTCAGTTTCAATTGAATAAACATTTATGTTCTCATGCCATGGACATTACAAGTGTTGTTATTGCTGTGTAGTTTCCCACACTTGTATTCTGTCTATGCTGCTTTGTCTTAAATAGATATGATTCGAACTGTATCTATCTTGATTTGGCAACATAAACTAGAATGATATAGACCATACAGTGACCATACTACATAGATATATGTTTGTTTCATGCTGTTATCCTGTCCACCTTACTACTGAACTGGTTTACCAAAATGAGTTTCATATACTACATTGTAAACCTGTGATGTGTTTGTTTGTTTCTCCTTTAGAACGCGGATAAAATATTGGAGAAGAGTACCCCATTATGCAATGGTAAAGGAAGTAATGTAGATCAGGTTCAAGATAGTGAGACATCCCTGTTGTTCTCCAAGAAAGTTGATAAAAACTATATTGAAGACACTGAGACAACCCCAATGTCCTGTCTTGATGTAATGTTCGAGTTACTGGCTACTACTGCTAGCACCAGCTCTTCGAACTCACTGACTGAATCAGTTCGGCTTCTTGAGTCTCAACTTCAAGTTGAAAGACATCGATCAGATGTTATGCGACAGGAAGCCGAAGGACTGAGGAAGTCCCTGCAGAATTCAGATGCATACTTTCTGGTGCAATAGCAAGTGCTGGAGGATTTAAGCGCCAAACAAGAGAAAGTTAATAAGCTTGCTAAGCATCTTTCCAGCATTATGGGTACCCAGGATATTGTTTCTTGAGCTCTTCTGAAGTGGTTTCAGTTCTGGACTTGTTTTGCTGCGGCGTTTATATGCTGCTTTGTTCCCTATATTTGCACTTGTGGCGAACTTTGATGCCCAGTGGATGTAATATGCGTAATAGCCGCGATAGCCTAGCGTAAGTTGCTTTCTTATTTATTTCCGTTGTCTTGTTTATTTGTTTTCTTGTAGTCAGTGCAGTTCTTTTTCCGCGGTTTGCTAGTGGCCCAATAACCTATTTTTTTAAAACTAGGCCACATTAACAATGGGCTACATATTTACTGTAGTTAACATGGGCCTCCTACGGGCCGTAGAAACAATGGGCCTTCTAAGGGCCGTAGAAACAATGGGCCTTCTACGGGGTGTAGACACAATGGGCCTTCTACGGGCCGTATCATCAATGGGCCTTCTACGGGCCGTATGATCGGTTGGCCAAACATGGGCCAATAACATACCACATTATGGCCGTAAATGGGCTAGAATTGAAATCGTCCGTTCATGGGCCGACCATAACGGGCCGTCGTTAATAGGCCGTATTTGATGACGCTATGAAAACAACCCAACGTATTAACGGGCCACAAACGGGCCGACTGTAAACACGGGCTGTATTTGGCCCACAAGCTGAAAATGACAGTAACGGGCTGAAAGTAAACGAATGGTGGAAATGAGCCAAAGAATAAATGGGCCCTGAGAAGGCCAAAAGATAACATGGGCTGGAAACGGCCCAACGGAATAATGGGCCGTTAATGGGTATAAAGTGATAATCTGTTCATTACGGGCCAGTTTTACCACGGGCCGTTAATGGGCCGAGGGTTACTAAGGGCCTCATATGGGCCAAAAGACGTCATGGGCCATACATGGGCCGGAAGTTAAAATGGGCTGGAATTATATTGGATGGCCCAGATGACGCTACTGGGCCTAATTCAGATAGGCCGTAAACGGGGCCTGGGTTAGCGGGCTGTAAATGGGCTATATGCAAACATGCCGTTAACAGGCTTGCCATGGGCCGGCCCGCCACCTTTTAACTAAGTCAAACGGGCCGGCCTTTTCACAGGAATGGGCCTCTATTGGGCCGTGCCACGTGTCGATGTATCATAGGCGCTTTGGGTCCAATGAGTGGACGACATCTGTCCGAACGGTGAGCCGACACGTGTTTCCTCCAGCCAATGATGATTTTACACGTGGAAAATCCCCATTGGTCGGGGCTGTTAACGGGTTATCGGATCCAAAACCGGACCCGATAGCTTAACGGTGTTCCGTTACGGTGGATGCCACGTGTCGGTCACCTTGACGAAAGCACTTCTGTGACGCGCGATTTATCGTCATGGACGTGGACACTTCCGTGATGATAATTTTGGTAATGTCATGGAACACTTCTATGACAGCACAGGTATGACTATCTTGATTCTGTCATAAATTTGTCATGGATGTACATGCATGACAGAAAACGTGACCTATTGTGACAAACACGTATCATCACGGAAGTGTATTTTTTTGTAGTGCGACACGTGTGTACATGCACAAATTTAGTAACATAGAACTAATAGCACTAAGGTCGTCCACTATGTATGCCAAAACTGGGGTAAAGACAACTGTTGCTACATCTCGCACCATTGCCCTGCACTGGCGAGCCGATGAGCGGAAAAAAATCAGGGACCCAGACTCCGGAGCACGTAGTTGCTTCGATGCTTAGTTCCTTCGTGCCATAAAGATTTAGTATTTTACTGCTTGGCTGCTCGGATGTGTGGACCAAAGTTGGCTGCACAAACTGCTGAAGCGGTGCCAAATAATTTTGTAATGGCACCGCTGATAAGATGGCAACAATTTAAGATACTAGGTACAAACTGTGACACTGTCTTAGGATGTGTTTGGTCGAAGGTGTGGTATGATTGGGTTGGGACCGTGACAGTGTCTGAATCACATCTAACAAATGATTTGTAACAATGAAAGAGGGTCCAACTTCTCTGCACATGCCAGAAACTTCCTCCCACTGTCCACAGAATCAAACGCAACTAGCTTCACGCATGGAGATTGACGGTGACAATGAGGAGATAGATCTTCAGCCACCCCGCTCCATTCGTTGCCACTGATGGTCTTAGGGAGCTACAAGAGGAAGAAATGACTCAAATCGACCTCAGGGTAAAATCCTTCATTCCATGTCATAGCCCGAGAGAGAGAAGAGAGGCATATCCGGGTGGTGAAGGAGTAGTCGCTGGAGGAGGAACCGCTAGAGATGTCTTTGAAGAAGACCATGGCGACCCCGGCGGTAGGATGCGAGACGGCGAGAGCGAGGAAGCGGCTATAGCTTAGCAAGGAAGGAAGGAAGGAGGAAACAGGGGAAATGTGACTTGTGGTCGGGGATGATTCTTCTACTTTACGTGCATGGGATGAGTTTGATAATTAAAATTTTGGTGGAAATTTCCCCGGGTACGTCATTGCATAATTTAACACCACTTGCTAATTTGGGCACACAAAAGAGCGTACAGCAGACATGCCACACTTACTAAACCAAGCAATTTTTGTACACAAAGCCAGTTCACCTAAACATTGCTCTAATAAAAGACCAGCATTAAAAACAAAGCCTAAGTACGCATAATTAAAAATCCGCCGCCGCGCCGGCCTATGCATCGCCGGTGTGAGATGAGACGTCAATGACTTGTCCTGGTGACATGCCGCCATTGGTGGACTCCACATCCCCCCTGCTGAAGTCGACCTCGTCCTCGTCCTCAGCGCCGCCCTCAAGGTTGTAGTACTCGTAGTAGTGGCTGTGCCAGAGCTCGCGTTGGTACTCCACCGCCAATTCCTCGACAGACAAACTCTTCTCTACCTCGACCTCGGCCACGCGCAACTCCTCCTCCCAGCGCTCCTCGATCTCCGCCGCCTCCTGCATCTCCAGCTCCCGCTCGGTGACCTCATGAGGAAGCAGGTGCTCCATGGCCACCACCGCCTTTTCAGACATGGGCTGCATGCTGGAGTCCGAGGTGGCCTGGAATATCTTGGCGTGTGCATCCTCGATCTTTCCATGGATGGCCTCGACCCGGGCCAGGGCGACATCAGCAGCACGGACGGCAGCTCAAGCACTCTCGACGTTTGCAGCCGTCGTCGCAGCAACAGCTATAGCCATCTCGGCTGCTGCAGCTGCCCTGTCGGCTGCCCCAGACGCCCTCTCGATGGAAGCGGCCGCGCTCAATGCGGATGCGGCGGCACTCTCGGCGTAGGCGGCCGCGCTCTCGGCGCAGGCGGCGGCGCTCGGGGGGGACGCGGCCATCATACGGGCCTTCACGAAGCGTTTCTGCGGCGTCATCTTTGCAAGAAGGGGGTGCGGGAATGGGGATCGGGATTCGTGGATTTGGGGGCTTGCCGGCACTAGAGCAGACGAGCCGGCGAAGCTTAAGGAGGAAGACTTAAATAGACCCAGATATTTTCATCACAAACGGTTCCTAGAAAACAACTGTGTGTGATGTTGTAGATATTTTTTATTAGATGTGAAAGACGAATTTGGAATAAAGTGCCAACGGATGGTGTTTTAAATGAACGAGAAATTTTGTAGTACTAATACAACTGTTATGTCAAATTTTGGAAAATTTCAGGGGTCATTTGACCTTCTAAGACATTTATGTGATTTTCTAGCCATTTAATGACCATAATTGAAATTTGAACTACATGTACATGCAACAGCTAACCATAATGGTTTGAGAACTCATATTTCGTGTACTCGTGTGTGATTTAATTCCATGTGTAGTAAATTGGAAGGAATTTTCAAACATATTGGTCTAACGACTATGACAAAATTAAGCATGGAGTGACATGGCATTTTAATTCCAAAAAAATAAAATAAAAATCAGAAACACATGAAACCTTGGTTGATGTAATGTCATGCCACCAAGATGATGTGGTAAAAAATTGGCATGTTTGACCAAAGTTTGGACACACACCCCTCACAAACCGGAGCAACTCACTAGAAGGCTCGTGGTTCCGAGAGGGAACAATGCATGTTTGACGACGAACGGGAGATAGCTTCCTCTTATGGCCTTCAATTTTTTTCTACGTCTAACGTGCACTACTACAACTATAATGTGAAATTTTTGAAAATTCTAGGGGTCATTTGACCTTTTAAAGACATTTAAGTGATTTTCTAGCCATTTAATGACCGTAATTCAAATTTGAACTACATCTACATGCAACGCCTAACCAAAGCGGTTTGAAAAATCATATTTGTATACTTGTGTGCGAGTTAATTCCATGTGCAGTAAACTAAAAGGAATTTTCAAACATATTTGTATCACGACATGGACACATATGCATGAATACGTATGCATGGAGTGGCATGGAATTTTAATTCCAAAAAAATTCAGAAACACATGAAACCTCGGTTGATGTATTGTCATGCCACCAAGATGATGTGGTAAAGAAATTGGCATGTTTGACGAAAGTTTGGACACACACCCCTCACAAACCGGAGCAACTCACTAGAAGGTTCATGGTTTCGAGAGGGAACAATGCATGTTTGATGACGAACGGGAGATAGCTTCCTCTTACGGCCTTCAATTTTTTTGTACGTCTAATGTGCACTAATACAACTGTAATGTGAAATTTTGGAAAATTCTAGGGGTCATTTGACCTTTTAAAGACATTTAAGTGATTTTCTAACCATTTAATGACCGTAATTCAAATTTGAACTACATCTACATGCAAAACCTAACCAAAATGGTTTGAAAAATCATATCTGTATACTTGTGTGCGAGTTAATTCCATGTGCAGTAAATTAGAAGGAATTTTCAAACATATTGGTCTCACAACATGGACACATGCATACGTATGCATGGAGTGACATGGCATTTTAATAAAAAAATAGAAAAATGATCAGAAACACATGAAACCTTGGTCGATGTAATGTCATGCCACCAAGATGATGTGGTAAAGAAATTGGCATGTTTGACGAACGTTTGGACACACACCCCAACCGGAGCAACTCGCTAGAAGGTTTGTGGTTCTGAGAGGGAACAATGCATGTTTGATGACGAATGGGAGCTAGCTTCCTCTTACGGCCTTCAAATTTTTTCTTACGTTTAATGTGCACTAATACAACTGTCATGTGAAAATTTGGTAAATTTCAGGGGTCATTTGACCTTTTAAAGACATTTAAGTGATTTTCTAACCATTTACTGACCGTAATTCAAATTTGAACTACATCTACATGCAACGCCTAACCATAACGGTTTGAAAAATGATATTTTTGTGTACTTGTGTGCGAGTTAATTCCATGTGCAGTAAATTAGAAGGAATTTTCAAACATATTGGTGTCAAGGCATGGGCACATGCATGGAGTGCATGCCATGGCATTTTAATTCCAAAAAATTAAAAAATGATTAAAAAACATGAAACCTTGCTTGATTTAATGTCATCCACCAAGATGATGTGGTAAAGAAATTGGCATGTTTAACAAAAGTTTGGACACACACCCCTCACAAACCGGAGCAACTCGCTAGAAGCTTCATGGTTCCGAGAGGGAACAATGCATGTTTGATAACGAACGGGAGATAGCTTCCTCTTACGGCCTTCAAATTTTTTCTACGTCTAACACGCACTACTACAACTGTAATGTGAAATTTTGGAAATTTCTAGGGGTCATTTGACCTTTTAAAGACATTTAAGTGATTTTCTAACCATTTAATGACCGTAATTCAAATTTGAACTACATCTACATGCAACGCCTACCCAAAACGGTTTGAAAAATCATATCTGAGTACTTGTGTGCGACTTAATTCCATGTGCAGTAAATTAGAAGGAATTTTCAAACATATTGGTCTCACGACATGGACACATGCATACGTATGCATGGAGTGACATGGCATTTTAATTAAAAAAATAGAAAAATGATCAGAAACACATGAAACCTTGGTTGATGTAATGTCATGCCACCAAGATGATGTGGTAAAGAAATTGGCATGTTTGACGAACGTTTGGACACACGCCCCTCACAAACTGGAGCAACTCGCTAGAAGGTTCGTGGTTCCGAGAGGGAACAATGCATGTTGGATGACGAACGGGAGATAGCTTCCTCTTACGGCCTTCAAATTTTTCCCTACGTTTAACGTGCAACTGTCATGTGAAAATTTGGTAAATTTCAGGGGTCATTTGACCTTCTAAAGACATTTAAGTGATTTTCTAACCATTTAATGCCCGTAAGTCAAATTTGAACTACATCTACATGCAACGCCTAACCAAAACGGTTTGAAAAATCATATTTTTTTGTACTTGTGTGCGAGTTGATTACATGTGCAGTAAATTAGAAGGAAATTTCAAACATATTGTTGTCAAGGCATGGGCACATGCATGGGGTGCATGTCATGGCATTTTAATTCCAAAAAATTAAAAAATAATCAGAAAAACATGAAACCTTGCTTGATTTAATGTCATGCCACCAAGATGATGTGGTAAATTTTTTGCCTGTTTGACGAAAGTTTGGACACACACCCCTCACAAACCTGAGCAACTCACTCGAAGGTTCGTGCTTCCGAGAGGGAACAATGCATGTTTGCTGACGGACAGGAGTGATGACCCACAAGTATAGGGGATCTCTCGTAGTCCTTTCGATAAGTAAGAGTGTCGAACCCAATGAGGAGCAGAAGGAAATGACAAGCGGTTTTCAGTAAGGTATTCTCTGCAAGCACTGAAATTATCGATAACAGATAGTTTTGTGATAAGTTAATTTGTAACGGGTTGTAGTTCCATGATCCCATATCATCACATAGCCTAAACCATGTCAATGCCTCTCCCTTCAAAGATAAAGCGAAGATCTTCTTCTTGATAACATCCTCGGGCATACCTGCAAGCTTAAATAATCCACAACTTCATCCACATAGATTAGGTGCAAATCGGGATGTAATGTTCCATCTCCTGTAAAAGGATTAGCTAGCAGTTTCTCTATCATACCCGAAGGAATTTCAAAGTTAACACTTTCGGTATGTTCAGTAGGTTGAGGAGAAACTCTTTGCTCTACTGGTCGGGGTGAAGATACCCCGAACAAGCCCCTCAAAGGATTATGTTCCATAGTAACAAGTGACAGTAAATTTCAGCACACTATGTAAATTTTTCCTTACCAAATTCCACCTACCAAAGGCGCTTCACTCCCCGGCAACGGCACCAGAAAAGAGTCTTGATGACCCACAAGTATAGGGGATCTATAGTAGTCCTTTCGATAAGTAAGAGTGTCGAACCCAACGAGGAGCAGAAGGAAATGATAAGCGGTTTTCAGCAAGGTATTCTCTGCAAGCACTGAAATTATAGGTAACAGATAGTTTTGTGATAAGGTAATTTGTAACGGGTAACAGGTAATGAAAGTAAATAAGGTGCATCAAGATGGCCCAATCCTTTTTCTAGCAAAGGACAAGCCTGGACAAACTCTTATATAGAAAAAGTGCTCCCGAGGACACATGGGAATTATCGTCAAGCTAGTTTTCATCACGCTCATATGATTCGCGTTCGTTACTTTGATAGTTTGGTATGTGGGTGGACTGGTGCTTGGGTGCTGTACTTTCTTGAACAAGCATCCCACTTATGATTAACCCCTATTGCAAGCATCCGCAACTACAAAAGAACTATTAAGGTAAACCTAACCATAGCATGAAGTTCAAGGTGTTGACTACGATGAGAGAGTTTCTCACTCGTATCTATGCTTAAAGTCTGTCTGAATCATGTTAGCAATTGCCGCATTTTATGAAATCTGGCAAATGGATAAACAAAACTACATTCCTTAATGGATTTATTAAAGAAGAGTTGTATATGATGCAACCAGGAGGTTTTGTCAATCCTAAAGGTGCTAACAAAATATGCAAGCTCCAGCGATCCATCTATGGACTGGTGCAAGCATCTCGGAGTTGGAATATACACTTTGATAAGTTGATCAAAGGATATAGTTTTATACAGACTTGCGGTGAAGCCTGTATTTACAAGAAAGTGAGTGGGAGCACTACATCATTTCTGATAAGTATATGTGAATGACATATTGTTGATCGGAAATAATGTAGAATTATTCTGCAAAGCATAAAGGAGTGTTTTGAAATGAGTTATTTCAAAGAAAGACCTCGGTGAAGCTGCTTACATATTGAGCATCAAGATCTATAGAGATAGATCAAGACGCTTGATAAGTTTTTTCAATGAGTACATACCTTAACAAGATTTTGAAGTAGTTCAAAATAGAACAGTCAAAGAAAGAGTTCTTGCCTGTGTTACATGGTGTGAAATTGAGTAAAGACTCAAAGCCCGACCACGGCAGAAGATAGAAAGAGAATGAAAGTCATTCCCTATGCCTTGGCCATAGGTTCTATAAAGTATGCCATGCCGTGTACCAGATCTATTGTATACCCTACACTGATTTTGGCAAGGGAGTACAATAGTGATCTAGGAGTAGATCACTGGACAACGGTCAAAGTTATCCTTAGTGGAATAAGGATATGTTTCTCGATTATGGAAGTGACAAAAGGTTCGTCGTAAAGGGTTACATCGATGCAAGTTTTGACACTAAATCTAGATGACTCTAAATCTCGGTCTAGATACATATTGAAAGTGGGAGCAATTAGCTAGAGTAGCTCCGTGAAGAGCATTGTAGACATAGATATTTGCAAAATACTTACGGATCTGAATGTGACAGACCCGTTGACTAAAATTATCTCACAATCAAAACATGATCACACCTTAGTACTCTTTGGGTGTTAATCACATAGCGATGTGAACTAGATTATTGACTCTAGTAAACCCTTTGAGTGTTGGTCACATAGAGATGTGAACTATGGGTGTTAATCACATGGTGATGTGAATTATTGATGTTAAATCACATGGCGATGTGAAATAGATTATTGACTCTAGTGCAAGTGGGAGACTGAAGGAAATATGCCCTAGAGGCAATAATAAAGTATTATATATTTCCTCATATCATCATAAATGTTTATTATTCATGCTAGAATTGTATTAACCGGAAACATAATGTCACATCCCCAGTTCTGGTATGACCTAGACTAGCTAGTCATCTGTGCATCATGTTTAAATTCCATTTAAATTTGAAGTGGGGATCTGTGAAACCCTCAGAATCATTTCTGGAAATGACCCAGATAAAAATTGCTCCAAAAGGGTCCAAGAAAATGTTCATGTTGCTCTCTGAAAATATTGCACAGAGATAAAAATCAAACCAATATTTTTAGGAGCTCATAAATATTTATTTTGGGCATTTGGAATTAATGCAGTAATTATTTGCTTTGGATATATATTGTTATATATATAAAATATTGTCCAAAAATTATGCCATTTGTTGAGGAGTTCTGGAATAATACCACTAGCCCCTACAAAAATTGGCATAAAAAAATAAAATGGTTTATCTTTTTATTAAACCAAACAAATGTCAGAAAAATAGAAAAGGAACAGAAATGGGAAAAACCTACCTGTGCTTACCTGCGGCCCAGCTGGACCAGCCCACCAGCGCTGTCGTCCTCCTGGCGCCAGTCGGCCAGGCGTGTGGCCGGCGCGCTCGCACGGCCGTGCCGCCATGCCAGCTGCCTGCCTGTCCTCCCCCTCGTCGCCTGGATGCCCCGCGCGACGCCACGCGCCGCCCGCACCTCTCTCGCTCTCTCCCGTGCCCATTCTCTCTTCCCCCTCGCTCTCTCTCTCTCTCTCACGGCCGAGCACTGCCGTCGCCACCGGCCACCGTTGCCGTAGCCACCGCCACCCCCTCGCCTCTCCGGCACGCCCAGAAGCTCCGCCACGTCGCGGGCTACCTCTCCGTCGAGCCACACGCCTCGGGAGGCCCTGGAGCGCCGCCATCGCCATCGTCTTCCTCCTCGGGCTCCGCCGTCTACCGCCGTCGATTCGCCGTCACCAGGTCTCCCCCGAGCCCGCTGTGCTGCTCCGCGTGATCGCCGTGAGCACCTCCCCGTTTCCCCCCTCTTCTCCCCATCGTTCCCGCGTCGTACCCGCCGTTTCCTCCACGGCCGTAGCTCCTCGCCGCCGTCCATGTCGCCGCCGTCGCTCAAGCCACTGCAGCCCGCAACCGCACGCGTCACCGTGTTCCTGGTGACGCCAGGAGGCTGTAGAGCCTCTCCGCTCGCTTCCTCGTGCTCCGTAGCCCCGTAGCCGCTCGAGCCCGAGCTCCGGCCGCCGCCGTGAGCTCCGCTCCGGCGAGCTTCGCCGCCCGCGCAGCCTCTCGCGGGCTCCCCTGGATGCGCGGGAGCGCGGGCAACCTCCTGGTGCCCCCAGGCGCCGCTCCCGTGGCTTCTAGTGGGGACTCCGCCGTGGCCAGTGGTCGCCGGCGACGAGCCCTGTCGCCTGAGCCCTGCCACGTGGGTCCGGCCTGTCAGGTGATTAGCTTAGTGCTAATCACCACCTAACCTAACCCCTGACACTGACCAGTGGGCCCCAGCGCCACTAACACTGTAATTAGGATGAACTAACCCGCTGTTTAACCCTGTGTCACTGACTGGTGGACCCCACACGTCAGGTTTGACCTGGTCAGCCGTGGTTGACTCGCTGATGTCATGCCACCGTCATGCTGACGCATTTATTCTTTTCTGGATTTAAATTAATTCAGGAAATTCCAGAAAATAGCCAAAACTCCTAAAATTCATAGGAATTCAACCGTAGCTCAGATTTAAATAATTTATATATGAAAAATGATCAGAAAAATTCAAGCTATCCATCTGTACCATTTTCATGCATGAAAAACCAACCTATACATGCTGCATATATGAAAACACACTTATGGCATTTAAAGGAACTTACATTAGAGTTGCATTTGAACCTTTGGTTCAAATGGATCTCTCCCAAGTTGAATGCTAAATGCATTGGCTCAGAACCACATCACATATTCATGCCATATTCATGCATCATATTGTTGCATATGATTGTGTTTTGATTGTCGACACCGTTCCTTCTCGATAGGTCCTGCTCCGAAGAGTGCTCGAGAGTACCTGTTTGGGAGCAGTGCCACCCTGTTGATCTACCAGGCAAGCAAACCCCCTTGTTCATTCCGATACAAACCTACTCTCTCGCTCCTGCTCTCTTTTACTGCATTAGGACAACAACGATTCAACTGCTACTTTATGCTGCGGTAGTCGAACCCTTCCTCTGCATGACCTGTCATTGCCACAGTAAATAGTTGAAACCCACTAGCATGTGTAGGAGTTGATTGAGCCATGTTGTGTTCCTACCATGCCATGCCTGCTATTGCTTAGAGTTGTGTCAGGTCTGATTCATTGGGAATGAATTGGAGTGTTACGATATGTTCTGGTGCTGAGAGATAAGCGTGTGAACACGATTTGGTAAAGGTAGCGGTGAGAGGCCATGTAGGAGTACATGGTGGGTTGTCTCATTGGGACCGTCCTTAAGAACCGAGTTCTGTGTAAGTTGTCCAATGACTAGCTACTACCACACATTGGGCTCCGGGCGCTCCAAGCTCTCTCGACTTATTAACCGCCTTGATCTCTGTCCAGGAGTTGCAATTAGTTTCTGGTGTTTGTAGGTAGTGTTAGTAGTCTACCAAGTGGCACCCGGCCAGGTGGGCTTGGGACAGACTAGGCACAAGTGGCACGGTGTACCAAGCGTAGATCCATCCGGCGAGGTGGGCTTGGGAACCCTGCGCACATCGTTTGGGGCCGTGAGCGACACCCCGGCCGGATCTCCTTGCGGATGGAACCCGAATAGGCGATAAACCTGGACTAGAGTCTTGTGTGGTTAGTCAGGTCGTGGCCGACACCCTCGCCAGGCTTCCGCTTGAAGGTTGCCGAGGTACCTGACGTGTACATGGCGGTAAGTGGCGAGAGCGTGTGTGAAGCAGTACACCCCTGCAGGGTTATCATGATCTATTCGAATAGCCGTGTCCTCGGTTATGGACTTCTTGGATGCTTACATGGTACATAGACAACTTGAAGTGGATACTCTAAAATGCTCAAGATAAGTGTGAGTGCTATGGATGGCTTCTCGTAGTGATACGGGAATGAATCCATAGTGGTGTATTGAGGTGGTGATTAGTGGACTCGTGTGCGCCTTCTTATCTCAAAGAAGTTTCTCGTAGTCGTAGAACAGGATAGCCACTGAGTCAAAGCTGGCTTGCTGCAACTAAACCCCACACTACCTTCTTGATACAAATGCATGTAAGATAGGATCTGATGTAAGTCTTGCTGAGTACCTTTGTACTCATGTTGCTTTGTTTATGTTTTTGCAGCGGAGACTTCAGTCTTGCTAGTAGCTCTGCTTGGACTTCGACGAGTAGCTTGTACCTCAGCTACGATCTTGTACCCTTGGGAGGGTCTTGTAGATAGTCAGGCTTCTCAGCCTTTTTCTTTTGTAGTTGTCTATACCCAGACATGTAATGCTTTCGTTGCTTGTATGCTCTGAATGATGGGTCATGTGACCCCTGTTTGTACTTAATGCTATGTGGCTCTTCTGGGCCTTTTATCTATATGAGTTTGCGTTATGTTGTGATGCCATGTTGTACAACACATACTTGCATGTTATGCGTACGTGTAACGTGTATTGCTATGTGTGGGATCCGACAATCTAGTTGTTTATCCTTGGCAGCCTCTCTTATGGGGAAATGTAGTCTAGTGCCTCCTTGAGACATAGTAGTCCGCTACAGCCCGGTTCACCGGAGTCCTGCTAGCCCAGCACTACTGCTCTGGACACTTGACTGGCCGGCATGTGTTTCATTTCGTTCCTGTGTCTGTCCCTTCGGGGAAATGTCACGCGGTGACATCCGGAGTCCTGCCTAGCCTGCTACAGCCCGGGTTCCCGGAGTCCTGTTCGCCCAGTGCTACAGCCCGGATTCACACGCTGCTGACCGACACGCTCGATGTTGATTCATGTATGCCTGTCCCCATACGTTAGTGCCGCTTTGGGTTCACGACTAGCCATGTCGGCCCGGGTTCTCTGTCATATGGATGCTAGCGACATTGTCATATACGTGAGCCAAAAGGCGCAAACGGTCCCGGGCCATGGTAAGGCGACACCCGTGGGAATACCGTGCGTGAGGCCGCAAAGTGATATGAGGTGTTACATGCTAGATCGGTGTGACTTAGAATCGGGGTCCCGACAGCTTTGGTATCAGAGCCTGACTGCCTGTAGGATTTCCAAGCCAACCTGGTCGAAGTTGAGTCTAGAAATTCTTTAGTTATGTAAGGGAATTGATTGTGGAAGGGAACGTAAGGCTCTTTTTACTTCTTTTACTTCATGCCCTTCTGATCTGAGTCATCCTATCTTTCCTACGGGGTTAAGGAACTAGGCTTCCTCTTCTGTCTATCAGGATCACGTGTTACTACTCCGTAGTCTCTTAGGATTGGTTGATCAGAGTCATATCCCAGTTTGAGTACCTCCAGTGTAGCCTGTTTAGTAATATCTCAGAGCCTTGAGTGACGATGTTGAGTATGGTGCTACGCCGCCTTTTGCAGAATGTCTCATTTTGAGCATTTTACTGCCGTTATGCTGCCGAATTTGTCCTAGGAGTTTGAGAGATACCAAATTTCCTTATGCTACATGTTGCATCCTATAGTTGTAGTTGACCTCATCCTTGGTTCCGCTTCTCAGGATGTCGTCAGTTAATCGAAGTTCTGTTGCTCGTTGCCTGAACCACGGAGGTGGTAGGGATGAGGAGGATCCTCCCGACAAGCCTTCGTTAGCAGAGTTTATGTTAGAGATGGAGAGGAACAAGCATGAGTCTAACCGCTTGTTAGCACGTATCGAGGAGAACACCGCACCTCAGTGCAAAGAGTCAGCGACCATCTATGATTTCATTGGTCTGAAACCACCTACCTTCCATCATTCCATTGAACCACTCGATGCAGATGATTGGCTCCGTAGTATCACACACAAGCTGCATTCTGCGAACGTAGCTGAAGGTGACAAGGTCACTTATGCTGCATATCACCTGGAAGGTCCTGCTAGTCTTTGGTGGCAGAACTATGAGGCTATGCTTCCAGTTGGACAGTTACCGACCTGGAGGGATTTCACTGAGGCTTTCCGCGAGCATCACATTCCTCAGGCTCTCATTGACCGCAAGAGAGAAGAATTCTGTAGTTTTACCCAGGGTAAGGTGGCTGTTGATGCTTACAGTAGAGAGTTTGAGAACCTCGCCCGCTATGCTACAGAAGAAGTGTCCACAGACGCTAAGAAGCAGGCTAGGTTCCGAAAGGGTCTCAACCCCAAGTTGCGTCGAGATCTCCACCTGCACCATTGCAATACATTCCAGGCTCTTGTGAACAAGGCCATTAATGCGGAGACAGCTCAGCTCACCTACGAGGAGTCTCGTAAGCACACCCGTGATTTGGTTTCTTCCTCCGGTTCTAGTTCTCAGAAGCGCCGGATTTGGATTCCGAACTCTGCTCTTCCACCCGGTTATACACCGAGGCCATCTTATGTGGCGCCTCACCCAGTTCAGCCGTATGCTCCACCCAGGCCTATTGGTGGACCGCCTGCCAACGCGGGTCCACGTCTTACCTCCAAGATTTGTTACAAGTGCGGAGAGCCAGGCCACACCGCCCGTATTTGCACTCAGACCCGTGTTGCTCCACCCCAGCCCGAGAAGTCTGTTGGCCGTGGTAAGCCATCACGCAAGATGATCAGTACCAAGTCAGCTCCCACTGAATGTGGACGTGTGCATCACGTCTCAGCTAAAGACGCTCAGGATGATCCAGATGTCGTTCTTGGTACACTCCTTGTAAACTGTCATCCAGCTTCGGTTCTATTTGATACTGGGGTGTCTCATTCCTTCATTTCCGAAAGTTATGCCCGCTTGCACGACATGTCATTTTGTGATATGCCCTCCCCACTACTCATTCAACTCCTGGATCCAAATGGCAAACTTCTAGTGTAAGCCATGGTAACGAAATCCTTGTTGACAGACTGGTATTCCTTGCATCACTCATAGCCCTCAAGACTTCAGATATTAACATCATCTTGGGTATGGACTGGATGAAAGCTCATTATGCCAATATTGATTGTTACACCCGGTCTGTTCAGCTCACACACCCATCTGGCAAGATAGTCACTGTCTCCACCAGAATTGCAAAGCGTCAGCTTTATTCTCTTAATGCCAGCCCTCTTCCAGACCTTGAGGATATTCCGGTAGTCTGTGACTTTCCGGATGTCTTTCCAGAAGAACTGCCAGGTATTCCACCTGACAGGGATGTAGAGTTTGTCATAGATCTTATCCCAGGAACCGCCCCAATCTCTAGGAGACCCTACAAGATGGCACCCTTAGAGCTAGCCGAGCTTAAGAAACAACTCGATGAATCCTTGCAAAAGGGTTTCATCCGTCCTAGTTCTTCTCCTTGGGCTTGCCCCGTCCTCTTCGTCAAGAAGAAGGATGGTACGGACCGGATGGTTGTAGATTATCGTCCTGTTAATTTGGTCACGATAAAGAACAAGTATCCGCTCCCCAGGATCAACGACCTATATGATCAACTCGCTGGATCCTCAGTCTTTTCCAAGATGGATTTGAGGTTAGGCTACCATCAAATCAAGATTAGAAACGGGGACATTCCTAAGACGGCTTTTGTCACTCGTTATGGCCAGTACGAGTACACTGTCATGTCCTTTGGTCTAACCAATGCTCCAGCTACCTTCTCCCGCTTGATGAACTCGATCTTCATGGAGTACTTAGACAAGTTCGTCATGGTTTACCTCGATGATATCCTTATCTACTCGAAGAACGAGGAAGAGCATGCCGAACATCTTAGACTTGTGTTAGCAAAACTCAGAGAGCACCGCCTTTATGCCAAGTTCTCCAAGTGCGAATTTTGGTTGCCAGAAGTGACCTACCTAGGCCACGTGATCTCTGGTAAGGGCATTGCTGTCAATCCTGAGAGAGTTCAGGCCGTTCTTGATTGGACTCCACCTGAAACAGTTAAACAAGTTAGGAGTTTCCTTGGTCTAGCCAGTTATTGTCGCCGCTTCGTTGAAAACTTCTCCAAAGTAGCCAAACCCCTCATGGAACTTCTCAAGAAGGATAAAAAGTTTGAGTGGTCCCCACAGTGTGAGTACAGTTTTCAGGAACTGAAAAGACACCTGACTTCTGCTCCCATACTGGTGCCACCGGATTTCACGAAGGACTTTGTTATCTACTGCGACGCCTCACGACAGGGACTAGGCTGCATTCTTATGCAGGATCGTCATGTGATTGCCTATGCATCTCGACAGTTGCATCCACATGAGGAGAATTATCCTACACATGATCTAGAGCTTGCAGCCGTAGTCTATGCTCTTAAGACATGGCGACATTACCTTCTCGGTAAACGTTGCGAGATTTACACCGATCACCAGAGTCTCAAGTATATTTTCACCCAACCAGATTTGAACCTTAGGCAAAGACGTTGGTTGGAGTTGATCTCAGATTACGACTTAGGGATTACCTACACCCTAGGCAAGGGCAATGTCATGGCTGATGCGCTAAGTCGTAAGTCCTATTGCAACAATCTTATGTTGCAGCAGGGCCAACCACTTCTCCATGAGGAATTCTGTAAGCTTAACCTTCACATTGCTCCTCACGGATTCCTTTCTACCTTGGTGGCGAAACCTACTCTTGTGGATCAGATCATCTCTGCTCAGAAGCAGGATACGGGAATTTCCCGGATCAAGAGAAACATTAATAAGGGAGTTGGTGGAAGTTTCTCTATAGATGATCGAGGTGCTGTTTTCTTTGAGAATCGCTTGGTGGTTCCCAAGAATCAACAACTGCGACAATTGATCCTTAAGGAGGCACATGAATCCCCTCTCACGATTCATCCCGGTAGTACTAAGATGTATCAGGACCTACGCCAGAGGTTCTGGTGGACTAGGATGAAGAGAGAAATTGCTGAGTTCATAGCTAACTGTGACGTTTGTCGTCGCGTTAAGGCAGAGCATCAAAGGCCTGCTGGCACCCTTCAACCTTTAGCCATTCCTGAGTGGAAATGGGATAAAGTTGGTATGGTCTTCATCACCGGCTTTCCCAGGACCAAGAAAGGGAATAACGCTATCTTTGTAGTCATTGATCGTCTTTCCAAAGTGGCTCACTTCCTACCTGTTCGAGAGAGTATCACTGCTGGTCAGCTCGCTGACTTATATATTTCTCGAATAGTGTCACTTCATGGTGTTCCACTAGAGATCAATTCAGACCATGGTAGTCTCTTCACTTCTCATTTCTGGGAGAGTTTCCAAACTGCCATGGGCACCCATCTTTCCTTCAGTACCGCTTTCCACCCTCAATCAAGTGGTGAGGTGGAAAGGGTCAACCAAATTCTCGAAGACATGCTTAGAGCTTGCGTTATCTCATTCGGTATGGATTGGGAGAAATGCCTACCTTTTGCCGAGTTTTCTTATAACAATAGCTATCAATCCAGTCTTAAGAAAGCTCCTTTCGAGATTCTGTATGGACGAAGATGTCGAACACCTTTGAACTGGTCAGAAACCGGTGAAAGACAATTCTTTGGACCGGACATGATCCAGGAAGCAGAAGAGCAAGTTCGCATCATTCGTGAGAATTTGAAAACAGCCCAGTCTTGTCAAAAGAGCCAGTATGACCGTCGTCATAAGGAAGTGGCTTATGAAGTTGGCGACAAGGCTTACCTTCGGGTTACTCCTCTAAAGGGTACCCATCGTTTCGGTATCAAGGGCAAGTTGGCTCCTCGTTATATTGGTCCGCTCCTCATTCTCGCTAAACAAGGAGAGGTTGCCTACCAGTTGGAACTACCCCCACATCTTTCTCGAGTCCATGATGTCTTCCACGTCTCTCAACTCAGGCGTTGCTTCTCGGATCCCATCCGCGGAGTGGACCACGAAACGCTTGATCTCCAAGATAACCTCACATATCGAGAGTACCCTATTCGCATTCTTGATCAAGCAGAGCGTGTCACCCGACGTCAGAACATCAAGTTTCTCAAGGTTCAGTGGTCTCATCATTCCGAGAGAGAAGCTACTTGGGAGCGAGAAGATCGTCTTCGACTGGAGTACCCCACCTACCTTCCATCGACCCCTGAATCTCGGGACGAGATTCTTTCAAGTGGGGGCGAGTTGTCACATCCCTAGTTCTGGTATGACCTAGACTAGCTAGTCATGTGTGCATCATGTTTAAATTCCATTTAAATTTGAAGTGGGGATCTGTGAAACCCTCAGAATCATTTCTGCAAATGACCCAGATAAAAATTGCTCCAAAAGGGTCCAAGAAAATGTTCATGTTGCTCTCTGAAAATATTGGACAGAGATAAAAATCAAACCAATATTTTTAGGAGCTCATAAATATTTATTTTGGGCATTTGGAATTAATGCAGTAATTATTTCCTTTGGATATATATTGTTATATATATAAAATATTGTCCAAAAATTATGCCATTTGTTGAGGAGTTCTAGAATAATACCACTAGCCCCTACAAAAATTGGCATAAGAAAATAAAATGGTTTATCATTTTTATTAAACCAAACAAATGTCAGAAAAATAGAAAAGGAACAGAAATGGGAAAAACCTACCTGTGCTTACCTGCGGCCCAGCTGGACCAGCCCACCAGCGCTGTCGTCCTCCTGGCGCCAGTCGGCCAGGCGTGTGGCCGGCGCGCGCGCACGGCCGTGCCGCCATGCCACCTGCCTGCCTGTCCTCCCCCTCGTCGCCTGGATGCCCCGCGCGACGCCACGCGCCGCCCGCACCTCTCTCGCTCTCTCCCGTGCCCATTCTCTCTTCCCCCTCGCTCTCTCTCTCTCTCTCACGGCCGAGCACTGCCGTCGCCACCGGCCACCGTTGCCGTAGCCACCGCCACCCCCTCGCCTCTCCGGCACGCCCAGAAGCTCCGCCACGTCGCGGGCTACCTCTCCGTCGAGCCACACGCCTCGGGAGGCCCTGGAGCGCCGCCATCGCCATCATCTTCCTCCTCGGGCTCCGCCGTCTGCCGCCGTCGATTCGCCGTCACCAGGTCTCCCCCGAGCCCACTGTGCTGCTCCGCGTGATCGCCGTGAGCACCTCCCCGTTTCCCCCCTCTTCTCCCCATCGTTCCCGCGTCGTAGCCGCCGTTTCCTCCACGGCCGTAGCTCCTCGCCGCCGTCCATGTCGCCGCCGTCGCTCAAGCCACTGCAGCCTGCAACAGCACGCGTCACCGTGTTCCTGGTGACGCCAGGAGGCTGTAGAGCCTCTCCGCTCGCTTCCTCGTGCTCCGTAGCCCCGCAGCCGCTCGAGCCCAAGCTCCGGCCGCCGCCGTGAGCTTCGCTCCGGCGAGCTCCGCCGCCCCCGCAGCCTCTCGCGGGCTCCCCTGGATGTGCGGGAGCGCGGGCAACCTCCTGGTGCCCCCAGGCGCCGCTCCCGTGGCTTCTAGTGGGGACTCCGCCGTGGCCAGTGGTCGCCGGCGACGAGCCCTGTCGCCTGAGCCCTGCCACGTGGGTCCGGCCTGTCAGGTGATTAGCTTAGTGCTAATCACCACCTAACCTAACCCCTGACACTGACCAGTGGGCCCCAGCGCCACTAACACTGTAATTAGGATGAACTAACCCGCTGTTTAACCCTGTGTCACTGACTGGTGGACCCCACACGTCAGGTTTGACCTGGTCAGCCGTGGTTGACTCGCTGATGTCATGCCACCGTCATGCTGACGCATTTATTCTTTTCTGGATTTAAATTAATTCAGGAAATTCCAGAAAATAGCCAAAACTCCTAAAATTCATAGGAATTCAACCGTAGCTCAGATTTAAATAATTTATATATGAAAAATGATCAGAAAAATTCAAGCTATCCATCTGTACCATTTTCATGCATGAAAAACCAACCTATACATGCTGCATATATGAAAACACACTTATGGCATTTAAAGGGACTTACATTAGAGTTGCATTTGAACCTTTGGTTCAAATGGATCTCTCCCAAGTTGAATGCTAAATGCATTGGCTCAGAACCACATCACATATTCATGCCATATTCATGCATCATATTGTTGCATATGATTGTGTTTTGATTGTCGACACCGTTCCTTCTCAATAGGTCCTGCTCCGAAGAGTGCTCGAGAGTACCTGTCTGGGAGCAGTGCCACCCTGTTGATCTACCAGGCAAGCAAACCCCCTTGTTCATTCCGATACAAACCTACTCTCTCGCTCCTGCTCTCTTTTACTACATTAGGACAACAACGATTCAACTGCTACTTTATGCTGCGGTAGTCGAACCCTTCCTCTGCATGACCTGTCATTGCCACAGTAAATAGTTGAAACCCACTAGCATGTGTAGGAGTTGATTGAGCCATGTTGTGTTCCTACCATGCCATGCCTGCTATTGCTTAGAGTTGTGTCAGGTCTGATTCATTGGGAATGAATTGGAGTGTTACGATATGTTCTGGTGCTGAGAGATAAGCGTGTGAACACGATTTGGTAAAGGTAGCGGTGAGAGGCCATGTAGGAGTACATGGTGGGTTGTCTCATTGGGACCGTCCTTAAGAACCGAGTTCTGTGTAAGTTGTCCAATGACTAGCTACTACCACACATTGGGCTCCGGGCGCTCCAAGCTCTCTCGACTTATTAACCGCCTTGATCTCTGTCCAGGAGTTGCAATTAGTTTCTGGTGTTTGTAGGTAGTGTTAGTAGTCTACCAAGTGGCACCCGGCCAGGTGGGCTTGGGACAGACTAGGCACAAGTGGCACGGTGTACCAAGCGTAGATCCATCCGGCGAGGTGGGCTTGGGAACCCTGCGCACATCGTTTGGGGCCGTGAGCGACACCCCGGCCGGATCTCCTTGCGGATGGAACCCGAATAGGCGATAAACCTGGACTAGAGTCTTGTGTGGTTAGTCAGGTCGTGGCCGACACCCTCGCCAGGCTTCCGCTTGAAGGTTGCCGAGGTACCTGACGTGTACATGGCGGTAAGTGGCGAGAGCGTGTGTGAAGCAGTACACCCCTGCAGGGTTATCATGATCTATTCGAATAGCCGTGTCCTCGGTTATGGACTTCTTGGATGCTTACATGGTACATAGACAACTTGAAGTGGATACTCTAAAATGCTCAAGATAAGTGTGAGTGCTATGGATGGCTTCTCGTAGTGATACGGGAATGAATCCATAGTGGTGTATTGAGGTGGTGATTAGTGGACTCGTGTGCGCCTTCTTACCTCAAAGAAGTTTCTCGTAGTCGTAGAACAGGATAGCCACTGAGTCAAAGCTGGCTTGCTGCAACTAAACCCCACACTACCTTCTTGATACAAATGCATGTAAGATAGGATCTGATGTAAGTCTTGCTGAGTACCTTTGTACTCATGTTGCTTTGTTTATGTTTTTGCAGCGGAGACTTCAGTCTTGCTAGTAGCTCTGCTTTGACTTCGACGAGTAGCTTGTACCTCAGCTACGATCTTGTACCCTTGGGAGGGTCATGTAGATAGTCAGGCTTCTCAGCCTTTTTCTTTTGTAGTTGTCTATACCCAGACATGTAATGCTTTCGTTGCTTGTATGCTCTGAATGATGGGTCATGTGACCCCTGTTTGTACTTAATGCTATGTGGCTCTTCTGGGCCTTTTATCTATATGAGTTTGTGTTATGTTGTGATGCCATGTTGTACAGCACATACGTGCATGTTATGCGTACGTGTAACGTGTATTGCTATGTGTGGGATCCGACAATCTAGTTGTTTATCCTTGGCAGCCTCTCTTATGGGGAAATGTAGTCTAGTGCCTCCTTGAGCCATAGTAGTCCGCTACAGCCCGGTTCACCGGAGTCCTGCTAGCCCAGCACTACTGCTCTGGACACTTGACTGGCCGGCATGTGTTTCATTTCGTTCCTGTGTCTGTCCCTTCGGGGAAATGTCACGCGGTGACATCCGGAGTCCTGCCTAGCCTGCTACAGCCCGGGTTCCCGGACTCCTGTTAGCCCAGTGCTACAGCCCGGATTCACACGCTGCTGACCGACACGCTTGATGTTGATTCATGTATGCCTGTCCCCATACGTTAGTGCCGCTTTGGGTTCACGACTAGCCATGTCGGCCCGGGTTCTCTGTCATATGGATGCTAGCGACATTGTCATATACGTGAGCCAAAAGGCGCAAACGGTCCCGGGCCATGGTAAGGCGACACCCGTGGGAATACCGTGCGTGAGGCCGCAAAGTGATATGAGGTGTTACATGCTAGATCGGTGTGACTTAGAATCGGGGTCCCGACAGCTTTGGTATCAGAGCTTGACTGCCTGTAGGATTTCCAAGCCAACCTGGTCGAAGTTGAGTCTAGAAATTCTTTAGTTATGTAAGGGAATTGATTGTGGAAGGGAACGTAAGGCTCTTTTTACTTCTTTTACCTCATGCCCTTCTGATCTGAGTCATCCTATCTTTCCTATGGGGTTAAGGAACTAGGCTTCCTCTTCTGTCTATCAGGATCACGTGTTACTACTCCGTAGTCTCTTAGGATTGGTTGATCAGAGTCATATCCCAGTTTGAGTACCTCCAGTGTAGCCTGTTTAGTAATATCTCAGAGCCTTGAGTGACGATGTTGAGTATGGTGCTACGCCGCCTTTTGCAGAATGTCTCATTTTGAGCATTTTACTGCCGTTATGCTGCCGAATTTGTCCTAGGAGTTTGAGAGATACCAAATTTCCTTATGCTACATGTTGCATCCTATAGTTGTAGTTGACCTCGTCCTTGGTTCCGCTTCTCAGGATGTCGTCAGTTAATCGAAGTTCTGTTGCTCGTTGCCTGAACCACGGAGGTGGTAGGGATGAGGAGGATCCTCCCGACCAGCCTTCGTTGGCAGAGTTTATGTTAGAGATGGAGAGGAACAAGCATGAGCCTAACCGCTTGTTAGCACATATCGAGGAGAACACCGCACCTCAGTGCAAAGAGTCAGCGACCATCTATGATTTCATTGGTCTGAAACCACCTACCTTCCATCATTCCATTGAACCACTCGATGCAGATGATTGGCTCCGTAGTATCACACACAAGCTGCATTCTGCGAACGTAGCTGAAGGTGACAAGGTCACTTATGCTGCATATCACCTGGAAGGTCCTGCTAGTCTTTGGTGGCAGAACTATGAGGCTATGCTTCCAGTTGGCCAGTTACGGACCTGGAGGGATTTCACTGAGGCTTTTCGCGAGCATCACATTCCTCAGGCTCTCATTGACCGCAAGAGAGAAGAATTCTGTAGTTTTACCCAGGGTAAGGTGGCTGTTGATGCTTACAGTAGAGATTTTGAGAACCTAGCCCGCTATGCTACAGAAGAAGTGTCCACAGACGCTAAGAAGCAGGCTAGGTTCCGAAAGGGTCTCAACCCCAAGTTGCGTCGAGATCTCCACCTGCACCATTGCAATACATTCCAGGCTCTTGTGAACAAGGCCATTAATGCGGAGACAGCTCAGCTCACCTACGAGGAGTCTCGTAAGCACACCCGTGATTTGGTTTCTTCCTCCGGTTCTAGTTCTCAGAAGCGCCGGATTTGGATTCCGAACTCTGCTCTTCCACCCGGTTATACACCGAGGCCATCTTATGTGGCGCCTCACCCAGTTCAGCTGTATGCTCCACCCAGGCCTATTGGTGGACCGCCTGCCAACGCGGGTCCACGTCTTACCTCCAAGATTTGTTACAAGTGCGGAGAGCCAGGCCACACCGCCCGTATTTGCACTCAGACCCGTGTTGCTCCACCCCAGCCCGAGAAGTCTGTTGGCCGTGGTAAGCCATCACGCAAGATGATCAGTACCAAGTCAGCTCCCACTGAATGTGGACGTGTGCATCACGTCTCAGCTAAAGACGCTCAGGATGATCCAGATGTCGTTCTTGGTACACTCCTTGTAAACTGTCATCCAGCTTCGGTTCTATTTGATACTGGGGTGTCTCATTCCTTCATTTCCGAAAGTTATGCCCGCTTGCACGACATGTCATTTTGTGATATGCCCTCCCCACTACTCATTCAAACTCCTGGATCCAAATGGCAAACTTCTAGTGTAAGCCATGGTAATGAAATCCTTGTTGACAGACTGGTATTCCTTGCATCACTCATAGCCCTCAAGACTTCAGATATTAACATCATCTTGGGTATGGACTGGATGAAAGCTCATTATGCCAAGATTGATTGTTACACCCGGTCTGTTCAGCTCACACACCCATCTGGCAAGATAGTCACTGTCTCCACCAGAATTGCAAAGCGTCAGCTTTATTCTCTTAATGCCAGCCCTCTTCCAGACGTTGAGGATATTCCGGTAGTCTGTGACTTTCCGGATGTCTTTCCAGAAGAACTGCCAGGTATTCCACCTGACAGGGATGTAGAGTTTGTCATAGATCTTATCCCAGGAACCGCCCCAATCTCTAGGAGACCCTACAAGATGGCACCCTTAGAGCTAGCCGAGCTTAAGAAACAACTCGATGAATCCTTGCAAAAGGGTTTCATCCGTCCTAGTTCTTCTCCTTGGGCTTGCCCCGTCCTCTTCGTCAAGAAGAAGGATGGTACGGACAGGATGGTTGTAGATTATCGTCCCGTTAATTTGGTCACGATAAAGAACAAGTATCCGCTCCCCAGGATCAACGACCTGTATGATCAACTCGCTGGATCCTTAGTCTTTTCCAAGATGGATTTGAGGTTAGGCTACCATCAAATCAAGATTAGAAACGGGGATATTCCTAAGACGGCTTTTGTCACTCGTTATGGCCAGTACGAGTACACCTTCATGTCCTTTGGTCTAACCAATGCTCCAGCTACCTTCTCCCGCTTGATGAACTCAATCTTCATGGAGTACTTAGACAAGTTCGTCATGGTTTACCTTGATGATATCCTTATCTACTCGAAGAACGAGGAAGAGCATGCTGAACATCTTAGACTTGTGTTAGCAAAACTCAGAGAGCACCGCCTTTATGCCAAGTTCTCCAAGTGCGAATTTTGGTTGCCAGAAGTGACCTACCTAGGCCACGTGATCTCTGGTAAGGGCATTGCCGTCAATCCTGAGAGAGTTCAGGCCGTTCTTGATTGGACTCCACCATAGATGGTTAATCAAAGATGGTTATGTTTCCTAGCCATAGACATGAGTTGTCATTTGATTAACGGGATCACCTCATTAGGAGAATGACGTGATTGACTTGACCCATTTCGTTAGCTTAGCACCCGATCGTTTAGTATGTTGCTATTGCTTTCTTCATGACTTATACATGTTCCTATGACTATGAGATTATGCAACTCCCGTTTACCGGAGGAACACTTTGTGTGTTACCAAACGTCACAACGTAACTGGGTGATTATAAAGGTGCTCTATAGGTGTCTCCAAAGGTACTTTTTGGGTTGGCGTATTTCGAGATTAGGATTTGTCACTCCGATTGTCGGAGAGGTATCTCTGGGCCCACTCGGTAATGCACATCACTATAAGCCTTGCAAGCATTGTGACTAATGAGTTAGTTGCGGGATGATGTATTATGGAGCGAGTAAAGAGACTTGCCGGTAACGAGATTGAACTAGGTATCGAGATACCGACGATCGAATCTCGGGCAAGTAAACATACCGATGACAAAGGGAACAACGTATGTTGTTATGCGGTCTGACCGATAAAGATCTTTGTAGAATATGTGGGAGCCAATATGGGCATCCAGGTCCCGCTATTGGTTATTGACTAGAGAGGTGTCTCGGTCGTGTCTACATAGTTCTCGAACCCAAAGGGTCCGCACGCTTAAAGTTACGATGACAGTTATATTATGAGTTTATATGTTTTGATGTACCGAAGGTTGTTCGGAGTCCCGGATATGATCACGGACATGACGAGGAGTCTCGACATGGTCGAGACGTAAAGATTGATATATTGGATGACTATATTCGGACACCCGAAGTGTTCCGGAGAAGTTTCGGATTAAACCGGAGTGCCGGAGGGTTACCGGAACCCCCCGGGGAAGTATTGGGCCTTGGTGGGCCTTGAGGGGAGAGAGAGGGCAGCAGCCATGAGGTGGCGCGCCCCCTCCCAAGGGGAGTCCTAGTTGGACTAGGAGAGGGGGGCGCAGCCCCCTTTCCCTCTCCCTCTCCCTCTCTTTCCTTCCCCCCCTCTTTTCCTAGTAGGACTAGGAAAGGGGAGTCCTACTCCTACTAGGAGGAGGACTCCCCCTCTCTCCTTGGCGCGCCTAGGGCAGCTGGCCTCCCCCTTGCTCCTTTATATACGGGGGAAGGGGGGCACCTGAACACACACTTGATATACGATAGTTTAGCCATGTGCGGTGCCCCCTCCACCAAATTACACCTCGATAATACCGTCGCGGAGCTTAGGCGAAGCCCTGCGTCGGTGGAACATCATCATCGTCACCACGCCGTCGCGCTGACGAAACTCTCCCTCAACACTCGGCTGGATCGGAGTTCGAGGGACATCATCGAGCTGAACGTGTGTAGAACTTCGGAGGTGCCGTGCGTTCGGTACTTGATCGGTCGGATCGTGAAGACGTACGACTACATCAACCGCGTTGTGATAACGCTTCCGCTGTCGGTCTACGAGGGTACATGGACAACACTCTCCCCTCTCGTTGCTATGCATCACCATGATCTTGCGTGTGCGTAGGAATTTTTTTGAAATTACTACGTTCCCCAACACTTGGCATCTATCTTGTGGTTGTTGGTGAACTCCGCGATCATCACGTGGTTGGCGTTGAGCCCGCATTCCACCATCCCTTGGCACTTGAAAACTTGTTGCTCCATTGCTTCGACTCTTGTCTCCACGCTTCCGGTCCTCCTTGGTCCCTCGACATCGCGGATGTGCAGCAACCCATCATCCATCTCAATGGTTTGAGGGTGTTGCAGCACCTCCGCGAGGTAGGGATTCACAACCTTCTTGAAGAACTTGTCCTTGGGGGCACTTGGAGACGTCATGGTGATCTAGATCTGTCAAAAAAAAAAACAGCTCGAAACAAAAACAGAGGATGTTTGCGTGGTACGGTGGTCAAAACCTTCGGGAGATTATATAATGAATTTTTACCGACCAAAAGAAGTAACGTGCAAGGAAACGGAGTCCGGAGAGCACACGAGGTGCCCACGAGGTAGGAGGGCGCTCCCAGGGGGGTAGGGCGCGCCCTCCACCCTCATGGACGCCTCGTGTCCTTCCCGGACTACTTCTTATTTTCCTATTTTCTTAAATATTCCAAAAGGGAGAAAAATTGCCATTAGAACTGTTTTGGAGTCGGTTTACTTACCGTACCACGTACCTATTCCTTTTCGGAGTCTGAAACATTCTGGAAAGTGTCCCTTATGTATTCCTCCGGGGTTACGGTTTCAATAACATTTGTTTCAACATTTATAGGATTACCTGAGATATAAAGTTTGATTCTTTGACCATTCATCACCTTTGGATTTGTGCCTTCGAAGTTGTTGATTTTTATGGCACCGGAACGATAGACCTCCTCGATAACGTAAGGACCTTCCCATTTAGAGAGAAGTTTTCCTGCAAAAAATCTTAAACGAGAGTTGAATAGCAACACATAATCACCTACATTAAACTCACGCTTTTGTATCCTTTTGTCATGCCATCTTTTAACTTTTTCTTTAAACAGTTTGGCATTCTCATAAGCCTGGGTTCTCCATTCATCAAGTGAGCTAATGTCAAATAACCTTTTCTCACCGGCAAGCTTGAAATCATAATTGAGCTCTTTAATGGTCCAATATGCCTTATGTTCTAGTTCGAGAGGTAAGTGACATGCTTTTCCATAAACCATTTTATACGGAGACATACCCATAGGATTTTTATATGCAGTTCTATAGGCCCATAATGCATCATCAAGTTTCTTGGACCAATTCTTTCTAGATCTATTAACAGTCTTTTGCAAAATTAATTTGAGCTCTCTATTACTCAATTCTACTTGACCACTAGACTGTGGGTGATATGGAGATGCAATTCTATGATTAACATCATACTTAGCAAGCATTTTACGAAAGGCACCATGAATAAAATGTGAACCACCATCAGTCATTAAATATCTATGGACTCCAAACCTCAGAAAAATAACTTCTTTAAGCATCTTAATAGTGGTGTTATGATCAGCGCTACTAGTTGGAATAGCTTCTACCCACTTAGTAACGTAATCAACAACAACTAAAATATGTGTATACCCATTAGAGGAAGGAAACGGTCCCATATAATCAAAGCCCCAAACACCAAATGGCTCAATAACAAGTGAATAATTCATAGGCATTTCTTGACGTCTACTAATATTACCAATTCTTTGACATTCATCACAAGACAAGACAAACTTACGGGCATCTTTGAAGAGAGTAGGCCAATAAAAACCGGATTGCAATACCTTATGTGCAGTTCTATCTCCAGCGTGGTGTCCTCCATAAGCTTCGGAGTGACACTTGCGTAGGATCTGTTCCTGTTCACGCTCAGGTATACAACGTCTAATAACACCATCTATTCCTTCTTTATAAAGGTGTGGGTCATCCCAGAAGTAATGTCTTAAATCATAGAAACACTTTTTCTTTTGCTGGTATGTGAAACTAGGTGGTATAAATTTAGCAACAATGTAATTAGCATAATCAGCTTACCATGGAGCAGTACGAGAAGCATTTATGACAGCTAATTGTTCATCAGGAAAGCTATCATCAATAGGTAGTGGGTCATCAAGAACATTCTCTAACCTAGACAAGTTGTCTGCAACGGGGTTCTCAGCTCCCTTTCTATCAATAATATGCAAATCAAATTCTTGTAGCAAGAGAACCCATCTAATAAGTCTAGGTTTAGCATCTTTATTTTCCATAAGATATTTAATAGCAGCATGATCGGTGTGAACAGTTACTTTAGAATCAACAATATAGGGTCTGAACTTATCACAAGCAAATACAACAGCTAAAAATTCTTTTTCAGTAGTAGCATAATTTCTCTGGGCATTGTCTAGAGTTTTACTAGCATATTGGATAACATTTAATTTCTTATCAACTCTTTGTCCTAGAACAGCACCTACAACATAATCACTAGCATCACACATAATTTCAAAGGGTAGATTCCAATCAGGTGGCTGAACAATAGGTGCAGAAATCAATGCTTTCTTAAGTATTTCAAATGCTTCTACACAATCATGATCAAAGACAAAAGGAATATCTTTTTGTAAGAGATTAGTCAGAGGCCTGGAGATTTTAGAGAAGTCCATAATGAACCTCCTATAAAAACCGGCATGACCAAGGTAACTTCTTATACCTTTATTGTCCTTGGGACACGGCATCTTTTCAATATCATCAACTTTAGCTTTATCAACTTCAGTACCTCTTTCAGAAATTTTATGCCCCAAGACAATACCTTCATTAACCATAAAGTGGCACTTCTCCCAATTCAAGACAAGGTTAGTTTCTTCACATCTCTGCAAAACTTGATCAAGGTTGCTCAAGCAATCATCAAAAGAAGTTCCATATACGGAGAAATCATCCATGAAAACCTCAACAAATTTTCACAAAAATAAGAGAATATAGCCATCATGCATCTTTAAAGGTAGCAGGTGCGTTACACACTACAAAAAATACACTTCCGTGATGATACGTGTTTGTGACAGTAGGTCACGTTTTCTGTCATGCATGTACATCCATGAAAAATTTATGACATAATCAAGATAGTCATACCTGTGCTGTCGTAGAAGTGTTCCATGACATTACCAAAATTATCATCACGGAAGTGTCCACTTCCATGACGATAAATCGCGCGTCACAGAAGTGCTTTCGTCAAGGGTGACCGACACGTGGCATCCACCGTAACAGAACGCCGTTAAGCTATCGGGTCCGGTTTTGGATCCGATAACCCGTTAACAGCCCCGACCAATGGGGATTTTCCACATGTAAAATCATCATTGGCTGGAGGAAACACGTGTCGGCTCACCGTTGGGACAGATGTCATCCACTCATTGGACCCAAAGCGCCTATGATACGTCGACACGTGGCACGGCCCAACAGAGGCCCATATAGGTTAAAAAGGCCGGCCCAGTCAAAGGCCCGTAGTACTTACTCAGGTACTAGTGGGCCAGCCCAATAACGGCCTGCTTAATAAAGGCCCATTTATGGCCCGAAGCCAGATCTGGCCCGTTAATTGTTTGCCGAATATTTTGGCCCATTTATGGCCCGAAGCCAGATCTGACCCATTAATTGTTCGCTGAATATTTGGGCCCAATTACAGCCTAGTGACGTTTGGCCTGTTAGAGGCCCGATGTAGACATGGGCCCATTTCAGCCCGGTGTGACTTACGGCCTGGGAATGGCCCATGCTGCCCATGGGCCATATATGGTCCGACGGGACATCGGGCCCACTAACGGCCTGTGATAAAGGTGGCAACAGTTAAGCCCAACGTGACTTTGGGCCTATTAAAGGCCTGTCGCATAATTCGGCCCGTTGATGTCTGTACTAAGCTTTCGGCCTCTTAAAGGTCCATGATATCAGTGGGCCAACTAAGGCCCGAGATATGTTTCGGCCTGGTAACTGCCCGTGATATAATTGGGCCCAAAAGGGCCCGGTCCACATTTCAGCCTGCTGAAGGCCCGTCGACGACTAGTGAAAATTGAGGCCCAATATGAATTTCGGCCTGCTAAAGGCCCATGGTTTGATCTGGGCCGTAACGGGCCAGTATAATATTCAGCCTGTTAATGGCGCAACGCTACATGGGCGAAACTAAGCGCTCGGTCCACAAAAGGCCCAACTAAAATATAGGCCGGTGTAAGTTGTGGGCCTCCCGCAAAGTGTGAAGGCCCCAATGATTCAGGCCCAAGATGCAGGCTGGCCCAATTGTGGCCCGCTAAACACCAGGCCCGTTAGAGGCGAATGTTTCGGCCCGGTCGACTACATCTAATTTTTTTCAGATAGCGAATGATGGCAGTAACTAGTAGGAATTAAGAACAAACCTACTCTATACAATAAAGAAGTTACGACATAGTAACTAAGAATAAACCTACACTATACAATAAAGGATTTATGTTATATTACATCCACTGGGCATCGAAGTTCGCCACCAGTGATCATAACGCGCAACGAAGAAGCAGATTACAAAAACTGGGCACCATTGCAGCATAACAAAATAATACTGAACCGAGACCACTTCCAGGACAGTTCAAGAAAGGTTAGCCTTGCACGGGAACTGCTGCGCAAGCTACTGAGCAAGGCTGTGAGACCGGCCTAGCATGTCGGTCATAGCTTCCAGGTGTAGCTGTTTAGCGATGAGGTTCTCGTTGGTGTTCTCCGTAATCTTTCTTAGAGATAGGACTTCAAGTTGAAGTTGAGTTGTAGAATGCCTTTCTGCTAGAACTTGGGACTGAAGAAGTCGAACTGATTCAGACAACGAATTCTGTGAGCTTGTCTGACTACTAGTCTCAAGTAACTTGAACACTGCATCAAGACAGGACTTTGGTGTTGTCTCGCTATCTTCAAGATGTTTTTCCTTCTTTGCTGCAATATATGTTGGGTTTGTCTCACAGCCTTCAGCAGACTTGTGCATGCCATCAGGGATATCACCCTGAAACAAAGCAGAGAGATGACAGGTTTTGCACGTGTATAAACAAAGATGATAACTGTGCTGTCAATTCCATCCAATTTCAAATTAGAAAATAAAGAGTAAGTTCAAAATATTAATAGCATAATTTGGCATTGTTCATAATGCGGGGAGCTTCACCACACTACTGGATTACCATGTCAACATAACAAGCATAGATGAAGGGCAAAGAAAATCATTGTATCTATTTTGGTTAATGTGCATGGCATGTTGTTCATATGATCAGCCACATTAGTAAGATAAAACAGGAGATGACAAGGTGCAAACGTGGGCTGCTTCACCACACACTGGATTATAGATCCACAAAAACAAGCATACATATAGGGAGTATTGAGTAATGTGCATGGTATGAATAAGGAATTTGGTTTTACAAGTAAAACTTAGAACTTACGGTTCTTGCGAACATGCATTTTGGTAGAAACAACAAACTAAACAGCAGTAAACGATACGGAGTATGAGCAAATTAAACAGTAGTTGAGGATAAAGGCTTTAGAAGGATTGACTTACATTAATAGTTAACACCGGCTTTATAATGCCCTTCTCCATGTCAAGGGAAGGATAACTCAAGAATTTCAGCACAGAATCTTCTTCATAAGCATTGCCTGTACTCTACATTTTGTAGAGAGTAATTATAGATATGATAATACTGGAAGGGATAGAGGATAATGAAGATAAGATACAGATTGATGCTACATAATCAACTACCAATCCCTGGAAGTACAAGCATTACAGGACAAGAGTAATGGGCTACACTTCTGCACTCGCATTGTCTGTGTATTCTACTTTTTGGTAAGATTAAATATAGATCTGATCTTTTTTAGTAAATGGTGGGCGAGGGAGATAAGATGCAGAATGCTACAAAATGAACCAATCCCTCTTCCCATAATACAAGAGTGTTTTGAACACTGGTGTACTGTACAAAATTTCTTATATTATGGGACGGAGGGAGTAGTTGTTAATGTAAGTATAGTGATAGACGACGTTCCGTCCTTACAAGAGGACTGCAGAGCTAAACCTCTTCAAAAGCATTGGGTTGATTCTAAATTTATGTAAGAGTCCATACGGATCTTATAATGTCCACCAAATGGACGATAACGAGGCTAACATGTGCAGTGATGCTACATAATCAAACAACTATGAAAGTAAGTATGGTCATACAGGGCAAGAGGTACTCACAAGAGCAATGCAGTGTGCAATATAGTTGCGAGATTCTGTGGTCCCTTGAGAATGAATGTTCTTCTGCTAACAGTTTTCGTACAAGTGAGACATTAAGGCAAATGCAGAAATGTAGTTCAAATTGTGATGTGATATCATAGATAGTACCTTACGCTGCAGCCAAGACCAATGTGTAACAAGATTATTCCAGTCACCGTCGGATAAATGTAGCACCGGAGACTTTACAAAAATTTCGTTTAGAGGCTTGCCATCGAAGTGCGCTTGCCTCAGGTAGGAACGATACTTCATCAATGAGTGCTTGAAAAGCGCAACCAACCCTTGCTCATCTTCACAATACAGTTTGGGCCTCACCTATTTAAAAGAATGAAATCTTGTGTCTTCTGTCAGCAGAAACATATGCAGTAATGACCATGAATAACATTAGGACATTACTTACGCGTAAGTTGCGGAGGAAGACTGGAAATTGTTCTGTGTCTGCGGTATAATCTTTCCATGAAGGAAAGATGCGCACAAAGTTCCTGACAACAATATAAGCTTTGTCTTCTAAACTGGGAAGAAATGGAACATGGGTCCTATTTGCTGCAATTGGGGCTCTCTCTGGTTCGAAAAGGGATTTGGCAACTGGATTTGGTGTACTCTTTGCTGGAATGGGGGTTTTGCATCGTAGAGCTGGTGCTATGTCAACTGGCATAATCATAATGTTTGCTGCAGTTGGGGTCTGCTGAGTTGGGGCATCAGAAATGACCAATGTAGTAGGGCTAGTGTCTGCTAGAGTTGGGGTGTTTTGTGGGTCAGGTGATATTGCAACTACACCTAATGGGCTATTTGATTTATCAGGTGCCACTACCTTTTCCAAATACTTTGCTTGTGCTCCTCCACGATCAGCAATCGCCTCTTCCTTTTGAACGTCTGATACACAAGAACAGCATTTGAAGGGATAAATATGGTATGATGACAGATGGAATATGTACTGAAAATGGATAGGCAGGGCGTATTCACATACACGATGTGTAAACTAAGCTAATGGTAGATCAACAAAGTAGAAGCAATGCAAAGCATCAGTTGCAAGATATGTGCGACAAATATAACCTTGGAAAGTTAGAGCAAGCACCTTGATGGGTGAATAAGATAGGGCATCTTCCCCTGACTCCTCCACTATGGAGCTACATTGACTTAGGTCTCCCTCTAGCTCAGAATCACTGTTAGGATCATATTCTGAGCATGAATCTGTAGGTGGAGAGCGTTTGCATTGCATTGCATCCAGACTTGATTTCAGTTCCTTAATGCCAAGTTTGACAGCCATGGCATTGTTCTGCTTTATTCTTTTCATGCACGCAAGCTCATAATCATTATGATGCTGTTCAGAATTTGAGATTCATGAAAACATAAAAAGTAGTCAGATTATCTATGGAATGCATTGCGGATTCAACTCGAAGAGTGTCTCCCTATAAACCCCTGCATATGCAAAGTTCACCCCCAACCGTGCTGACCAGACCACACACAGAAATACAAACCCCTTATGTCTCTATAACAGGCAGACACACATTTCAAAACTGAAGTAGGAACATTACAATCATATGAAATTCGTATTTGAACAAATAAACTAAGGAATTATGAGTGGCATAATGTTTAGCTTCAAGGGTGGAGTCTTGGTAGTGCGACACAAAGCAAGTAGGCAAATTGTATTCCATGTAAAAGATCAAAGCCTATGTAAAAGCTAGAAATGACACTTCCTTTCTATACAATGTAGTGTTCATTGCCCACACATGATGGAAGAGATCACATAGAGAAATACTATTCACTCATGTCTACGGTTGCAGTATTTAGAAACAGGGTGGTCCACCGTAAAAGAATATTGACAACAAATATGACAAGGCAAGCATAGATGTAGTGAATCAATCATTTACTTGTGAGCTTACTAGGACAAGTATGAAGAATTGTAACTGCTGTAAGAGACCGTCCAAAATCAGAATCAAGAAGTTTGTCTAGCACTTATTGTTTGCAAATAATCGACGTGAATAATTGGATATTATATCGAATGAGTAAGAAAGACAAGTAAAATTGTCAACAAACCTGGCTTGCAGTAGTAATCTGGGTCAATGTCACTATGACCAACAATCCAAAATGACTAGTGTCTGTTCCTAGGGCCGGAATTTTCAAAACCCTGTGAACATTACAGGTACTAAAGATTAACGAAATACATCTGAACCATTAAGTGTAGGTAGCACCGAGCACACAACAAACCCTAATGACAGTCCTGCCTAATGAGTAATGAATCAATTAGAAAATGGGTGATGAGGAGTGGCTGCTGAGTGTTGGGGACTTCTCTCAGGATAAATCGGGTTGGCTTAGTGGGTGCTGCACGCCTGAGCCCTGAACGGACTGGGAAGGTTGGCACGACGGCGCGCCCGGGCAGCGGTGACGCTGTTGGGCGAGCGGCTCCTGACCTCCTGTTAGTCCGGCGTCTCGTCCTAGAGTCATGCCGTCCGTGGACGGCAAGTCGCCGGCGAGGCAGGCGGCTGGGGGCGAGTAGAGATCGGAAGCGCGCAGCAGAACAGAGGGGAATCGGGGCCTGGGACGACCCAAAATCCCAGGGTGGGCCGGCCCACTGTGGGCACCCTGTAGAGATACACACCCGAGCGGTGAACATGCATTTTCGAAACTAATTTAGGAACATTTAGCTGACCAATTAAACAAATCTGTTTTAATAATATCAGATTCGTATTTGAACAACTAAGCTTGTTTAGCTTGATGGGTCGAGCAGTGCTATTATGACACGAAGCACGTATTCTGATCGTATAGTGATCATAAAAGGGGGAAACCAGAGAAATGATATTTAGCAGCCATTGTTTGCTTCGAACTAAGAACTAAATTCTAAGAGCTGAAAAGAAAGTAGAGTAACCATTTAAGATCTATTTTCTAGTTGAGATCAAAAAGTTGAGGAGATATGAAGTACCACCTCTCTTGCGGCGCCGTGTAGGCATCGGGGGTGCGATGGATGTCGGTGGCGTTGAAGCAGATCTGCGACGATACACGGGTGCATCGGGGGATAAGTCCCGTTGCCGTGGAAGAGAAGGTCGTGTGAGCAGCCCTGGCAAAGAGGACGATGACACCGATGAAGCAAGAGGACGTGATGCAAGGCTCTTGGTCCGTCGCCGTGGATGAGAAACGTCCATCTCTAGCAGTGGAGGACGCGGTCTTGGTAGGTGCTCCGGCATGGTGGAGGACTATGGCGATGGATGTGGTGGAGCACGGCGGCGATGGATGTGGTGGAAGACGACGACAATGGATGGGGTGGCGGACGGAGGATGGTGTGGGGATGGTGTTCTAGCGTGGACGGTGTATGAATGGGAAAATGGAGGGAGAGGTACGGGGAACCATGTTTTTGGGATGCGCCTGTTTGAAATATGGGAAAGTTACGAACTTAGCCCCCGTTTAAAATTTGGACGTCTCGTCGGTTGGGGATACGACGGTAATCTCGCATCTCGCCAATATTTGCCCAGAGCGATTTCGGGCGAGGAGAGGGTGGTTGGCGCCCATGGTGTATAAACGGGGCTGACAGGTAGGGCGGTTGTGTCATGTTTGAGTGAAGTTACAAACCTACCCCTATTGAAAATATTTGCCTACATCGATTTCGGCCGAGTAAAGTTTGTTTTGCCGCCCACCGTGGATGAATGGGGAAATGGAGGGAGAAACAGAGGTCTTTCAGATGAGCTTGAACCAAATGTGTTTTGCTGCCCATGTTTGGCGCCCACCGTGTTGGAATGGGCTCAGAGGCGGTCGTGTCACGTCTAATTGAAGTTACTATCCTACCCCTATTTAGAGCAGTGGAAATCGGGCCGATGGATTGTCCGTGTAATGGGTAGACAGTAATTTCCATCTCCCAAACACTTGGCTTCGGGCAGCCGACGTGGGAGTGGACATTTTGCCGCTTCTTTCGAATTTTGGGACAATAAGCATCCACGTTTACCATGGCAACTGAATTCGAATCCATTTTGTATTCCTATGCGAATCTTTATAAATCATTCTATGTGTTTTTATATATCTTCAAAAGGACGACAAAGATGTATTCCACTGTCATATATGAATATGGTTTACAAATGCCGATACTCAAATTCAGAAGCTAGAATCCAGTTTAAGGTGAATTCGAATATTTGGAACACTTCATGTCCAACTCAAATGTCACACGCAGCATAATGTGTACTCCCATTTAGATATGTACACAAGCGATGTATCAAGATTCAAATACCGAGTCAATCAACCAAGAATGTACAGAACTAGCAGACATATAAACACTTATAGAGCATATGGATCAATGATATCAACTAACTTACATAAGCCAGACCGCTGTACTTTTCTTTGCTACAACATCATCCTTTTTTTAGCCAAGCTACTACAGCATCTTGGCCCTTTCCGATGCGTGCCACTTATGGTCCATCTATACTACTATTATTGCTGAATGCACATTCAGCCCGGTTGGCATATTTGTAGGACTGGCACAGCAATCAAAATGAAATGTCTCCGAGTCTTATCAATTAATACAGACTTGTGCTCAAATAAAATTACAAACCAAAAAACAAAAAACAAAAAAATTATTACATGATCTCTAAAACAAATGGTTTGATTGATTACATGAACAAACAACACAAAGGTTATTCAACGATGGAAAGAACATTTCACCTATGATTTACCAAGTGGGAATTTAATTTCCTTTTTTCCTTCAGGACCTTGACAATGTGGTCATTCTCAGCTTGCTTCATTTTGAAATCCACCAAATATTTAATGGTTGTCTTGAGTACTGCTACTGATTGTGTTGTTTGCTTCCTCAACATGTCAACTTCATCTCTAAGTGCAGAAGCAGAATCTCTTTCTACCACTAGTTTAGCCTCTAGAGCATCAGCAGTTGGCAATTCATAATGCACGATTGGGCCGGTGCCACTGTTGTGGGATGATACAACGTCCATGGGGACCTCGCTCTTTGATCTTGGGCTAACTTGTTTTGCCATTAAAGTTCCGATTGGATTCAGAAAAGTTGAAGTTAGCAAAACATCTCAACTGGGAGTTATAACAGCAAACCAGTTAAACAAACAAGGAATTAAAGAGTTTCAATTCGATGCTGAAAAGTAGTTATTAACATCATTGTAACCCGTTGTTGCAGCAGCAAAGCAGTTAAACAAACAAGTAGCTATTTAAGTTCAGGCAAACAGGTAATTCTTAACAGTAAGTATCAAACACATAGATAGGCGCAGTCTATAATAGGATTAACAGGCTGTGGCATTATGTAATCAGTGGCAAACTAAATTAAGCCAAGCAACATAATTGAACAATTTTGCAATAAGTGGCTAACTAAAATTCTGAGAAGTAGGTAACTAAACTTATGCTAGTTCTTTGTACAGGCACACTACAACTTCTTTTTCGCTTACAAGGTTGTATGAAGGAGTCCATGGCATCAATTGCTTGGATACACAGTCCCAATACTTCTTTCTTCCCACACTGCATTGGTAAGTCGAATGGTTAATCTGGTAAGATGGTGCATCCTTGATATGTTATATGAGGACGTGTAGTCAGACTAATTGTAGCCACACACATCACACTGGCTTTTACTGTATATTTCATGCGATTACTTTTGGCATATCGAGATCTAAGCAATCTACAATAGGATGAAAAGACTGGCATCCTGCACATTATTGGCGAACTCAGTTCATAGAAACAAGCAATTCAACCATTTTGTGGGTAAATCAAAAGCGCCACTGGAATATTTTTCACTACCCCTATCATACACGCAAAAGGGGTGACGCCACCATAGGGGCTGGTATGGGCGGCCGCCTCAGGGTGGCCGAATGTGTGCACTTAGTTTGAGTCGTCCAGGTTGGCCCAGGCTAGTTTTGTTCGTCCCAACGCACGAGCAAGCAATGTAAAAAATGAAGAAAAATGTTTCAATTTGGATAGGCCAATAACATAAGTGCAAGGCAGGCCCTATAGCAGGATCGCGGCCCAAACGAGCACCTCCCATATCAATCGACAGAAGGAAAAATCCCAATTCATCCGCTCCAGCCTCCAGTCTGGTTCGCTCCTAACCTAGCCGCCGCTGGACAGACCAACACAGCACTTCCTCGCGCCCTCGTTGGAGGGTGGTCGCCGGGCTTCAAGCGAACGGAAGGACAAGAAGATGAAGATCCAACCCTGGGTGTAGCCTGCGTGGGAGGCAGCGGCGGCGGCACGGGCATGGCATCGAGCTTGTGCAAACGGACAGTCGCAGCTTGCAAGAGTAGCATGTGCAACGAGCAGGTACATCACATCCCTGATTATATCTAATTCAACTCTTCAATTTCTGGCCAATAGTTAAACCTGACGGTGTTGTAAAACTGCTTGTATGTAGGGAATCTATGAGAAAATGAAACCAATTTCTACTTATTTTATAACTCCCCCAATCAATACTGAACTGACCGAATCTGATGTATCTAATCAAGTTTCTGGTGCAAACATCCAAGCTCATGTTGTTCTTGAGCCTGAAGTGTCTAATGAACAGACTGCTAATGAAGGATTTGATGCAAACATTTTACATGCTCCTGGTGATGAACATATAGTGTCTAATGAGGCATCTAATGCAAGCATTTTGCAAGCTCCCATTGAAGGATTTAGTATCTAATGATGATCTGCTATGTTGAGAGAGACATAGAGATTTGCAGGCATTGATGACAAGCAAATTATAGTGCATTTTCATGGCTTGAGGAAACGTTGAGGCCATCTACCAGAAAGTCCCCGTATCATGACAACGTAGCATAAATACTTTTCTAATCTGTTGTTTGAAACTATTGGCATACTTGTGCAGGATAGATATATTGATATGCAGTTTGCGCACTGGTTATAGGTGCAATTACACTTTGATATTTTCAGCCAGAGAACGAATAATTCAAGCAGGTACAGACCATGTTTGTCGTCCTTGTACACCATGTTGCATTTTGTGTTTTTGGTGCTTGCATCATTTAGTGTTTATAATTTGAACTACTTTGGATCATTAGCTGGTTTTCAAAGTGCATGTAGCTTCACATTTCTCAAGTTATGTTGATTTCCGGAGTGCAAGTGCCTTCGTATTTTTAAGTTAAATGTTCGCCACTGGTAACTTGAATTCATGGATCCGCCACTGCACACAAATCATACACGAATGCCAGTACGAATTAAATGAAATGCAGGGACTTACGCTAGCTCGTTGTATAGGCTCGCTGCAGCTCTGCTTGCGCTTGGGATGTTCCATGTACAAGTCCATGTTACCACTTGCTTGGATGTGCAGGCCTTGTGCTCCTTGCATCCCCCTCTACATTTTTGACACGGCGAATGGCTGATCAAATAAGAGGAATCGACCTTGCTCTTGTACCGGAGGACAGATACTTACAAGGTTATACGGGTGTGCAGGATGTGTACCAGATCCCATAGCGCCGTCATGCTTCGCTAAAAAATGGATTTGCTTGTTTCAGATGATATCTCCAGAAGAAATAAGAGTTAAAGTCAGAGTTGGATAGGCATGTAAGCTAAGAGAGCAGTGAAAGGATATCCAAACAACGTCGGAACAGTGCACAAGGGAGTGATGTGTGGATACCTAGTTCGGGCCGGCGTTTGGGCATGCTCGCCTAGCTAGAGTGCGGGTCACTTCAGAGCTGTTGCGGGTGATGCGCTAGCGTTGGTTGGCCGCGCACGGATGCAGATCTTGAGTGGCAGCGGAGCACTACGATGCGGTGGACGAGACCGTTGGTGAAGCCCCAGCGGGCTTGGGGGGCGGAGGCGCGACGATGTGCTCGGTGAAGTAGCCCCGGTGAGCTGGGAGACGGCGTCGGTGAAGCGCACCTGATGCGGTGGAAGTCGGTGTCTGTGAGGCACGTCGGTTGCGGCGGCCGACATTATTGATGGACCACCCGGTGCGGTGGACGAAGGCGTAGATGAGGTAGCTCCGGTGCGATTGTGAAGCGCGACCGTCGTCTTCGTCGTCGTCGTCCGGCACAGAGGTGGGGAAAGAGACAAGACGAGGGGCGATTCAAACTTTGCTTGGGTTGGCGGCGAATTAGGGATTTGAGCAATCTGGGCGCGGAAGGGGACGGTGGAGAAGGGAGATTTTGCGGGGCTGGAATTGGGGCCGCCTGATATTTCAATCCGAAACATGGAAGCGCGAACTTATTTTGTCGTCGTCCTTTTTTTGGGGGGGGGGAGGGGGGAGGGAGGGGGTGGGTGGCTGGGTGCTAAGCGTCCGTCCGACACACGTGACCACCACGACATGACCCAGGTCTGCCTGGTGCGCCTACATTTGAGGATGCAAACGAATCTTCTTTCATTTGCAAACGAATCTGTATGTATTACCATGCCCGTGTTTTCCTTGCAATAATTAGTCATTCGAAATGAGATACTATAAATTAATTAATGAGGAGTTATTTGAAAAAAATAAATCAAAACGGTATCCAAGGTATCCACGCTAACGTGGATTAGAGTGTGTCACATAATTAGTTATTTGAATTAGAGTGTGTGTCAAATAGCGATCTCCAATTCTAACGTGGATTCCGCATTTCACTGTATCCACGCTACTTTTTTAATAGAAATTCGTATGTATATGATGAACACCATGGTAGTGAGAAAACTTTTGGATGGATTCAAACATATGACCTACAAAATAGCACAACAAATCGAGTCAATGTCAACCTTTCGAAACCTAGTATGGCACGAATTCAAAATAATTACCCATATGCATGGTCCTCAGTTCAAATATTACAATGTACACCGAATTGAAACATCGATATTAAGTCTCGTACTATCTACATTCAAATGTTGTTTTTAGCCCCCCCCCCCCCCCCGCACACACGCTACATACTTCCTGTACCGGTCAATCTTCCTCTCCTAACCACCTTAGGAAGCTATCGGTTTCAAACACACATCCATTATTTCTCTCCATGTTTCGATCTCTAACTCTCTCAACTACACAACCCCCTTTTCCCACTTTGTTACGAAATGTATTTACCTCGCACACCCGCCATTGCACCCCATGCCGAGCTCTCTCTCTCCCTCTCCCTCTCCCTCTCACCCTCTCGCGCTAAATACATGCATTGCCTATCTAGCCCCCAACCTCTTGTGCGCACGCACGCGCGTTGTCTATCTAGGTCACTCTCTCGAGACTGTCTCACTCTTTCTTCCGCACGGCGGGCCACACTCTCTCAATCTCGCTCTCTTTATCTGAGTCTCGTTTAACCTCGTTTTCTTTCACACACAAATGATATATCTCCCTGTTCGGGCCTTGATCGACACACTCTATACTCTCTCACGCAGATTGTCTATCTAAGTCAGTCCATCGAAGTCGCCCCCACTCTTTCGACCTCATGGCGGGCCACGCTCTCTCTCTCTCCCTCTCTCTCTCTCTCTCTCTCTCTCTCTCTCTCTTTGTATGTCTCAATTGACCTCGCTCTTTCTCAGACAAAAATGATATATCACCATGTTTGAGCCCAATTTGACTTATTCACATTGTATACTCTCTCACGCACATTGTCTATCTAGGTCACTCTCTCCAACCCGTCTCACTCTTTCGATCGCACGACGACCCTATGTGATCGATTGACCTTGCTTCCTCCCACACACAAAATATATCTACACGTCTATGACTGGATCATCTCTCAAGCTCTATCTTACAGCCCTCACCCTTGCCAAAAGCTCAATCGGACAATATCTCTCCAGAGCATATATATTTGTTCCATGAATGTCGGACCACACTCACTTTGTCTCTCTATCTATATGGCTCTCGATTGACCTCGCTTTCTCACGTTGTATCTTCCACACACTGAAGCTACCTCTCCATCCCTCGCAAAGCCGGAGCTATTTACATTGCGAGGGGCACTCCAACCTTGGATTATTTTCTGTAGGCATTTATTCCGGTCGGTTTAGATTATATTTTCGTAGCATTCGGCCCACAACTACTCAAAACACCGTTGCAACCCCCGCAACTCCCCTAGTTGATTTCCCTCTGGCTCGGTCATCGCTCTCTCGCACGTCCTTTCTCGCCTTCAACGTTGCACCATGGTATTATTTCAAAAAACTCTGTTGTTCTCTTTAATTATTATAAATAAGCTACAAAACTACACATCGATAGTCCACTTGGAATGGAACAAATTTCGACCCACAAATTAAAGTGCTACAAACTACACACCGAGGGGCCCACATGTCATGAAACAAATTTGGACCCATATACAAATTAAAAAATAGAGGACGAGGATCGAACATGCGACCAGGGCCTTCGAGTCGCACGTCAATAGGCAACATACGTAGAACAGCAATGTTTGTTGTACCTCCCTTTGTTCACATAATGTTTCTATATTACCACAACCTATTTAATTGATAACATGTAATATTATTTTTAGTACTATTCGCCTTCACTTACTGGTGGGTTCCATGTGTGCTCTCTCTCCTCCCCTTCTGCGTTTAGACGCATGGGCAAACACGAAGAACTCGCGGGCGATGTTGCCGTTGACCATATCAGGACGAGTTCACAAGTTACGGCACTAGTTTCACGTGCTAGCAGCACTAGTCAGTGTGTACGTGCAATGCACGTTAATTTGGAAGTATATTAAGTGCATGCGGATATTAAGTAGGATATTATTTGTGTGTTATTATGTGATTAGCACTATTTTTGGCATGAAATTAACTGCACGCTAAACGTGTTGAGCGCTCAACATTGAAGCAGTCTAGGTTGTTGGATGACAAGGAATACATGTGGCTTGATGACATTTTATATTTAATTTGATACGGCTCTAGCAGAACATTCAATCGATCAAACCATAGATTTCGTTCAGTCTGACTCCGACTTTAAATTATACGATGATCGATCTAAAATAAACAGAAGCGAGTCAACTGGCGGGAGGAGGCGACTGGCGTTGGTGCAAGGAAGTGGTCGACGGCGGCCATCCATGCCACCGAGGGGGGCACTGGCACCCGCGCGGGACATGCGCTCTCAACGGTGCGGCGGAGACATTCGTGTGCACGGGCACCGGCACGGGCGCACACGTCAGTGCACGCGCAGGCGCATGCGCTGGCAGGTGCACGGGCACCGGCACGGGCGTGCGCGTCAGTGCACGCGCAGTCGCATGCGCTGGCAGGTGCACGGGCGCGTGAAAGTCGGCGGGGACCTCGTGGAACCCCGTGACATCAAGCTCGGCAACAATGTGCGGCTTCCAGCCCATCAATGCCACGGGGATGGGCGCTGGCGCAGTCGGGACGACGGTAGCCGGAACGGGAGCGGGGACAGGCATGGCGTCTTCCCACAAGGCCAGTTCAAGCTCGTTCCAAAGCACCTTATGTTGTTGAGACTCCAGCTGGTGTCTTCCTCAGGAAACTGGAAGACTAAGGGCAGACCATCGTGATGCGGCATGGCGTACGTTTAGGTCAGGCTGGTTGGAGGTAGACGACAGGAGAATCGGAGAGGAAGAGAGAAGATTGTAGCGATACTGGGTAGTGCGGGGCTGATTTTAAACTGCAGCGCTGGCAACATTAAAAGTGGGAGCAGTTGGGACGAAGGTCGGTGGCGGAGCCTGGTCAAAGGGCTCGCCTCCCGATGAGCCAGCACAGCGGTCTGCTCGCACGCCTCCCTGCCAGCCGGCGCAGCGGTCTGCTCTCATGCCTCCCGTCGACTCACACACTTGCTCGGACGGCACCTGCCGATGAGAAGCGGGACTCGTGGCAGCACGTAAACGCCCACGGTTTCAATAGTGAAAGCGTTCACCTTAATGTGACAGGTCTTTGTTCCAAAATACCTTGGCTCTTCATTTGTGCAACTTGTCATAAGCAGCTTGTCTCAAATTGAAGAAAAAATTACGAAGTAATATTTGTGCCATATCACGTGACCATGCTCAGTTTCAACAATTTATCGTCACTCTTGGATTTTCTTAAATTTAAGATCCAGGATTCGAAACAATATCATAACCAGCATCATCCAATAAATTTTCAAGCCATACATCTGTCCTGTTGTATTTCTAAAGAAACGATTTGGTCAAACATTTTGCTTAGTTAGACTTCAGACAAGTTATATATGTAGAGCAAAAGGATAATCCCTCCATACGAATACATTGCCTGATATATTAACTCAAGTACTAGGCACGAACAAACAGGCTCAATTCTGTGCTCATCCTGGTGTAGTAGTAGTAGTACTCGGCAATGCAGTTGACGGGTGACCTTGGCGAGCGGCGACCGAGGGAATTGAACCGTGCTCGGCATGGTAGGTAACGTTGTCTAGTTACTAAAGCATCCCTCCGTTGTTCATCGGTAGTCATTATGGACCGGGGACATGAGGGGAATTTCCTAGGGCTGGAATTCTGGCCGCCAGATATTTCGACTCGAAACGCGGAGGCTCGACTGGTTGGGGTTGCCTAATGTGCGTACCACGCACGCCACCAACACTAGTAGAAAACTAGGCTTTGGTCACAGGGCAATATTCACATTAGTCCCGGTTCAGTCACGAACCGGGACTAATGTGAGCATTGGTGCCGGTTCGTGCGGCCAGGGGCCTGCCGGGCCTCGTGGGGGCATTGGTGCCGGTTCGTCCGGACCCTTTGGTCCCGGTTGGTGGGACAAACCGGGACCAATGGGCCACGCTCCTGGCCCACCACCCTTTAGTCCCGGTTCCTACCACAAACCGGGACTAAAGGGCTGGTCCTAGTTGCGGCCAGTGTTTAGTCCCACCTCGCCAACCGAAGGGCGCTCACACCAGTTTATAAGCCCGTCCCTCTCTGCCTTGTTGAGCTCCTCTTAAAGTGAAAATAGATGCCCTTATACAAGGAATTTGACCTAAATTCACAGTAAATTTCATAGAAATTTATTATAAATTTAGGTTGAATTTCCTCTATAAGCGCATCTATGTTCATTTTTTTATATTTATAAAATAAATAAACCTTAATAAAATAAATAAACCTTAATAAAATAAAATAAAATAAACTATAGTAACTAAAATAAATAAACCTTAATAAATTAAGTAAAAATAGCAGCAGTAAAACAAATAAAAATAGCAGCAGTAAAATAAGTAAAAATAAAATAATTAAAGTAAAATACATAAGTAATTAGAAATAAAATAAATAAGTTTTTTGTTGTAAGTAGAAACAAAACAAAACAAATAAAGCAAAAGAGAAAAAAAAACAGAGAAAAAAAATTATGCCACCTACTGGGCCACCACGGCGTGGATACGACTAGAAACCCATCCATGGGCCAGGATTCAGGCCCGCAGAAGGCCTAGTAGGCCCCACAGGCAAAGAGAACGGTTAGGCCCGAAAGCCTGCAGTTGAGAGGAGTTCGAGAGGGTGGGCGCAGCAGCGCTTATAAACCACTCTCGAGCTCTCTCAACTAGCGAGGTGGGACTAAACTTTTGATGCGGGGCAGCACAAGGCCTTTGGTCCCGGTTGGTGCCACCAACCGGGACTAAAGGGGGCATTGGTCCCAGTTTGTGGCACCAACCGGGACCAAAGGCCTTTAGTCCCGGTTGGTGCCACGAACCGGGACCAAAGAGTTCCCTATATATACCCCATCGCCACAGCAGAGCACTCCACAGTGCTCTGGTTTTTCTGGCCGGCGAGGGGAGGGCATTTGGGTGCTCTAGCTCACCTCCTATGCACATGAGGTGTTCGATGAAATGTCTGAGCCACACTAGTTAATCTTTCTCCTCTCGAAACTCGACCTCCGAGCTCCATTTTCCCCGAGATTTGTCTAGGTTTAGCGGTCCGTCACGTCCCGTCCCCGTCTTCACCGCCGTCGATCGCCCGCGCCGATCTCGTCGCCAGCACCACCGTGGTGAGCCTCTTGTTCTTATCTTCTTTCTGAAAGGAAAAAATTCTTACTTTAGATAGTTACTTGTCTAATTTTGTTACTTTTATTATTCCTTCTTATTACATAGTGCGATGGTTTTGGTATCCGCCCCCGTCGGCCCTCGTCCTGTCTATGATTCGTATGTGGTATATATTATCTTTTTATAACTATTTGGTTCATTTATTGTTTATGACAAATATATCGACCAACGTGACATATATTTTATTTATCTAGGAGGTGGTTGAACCGGAAATTCTAACCGACCCTATTGTCGAGAGGTTAAATTTAGTTGAAGAAGGAAACAATTACTTGAAGGAAAAAATAAAAAAAATTGATGAGGAGAAGATGATATTGGAGTTGCATGTTGCGGATGTCGTCGATGATCACAAGATCAAGATGGATGCAATGCGCTTGAAGATTAGAAAGATTAGAAAATATGCCATTCATACCGAGGCTTGGTATCATTATGCCGTTGGATCAATTGTTACCTAGGTTGCGATTATGATCGCATTTGTTTTCGCATTGAAATGTTTCACATAGTTTCAATGTATGGTTTAATTAATTAGATGCTCTGGAGAGCTATATATATGTTGTTAGATGAGAACTATGTATGTACTTTGGTTTTAATGTGATGATGAACTTCTATTAATTTGGTCACTTAATTATCTATTCATGATGTTCTGTAATGGTTTTTGACACACTTAATTATATATAATGCACGCAGATGAACCGGCAATGGATGTACGGTGACAGACACACCTCCGAGTACATTAAGGGCGTGCATGATTTTCTCGAAGTGGCTGAGGCAAACAAGAAGAATGGTTTTATGTGTTGTCCATGCCCTATATGTGGGAATACGAAGTCTTACTCTGACCGGAAAATCCTTCACACCCACCTGCTTTACAAGGGTTTCATGCCACACTATAATGTTTGGACGAGGCACAGAGAAATAGGGGTTATGATGGAAGACGGCGAAGAAGAAGAGGATGATGACAACTATGTGCCCCCTGAATACGGTGATGCTGCAATGGGGGAAGCTACTGAAGATCAAGAGGAACCAGACGATGTGCCCAATGATGCTGCAAGGGGGGAAGCTGCTGAAGATCAAGAGGAAGCAGTGCCCGATGATGATGATCTCCGCCGGGTCATTGTCGATGCAAGGACGCAATGCGAAAGTCAAAAGGAGAAGCTGAAGTTCGATCGCATGTTAGAGGATCACAAAAAAGGGTTGTACCCCAATTGCGAAGATGGCAACACAAAGCTCGGTACCGTACTGGAATTGCTGCAGTGGAAGGCAGAGAATGCTGTGCCTGACAAAGGATTTGAGAAGCTATTGAAAATATTGAAGAAGAAGCTTCCAAAGGATAACGAATTGCCCGACAGTACATACGCAGCAAAGAAGGTCGTATGCCCTCTAGGATTGGAGGTGTAGAAGATACATGCATGCCCTAATGACTGCATCCTCTACCGCGGTGCGTACAAGGATCTGAACGCATGCCCGGTATGCGGTGCATTGCAGTATAAGATCAGACGAGATGACCCTGGTGATGTTGACGGCGAGCCCCCCAGGAAGAGGGTTCCTGCGAAGGTGATGTGGTATGCTCCTATAATACCACGGTTGAAACGTCTGTTCAGAAACGAAGAGCATGCCAAGTTGATGCGATGGCACAGTGAGGACCGTAAGAAAGACGGGAAGTTGAGAGCACCCGCTGACAGGTCGTAGTGGAGAAAAATCGAGAGAAAGTACTGGGCTGAGTTTGCAGCTGACCCAAGGAACGTATGGTTTGGTTTAAGCGCGGATGGCATTAATCCTTTCGGGGAGCAGAGCAGCAATCACAGCACTTGGCTCATGACTCTATGTATGTATAAACTTCCTCCTTGGATGTGCATGAAGCGGAAGTTCATTATGATGCCAGTTCTCATCCAAGGCCCTAAGCAACCCGGCAACGACATTGATGTGTACCTAAGGCCATTAGTTGAAGAACTTTTACAGCCGTGGAATGGAAACGGTGTACGTACGTGGGATGAGCACAAACAAGAGGAATTTTACTTGCACACGTTGCTGTTTGTAACCATCAACGATTGGCCCGCTCTCAGTAACCTTTCAGGACAGACAAACAAGGGATACCACGCATGCACGCACTGTTTAGATGACACTGAAAGTATATACCTGGACAAATGCAGGAAGAATGTGTACCTGGGCCATCGTCGATTTCTTCCGACCAACCATCAATGTCGAAAGAAAGGCAAGCATTTCAAAGGTGAGGCAGATCACCGGAAGAAGCCCGCCATGCGTACCGGTGATCACGTACTTGCTATGGTCAATGATTTACACGTAATCTTTGGAAAGGGTCCCAGCGGACTAGCTGTTCTGAATGACGCTGAGGGACACGCACCCATGTGGAAGAAGAAATCTATATTTTGGGACCTACCCTACTGGAAAGAGCTAGAGGTCCGCTCTTCAATCGACGTGATGCACGTGACGAAGAACCTTTGCATGAACCTGCTAGGTTTCTTGGGCGTGTATGGGAAGACAAAAGATACACCCGAGGCACGGGAGGACCTGCAACGTTTGCACAAAAATACGGCATGCCTCCGAAGCAGTATGAAGGACGTGCCAGCTACGCTCTTACGAAAGAAGAGAAAGAAATATTCTTTGAATGCCTGCTCAGTATGAAGGTCCCGACTGGCTTCTCGTCGAATATAAAGGGAATAATAAATATGCCAGAGAAAAAGTTCCAGAACCTAAAGTCTCATGACTGCCACGTGATTATGACGCAACTGCTTCCGGTTGCATTGAGGGGGCTTCTACCGGAAAACGTCCGATTAGCCATTGTGAAGCTATGTGCATTCCTCAATGCAATCTCTCAGAAGGTGATCGATCCAGAAATCATACCAAGGCTAAGGAGTGATGTGGCGCAATGTCTTGTCAGTTTCGAGCTGGTGTTCCCACCATCCTTCTTCAATATCATGACGCACGTCCTAGTTCATCTAGTCGACGAGATTGTCATTCTGGGGCCCGTATTTCTACACAATATGTTCCCCTTTGAGAGGTTCATGGGAGTCCTAAAGAAATATGTCCATAACTGCGCTAGGCCAGAAGGAAGCATCTCCATGGGCCATCAAACAGAGGATGTCATTGGGTTTTGTGTTGACTTCATTCCTGGCCTTAAGAAGATAGGTCTCCCTAAATCGCGGTATGAGGGGAGACTGACTGGAAAAGGCACGCTTGGAGGGGACTCAATAATATGCAGGGACGGATATTCTTGGTCTCAAGCACACTACACAGTTCTACAGAACTCTACCTTGGTGACCCCGTATGTCGATGAACACAAGAACAGTCTGCGCTCCAAACACCCGGAGCAGTGTGACGACTGGATTACATGTGAACACATCAGGACTTTCAGCAGTTGGTTGGAAACACGTCTCAGAGGTTACACCACTCTTTGTGATGAGTTGTACTCGTTGTCCAGGGGACCATCTTCGACTGTATTGACTTACAAAGGATACGAGATAAATGGGAATACATTTTACACGATTGCCCAAGATCAAAAGAGCACCAACCAAAACAGCGGTGTCCGCTTTGATGCAGCAACCGAGAGGGGAAAGGACACATATTATGGTTACATAATGGACATATGGGAACTTGACTACGGACATGATTTTAAGGTCCCGTTGTGTAAGTGCAAATGGGTCAATCTGTCAGGAGGCGGGGTACAGGTAGACCCATAGTACGGAATGACAACAGTGGATCTGAAAAATCATGGGTACACTGACGAACCGTTCGTCCTAGCCAATGATGTGGCACAGGTTATCTATGTGAAGGACATGTCTACCAGACCGAGGAAAAGAAAAGATAAGGAAGCGAATACATCATACGATGAGCCAAAGCGCCACATAGTTCTTTCAGGAAAAAGGGACATTGTGGGAGTGGAGGGCAAGACAGACATGTCTGAAGATTATGAAAAGTTTCATGAAATTCCTCCCTTCAAAGTCAAGGCTGACCCAAGCATCCTAATAAATGATGAAGATTATCCATGGTTACGGTGCAATAAGCAAATGGCACAAGCGAAGAAAAAGTGAAGACTTTCTCCCGCAACTATTATGATGATACCATGCCAACTTTGTAACAAACGAGTATGATACCATTGTCCGTTTTGTACAAGAAGTGCATCTAGTTTTTGCCGTAACCCTCTCAACTTTCTTGCACATGCTATGTGGATGAAATGATGATACCATGCCAACTTTCAACCTTTTCAGAGTTCATTGGAAATGCTTTTCAATTTTAGGGTCTTATAGCTCAGAATAATTAGTAAATGCATGAAAAATAACAGGCCAAAAATTAAAAATTATGCCACCTACTGGGCCACCACAGCCTGAATACGATTAGAAACCCATCCATGGGCCAGGATTCAGGCCCACAGAAGGCCCAGTAGGCCCACATGCATGTACAGAGAGGTTAGGCCCGTAAGCCTGCTTTAGAGAGGAGCTCGACTGCTCAGGCGCACCGCACCTTATAAACAGGTGCGGCTCTCTCTCAGCTAGCGAGGTGGGACTAAACTCACCACCACGCTGCTGTGCAAGGCCATCATTGGTCTCGGTTGGTGGCACGAACCGGGACCAATTCCACCCTTTGGTCCCTGTTGGTGCCACGAACAGATACTAATGAGGCTGTGGCCCCACGAGCACCTTTAGTACCGGTTCGTGGCACGAAACGGTACTAGAGTTTCTTACTAAGCAGTTTTTTAGTCCCACCTTGCTAGCTGAGAGGCACTAGGAGCGGTTTATAAGCCCTGAGTGCAGAGACGATGAAGAAGAGGCGCAATGCTCACGTTGCTTAGCTTCAAGCCTTGAGGAATAAGGTAGACTGCATGGAGCTATGTGCAGTGCAGTCTACCCTATTCCGAAAGGCTTGAAGCAAATCAACGAGCATTGCGCCTCTTTTTTATTTTTAATAACTTATTACAACTCCGGACTTCTTGTGTTCCGACAAAATAAAATAAACTTTAATAAAATTTATGAAACTAAAATTAACAAAGTATTTTCTGTTCGAAACATTATAAGAAACCTCTATTATTATTGAAACTAAAATCATATAAAATTGATGCAACTAAAATTATCGAAGTATTTTCTGTTCAAAATCATTAAAAGCAAAAAGAATTTTCATAAAGAACTTTTTTTGATAGAAACTTTAATAGCAAAAAGAATTATCATAAAGTAAAATAAATAAGTAATTAGAAACAAAATAAAATAAAGTAAATAAGTTTTTTGTTGTAAGTAGAAACAAAACAAAATAAATAAAGCAAAAAAGAAAACAAAAAAATAAATACAGCAAAAATAATTTTCATAAAGAACTTTTTTTGATAGAAACTTTAATAGCAAAAAGAATTATCATAAAGTAAAATAAATAAGTAATTAGAAACAAAATAAAATAAAATAAATAAGTTTTTTGTTGTAAGTAGAAACAAAACAAAATAAATAAAGCAAAAAAGAAAACAAAAAAACTAAATACAGCAACAAGAATTTTCATAAAGAACTTTTTTTGAGAGAAACTTTAATAGCAAAAAGAATTATCATAAAGTAAAAGAAATAAGTAATTAGAAACAAAACAAAATAAAATAAATATGTTTTTTTGACTTAAGTAGAAACAAAACAAAATAAATAAAGCAAAAAAGAAAACAAAAAAACTAAAAACAGTAACATAAATTGTTGGGGCGCTGTCCGCTGGGCCCTCCAACCCTCGGGTTTGCAAATACAGGCCCAGAAGGGCTAGAGCAGCCGCAGCGGGGCTTATAAACCACTCCGAGCCCCTCTCAACTAGCGAGGTGGGACTAAACTTTTGGCCGCGACGCGGGTAGCAAGAGGCCTTTGGTCCCGGTTGGTGCCACCAACCGGGACTAAAGGGGTGCATTGGTACCGGTTCGTGGCCCCAACCGGGACCAATGCCCCCCTTTAGTCCCGGTTGGTGCCACCAACCGGGACCAAAGGCCGCCGCTTCCCGCGCATTGCGCTGCTGAAAAGAGGGCACCAACCGGGACTAAAGGGGGGCGCTTCCCGCCCATTGCGCTGCTGAAAAGAGGGCTTTGGTCCTGGTTGGTGGCACCAACCGGGACTAACGCCTACCTTTAGTGCCGGTTGGTGCCACGAACCGGGACTAACGGCTTTTCTATATAAGCAAACACTTAGGAAATTTTTCAGAGTTCATCTGCAGTTTGCCCCGACGACGCCGACGCCGCCCGCCGCCCCGACGCCGCCAGGCTGCCCCGACGCCGCCCGCCGCCCCCGCCGTCGCCCGTGCCCATCGTCGCCGTCGCCGTTGCCCGCGCCCTCGCCGTCAGCCGCGCCCCTGCCCCGACGCGCGCCGCCCCGACTCGTCCCCGTCGTCGTCGCCCTGCCCCGCCCTTCGCCGCCGTCGCCCCTACCCCGAGCGCGCGCCCACTGGCCCATAGCCATCCTCACCGCCGACCCCGCGGTTCTCCTCACCTTGGTCCAGCCGGCGCCCTTTTTCATATATATGCTTGTTTTTTTTTTCATATATATGCTTATTTTTTCATATATATGATGATATGTTCATGTATGAGTATATGTATGTATATATGTTCTCTGTGTATATATATGTTCATGTATATATGCAAAAGATAGATTTTTAGAAAAGTTAGGATTTTTTTCTGTTCATAGATTTTTTTGGTGATATTAATTATTGTAGAATATGCAAATGTTTGTATATTCATATGAACAATGCATTAGGCAAAACCTTTACTTTTTTCGAAATTTTCTATTTGAACATTTTTTATGAATGAGAGGAAAAAGGAAAATAAGAAGAGGAAGAAAGGAGAAGAAGAGGAGAGGAAGAAGAGGAGAAATAAATAAGAAGAGGAAAAAAGAAGAAAAAGAAGAGGAGAAGAAGAAAGGAATAGAAGAGAAGAAGAAAAAATAGAAAAAATTCTATTTTTTCTTCTTCTCTCCTCTATACCTTTCTTCTTCTCTTTTTTTCTTCTTCTTTTTTTCTTCGATCTTCTCCTCTTTTTATTCCTTCTTCGTTTTCTTATGTTTTATCGGGTCTGTCGTCGTCGATATACCCCTCTCCCGATAACTTCAACACGAGGGGGGGTCGATATACCCCCTCCCCGATAATATTATTTTCCCATGTACGTATGTCGTCGTTGTCGATATAACCCCCTCCCGATAACTTCAACACCTGGGGGGGGTCGATATACCCCCTCCCCGATAACATTATTTTCCCATGTATGTATGTCGTCATTGTCGATATATATAACTCCCTCCCAGATAACTTCGACATGATGGACGGTCGATATTTATACCCCCTCTCGACCGTGATAACTTATACCGCGGGAGCACCCCCCGGCCCTCTCGCTCGACCAAAATTCTCGAGGACACCCAAACCCTAGAAAAAAACAATGTCGGTCTCCTACCCCCTCCCGCCGCGCCCCTACCCTTGAAGCGTTGCCGAGGCCACCCCAAACCCGGAATAAGCTAGGTCTACGTTTGCATTAATATATCCACCTGCTGTCATGTTTGTGTAATAATTGCCATGTTGTAATATTTGCAGAAACAATGGAGCACGGACGAGACGAGCAAGCAGAAGAGGTGTTGGGGGACATAATCTTAGCCGGAGGTGATATCTTGTCGTATCTTAACGACAATGATGGTCTGGAAGAACAGGGTGAAGAAGCAGGCTACGGTGATCGAAGAGTGGAGGAGGAAAGACATGATTATGATGGCTCCGGTGACCCAATGCTGGTGCAAGAAGGAGCCCGTGGTGACGGCTCTGGTGACCGAACAGAGTCCGGCCAGGTAAATATATTAGTTAAGCCTGTGCTGACTAGCTAATTGATGCATTCATTGTTTTGGTATGTACACATATTAATTAGCACTCGTCTTTCTTCTTTTTTCTAGCCCTCCGGATCGAGCACAACTGCGGTAAAGAGACGAGGCCCGAAGAGAAAGTTGCGCTCGGATGAAAGGTTTGAGATCACAACAGTCGCGCGCGACGGCCAACCGATTGAACCCATCCGGACAAAGGATGCATTTGCTGCTCAGTGCGGGGTTCTAGTTAGGGACAAGATCCCGATCAGCATCCACCAATGGTATAAGCCTAAGAAGGAAGACCCTGAGGTGTCTTATGTCAATGATATGCAGAAAGATGATCTTTGGACTGAGCTGAAGGCAAATTTCACCCTACCGCCAGAGGAGGATCCGGAGAAGCCAGTTAAAGAGCAATTAATCAAGTCTCATGCTCTTAAGAAGATGGCAGACCTATTCAGGAGGTGGAAGAATGAGCTGAAAACGTTTGTCGAGAAAGAAGAGACACCAGAATTCATCGGCCGGTATGAGAAGATCAGAGATCACTGGCAAGCATTTGTGGCCCACAAGACATCGGAAAAGAGTAAGAAGATGTCAGCGACAAACAAGAAGAATGCTGCGAAGAAGAAGCTTCACCATCGCACGGGGTCAGGTGGCTACCTCAAAGCCCGACCTAAGTGGGCAAGGCTAAGAATGATCTGCTTGAAGAAGGGATCGAACCACAGACAATGAACTGGACAGACCGTTGCCGGACTTGGTTCTTCGGGGCTGGCGGAACCTTGGACCCTGTATCTGGGAGGTGCGTTTGGACAAACAAGCTTTTGAGAATAATAGTCAAGAAGATTCAGCAATATATCGATGCAGCGCAGGAAGGGACGTTCGTTCCAGACAGAGAGAACGACGGGGTCACAATGGCCCTCGGGAATCCTGAGCACCCTGGATGGACACGAGGCACGCCAGGCTCCGTTCCGTGGAAGGCTGGTTTTCCGGACGCGGGTGGTTACAAAAGCCAGGAGAGGAGGAAAAAAGTGGAGCAGATCCAAATTCAAAAGCTGCACGAAAGGGTTCAAGCGCTAGAGGAACGAGACGGCAATCGACATGCCGAAACTGCCCCCGAAGCTACACCGCCATCTCAGCGGAGAAGCAGCGTGGCTTCCACCGAGCTGCTTCAGCTGGAGCATGCGGCTCCTGCTAGCTACCCCGTGGATGCTATCACGGAGTCTCAACATTGCCACCTTATGGCGGAATGGCAGAACTTCAAAGTCAAGGCAGTTGTTGGCTCTGTTTTACCTCCTAAACCCGGCACAACCTACCACTGCCGGCCGATTCCACAAGGATATGCTAGGGTGATGGTGGATGAAATAACGGAGGGATTTGAGGAGCTCCAGCTTGACCACCCTACCGGTGAAGGGGAGACTCGGCTGGGTTCTGCTCTCAAGACTCCATGCCTATGGCGGAAGGAGCTCATCAAGCTTCCGAACTGGACGGCTCCAACGAGTAAGGGCACTCCGCCTCCTCCTCCGGCGAGTGATCAGAGCACTCAGCCTCCTTCTCCGGCGCGTGGCGGCACTCCGCCTCCTTCTCCGCCTGCGCCGGCGCGCCAGAGCAGCCAGCCTCCTCCTTCTCCGCCTCGCCAGCAAGGGCGGAAGAGATCCGCCGCCGCTGCGGCTGCTCCGGCGTGTCATAGTCCTTCTCCTCCACCTCGTAAGCAAGGAAAGAAGACAGCCGCAGCCACTTCGTCTGCTCTGCCGGCGTCTAGCAGTATAGCTGCCAGAGGCGGGAGGCAATACAGATTCGGTCCTTCTCTGAAGACTCCAGAGAAGTTACCATACGAGAGGACCGAGGAGGAAACCAGGAAGATCGTGCGAGCCGAAGTGACAAACTTCTTTGAAGGGATGAAAGCAAAGAAACATCCACCTCCGGAGGAGAAGGTAGATCCGCTGAAAGCAAAGTGCACTCTGGCTGCCCTGACAAAACCACCAAAGTCTCCGCCGAGAGGCAACTATGAGCGCATTCTTGCAAAGACATATGCCGAAGCGGAGCGGTCGGGAAGTACTGTCAGTGATCAAAGGTTAAAAGAACGACGAGCTGGGAAAAAAATTGCCCAGCTCGGCGAACAAGCGAACCAATCGTGCCCCCCGCTCAAGGTGTCAAAAGACATCGTCGCTAATGATCCGAGGATGGTGCCCGGTTATAGCAATCTTGGAGATTACCTGCCCGACGATGTACATTATGAAATCATGGAGGTGGACGAACACAAATACCATTACGGGAAGCCTCTCGTCAAAGATGAAAGATCTCTAACAACGATGATGCGAAGATTACATGATTGGTACATGAAAACCTGCAGAGAGTCTGATGGGATGAGTACTTTGACGCTGAGAGTTAAACCGGAGCATGACCTCGTTGGAATTGAACTGCTGAATGTTCCATTTGAGGATTTCTTCCAGTTTTACAATCAAAAGGCCCTCGATAAAACAACGATCACTTGCTACTGTCTGTAAGTAGTACTACTTCTGTCAGTAAGTCTCTCTATATAGGTCAACTCTTTCATTGCATGTATTTATAATTATCCTCACTATATTATGCAGATTGAAGATCGCCGAATTGAAGAAAAGACAAATCGGTGATATTGGGTTCATTAACACAAATCTCATAGATGCATATACGGTTGAAAAACATCCCAAAGAAGCCGAGGCCAACTTGCTACAATCGTTGGTATTAAATCAAAACAAAGATATAATACTCTTTCCTTACAACTACAAGTGAGTGTCACTGTCTTGTGCATATTGGTTTCCCTTATTAGTCCAGGTTATGGTAATGTAATTGATGACTTATGCATGCATGCGCAGCTTCCACTATATTCTCCTAGAGATTAAGCTTGAGCAGGGAGTAGTAACCGTCTTAGACTCGAGACGAAAAGATCCCCAGGACTATGCGAACATGACTCAAATGCTCGAGAAGTAAGTTAAATCGATCATTATCCACCATATCAGCAACTTTGTTCATTTCCTGATATCAAGTAATTGTTTTCTTTGTCTGGCAGGGTTTGGAGAAAATTCACCACAAAAGCTCCGGGACTGCCGAAGAAGCTGCAATTTAAACACCCGAAAGTAAGTACTATAGTAGCATGTTCCGCGCATCTCCTAGTAATTCAAGCGCTAGTTTCATCAATACCATTTAGCATGCTTGCTTATCAGTTTGATTGACCTCTATTTCTTGTAAAGTGGTTGTGGCAGGAACCCGGGAATAATTACCGTGGATACTACGTTTGCGAGTCCATCCGCTACACGACCTGTGAGCGGGGCTACACTGAAGAACAATATGAAGTGCGTAAGCAATAATATCACAATTTTATTTTATTACCATCATTTGTGTTGAGTTTCATTTATTCATATATATATATGTATTGACCCCCTTCTTCAAATTAGATGTTTCGGAAGCGGGATGAACTCCTAGCACCAGATCGTATGCGAGGAATTCAAGAGGAATTGGCGGCATTCTTCCTTGACCATGTGATCGCTGAAAACGGAGAATACTATGTGGACCCTGTGTTCTTACAATTTAATTAGGAGATTGTATTGTAAGAGATAATTATTGTATATATGTAGCCGGTAGTGTCGGATAGATATACGAGAACTTGTTGTTCGACCAATCTCTCGGAGAAGGAGAGGTGGTCGATATCACTTCTCTCTGTATGCATATGTTCATGACGATCTTCTGTTTCCTTCATTTGATTACTAGCTAGCGTGTCTAGTCCTCTCCATATGTATATAGTACGTAGCGTCGACCAAGCACGGAGATAAGAGAGGACACTTCTCTCTATTAATTAGCTAGCTAACACAATATATGAAACACCTAAATTAACCCCCCAACCCCCCCCCCTTTCAAAAAAACAAAAACCCCAGCCCCTGAAGCCTATTGGTCCCGGTTGGTGACACCAACCGGGACAAAAGGCCCTGCCTATTGGTCCCGGTTGGTGACACCAACCGGGACAAAAGGCCGTGCCTATTAGTCCCGGTTGTTGGCACCAACCGGGACCAAAGGCCCCCCTGCCTGGGCTGGCAACAGCGGCCATGTGGAGGATCTTCTGTCCCGGTTCATGTAAGAACCGGGACTAAAGGGTTAGGGCTTTAGTAACAACCCTTTAGTCCCGGTTCGAAAACCGGGACAAAACGCCCTTACAAACCGGGGTAAAAGCCCCTTTTCCTACTAGTGCAGAAGGACACGAGCCCGGTTTTTTTATTTTTTATTTTTTTAGGATCAACACGAGCCAAGGTCTGGCTGGTACGCCGTTGGGTCCTACCATTCGAGAATACGAAAGGAACCTTTTAAATCGCCGAACGAATCTATGTGTATTACAATGCCCGTATTTTCCTTGCAAATACTAATCTCAACGTGGTAATTGATTTATGACGAGTTGTTGAATTAGAGTGAGTTTGTGATATAGTGATCTCAACATGGATTTCACATTTCATGGTATCCCTGGTAAGTTTTTCAATGCAAATTCAAATTTAAAAGATGAACAATATGGAGGTGAGAAAACTTTGTATCTATCAAGCATATGACCACACACACACACACACACACACACACACACACACACACACGGAGACACCCACACACGGCCACAACAACAATCCAATAAGTATAGTGCATCTATTTTTCCAAACCATGCATGTATGACACGAATTCAAAAATACTTCTTCTATTCCTAAATATTAGTCTTTTAGAGATTTCAGCAAGCGACTACATATGGAGCAAAATGAGTGAATCTACACTCTAAAATATGTCTATATACATCCGTATGTGCCAGTCCACTTGAAATCTCTAAAAAGACTAATATTTAGGAACGAAGGGAGTAAAATGTAAGACATGCATGGTCCTCAATTCAATATTTAAAACGAACATGGAACTGAAACATGAATATTAAGTCTAGTACTACAGTACATGCAAATGTTGTGTTTAATTAGGCAGAGCTATGATTGTCGGGGGTCACCCCCTCGACCTTAGATAAAATTGTGAAGCTCTGTTTAGGGTTGTTTAGATTATATTTGTCCCCACCCTCCCAACCACCGATTGGTTGTGCACCCCCACCCCTCCTCCCCGGGAGAATATCATGTGCCCCCATACCTTAGATGCTATATGCCGATACGAGTTGCTTGGAGCTTGTAGATCTGAGATATAGCAGCTCACATGATGTCTTAATATTTTTACAGGAAACCTTGATGAGTTTGAGAATTGGACACAATTTGTACAAAAACTACGCAAATGCCCTTGGATCCCATATCCAACGACCTCGAAGCTCGTATCACCGTAGCATCTAAGATGAAGGAGGACATCATATTCTCCTGTATGTAAGAATATCATGTGCTACCACACCTTAGATGCTTTGGTGATACAAGCTCTTCGGAGCCGTTGGATTTGTGACCCAACACCTCCTCGGTGGTTCGAATGGTTTTTTGCAGAAAAACCCCCAAAGAGTTCGGCCACTGCTTACAAGCACAAAGACTGCTCAGATGCCATTGGATCTCAGATCAAACGACCTTGAAGCTCGTATCACCGTAGCATCCAAGCTGTGAGAGCACCTTATGTTTTCTCGCACGGGAGAATATGAGGTGCTCCCACATCATAGATTCTATGGTGATACGAGTTCACGGAGATCTAACGACCCACAGTAGGAGGTTTGAATGTATTTGCAATATACGGCTGAGAGAGTTTGGGAACTGCGCAGAAAGTACAAGTACTACGCATGTGCCATCTGATCACTGATCATACAACCTAGATGCTCATATCACCATAGCGGGTAATTAAGCTACGGGGAGCACCTAATATGAGCAACGGGGAGCCGTTGGATCCAAGATGCAGCGGCACACACAAGGCCTGAATGTTTCATTTGCAAAAAAACCATTGGAGAGTTTGGAAATTGCGCATAATTACAAAGACTACTCCCAAGCCATTGGATCTCACTTCCAACGGTGTAAAAACTCGTATCACCATAGCATCTAAGCTGCGGGGTGGATGTATTATTCATTCTATTCCACTGTCATTTTTGTTCGTAAACCTGCAAAATACGTGTAACTTGTGCCGTTACTTGTCTAACCGCGCAAAGTGTTTGTTCAAAAAAACCATCCTACAGTGAAATATCGAAACAACACACGGGGGTCCCACTTGTCATTAATCAATTTTGGACCTAAAACTAACAAATCTGAGAGACGAGATTCGAACTGGCAACCTGGACTACAAAGCGTAAGTCGATAGCCTGAAACAACAACAGTTGTTGGCTTTGTCCCATAACTTGATTTTATACAGTATTACGTTGAGTAGAGTAGAGGGAGTGCCTCGTCAACACGTGCATGACCGTCGACTCACTTACTGGTGGGTCCCAGGTCTGCGATCTCTCTCTTCTCTCCATCGTCTAACCTTTGCACGGGCACACATGAAGAACGGCGCTAGCTTGCCGTGGTGTTATTACAACTAAAAAAAGCTTGGAAAATAGAAGAATCGCCTAGAACAAGAGACGTTGTGGCTGGTCGAGACGGAGCTAACCACACCTATCCTCCGTGCCATGTTAGCATGATGAAGCTATGTGGCTAGTGGGGTGTTTTCGACCGACTGGCTAGGTCCCGAGGTCGAACCATAGGTACTACGTCTGATACAGTAAATTTTTACATGCACATTTTTCCTCCGTGCCGAGACATGGCACACCCTACCGCGCGGTTTCGGGGTCCTCCCGGGTGGTGCACGCATATATTCTTCCTGACGTGGGACGCCCTACTGCGCGTTTTCGTTGAAGCAAGTAAATGAGTCATTAAATCACGAAAGACCACTTTTCCCGCCGAGTACATCAGTGAAGCACGGTGGCTAGCTAGTTGGGCTAGTTCGACCGATTAGCTAGGCCGCCGCCACATTTGTTTTTTCACCCCTTTTTATCTACTTACCGGCAAGTAAATTTAAATATCCACCGCGGTGTTGCTCTGGTGTTTGAGTGCGGCAGGATTTTTAATTTTTTGATTGAAGGGAGCAGGCGCGGCAGGATTTTTAATTTTTTGATTGACGGGAGCAGGCGTGGCAGCAATTAGTCATGATGACTCCGCCTGTAAAACCCACTGCTCCTTGATATGAGAAGTCGTCGACTGGTGTTTTACCATGGTGTAAACCAAAAGATTCCCCGCTCCTCGGCTGGCTCCCTCCACCTTCCCGTAGATTGCATTGCCTTTCAACCGTTTCGCCCCCTGCATCACCAATGTCGTGCGCCTCGAGAAGCAGAGGGACTTCGATGGTGTTTAGGCGCCCTCTGCAATGGCATGTCCATGTCTCGGCGCAACATGCACTACAAAAAAAGACACATCCGTGACATTTTGGGCCGAACGAATTTTTTTTCTGTCATACTTATGACACTTCTATGACAATAATTGTGACAAAACCCGGTATCATCATAGATGTGGTGGGGTTCCTACTTGTATGACAAAAAATCATGATAGAAAATGGGCTTTTCGTCCTGGGCGGGCTGGAGACGCAGCTGCATGACATTCTTTGGGCCATCCATGACGGAAAAAACCGTGGTAGAAGAAAGGGCGAGGAAAATATCGGGGTGTTCCCGGTTACGGTGGGTGGTCGGGGCCGAGCAATGCGCATTTCTCTCGTACATGCACGCGCGTGGGTGCGAGGCATTGGGCTCTAACTGAACCCGAGCGATTGCACTGCAGGCTACGCGTTACTGAACCCGAGCGATCGAACGATGGCTGTTAACTGAACCCGATCGAGGGATTCCTTCGCTACTGCTGCTAACTGAAGTCGATCGATGCTGCCTCTGGGTGAACAATGAGCGTTGCTGGGGGGGTTTGGATGAACAGTTCCCGGTGGGGGTGGATGAACAGGACCCCGTGGTGTTGCCTCTAGATGAACATGACCCCGATCGTTCGAGCCGGTTGGGGCTGGATGAACAGGACCCCGTGGAGGGCTGGATGAACAGGACCACCCCGTGGAGGGCAGGATGAACAGTAGACGGTGGAGGGCTGGATGAACAGTAGCCCGTGGAGGGGTGGTTGAACAGGAGCCCATGGAGATGGTTGGTTGAACAGTAGCCACTGGATTAGCGCGCGGTGGAGGCTGGATGAACAGGAGCCCGTGGATGAACAGTCGCAGGTGGAGGCTGGAGGAGGTCGACGGTGGATGAACAGTAGCCCGTGGAGGCTGGAGGGGGTCGACAGTGGAGATGAACAGTATCCCGTGGAGTCCTGTTTTGCGGTACGCCACACCCCTCCCAATTAACATGACCCCCGTTTCGACCGTAGCGCTCCAACACAAGTCCGTTTCCTCCATTTTGCGGTACGTCACACCCCTCCCGATCAACAGGACCCCCGTTTCGACCGTAGGAGGTCTGTTTCCTCCATTTTGCGGTACGCCAGACCCCTCCTGATGAACAGGATCCCGTTTCGAACGTGGCCGGTCAAACACATGGCCGTTTCCTCCGTTCTGCGGTACACCAGGCCTCGTTTTCATCGGCTGTTCCGTCCAAGCCCTCCCGATGAACACGACGATGCATTCCGTTCCGACCCAGCCGGTTGGCTCCTCATGAACACGACGACGGCACTGTTTCTCCGTTCTGACCCAGCCATGTACACGAGCCCTGGCCGTACGTACGCGTGAGTAGGCGTTCGAGACCCCGCCCGTATGTACGTATGTGGCCGTATTTACTTTCTTGCACCCTGGCCGCTGTACGTACGTGTACATGCTACGTGCGCGCCTCTGCTACGACACATGCGCGCCTCTACATCGACCAATATGTACGTACAGTTCACGACCAGAATGACAACACTACGTACGCTTCGACCAGGTGGGTCCGGACTGTCAGGCACTTGCGTGCGAAGATGTAGCTGGTGGGTCCCAGCAGTCAGGGGGCGAATCGTTTTTTTGCCCGGACGCACTTCCTTGCGTGCGAAGATGTAGCTGGTGGGTCCCAGTAGTCAGGGAGAAACGTTTTTTTCGTGAAATACGGTGGCCCGTCCGGTGGGTCCCCGCTGTCAGGTAGAGGAATATTTATTCTGCGTGTAATAAGGAGGCACTTCCTTGCTGCGGCCATGGACCCAGTTGTCAGCCTCTCCACGTACAGTCCACGTCCGATGGAAGCCGTTCCTTGACCATGTTGACCACGCCGCGCCGAGAGCACCAGGGCGGTCGACGACGACGAGGCCTAGGAAGGGGACGACGCGGAGCCAGGGAAGACACGGAAGTGGATGCCCACGGGTAGAGGTGTATGAGGGTTCACTGGTTCGCTGTGGTGTGAGGCTGCCGTCGCTGCAGAATAACAGGGGGTGTGGGTGAGTAGAGGGATGGCCTGGCCAGCGGTGGGAGTAGTAGGGGGCGGTGAGGCCTCCGCCGCATCGCAGCCGGCCACGGGACGCAGGAGCACGAGGCACGACCGGTGCTGGTTTGAGCGGCTAGAGCAAGAAGAGCAGAGGTTGAAGAAGCACTACAGCCGTTGGATGGACATCGTACGGTCATTGGAGCTAGAATCGTGCATATTGACTAAGTTGACAAAGCCCTCCGTCCCCGTCAACTTAGTAGGCCCACAAGTCAGCCTACCACTATACTGGGTCCCAGCTAGCAGGGGGAGCATTCATTTTTTTGTGCGTAATAAGGAGGCACTTCCTTGCGTGCGAAGATATAGCTGGTGGGCCCGAGCTGTCAGCGGCGGTAACGTTATTTTTTTCGTGAAATACAGAGGCCCTTTCGGTGGGTCCCAGATGTCAGGTGGAGGAATCATTATTTTGCGCGTAATAAGGAGGCATTTCCTTGCGTGCGGCCGTGGATCCAGCTGTCAGCCTCTCCACGCACAGTCCACTTCAGATGCATGTTGGTCGTTGACCACGTTGACCAGGCGGCGCCGAGAGCACCAGGGAGGTGGACCACGGTGAGGCCTAGGAAGGGAACGACACGGAGCCAGGGAAGACTCGGCAGTTGTTTCCCATGCGGAGGGGAGTACGACTGTACGAGGGTTTACTGGTTCGTCTGCCGTCGTCAGAGAATAACAGCAGGTGTGGGTGAGTAGAGGGATGGCTAGGCTAGCGATGGGAGTACGGTGGGGCGGTGAGGCCTGCGCGGCAGCATAGCTGGCCGCGGGGAGGAGGGAGCAGGCAGTCCCGCCGGCGCTTGTTTGAGCGGCTGGAGCAGGAAGAGCATAGATAGAAGAAGCACGACGGCCGTTGGATGGACATCCAACAGTCACTGCTTGTGCGTCAACCTTTTTTTTAGGAAAGCCTCAAATCTATGGAAAACAGCATACAACTCATCTGCCATTATTTCTAATAATTTACAGCCCATTTGCTAATTCTTAAAGTTTTTCTGGAGCCCGTATTCTTTTTGTTAGCATTACAACCCATATTGTGGCCACGGTTAAAAAATTATACGAAATTTTGCATATTTCGGTGCGGTCCGAACTCTTTTTAATCCCAAAATTTCGAGTCACGTTCAAACTGATTTTAAAAATAAATATATATGAATATAAAATCCAACAAATAGTCCACGCATAAAAATCAATGCAATTTAAAATCTCGAAATGAAAAAAAGAAATTTGAAACTAATTGCTGGTTTGATGTGTTTTAAAAATGTACAACCCATTTCTCATTACTGATAGGCCATTTTCTCGGCCAGCCGAATGAAGCTCTCCTCGTCTTGAAAGATTTGCAGCCCAACAGGCCTGACAAAGTGACTTACTTGGCAAATCACAAAAAACTGGGCTATGGCCGTGGACCTAGCTGTCAGCCTCTCCACGTACAGTACTCTTCCGATGGAAGTCGGTCATTGACCACATTGACCACGCCGCGCCGAGAGCACCAAGGCGGTGGACGACGGCGAGGCCTAGGAAGGGGACGACGCGGAGCCGGGGAAGACGCGGCAGTGGATGCCCACGAGGAGAGGAGTACGAGGGTTCACTGGTTCGGCTGCGATGTGAGGCTGCCGTCGCCGCAGGGCCTGGCTAGCGGTGGGAGTAGTAGGGGGTGGTGAGGCCTCAACGGCAGCACATTCGGCCACTGGAGGCAGGAGCATGCGGTCTCGCCGGTGCTGGTTTGGGCGGCTGGTGCAAGAAGAGCAGCGATTGAAGAAGCAGCAGGACCGTTCAATTCAAATCCAACGGTTACTGCTGGTAGAATCGTTTGTTGACTAAGTTGACAAGCCCTACGTCTGCGTCAACTTAGTAGGCCCACAGGTCAGCCTCCCAACCGGTGCGCCCCAGATGTCAGTGGGAGTAATCATTTTTTCCGCGTAATAAGGAGGCAGTTGATTGCGTGCGGCCAGCCCAGCGGAGGGAGTAGGGTTTGCCGGGGAAGCCTGCGCGACATCACAGCGGGCCACAAGAGGAGGGAGCAGGCAGTCCCGCCGGCGCTAGTTTAGGCGGGTGGAGCAGGAAGATCAGAGATTGAAGAAGCACGTCGGTCGTTGGATGGACATCCAACAGTCACTGCTGCTAGAATCGTGTGTTGACTGACAAAGCCTTGCGTAAACAAGTCAGCCTCGAAATCTGTGGCGTGTACAACCCATTTGCTACTATTTTTATATTTTTTACTCATTTTCTAATTCATATGGAATTTATTGCAGCCCGTTTTCCATTTTTAGAATTGCTGCCCATTTTCTGGTCAGTACGAGGGTTAAAAAAATTAACTAAATATGTGGGAAATTTTGAAAATTCGCAAATTTTTGCCAGGGAAAAATATTCTTAATCCAAAAATTAGTAGCCATACTAAAACAAATTTAAAAATAAATTAGTACTATGTCATGTTAAATCCAATGAAATACTCCCCCCGTCCCAAAATTCTTGTCTTAGATTTGTCTAAATACGGATGTATCAAGTCACATTTTCGTATTAGATACATCCGTATCTAGACTAATCTAAGACAAGAATTTTGGGACAGAGGGAGTATAAGATATCAGTGAAGAACAAAAAGAAAAAAGAAACTAATATCCCATTTGCTATAATTTTTTTGGAATTTTCAACCCCTTTTGATATTACTTTTAACAGACACTGACCATACTCTTTGGCCAGGCCGGAATGCATCCCTCCTTGTCTTGAAAGATTTGCAGCCCAGTAAGTCGGAGAAAACAAATAGGCCTAGCTTGGGTATTCTTCAAAAAGAAATACTGGGCTACCTATTTTCCCAAAGAAAAAACTGCTAGGCTGGTCATGTTGTTAGACGGGCCACAGAGACCGCACAACCCAGTTTATAGCCTGCTCCTCCGAATTACTACTAAAAAAGTTGTGAAATTCAGTCGTTAATTGACTATACGTTGAAAATGATGTGGGTCCCAGATATCAGCAGGGTGGATTAGAGTAAAAAACGAGGGGTTCATCTGAGTAGTAAAAGATGCGCTTGCTTGTGTTCGGGAGTGGACCTGGTGGGTCTGTACTGTCATACTCACAACTACAGTCCTCTCCCGATTCACTATGTTGACTGGGACCGTTTCAAAAAAAAACTATGTTGACAGGGCCGAACGGCGGCGCCACGGCGAGCGCACCAAGGCAGAGGATAAAGTGCCGTCGCCAATGTGCTGGGCTGGGTTGGACATTCTTATTGAAAAATAAAAATGGACCGGATCTATTTACGACGTTGACTATGATTTGCATGGGTCCGCTGGTTGCAGGAAGAAAATGCTAGGAGAAAGAAGACTGGTCGCTATCTTTGCCAAAGAATAATATCGACTGAATGTAACGACACTATCATAGGAAATAATATCCTCCTGTTAAATCGTGAATTTAAAGAACTGGTGCATGAGCATTTAGCTTTATTTATTTATTTACTTATTTATGTTTAGGAGACCATGAGCATGTACCTGGAACGGATTCATGTGAGAGCCTCCCTTCCAGTTAATTATGGGCTTCTCTATTGGGCCTTCATCAGTGGGCTTCATGTTAGCAACAAGTGGAAAATGTGTTCCGTACGAAAAATAGTATGCGCTACGTAAGGTATGGGGCACTAAAGGATCGAACCATGCAACGACTTCCAAAACATTGTGCTTGTCGTTCTAACAACAAATTTATTCAACCAACAGACGAAATATACTACTGATTGTACATTGAAAACAACAGCAGCAGCAACCAGGGCTGGGGGTGCAACGGAAGCAGTAAGCAGGCCAGAAGAGTGAAGACACAGCTCTCTCTTACAAACCAAACATCAGCCATCATTACAAAAGGGCTACCAAAAAAGAACAAGTGTATGCATCAAACTAAATAAAGATCCTACTACACCAAGTGTACGCATCTAACTAACTGGCTCAGTTAGACATTACTATTTATTAAGCTGTGGAGATTGGCTGACGGCTTGAACCAGATGGGTGCCTGACGGGGGAAACTCCAGCCAGCAGGTCGAAGTCTGATGCTTGCGACCCTCTCTCCTACTTTGGGCTGCAGAGCGTGGCAGCACATATCAGGGTATGGTGCATGCAAAGACGCATGGTACGCTGTGTACACACAGTTTTGCCTGATGAACAAAACCGCGCTGCCATCATGATCCTTGCCGTCGGTTATCTCCTGGTTAATCGGATAATTCAGTCTGACAAACAGAGAGCGTGTACCAAGGCTACTTACCAACCTCCAGTCAAAAATTCCTAAAGGCCCAGAGAAGCTGGGATCCTACTCAAAGACCTTGCAGTGACTGTGATTGTATTCCGCGAAACAACACGTCGGGTATGTGCGAACGATCATCAATCGTTCGTCGTCGTCTGATCGAGCCAGGAACCACCTGCAACTGCCATGCCGCTTTTCTTTGGAAGGTTCTGGGATTAGGAAGGGTAGGGACACCAGGCGGCCTACAACATCATATCAAGTTGGAGTCAAATAACCCTAAAAAAAAGTTGGAGTCAAATAAAAAGGGCTCTTGATGTAATCAATCTTAAGAACAACATGTTATGAGCATGCATATTTTTTCAGTAAATGTTGACTGTAATATAAGCAAGCCATCATGATGTCATAGGAAAGTAACATACTGCTATAACAGCCATTTCTAGCAATGACTGGAGTAGGCCAGCAATACGTCCAGCCATAGAAGGAGTCGACAGCGTAAATGAAGCCCTTGTGTTCAATGGCATCACAGAACCATGGAGGATGTATGATCCTGCGATGGACGTGCAGATTTATCCACTTACCGCAGTGACCTGTCAGATAGGCGAGACCGCGATTGAAGAACGCAATTAGCCTGAAGTCTTTATAATTCGCAGATCTTGTGGGCACTTGGCAGATTACAACCTTGAGCAAATCAAACTTGGTATCATGTTGGCTACTGTAAGATTCCGAGTATTCTGGGCCGCGGTGCCAAAGCAGTGCAGTGTTAATCAAAGGAAGGGGCATCAATCGCCGGGTATAGACCTCCATGAGCATCCAGCTGCCGCGACCGTTGATGAGCACCATCCAAGACGTGTTCATGCCGACCCAGTACATACCGTTAATATAGTTGAGGGTGACGGGGATCAGATCGCAGTCAAGGGGGTTGATGCTCGCCACCCTACGATCGTTATGCTGCGTGACACGCCGTTTCTGAAGATCAGGCGGCATCAGCAACCAAGGAGCTGGCTTAAAAAGCTCCGGCCTGAGGGCTTTGAGTAAACGGTACAGCCCCGACAAGCACGCAGCGAGCGGCATGGTACTGAGATTGTCCACACGCGAAACAATGAGCTTGATTACCTCTGTGGGGAACGAATTCCAGCCACTCTTTCGGCGGACGCTACTCGGTTCTGCCATTGTTAGTGCTTGGGTTTCGGACGAGGGGGGGAGGCGCCATAGCGGGGATGGAAGATTGGACGAGGGGGGAGGCGCCTTAGCGAGGATGGAAGAGCAGACAAAGATGGAGAAGCGAATATGTGCTGCGGGAAGTGGAGAGGTGATGATGACTACAGCACGCCGCTTGACTTACGAGACACATACCTCCAGCGTAGGGTCATATCAAAGTCAGACAACTTGCTTGAGTGATCACAGTACTGGTACTCCCTACAGTACCTGCTACTATGCCCTAACTTGCTTGAGTAGAGTAGTAGTGGTGTAGGACTCTGCTCTACTACTAGCACCGGAGGAGTAGTATGTTCTAATCTAAAATAGTTACAAACTTCAATGCCCGAGCGTGGAACGACTACGAACCGCCATCGGTGCTAACTCCAATCTTGCAAGTCATGGATTTGTTTCTTTTTAACTTTCTGTACGAATCTATAGCCATCCTGCAAGTCATGTACACTGTACTGATAGTGGAACCCACAGAGTACTTAGAATACAAGATTAAGGATGCAATTAACTTTTTATAGAGGGAGAATCATACACGCAATTAACTCAAATGGATTGGACGTGACACTATTATTCTCCAACGGCAACCAGCAAATTTCCTCCCGCGGGCCGGAGTAGGTTTCTCGGTTTGCATGTGGGTTTAACGGAGGGGTTTGATGGAGGCGAGGAGGCGTGTTCAGCGGGGCGTGCAGTGGACGGCGCAGTACTATTCGATTTGACAACTACAACTAGTATATTATAAAAAACAAAGAAGAGTAGTAAAGATAGAGATAAGAATAGAGACTAGGGAGGATCACCATCTACTGCTTCGTGGGCTACTCCTGTGCTCCATTCGGCTGCCGCAACGTCCCCTACAGCCACTCCCTCTTGCGCTCCATTCGGCGGGCGCTGTTGAAATTTGGGGAGCGCACTCTCGCGACTGCTAGCAGCAACGACTTCACCGACGATGACTTCTTCCCCGACCTCGGCAACCTCTTCCTCAATGACATGGGCGACAACCTCAACGCCAATGGTGCTGCTCCCGTTGCACCGTATGTGTTTCTGTCCTTCCTGTTCGAAATCGTGGTAGAATTCATGTTTCTAGTCTGTGTCCTAGATTCGATCTGTTCATCTACTATGCTAGTCCACATGATTAGTTTAATCTCTGTTATAGCCGTCATGATTTATTTTGTAGTAAATCTCGTAGTAACTTGCTCATATATTCAACTGGCAGAACGTCCCCTACAGCCACTCCCATTTCACGGACGGCCTGGTCGATGCCTCCAAGGAGCCCTTCGTCTATTGCTATGTGTGCCCGGTGCCGTTTTGGGGCTCGCCGGCGGACATCGTGCATCACCTGACGCATGCGTGCGGCGATCACTACTGGCCCTTGGCGAATAACATCAAGTATGAGACGTGCTACCCGTTCACCGTGCCGGAGTCGCTGGAGGATCAGCGCCGCCTGCTAGTCTCGGAGGAGGACGACAGCGTCTTCCTCTTGATCGTGGCCACCGGCGAGGCCCGCGCAGGCCGCCGGCACATCTCTGTAGTGTGCGTCAGGGGAGACGCCGCTGATGCCGACACTGACACGAGGCCGATGTACGGGTCCGTGCTCACTATTACTACCCCTCAGAGTTACGTGGGCAGCGACACTGGCTATGTCAAGCTGACTTGGACTCTGCCGAGCTGGGACCTTCCTGCCGATGTGGACACGGAAGACACACGGTATTATTTGACCCCCAACAATGTGCACGGGGACTCCAAGGAGGTTCACCTGGACATCTGCATTATCAAGTTAAATGTTGATCATTAGTCTTCGCTCAATGTAATCCGCTGTCTAACCACGTAGAGACTTCCATGCATGATCTTGCTCTATTGGAGTATCGCGCATGAATAAAAGTGTATCCATTTATGGTTTAGTCTAGAATCTTCCATGTATGAATTTTTACTACAGTACTGGTGAAAGACATATGATGAACCATTTCTTACATATCCTCTGCCCCCTTCCAAGTCATCCTGATTTAATCCCTCCGTCTAGGTGTATAAGGGCATGGTTAATACTTAAATAGTATAGCCAACTGTTGACTATAAGAAAGTGCCATGTCATCTGTAGCCAACATGTATAACAATGGATACTCAAAAACTAATTCTTGAAGATCATTTCCTGCAAAGCACAATAAGAGTTATTTCTTCACAAGTTTTGGATGCAGGTTAAACAGTTGAATACTTTTGTTTGCAAAAGATACTTTTTATCTATTTCACCCGGATGTTTGTGAGCTCTAGAGATGAAATAATATCCGAACAAACCTATCGATACCCGTTACACATGAGATGACCCCCACATCCTTTGTCAAAATAAACAACTCCCCGATCAATGCATTTCACTCTTCCGTGCAACGCACGGGCACCTTACTATAGATTAGTACGACCAAAAATTGAACTAACATTATATATAGTACGATAAATGATGATGCATGTCACCTAAAATTATATCATTGAAAACTATGTTCAAATACGAATCCAACGATATTGTTTTTGTTGACATGCACTAACATTTTGTCAGTTAAATCTTCAGTCAAATTCAATGGGGGATAAACCACGACCGATGTAGTAGTACTAGTGTAGAGGGCGGCGCTGCACGGGAGTCTCACCCCGCTCGTGGCGCGGCAGTAAAGCCGTCATATCACAAAACCCAACCACTCCCAGTAATAAGTGGCCTGGTAAAATAAACGGACAAGCAACCATCACATCCCTCCGTCTTTTTTGCATTTCATCTCTCTGCATTTACTTTCTCCGGATCATCTCGCACACTTGATCCCTAGCTACTACTCCTAGTATCCCTAGCTACTACTCCTAGGGCCAGTTCTTTTGGCGGCTTCCCCAGCTTTTCCCATAAGACTAGTCATAGTGGAGAGTAACATTAAGGCGCCTCACTCGTTTATTTGGGCTTCTAAACTACTACTAGTAGTACCTCCGTCCTAGTTTATTCCTCACCATTGTAATTTGTGCTAAATTTTGACTAAAGATTTAACTGATAAAATGTTAGTGCATGTGACATGCACTAACATTTCATTAGTTAAATTTATGATCAAAATTTGACACAGATTATAATGGGGACCAATAAACCAGGACGGAGGTAGTGGTTATGGGATTACTAATCTAAAAGCCTAAAAGAACTGGCCCCTGGTACTCCTACTAGTAGTAGTACTCAAGTTGGAATTCCAATTGCACGACACAACTTGTTAGGCAAAAAATTCAATACAGGGTGTAGGAAGCGGTTTGAGAATTTGCATGCCTTTCCGACCAGTGAGATACTCCGTACAAAGTACGACATAGAAATAACCACAGAGAAGGAAGCTAAAAGTAAACAATCAAACGAGCATTTTTTGCATTTGTTTTGCATTGAATCGTTTCACAAGCTTGACTAGTGCTGTTTTTCTACTATTACGAAAACCGCTTCGTAATGTTAAAACGTGCATTTGCACATACATAAGTAATAGTAGTACTCCCTCCGTCTAGGTGTATAAGTCTTCCCTCCTTCTTGGTCACGGTGCACAACCAAAGATGACTTATTGACCTGGACGGAGGGAGTAGCACAGTCTGCAAGCATATATAGAGAGAGACGTGTAGTGCGATAGTATATAGTAAAGTTTGTGCTATATGCACGTACTTGCAAAATGCGTATGAATACACAAGGTTTCCAAACTTTCCCTTTTACATACTTAATTAAGGACGCTAATAATTCCTGAACGTTCCGGATTTATCATTTGTGTCCCAAAACTAATGAGATCGCCTTACGAAACAAAAATTATACTCCTACTAAAAGCCACGACGCTCGCAGGAGCGCTTGCGGCGCGCCATGAGTGCCCAGGTGCGCGGCCGTTTCCCAGCGCGCCGACACAACGCCTCTTCCTCAGCCTCGCAACTCACGAGGTGCTGATTGGCGGCTTGCCGGCGGGCGAGCGTGATCTCACCGGTGTGGTGATCCGGCGCCAACAGGTACTCCTCCTCGCTGGAAGCGTGCACCCGGTCCACGTACCGCCAAGAGTAGATGAGGTGCTTGGGCCCGACTGCACTCAGGGCTTCGGCACGGGCGTCCTCTGCCACCCTCACGGCCCTCGCATGAGCCTTCTGCCAAAGAGCCAATTGCCTGACTCTCTCGGACGCGACATAGGCCTGCCAGGCAGCTTGTTCCCTGGTGCGCTTCTCTTCCTCGGCCTTCTTCTCCGCCTCTATTTTGGCGCGCTCTGCTGGAGGCAAAGCCTCCCACAAGGCGACATCCATTTCTTTCCAAAGCTCATCAAGGCTGGGGGGCTCGGCGGGCGGCGCGGCGTTCTCCTCGTAGCGGGGAGCCGACGCGTCCTCCGACGCGCGTGTTGGCGAGATTGGGAACGCCGACGCGTCCACCTCGACGCGTCACGGCGAGGAGCGGAACGCTGACGCGTCCTCCTCGACTAGTGGCGGCGAGGAACGGAACGGCGACGCGTACACCTCGACGCGTCACGGCGAGGAGCGGAATGCCGACGCGTCCTCCTCGACTAGTGGCGGTGAGGAACAGAACGGCGACGCGTGACCGTCCGCGCGGTGCAGCGAGGGGCGCCTATGGCTTGGGAGGGGCGATGCCATGGTGGTCGATGTGAGAGGGAGGGGGAGGAGATAGCGATGAACGTGAATGTGAGGGGGAGGAGATAGCGATGTCATGGGAGGCACAATATTTATAGCGAGCAATGGCACACCTACGTAAGATATGGACTGAGCTGCACTGACTTAACTGCAGGTCTAGTTGCGTCACTGACATGTGGGCAGACCCCTGTTGGGCCCATATGTCAGTGACCCAATGCACCTGCAGTTAAGTAACAGCTACGTGGGCATATTTGTTGGAGTAAATTACGGGGGAGGGAAGGGGTGGAAATATTGCTGGTCACATCGGATTGGACGAGCACGGGGGGAGGAGAGTCATGCATGCAGATTTTTCCCACACGGGGTGGAGTGGTGGGACCGCCGGAGGGAGAAGGAGAGTCTGGCAGGCATATTGTTTCCACACATGGAGAGGAAAAGATTTGGAGACGAACGGGCTTCCTGCAGGTATGGGGAACGGTGCATAATAAGTCTCATCTTGCATGCCGGGCTAGGTATAGTGTCAAGTCATTAAAAAGATACACGCCCCACACATGTTCATATTTCAAGGTGCACTAAATTATTGCATGCGATGATTAAGGCTGGCCATAATGGTGGTATCTTAGCTGGTATCATGCACACGGGAATAGCAAACATGCTGATGTGGCAAAGAATTAAAGAAGAGAGGGGGTTAGAGTAACTAGTGTTCATGCATGCATTGGTAAACACATTTTTTTGTGAAGAACTACAAAAACTATTCCACCGCCTCTATCTTGCTAAGAGTATGTGAAATTTTTGAATCGAGCCCTTTAAACTAGAAGGGAGGCAGTAGTACTCTAATAGCTAACCTTGGCCCTGCTTGGATCCATGTGTTAGAGTTAGTTTGCGTTAGTTTGAACTCAACTAACCCCAAAAACACTAACCCACCCAAGGGTGCTTATTTGGGTTACTCCCTCCGTCTAGGTGTGTAAGTCATCTTACATTGTGCACCGCGACCAAGGCGGAGAGGAAAACGAGAAAACTTAATGTCTTTTTGCTAATTAATAGCATTGCATGCAATGAACTAACCACTGCATGTCATGTTTGGAAGTCTCAAGTCATTGAAAGCATGCATGGCCCACATCTCTTATTGGTTGATATGTCACAAAACAAGAAACGAGGAGGGAGTTAATGTACGGTGCCCAAGTCTTTTGAGATTATTAGGTTTTCGTAAGGTGACTTACACACCTAGACGGAGGGATTAGTTCTTCTCGGGACAAAAAAACACATTTTTCTCTCGCTCTCCCCGCAGTAAATCCCTCCCCACTTCCTCGAAGCTTCTCGTCCTCTCCCTCCCTCCCTCCCTCTCGCACCGCCCATGAAGGCACCTCGCCATATCCGCGCTCCATCTAACCCTGTCATCCAAACACCTCTTTCGCTAGAGTTACTTCAGGGTTAGTTCATGATTAGAATCTTTAACTCACTAACTCATCTAATAGTAGTTCTTATACTCATTATAATCAGTATTGTAGATATTGATATTTTTAGTATAAATTTGGTCAAACACTTTGCAAACGGTTGACGGAAGTAAAAAGGACCAGAGGGAGTATCATGCATGCGGAGTAGGCAAAAAAATTGCCTATTTATAGCCGGTCGAAGTCTCAAAGGGCGCGACCGCGCGAGGGAGGCGAAGGTCGTGGGAGGCGCGACAGTTGACGGAATTAAGTGAAGTTACCCATGCACCGGCATGGCGTGCGAACATGCAGAAGCTATACTGTCAGGCCTACGATATGGGTCTAGTAGACATGATATCTAGTGGGTCCCGCATAGTTCTCGAGAACTCTTTGGGGCTTGCAGCCGTTTATCCACCGGGCAAGCCAGCAACCCCACGCCGTTCACACGCCCTACTCGTCCCCGTCTTCTACCAGTACAGTACCTTACAACAGTTCGCTCCCAATCGTCCCGTCCTTTCACATTACGGCAGTTCCACTAATCCTAACCGTCCTCCCAAATCCATGGCGTCCCAAATCTCCATGATCGGTGGTGAGTACCAGGTTAGAGCCATCACCGGCGATGAGTTCTTCGTCATCTACACACGTGGATCCGCGACGGTGAAAGCATGCCTTGCTCGCTTCCTACGCATGTTCAACAGTTTCAACATCTCCAAGTCGTTCACCTGTGGTCCTTCCGATTTTCATTACTGAAAACCAACATCTAAATCTAAACCATAGTATTTGCCCTAGAACTACCAGGTTCAACATCTCGCAACATAAACCCATACAACCATACGCCAAGGAGGTACGTAGTACTATGTAACACCCCGCATGTAACTTGCCATATTTGTAACTCCGACTCTTGCCATTTTTGGCTATGTGTTATGATATTCCCTCCATGGTCGGGTTTTGTCTTTCGTTTTGCATTTTGTTCTTATCATGCATTTCATATCATGTCATCATGTGCATTGCATTTGCATATGTGTTCGTCTCTTGCATCCGAACATTTTCCCCGTTGTCCGTTTTGCAATCCGGCGCTCCTATCTCCTCCGGTGCATCCCTCTTGTTTTCTTTCGTGTGCGGGTGTCAAACTTTCTCAGAATGGACCGAGGCTTGTCAAGTGGCCTTAATATACCACCCGGAGACCACCGGTCAAGTTTCGTTCCATTTGGAGGTCGTTTGGTACTCCAACGGTTAACCGGGCATCCGAAAAGTCCATTTGAGTGTCCAGCAAAAACCCCCTCAAAACCAGCCCAAAACCCACCAAACTCTCTTCCATGCTCTAGGTTGTTCGATCACGATCGTGTGGGCGAAAACCGCACCTCATTTGGAGCCTCCTAGCTCCCTCTACCTATAAATATGCATCTCCCCCGAAAAACGCTCGCAGATCAAACCCTAACCCGCTCCTCCGCGCCGCCGGACACGTCCGCCCGGGGCCGGACATCTCTCTGCCGACGCCCGCAGCCTATCGGCGCGCGCCACGTGGCACGCCGCCGCGCCCCCGCCGCCAGCCCGCGAGGCCCCCGCGGCCCGTACGCCGTGCCCCGCCGCCTCCCGTCGCCCGCGGCCGTCTCCGCCGCCCCGCCACCTCGCCGGCGTCCGCCGCCACCTCGCCACACCGCCGCCATCGCAGTCCCGCCGTCCGGCGCCCGTGCACGCCCGCCGGCGCCGCCGCCTGCCGGCACGCCTCCCCTCCTCCTGCGGCGACCGCGCCCCCTCCCTCCGGTCGCCGCCCCGCCTCACCTTCCTTCTCCTCCGGCCGTCGCCGACGAGCCCGAGCCCGAGCTCCCTCGGCTCCAGCCCCGATCCAGATCGGTATAACCCTAGCGTTGACTTTTCCCCGTTCCCTGATTTCTCTAAGTCCTCAAAAATCTACAGCATATGCTCATGTTCCTCAGTGCGTAACTTCTTGCATGTAGCTCCGATTCGCGCGTGTAATATGTCAAATTGTTTGCCTCGTGATGCTCTACATTTTGTTCAATTGCACCATGTTCATTAGAGGTCATCTTGATGCCCAAATCTCTGTTGGAAGAGGGCTAGTTGCTGTTATTCTCTGGTTTTTATCAGAACTTGGAGATTTGTAATTTTTGTATCATTTAATCTGTGCATCTTATGAGCATGAGCTCTACATGTGTTTTGAAGTATGCCATGACATCTTTCCAAGGGTGTATGCCATGTGTTTTTTGTGATCTCTGTGGTGACTAGCACAAGCATGCAAAGTAGGCTCCGTAATGTTTCTGATTTCAGGGACAGTGATTTCTCCAAGTCCTTGTCTGCTGTTATTTTGTTGCCATGTAAACTTGATTCTACAGAGAGATCCATGCATATTTTGGAGATGTTCAGTAAGGATTTTTTGTATATATAGTTGTAATTGATCCATTCCTGCCCTTGTTTGCAATTATAGAGTACCATAGCATGACTCAATCTTGCTCTACTTTTGCTATAAAATATTTCTGGCAGATTCTTAACACGATATTCACTTTTGCCAAGCTTATTGTAGTTGATCCATACATGCTATGCTTATACTCTTGCCATGGTTAGCTTCATAAACATGCCATCTTGCTGTAGGTATGCTTGGTTTGTCATGCATTTCTCTGTATTGAGTGCATCAAGCTCACAAAGAGGCCTACATATTATTGTTTCTGACATGCTCTGTTTTCTGCTAAGTCTGAAACCTGATAACGTAACTTGCTATGTTTACATGCTTGCCATCATATCTTCTGATCCTTTTTGGCTTATGATCAGTAAGGGACTTTTGTCATATGCATTTAGTAGAATACTGTCATGCCAAGTTTTGCCATGTTAAGTTCCTGTAGCATATTGATTTCGTGCTCTGAACATTGCTACCTGATGCTGTTTTCTGCCATGTCCAGTTTTTCACCAAGTCTGTGAACATGTTATCTTTTGCACATTTGCCATGCTTGTTTGAGCTTGATATGTTGTGATCTAGCCGTAGCTCAGTGTTCATCTTTTGTCAAGCATCTCCTATAGATTACTGCCATGTGCTTTGTTGCTATGTTGGAGTGCTGTAGCATTGTTGTTTGTTGCATTTTAAGTGCTATCATGCTGTTAATCGCAGATTCGTGTCATTCTTGTTTTGCTTGCCATTTGCAAACCGTGCATCCGTTTCCGGTGATCTTTATATCGATTTCGACCGAAATCATCTCATCTTTCCAGTGGCATGCTTGATTTGCCAAGTTACTGCCATGTTCATCATTTTCCTTCCGGAGCACGCATATGCATCGCATATCATATCTTGCATACCATACATGTTTTGCATCATGTTGCTTGTGCATTTCTCGTGGTTGATTGTGGTTCCGTTTGTTTGTGTTCTTGTCTTGGGTAGAGCCGGGAGACGAGTTCGTGAACGAGGAACCTGTTGAGTACGCTTACGAGGATCAAGCTCTCGACAACTCTGAGAACCTTGCAGGCAAGATGACCACCCCTCGAAATCACTTCTATCTTTGCTTTGCTAGTTGTTCGCTCTATTGCCATGCTCCGCTACCTATCACTTGCTATATCATGTCTCCCATTTTGCCATGTCAGCCTCTAACCATCCTTTCCTAGCAAACCGTTGATTGGCTAAGTTACAGCTTTTGCTTAGCCCCTCTTATAGCGTTGCTAGTTGCAGGTGAAGTTGAAGTTTGTTCCATGTCGGAACATGGATATGTTGGGATATCACAATATCTCTTATTTAATTAATGCATCTATATATTTTGGTAAAGGGTGGAAGGCTCGGCCTTATGCCTGGTGTTTTGTCCCACTCTTGCCGCCCTAGTTTCTGATATACCGGGATTATGTTCCTTGAGTTTGCGTTCCTTACGCGGTCGGGTGATTTATGGGACCCCCTTGACAGGTCGCCTTGAATAAAACTCCTCCAGCAAGGCCCAACCTTGGTTTTACCATTTGCCACCTAAGCCTTTTTCCCCCGGGTTTTCTAGAGCCCGAGGGTCATCTTTATTTTAAACCCCCGGGCCAGTGTTCCTCTGAGTGCTGGTCCAAACTAGAGCCCTTTGCAGTGCCACCTTGGGGAAACTCGAGGATTTGTTTTAGTTGTACGGACTGCTCATCCGGTGTGCCCTGAGAACGAGATATGTGCAGCTCCTATCGGGATTTGTCGGCACATTCGGGCGGCTTTGCTGGTCTTGTTTTACCATTGTCGAATTGTCTTGTAAACCGGGATTCCGAGACTGATCGGGTCTTTCCAGGAGAAGGTTTATCCTTCGTTGACCGTGAGAGCTTATGATGGGCTAAGTTGGGACACCCCTGCAGGGTATTATCTTTCGAAAGCCGTGCCCGCGGTTATGAGGCAGATGGGAATTTGTTAATGTCCGGTTGTGATGGTCTCTTCTCGGCGGAGTCCGGGAAGTGAACACGGTCTGAGTTATGTATGACGTAAGTAGGTGTTCAGGATCACTTCTTGGTCATTGCTAGATGACGACCGTTCCGTTGCTTCTCTTCTCGCTCTCTTTTGCGCAAGTTAGCCACCATATATGCTTATCGCCGCTGCAGCTCCACCTCATTACACCATCCTTTCCTATGAGCTTAAATAGTCTTGATCTCGCGGGTGTGAGATTGCTGACTCCTCGTGACTCACAGATTCTACCAAAAACAGTTGCAGGTGCCAACGATGCCAGTGCAGATGATGGGGTCGATCTCAAGTGGGAGTTCGACGAGGAACGTGGTCGTTACTATGTGTCTTTTCCTGATGATCAGTAGTGGAGCCCAGTTGGGACGATCGGGGATCTAGCATTTGGGGTTGTCTTATTTTCATCTGGATTTTGACCGTAGTCGGTCTATATGTTTGTATTTTGGATGATGCATGAGTAATATTTATGTATTGTGTGAAGTGGCGATTGTAAGCCAACTCTTTATCCCATTCTTGTTCATTACATGGGATTGTGTGAAGATGACCCTTCTTGCGACAAAACCACTATGCGGTTATGCCTCTAAGTCGTGCCTCGACACGTGGGAGATATAGCCGCATCGTGGGCGTTACATACTATGAATTCCATTTTCACTCCATACCAATTGTTCTAAAAACTACTTAGTACTTATAACGCGCCATTGAAAATCAGAACTCTTAACCCCGCTAAAAAATGATATTTTAAACGTGGCTACTCGATCTGTGGCCACTGGCTAGCCACCGCCTCCAAGTCGTTCACCTGTGGTCCCGACCATCAACTCCTACGGATCAAATTATCACGCGAGCTGACTATTCCTACAAAGGTGCGCTCCAGCACGTACCCGGTACCCGCGTGCGCCTCTTATCTTCATATATGTACTCCACCATTTGTCTGGTGTCCAAAAAATTATAATAACTACTAGCAATGTGCCAATGCGTTGCCACACGACCTGAGTAGATTAATACATATTCACCGATTTGATAGAAAAAAAGTCCAGTTTTGAAATACGTATATCACTAAAAAAATGTTATGTTTCAGTCAAAATATATTCCTTTGGAGGTTTTGATGAGATAAGGGAGGAATGTTGTTGGTTTCAAGATTCGAGAAGTGGTATATGTCTAATTTCTACTCTTACTAGCAAGATGCCCGTGCGTTGCACGGAACATCAAGATCTTATGGGAGAAAAGGATGAACGAGGGAAGGCCTTATCTGCAAATGTGGAGAGGAGTGCGGGTAAATTGCCATAGTTTCGTTCCTATCCATCAGATATAAATCGGACGACCTATATTGTAGGATGGCAGGCCCACCATCATCGCAACTCTGTTTTTATCCCTACTCTTGTAAAAATCATAGTCGGTGATGATCGTGTGCCTGCCATCCTGCAATATAGGCCGTCCGATCTATATCTGACGGATAGGAAGGAAACTATGGCAATTTTGCAAAAAGATACCCACACCCCTCTCCGCACTTGCAAATAAGGCCTTCCCTTGTTCGTCCTTTTCTCCCACAAGATAAACTACTCATACAAATGCATCTTCATGTTTCGTGCAACGCGTGGGCATCTTGCTAGTTGTTGCAAAAAGCCCATGTGTGTGAGAGAGAGAGGGAGAGAGGAGGAGGATGGAGTGCATGTGTGCCAAAGACACAAAGAGTGTGTGTGCGAGAGGTATTAGCTTAAAATGAGGCGATAGTGTGTGTGCACGATCGAGAGGGCGTGTCTCAAGAAGGGAAGAAAAATCTACATAGATACAAGGAGCGGGAGAGAGACATGTATGTGATAGTGGAAGCACGAGTGTGCGGGTGTATAAACCTATCTAGAGGCTACTCGATAAATGTTTGTGAGAGAAATACGAGTCGGGGGTGCGAAAGCGAGAGTTTTGTGTGTGTGTGAGAGAGAGACGGTAGTCGGGAAGGGGAGTGGAAGCAGGAGTTGTGTGTGTGTGTGTGAGAGAGGGGGGAGTTTGTCTGATTGGTAAACAGATGAATAATGTGAGTCTGGGATGGAGACGAAAAGGAGACCGCAAAAAATGTTGTATCTACAGGAGAGAGAGAGTAATTTTAGTGGTATGATTCATATCTAGAGACATATAGGGTGTGTGAGAGAATCCCATAGAGAGAAAGACAAAGTGAAAGACGAGTGGAGACTGTGTGTGTGGCGGTGAAAAATAAAGCTTAGGTACCTAGTGATACGAGAGAATGGTAGAGACGTGAGAGATAATGAAAACCGTGTAATGTATAATGATAGGGAGAGTGTGACACTTCTCAAGGGAGACGTAGAGAGACCATGTTTGCGAGGATAGGAGAAACATGAAGTGAGTGTGTGGGTGAGCTGGAGAAAAGAGAGTGATAGCTACATGAAGGAGCATGCATGCGAGAGAGATGGGCGTGCAAGGAGTGAACATAAAAGGGATTCAAATATTTCAATTCGAGATGATGATACATGTAATCCATACTCGAACCAAAATTGATCTATCAAACATGCATACTCATATTAATTCATGCGCATCTATGTTATTTAATATGTAGATATTACTGATCCATACATTTTAGTAGAACATAATTTGGTTTAAGTTTTTGAACTCAACCTTATGATTTTGAGATCATTGTATTTGTAAATCATATTATACATATAAAGGAGCAGAATTCTTTGTTGTGCTTTTGAAAGTATATATAAAAAAATGATGTATATAGAATTTTATTCCAATCGAAAATGGATCCTGCCCGAAAAAAGAAAGAATAAAAACGGGATTCGAATTGAGTTGGCACGGTAAACGTGCACTCTGCAAAATTTGAACGAAGCGAGGAAAGTCGCAGTAACCGCCCGAAACCAAAATCTGCAAGATGGAAATTACTACTGCCTATCCCTGCCACGCAAAGCCTATCTGCTCGATTTCTATAGGTTTCGATAGGGGTAGGTTTGTAATTTCACTCAAACGTGACATAACCGCCTCTCACCCGGATTCATACACGGTGGGCGCCAAAACACAGTGTGTCCTTGGCCGAAATCGACTCCCTCCCCGATTCATACACGGTGGGCACCAAAAACAAACTCTCGTCGACAAATATTCGGTGTATTCGAGATTACCGTCCTATCCCTAACCGACTAATATTGCTGTGATGTAGGAAATTTGAAACGGGGGCTAAGTTTGTAAATTTCCTCACATTTGAGACAAGCGCTCCCTGAAGACATGGTCCCCCCTTCCTCTCCACCTCCATTTCCCCATTCGTACTCCGTGGGCGCCAAAACACCCTCTCCACCCTAGCCTCCTTCGGCTGCCACCCCATCCACCGCCGTCCTCCTCCACCATGCCGGAGCTGATACCCCGATGCTGCCATCCATTACAAGAGATCGACCTCTCTCATCCACGGCTTCGGACCGGGATCCTTGCATCCCGTCCTCTCGCTTCATCCCCGCCGTTGTCCACCTTGCCGGTGCCGCTCCTACAACCGTCTCGTCTATCGCGCCCCGCCGCCACCGTCTACCCTCCTAGATATGCTTCCATGCCGTGGACAGCCATCGCTACCGCAACACCGTCAAATTCTCAACAGATGCATACACGGCGCCGCACCAGAGGCGGTACTCTTTCGTATCTGCTCAACTTATTTATCGCAACAAGAAAATAGATCGCCACTGCTTTACTCTGATTTCTTGTCCATCACTTACTTGCTAGTTGAGAGCAAACATTGGTTGCAAAGTTGCCTTTGTCCGTTTTGCACCTTCGGATCCGCCATGGCACGCTCAACACTATACTCCCAATGCTTATGGGTTTCCCCTTTTATATTCCACACTAGTTAAATCACAGTAGACTAAATTTCAACATTGGGTCAGACGATTTTTCAGAGCTCGCCGGAGTTCGCCGGTGCGAACGAAGGGGCTCGGGTGGGGACTTTGGTTGTGGGGGGGGCGGTGTTGGGGCCTCGCCGAACGAAGAAAACTTGACGCGGGTGGGGGCGGGGTGGGGGTGGGGGTGGCTGAGGAACACAAGCGGTGGGGCCGATGGTCCGGCCGGCGGCCCGTGCGGTGTTCTGTATGGGAAGAATCAGAGACGAGGAAGAAGAAGGGTTAGGAGACGTAGGATCTTCATCCAACCGCCTGAAATGGTCGACTGACCCAAATGCAGACATGCCTTTATATTCAGTACCATCATCGTACCTGCTTAGCACTGCTCCTAAATCCATCAAGCTAAACAATGTGCCACTCATAATTCCAAACTTGTTGCTCAAGTACGAATCTGATATGATGCTGATATTACTAAAATAGATAACATTTAATTCGTCAGCTAATGTTCCTACTTTACTTTCGAAAAAGCACGTGCACCACATATAGAGAGACAGCAGGGAGTTGCTTTCTTAATGCGCTCTGGTTCATCATGTGTGGGAACTGCGCAACAAACATTTTATTATCCAAAATTTGCTTGCTCTTCTTTAGCATGTTCCTCTTCCGTTCTTCTTTAATAAGTACTCTCTCCGTTCCTAAATACAAGTCTTTGTATAGATTCCACCATGGACTACATATGGAGCAAAATGAGTGAATCTACACTCTAAAATGTATCTGGATACATCTGTATGTGATCCATAGTGGAAATCTCTACCAAGACTTATATTTTGGAACAGAGGGAGTATGATAGTAGTATAGTATGTTCCTTGTAGTGAAGATGAGCAGGGACATTTGCAGTGTAGAGGCCTATACGGTCGGTTGGTATGGACAATTTGAACTCTTCGGGCCTCTTTGATTCGTAGGATTTTGTAAACATGGGAATAGGATTTGTGTGGCCTGCCCACTTGAATCCTATAAGAATAGCAAGGAAATGCGGGGAGCTGTGTCGCCATTGAGAGTTACACTAATATTAACAGTACCGGACCTTCAGTTGAAGAGAGCTGGCATCCGAAGCCTTTCTAGCCGTACCGGCAATACTAGCACATATATTCCAGCAAGTTCCACTTTGCTGATTTTACTCTGATGCTTACGGTTTTCCCGTTATATCTACACTATGATCTGTGTAGCTGCTTTGTGTCACACTAGCAGCAATCCACTCTTGAAGCTAAACACTGCAATGACTTATAAAATTGGCACCAAGGCATTGAGTGCCATTCTGGATGCAATGAAACTCATACGCTCCCCACCTGTTGACTCTTGTTCAGAATATGATCCTAATGACTCTTGTTCAAAATTGCCACATATAGAGAGACAACATGGAATTGCATTTCTTTGGGCATTGTGATTCATCATGAGTGGGCAACCAACATTGTATGCAATTAAGAGGAACCTCAAGAATATGCCTCCTCTTTTGTTCTTTAACATGTTCCTCTTTTGTTATTCTGTATTTAGTACGTACAGTATGTTCCTTGTCAGGAAGGGGAGCAGGGACATCTGCAGTCAACAGCTGATAGAGCTGGCATGTACTTGATCGATAGGCTTTCAATTACTAGCGGCAATACAACACCGTATTTTCAAGCCAGTTCCACTTTCCCAATTTATATATCGTGGTTATGGTGTACCCCTTTTATGTACACTATGATCTGCCTCGTTGTTGTGTGCTCTTGTTATCATGGTTTGGCAATAAACTCTCTATACAGTATATTTTGAACCTATCATCTGCCAACTATCCTTACTTCTGGAGCCTATTTTTTTGTGTACTTATGCCAGATTATATAAATGCACGCACCATATTACAGCACACATGAGCTCTCTCATCAGAATCCAGTGATAGCACACAAGTGTTTACAGGGGCGCCCCTGTATTAGAATATCCTCTGCATTACAAAGATAATCTCACAACTATTTATGTTTTCATGGTTCTCAGATATTATACATAATTACAGTGAATATCTGAATCCGCGCATCAGAAGAATATTGTGGAACACTGCAATGACTTACAAAATTGGCACCAAGGCATTGAGTGCCATTCTGGATGCAATGAAACTCATACGCTCCCCACCTGTAGATTCTTGTTCAGAACATGATCCTAATGACTATTCTAACCTCAAGGAGTCAAAGGCAGATGGCCTGTCATGTTCACCCATCAAGGTGCCTGCTCTAACTTGGCAAGGTTTGATTGCGCGTATCTTGCATATGTTGTCTTGCATTTCTTCTACTTTGTTGCACCGCCATCTGCTTAGTTTACTCATCATATATGTCGAGATGCCATGCCCATCCATTATCAATACATATTCCATCTGTCATCATACCATGTTTTTTCACTCAAATGCTGTTCTTGTGCACCAGACATCAAAAAGGAAGAGGGTGATTGCCGAACCTGAAGGAGCACCAGCAAAGTCCTTGAAAAACGTGGTTGTGCCGGAGAAATCAGACAACACCCCACTTATATTGGCTATACAACTAGTGACACAAAATGTAGGACCGACTCCAGCAGACTGTACCCATACTTCACTGGCCACACCACTAGCCCCACCACATAGGACCTGCACTCCAGCAAAAGGTATGCCGATTTCAGTTGCCATAGCACCAGCCGTACCACAGAAAAATCCCACTCCAGCAAAAAGTACAGCAAGTCCACCAGCCGAAGACCTATCCCAACTGCACAGACGGCCAATTCCTGCAGATTGGAACCCCATTCCAGTTATTCCCAGTTTAAAAGACAATGCTTTCAATGTTGTTAGGGACTACGTGCATATATTCCCATCATTGGAAGATTACAGTGAAGACAAACACCATTTTCACATCTTCCTGTCCCAGTTATGTGTAAGTGCTATTATTCATGGTGATTATTTTCCTGTTTTCTGCTGATTGAACACATCAATGATTTACATTACATTGTTGTAAGTAGGCGAGGGTCAATCTGGATAGTCATGACGAGCAAAGCTTGCTTGCGCTTTTCAAGGAAGCATTGCAACAGTATTGGTGTTACCTGAGGAAATCACACATTGATGGGAGTCTATAAACGAATTTCTGGTGAAGTCTCCTGTGCTAAATTTAGAAGACATTGAATGGAAAAACCTTGTTATGCACTGGTCTCGTTCCGAGGATGAGGTACTGTCTATGATATCGCATGACAATTTGAACTTCTACTTTTCCGCATGTGCCTTACGGATCTTTTTTGCAGGAAATCTTCTCAAAAAGAATTCCGGTTTGAAAAGAACGACGGGATATCGCAAATATGCTGCCCGCTGCTTTGCACTTGTTAGTACCTATTGTCCTGTATCACTGTACTTGCATACATACCTGGTTCATTATGTGACAGCAGTATGCATGATAGCTTGCTTATCAATTGTTCGCTCCAAATTATCTGATCTGTATGAATGGTTACATTAGTGTAGAATATATCCAATGGCAATGAAATTTTTTAGCTCCGCATTGTTCTTGTAAGTACCTACTGTCCTTTATCAGTGTACTTATATTGACAAGTAGTTGTTCATGTACCATCACTCTGCAGCTTATTTTCCTTTGCCCTCCATTTTCTAAACATGAGATCTATATTTAATCTTACTATAAGGTTGGATAACACCGATGGTACTGAAGAAGTTCAGCTCTGCATTGCTCTTGGCTGTACCTTTTGCCTATATCGCTGTACTTACATTTATACCTACTTGGTTATGTAGCATCACTCTTCATCTTATCTTAAATATTCTCCATTTTTTCTTATATTGTCACATCTATATTTACTCTTAACAAAATGTAGAATAAAGGCAATGCTTATGAAGAAGATTCTGTGGTAAACTTCTTGAATTCCCCCCCCCCCCCATCAGCATGGACAAGGGCTTTATAGAGCCTGCCTTCACCAATAATGTAAGTTTGTCCTTCTCAAGCCTTCAAACTTTGTTGTGTATATTTGGTTAGGCATGACTGCGACAGCTGTTTATTTTTGGTGTTTGCATCAAATTGCATGTTTAAAGTTTATTATGTACTCCAGTTTATAAACAAAAGTTTGTCCTTCTCAGTTTAAGTTTTCAGCTGTACAACCAAGTTCCTTCTTCATACCATGTAAATTAAACTATACAGAGCAAGTGATCTTATTTTGCCAATCTGAAATGGGATAAATTGATAACACACTAACCATTGATACTTATGAGTTCTTGATCTGTAATCCAGTGGTGTCGTGAAGCTGCGAACTCCTTCACAATGTCATTTCCTGCCATGTCTTGACCTGAACAATACCATATTGTGTTAATGCTATTTTAAACTGTGTCACTTTATTCGTCAGTAAGAAATGTGATGAATTGTCAGCACTGATAATTATATGTGCAAAACATGTCATCTGTCTGCTTGTTTATCTTTCAGAGTGAGGAGGATATAAGTGTCAAACAAGTGCAGTCTCACTAGCTTGCTCAACTGCTTGCGCTGCAGCTCACGAGCAGGGCTAACCTTTCTTGAACTCTATTGAAGTGCTGTCGGTTTTGTATATTATTTTGTCGGCGTGTTTAGTTGCACTGGTGGCGATCTTTGATGCCCAGTGTATGTAATCTGCTGTCTGCTTGTGCTTTATTATCATAGTGGCGAACTTTGATGTCCAGTGGATGTAATATGCCGTAATTTCTTTATTGTATAGTCTAGGTCTTTTTCTTATTCACGATGCTGCAGTTATTTTACTGTATATATATCCTGTCTTCGTAGTAAACCGGCCAAACGGCCGTCATGCAAATCACCATGTATGATCCGCATCATGGGCCCTGTCATCTTGGTCCGTCAACACGCCTAAATGTAAACTGGCCCACTAGTAGATTCGGGCCTTTAATAGGCCGAGTAAACCGCCGACCCTATTTTCCCAAGAAAACTCAATGGGCCTTTAGGAGGCTGAAAAGTAGGTTGGGCCTGAAACATGCCGAACAGCTCACGGGCCGGCAGCAGGCCGAAATAGACCCCGGCCCATGAATGTGCCAATCAAATCATGGTCTTATAACAGGCCAAAATTGTCTCGGTCCTTGTTTGGCCGAATCAGATTATCGGCTGCGAGCAGGCCGGATGCACACCGGGCCGTAGTTAGGCCCAACTATATGACGGGCTTTTAACAGGCCAAAATTAATATAGGGCCGAAATCTTAAACGGGCCCTTAACAGGCCGAAACTAATATCAGGCCGAATTACTAAATGGGCCTTTAGCAAGTGGGCCCAAAAGCATAGCGTCCAGTTGACAGGCCGAATCTGATATGGGCCATAATTTAGCCCAAAGCCTCTTAAAGGGCTGGACCTAATCTGGGCCGTAATTTGGCCCAGAACGTGGTAGGCTTTTAACGGGAAAGATCTCATATGGGCCATTATTAGGCCCGGAACGTGGCAGCCAGTTAATGGGCCGACCTACTAGGGTCCTCAAAATCTTGTGGGCCTAAGCTGGGCCGGCCCATTAATGTCGGCGAAATCTTGTGGGCCTTTAGCTGGGCCGGCCCATTATGGTCCACAAAAATCTTGTGGGCCTTCACCTAGGTCGGCCCATTATGGCCCGCAAAAATCTTGTTGGCCTTTACCTAGGCCGGCCCATTATGGCCCGCCAAATCTTGTGGGCCTTTAGCTAGGCCAGCCCATTATGGTCCGCAAAATCTTGTGGGCCTTTAGTTGGGCCGGCCCATTTAAACTTTATGGGCCACTTTTGGGCCGGTCCATGTGTTAACATATCATAGGCGCATCTCGCCCATTGGATGAGTGACACCTGTGCCAATGCGGAGCCGACACGTGTTTCCTACAGCCAATGATGATTTTACACGTGGAAAATCCCCATTGGTCCGGGATGTTAACGGGTTATAGGATCCAAAACCGGACCCGATAGCTTAACGGCGTTCCGTTATGGTGGATGCCACGTGTCGGTCACCCTTGACGAAAGCACTTCTGTGATGCGCGATTTATCGTCATGGAAGTGGACACTTCCGTGATGATAATTTTGGTAATGTCATGGAACACTTCTACGATAGCACATGTATGACTATCTTGATTCTGTCATAAATTTGTCATGGATGTACATGCATGACAGAAAACGTGACCTACTGTGACAAACATGTATCATCACGGAAGTGTATTTTTTTGTAGTGATGACCATTGGATCAAACTCAGACGGTGCAGATCAGTCACTGTAGCACAAAGCATGTGGGTGTGTTTGGTTGCATTCTCATCTCAATATAGTTGTTTCCTCTTCGTGTATTTGTGTTAACCTACTAGTGTGGACTCATGCACCCTTCATGCACTCTGCCAAACATCCAAAAGTGGGTCGAGAAGGGAACTTCGGTCCCATCCCGTGCACCCTTCATACACCCTGCCTAACACTATTCGTGCTTCATATGGTTCATGTTTCGTGGAGTACTGTAGCACCGTACTCTCCGTGCGCTGTAGACCTAGTTCTATTAACATTGATCTCACCGTTCATTCTCGACCGAATAGTCGAGAAAGCGGTACTATGTTACTACATTACTGTTCATATAGTTGACATGCGCACAACATCATTTGTTGTCGTCATATCTTACTACACTAGCAACAAGATTATGTAGTACTGACGTATGAACCACTGCACATGCCTAGTAGTAGGAGCACTATGTATGTTCAAGTGGCTGCCGTGTTTCGCACTCCTCCGTCATAAGAGTGGAAACGCTTGCTGTAATCATTTTTTTCTTCAGAAAAACAGTGGACACGCTCTACCATGCAGATCCTCCTCCAGCCATGCACTAAATTACTCACTTTCGCCGACGTGTGGGACAGCCAGCATCGGGGCCCACCAGCCATGCACTAAATTACTCTGTAGTAGAGTGACGGTAGACTACCCCGATCGAAGCACCGCAGTAATGCCCAATGAGCCGTCAAATCACAAAACCCCCTCCTTTCCAGCAGTAAGTTGGACGGACGAAGCAACCATCATTTCACTCTTCTCTCTCAGCTTCCTCTCTACCCAACTCGCTTCTCCCTCATCTTGTTCCTCATTTCTTCAAGAAAACCCGACCTGCTTCTGCCATTGTTCTTCTCTCCCAAAGAAGGAAAGGCGAGGGCATCAATGGTGTTGATTCTGGCCAAGGCCCGGTCTTGCAACCCCGAGACTGATCCTATAACTCCCACTCTTTTCTTCTTTTGGGTTTGTGATTCTGGTTTCTTTTCTTTTATTTCTATTTGATAGTTTCTTGATGCACGCTGGAGCACCGGCCGAAGTGATGTCTATGGCTCTGGCCAAAACTGTCGAAGCTCATGGTATGAACAAGCGCAAGCACCCCGCCGAGACTACCGCAGACAAGCTCAAAGCCATCGCCCTGTCCAAGCCCCCCTCTCCGGGATCCCTCATTAAGCAAGTCCAGGTAATATCTCTTCTTGACGATCTTTTTCTTGATCTTGATCGTGTTTTTTCATCTAACACGCAGTACTAGTACTAGTAGTACAACTTTCTGGGTGATCTTGCATGTGATTTTTGTGTGCCAAATGACGGTTCTAAATTCCTCTTTTGACCAAAACATGCGAGAGGTTGACACTGATTTCTTATAGATTACTTTCAACTACTCCCTCTGTCCCAAATTTCTTGTCTCAGATTTGTCTAGATACGGATGTATCTAATACTAAAATGTGACTTGATACATCCGTATCTAGACAAATCTAAGACAAGAATTTTGGGACGGAGGGAGTACGTTATGAACATCAATGCTACCTTTGAAGAGGGTATATTTTCCTCAGTAACTTGTGTTATGGATATTGCAAGTAATCCCTCTGCTCTCATGCCTTTGAAGACATGTTCTAGTGTCTTTGTTCACTCATTTTGTGCGTATATGTAGTCATATATGGAGTATAATATCGAAAATCATCTTATATTTCTGAACGGAGGTAGTAATAAAATATGGTTTCTGTTTGAATTAGAACCAGGTCCGCGGTGGAGATGAAGTTCTCAAAGTCATGCCGTGTGAACTGGAAGACCCGAGGATGAGTTCTACTGCTAAACTATCCAGCTGCTGTGTCCTTGTCGCCACGTGTCCTGAACTAGTGTTTTCCTGTAGCATTGTTGTCAGGCGTGTTCTCGAGGCTGTAGTTGACGACAACAATTTCTTGGCTGTGCCTTCGATTACGAAGGGTGTGGCTCTTGTAAAGCTTCCCAACAAATCTGATGTGGCATGTCATCATGATCATGTTTATGAGTGGAAAGACCACTCTGTTAGGTTCTCCAAGGTTGACGAGATGGTGATGGTGCATGTAGACATCTCTCACGAAGTCCATGGCCTAGTCAGTTATGCGGGGTTCATCCCGTAGGTCGGTGGCAAGAAATAGTCTGCAGAGTTTAATTAGTGCAACTTTGCTTATCTGTAGTAAGTACTATTGTTCAGTAATTGATTTGTGTTTGTGAACCCTGTATTGTTTATTAGTACTGCCGCTTTTGGTGTGTGGTCAGTCCGGAGAACGGTATATGTTAATGTCTGTCCACTCAATTCAGTCTGTATATTTTGAAGTATCCAGATCATCTTTTTTGTGAGGACGGTTTATCAATTATGGTTACTGTCGTGGAATTGTCACGGCAGATGTCCTAGGGCGAGGACTTAGTCGTGAGGCCAGCGCATCTATGTAGTAGCTTGAGAGGGGTTGAGCGGAATCGAGAGACGCAACACAAGATAGGATTTAGACAGCTTCGGGCCCCGGGAAACATCATCCGGAAATAACCCTACATGCTGTTTGAGGCTAGATCTCATTACGCTCATGAGGGAGTCGCCGTAAACCGGCTCTCCTCTAATTGTGTCTAGCCCTAGAGATTATTGATTGTTGCCTGTAGCTTTTCCTCTCCCTCTTTGGGGAGCCCTGCCCCTCCTTATATATCTTGAAGGGGCGGGTTACATGTGGAGTCCTATTAGGATTAGGACTAGTCTATCTCTAATACAAAACCGGATACAAGTCCTGGTCTTAACTCCTTGTAAGGTAAAATATTCCTCACGCCTTTCCTCTTAAACCGGCCCACCATAATCATGAACCGGCCTTCTGGGCCTTGGGCCTTGTCACCGTCTGTCCCGTCCGCCGGGTTACCAGTGAATCATAATGTCCAGGAAGGTTGCTTGTAAACCGCCAGGTCAGGGCGGGTCGCCAGTGAATCGCCAAGTGTCAGCAGGATCTCAAATAAACCGCCAAGTCCGGCCGGGTTATACTTCCGGCCGGTTTACGCCGCGGGGTATATCCCCGACATTAGCCCCCGGTTTAATTTGGATTTATCCATGTTAAACTGATCCTGCAACATAAACACAAGAACGAATTTGACAGGTTGTGCTCCGGGTTAAATATTCTTGTAAACCGGCATCTGATAATCCTTAAGTCCTTGTCATTTACTCCTTCTAGAAAATCTGGGTCAACAAGCCAGCTTCATACTCAATTTGCTGACATTGGTTTCTCACAGAGAAATATTGTGAAGAATAATCCACTTGAGTCGGCTTCCAAAGCTCCGGTTTAAGAAATATGGGTCTTGAAATACTTATCTGATATTCAGCTGGTTTGAAGATGTAAAACTTGCCGGTTTAATATTACCAAAATTGCCGGTTTATAAATATTGATGGCACCGGGTCATAATTGTTGTCGACACTGGGTCATGTAATTGATCTTCCTGATTTCCTCAAAACTGATAAACTGAAGATGTTCCTCCTTTATATGCATAATACCTGTAGCCCCCAAGTCTTAAGAGGAAAACATAGTGATAACTTAAGACTTGCTCCAATAAGTGTTTTCAACCATGAAGAAATCCGGTCTGCTCATCTCAATCATATAAACTGAATACTCCATATATGTAGCCCCCAAGTGCCGGGTTGTCATGCTTGCAGCAACCTGGGATTTGTAATGGCTTATAAAAACTTAAATCAGTGTAGCCCCCAAGGGTCGGGTCATTATGCAATAATGAGCAGGGACTTTGTAAATATAATCATGTAGATTTTAGCAGTGATGTGTAGCCCCCAAGGGCCGGCTTAGTAAGATAATACTAAACTGGGACTTGATATATACTTCAATGAAAATAACATCTTATAATGTAGCTTCCATCGTAGGGCTTGAACCCACGTCCACAAGGTTAAGAGCTTTGTGCTTTACCAACAGAGAAGTGGATCCTTCAATATAATTGACGAAAACTTGTGTACCTTGAATTGCTGACAGGAGCAATTGGTAGCCCCCAAGGGCCGGCTCATTATGATATGATGAGTCGGGTCTTCAATAAGATGAGCAAAAAATGACTTTGCATTAGCCCCCAAGTGTCATGGTGCATGCTTGCAGCGACATGAGACTTGCATATTTGATATAATCTCATTTTGAATAATGTAGCCCCCAAGTGCCGGGTCGTAAGCCTGCAGCGACTCGGGACTATTCCTTCCATTGTAGAATAAATCATATCCTTTGATAAAATAATAGCCATTGGCTAAAGCGACTTTGAAAACCTCAATAATACCGGTTACTAACAACCATAATAAAAATCCAGCCATGTTGGCTATTCAAGATAATATAATCCGGTATGAAAACCTTATTCATTCAATATCATAATGAAAATTCAGCCAAGTTTGGCTATTTGAATAATATAACCCAATGATTTATAAGCGCATGATTCCAATGGCGCAATCCAAATATATACTGGCGACTTATAGTCCAAAGCTAGGCCGTGTTAACAAACACCGGATAATTTCTCATCATATACTGGCGACTTATCATCTTAAAGCCAGGCCGGTTTAATAAACACCGGTCATTTATAATCATGCTTTATTCAACCTGTTTCTGCATACAACAAGTTTAAAGTGTCCTGGCGGTTTACCGCCGGACGGGTCATAATGCCCAACATATAACCCGGTTTATAACCAAGGCTGCACTTAAGAATAATCAAATATGAAATATATCATACCTGCGACATTGAATCACATTGTTGGTTTTACCAACTTTTTTGTAGTAAGGGTGATAATCCCAATCTTGAGTACTGATAACTCCTTCCATATCGTGCCGGTTTATTATAAAACTGTGCCGGGTTGTGATAAACACCGGATTAACCATATATAATACTGGTGACTTTGAGTCAAAACCAGACCGGGCTGATAGTCTCCGGATTATAATTTGATTGTATACTGTCAACTTGTAGTTGACGGCCTAACCGGGTTGATAAACACCGGTTTAAAAACGTCACAAATCTTATGAAAACAAAGAAAACTCAGCAAAAGGCAAATAAAGGCCCGTTGTAGTCGAGGCTTTTCACAGGCTCCCAGGCCCCAAATTTGATCAAGAGGTGTTGCTATGGTTCGGGTTCGACCAAGCCCCCAAGTGATGCTGTGGCATTACGCCGATCAAGAGGTGTTGCTATGGTTCGGGTTCGACCAAGCCCCCAAGTGATGCTGTGGCATTACGCCAATCAAGAGGCGTTGCTATGGTTCGGGTTCGACCAAGCCCCCAAGTGATGCTGTGGCATTACGCCGATCAAGAGGCGGTGCTATGGTTCGGGTTCGACCAAGCCCCCAAGTGATGTTGTGGCATTACGCTGATCAAGAGGCGTAGTTATGGTTCGGATACGACCAAGCCCCCAAGTGATGTTGTGGCATTGCGCCGATCAAGAGGTGTGGCTATGGTTCGGATACGACCAAGCCCCCAAGTGATGCTGTGGCATTGCGCCGATCAAGAGGTGTAGCTATGGTTCGGATACGACCAAGCCCCCAAGTGATGCTATGGCATTGCACCGATCAAGAGGTGTAGCTATGGTTCGGATACGACCAAGCCCCCAAGTGATCAATAATATGATAGGCCAATAAGGCGGGATACCCATGTTTGAACCGCGCATCATGGCAGCAGGTCCTCTTCGGCAACCTTTAACTTTTTGCAAGAGATAAATTCTTCTTGAACCGGGATTTTGAACCGGATATTGAGAGCTTCAAAGCTTTGTGGGAGACATCTTTCCCTTAAACCGTATTTTAAACCGGAATCTTAATTTTCAGCCAGAAATTTCCTGACGGCCTTTCAACTCGAACTTGCGAGAAGTTAATTCCTTTTTGAACCGGACATTTTTAAACCGGATTTGAGCGCTTCAGAGCTTTGTGGGAGAACAGATTTCCCTTGAACCGGATTGTAAACCAGATATTTGAGAGCTTCAGTGAGACTGACTTCCCTTTAGCCGGATTTTAAACCAGAATCCTTTCTGATGACCCGGAACTTCTTCATTGAGCCGGGATTTTGTAACTGTCATATACTTTCTAAGCCGGAAATTTTCTGACGACCTTTAAATTTTCATCAATATAACAGTAGCCTCCGGGACCGGGTTATCTTTCCCTCCATCATCCTGGGGTTCTTAATTTTGCTGAAACTGGCAAGATTTGCTGAGTCATGTCATCGTAGCCCCCGAGTCTCAAAGGTGACTCGAGGAGTTGGCTTGAGACTCTCCAGATTTGACCGTGATATAAACTGGCATAACTTGTATATCATTGGTGTTGATAGCACGATGTGAATCCATGGAAGGTTGAGGTGACTGCGGTGGTTTATAAATGATCTGTACGAGCCGTGTCAACAACTCGGCCAACGATTCCTTCCAACTGGCTATTTGAAGTTATCCAAACTGTAGTGGCGGCGACTTGCGTGCCTGCCCATTGAGCTATCCAGTGCAGACGGCGGTTGATAGTATATGATAACTTGCCTCCAATTTGTTGAAAGAAAAACCAGGCTACCCAAGCTGTGACTTGCTTTATATTCAATAAACAGCTCATGCAGATAGGTGCGGCCCGGTGTGTTGATGTAGACCAGGCCGCGAGAGACGGACGACAAAGACGACCGCGGCTTCAGAGGCAACTTAGATGAATCGGCCGCGGCATTGTAAGCCAGTGCGGACGGGGAAAATCGGCACCGGTGTTGTAACCGGCACAGACGGGCGAGTTAATCACAGGCGTGGTCCCGGCAAGCTGATGTAAACCGGGCCACAGGGACGGCGACTTGCTCACGTTCATTCACCGTGTAATGTGACACGGACAAACACCGGGCAGGACGTTGCCAGCGCGTGCTCCGTAACCACGTTTTATAATGAACAATTATCCTGCATATCAAAATATACGGTCCAAAGTAATTGTTCTTTTGACAAAAAACAATGTGTCAAAAATAGACTTAGATAGATGTCACCTGATATGTTAGGCCGGAAATTATCCGCCATGGAGTTGATGGTCACCACTGTGAAGCTAAAATCAACCACGGATGAGTCACCCGAAGGAGCAAACGGATGAGTCGGCCGTAGCGTTGTAAGCCGGTGCGGACGAGCAAATTGTTCTCCGCGTTGTAAACCGGCGTGGACGCGTGAACCGGTCGCGAGGACGGACGGGCGATTCGTCCGTGGTGTTGTAAGGCGGTGCGGACGGGCGAGTCGGCCGGCGCATGGATGTAAACTGGATCGCGATACGCGTGTCCGTGAAGCTGTGCGGCACAGCCGAACGTGCCTCCGCGGTATAATACCACCCCTTTTTCTTTTAATAGTCGTCCTACATAAAAATATTACAGGCCAGAGTAACTGTTGTCGGATGAATTAACATGTACTGATAAAATACATTGGAGGGATAACACCTAATTCGCCCGGACAACAGATGCGTCGACCGTGGTATTGTAAGCCGGTGTGGACAAGTAAGTTGTCCTCCTCGTTGTAAGCCGGCGCGGACGCGAGAAATAACCATGGCGTTGTAAGCCGGTGCGGGAATCCGTTGAGTAAGGACGACCAGTTGTGTCGAATGATGTTGGCATGCCTCCATCTCCGTGGCGTAATACCACTTTGTAATAGATAATTCCCCTACATATAAAATATAGCAGGGAAAAGTAGTTTTGTTTCGGATGAATTAATATGTGATTAAAAATAAATAAGATAAATAGCACCTGACATTTTTGTCAAATAAACAAGGATGCTGGTGTTGGACGAATTTTCCGGTAGCCTGGCATGGTACAGATGCTTGCATGGCCTCCAGCGTCAACGTATGTTGGACTGCAAACTGTCGGGCCCTTCACGCATTCATCGGATAGCAGGAACGGCGTCTGACCATAACAAGTTTAGCGTCGTCGTCGCTGTGGAGCGGTAATGGAGAAATTGATTCATCACTTTGACTAGTCTTTGTCTTTCACGTGATGGATGATGGTCCTCCTTGGAAATTGCGCCATTGTGCTTTTCAATTAGCACTAGTAGTAAGTCCTTGGAGCCATGCAGTAGTAGTAAGTCCTTGGAGTCCTGAACGGCGTCCGGCCAGGCAGTTTCAACACTCCCCACTTCCCCTCTTCTTCAGGCAGCGTCAGGCGCTCGAGAGCAGAGGCAGGATGGCTCAGGGGCAAAAGGCGAAGGGGAGTTAAGGCAAGCTGGCAGGATGGCTGGGCCACACGCGGGACGAGCTGGAGAAGACCAGAACAAGGCGGCGCTGGCGCGGCGGCACAGGCCAGAGCGGGACACAACCACGGCAGTAGGAGGGCAGCGCGACCGGCTCAAGATGGACGCCTCAGCAAAAGAAAAAAGGCGGCTGGCGGTTCGGAATGGCAGTTTGAAGACGAGGCGGCCGAGACAACAAAAACACCCGATATAATGGAGGCGAAGGACTTAGAGCTTTTGACTCAAGCGTGGAGCAGCAGTGCGACGCACCGAACCCAAAAACTTGTCCTTTCCTTTCACGGGATCAACTCCTGGCACTCTTTCCTTTCAACACCTCATGTTCTGACTGATGCCGACAGCTCCTGCTGATGTGTTTGTTTTTGTCACCCTATCCTCGGGAGTAGCAGTAGTCAGAAGACACCAAAATACGTAAGTGTTCGGTGCAGCCGATTCGCTTCAATCTCAACGGAAAAAGGAAATCTCCGGACTCGATCTTGATACGGACAACTGTTTGCTTATCGGTCTCGGCGACTATTGTACGTAGCGGCGGCAACTCGGCGAATCAGACAAAGCAACCGTATTTTGACGACTTCGATACGTGCACATGAAAACCCCCTTTGCACTTGGCTGTCTCGCAGCAACGAAGGTAACAAAAAGTGATCCGGCCACGACGGATCGTCTGCTTGCATGCGACGGCGCACACAGATTTTAATTTCGTCATACCTCATAGATTATAAACATTGAAATTGACGCAGATCTTTTCAACCTGGCTCTTCTTCATCCGAAAAATCACAAACTTCTCGATCCCTGGAAGAGATCCCTCCAAGAACTCAACACCACCGTGTGCGAGACCCACTGTGGGCGCCAACTGTCGTGGAATTGTCCCGGCAGATGTCCTAGGGTGAGGACTTAGTCGTGAGGCCAACGCATCTATGTAGTAGCTTGAGAGGGGTTGAGCGGAATCGAGAGACGCAACACAAGACGAGGATTTAGACAGCTTCGGGCCCCGGGAAACATCATCCGGTAATAACCCTACATGCTGTTTGAGGCTAGATCTCATTACGCTCATGAGGGAGTCGCTGTAAACCGGCTCTCCTCTAATTGTGTCTAGCCCTAGAGATTATTGATTGTTGCCTGTAGCTTGTCCTCTCCCTCTTTGGGGAGCCCTGCCCCTCCTTATATATGTTGAAGGGGCGGGTTACATGTGGAGTCCTATTAGGATTAGGACTAGTCTATCTCTAATACAAATCGGATACAAGTCCTGGTCTTAACTCCTTGTAAGGTAAAATATTCCTCACGCCTTTCCTCTTAAACCGGCCCACCATAATCATGAACCGGCCTTCTGGGCCTTGGGCCTTGTCACCGTCTGTCCTGCCCGCCGGGTTACCAGTGAATCATAATGTCCAGGAAGGTTGCTTGTAAACCGCCAGGTCAGGGCGGGTCGCCAGTGAATCGCCAAGTGTCAGCAGGATCTCAAATAAACCGCCAAGTCCGGCCGGGTTATACTTTCGGCCGGTTTACGCCGTGGGGTATATCCCCGATAGTTACACTCCAATATCTGTATGCATTGCAGGGTTTATCGCACCCACCAGGATTTCCAGTCCCATGGATGTTCGGTCCATACGATTTGTCACGACCTTTGGACTGCCCTGCTTGTGGGAGTAGGCGGGGCCCCTGCATGCCACCCGTAGTTGGACGATCAATCTTCTGTTTAGTACTTCAACATAGTGATTTCCTGGTAAGGATTCACTCGTGTCACATCAAGTAAATCTTAATGATTTACTATCTAAATCTTATTGATTTAATGCCATGTTTTCTTTCTTTTCCTGCAATTTTATGATTCAGGTTTTGCCATGTGACATTCATCACAGAATAAACCGTTTGGTTTGCTCTACGATGGCTATTTTTGCAGGTTTCACTTCTTATGTCGTGTCAGTAACGAAGGCACTGTCCATCACTTATATTACTGGAAAAAATTGGATCAGTCTGTTGTCTGAGTACAAGCTGAATCCCTATGATGAACTGCAGTTTGGTTTAACAAAAACGCCACAATTAGTCCTTCTCGTGTTTAAAACAAATGAAGAAAAAAAACTGGATCACGGTCACGAAGCCTAGTCAAGTTAAAAAGCTGATCATAGCAGACCAGACACGATCGCCGCTGTCTCGCACATTGGTAGCACCTTCAGCAACAGAGCGAGCACCGGCAGTTGCTCTAGCACTGACAGCGGCAGCAGCTCAATCTGATCCAGCTGAGGGTTGGGCACCGACCGCGTCAGCGGATCAGGCTGATGTAACGGAGGATTGGGCATCGACATCGGCACCTGCTGAAAGCACAAGTGCTCCCTGGGTGATTTTGGTAATTAATGTCAACACATCTCTTGTTGGACTAATACTTCTACCTAGTATGTTTCAGATAAGTTCAACAATGGAGTGGCATGGACTAGAGGATGTGGAACCCCTTCAAAATGCTAAAGACAAAGGATTGGCTCAAGCTCAAAGCTCACGACTCTACATTTTCTATTTTAGTGGTTCAAGATCACATTGAGTCCATAGGAAAGCCAATACTATTAAGAGGGGATGAGGTGTTGCTTAATGGCCTGCTTGCTCAAAGTGCTTAGTGATATGCTCCAAAGCCCTCAACCACTTTCTCACATCCACATATGTCCTAAACCAAAAGCCAAACTCAGACCTACCGAAACTTTAAATCCGACGCCACCGAGTTCAATTGACATAGCCACTGCCAGAAACCCTAATCAATTCGGTCTCACCAATGGGATCTCGGTCTCACCGAGATGGGCTTGCAAACTCTCTGTTGCCTATTGCAATAGTTTCGGTCTCACCGAGATATGCAATCGGCCCAATTGAGTTTGCTTGGCCAACTCTCTGTTTTGCTTATTACCCAAATCGGTCCCACCGAGTTTGAGTAATCGGTCAAACCGAGATGAGGATTTACCCTAACCCTAGCACATCGGTCCCACCGAGTTGATCCATTCGGTCCCACCGAAATGCCTAACGGTCACATTATGAACGAAATCGGTCTGACCGAGTTCTCTGAATCGGTCCCACCGAGTTTGGTGATTTGTGTGTAATGGTTAGATTTTGTGTGGAGGCTATATATACCCCTCCACCCACTCTTCATTCGTGGAGAGAGACATCCGAACATTGTCGGTGTCAAAACCGGTGGATCTCGGGTAGGGGGTCCTGAACTATGCGTCTAGGATCGATGGTAACAGGAGACGGGGGACACGATGTTTACCTAGGTTCGGGCCCTCTCTATGAAGGTAATACCCTACTTCCTGCTTGATTGATCTGGATGAATATGAGTGTTACATGAATTGATCTACCACGAGATCGTAATGGCTAAACCCTAGAAGTCTAGCCTATGTGAATATGGTAATGAATCTGTCCTATCCGGACTATGCTCTCCGGTTTATATAGACACCGGAGAGATCTAGGGTTACATGAGGTCGTTTACATAGGAGGAAATCTTCATAATAGGTCGCCTAGCTTGCCTTCCACGCCAAGTAGAGTCCAATCTGGACACGGGTATTGTCTTCGGCCTTCGTATCTTCACAGCCCATCAGTCCGGCCCATGGATAACAGGCCGGACGCCCGAGGACCCCTTAGTCCAGGACTCCCTCAGTAGCCTCTGAACCTGGCTTCAATGACGAGGAGTCCGGCGCGCAGATTGTCTTCGGCATTGCAAGGCGGGTTCCCCTCCTTAGGAACTCCAAGATAGTCTTCAGACATGATGATTGTATCCGGACCTATTACACACCATGCACAACCGCTGAGAGAATATATATATCTTACATGAGTTCCATCTGCTGACAGCTTTCTGCAATGTGACAAGATGTCCGTTCGGTCACAATTTCGAACCGTTTATCCCACATTTCAAGACGCGGTTGCTATTGGCACGTCTTGTCGAATTAGAGATCGTGTCCCCTTATCGCGGGGTTCTCATCAATGCGGGCATGGGTAACCCAACCGTGCCGTTTACACAGCCCTTGGGAATAGGAGAATCTCAAGGCGAGTGAGGAGGCGTTTTATCTTTGCTGCCTTTATAAGGGGATAGGGATTCCCCCTTCCTCTTCTCGTGCTTTCTCTCTGTCTCTGCCTTCCCAATCTCGAGCTCCAGTGCCCCAGTTTCAATCTCCTTCCCACTCCAGCAACCATGTCCGGATCCGGTGGTCAGGGCAAATGGATGGTCTCCTCCATCACGGAGGAGGACATTACTGAGCTCCGGGCGGCCGGATATTTGGCTAAGGAGATCGCCCACCGCCTACCGGCCGAGGGACAGATCGTCCCCACGCCGGAGCCCACGGAGAGGGTGGTATTCCTCCCCCATTTCTTCTGCGGGCTAGGGTTTCCACTCCACCCCTTCGTCCGCAGGTTAATGTATTATTATGGGGTAGATTTCGATGATCTATCCCCAAATTCCTTCTTCAACATCTCGGTGTTTATCGTCGTGTGCGAGGCCTTCCTCCGCATCCAACCCTACTTTGGGTTGTGGCTCAAAGTCTTCAACATGAAGCCGAACGTGGTGGATGGCCAGCACGCGGAGTGAGGAGGGGCAATGGTGAGCAAATTGTCCAACGTCTCCTGGCCCAAAGGCACCTTCATGGATACGGTAAAGGAGTGGCAGAAGCAGTGGTTCTACATCACAGAACCACGCGGCACCACCTGCGCCGCAGCTGTCGAATTCCGGTCTGGCGCACCTATGCGACTCACTCCTGGGTCGAGAAGAGTCCGGACTGGTGTTCTCCTGACGAGCTGATAGCGTTGCAGACGCGCGTTCAGAGCATGGTAACCAAGAGCGTCAAGCTTGTTGATGTGATCCAGGTGATGTTAGTTCGCCGGATCCTTCCATGCCAGCGCCGAAGCCGCCCGATGTGGGAGTTCAATCCAAAGAAGCACCGGACCCTAGCGAGGCTCTTCGAGACTACGCACGAAGGCGCATGGAAATTGCTCTTCAAGGGCAATGAAAAACCACCGGCCACGGATTCAGACCGTGGTCACAATTGTACACACCCCGCCAGCGAGGTATGTTATTTCGAATGAGTCCTCAACCTAATTTTTTCGAGGATGATGTCTGAGCTTTTATTACTGCTCTTTCAGGACTGGACGGAGAGGGCGAAGCGGATCCAGTGTCCGGCTCCGCTACCTAAAGAACCAGTCATCCCGCGCTTGGCGGAGATGCTAGTACCGGCACCATATAAGGCGCCGGAGAAGAAGGCCAAGAAGAAGGCAAAGGGGGCCAAGAGTGGCCTCCGTCGTAAGGGTACTTCGGACGCGGCGTCCGAAGACGACGAAACTCATTCCTCTGTCCCTGAGGACAATGACAGGGAAGAGGAGGAGGAGGAAGAAAACAATCCTCCCCCTGAGGAGAGGAAGAAGAAGAGGGCGGCCCCGGCGCATGTGGAGGCGGAGGCGCCCAAAAAGGGGAAGGGCGTTCCGGCGGCCAACACCGCGTGGGACGTTGACAGTAGTCTAGAACGACGCCCCCGCACAAAGCCCCAGGCCGCATCGTAAGTGACATGGCTTATTTATGGGCGCATCCAGCCCTTTCTCTCCATTATCTTGATGTAGTTAGCTGTACTATTGCAGTCCGGCCCGTGACCTAATCCATCGATCCTTGTCTGGAAGTTCGTTGGCTCCATCGGAGATGCCGAGCCAGTCGCCACCGCCTGCTTACTCCCCCGGGGCCGGGGATGACACCGAGGCACTATCCCGGAGGGCCAATCCGAGCCGGGGAGGAACCCAGGACGCTGTCCGGGAGGCACCACGAGGCGAAGCCTCCACTGCCGGACACATGGAGGAGACGATCCCCATGGAGACTAGCGAAGAGGGCCGCATCCAGCTTGGCCCTCAGCCGGATACGATTCCGAAGACCCATATGGCTCCGGAGTCGGGCGGGCAGCCCCCTTTGAAGGAGGGGGTGCACCGTTTCCGCTGGTGGTCCCTGTCCATCCAGGGGCGCCGGATAACCTGATGGAGGCGCTACGAGGCGCCTCCGTTATGAACGAACACCGTGTTCTTATGAGCGCGGTGATCAAGAAGGTTCAGTCCGCCAAGACTGGACTGAACGAAGCCTGCAGCAACCTGTTGACAGGTTTGGAGGTAAATAACAGAGAAAAAACCCCATATAGTCAGTAGCCCCTAAGACACTGTCCGGTGCTCGGTAAGAGGAACCGGACAGAGGATCAATCCTCTAGTGTAGGAGACTAACGTGATATGTGTGCATGAGCAGGCGTCGATGTTGGCCGTGACCTCACATGCTACCGAAGTCTCTGAACTGAAGCAGAGGCTAGAGCGGACCGAGAACGAGCTCGGCGAGGTTAGAGTGCGGCTGCAGGAGAAGCAAGGTAAGTAACGTCTTGCTGTGTGTTCGCAAAGCGGAGACGCTGTGTATTGATTGTAATGTCGAAATGTATGCAGGAGCCACGACCGAGGTCGAGGCCCTGAGGAAGGCTCTGGGCGAGGCCGAGGAGAAGGCTGTCCAGCAGCAAGCCGCCCGTAAGAAGCTCGAGGCCCGTGTCAAGGAAATCTAGTAGGAGCTCCAAGATGCAGTGAAAAAATGTGAGACCTTGGAGAATGATGCGTCGGCTTAGGAGGCCGAACTCACCAAGGCTCGTCAGGGCACGGAGACCACGCGGAATGAGGCCTAGGCCGTCATCCAGGAGATCTAGGAGGCCAGGAAGATCACGGTGGGTAAGGCTTTTAAGATGCAAAGCAAGTATGCGGAGAGGCAGTACCTTTTACTAACCTGGGTTCGGAGTTCCCCAGGTGCTTTTGGGGATCTACCACGCAGCGTATCAGACGCCGCAACGTTCTACCGAGCCGAAGGAGGAGGTTCTACGGAGAAGATATTCTGGTCACAGTATGCGACGCCAGAGCATCCCGTGTCCTTCACCGATCAGCAGAAGCAGCTAGTGGAGCTGCACAGGGTGGCCGAACTAGCCATGAAGGATTTAACAATCCGGCTATGGCCAGCCGAAGCTATACCCGGTAGCTACTTCGGACTCGTGAGGCGGCTAGTGGAAGCCTGTCCATGACTGGACGTCCTCAAGCGCTCTGCATGTATTGAAGGCGCCCGTATGGCCTTCGCTCGCTGCAAGATGTGGTGGGCGAAGATGAACGCTGTTGAAGTGGCCAGTGGGCCGCCGGAGGGCAAGGAGCACCGCACACCCTAGAAATATTTTGCGGATGTCATAGAAGGGTCTCGACTTGTGGCAGTTCAATGTTCGCAGGACGTTATTTTTGAATGAATACATTCGTATTGGGCCTTTGCCTTGTATTATAAAGACAGAGCTTGTTTTGTAATATAATTTCGTTATGCTTTAAAATGTTTCCTCCTGTGCGGCCGTGTTATATGCAATCTGAGGGTTGGCCAGTCGTCGGCTTCTGCCCTCACGTAATTAGTACGGAGGTGTTCGGGATGGGATCTAAACAATCTTGATCCAATTATATGGTCCTTGAAGGAGTTGTTTAGCGCAACGAACAAGGCAATCAGACTATACGGCTTAAACACCCTCACTTAGCCATAGGATTTTTATAATTAAGCAAGTGCGCAGCCCCTGGTCCAACCCAGGGTGCTGTCAGCATCTGATTGGGAAGTGCCAATCCTTCGCGTGAGGCGGAAAAAATCTCCAACGATTTTGTAACCCACGAACAGCTGACCGGCTCTCGCCGTATCATGACAGTTAGTTTTCAGCTTTCTCTACTAAGGTGCTCATCCGATCAAGGCCAGGGCACAATCGCAGTAGTTCTCCCTTTACTACCCTAGCCGATAGAGCGGAACGTAGGGTAGCAAGCACAGGAGCCGGGCAATCCAACTATTGACCAAAGACATGATTCGGAGCCAATTCATATAATGCTAAATTCGAGGTGTCGAACTTTTATACAAAAAGTGTTCGGACTATGTTGCCTTATTGTGGGGCGATAAGCAGCCCCTGTGGCGAATATGAAACGTACAACAGAGTACCGATGTAGCTAACAAGCAGATCGAAATGAAATGAAGTAAGGGGCGAAAACCACAAAAACTGGGCCGCAAATCATTATCTTTATAACTGAGTGGATACGTTAAGGCGTATCTTGTACAAATAGCGCGATAAGCACCCGAGCTATGTAATATGCCGGAATCAAGAGGGGGCAGCGTACGGGTCCTGAGAAAGAAGGAAAAATACCGTCAAGAAGAACGTATGGAGGTTACCCTACACACCTATGCTGCATGTCCCCTTTGTATGCCAATCCTTCAAAGGGGCTTGTGGTCAGGCTCGCGGGAAAGGGAACCTGAAATAGAAAGAAAAAGGTGTATCCGGGGTCGGTCTAGCCAAACTGTAGATCCCGGTTGAGCTTGTGCCTCTGTCGATGTCCATGGAATCTCGAGTGCGTAATTATGTACGCGTGGTACAAATGCCACCACTTCATCCGGACTGGGACGAAGGCCGAATTGCTAGTCGAGCTCTTGACGAGCCTTGTTGTCCTGCTGTAGTGTAGTTTGGGACCTCTTGATGGTGTCCAGGGGCTCGGTAGCCGCACTATGCTGCTGCTTGAGAAGGCCGCTCTGTACCTCTGCTGCTAGGGCGGCGGTGTGCTCCTCTGTTCGGAGAGAGCATTCCGTGTTGCCATTGACTGTTATGACGCCTCGTGGACCGGGCATCTTGAGTTTCAGGTAAGCGTAGTGTGGCACTGCATTGAATCTAGCAAACGCTGTTCGTCCAAGTAATGTGTGGTAGCCGCTGCGGAAGGGGACGATGTCGAAGATTAACTCCTCGCTTCGGAAATTGTCCGGAGAGCCGAAGACCACTACCAGCGTGATTGAGCCCGTACAGCGGGCCTCGACGCCTGGTATGACTCCTTTGAAGGTAGTCTTTGTTGGTTTGGTTCATGAGGGGTCAATGCCCATCTTCTGAACTGTGTCTTGATAGGGCAGGTTGAGGCTGCTACCACCGTCCATTAGGACTCGTGTTAGGTGAAATCCGTCGATGATTGGGTCGAGGACCAATGCGGCCGAACCGCTTGAGGAAGTCCTGGAGTAGGGGGTCCTCGAGCTGCCGGACTATATACTTTGGCCGGACTGTTGGACTATGAAGATACATGATTGAAGACTTCGTCCCGTGTCCGGGTGGGACTCCTTTGCGTGGAAAGCAAGCTTGGCAATTCGGATATGTAGATCTCCTCCCTTGTAACCGACTCTATGTAACCCTAGCCCCCTCCGGTGTCTATATAAACCGGAGGGATTAGTCCGTAGGACAACAACAATCATAATCATAGGCTAGCTTCTAGGGTTTAGCCTCTATGATCCCGTGGTAGATCAACTCTTGTAATACTCATATCATCAAGATCAATCAAGCAGGAAGTAGGGTATTACCTCCATCGAGAGGGCCCGAACCTGGGTAAACATCGTGTCCCCCGCCTCCTGTTACCATCCGCCTTAGACGCACAGTTCGGGACCCCCTACCCGAGATCCGCCGGTTTTGACACCGACATTGGTGCTTTCATTGAGAGTTCCACTGTGCCGTCACCATAAGGCTTGATGACCCCTTCGATCATCGGCAACGATGCGATCCAGGGTGAGGTTTTTCTCCCCGGACAGATCTTCGTATTCGGCGGCTTGGCACTGCGGGCCAACTCGCTTGGCCATCTGGAGCAGATCGAGAGCTACGCCCCTGGCCGTCAGGTCAGGTTTGGAAGCTTAAACTATACTGCCGACATCCGCGGAGACTTGATCTTTGACGGATTCGAGCCCATGTCTGGTGCGCCGCACAGTCACGACGAGCATGACTTAGCTCTGCCGCCGGACAGTGTTCGGGAGATCACACCTGTGGCAACTCTGGCCCTCAATCCGGAGCAGATCGTGCCGTCCGAGGACGGGTGGATAGACCCCGTCACGGAGGCCGCACACTCAGCGGCGATAGAGCCGAATATTGACTTCACCTCCTACGAGACCTGTGTTGCCGGACCCTTGGATCTGTCCCCGGCCACGGGCTCCGAACCGCCTGCGTCCGTGCCCATCGAATCTGGTTGGGCGCCGATCATGGAGTTTTCCTCCGCGGATATCTTTCAGCACTCGCCCCTGGGCGACGTGCTAAATTCATTAAGATCTCTCTCCTTGTCAGGAGGCCCTTGGCCGAACTGTGTCTGGCTTGAGTGGGAAGCGGACGACGAAGAAATTCGTTCCCCACCTACCACCCACTTAATAGCCACTGTCGACGACTTAACCGACATGCTTGATTTCGGCTCCGAAGACATCGACGGTATGGATGACGATGTAGGAGAAGAACAGGAACCATCGCCCACGGGGCGCTGGACTGCCACCTCATCATATGATATATACATGGTGGACACCCCCAAAGAAAGCAATGGCAATAAGGCAACGGAGGATAATCCCCTCGAGAAGCAATCTAAGCACCGGCGTCACCGGCGCCGCTCTAAGCCCCGCCATAGCAAAAGCAGCGATACCGGTACAAGAGACAATAACGCTCCGGATAGTGGCGAAGACGAAGACAATCCCCTCCAGCCAGGCCTCGAGCGGGAGGATGGGCAAGCTAGCCCTAAGGAACAGGCAGCAGACGGAGAATCAGAGGACGACAATTACATGCCTCTCTCCGAAGACGAGGTGAGCCTCGGCGACGAAGAATTTATCGTGCCTGAGGATCCCGTCGAACAGGAGCGCTTCAAGCGTCGGCTTACAGCCACAACAAAAAGCCTGAAGAAAAAGCAACATCAGCTTCAAGCTGACCAAGATCTGCTGTCGGATAGATGGACTGAGGTACTGGCGGCCGAGGAATATGAACTCGAGCGCCCAACCAAAAGTTACCCAAAGCGCAGGTCGCTACCCCAACTCGAGGAGGAAGCATTAAAGCCTACGCTTCCAGCGTATGATGCAGCTGACCGGCCACCTCGTGGCCGAGACAAAGTGGCATATCAGGCCGAAGTCCAGCCCGCACCCCGTCGCCAGTCAAACAAAAATACCAAGGCCCGGGGTAACACGCAGGACCTGCGAGACGTATTGGAAAACAAAGCAGGACATGCAAGATGATCTACGAATCACGCGGGCGCGCCCCAACGCGTGACGATGACTGTCACGCCGGATATACTAAAAGCAAATCCGGCCGGGCCGAATACAGTAGACAAGACTCGTATGAACTGCGTCGTGATATAGCCCGGCACAGAGGCGCCGCACACCCCGTATGCTTCACTGATGAAATAATGGATCACGAATTCCCAGAAGGTTTTAAACCCGTGAACATTGAATCATATGATGGTACAACAGACCCCGCGGTATGGATTGAAGATTTCCTCCTCCACATCCACATGGCCCGCGGTGACGATCTACATGCCATCAAGTACCTCCCATTAAAACTCAAAGGACCTGCTCGGCATTGGCTCAATAGCCTGCCGGCAAACTCCATAGGCAGTTGGGAGAATTTGGAGGACGCATTCCTTGACAACTTCCAGGGCACTTATGTGCGACCACCGGATGCCGATGACTTGAGACACATAACCCAACAGCCAGGGGAATCAGCCAGGAAATTTTGGACTCGGTTCCTAACTAAAAAAAACCAAATTGTCGACTGTCCGGATGCCGAGGCCTTAGCGGCATTTAAGCATAACATCCGCGATGAGTGGCTCGCCCAACACCTCGGCCAAGAAAAGCCGACGTCCATGGCAGCCCTCACGACACTCATGACCCGCTTTTGTGCGGGCGAGGACAGCTTGCTGGCTCGCAACAACAACACATCAAGAAATCCTGGCAATTCAGATGCCAAAGATAGCAACGGCAGGCCACGGCACAACACACCCAAGCGCCGCAACAACGGCGACAACGCCGAAGACACGGCAGTTAATGCCGGATTCAGTGGCTCTAAATCCGGTCAGCGAAAAAAGCCGTTCAAAAGAAGCAATCCGGGCCCGTCCAGCTTGGACCGCATACTCGATCGCTTGTGTCAAATTCACGGCACCCCTGATAAACCAGCCAACCACACCAACAGAGAATGCTGGGTGTTCAAACAGGCCGGCAAGTTGAATGCCGAAAACAAGGAAAAGGGGCTGCATAGCGACGATGAGGAGGAGCCCCGGCCGCCAAACACAGGAGGACAGAAGAAATTTCCTCCCCAAGTGAAAACGGTAAACATGATATACGCAACCCATATTCCCAAGCGGGAACGAAAGCGTGCACTGAGGGACTTCTATGCGATGGAGCCAGTCGCCCCAAAGTTCAACCCATTGTGACAGCCTGGTTTTTGCCCTCTCTCATTTGCTTGATTTTTATTTGGATTAAATTTGAAACTTGGAGTTTTTGAATCTTTTCATATCGACTTAAACACTTGGGTACTCTTGGCTTTCACCCAAGTGCTCCATTTCCCTCTCTGATCAGCATTCCCCTTCTGATCCATCCCAAAATAATCTTTGGAATATTTTTCTTAAACGAAAAATATTCATTTTCTCTCCCAGATCAGTATGCTCCAAAGCAACCCTAATTTTTATGGCCCAGAAAAATCTGAGATAATTCACAAATATTCTTTGAACCCTAGGGCACCTTCCTGAGCAAAAATATTTCATCACTTTTTGGAATATTTTTGCTACAGAAAATATTTTCTGTTCTGGACAGAAATGGTGGTTTCTACAGCAACTACCATTTTACTTGCTCCATTGTGCCTGTGTTTTCTTGTGCATTTTCACCTTAGTAACTCTTGGCTAACCTCCAAAGCACAACCTCTAACTCCCAGCCATTTGACCTCAATAACCTCTCAAAGTTACTGACCAGAAACTTACCTGGCGTGTAAAAACTTCTCTACTGCACCTGGATCCAAACCAAAGCGTGGTAACATCTCAAACTACCACGAACAAGACGCCAGACATGAAGTTTAGGCTTAGCTCGGCCTGATTACATAGTCCACGCGGTGACCGCGTTCGTCCAGGGGTGCTGACATGCGTGTCGACGCACTCTGAGTGCCACCGAGCGCTCTGTTTCGCGCATGCTCGCTTCCCCGACTGCCATAGCGCGCCAAACTTCGCCACCATCTTCGTCTCAACTCCCTTAACTCCCCTCTGGCGGTCGCCGACGCCAGAGCTCGCCGCTGCGAGCACGGGCACGGTCCGGCCAACCCAACAGTGCGGTCCGCTCCATGCTCGTCGCCTTCTCCTCGTTCTTGTGCTCGTCTCCGTCCGCCAACAGTTGCCGCGTGAGCTGCGTCGCCTTCTTCCCCTCTCACTGACACCGCTCGTCGCCGGGCCATGGACAGGTGTCCACCGACGGAGGCTGAAACCCCCTCGCCGCTCGCCTATAAATGGAGCCGCCCCCAGCCTCCTCGAGCACCATCCAGCACTCCCACACACCCCACAAGCGAGTAGGAAGCCGTAGCCCGGCCGGGCAGGCCTCGGGCCGCCGTCCTCGAGCTCGAGCTCGCCGGCGATCCCCTCTGGTCGCCGCAGTAGCTCCAGCCCCTCCCAGGCCAAGGCAACCCATCTAGGGCCTCCGCCCCTCTCCGGTGAAGCCGTTCCGCCCCTCTGGAGCCCCTGGAGTTGCCTCTGCTCGCCGTCTTTTTCATCTCCGGCGACCACCGTGTTCTGCCTCTGCTTGCGAGGTTGATTCCGACGCCGTCCGACCGCCCCTAGCTACGCTACGGGTATGGGCAGGTGCGCCTCAACCCCCTCTTGCCATCCCTCCCTCTCGTTTTGGCCAAGGAGTCCTCGTCACCGGCAAGAGCTCTGACGGAGCTGCGACTCCCTCTGTTTCCTTCTCCCTCTCCTCCTAACCTGACTAGCGGGGCCCGCTAGTCAGCCACTCTGTACGCGCGTGAAGCGGTACGAGTGGTGGCGCCCCAGGGCTTTACGCCTTCGACGTGACCCCCCCAGCCTGTTTATTTTTATTCAAATTCATTTGAATTTACAGAACACTTCAAACAGCCATAACTCCTCAACCATAAGTCCAAATGAATTGATTCTTTTTTGCATCTTGTTCTTTGCAAAGAAATCTAGCAGCTCACCAAAGATGAGATTTTTCTGAGCTGTTTAGAATTTCTGGTGATTTTCAGAAGTGTTCTTGATATTTTCTTTTTGTGTTTAAAATTATTTTTAGTGGGTGAGGCTTGTCTTGAGGATCACCAGAAGGCTTGTGAACCTCATCTGCACTAAGGCAAGCCACAGCAACATTTTCATGGTGTCATTTTAATATTTATGATTTTCTTACTTGAATGAAATGATTAATCCATGCATTTAAATAACTATTGTGTTATTTATATTCTGTTAAGTGTTTGCTAGTTAATATGCTTGATTTACAGAATGTGGAAACTAGGTTAGTTGGTGAAGCAAAGCTAGGATCTATTTGTGGTGATGATAGAAATACATTTTGTTATGCATGTTATTAATTATTTAAAGTTATGTTCTTGCATAAATAAAATGATAAAAAATTTCTAGAAAATATTCTGTTAAGTACTTGTTTAGTCATTTTACTTCACTTACAGAACGTTTGAACCTCACTTGGTTGGTAAAGAAATTAGGATTTGTGTGTGGTAAAATCTTTGTTATTCATATGAGAAATTAATCAGAGTTACGTTCTTGCATGAGAAAATAATAAAACTTGCTGCAAAATATTCTGGTTAATATGTGAGTTATGTTGATCAGCAAAGTAATATGAGTTGTTGATGTTTATGCTTAGTGTGAATATGGATGACAACGGTCATTTTCGTTATTAAGTGATGCATGTGTAGTTTTGCATTTCATGGCATGCTATGGCACCGGTAATTTTCATTTTAAGTTGAACCTGAATATAACTCAACTTGAATATACCGTCGATTGGGCCATGGTGCCGCTGAATCGAGTTTTTCCCAGTGAAACCACATTTGCCTTTGTGGGAAGGCCTTGATTCGGTCCATTGACATTGCCTCTGGTCGGTGCCTCCAACTAGGGAAGGTTATGTCGTGCTTACCCTGGCCCGGTAAGCAGGCATAACCTTGTGTGCCCGTTGTTGAGATTATGGTACCGGGTCCCCGAGTGGGATCGTTTTGGCCACGACGGTGGTCGGTGTGTCTTTGGTAGACATGGGGCCACCCAGGACTAGCCCGTTGGGGAATGGGTCGGAGTGGCCGGGAGAGTGTCATGGCAATGGAAGGGTTTCGTCGGAATGCCGTTGGTCCACCCGAATGGGAGTGCAAGGCCATGGGTTCCGTGGTGTGGGTACAGTGTGCTACCTTTGCAGAGTGTATAATCTATCGATAGCCGAGTCCACGGTCACGGACACCTCGTACTAGGTCCCACCATGAGTCAACGTTTAATAAAATGTGCACACTAAGCTATGAACTTTGCATTGTTGAGGACGGCAGAAAGGCCATCGAGATATTCGGGACCAGATATTGGTCGTGGTTGTGATCGCCGTAAGGATCACGAGTTACTCTTGTTGAGACCACGTTGGTGGCTTGTTTGTGATCCGAGAATGATCACGGTGGGTAAGTTGTCCCGAGGGACGTTCGAGCATGATCACAGCATGTTTGACATATAGTGTTGCATTATTAATAATTGGTTAAGGATCATGATATTGTTTGCCATTATGATTATGCCTGTTGTGAGCTTGCAACTGCATTCAATGTACTGACCTGGCGTGTCATGCCAGATTTCAGGAAAGTCTCGTTGGAGAGGAGCGCTGCTCGAGTCTAGATCGTGTCCACATCGGTGTCCCTGTGATATGGAGCTTCCGCTACGACGTTATTCCGCTGCCACGTAGTTGTTCTGATCGAGGCCCCTTTATGTTCACTAAATAATGTACATATTGTTCAGCCGCACCGGGTGTGCCGCTTGGCCTCGACAGCTGTTGTAATATAAACTCTGTTCCGCTAGCATCAATAAAGCGGTTGTTTTCTATACCAAGATGTTGTGTGTTGCCAGAAGACATGGTCTCTGGGCTGGCAATGCATGGTAAACCGGTCGCTCTGAGCCAGGGTGCCACAACGCATGGTATCAGAGCCGCGCTGACTGTAGGCCACACTAGACTACGTTGTGTTAACTGGACGTTAGATACGAGTTTAAGTTGAGTGTCGGTAGTAATTTTTGCTGGTTGTTGTATTGCATGCATTTGGCTTATAAATTTTTATGCTAACCTGCTAATGGTTGTGGGTGTAGATGGCTCCGGTGCCGTATCCGTGCCAGTTGCAGCTGATGCCGTACACGTCACCGCACCTCCTTCGCAACGTGTGGTGTCGGCTGTACCCTCTCGGAGACGACCCAGTCCATCATGTGTACCGGGAGTATCTAGCTGATTCAGTGTATGAGTATCACGTAGTGGTCACTCTGCGCACTAGTTCCGATTCCAGCTCTTACACTCGTACTTCTCGGAGCGGATATGCCTCCACCGCTTCTCAGGCTGTCCAATTTGCTGCATTCGAGGTCCTTGTCGAGCTTCGCTACCACGAGGTCTGAATGCAGAACCACCCAGGTTTCTATTACTACCCATCTCTGCATGCCAAAGGTCGTGTCCGTTTCCCTATCATTGATCCGGAGTCTGATAGCGTTGCTAGCCACCTTGCTTGTTATGTCACTGCTAGCTTTCTGATGATCCACGAGCTGGCTCGGGAGCTGACTCGTGCCCGTACTGCTTTAGCCGCTGCTTTAGTCACTACTAGATCTGCCACTACTCCATCTTCTCTGGGATTTACCCTTTATATTCCAGCCAGTTCTAGTTCCCCTATTTCGCCGGTTACTCCTCTGAGTAGCACGGGCGTCTCGGACGTGAATCCTCTCAGTACTCCTGCTGAGTGGGTTTCACTTCTAGCTACTCCTATAGCCCCGATGCTTCATCCTACCCCTGCCCCTGAGGGAGAGCCCTCGAGGTAGCGCCGTCGTGTTACCTTTAACCCGAAGGTTTCCGCTAACCACGTCAGTTCGGGATCCGAGACCGCTTCAGGGGAGGACACCGCAGCACCAGCAGAGCAGTAGTATCTTTGAGTATTCGCAGTCGTTCGAATGATGTACGGATGTAGTCGTACGAGTCATGATGTTTCGTTGCATGTATGAGAGTAGTTGAACCTGGCATGTTGTTTATCTTTCATGTATGAGTCTATGTATAATTATGTTCGGACTTTATTCGCCGTATTTTCTTTGCTCTTTTGTTTTCTTCCGGGATTTGTTGCTGGCTATTCCCCAATTTTATTCTGGGATGTTTCTCATCTCGATTGCGTTGTCTTGGGAAAAATCCACAATAGGATGACGCGGGGAGGCAGCAGTAGCAACGTTCGTGAGGGAACTCCTATTCGTCATTCCGCACGACAGGCAGGACATTCCCCCGAGCCGTACGTTCCGCCACCACCTCCACCGCCTAATCCGCCCTCCACCGAGCAAATTCTGTGTATGTTTGAGGAAAGAAGGAACAATGATTTGATTGAAATATTAAGAAGTGTGCAAGCAATGGTTGGACAGAATGGAAATCAGAACGGTCATCACTCAAAGCTGTCAGATTTTCAGAGGACCAAGCCACCCAGCTTCAGTCAGATTGTTGACCCATTGGATGCAGACGATTGGTTGCGCACCATTGAGAAAAAGCTTGAGATTTCTCGTACTGAAGAAAATGATAAAGTTCCATTTGCAACTCATTACCTTGAAGGCGCAGCTGCCATATGGTGGGAAAATACAAAAGCCATGTGGCCGGTTGATGAGGAAATCACCTGGGAAAAGTTTAAGGATCAGTTCCGAAAATATCATATCCCTACTGGAGTTATGAAGACCAAGCAGTGTGAATTTCTCGCACTCGTCCAAGGAAATCAGTCTGTGGCTGAATATTTGCAAAAATTCAATCATCTGGCCCGTTACTCTCTTTATGACGTGGCCACCGAAGAAAGGAAGATTGACAGATTTCTTGGAGGCCTAAATCCGCAACTCCGGTGTACTCTCGGTATGCTTGATTTCCCAGATTTCCAAACTCTGGTGAACAAGGCTTTCATTGCTGAACGGGAGCACAAGCATATAGCAGATAATAGGCCTGTTAACAACGACAACAAGCGTAAGTTTGAGCCAAAGAAGGATGGGCAACCAGTGCAAAAGGCTCGTACCTGGCAGCAGACTCAGGTGGAATACAAGCCAAATTGGCAGCAGAATGTTAACAAGACCACCACTCAAGTCAAGAATGTCGTGACCAACCCAATACATGAAGAGCGTCAGCGCAATAATTCTTGCTTTAATTGTGGGCAGAACGGACATTATGCCAGACAGTGCCCCAAGAACAACAAGGCGAATGCCCTAATCAGGTCACAAGTCAACTTTATGGAGTCATGACCAATCCAGCAAAACTTCACTGGGCACGTGCATCATATCTCCGCCAATGAAGCCCAAGAGAAGCCAGAAGTCGTCATTGGTATGTTTTCTGTTAATGACATACCTGCCGTAATTTTATTTGACTCTGGGGCTTCCCATTCTTTTATTTCTCGGAGTTTTGCTGCCCAAAACAACTTTCCTTGCACGCTTTTGGGCAAAAATATGCTGGTACAAACCCCGGGATCTATAATCAAGAGCAATCTGGTCTGCCATGATCTGGAAATACATATCAACGGAGTCTACTTTCCAACCTCTCTGATAATCATTGAGTCTGAAAAGTTGGATATTATATTGGGTATGAATTGGTTGACCAAATATAAAGTTTGCATAAACTGCGCAACCCGAGAAGTCACTTTGACCAGTCTGAATGGGCAGACTATCAAATTCTATGCTCGCAAGAATATACCCAAGCAAGAATTGGTTTGCACCGCTGTGGCTGAATTGGAATTTATTCCTGTGGTCAGCGAATACCCTGATGTATTTCCAGAAGAACTACCAGGCATGCCACCAGATCGGGAACTGGAATTTGCAATAGATCTTGTGCCCGGGACTGTACCGTTATACAAGAAGTATTACCGGATGCCCTCATCAGAATTAGTGGAGCTAAAGAAATAGCTTGATGAATTGCTCCAGAAAGGATATATTCGTCCCAGCTCTTCACCATGGGGATCACCTGCTATTTTCGTGGACAAAAAGGATGGCAGTCTCCGTATGTGCGTAGATTACCGCCAGCTGAATGAGGTCACTATCAAAAATAAATATCCGTTGCCAAGGATTGATGATCTGTTTGATCAGCTCAGTTGGGCTAAAGTATTCTCTAAGATCAATTTACGGACCGGATATCATAAGCTCAAGATTAAAAAGGACGATATTCCTAAGACCGCATTCACTACTCGGTACGGTCTTTACGAATATACCGTGATGTCCTTTGGTCTCTCCAATGCCCCTGCTTTCTTCGTGCATATGATGAACAAAGTATTCATTGACTTCCTCGACAAATTCGTGGTAGTCTTCATCGATGACATCCTCATTTACTCCAAAGGTGAAGAAGAGCACAAGGAGCACCTTCGAGCAGTGCTACAACGACTCCGCGACCATCAGCTATACGCCAAATTCAGTAAATGTGAATTTTGGCTCAAGCAAGTTGGGTTTCTCGGACATGTACTATCCGCCGAATGTATAGCCGTGGACCCGAGCAAAGTAAAGGATGTGCTCGATTGGGTGCCGCCCACGACTGTGACGCAGATCCGTAGTTTTCTCGGATTGGCTGGATATTACCGTCGTTTTATTGAAGGGTTTTCCAAGATTGCTAAACCCATGACGGAGCTGCTCAAAAAGGATAAGAAGTTTGAATGGACGGAGGACTGTGAGAAAAGTTTTAATGAGTTAAAGATACGTCTGACAACCGCACCTGTATTGACTCTTCCAGACATTTATCACAGTTTTGATGTGTATTGTGACGCCTCCAGGCAAGGTATTGGTTGCGTACTTATGCAAGACAGCAAGGTAGTAGCATATGCATCGCGACAGCTACGACCCCATGAGGGAAATTATCCTACTCATGATTTGGAATTGGCTGCGGTGGTTCATGCATTAAAAATTTGGAGACACTACCTCATTGGAAAACGGTGCCAAATTTTTACCGACCACAAGAGTCTCAAATACATCTTCACTCAGCCAGATTTAAACCTCTGTCAGTGAAGATGGCTAGAGTTGGTCAACGATTATGACCTTGGAATAAATTACCACCCGGGCAAGGCCAACGTAGTTGCCGATGCACTCAGTCGAAAGCCCGTCAGCTTAAATGTCATATTGAGATCCTTGCCGCCCGAACTCCAAGAGGAGATCGCTCAGCTCAACTTGGTCATAGTGGATGCTGGCCTCGCTAATATTTTGGAAGTTACACCCACACTTGAGATAGAGATCCGCAAGGCCCAGCCAGCTGACACCGAGCTGCAAAGACGTGCCCAGGGCCAGATGGCAGAACAGACCCCAGATTTCTTCAAGGACAAATTCGGTACCCTCCGATTCCATGGACGGATTTGTGTACCCAATCAACCGGATTTAAGGAAGTAAATTCTGTCAGAAGCACACGAATCCTCATATTCCATTCACCCGGGAGGTACGAAAATGTATGAGGACCTTAGACAAATATTCTGGTGGGATGGAATGAAGAAAGACATTGCCTATTTTGTAGCCTGTTGCGACATATGCAACAAGGTGAAGGCAGAGCATCAGAAGCCAGCCGGACTCCTCCAACCACTGCCGGTTTCACAATGGAAATGGGATGACGTTTGTATGGATTTCATTACGGGATTGCCTAAGACTCAGCGAGGCAATGATGCAATCTGGGTTATAGTGGACACCCTAACAAAGGTCGCTCACTTCATTCCAATCAGCACCAGATACAGGGCAGATCAACTTGCACAGCTGTATGTATCCAGAATAGTCAGTCTGCATGGAGTACCCTGAACTATCACTTCCGACCGAGGTTCCCTGTTTACCTCCGGTTTTTGGTCATGCCTCCATCAAGGCTTGGGGACAGCACTGAAATATAGTACTGCTTATCATCCTCAGACGGATGGACAGACAAAAAGGGTAAATCAAATACTCGAAGATATGTTGTGAGCCTGTGCTTTAGCCCAAGGACCCAAATGGGAAGACTGTTTGCCATATGCCGAGTTTTCCTATAACAACAGCTTCCAGACCAGTCTGAAAATGTCACCATATGAAGCTCTGTATGGCCGTAAGTGCCGCACTCCTTTAAATTGGTCTCAAACTGGAGATAGCCGTATCTTTGGAACAGATCTCATGATGGAAGCTGAGAAACAAGTTAAGGAAATCAGAGACAGATTGCAATTGGGCAAATCTCAACAGAAAAGTTATTATGATGCAAAGCACCGACAGATAAGTTTTGAACCCGGAGAGCACGTATACCTCCGAGTCACTCCTATGAAAGGAGTCAAGAGATTTCAGGCTCGTGGAAAGTTGGCCCCTAGATTTATCGGTCCATTCCCAGTTATGTCTCGAGTAAGTACTGTTGCGTATCAATTAGAACTACCCGCTGAGTTGGCAGACGTGCACAACGTGTTTCATGTTTCACAATTGAGATGATGCATATCCCCGCCTGAGAAAAGGACTGCTATGGCTGAGGTAGAGTTGGCAAATGATTTAACTTATGAAGAGAGACTGTTCAGAATTTTGGATCAGATGGAAAGGGTCACTCGCAGTAAAGTAAGGAAATTTTACAAAGTTGAGTGGGAGCATCACACAGAGTCAGAATCAACTTGGGAGCGGGAAGAATTTCTACAGTCACATTATCCAGAGTGGTTTTCCCAAGCAACCGAATCTCAAGGACGAGATTCATTCTAAGTGGGGGAGGTTTGTGACAGCCTGGTTTTTGCCCTCTCTCATTTGCTTGATTTTTATTTGGATTAAATTTGAACTTGGAGTTTTTGAATCTTTTCATATGGACCTAAACACTTGGGTACTCTTGGCTTTCACCCAAGTGCTCCATTTCCCTCTCTGATCATCATTCCCCTTCTGATCCATCCCAAAATAATCTTTGGAATATTTTTCTTAAATGAAAAATATTCATTTTCTCTCAAAAACCCTAGCCAGATCAGTATGCTCCAAAGCACCCTAATTTTTATGGCCCGGAAAAATCTGAGATAATTCACAAATATTCTTTGAACCCTAGGGCACCTTCCTGAGCAAAATTATTTCATCAGTTTTGGAATATTTTTGCTACAGAAAATATTTTCTGTTCTGGACAGAAATGGTGGTTTCTACAACAACTACCAAATTAGTTGCTCCATTGGCCTTGATTTTCTTGTGCATTTTGACCTTAGTAACTCTTGGCTAACCTCCAAAGCACAGCCTCTAACTCCGAGCCATTTGACCTCAGTAACCTCTCAAAGTTACTCACCAGAAACTTACCTGGCATGTAAAAACTTCTCTACTGCACCTGGATCCAAACCAAAGCATGGTAAGTCTCAACCTACCACGAACAACACGCCAGACATGAAGTTTAGGCTTAGCTCGGCCTTATGTCATAGTCCACGCGGTGACCGCGTTCGTCCAGAGGTGCTGGCATGTGTGTTGACACGCTCTGAGTGCCGCCGAGCGCTCTGTTTCGCGCGTGCTCGCTTCCCCGACTGCCGTAGCGCGCCAAACTTCGCCACCATCTTCGTCTCAACTCCCTTAGCTCCCCTCTGGCGCTCGCCGACGCCGGAGCTCGCTGCAGCGAGCACGGGCACGGTCCGGCCAACCCAACAGTGCGGTGCGCACTGTGGTTGTCGCCTTCTCCTCGTTCCTGTGCTCGTCTCCGTCCGCCAACAGTTGCCGCGTGAGCTACATCGCCTTCTTCCCCTCTCACTGACGCCGCTCGTCGCCGGGCGCTGTGGACAGGAGTCCATCGGCGGACCCCGAAACCCCCTCGCCGCTCGCCTATAAATGGAGCCGCCCCCAGCCTCCTCGAGCACCATCCAGCACTCCCACACACGCCACAAGCGAGTAGGAAGCCGTTGCCCGGCCGGGCAGGCCTCGGGCCGCCGTCCCCGAGCTCGAGCTCGCCGTCGATCCCCTCTGGCCGCCGCAGTAGCTCCAGCCCCTCCCAGGCCAGGGCGACCCTTCCAGGGCCTCCGCCCCTCTCCGGTGAAGCCGTTCCGCCCCTCTGGAGCCCCTGGAGTTGCCTCTACTCGCCGTCTTCTTCATCTCCGGCGACCACCGTGTTCTGCCTCCGCTTGCGAGGTTGATTCCGACACCGTCCGACCGCCCCTAGCTACGCTATGGGTACGGGCAGGTGCGCCTCAACCCCCTCTTGCCATCCCTCCCTCTCGTTTTGGCCAAGGAGTCCTCGTCGCCGGCAAGAGCTCCGGCGGAGCTGCGACTCCCTCTGTTTCCTTCTCCCTCTCCTCCTAACCTGACTAGTGGGGCCCGCTAGTCAGCCACTCTGTACGCGCGTGAAGCGGTACGAGTGGTGGCGCCCCTGGGCTTTACGCCTTCGACGTCACCCCCAGCCTGTTTATTTTTATTCAAATTCATTTGAATTTACAGAACACTTCAAACAGCCATAACTCCTCAACCATAAGTCCAAATGAGTTGATTCTTTCTGCATCTTGTTCCTTGTAAAGAAATCTAGCAACTCACCAAAGATGAGATTTTTCTGAGCTGTTTAGAATTTCTGGTGAATTTCAGAAGTGTGCTTCATATTTTCTTTTTGTGTTTAAAATTATTTTCAAAGGGTGAGGCTTGTCTTGAGGATCACCAGAAGGCTTGTGATCCTCATCTGCACTAAGGCAAGCCACAGCAACATTTCATGGTGTAATTTCAATATTTATGATTTTCTTACTTGAATGAAATGATTAATCCATGCATTTAAATAACTATTGTGTTATTTATATTCTGTTAAGTGTTTGCTAGTTAATATGCTTGATTTACAGAATGTGGAAACTAGCTTAGTTGGTGAAGCAAAGCTAGGATCTATTTGTGGTTATGATAGAAATAAATTTTGTTATGCATGTTATTAATTATTTAAAGTTATTTTCTTGCATAAATAAAATGATAAAAATTTGCTAGAAAATATTCTGTTAAGTAGTTGTTTAGTAATTTTACTTTACTTACAGAATCTTCGAACCTCACTTGGTCGGTAAAGAAATTAGGATTTGTGTGTGGTAAAATCTTCGTTATTCATATGAGAAATAATCGGAGTTACGTTCTTGCATGAGAAAATAATAAAACTTGCTGCAAAATATTTTGGTTAATATGTGAGTTATGTTGATCAGCAAAGTAATATGAGTTGTTGATGTTTATGCTTAGTGTGAATATGGATGACATCGGTCATTTTCGTTATTAAGTGATGCATGTGTAGTTTTGCAGTTCATGCCATGCTATGACACCGGTCATTTTCATTTTAAGTTGAGCCTGAATATAACTCAACTTGAATATACCGTTGACTGGGTCATGGTGCCTCTGAATCGAGTTTTTCTCAGTGCAACCACATTTGCCTTTGTGGGAAGGCCTTGATTCGGTCCATTGACATTGCCTGTGGTCGGTGCCTCCAACTAGGGAAGGTTACGTCGTGCTTACCCTGGCCCGGTAAGCCGGCATAACCTTGTGTGCCCGTTGTTGAGATTATGGTACCGGGTCTCCTAGTGGGATCGTTTTGGCCACGATGGTGGTCGGTGTGTCTTTGGTAGACACGGGGCCACCCAGGACTAGCCCGTTGGGGATTGGGTCGGAGTAGCCGGGAGAGTGTCATGGCAATGGAAGGGTTTCATCGGAATGCCGTTGGTCCACCCGAATGGGTGTGCGAGGCCTTGGGTTCCGTGGTGTGGGTAAAGTGTGCTACCTCTGCAGAGTGTATAATCTATCGATAGCCGAGTCCACGGTCACAGACACCTCGTAGTAGGTCCCACCATGTGTCAACGTTTAATAAAATGTGCACACTAAGCTATGAACTTTGCATTATTGAGGATGGCAGAAAGGCCATCGAGATATTCGGGACCAGATATTGGTCGTGGTTGTGATCGCCGTAAGGATCACGAGTTACTCTTGTTAAGACCATGTTGGTGGCTTGTTTGTGATCCGAGAATGATCACGGTGGGTAAGTTGTCCCGAGGGACGTTCGAGCATGATCACAGCATGTTTGACATATAGTGTTGCATTATTAATAATTGGTTAAGTATCATGATATTGTTTGCCATTATGATTATGCCTGTTGTGAGCTTGCAATTGCATTCAATGTACTGACCTGGCGTGTCATGCCAGATTTCAGGAAAGTCCCGTTGGAGAGGAGTGCTGCTCGAGTCTAGATCGTGTCCACATCGGTGTCCCTGTGATATGGAGCTTCCGCTACGATGTTATTCCGCTGCCATGTAGTTGTTCTGATCGAGGCCCCTTTATGTTCACTAAATAATGTACATATTATTCAGCCGCACCGGGTGTGCCGCTTGGCCTCGACAGCTGTTGTAATATAAACTCTGTTCCGCTAGCATCAATAAAGCGGTTGTTTTCTGTACCAAGATGTTGTGTGTTGGTAGAAGACATGGTCTCTGGGCTGGCAATGCATGGTAAACTGGTTGCTCTGAGCCGGGGTGCCACAACGCTTGGTATCAGAGCCGCGCTGACTGTAGGCCATGCTAGACTACGACGTGTTAACTGGACGTTAGATACGAGTTTAAGTTGAGTGCCGGTTGTAATTTTTGCTGGTTGTTGCATTGCATGCATTTGGCTTATAAATTTTAATGCTAACCTGCTAATGGTTGTGGGTGTAGATGGCTCCGGTGCCGTGTCTGTGCCAGTTGCAGCTGATGCCGTACACGTCACCGCACCTCCTTCGCAACGTGTGGCATCGGTTGTACCCTCTCGGAGACGACCCAGTCTATCGTGTGTACCGGGAGCATCTAGCTGATTCAGTGTATGAGTATCACGTAGTGGTCACTCTGCGCACTAGTTCCGATTCCAGCTCTTACACTCGTACTTCTCGGAGCGGATACGCCTCCACCGCTTCTCAGTCTGTCCAGTTTGCTGCATTCGAGGTCTTTGTCGACCTTCGCTACAATGAGGTCCGAATGCAGAACCACCCAGGTTTCTATTACTACCCATCTCTGCACGACAACGGCCATGTCCGTTTCCTTATCATTGATCCGGAGTCTGATAGTGTTGCTAGCCACCTTGCTCGTTATGTCACTGCTAGCTATCTGATGATCCACGAGCTGGCTCGAGAGCTGACTCGTGCCCGTACTGCTTTAGCCGCTGCTTTAGTCACTACTAGATCTGCCACTACTCCATCTTCTCTGGGATTTACCCCTTATATTCCAGCCAGTTCTAGTTCCCCTATTTCACCGGTTACTCCTCCGAGTAGCATGGGCTTCTCGGCCGTGAATCCTCTCAGTACTCCTGCCGAGTATGTTTCACTTCTCGCTACTCCTGTAGCCCCGATGCTTCATCCTACCCCTGCTCCGTAGGGAGAGCCCTCGAGGCAGTGTCGTCGTGTTGGTCCTTGACACCCCACCAGTATCTGTCATGGCGGTTCTGCCGCATTGGTCCTTGACCCCATCATTGACGGATTTCACCTCACTCGAGTCCTTATGGACGGTGGCAGCAACCTGAACCTGCTCTATCAAGATACAGTGCGCAAAATGGGTATAGACCCCTCGAGGATCAAACCCACCAAAACCACCTCTAAAGGTGTCATCCCAGGTGTAGAGGCATGTTGCACGGGCTCAATCACACTGGAAGTGGTCTTCGGATCTCCGGACAACTTCCGAAGGGGGAAGTTAATCTTCGATATTGTCCCCTTCCGCAGTGGCTATCACGCACTGCTCGGACGAAACGCATTCGCCAGATTCAATGCGGTACCGCATTATGCATACCTCAAGCTCAAAATGCCAGGACCTCGTGGGGTTATAACAGTTAATGGAAACACATTACGCTCGCTCCGCACGGAGGAGCACAGTGCGGCCCTCGCGGCAGAAGCGCAAAGCAGCCTTATGAGGCAAACCGCCAAATCGGCAAAAAAGACCCCGGACACCTTCAAGCGAGTCCGGAGTACCTTGCAAGAGGATCGCTAGGCACGTTTAGAGCTCGCCTAGCAATTCGGCCTCCGTCCTAGTCCCAGTCAAGCGGCGAAATTTGTGCCGCGCGTACATAATTACGCACTCAAGATACCATGGGCATAGGCGGAGGCATGGCCATGGCACGGTCCACAATGCGGCTCAACTGCCTCAGGACCCGTATACCTTTAACATTTTCCTCCTTTCAGGCCCCTATTATCTGAAGGCCCTCTCCGATCGTCTGATTATCGGACCCGTCACGGGAAGGAAACACCAAGGAAGCAAGAAGCTTTGACGTACAAGGGAATCCACAGGTGGTCTCTGATAATGATCGATATACCTATTTTGCATACTCACACGCAGCTTGCCCTTGGATAGGACATGTCAAATAGTCCTATTTTTTACTTATTGCAATACATGTATGCATACGCTTTGACGTATCATTTAAATAACAATGTACAACATTAGCTCATTATTGCACTCCTTTATCTTTTTTCCCTGTCTGCTTATTTACGACAAATTGCACCCATACATTCTGATACATCCAGTGCGCCAAGGGCTTCAGTGTACCCCATAACACGGCAAGAAAAGTCCGAACACTTTTGACAGTGCGGCACCCCGAACTTATAGCATTATATGCATCAGCTCCGAATCATGTCTTGGGTCAATAGTTGGGTTTGCCCGGCTCCCATGTTTTGGTACCTTATGTTCCGCTATATCGGCTAAGGTAGCGCTGGGAGAACTACTGCGATTGTGTCCCGGTTCTTCTGGACGAACACCTTAGTAGAGAAAGCCGAAAACTGACTGTCATGATGAGGCGAGAGCTGGTCGCTGTTCGAGAGGTCTCAAATCCTTAAAGATTTTTTCCGCTTCGGGCGAGGAGTGGGCCTTGTCCGATTTAGGCGCCCCAAGTTCGGCTTTCCGAATACTAGGGGCTTCGCCAAAATTTAAAATTGTAGACTTCTATGGCTAAGTGAGAGTGATAAAGCTTTATAGTCCGATTGCCTGGTTCGTTGTGCTGAACACCTCCTTCGAAGGACCCAAAACTGGGATAAAGAGTGATCAGGTTTATCCCGAACACCTCAGTACTAGTTACATGGGGGCAGAAGCCGACGACTGGCCAACTATCAAATTTTATAAATGGCCGCACAGAAGGTAATATTTTAAATTAACAAGCGTTACATAGCGCAGATGAACTTGTTTCATATTACAGGATCACATGACTACATTCATTCAAATATTACATCCTTAGCACATTCCTCTGCCACAAGGCGAGCACCCTTCAGGACACTGTCATAATACTTTTCGGGGTGGCAATGCTCCTTGCCCTCCGGCGGCCCCTCCTTCACCAGCTTTTTGGCGTCCATCTTCGCCCAGTGCACTTTCGCCCGGGCAAAAGCCCTGCGCGCACCCTCAATGCAGACGGACCGCTTTATGACTTCAAACCATGGGCAGGCGTTCACAAGCCGCCTTACCAGGCCGAAATAGCTGCCAGGAAGGGGCTCGCCAGGCCACATCGGGACTATGAGACCTTTCATGGCCAGTTCGGCCGCCTTGTGAAGCTCGACCAGTTGCTTCAACTGGTCGCTCAAGGGCATCGGATGTTCGGTCCCAGTATACTGAGACCAGAACAACTTCTCCATCGAGCTCCCTTCCTCGGCCTGGTAGAACTCCGCGGCATCCGACAGACTGCTGGGTAGATCTGCGAACGCTCTTGGAGAGCTCCGAATTCGGGTAAGTAAAAGGACAGTTTCCTTCACATGCTTGCTTTGCATAATGAATGCCTTACCCGCCGCTATCTTCTTGACTGCCTCAATTTCCTGGAGGGCCTTTTGGGCTTCGGCCTTGGCATTTTGTGCATTCTCGAGGGCCTTCGCAAGCTCGGACCCTTGCGTCTTAGAGTCACGCTCCAAGGACTCGTACTTCTTGACAAACTCCTGGAGCTCTTGCCGAACCTCGCCGACTCGGGCCTCTTGCTTCTCGCGCTCAGCGTGCTCCTTGGCCTCTTTGCCTTCGGCCTCTGACAGTGCCTTCTTCAGGGCCGCCACTTTGTTCGTGGCCCCTAGCAAAATTCATAACGATCCTATGATCTAACAACCACCTTCCTTTTTTCTTTATCAATAAATAGACGGGGTATTACTTACCTTTGTTCTCTTCGAGGTGCCTCTTGGTAAGGCCGAGCTCTTCCTCGGACCGCTCAAGGTCCGGCTTTAGTGCGGAAACCTCCGCTGTGCGAGCGGCAACGGCCAGCAGTGAAGCCTGCTTATTCACATAGACATATTCTGATTAGACTCCTGTGATTATTATTTGATCCTCTGTTCGGCCTTTCTTTGCGAACACCAAACAGAGCATCAGGGGCTACTGTCTATGATGTAACATTTTCACATAATTTGATTGCTTACCTCAAAGCCTGTTAGCAGGCTGGCACAAGCTTCAGTCAGTCCGCTTTTGGCGGACCGAACCTTCTTGACCACCGCACTCATGATAGTGCGGTGCTCTTCGTCAATGGAAGCGCTGCGAAGCGCTTCCAGCAAATTGTCCGATGCCTCTGGATGGACAGAGGCCATCGGCACAGACGTCTTGCTCCCCTTTGCGAGGGGTCGCCTGACAGAATCCGGAACCACTGGAGGTTCCGGCGCAGTATTCGGCTGGGGGCTAGACTTGCTGCCCCCGGCATTAGTGCCCATGGGAGTCTTGCCCCTCCTGCGCCCAGCGTCTGGAATGTCGCCTTGGGGCACCTCCGGAACTATCTCCCCTTGGTTCAGTGCCCTTTGAGACAACACCTCGACGTCATCCGTAGGGCGGGGGGAGGAGGCGGTCGGGAGTGAATCGATGTTCATCTCCGACTGGCCCAAAGACTCATCCGAAGAGGATACGTCGATATGGGCTTTGGATGGGCTGCATGATCATGTTTGGCATGATAAGAAGCCATAAAATAAAGCATACCAAGAACTATTATGGTATCCGGATACTTACGACTTCGCCAGGGGCTTGTCCCTGGGTAACCACTCCTCATCGCTGAAAGCGGCCGCTGTGGAGCAGTCCGGAAGGAGAGTCCTTCCCTTCTTGGACCCTTCGGCCTCCCCAGACGGGGCGGCCTTTCTTTTCTTGTCTCCCCCAGCTGGGGGGGGGGAGAACTTTCCCCTTCCTCCTCCTCGTTTTCGTGGGAGGAGGGCGCCTCGGTGTTATCAGACGATGAGTCCGATACGACCTTGCGCCGGAGACCTTTCCTGGTCCCCGCGGCCTTCTTCTTGGCCTTCTTCTCCGGCGCCTCATAGGGCGCTGGGACCAGCATCTCCGTTAAGAGAGCCCTTGCTGGATCTTCTGGCAGTGGGGCCAGACAATCAATCCACTCCACTGTCGCGACGCAGTCCTGTTAAAAGGCGTGGAGGCTTACATCCCTCACATGATTATACTGGGGAAAGAAACGTCTGATGAGATATAAGGAGCTTACCGGATTGGCGAGGCGCTTTGCGCTGAGTCCGCGATCCTCGGTAAGGGGAGGAGGTACCTTGGCAAACTTGAACAGCACCTTCTAGATGTCCTGGTGCGTTGTGTCGAAGAGCTCTCGCTGCGTCTGGTGCCTAGCTGGGTCGAACTCCCACATATTGAACGCCCGTCTTTGACACGGGAGGATCCGGCGGAAAAGCATGACCTGGACCACGTTGACAAGCTTGATTTTCTTGCTTATCATGTTCTTAACGCAGTTCTGGAGTCCGGTCAGCTCCACCGATGAACCCCAGGATAGGCCCTTCTCTTTCCAGGAGGTGAGCCGCATGGGGATGCCGGATCAAAATTCGGGGGCCTCCACCCAGTTGGTGTCGCGCGGCTCGGTGATGTAGAACCACCCCTATTGCCACCCCTTCACGTTCTCCACATAGGAGCCTTCGAGCCAGGTGACGTTGGGCATTTTGCCCACCATGGCGCCTCCGCACTCCGCTTGATGGCCGACCACCACCTTCGGTTTAACATTGAAGGTCTTCAGCCACAGGCCGAAGTGGGGCTTGATGCGGAGGAAGGCCTCGCACACGACGATAAACGCCGAGATGTTGAGGATGAAATTAGGGGCCAGATCATGGAAGTCCAGCCCGTAGTAGAACATGAGCCCCCGGACAAATGGGTGGAGGGGAAATCCCAGCCCGCGGACGAAGTGGGTAAGGAATATAACCCTTTCATGGGGTTCGGGGGTAGGGACGATCTGCCCCGTGTCTAGGAGCCGGTGTGCGATGTCTGCGGCCAGGTATCCGGCTTCCCGGAGCTTCGTAATGTTCTCCTCCGTGATGGAGGAGACCATCCACTTGCCTCCCGCTCCGGACATGCTTGGAGTGGTTTTGCGGAGAAAATGCGAACTTGGCCGCTGGAGCTCGAGTGCGCGAGAATGGATGGGCAGGGAAGAAGAAGGCGTGGATGAAAAGGAGGAGTCATTGTCCCTTTATAAGGGCGGTGGAAACTGTGTGCCTCACCACATGCCTGGTAAACTCGCTTATTCCCCAAGCGCCGTGATTGATGGCGCGGTTGGGTTACCCACACCCATATTGATGAGAATCCCGTGATAAGGGGACACGATCTCTGCTTCGACAAGACATGCTGTTAGGACCAGATTTTCGGGATATTAATTCTCCAGAAAATGGCCCTTGTGCTCACCAGCCCCAGGATTACTGTTAGCTGATGAGGTACCAACTTGATACAAGAATTCCATGCAAGGTACAAAATATGTAGTACAAGACCATTGTGGCCTATGAGTACAACACTTGGTTTCTAGTGGTTGATGGCGGAAGCAGTTTGTGGTTCGTCTGCGTCTATGGGACTCCATTTCCCACAAGAACAGCTGACCAGGATAACTCCTATCTTCGCGAGGCTGCTATCACCTTTACATGGGTTCCGGGGCTGTCGTCGTAACGCTCTTCTCCACGCAAGAAAATCTGGCCAAGACAATAGCCAGGGACAAGCCAGTGAGTATGTTTGAATGTACTCGCAAACATTTAGAACACGGGTATAATATAACAAGGGGTAATCATGCTCCGAATATTCTATGATCATACCGTTCGTCACGAGATATACGGAATCCATGATGTACGCACGCGGGTAAAATAAGAATATGCAATATAGAAATAGAATGCAGTGATCTAGTGTCTGAAATGACTCCTCGAAAAAAGGGTACAAATAAATTAACAATGCCGCAGTCGGGCGTCTGAGCGACACCACATAAAGGGCTTATAAATAAAAGAAATAACAAACATGCCACAGTCGGGCGTCTAAGTGACACCACATAAAGGGCTTATAAATAAAAGAAACAACAAGCATGCCACAGTCGGGCGTCTATGCGACACCACATAAAAGGGCTTATAAATAAAAGAAATAACAAACATGCCACAGTCGGGCGTGTGTGCGACACCACATAAAGGGCTTATAAATAAAAGAAATAACAAGCAAGCCACAGTCGGGCGTCTATGCGACACCACATAAAGGGCTCATAAATAACAGAATTAACAAGCATGCCACAGTCGGGCGTCTAAGCGACACCACATAAAGGGCTTATAATGGATAATCACAATGAATATCCAGGAGGTAGAACCGTCCCAGGGATACTCAATAATTCAAATAATGCAAAAGGTTAGTCCATAATAATAGTAATCATAATCGTCACATGTCACAAGTCATATTCCAAGTTCTGGTTTAACAGTTTTTCCTCCGAAGACCGACACTAAGACCGACACTTGACCTATCCCAGACTGTAGTCCTTAACCATGGACACGGCTATTCGAATAGATTTATAAACTCTGCAGAGGGTGTACTCTTTACCCACGGGTAACGGATTTCTTTAGTCCACCGGGACTAATTCCGTCTACGGTCTTTTAGTTGAAAACACGCCTGACCTGCACACACCAGCTTAACTTACCGGTGTCTGGAATCACACACGACACCTGTCAAGCGAAACTCTAAGTGGGTAGGCTACAACCTCGACGTAGCATGGGATCACAAAATTTATACCGCGCGCAAACTAGGGGAGCTACCCCTTCGGCTACAACCGAAACACCCATGCCCCCTGACCGGATGACTGACTTTAATCCATGGCCATGGGACCCTCATCACGGCCTCTCTGTACGGTGTGTGCTAGAAAGGGGTTGACAACTTACTGAACCGTACCCTACCTATGGCAGGGACAAGTGGTAGTACGAAGCAAGTGTGGGGGTTACTGGACAAGACTCGATCTAAGGCCGACTCAGGAGGTTCAAGTATTCCCTGCATGAATAGCATAACAAAATATTTCCAATAACAGATAAGCTTAACACTCATCAAGCCCCACCATGCCATACCGGACATACTCGTCTCAACGAGGGACTGGGGACAAGCTCGTGTCTACCCAAGACCGCGACTTTCCCGACTTCCTTCCGGCATGCATGAGAAGCTTACGAGGACGATCACTATCACCAGTATATCCATTTATAACAGCAAGGAAAACTCCATTTTTCACTCATGCGTATGATCTTACCGTCACATAAAATAGCGCATGCTCCAAATCAAGGTGATGTTGTAACTGTATCAACAACATCCAAAAATATTAAGCCAGGGTTCAGAATGCTTGCCTTCAAGAGTATGCATGTGGGGGTGCATTTTTTTGAAGGTTGCCTTTTCTCCAAAATCCTATTTTGAGAAATATTCAAATAACACACATTTCAAATACCGTACAAAAAGTTGTCCCAATTTTTTTTGAAATAAATCCTAAAATAAACTAGATGAAATTTGAGAGAGGTAGGAAAAAGAATCAGCTCATTTGGAGTTTTATTTTAAAAGATATAGCCAGTCAAAGATCAGTCAAAGTTCTGTTCTAAAAAATCAGAAAAAGAAAACTCTCCGGGGGAGAATACGCTTTCGAAGCGGAGGAGACGTACTCGGGATTTTGCGCCATCACTTAAGCAGAGCGGACGGGTGAGCGGGTCACTGACAGTGGGTCCAGGGGGCCCACTGGTCAAGTTTGACTGGTCTCCCTCTCCCTACTTTCTCTTTGCCCGAACGGTGGCGGGCCTCCGGCGATCGCCGTCGACGAACGGCGGCTCTTGGAGGGCACCTGAGGGCAGAGATGGACCCGCCAGACCGGGGCGGTCCTCCCGGTGGGCGCTAGGCAGGTGGGGACGGAGGGAGTCACCGGCGGCGAGCTCCGCGGCGGACGGTGGTTCGGGAGCAAAGTGGGTTTCAGGCTATGGTGGTCCTTGGTCGAGGCTGAGGCGCTAGGAAGCTCCGCAAGACAATGGGGAGACGTTTGGTGGCGTTGGATGGGCGGGGGAGGGCCTGGCTGCAACGTATTGCACCGGAGCTCGGCGGCGGCCGAACTGGCTGGAGACGAGGTAGAAGGTCCCTCCCCGTCGATTGCTGGCTGCGGGAGTACTAGGGGGTTAGAATGAGATTGCCTGAGTGCGAGGTCGAGCTTGGGGTCTCCTTATATAGGCGCTCGAGGCTGGCTCCCGTGGTGGTGGTGGATAAGATCGCCGGCGACCGCTGTTCTGTAGCTGCAGGGCGTCGTGGCGGCGACGAGCGCGTGCCGACGAGCATGTGGATAAGCTCGGGCTGTTCCCAGGGGGCAGCTGGCGCGCGCGGGTGGCTTGGGCGGCGCCGTCCACGGCAGAGGCCGCTGCCGACGCCGGCGTGCCGCCAAGGGAGCCCTGACGGCGGCGCTGTAGGGCGCCAGGGAGTGCTTGGAGGGTACTGGTGAGTGGGCGAGTGCAGGGCGCGGCTCTGTAGGTGAGCAAGGGCCAGGGTGCGACGCGACAACCCGAGTGCACGCACGTGCAAAACGCGCGCTCTGGCCGCGCCCAGAGCACGCACTCCAGGTGTTCGACGAAAAGCCAGCGTGCTCTAGAGAGCTTGGGTGATGCGGGTAGTCAACAGGCCAGGGTTAGGGATAGCTAGGAGGTTAGTGGACATGCTGGATGGGTCAGGGGCTCAAGTCCACAATGCAAACTAGAAGACATGCCAAAATTGTTCCTGCACACAGGGTGTTCGACAGAATGCCATGGTCATCTAGGCAACTCTTGGGGTTGCCAAACTCTCCAGATCCTAGTCTCTTTAGGAGCTAAAGGAGGTGGTAAGGTTAGTCTGGCAAAAACAGGAACTTGTTAGTGCAAGTTTTGAGAAAATCAGTTTTGGGCCGAATCTAAAGGCTATCATTTCATGCACCAAAAATACTCCAATGGGTCCAATCTCCTGGACTTAAGTGTTTGGTAGGGGAGACTATAAGTAGGGAAAAATCTCATGGGTACTAGAGCAAAATAAAATGGGGTTGCAGTACAAATCACCAAACTGGACCAGAATGGAAATGAAGATGATTCACTCAAATCTTTCATAGAACATCACTGGGTTTTTGCATGAAGTTGAATTGTAAGCATCCACTGACATCTCCAAACACTTGGAAGAATTTTTAGAAGAATATTTAAATAGGTTGTAGTGCAAAAATACCTATTGGACCAGATTTGAAAAATTGATTAGAGCTCAAAATCTCCAATGACCAAAGGATATTTTTGCATAAAAGTGATGTGGAAACCTCACATGACATCCCCAAATTTTGGTGAAAATTTTAAAAGCATTTATCAAATGGTTGCAGTGCAAAGGGGGCTCCAAATTTATGAAAGATCATTTTAAAAGAATCAAGCTCAGGAAACACAATTATGCAAATAAATCCACTGATAAAGAATTGTTTTATTGAGAGAGCATACAAGTCCAATAATACTTTTGAAAAGTTTCCACTTGAGGTAAAAACCCACAATATTAAAGAGAAGAGGGGTTCTGAAATCAAAGGAGAAATCCAGAAAAATAAAAATTTAATTTCCTGGCAAAATTTTAATTAGTAAAACAAGGTCAAATTTTTGGGGTGTTACAACACTACCCCCTTAAGAAAAATCTCGTCCTCGAGATTTGCTAAGGGTTGAATTTTAAAAATAATACCCCCATTAGTTGAAAATAAGAGTTTGCGCATAGCACGAATTTAGGGTACAAACATAAGCTGCAACACACAAATAAACATAGCTATGACGTTTATAATGAAAACGGCAAAAGGACAGGGTCCTGAGAAAACGTCTCTGGTACTGGGGCGCACAAGCAGACATCCTTTAATAACGGTGATACAGGATCACACAATTACAAGGCGTAGAAAAAAATAATAAGGCTCGTTACTACTCGAGTGACTTAGTCTACTCTGTTAATATCTAAGCGGGCTTGCCTAGTGGACGATGAAGCTTCTCCACGGGTTTCACCGTCGGGATTAGCCGGATGAGGTTGAGTGGCTGCAGGGTCGGGGTAGTGATGATGACCATCGCGGGGGTTGTTGGCCACAACCCCGTTGGAGTGTGTTCCCAAAAGGCGGCGAAGCACTTCTGGGGACATCAAAGTATTTTGGTCGATGGCTGGGGCAGACCTCAAGGGCTCGATCGGGTGTCCGAACAACACGACTGGGTTGTCGGCGTCGGGCTCCACTTCTCCTCTCGCCGAGGATCGGCGAAACAGTTCTCCACGAGCTGCGATCAGATCAAGAGTGATTTGATCGAACAGCTCCTCTAGTGCACTTACATAGCGCACCAGATGCAATAGTGCAGGATCCGTCTCGTGATCTCCGTTGGCAACCTGGGGTGGCCTTCCATACCCGTTACGACTGGGGTAGTAGTAGAACGAGCGACAGTTAACTCTGGGCGACAAGTGCCGGAGTTGAACTATAGCTTCTCGAGCTGCCAGCTGGATGGCTTGTGGCTCAAAGGGAGTGGTCCTCCCAGTGAACCTGTAGGGGTGTTCTGGCGATAGACCCCTACCATAAATGTGTACAGTGGCCCAGAACTGACGGCTCTAACCACCCATGAGTTCTTGGTACACAACATATTCTGGGGGCTCTTCTAATGCATAGGCATGGCGGGTGAGGTTTGCGAGCACGGTCACAAAACCTCCAAGGTTGGTTGCTGTGGTCTCATTGTGAACAATGGGGCCAAGCATCTTGACTTGGTTTGGGAAAGAGGCTGTGTTGTACTGGGTTGAGGCTAGCGTGCCCTTTTTATAGAAAAAAGGGGAACGGAGTCTTCCTTCGCACGCTTGCGAATGAGACATGTTAGGTGTCGGTCACTGGCGTGTGGCCGACAGGCTGGGCTGATAGGTTGGGCACCGACTGCCAAAAGCGTCGGGGTCACTGTGTGGCTATCTTACACGAGAAGCTTGGCCGGGGTTAGGTTAAGGTCTGGTGGGTTGGTTAACCTAGGTTTATTGACCTGGCTAAGATAGGGTTAGCCAATGGTCAGCCTGGCTCTGATACCAAGTCTGTCAGGACCGGATTTTCGGGATATTAATTCTCCAGAAAATGGCCCTTGTGCTCACCAGCCCCAGGATTACTGTTAGCTGATGAGGTACCAACTTGATACAAGAATTCCAAGCAAGGTACAAAATATGTAGTACAAGACCATTGTGGCCTATGAGTACAACACTTGGTTTCTAGTGGTTGATGGCGGAAGCGGTTTGTGGTTCGTCTGCGTCTATGGGACTCCATTTCCCACAAGAACAGCTGACCAGGATAACTCCTATCTTCGCGAGGCTGCTATCACCTTTACATGGGTTCCGGGGCTGTCGTCGTAACGCTCTTCTCCACGCAAGAAAATCTGGCCAAGACAATAGCCAGGGACAAGCCAGTGAGTATGTTTGAATGTACTCGCAAATATTTAGAACACGGGTATAATATAACAAGGGGTAATCATGCTCCGAATATTCTATGATCATAACGTTCATCACGAGATATACGGAATCCATGATGTACGCACGCGGGTAAAATAAGAATATGCAATATAGAAATAGAATGCAGTGATCGAGTGTCTGAAATGACTCCTTGAAAAAAGGGTAAAAATAAATTAACAATGCCGCAGTCGAGTGTCTGAGCGACACCACATAAAGGGCTTATAAATAAAAGAAATAACAAACATGCCACAGTCGGGCGTCTAAGCGACACCACATAAAGGGCTTATAAATAAAAGAAACAACAAGCATGCCACAGTCGGGCGTCTATGCGACACCACATAAAAGGGCTTATAAATAAAAGAAATAACAAACATGCCACAGTCGGGCGTCTATGCGACACCACATAAAGGGCTCATAAATAACAGAATTAACAAGCATGCCACAGTCGGGCGTCTAAGCGACACCACAGAAAGGGCTTATAATGGATAATCACAGTGAATATCCAGGAGGTAGAACCGTCCCAGGGATACTCAATAATTGAAATAATGCAAAAGGTTAGTCCATAATAATAGTAATCATAATCGTCACATGTCACAAGTCATAATCCAAGTTCTGGTTTAACAGTTTTTCCTCCGAAGACCGACACTAAGACCGACACCTGACCTATCCCAGACTATAGTCCTTAACCATGGACATGGCTATTCGAATAGATGTATAAACTCTGCAGAGGGTGTACTCTTTACCCACGGGTAACGGATTTCTTTAGTCCACCGGGACTAATTCCGTCTACGGTCTTTTAATTGAAAACACGCCTGACCTGCACACACCAGCTTAACTTACTGGTGTCTGGAATCACCCACGGCACCTGTCAAGCGAAACTCTAAGTGGGGAGGCTACAACCTCGACGTAGCATGGGATCACAAAATTTATACCGCGCGCAAACTAGGGGAGCTACCCCTTCGGCTACAACCGAAACACCCATGCCCCCTGACCGGATGACTGGCTTTAATCCATGGCCATGGGACCCTCATCACGGCCTCTCTGTACGGTATGTGCTAGAAAGGGGTTGACAACTTACTGAACTGTACCCTACCTATGGCAGGGACAAGTGGTAGTACGAAGCAAGTGTGGGGGTTACTGGACAAGACTCGATCTAAGGCCGACTCAGGAGGTTCAAGTATTCCCTGCATGAATAGCATAACAAAATATTTCCAATAACAGATAAGCTTAACACTCATCAAGCCCCACCATGCCATACCGGACATACTCGTCTCAACGAGGGACTGGGGACAAGCTCGCGTCTACCCAAGACCGCGACTTTCCCGACTTCCTTCCGGCATGCATGAGAAGCTTACAAGGACGATCACTATCACCAGCATATCCATTTATAACAGCAAGGAAAACTCCATTTTTCACTCATCCGTATGATCTTACCGTCACATAAAATAGCGCATGCTCCAAGTCAAGGTGATGTTGTAACCGTATCAACAACATCCAAAAATATTAAGCCAGGGTTCAGAATGCTTGCCTTCAAGTGTATGCATGTGGGGGTGCATTTTTTTGAAGGTTGCCTTTTCTCCAAAATCCTATTTTGAGAAATATTCAAATAACACACATTTCAAATACCGTACAAAAAGTTGTCCCAAATATTTTTGAAATAAATCTTAAAATAAACTAGATGAAATTTGAGAGAGGTAGGAAAAAGAATCAGCACATTTGGAGTTTTATTTTAAAAGATATAGCCAGTCAAAGATCAGTCAAACTTCTGTTCTAAAAAAATTTAGAAAAAGAAAACGCTCCAGGGGAGAATACGCTTTCGAAGTGGAGGAGACGTACTCGGGATTTTGCCCCATCACTTAACCAAAGCGGACGGGTGAGCGGGTCGCTGACAGTGGGTCCAGGGGGCCCACTGGTCAGGTTTGACTGGTCTCCCTCTCCCTACTTTCTCTTTGCCCGAACGGTGGCGGGCCTCCGGCGATCGCCGTCGACGAACGGCGGCTCTTGGAGGGCACCTGAGGGCAGAGATGGACCCGCCAGACCGGGGCGGTCCTCCCGGTGGGCGCTAGGCAGGTGGGGACGGAGGGAGTCACCGGCGGCGAGCTCCGCGGCGGACGGTGGTTCGGGAGCAAAGTGGGTTTCGGGCTATGGTGGTCCTTGGTCGAGGCTGAGGCGCTAGGCAGCTCCTCAAGACTATGGGGAGACGTTTGGTGGCGTTGGATGGGCGGGGGAGGGCCTGGCTACGACGTATTGCACCGGAGCTCGGCGGCGGCCAAACTGGCCGGAGACGAGGAAGAAGGTCCCTCCCCGTCGATTGCTGGCTGCGGGAGTACTAGGGGGTTAGAATGAGATTGCCTGAGTGCGAAGTCGAGCTTGGGGTCTCCTTATATAGGCGCTCGAGGCTAGCTCCTGCGGTGGTGGATAAGATCGCCGGCGACCGCTGTCCTGTAGCTGCAGGGTGTCGTGGCGGCGACGAGCGCGTGCCGATGAGCATGTGGATAGGCTCGGGCTGTTCCCAGGGGGCAGCTGGCACGCGCGGGAGGCTTGGGCGGCGCCGTCCACGGCAGAGCCCGCTGCCGACGCCGGCGTGCCGCCAAGGGAGCCCTGACGGCGGCGCTGTAGGGCGCCAGGGAGTGCTTGGAGGGTACTGGTGAGTAGGCGAGTGCAGGGCGCGGCTCTGTAGGTGAGCAAGGGCCAGGGTGCGACGCGGCGACCCGAGTGCACGCACGTGCAAAACGCGCGCTCTGGCCGCGCCCAGAGCACGCACTCCAGGTGTTCGACAAAAAGCCAGCGTGCTCTAGAGAGCTTGGGTGATGCGGGTAGTCAAGAGGCCAGGGTTAGGGATAGCTAGGAGGTTAGTGGACATGCTGGATGGGTCAGGGGCTCAAGTCCACAATGCAAACTAGAAGACATGCCAAAACTGTTCCTGCACACAGGGTGTTCGATAGAATGCCATGGTCATCTAGGCAACTCTTGGGGTGGCCAAACTCTCCAGATCCTAGTCTCTTTAGGAGCTAAAGGAGGAGGTAAGGTTAGTCTGGCAAAAACAGGAACTTGTTAGTGCAAGTTTTGAGAAAATCAGTTTTGGGCAGAAACTAAAGGCTATCATTTCATGCACCAAAAATACTCCAATGGGTCCAATCTCCTGGACTTAAGTGTTTGGTAGGGGAGACTATAAGTAGGGAAAAAGCTCATGGGTACTAGAGCAAAATAAAATGGGGTTGCAGTACAAATCACCAAACTGGACCAGAATGGAAATGAAGATGATTCACTCAAATCTTTCATAGAACATCACTTGGTTTTTGCATGAAGTTGAATTATAAGCATCCACTGACATCTCCAAACACTTGGAAGAATTTTTAGAAGAATATTTAAATAGGTTGTAGTGCAAAAATACCTATTGGACCAGATTTGAAAAATTGATGTAGAGATCAAAATCTCCAATGACCAAAGGATATTTTTGCATAAAAGTGATGTGGAAACCTCACATGGCATCCCCAAATTTTGGTGAAAATTTTAA